>NC_138342.1:160131553-161575719 GCF_046562875.1 Panthera onca | reverse complement strand
GGCAGGCAGGCAGCCTGGACACAGACAGTGTAAAGGCAACAATCTGAAGCATGCCTGGGATACACCAAAAGAGGTTATTCACTCTTCTGGAAGGGCTTCCCAGAAAGCAGCAGGCACGAACTTCCCTCTCTGGAAACAAGGAAGCTGGGTGGAGCCATTTGCCTTCCCCACACCTTAGCATAAACTAACTTCAGTAACCAGCACTCTGCCAAAAGTGGTGGCCTAAACTACTTACACCAAGCCCCAGCCCCCTGCACTCTACAGATGCTGTTTTTCTTGGGCAAATGTGCCTGAAAATCAGAGCAGCAGTCCCGTCTCCCAGAAGGCCAGCACAAACACCACCCAATGCACCATGAGTTATGCAAAGCTTCAGCTCTAATGCAAATAGCATCAAATCTCTTTAAACAAGCAGACCAGAGCACACCTAGTTAAACTTGCCACACAGTAAACAAGGTCCAAATACTCCCACTGCAGGCAAGGAGAAACTCTGCAGAGGACTGACTTGAGGGAAAGAGCAGGCAAAACACAGCAACAGAGTGCACACAGCACATACCAGAGACAATTCTTGAAGTGCCAGGCCCCCAACAGTGTAGAATCCCTTCATAATATAGCCATTACTCTCAGGAGCAGGAAACATAACACACTTTCCTAACACACAAAAGAAGATAGAGACCTAGACAAAATGCCAAGATGGAGGAATTCATCCCAAATGAAAGAAAAGGTCACAGCCAGGGATCTACTCAAAACAAATATAAGTAAAATGCCATATGGAAAATCGAAAGCAACAATCATAAGGATACTAGCTGGGCTTGATAAAAACATAGAAGACACCAGGTAATCCCTTACCACAGAGATAAAAGACCTAAAAAGTAAGCCAAAAAGAGAAGTGCAATAACCAAGATTCAGAACGTCCAGGAAGTAAAGACCATAAGGGTGGAAGAAGCAGATGAATGAATAAGTGATATAAAGACAAAATTATGGAAAATAATGAAGCTGAAATGAAGAGGGAAAGAAAAATATTAGATCACAAATATAGATTTAGGGAATAGAGTAACTACATAAAGCATAATAACATTCCTATTATAAGTGTCTCAGAAGATGAAGACACAGAAAAGGGTACAGAGGGGTATTTTAAGAAATTACAGCTGAAGAGAGTAGAGGGAAGATGGTGGCATAGGAGGACACTGGGCTCACCGCGCGTCTTGCTGATCACTTAGATTCCACCTACACCTGCATAAATAACCCAGAAAACCGCCAGAGGATTAGCAGAATGGAGTCTCCAGAGCCAGGCACAGACGAGAGGCCCACGGAAGAGGGTAGAAAGGGCAGCGAGGCGGTGCGCGCTCCACGGACTGGCGGGAGGGAGCCGGGGCGGAGGGGCGGCTCGCCAGCCAAGCAGAGCCCCCGAGTCTGGCTGGCAAAAGCGGAGGGGCCTGATAGACTGTGTTCCGACAGCAAGCGCGACTTAGCGTCTGGGAGGTCATAAGTTAACAGCTCTGCTCAGAAAGCGGGAAGGCTGGAGGACAAAGGGAGGGAGAGCTGCTGAGCCCCCAGACGACAGAGCTCAGCTTAGCGGGGAACAAAGGCGCTCGCCAGCGCCATCTCCCCCGCCCATCCCCCAGCCAAAATCCCAAAGGGAACCAGTTCCTGCCAGGGAACTTGCTCGCTCCGCGAAAACACCCAACTCTGTGCTTCTGCGGAGCCAAACCTCCGGCAGCAGATCTGACTCCCTCCCGCTGCCACAGGGCCCCTCCTAAAGTGGATCACCTAAGGAGAAGAGAGCTAAGCCTGCCCCTCCTGCCCCCGTGCACCTTACCTACCCACCCCAGCTAATACGCCAGATCCCCAGCACCACAAGCCTGGCAGTGCACAAGTAGCCCAGACGGGCCACGCCACCCCACAGTGAATCCCGCCCCTAGGAGAGGGGAAGAGAAGGCACACACCAGTCTGACTGTGGCCCCAGCGGTGGGCTGGGGGCAGACATCAGGTCTGACTGCGGCCCCGCCCACCAACTCCAGTTATACACCACAGCACAGGGGAAGTGCCCTGCAGGTCCTCACCACTCCAGGGACTATCCAAAATGAACAAACAGAAGACTTCCCCTCAGAAGAATCTCCAGGAAATAACAACAGCTAATGAACTGATCAAAAAGGATTTAAATAATACAACAGAAAGTGAATTTAGAATAATAGTCATAAAATTAATCGTTGGGCTTGAAAACAGTATAGAGGACAGCAGAGAATCTCTTGCTACAGAGATCAAGGGACTAAGGAACAGTCACGAGGAGCTGAAAAGCGCTTTAAACGAAATGCAAAACAAAATGGAAACCACGACGGCTCGGATTGAAGAGGCAGAGGAGAGAATAGGTGAACTAGAAGATAAAGTTATGGAAAAAGAGGAAGCTGAAAGAAAGAGAGATAAAAAAATCCAGGAGTATGAGGGGAAAATTAGAGAACTAAGTGATACACTAAAAAAAAATAATATACGCATAATTGGTATCCCAGAGGAGGAAGAGAGAGGGAAAGGTGCTGAAGGGGTACTTGAACAAATTATAGCTGAGAACTTCCCTGAACTGGGGAAGGAAAAAGGCATTGAAATCCAAGAGGCACAGAGAACTCCCTTCAGACGTAACTTGAATCAATCTTCTGCATGACATATCATAGTGAAACTGGCAAAATACAAGGATAAAGAGAAAATTCTGAAAGCAGCAAGGGATAAACGTGCCCTCACATATAAAGGGAGGCCTATAAGACTCGTGACTGATCTCTCTTTTGAAACTTGGCAGGCCAGAAAGGATTGGCACGATATCTTCAGTGTGCTAAACAGAAAGAATATGCAGCCGAGAATCCTTTATCCAGCAAGTCTGTCATTTAGAATAGAAGGAGAGATAAAGGTCTTCCCAAACAAACAAAAACTGAAGGAATTTGTCACCACTAAACCAGCCCTACAAGAGATCCTAAGGGGGACCCTGTGAGACAAAGTACCAGAGACATCACTACAAGCATAAAACATACAGACATCACAATGACTCTAAACCCGTATCTTTCTATAATAACACTGAATGTAAATGGATTAAATGCGCCAACCAAAAGACACAGGGTATCAGAATGGATAAAAAAACAAGACCCATCTATTTGCTGTCTACAAGAGACTCATTTTAGATCTGAGGACACCTTTAGATTGAGAGTGAGGGGATGGAGAACTATTTAGCATGCTACCGGAAGCCAAAAGAAAGCTGGAGTAGCCATACTTCTATCAGACAAACTAGACTTTAAATTAAAGGCTGTAACAAGAGATGAAGAAGGGCATTATATAATAATCACAGGGTCTATCCATCAGGAAGAGCTAACAATTATAAATGTCTATGCGCCGAATACAGGAGCCCCCAAATATATAAAACACTTACTCACAAACATAAGCAACCTTATTGATAAGAATGTGGTCATTGCAGGGGACTTTAACACTCCACTTACAGAAATGGATAGATCATCTAGACACACGGTCAATAAAGAAACAAGGGCCCTGAATGATACATTGGATCAGATGGACTTGACAGATATATTTAGAACTCTGCATCCCAAAGTAACAGAATATACTTTCTTCTCGAGTACACATGGAACATTCTCCAAGATAGATATTATACTGGGTCACAAAACAGCCCTTCCTAAGATTACAAGAATTGAAATTATACCATGCATACTTTCAGACCACAATGCTATGAAGCTTGAAATCAACCACAGGAAAAAGTCTGGAAAACCTCCAAAAGCATGGAGGTTAAAGAACACCCTACTAAAGAATGAGTGGGTCAACCAGGCAATTAGAGAAGAAATTAAAAAATATATGGAAACAAACGAAAATGAAAACACAACAATCCAAACGCTTTGGGACGCAGCGAAGGCAGTCCTGAGAGGAAAATACATTGTAATCCAGGCCTATCTCAAGAAACAAGAAAAATTCCAAATACAAAATCTAACAGCACACCTAAAGGAAATAGAAGCGGAACAGAAAAGGCAGCCTAAACCCAGCAGAAGAAGAGAAATAATAAAGATCAGAGCAGAAATAAACAATATAGAATCTAAAAAAACTGTAGAGCAGATCAACGAAACCAAGAGTTGGTTTTTTGAAAAAATAAACAAAATTGACAAACCTCTAGCCAGGCTTCTCAAAAAGAAAAGGGAGATGACCCAAATAGATAAAATCATGAATGAAAATGGGACTATTACAACCAATCCCTCAGAGATACAAACAATTATCAGGGAATACTATGAAAAATTATATGCCAACAAATTGGACAACCTGGAAGAAATGGACAAATTCCTAAACACCCACACTCTTCCAAAACTCAATCAGGAGGAAACAGAAAGCTTGAACAGACCCATAACCAGCGAAGAAATTGAATCAGTCATCAAAAATCTCCCAACAAATAAGAGTCCAGGACCAGATGGCTTCCCAGGGGAGTTCTACCAGACATTTAAAGCAGAGATAACACCTATCCTTCTCAAGCTATTCCAAGAAATAGAAAGGGAAGGAAAACTTCCAGACTCATTCTATGAAGCCAGTATTACTTTGATTCCTAAACCAGACAAAAAACCAGTAAAAAAAGAGAACTACAGGCCAATATCCCTGATGAATATGGATGCAAAAATTCTCAATAAGATACCAGCAAATCGAATTCAATGGCATATAAAAAGAATTATTCACCATGATCAAGTGAGATTCATTCCTGGGATGCAGGGCTGGTTCAACATTCGCAAATCAATCAACGTGATACATCACATTAATAAAAAAAAGAGAAGAAACATATGATCCTGTCAATCGATGCAGAAAAGGCCTTTGACAAAATCCAGCACCGTTTCTTAATAAAAACCCTTGAGAAAGTCGGGATAGAAGGAACATACTTAAACACCCTAAAAGCCATTTATGAAAAGCCCACAGCTAACATCATCCTCAATGGAGAAAAACTGAGAGCTTTTTCCCTGAGATCAGGAACACGACAGGGATGTCCACTCTCACCGCTGTTGTTTAACATAGTGATGGAAGTTCTAGTATCAGCAATTAGACAACAAAAGGAAATCAAAGGAATCAAAATTGGTAAAGATGAAGTCAAGCTTTCGCTTTTTGCAGATGACATGATATTATACATGGAAAATCCGATAGACTCCACCAAAAGTCTGCTAGAATTGATACATGAATTCAGCAAAGTTGCAGGATACAAAATCAATGTACAGAAATCAGTTGCATTCTTATACACTAACAATGAAGCAATAGAAAGACAAATAAAGAAACTGATCCCATTCACAATTGCACCAAGAAGCATAAAATGCCTAGGAATAAATCTCACCAAAGATGTAAAAGATCTGTATGCTGAAAACTATAGAAAGCTTATGAAGGAAATTGAAGAAGATTTAAAGAAATGGAAAGACATTCCGTGCTCATGGATTGGAAGAATAAATATTGTCAAAATGTCAATACTACCCAAAGCTATCTACACATTCAGTGCAATCCCAATCAAAATTGCACCAGCATTCTTCTCGAAACTAGAACAAGCAATCCTAAAATTCATATGGAACCGCAAAAGACCCCGAATAGCCAAAGTAATTTTGAAGAAGAAGACCAAAGCAGGAGGCATCACAATCCCAGACTTTAGCCTCTACTACAAAGCTGTCATCATCAAGACAGCATGGTATTGGCACAAAAACAGACACATAGACCAATGGAATAGAATAGAAACCCCAGAACTAGACCCACAAACGTATGGCCAACTCATCTTTGACAAAGAAGGAAAGAACATCCAATGGAAAAAAGACAGTCTCTTTAACATATGGTGCTGGGAGAACCGGACAGCAACATGCAGAAGGTTGAAACTAGACCACTTTCTCACACCACTCACAAAAATAAACTCAAAATGGATAAAGGGCCTGAATGTGAGACAGGAAACCATCAAAACCTTAGAGGAGAAAGCAGGAAAAGACCTCTCTGACCTCAGCCGTAGCAATCTCTTACTCGACACATCCCCAAAGGCAAGGGAATTAAAAGCAAAAGTGAATTACTGGGACCTTATGAAGATAAAAAGCTTCTGCACAGCAAAGGAAACAACCAACAAAACTAAAAGGCAACCAACGGAATGGGAAAAGATATTTGCAAATGACATATCGGACAAAGGGCTAGTATCCAAAATCTATAAAGAGCTCACCAAACTCCACACCCGAAAAACAAATAACCCAGTGAAGAAATGGGCAGAAAACATGAATAGACACTTCTCTAAAGAAGACATCCGGATGGCCAACAGGCACATGAAAAGATGCTCAACATCGCTCCTTATCAGGGAAATACAAATCAAAACCACACTCAGATATCACCTCACGTCAGTCAGAGTGGCCAAAATGAACAAATCAGGAGACTATAGATGCTGGCGAGGATGTGGAGAAACGGGAACCCTCTTGCACTGTTGGTGGGAATGCAAACTGGTGCAGCCGCTCTGGAAAGCAGTGTGGAGGTTCCTCAGAAAATTAAAAATAGATCTACCCTATGACCCAGCAGTAGCACTGCTAGGAATTTACCCAAGGGATACAGGAGTACTGATGCATAGGGGCACTTGTACCCCAATGTTTATAGCAGCACTCTCAACAATAGCCCAATTATGGAAAGAGCCTAAATGTCCATCAACTGATGAATGGATAAAGAAATTGTGGTTTATATATACAATGGAATACTACGTGGCAATGAGAAAGAATGAAATATGGCCTTTTGTAGCAACGTGGATGGAACTGGAGAGTGTGATGCTAAGTGAAATAAGCCATACAGAGAAAGACAGATACCATATGGTTTCACTCTTATGTGGATCCTGAGAAACTTAACAGAAACCCATGGGGGAGGGGAAGGAAAAAAAAAAAAAAAAGAGGTTAGAGTGGGAGAGAGCCAAAGCATAAGAGACTGTTAAAAACTGAGAACAAACTGAGGGTTGATGGGGGGTGGGAGGGAGGGGAGGGCGGGTGATGGGTATTGAGGAGGGCACCTTTTGGGATGAGCACTGGGTGTTGTATGGAAACCAATTTGACATTAAATTTCATATATTAAAAAAATAATAATAAATTTAAAAAAAAGAAGTCATATATGTGTGTGTGTGTGTACACATACACACACATACGTATATATACGTATATATATACGTATACGTATATACGTATATGTATGTTAACTAAATAGAATTTAAATTTAAAACTATTATATATATATATGGATATATATATAAAATCAAGAAGTCTTATCTCTTAATTTGTATCTGATTTTGTTACTTTATGTCCCATACAATTTCTTTGCACTTGAATAATTGAGCAAGGGAAAAACTGGATGCTAAACAATTTTCAAGTGTGTTTTGCAGACTGTCTTTCAGACCCTATATTGTCCATCTGTCTATAATCAAATAAATAATTTCAAAACTTTGAAAGAAATTACAGCTGAAAACACCCCTAATCTGGGAAAGAAAACAGACATTCAAATCCAGGAGAACTCCCATACAAATCAATAAAAGCACGCCAACACTAAGACATCCTAGTTACATTTGCAAAACATAGAGAAAAGGAAAAAAATCCTAAAATCAGAAAGACAAAAGAAGTCACTAACTTATAAGGGAAGACAAATAAGGTTAGTACCTGATCTCCCCAGAGAAATGTGGCAGGCCAGAAGGGAGTAGCATGATATATTCACCATCCTGAATGGGAAAAATATGCAGCCAAGAATACTTATCCAGCAAGGCTGTCATTCAAAATAGGAAAGATGAAGGGTTAACATTGTTAAATGTCTATACCACCCAAAGCAATCTACCCATTTATTGTAATCCCCATCAAAATACCAACAGCATTTTTCACAGAGCTAAAACAAATAATCCTAAAGTTTGTAGGGAACCACAAAGCAATCTTGAAAAAGAAAAGCAAAGCTGGAGGCATCACAATTCCAGACTTCAACTTATATTACTTATATTACAATTTATATTACAAAGATATAGTGATCAATACAGTATGGCACTGACACAAAAACAGACAGAGAGATCAAAGGAACAGAAAAGAAAACCCAGAAATGGACCTACAGCTATATTGTCAATTCATCTTCTACACAACAGAAAAAAAGACAGCCTCTTCAACAAATGGTGTTGGGAAAACTGGACAATGACATGCAGAAGAATGAAACTAGACCATTTTCTTATACCATACAGACAAGTAAATTTCACAATGGATGAAAGACCTAAATGTGAGACAGGAAATCATCAAAATCCTAGAGAACACAGGCAGCAACCTCTTTGACATCAGCCACAGCAACTTCTTACCAGATATGTCTCCAGAAGCAAGGGAAACAAAAGCAAAAATGAACTACTGAGACTTCATTAAGATAAAAAGGTTCTGCACAGTGAAGGAAACCATCAACAAAATTAAAAGGCAACCTAGAGAATGGGAGAAGATATGTGCAAATGACATATATGATAAAGGGTTAGTATCCAAAATCTATAAGAACTTATCAAATTAGACACCCAAGAAACAACCCAGTTAAGAAATGAGTAGAGGACATGAATAGACATTTTCCAAAGAAGACATACAGGTGGCTAACAGACACATGAATGATGCTCAATATTGCTCATCATCATGGAAATACATATCAAAACCACGATGAGATACAATCTCACATCTGTCAGAGTAGCTAAAATTAATAACATAAGAAACAACATATATTGGTGAGGATGTGGAGAAAGGGGAACCCTCTTGCAATGTTGGTGGGAATGCAAACTCATGCAGCCACTCTGGAAAACAGTAATAGAGTCCTCAAAAAGTTAAAAATAGTACTACCCTACAATCCAGCAATTGCACTAGTAGGTATTTAACCAAAGGATACAAAAATACTTATTTGAAGGGACACAAGCATCCTGATCTTTATAGCAGAATTATCAACAATAGCCAAATTATGGAAAGAGCTCAAATGTCCACTGACTGATGAATGGATAAAGAAAATGTGGTACAGATATATAATGGAATATTACTCAGCCATAAAATATCATTATTTATTTATTTTATGCAAATCATTAATTTGCAATGACATGGATGGAGCTAAAATGTATTGTGCTAAGCTAAATAAGTCAGTCAGAGAATGACAAATACCTTATGACTTCACTCACATGGAATTTAACAAACAAAACAAATAAACATAGGAAAAAAGAGAAAGACAAACCATAAAACAGACTCTTAAGTACAGATAACAAACTAGGGTTGCTGGAGGGGAGGTTGGTGTGGGGATGGGTTAAACTGGTGATGTGCATTAAGGAGGGCACTGGTTGTGATGAGCACTGAGTGTTGTATGTAAGTAATGAATCACTGAATTCTACACCTGAAACTAATATTACACTGATAAGTTAACTAACTGCAATTTAAATTAAAACTTGGGGAAAGAATAACAAACTACTTAAGGATAAGAGAAAGACCTGTACTCTGAAAACTATAAGACACTGATGAAGATATTGAAGATGACACAAATAAATAGAAAGATATACCATACCATGCTCTTGGACTAGAAGAATTAATATTGTTGAAATGTCCATACTACCCAAAACAACCTACAGATTCAATGGAATCCCTGTCAAATTACCAATAATATTTTTTACAGTACTAGAACAAATAATATTTGTCTGGAACCACAAAACACTCCAAACAGCCAAAGCAATCTTGAGAAAAAAGAACAAAGATGGATGTATCACAACCCCAGATTTAAAGCTATACTACAAAGCTATAGTAATCAAAACAGTATGGTACTGGAACAAAAACAGACCCATAGATCAATGGAACAGAAAAGAAAACCCAGAAATAAACCCATAATTATACGGTCAATTAATCTACAACACAAAAGGCAAGAATATGCAACAGGGAAAAAGCAGTTTCCTCAGTCAATAATGTCTAAAACTAGACAGCTACATGAAAAAGGAATGAAACTAGACCACTTTGGGGGTGCCTGGATAGCGAAGTTGTTAAGCATACAACTCTTGATCCTAGCTAAGGACATGATTTCACGGTTCGTGAGATTGGGCTGAGATTGGGCTCAGTGCTGACAGCATGGAGCCTGTTTGGGATTCTCTCTCTCCCTTGCTCGCCCCTTCCCTGCTCATGCTCACACTCTCAAAATAAATAAATATTTGTTTTTAAAAAAGAAAGAAACTAGGCCACTTTCTTACACCATATACATAAATAAAAATATACAAAAATAAACTCAAAAATATTAAAGACTTAAATGTAAGGCATGAAATTATAAAACTCCTGGAAAAAAAATATAGGCAGTAATCTCTGGATATCAACCTTAGCAACATATTTCTATATATGTCTCCCAGGAAAGTGAAACAAAAGCAAAAATACAGTTTTTGGATCATATCAAAATACGAAGGTAACAAAGGAAACCATTACCAAAATGAAGAGGCAACCTACTAAAATATAAAAGATATTTCCAAATGATATATCCAATAAGGGGTTAATATCCAAAATATATAAAGAAATCACACACCTCAACATCAAAAAACAAATAATCTGATTTAAAAACAGCAAAGAACCTGAAAAGATGTAAATGGATGCAGCCACTCTGCAAAACAGTATGGATGTTTCTCAAAAAATTATAAACAGAAATACCAATTATAATCTAGTAATTCCACTGCTGATTATTTAGCCAGAAAAAAATGAAATCACTAATTTGAAAACACATATGCACTCTTATGTTCATTGCAGCATTATTTACAATAGCTAAGATATGGAAGCAACCCAAATGTCCATTGAAAGATGAATGGATAAAGAAGATGTGGTATATATAAACAATGGAATATTATTCAGTCATTAAAAAAACAACAACAATGAAATCTTGCTATTCATGACAACATGGATAGACCTACAGGATATAATACTAAGTGAAATAAGTCAGACAGAGAAAGACAAATACTACATGATTTCATTCATATGAGGAATCTAAAATAAAAAATAAATGAACAAATAAACAAAAACATAAATAGACTCATAAATACAGAGAACAAAACTGAAAAAAAAGGAGGAGGGTCAAGTAGATGGGCAGAGTATAAGAAGCAGATTAAGAGGTATAAAATTCCATTTATAAAATAAGTCGTGGGGATGAAAACACAACATAGAGAATATAGTCAATAGTACTATAATAGCTTTGTATGGTGACAGATGGTAACTACACTTAACGTAGTGAGTACTGTGTAATATATAAAATTGTCCAATACCTATGTTATATATCTGAAACTAACATAGCATTGTATGTCAACTATACTTCAATAAAAAAAAATACAACCCACCAAGACTTAATCAAGAAGAAATAAAATAAATGAATAGAGCAATTACTAGGAAGGAAATTGAGTTAATATTTTTTTAATGTCCCAATGAAGAAAAGCTCAGGACTAGAGGACCTCACTGGTGAATTTTACCAAATAGTTAAATAAGTAACACCAATTCTTCTCAAAATCTGCCAAAAAAAAAAAAAAATCAAAGATGTTGGAATACGCCCAAAGTCATTTTATGAAGCCAGCATTACCCTGATAGCAAAGCCAGAAAAAGATGCTATAAAAAAGAAAAGTACAGGCCAATATTCCCGATGAACATTGATGGAAAATTGTCAATAAAAGACTAGCAAACCAAATTCAGCAGCACATTAAAATATCATTCATCATGATCAAGTTATAGCTAGAACAACCAGACTGAAATCAATAAGGAAAAAGAAGACTTTTTATAAACCAGTTGACCTAACAGACATATACAGAACACTTAACAGTAGCATATACATTCTTCTAAAGGACACATTGAACAATTTACAAAATAGACTACATGTTAGGCCACAAAACAAGGCTTAACAAATTTAAGAAGACAGAAACAATACCAAGTATGCTCTCTGACCACAATAAAATGAAACTATAAATCAATAGAAGGGAAACTGGAAAATCCACAAAAAATTCTCAAAACAAAGCTCAGGACTAAATGAATTCACTAGAGAATTCTACCAAACATTTAAAGAAAAATTAACGCTAATCCTCCTCAAGCTCTTTCTAAGAATTACAGAGGCAAGAAAACTTCCAAACTCATTCTGTGAGGTCAGCATTATCCCAATACCGAAGCCAGATAAAGACACTGCAAGGAAAGAAAAATAGAAACCAATATCTTTGGTGAATATTGAAGCAAAAATCACTAGTAAAATACCATCAAAATGGTATTCTTTCATCAAAATGAATTCAACAGCTAATAAAAGGATCATTCACTATTACCAAGTGGGGTTTCTACCTGGAATGTAAGAATGGTTCTACACATCAAAAAATCAATGTAATACTACACATTAACAAAATGAAGGACAAAAAAACCCACATGATCATTTCAACTGATGCCAAAAATAGTGTCAAAATTCAGCACTATTTCATGACAAAAACACCCAACAAACTAATAATATAAGGAAAGTACTTCAACATAATAAAAGCCATATATGATCACAGCTAATATCACTCTCAACAGTGAAAGACTGACAGCTTTTTTTCTAATAACAGGAACAAATCAACCATGCACACCCTCACCACACTATTCAACATAGTATTAGAGGTCCTAACTATAGCAATCAGAGAAGTCAAAGAAAAAAAGGTATTCAAATTAGAAATAAATAAGTAAAATTATCTCTGTTCACCAATATGATTTTATACATAGAAAGCCCTATAGATTCTACCAAAAAATTTTTTTGTTAAAGCTAGGAAACAATTTCAGCAGTTACAGGATATAAAATCAGCACACAAAAATCAGTTGTTCCAATATACTACCATGACCAATCACAAAAAGGAATCAAGAAAATGTTCCCTTTTACTATAGCATCAAAAAGGAAGAGATACTTAATAACAGACTTAACCAATGAAGTGAAGTATTTGCACAATGAAAACTAAAGACACTGGTAAAAGAAATCAAAGAATATACAAACAAATGGAAAGATATCTCATGTTTGTGAGTTGGAAGACTTCATAGCGTTAAAATACCCAAATTAGCCAAAGCTATCTACAGATTCAATGCAATTCCTATCAAAATCCCAATGGCCTATTTTGAAGAAATAGAAAAAACATCCTAAAAGAGGAATGCCAGAATGTCTCACCTCCTAATTTCAAAGCATACTACAAAGCAAAAGTAACCAACACTATATGGTACTGGCATAAAGACATATATGTGGATCAATGGAATAGACTAGAGCACCCAAAAACAAAGCCCTGAGTATATGACCAAATGATTTTTAACATGGGTGCCAAGATACAGAGTGGAAAATGGGTCATGTCTTTCACAAATGTCACTGGAAAAACTGTATATCTACATGCAAAAGAATGAAGTTGGATCCTTACTTTAAATCATATATAAAAGTTAACTGAAATTAATTACAGATGTAGATGTAAGACCTAAAATTATAAAGCTCCTAGAAAAAAAGCACAGGAGAAATCTTCAGGACATTGGATTTGACAATGATTTCTTAGATCTCACACCAAAAGCAGAGGCAACAAAAGTAAAAATAAACAAATGGTATTACATTAAACTTAGCTTTTGTGCCTCAAAGAAAACAATCAACAGAGTGAAAAGGCAACCTTCAGAATGGGAGAAAGCATTTGCAAACCACATATCTGATAAGAAGTTAGTATCTAGAATATATAAAGAATTCCTATAACTCAACAAAAAACAATTTTAAAATTATTTAATAGTGTAAATATTAATAATAGAAAACAGTATGGCAGTTCCTCATAGATTAACCATAGAATTAACATATGTTTTAACAATCCAGCTTCTGGATATATGCCAAAAAAAAAAAAATCCAAAGCAAAGTCTCAAAGAGATATTTACACATTCATGTTCCCTCCAGCATTATTCACAATAGACTGAAGGTAGTAGAAACCCAAATGTCCATGAACAGAGGACTGGGTAAAAAAAAAAATGTAGTATATACATGCAATGGAATACCACACAGCATTAAAAAGGAAAAATGTCCTGTCACATGCTACGACATGGATGACACTTGAGGACATTATGCTAAGTATAATAAAGCAGTCAGAGAAGTTCAAATACTTTATGATTCCACTCATATGAATTATCTAAAGTAGTAAAAATCATAGCAACTGAATGTAGAAAGGTGTTCACCAAGGCCTGGGATGGGCAGAGGAAATTAGTCTTTAAAGGGCATAGAGTTTTGGTTTTCAGGATACAAAGGTTCTAGAGAGCTATTGAACAACAATGTGAATATACTCAATACTGCCAAACTGTATGTTTAAAAATAGTTAGGATAGTAAATTTAATGGCATATGCTTTTTACCACAATAAAAAAAAGAATAAAGAAAACTAGGATTCAATGCTAGATCTGACTCCAAATTATGTACTTGTAACTGCCAAATCTAGTTTACTATGAAACACAATAAACTCTGTACTTATTCACTTGAAAACAATTAGAGAAATGGGTAATTTCACACTGCTGGACTATTTCAAGAGCACCAGGGAACTTCCTTAGCAAACTCCTCACTGAACTTCACCAAGGCCACAGTCAATCCTCATACCTGCCACTGGTAACCACACAGCAATGGAAATTTTACTTAACTAACTAGCTGATACCTCTTAAGTGTATCCCTAATGCACTTTTAAATATTAATGAAGAATATTTTCTCTGTGAGGAAACTGCCTAAAAAGGAATCCTGTAAAAAGAAAAGAAAGAAAGCCCACAGTTTTTAAGATAGCTGTATCAATAAAAGACTACCAGATTAGTTAAAAAGATTTGAGATTAATATAAACCCAAAAAGGTCTCTGGGTTCCCAACCAAATAAATGGTCATTGGTTTAAGCCACTAAATTTTGGAGTGATTTTCTATGCAGTAATAGATAACTTATGCTTATCTTGAAGTCTACTTTGTCTGATATTAATCTAGTTAAAACAAGTTTTTAGAATTTTCATTTTTATTATATACTTTTGAAGTCTTTTACTTTCATTTTGTACCATATTTTACATATGTCAGTTTTAGATAGAAAATGTGCATTCAGGTGTCTTGCATGATAATATTTGTCTTTCTTTTAATCAATCTTTACCTTTGGTTTTTAATTACAGTACTTAGTCCCTCTACACCTAATATAATTACTTATATATTTGAGTTGAAATTTATCTTAATCTTAGCTTTTACATTTATTTGTCCCACATTTATGAAACAAATGTTTAAGATATAATGGTTTTCTTTCCTTTTATTCACTTCTTTGTGTTGATTATGCTTAAAATTCTGTTTTCCTACTTCTAATTGCTTTGTAATCTTGTAGGAATAGGATTTTGGAATATGTGTTGGCTTTGTACTAGATCATCCTAGTTATACTAAAAAAACAAAAAACAAACAAGCAAACAAAAAAACCCTCCACTCTTTATTGAGCCAATGCACTTCAATATTTGTAACCTCTGCCAATACTTAGCTCAGCTCTCCTGCCTCATATCCACCTCTTCTGGAATCAACAGACTCCCTTACGGAACAAAATATTTTTATAACTTAAAATGTTAATATTTGAACGCTTTCTGGATTTAAATCTATTATTTTGTTTTGTTTTGCTAACCCTTATTTATGATGGCTCATTTTCTTACGAATTTTGAGCTCATATATGGCTGATCTGTGGGAATCCTGTTTGAAGTTGCATTCCCACAGAGAGAAATACTATTTGACTCCAGCAGGTAGCCTCAGATCTTACCAACCTGGAAAAAAATGTAACCTCATAGTTTAGAATCTCCTAACCACCTAAGTTG
The DNA here is from genome assembly GCF_046562875.1 of Panthera onca. Taxonomy (NCBI): domain Eukaryota; kingdom Metazoa; phylum Chordata; class Mammalia; order Carnivora; family Felidae; genus Panthera; species Panthera onca. The sequence goes on along the minus strand of NC_138342.1, from coordinate 161,559,916 downwards.
TGTAAATTAAAAACCTAAACTCAAAGATCAGAAGCATAATCCTCAATACGAAAATTTGTTCATTTGTTTTTTCCATCATTTCATTTACCTAAAATTGAGAATACCACAGATAAGTTGTTTTCTCCCTTTGCTTAGAAGAAGTAGCATATTTGTTTTGTAGTCTATCCTTTCTATCAGGCTGAAGCAGTTAAGTACTATTGGATGTGAGGGTTGAGGGTTTCACCAAGGATGTAGTTCTTTTGAAAAAGAAAAGAAAAATAGACTGACAAGCTTTAAAAAAAATGAAAAATGGGGTGCCTGCGTGGCTCAGTTGGTTGAGTGTCTGACTTCCGCTCAAGTCGTAATCTCACAGTTCATAAATTCGAGCCCCACTTTGGACTCTGTGCTGACAGCTCCGAGCCTGGAACCTGGAGCCTGGAGCCTGGAGCCTGGAGCCTGCTTTGGATTCTGTGTCTCCCTCTCTCTGCCCCTTCCCCGCTCATGCTCTGTCTCTCTCTGTCTCTCAAAGATGAATAAACGTTTAAAAAAAAAAGAAAAAGAAAAATGCTTTACTTTACAAAAGTAATTAGAGATCCTATTTATAAAATAAATGAACTAACAAATGTGGTTTATGCACAATTTTTAAGAAGTTATTAACTGCAAAAGCAAAAACAAACATTTATCAACAAGTGGTTTTAAAATTTTTATTATGTCATTAAAATCAAGTTAAAGACAAAGGTTAAATCATTTAAAAATAACAGTACATAAAAAATGACCTACCAGATTTTTATCCACAACAATATATATTTCAAGATATTGAGGGTATAACTTGAAAAATTCAGTTCTCTGTAAAACACACAACATGAGTGCTGAGAAATTTCCAAAAATTTACCTTCTGTTGATAAAGTGAGAGACTGATTATATAACAAAGCTGTTTTCAAATACAAAATTTAGATACTATTCAGAAAATTCCAGATCCAAAAAGTGCCTTTGGTTAATAAGAATTTTCAATGAGATCCCACGCTATACAAGAATCCAGGTATCTTTTGATTTTAGCAATAGCTGAAATTGGAAATCTTAAGTTTACAACATAAATCTTTTCTTTCTTGCCTTGTGATAATGTTCATAGTAGTCTTCCACATAGGCAGATTTTCTGCTACCAATTATTAGGAAACTACTTTTGGCAAACAATAAAGTTTAGAAAAACATTACTAAAGGTTATAATCAATGGCAGTTCACTAGAGCCAGGAATGTTATTTATGACGGTATAGCAGTTTACAGGCCTTTGTGGAAGTTCATCACTTTGCTTTACATGTACCTTATGTAGGCCACAATAGTATTCATTCATGAACGCTCATGAAACAAAGACTTAACTTAGAAATCCAGATCATGTAATATTTTAACCTAATTTGTCAGCCTAATTGAGAAAAAGGAACCATTTACATTAATCATCCAAATGTCCACATGTGAAATTAATTTTTTTTGGTGTCTTAACTCCTATGTTCACATTTGTTTCCCAGATTAATTACCTAAGTTTTCACTATACTTTGATCTACTAACAAGCTTAACAAAGAACTTTACCCATTTTAAAAGTCATGGAGGGACTTCATGAAAAAGTAAAATAACCTTAAGATCTGTAAGTCATTAAATTTTGCTCTGAGAGTATTTTTCATTTCACAAAGTTTTAACAAATAAGTTAAAATTAAAAAGTCAACACTTACTTCTGAACTCCTTCTGATGTGATAATATAAGTTATTATAGCTATAAGTCTTATTTTCTCCTAAAAGAGGAATATTAGTGTTATCATTTTTTTCTTCATAAATCATGTGCACGAATCCTGATACGGCCTCCATTGGTTCAATTCCATATGAGATGTTTTTAAGCTGCAATGTTCCCCTGAGTATTAAAATCATCAAAACAAAGTCCGAAATTATTCTAACAAAACTATAATATTCTAATGTGGAATTTTGGCCAAATGCATTTTTTTTTACATTTAAAGTCACCTTGGTTTCTCCACTTTACCTCTTTATGCATTGAAGTGTAAACTCAGAACTAGGCCAGTAATACCACAGGATGCCTATTGCTTTATATGACAAATATTCTAAGAGAAATATCCTGATCATCTAAAGAAAGCATATTAGTGGCATAGATCCATGTGATTGAACAGATTAGGATTCCTTCCTAGGGTATAGATTTTCTAAGCCAAACTGTCAGATCTTCAGGCACTCTCTTCCTTAGTCTTAAGTCCTTTCTTCTTTTTGAGACATCTAATCTTTCCTGACACTTAATGCCATAAGTCATTTTTTTGTGGGGGGCTTAACTGAAGGTATTACCTGCCTAAAAATGGCTAGAAGTAGAGCCAAAATATCTATCAGATCTAGGCATTCTACAGTTGTGAACCATTCTAGGAGATTAATAAATCAGTAAAAACATTAAAAATCTGGAAAAACTAAAGAAGTATGGAGAGACCAACCAACCCTCCCTACACTCAAGACTGCTCAAAGCGTCAAGCAGTCAGAATCAACAAGTAGCCTTCCATCAGGGACAAATGTTTCCAAGGTGACCAGTTCTATTTTATCAGTAATTCTGGTTCATTCCTTAGGGAACTGAAATAACAAAGGTGAATATAAAACTAGAAAAGATAAATAGAGAATCAACTCATAGACTAGCAGGATCTAATACCAGCAAATAGAATATCTTTAAAAAGACTACAACCTGAGTCCTGAACAAGTGTTGAGTGACACAAGAGAATTTGGAAAACCTGCAACATATCCTTGATAATTGCAATCCATCTGAAAAGAATATACAAGAACAAACAGATAACTTATTTTTAAAATGGATATCCTAGATGTGTCATTTATTTCTATTACTTTATCAATATTGGAACTTCAAACTGAATGGGCAATTACCCAATAAACTTGTGCCACGTAGAAGTAAGACGTAGTCCAGATTATTAAATGTCAGTGAATGTGTAAATTTCAGGATATTTACATTTTTTACTTTCTTAAAATGTTTACTTATTGAGAGACAGAGAGAGAGAGAGGAAGAGGAAGATAGAGAGCAGGGAAGGGGGGAAGGGAAGGGTGTAGAGAGAGAGGGAGAGAAAGAATCTCAAGTGGGCTCCATGCCATCAGCTCAGAGCTCAACACAGGGCTTGAACCCACAAACCACAAGCTTACAACCTGGACTGAGATCACGACCTGGGCCGAAATCAAGAGTCAGACACTTAGGGTGCCTGGATAGGTCAGTCAGCTAAGCATCCGACGGGCTCAAGTCATGATCTCACAGTTCGTGAGTTCAAGTCCCACATCAGGCTTTCTGCTGTCAGCACGGGGCCCTCTTTGGATCCTCTGTTCCCCTCTCTGTCTCTCTCTCTGTCTCTCTGTCTCTGTCTCTCTCTCTCTCTCAAAAATAAACATTAAAAAAAGTGGAGACATACACTTAACCAACTGGGCCACCCCGGTGCCACTGAAATTAACATTTTTAAAGATAATCTAAAGAAAGAAATCTGTAAGAAAAAGCTGTTTTACCTGAGCTGACAAAGGCTTAGAATATTGGATGTCATCTTTGTCATAAAAGTAAACAACAGAAACCGAAGATAAAAATGATCTAGAATAAAATCACAAAACATGTTCAATCTGTCAAACAGAAAACATGAAACATAAAAAATTATTCTTCATAGTACAAATTTTCCTTTTACTGAACAATTATAGTGCCAGTTACCTTTGCATATCCTCTTGTCCAAATACTTCTCTGTTGTTTACAATAAATCAAGTGCTGAGGGAAGCATTTAACTCTGGTGACATATAACACTAAAATGCATCCTAATGAACAATCCAAACAGCTAGAGATAGCAAACAGTGTAAATAACATAGGTCCCAATTTCTGGCATAGAACTTTAAATTTTTTTTAACACTTATTTATTTTTGAGAGACAGAACACAAGTGGAGGAGAGGCAGAGAGGGAGACACAAAATCCAAAGCAGGCTCCAGGCTCTGAGCTGCCAGCACAGAGCCCAATGTTGGGCTCAAACCCATGAACTGCGAGATCATGACCTGAACTGAAATCAGACGCTTAACCGACTGAGCCACTTAGGGGCCCCTCCAGCATAGAACTTTAAAATCTTTGTCTTTATTACTCACGGATTCCAGATTTTAAACCTGAATCTTAAAATTAAAAACTAGGTTTAGGACAGAATTTAAAAAATATTTTCTTAGCATTACTACAAATTCATATTCACTAAGCTTAGCTAAGTAACAAGTTCTCAAAAACCTTTGTCATAATTTTCCTTCATTATCCTCAGTAACAATTCAGAAACTTGACCCCACTCCTGCCAATCATCTCACATAATCTCCACATCATTTCAGTTTCAGATCACCTATATCTACCCTCATTCCTCATCTTTTTTTCCAGAGGATGACTACTTCTTTTGTTCAAGGCACACTCTTAACACTTGTGCTATGAATCCCATTCTATGCCATATATTGAAGATACATACTTTTTCAATCCTATAATTTCAAACTATTCCTCTCTACTATTTTTTTAACTTAATGCTATTAAAAAGTTCATTATCAAAGTATTATCTTCATAAATAATTCTCCCATGACCTGTGTCCTACTTTAACTATTCTTTATACATTTTCAATTCTCCAAATATACTCTCATAAGAGTAGTCTACAAATAATTTCTCCACTTTGTCCATTCTTAGTCACCCTGAAACAGCTCTGGAAAAGATTCATAGCTGCCAGAATGTCAGATCCAAAAGGTAATTTTAAAATCAACATTGCCCTGCTCTCTAGCATCATTCTGAAAACTGTGATCACTCAATATAATCACTTAATTTACATCACAAATTACTCTTCTGCTTCTCTTCCTACCTCCCTGACACTTCCAGCTTGATCTTCCATGTTGGCTGCTCTTTTTTGTTCTACCTATCTCAGAAATATTGATCTTTATCAAGATTTAGTCTTTAGTCACTAGTCTATTCATAAGCACTCTATAAATTCTCATTTTTTATTTTATAGCCAAACTATTGGTTACTGCTAAACCTATATCCTCATTGCCAATCTCTTCTCATATATTCAAATTCTTATATTCATATTCCTAGTGGAGAAAATCCACTTGGATATCTCGTAGGCATTCCAAATCAAACTCACCCCCCTCCCCCATATATATATCTCACTTATTCCTCACTTAATTAACTATAACCTACCCATTTTCTCAAGCAACAACTAAATTATTCAAGATACTTCACTTTTTCCCAATAACTCTAACAAATCCATCTTCAAGGTCTATTGAGTTTTTCTTTCCAGTGCTATGAACAATACCATTGTTTAAGCCACCATCATCATTCACCTAAATTATTATATAACCACAGAATTACACACCTTACCTCTACTTCTGCTTTCTCAAAAACAGCCTAAACTCTCAATGGGACTATAATGTACTTGCTTAAAAACATTTTTGGCTTCTAATATCCTTAGCATGGCTTTATAGATCTACAACCTGACTCCTGCCTACCTTTCCAAAATGTTTTACTTCTATCCTCCAGAAATATGTCCTTTAGTAATCCATGTGGACTTTCTGCACACCACTGAATCCACTCTGTCTCATACCTCCATGTTTTGCACATGATTTCCTCTAAACAGAATGTCCTCCTACACTACCTCATTTCTTTACAGAACTCACAAAGTATCTTCCTTCAAGAGATAAGTCATCTCTTACTTCCTTCCAAAAACCTTCATTGATTTCCAAAGAATACTATTTACACATTTATTACAATACTATGTTATAGCAAAATTCTCCCTTTCTCCATTATTTCATCTGAATATATAAGAATTCTTTAATTGCAGATCATGTTTTATTACCTTTAGTATGCCTATGATTTTACCCAATAATCAATATGCAGTAAGTATCACATATATATAAGTATCAAATGTACATCTTAATTAAAATTATTCTATTCATACCTATTTTTAAAAATCAAGAAACCAGAGAATTAAAACTTGAAAGGATAAAATTTTTACTTACTGCTTTCTGAGATGGACAAAATACGGTTTTCCTTTTATTGTAATGACATAAGCAATCTGTAACATGAGTATCCAAAAAAAATCAGTGAAAATACTTGTAAATAACATATGCTAAATAATTTCTTTTCTGAGTTATGTTTTAAAAATATTTACAAAATTAATAATAAGATATAACCATTACATATGTTTCCCTTCCCATGTGACTATTTGAAGCCTCGGAATTCTAAATGGAGAACTAGGTAGTAGTCGCTGTCTATTATTCACCCTAACTAACATTTCTGATGGAGAATCTTGCCTAATGACTATTACCTTTTGGATTAGACACATACCACCCTTCACCATGCCCAAGGCAAATGCCAAAGACGCTCACCTCACTTGAAAGAATCTGTTGCTTGTTTACTCCCAGACCTCCTAAAAAGTATATTGTTGTGCTCAATGGAATAAATACTCCAGAAGATAGCAGTACAGGAAATGCACTACACCTCCAGCACTATAACATAATAAGTACCACTGCACTTTGCTTTCCACACATAAGCAGTGAAACTCCTCTGGAATAGAATGTGAGAGAGGATAGAGGGGAAGCAGAGACATGTCTAGAAAACCCTCCAGAAGATAACAGAAAATATAAGAGTCATTAAGTCATTTATTTAGCTACTTTTTAAAGATAATTTTAACAAGAGAAATAGCCTCTTAAAAGTTTTCAGTGCCTTAACTTTGTATTCTAACAGAACAAGATTCTTTGCAACAGATAAATGTTCTGAAAGAGTCATCTTAATGGCACTCTAGAAATAAGTATAAGTGGAATCTGGTGAGGATCTTGAGAATTGTGCCCTCCAAAAATACCTTGTTACTAAACAAATATAATAAAAAATAAATGGAATAAGACAGCATCAATAAATTTTTAAATCCACACAGCTTACAAAACAAAACAAGTAGAATTTAAATAACAGGAAATGTACAAAACTGACAGGAAGAGAAAAAAAAATCCAAAAAGACATTATCTAGAGCTTCTAAAACTTTTCATACACAATATCCAAATGGTTGGGTTGAATTGTGTCTCCTTCCTTCCAACGTTATATGTGAATTCATAATCCCAAGACCTCAAAACATAACCTTATTTGAGATCGGGTCCTTACAGAAGTAATAAAGTTAGGTCATTAAGGTAGGCATTAACCAATCTGACTGATACCTTTATACAAAGGAGAAATTTAGGGGCACCTAGGTGGCTCAGTTGGTTGAGCATCTGACTGATTTTGGCTTAGGTCATGACGCCAGGGTTATAGGATCAAACCCCACATAGGGCTCCTCTGCATGACCATGGAGCCTACTTAAGATTCTCATTCTCTCTCTCTCTCTCTCTCTCTCTCTCTGTCCCTCTCCCACTTGTGTGCAGGTGCATGGCATGCTTTCTCTCTCTCTAAAATAAATAAATAAACAAACAAAAACACAAAGGGGAAGTTTAGACACAGACATACACAAAGGGGAATGCCTATGAAAATTCAGAAAAAGATTCCATCTATAAGCCAAGAAGAGAGACCTGGAGCAGATTCTCCCTAACAGTCTTCAGAAAGAATCAACCCTGCCAACAACTTGATCTTGGACTTATAGTCTCCTTTGTTGAACTGTGAAACAATACATTGCTGTTGTATAAGGCACATGGTTTGTGTTACCTTGTTATGCAAGCCCTAGCAAACTATTACACCAACTTTCAATAAAAAATTGTATGAAATGCAAAAGAACAGGATAAAATTACCAAAATCAGCAAAAAAGAAAACAAATAGATAATTATAACAAAGCTACAGGTAGTATGTATAATAACCATGACTAAAATGAGAAAAATATGGAGATTTTCAGAAGAGTAAAATATATAATAAACAAACTGAAATTCTAGAGCAGAAAAAAATGTAATACCTTCTATTAAAAAGTCAATAAAAGGGGTTTGAGAGAAGATCAGACAGAGCAGAAGACAGGATTGGTGAACAGGAATATAATAGGTCAGTGGAAAATATTCAGATTGACAAAGTGAAATTAATACCAAAACAAAAATAAGAGAAGTGTGACCCATTAAAAATGTCTAACATTCATGTAATTTTGAAAACAGGAGAAAGATAGAGAGACTATGAAAGAAATATTAATTAAATATCAATAATTTATGCCTGGGGCACCTGGGTGGCTCAGCTGGCTAAGCATCCAACTCTTGATTTTGGCTCAAGTAGTGATCCCAGAGTTGTGAGATTGAGTCCTGCATCGGACTCAATGCTGGGCATGAAGCTTGCTTAAGATTCTCTCTCCCTCTCCCTTTGCTCCACCCCCACTGGCTCCTGCACTCACGCTGTATAAATAAATAAACAAATAAATAAATAAATAAAATCCATTAAAAAAAAGAAATAATATCTGAGATTTTCCAAAGCTTATGAAAGATGTCCACTCACACTCTCAAATGCTCTATTAATCCAAAATAGAATGAATACAAAGAAAACAAACCTAGGCATATCATACTCTAACAGCTAAAACAAAAAGACAAAAAAACATATATTTAAACAGCAACAAGAACGAAAGGGTGCATTACTCTCAAAAGGCTTTTAAATAAAGTACGCATACTCCCACAGAAACAATGGATACCAGAAGACAATGGAATGGTATCTTTAAAGTGAAGAAAGACAATGATATCCAACCAAGAGTTTATATCCAGCAAAAATATCCAGCAGATGCACAGCGAAATAAACACATTTCCTCACAAGAGGAAATGACATAATTCGCTGACAGCAAACCTACACTAAAAGAAACACTAAAAATAGTGTGTTTCTTTTTTAATGGAAAGTAAGTTGCTCCAAGATAGAATGATGAAAATGTATGACAATGAAAACCACAGGAAAAATAAGTATGTCAGTAAATTTAAGTGAACATCATTTGTTTTAAACAGTGATAGTAAATGCTATTCTCATTAAAAAAAAAATAGTTGTAAGATATATGACAATGGCATAAATGACAAAAAGAACATAAATGGAGTAAAGTTTCAAGGTCCTTGAGCTTTTCAGGGAGTGGCAAAAATACAAATTTAATGTAGCAGGTAAAAAATTAAAGACGCATGTTATAATCACAAGGTTAACCATTAAAAGAATAAAAAAGAATACATCACTAATAGCCTAAAAGGATAAATTAGAATAATAATCACATCATGGATTATAAAAACAGAGGAAAGGGAAAATTAAGAAAGACCAAATGAATTTTAAAAATAATAATTACACACTTTTATATAAAAGAGAAGCATTTTAAATACAAAACACTGAAAATAAAAGGATTAAAAGTTATACCATGCAAACAATACCCAAAAGAAAGATAACTATACTAATAGCAAGCAATATATAATGTAATTCCAAATGAATTACAAGAAATAAAGGGGGACACTTTATAATGATAAAAGCATCAATTAAAAAAAATGTTACAGTCTTAAACATTTTATGTACTTAATATTATATCTCCAAAATATATAAAATAGAAATTGATGGAACTAAAATAAATTATATACAATTCAAAAGCATATGTGGAGATTTTATAATTCTATCAGTTATAGAAAGGACCCAAGAGAACTACCAGTAAAGCCATAAAGATTTGGACAGCACAATCAACTAAATTTATCTGACGTATATACAATACTACATCCAATCACTGAAAAAGAAATATTCAAATGCACATATAACATCTTTCAAAATAGGTCATATGAAGAATAATAAAACAAATCTCATCAAATTTTGATAATCTAGCTTGTATTCATTGACAACCAACAATTAGAAAATTAACATAAAGAAACACCATTTGTCACAGTATTAAAATATGTCGAAAAACACTGAGAATAAATTTAAGAAAAGGTTTTCAAGACATCAAAAATAAAAACTTCTAAGCCTTACCGAAAGAAAAACTAAAATATATGGAAAGATACACCATGTACATGAATTGGAAGACTCAATATTGTTTAATTTCCCCTAATTTGATCTATAGATTCAATGAAAACTCAATAAAATCATAGCAGGTCATTTGTGGATATAAACAAATTGAGCTTAGAATCGTCAAGACAAGAATATGAAAAAAATAAAAAGTTAGGAGTGCCCACACCAATTTATATTAACTTATAAAGCTACAGTAATTAGGGTAGTGAAATATGGGCCAGAGTTTTGAAAAACAGTCCAATGGCACAGAATAGAGAATCCAGAGAGAGCCATAAATATATACTTATCTGACCTTCAGTAAAAACTGAAGGTGGTCACTATAATATGGTGAGGAAAAATGGTCTTCCGTACATGCTGCTTGGTGAATTCAGTATCCATATGGAAAAAAACAATGAACTTTGACTTCTCTATCTCATGATAGAAAAAAAAAAAAAAATCCAGATAGATCACAGACTAAATGGTAAAAGGAATATAAAGCTTTCACACAAAAGCACAGGAATATATTGTATAACCCTACAGTAGACAAAAATTTCTTAAATTAAACGCAAATAGCAATAAGAAGGAAATAAAGGATGAATAAATTGAGATTAATTGGTTAAGTTTTGAGACAATGGAGAAGACAAGCCACAGACTGGGAGAGAATATTTGTAAAAGACACATCTGATAAGGGACTGTTATCCAAAATATAGAAAGAACGCTTACAATTCAACAAAAAGAAAATGAACAATCTCATTAAAAAATGGGCAAAAGAGGGGCCCCTGGGTGGCTCAGTTGGTTAAGCATCCAACTTCAGCTCAGGTTATGATCTTGTGGTTCGTGAGTTGGAGCCCCACATCAAGCTCTGTGCTGACAGCTTGGAGCCTGGAGCCTACTTTGGATTCTGTGTCTCCCTCTCTCTCTGCCTCTCTCTCTGTCTCTCAAAAATAAATAAACATTAAAAAAATTTTTTTAAATGGGCAAAAGAACTGAACCCAGGCATGCCATAACTGAACCTTACCAAAGAAGATATACAAATGGCAGAAAAGCAAATGAAAAGATATTCACATCATAAGTTATTAGTGAATCGTAAATTAAAATGAGATTTACTACTACACACCTATTACAATAGCCAAAATCCAGAATCCTGACAACACCAAATATTGGCAAGGATGTGGAGCAACAAGAACTCCCTTTCATTGCAGGCAGGCAGGAATACAAAATGGTACAACCACTTTGGAAGAAGTTTGGCAGTTTCCCACAAAATTAAATGTACTCTTAGCATATGATCCAGCAAACAGATTCTTTGGTGTTTATCCAAAGGAGCTGAAAACTTATGTGCACACAAAAACCTACACATGGATGTTTGTAGCAGCTTTATTCATAATTGCCAAAACTTGTAAGCAAACAAGATGTTATCAGTAAGTGAATGGATAAACTGTGGTACATCCTGACAATTCAATATTATTCAGCATTAAAAAGAAATGAGCTATCAAGCCATGAAAAGACATGGAGGAAACTTAAGTGAATGTTACTAAGTGGAAGAAGACAATATGGAAAGGCTATTTATTATATGATTCCAACTATAGAACATTCTGGAAAAGGGAAAACTAAGGAGATAGTGAAAAGATCAGTGATTGTCAGGGGTTAAGGGGATGGGAAGGATGCCAAGGCTGCTTTCAGCTCAAAGACACTGCCAATGGTTCCTTTGCCACAAGGTCCCCATAGGCAGTTCATATCATGGCAATTTGTGTGTTCTCTGAGGTCAGGTGGAGAAATACTCCAGAAAGCTGTAATAGAGTCTTGTGAAACAGAAACTAATCAATGCAATGATTACTCCATCAAATATACAGGTCTCACTGATCTGCAAGAGAACAGAATTGTACAGTGTGTACATCAAGGAGTGAGACTCTTGAAGGCCATCTAAGAATTCTAATACAATCAAATACAAATGTATATATAGATGTAAAGAAATATATCAAGTACACAGGCATGGTTATCATCAGATGGAAGAGGGAATGGGAATGGGGGCTATAGGAATAAAGGAGAGTGTATAACAATTAAGGGGCTTGATGGGACCATTAATCACAGCACGCTATGAAATCGGAGTATATATCTGCACTTGAGGTCCAAAAAATTCCTCTATATAGTATTTCCAGAAACACTACATTTGAATCAAATTAATCACAGAAATTGACCTACAAATCCCTCTTAAGAACATATTACATCATTGCTGGAATGAATTGGATGACATTCTGTAGCATGTTAATAATTCTTCCTAACTAAGCAAAAATTAATGAATTTCCCACTTTCACTGTTTTATATGGGGGGCACTGGAGGGGAGGCTGTGAGGATCTCAAAGATATTCTGGGCCATATTTTATATGTGGACATGTCTTCTTTAGTTTGCTCTATTAGCAAAACTTTCAGTTGCAGGAAGAATGACAAAGATTTTTTATGTTGTTCACTTTGTTCTTGTGGAAGGAATTACACATACCACCATCATTCACAAAATTCATTTAACATAGAACTAGGGGTCTGGTGGTTATGGTGGGGAAAAAAAGTATGCAAACATTATTATGTAAATAAACCAAGCAATATGAAAACACTATACCACCCCTATAAGATACTAGGACACAGACATTGAAGAATATTAATAAAAATAAGTTCCAAGGGGTTGTAAAGAGCAGCTTCCATTGGCATAAATTTGGTGTGCTAGAAAATATCCTGAGACTCCACCTTACTGTTCCAAATTCCTCTCAAATAGCCTTGACTCAGTCAATTCATGCTTCAGGAGGAATCATTACTACAGCAACATTTGTTATTGATATAGGTTTCTAGGGCAAAATGTTTTTATCATGATACTTTTTTGCCCAGAAACCAAAGAAGAAAAAAGGAAAAGCATTTAGTAGGACTTCTTTCTTTGACCACTAAACTAAGTAGGCCTTTTTGTGTGTGTGTAATATATGGTAATGAGTGTTCTCTTTGATCAAATCATGTGAAGATTTGGAACAGGCCTAGGCTGCCTTTAATTCCTCTACCTAACTCAAAGAAGTCATTTGAGACACTAAGAAATACGTAAAAAAAAAAAATTCATTCCTAAACAGACCCTGGGATGTGTTTAGGGTTGCCAGGCATCCTGTATGTATAGACATGTCCTGAGTTTAATGATTTTTACCCTGTGCCCTGTATTGAGTTTGTCAGAACACCCGAAATATTCTGTATTCAGCTTTTTTCAGTACATTACAAAACTGTGCTAGTCAAAGCTCTTTTCCACCAGAGTAACTGGTGCTTAAATAATTTAAATGGCAACTTGAGCTAAAAATCATACCTTCAGAAATAAAGACCGATATTATCCCTCAACTCTCCCTATAGGTTTGTCTGAGGGAAATCCAAAATGAGAGACGGAGAATTAAAAGTACTTATTTTGGGGGGCACCTGGGTGGCTCAGTCAGTTGGGCGTCTGACTTTGACTCGGGTCATGATCTCTTGGTTCATGAGTTCGAGCCCCGCATCAGGCTCTGTGCTGACAGCTCGGAGCCTGGAGCCTGTTTCAGATACTCTGACTCCCTCTCTCTCTGCCTCTTCCCTGCTCATGCTGTCTCTCTTTCTCTCTCAAAAGTAAATAAAGATTTTTTTAAAACAATTTTAAGTACTTATTTTTCATACTCATGAAAGGGAAAGGCTCTTCTTTGGCCAAAGTCCCAAGTCATGAACAAGTAACTACAATTAGAGAGAACTTCTGGTCAGAGCACACAATCAGAAGCACACAATCAGCCAGTCACCAACAGCCACACTCAAATAACTAGCTTCTGAAGGTTAACAAAGCAGTAACAGCCCCAGCTTCTAGATAAGTTTAAGTGCCTCACTCCACTGAGGAGGATTCTGAAAGTGAGATGGTCAACAAGCAGCCTTACTCCGACAACCACTAACACAGTTGAAAACATGTCAATACCTAAGCACTCTCCCTTCTGAAATCTCACTAATCTCTGAACACCAGGCTTCCCAAAACCTTATGTAAGATTAGCTCTGGGTTTCTGCAGGAAGACTGTGTTTACTACAACAGGCTAACTGGAAGTTCATTATTTTTTTGAATCACATATCTAGTTGAACTTACTGTTTATTTTCCAACTTTGCAACCCTTTCAATGGTTCAACTTGTTCATGATTAGTTGAGTCTGGACTTGTACAGATGCACTGACCCAGCTGCAAGATGATCAAATTCAGTATTTTCGATTCCTTTTGAAATATTTTGGACTATTGTCTATTTCTTGTGTACATTTAAATTCCAAATGCCAAAATTCTAAACAGTTTTATCAACCGAGGAAAAAGTCCTTTTGAAGCTCTTTGTACAGTATGCAATTGTTCTTTTACATAAAAATGGTGGGAAGTCAAATATAAGGCAACATATATTAACAACTAAACAAAAGAGATGAGTCATTTCTTCATACAGTACCAAAAAAGGTGATACAACATTTTTTTTGGATTGAAAAAAATTTAGAAGATCTAAGAATTTCAATAGACACTGCAATGTTTTTTCACATAGCATATCACCAGTCTTTCTACTTAAATGACTATTTGAATGTACAACTGACAGAAGTATTTTCTGATTCTAAAATTGCAAGCAAAATTTCAGGTGTCCAATTGAAATCCACTGCAATAATTAAAGAATGCAATGGCTCTCTTTCCAACTACAGAAATCATCATAGATCTTAGGTCTACACATGTCAATTTTTAGGGAACACCATAAGAGTAGGGGACTTTCACACCCCACTTATAGCAATGAACAGATCACCTAAGCAGAAAAATCAATCAATAAACAATGGCTTAGAATGACACACTGGACCACATGGACTAAACAGATACATTCAGAGCATTTCATCCTAAAGCAGCAGAATACACATCTTCTCCAGTACACATGGAATGTTCTCCAGAATAGATCACATACTGGGACTCAAATTAGCCCTTAACAAGTACAAAAAGATCGAGATCATACCATGCATATTTTCAGACCACAACACTATGAAACTTGAAATCAACCACAAGAAAAAATCTAGAAAGATAACAAATACTTGGAGACTAAAGACCATCCTATCAAAGAATGAATGGGCTAACCAAGATGGTAAAGAGGAAATTAAACAGTATATGGAAGCCAATGAAAATAATAACACCATAGCCCAAAGTCTCTGGGATGCAGCAAAGACGGTCATAAGAGGGCAGTATATAGCAATCCAGGCCTTCCTAAAGAAGAAAGAAAGGTCTCAGATACGCAACCTAACCTTACACTTCAAAGAGCTGGGAAAAGAGCAACAAATGAAACCCAAAACCAGCAGAAGACAGGAAATAATAAAGATCAGAGCAGAAATCAAAGCTATTGAAACCAAAACAAAACAAAACAAAACAAAAAAAAAAACAGTTGAACAGATCAATGACACCAGAAGCTGGTTCTTTGAAAGAATTAACAAAATTGATAAACCCCTAGCCAGTTTGATCAAAAAGAAAAAGGAAAGGACCCAAATAAATAAAATCAAGAATGAAAGAGATCACAACAAACACAGCAGAAATACAAACAATAATAAGAGAATATTATGAGCAATTATATGCAAATAAATGGGCAATCAGGAAGAAATGGACAAATGTCTAGAAACATATATACTACCAAAGCTGAAACAGAAAGAAATAGAAAATCTGAACAGACCCATTACCAGTAAAGAAATAGAATTAGTAATCAAAAATCTCCTAAGAAACAAGAGTCCAGGGAAGGTTGGCTTTCCAGGGGAATTCTGGAAAAATTTAAAGAACATTTAAAGAACATTTAAACACCAAACATTTAAAGAAGAGTTAACACCTATTCTCTTGAGGCTATTCCAAAAAAAAAAAAAAAAAAAAAGGAATACTTCCAAACACTTTCTATGAAGCCAGCATTACCTTGATTTCAAAACCACACAAAGACCCCACTAAAAAGGAGAACTACAGACCAATTTCCCTGGAGAAAATGGATGCAAAAATCCTTAACAAGATGCTAGCCAACCAGATCCAACAATACATTAAAAATATTATTCACCACGACCAAGTGTGATTTATACGTGAGATGCAGGACTAATTCAATATCCATATAACAATCAGTGTGATACATCACATCAATAAAAGAAAGGCCAAAAATCACATGATCCTCTCAATAGATGCAGAGAAAGCATTGGACAAAATACAGCATCCTTTCTTGATAAAAACCCTCAAGAAAGTAGGTATGGAAGGATAGTATCTCAAGATCATAAAAGCCATATACGAAAGACTCACTGCTAGTATCATTCTCAATGGGGAAAAACTGAGAGCTTTCCCCCTAAGGTCAGGAACAAGACAGGGATGTCCGTTCTCGCCACTGTTATTCAACATAGTGGAAGTCTTAGCCTCAGCAATCAGACAACACAAAGAAATAAAAGGCACCCAAATCTGCCAGGAGGAAGTCAAATTTTCACTCTCGTGGATGACATAATACTCTATGAAGAAAAACCCAAAAGAGTCCTCCAAAAAACTGCTACAACTGATACATGAATTCCACAAAGTCACAGGATATAAAATCAATGCACAGAAATTGTTTGCATTCCTATACACCAATAATGAAGCAACAGAAAGAGAAATCAAGGAATTGATCCCATTTACAATTGCACCAAAAAACATGAAATACCTAGGAATGAATCTAAACAAAGAGGTGAAAAATCTATACACTATAGAAAGCTTATGAAAGAAATTGAAGAAGACACCAAAAAAATGGAAAAATATTCCATGCTCCTGAATAGGAAGAACAAATATTAAGATGTCAATACCACCCAAAGCAATCTACATATTCAATGAAATACCTATCAAAATAACACCAGCATTCTTCACAGAGCTAGAACAAACAGCCCTAACATTTGTATGGAACCACAAAAGACCCCAAACACCCAAGCAATCTTGAAAAAGAAAACCAAAGCTGGGGGCATCACAATCCCAGACTTCAAGTTGTATTACAAACTGTAATCATCAAGACAGTAAGGTACGGGGCATAAAAACAGACACGCAGATCAATGGAACAGAATACAGAACCCAGAAATGGACCCACAAAGGTATGGCCAACTAATCTTTGACAAAGCAAGAAAGAATATCAAATGGAATAAAGACAGTCTCGTCAGCAAGTGGTGCTGGGAAAAATGGACAGCGACATGCAGAAAAAAGAACCTGGACCACTTTCTTACACCATACACAAAAAATAAACTCAAAATGATGAAAGACCTAAACGTAAGACAGGAAGTATCAAGATCCTAGAGGCAAAACCCTCTTTGACCTTGGCCGCAGCAGCTTCTTACTCAACATGTCTCCAGAGGCAGGGGAAACAAAAGCAAAAAAACTATTGGGACCTCATCAAAATAAAACGCTTCTGCACAGTGAAGGAAACAATCAGCAAAACTAAAAGGCAACCAATGGAATGGGGGAAGATATTTGCAAATGACATATCTGATAAAGGGTTAGTATCCAAAATCTATAAAGAACTTATCCAACTCAACACCCAAAAAACAAATGATCCAGTGAAGAAATGGGCAAAAGACATGAATAGACACTTCTCCAAAGAAGACATCCAGATGGCCAACTGATACATGAAAAAATGCTCAGCATCATTCACCATCAGGGAAATACAAATTCAAACCAGAACCTCACACCTGTCAGAATGGCTAAAATTAACAACTCAGGAAACAACAGATGTTGGTGAGAATGCAGAGAAAGAGGATCTCTTTTTCACTGCTTGTGGGAATGAAAACTGGTGCAGCCACTCTGGAAAACAGCATGGAGTTTCCTCAAAATATTAAAAATAGAACTATCCTACAACCCAGCAATTGCACTGCTAGGTAGTTATCCAAGGGATACAGGTATGCTGCTTTGAAGGGGCACATGCACCCCAATGTTTATAACAGCACTATCAACAATAGCCAAAGTATGGAAAGAGCCCAAATGTTCATCAACAGATGAATGGATACAGAAGAAGTGATAGATATAGATATAGATATAGATATAGATATATAGATATAGATATATAGATATATATACACACACACACACACACACACACACACACACACACACACACACAATGGAATATTACTCAGCAATCAAAAAGAATGAAATCTTGCCATTTGCAACTACGTGGATGGAACTAGAGGGTACTATGCTAAGCGAAATTAGTCAGAGAAAAACAAATATCATATGACTTCACTTATATGAGGACTTTAAGATACAAAACAGATGAACATGAGGAAAAGGAAGCAAAAATAATATAAAACAGGGAGGGGGACAAAACATAAGAGACTCTTAAATATAGAGGACAAAGAGAGGGTTGCTGGAGAGGTTGTGGGAGGGGGGATGGGCTAAATGTGTAAGAGGCATTAAGGAATCTACTCCTGAAATCATTGTTGCACTATATGCTAACTAACTTGGATGTAAATTTAAAAAATAAATAAATTATACGAACAAAAGGTATCCCTCTGTTGTCAAGTATGTTCTTAAAGGGGAAAACATGCCTTATGAACAAGAAAAGAAATTCCAACTTGAAGTGGATAATTAGTATGGTACTTGCTCTATCTTTTGAAAGAGTTTTAATACCTTGAAGAATTCTGTTCTTTTATCTGGATACTACTAAATAGTTTTCCAGTATGGGAAGAAATGGAAGCATCATGTGCAATGTTGGAGAAGATAATAAAATTTAATGACAATATTCTGGTTTTGTCAATAGACATTTTAAAGAATGCAAAAGCAAGCTAACAAGAGCAATGATTAGAGTTGTTAACTTCACAATGCTAATCTCCAGTGTGTGTGTGTGTGCGCGCGTGTGTTTACCAACAAATGTTCACTGGGAAAAAGAATGAAATAAATTGGATGTGACCAACTGCAGAAACTATGTTACAATTAAATGGAATAACTGCAAATAATTTTAGAAGCAAATTCTTCAGAACAAGGAACTACTGTAAGGGTTAAATTGTAGTGTAGAGCTAATGCTTAGCTTGAAAAATAACAGCTTTGTGTTGACACTGAACGTTAAGAGATAACAGCCTTGCTTTGCTCTGGTAAACTACGCCTCATACCCTTGTAAATTAGGCTTCACCAATTAAGGAAACAAAAGTTCAAAGAAAAGAGTATCAGAGGCAGGGTCAAGGAGATCCACTGGTTGCAACTTAGAGGCAGAAAGTCTAAAGTAAACACATTAGGCAACTGTTTCTAACTCATCTGGAACCTGTTTCTTTGTTCTGTTCCCAGGTGATGATAAAACGATGTGATTGGTTATAAAAACTCTGTCCCCCGGCTGTTCAGAGGCCGCACTCTTATCAAGAGTGTTGGTCCCGATGATCGGTTGGCCTTGCCTCTCATTGTAATAAACTTTGTTGTGACTGTCACTGATGCCCGTAGCATTCTGTTTCAGGAGTCGTGTGGATGCAACACTACTGCTAAGGCAAGTCAAATCATCAGGGAAATACAATTTAAGAAAAAGGTATATAATTTAGATACTGAGAAAGATGAAATAAAATGGAGTCATTTATGTCAAGGGGTTTTAAAATGGATCCAGGAGGCCATTAAGAAAATGAAACTCAGGCGTGTCTTCACATGGTGTGAACTTTTGACTAGGCCAAACCTGTGAATCGGGCCAAACTGCAAATATTCCAACAACTCAGCCCAAACACTCATTACAGGAAGAGAGTTTTCTTAGTGATAGTCTTAGCAACTAATTATATTCAGACAAGATTAGTTTTCCGCCAACATTGCTCAAAATTCTTTGTAAACAACTATACAAGCACCCCCTTTTGTCTTACTTTTGTTGCCTGGGGGAACACAATTTGGGTTGCTATGGAATCTGTGCTTCCTGAATTGCAATTCTGAGACCCCAAATAAATATTTTAATTTCAGTTCCACCTCTTTTATAAGTCAAAAATACTTAAAATTTGTTTCAGATGAACAAAAAATAGCTTTTAGTATTTATAATTATATAGTATGCCCCATGAAATATTTTTTTATCTTTATATACATATGCATAGGCAATTAGAAACATTCAAAATTAATTGAGTACCCCCATGTTCTTATTTCTTAAATCTGGGAGCTCTCTATGTGTCTTCTAGGCATTCTTACTTTTATAGGTCCTACCTCATATTATACTGAATATATTAAAATACAGTCACACCCCACATTAGGAATAGTTTACTGTTGCAAAAATATTAAAAGGAAGCTTTTAAAACTATTATCGTCAAAAGAAACACACTGAAATTCCATTTTATTAAATAATTTTTTTTAAATGTTAGATATTGGACAAGTCAACTATTGTCTTTGATATTGATATTGACAATATCAAAGATTGCTCAGTGATAAGTAATAGAGAGGGTTGGTATTATTCATTTCAGGAAAAAGTAAATTAAATAAAAAGTCCAATGGAACCCCTTCTTTCCAATCAGAAAAAAAAAAGCTGGAGTAGCACTCATATACCTTGCATAGCTAAGAATTCACTTGGTGGGTAGGGGCTGGAGACTGAGTGGTAAAAAAACAAACAAACAAACAAACAAACAAACAAACAAACCTAGTTACTAAAGAAAGAAAATGTAAAGAGTGCATGGGAGGAGAGGCTACCTTCAGAGAACTGGGAGTAATGGGGGAGGGAGAAACCTGATACAGTGTATCCTCATGTGAAACAGAGGGATTTTCAAAAAACCACTAAAAGATAAAAATAAATTTGGAGACCACAACTATGACTAGTATTAGATTATCCTATAGTATAGAAGGAACCATGTGAGAAACAGATTTTCCTGAGGAATTAGAGGAGTATGTACCAATATCCAAGCTCAGACTGTTAAACCTATGTGCTAATTGCTATATAAGCCATCTATAAGCTAATTACCAGATCACCTTTCAGTCTCACTGACTCTGAAACCTGAGGAAAATAAACTGGAGGAAATCACCTGGGCTAAGACTAGCATTGGGGGACCAGAAAACTCAATAACAAACAAACAAAAAACCACTTCAATGCAATATTTAAGACATCAAAATTAGTGCAAAAAAAAAAAAATCATGATGAACAAGTTATCAAAGTTTTAAATCAAGACAGAATCTGACCCTGACTCACCTCGCTCACCTTACCTTAATCCCGGTCCTGGAGGAATCTGTTTTTTGCCATTCCCTTACATTTTCTGCCTGAGTCAGGCACTTTGCCAGCTTCTCCCTGGCCCTGGCCATGGTAGATCCCACCCTTAAAATCCTTCATCTTCCACAGAAACACACACACACACATATAAAGTCACACACATTCATACACTTCAAAATGTTCCTTGTTGTGAACCCTGCTCCAGCCATCAGCTCTGCCTCCAAGAATTGAGTTCCTGCCTCCATTCAGCAACTCTGGTCTTAATATTAAAGGCAACTTAGCCCAATTTATGATATAAAAATATTTCTCAATTACATTATTTTCTGGATCTGTTTTTGCATCAGATGATGAAATCTTTTCAGGAATTGTGGTTTCCAGAAATGTTTTATCGGGATCTAAAACAAAAATAAGCAAAGTTATTTTGATATACCTGTAATCCTACATTGTCCATATCCAATTCCACATTTGTTTCTCTATTTTTTGCAGGGGAAAGATAATACTGAATTCAAGAGTGACCTGCAATTTTCAGTGAAGCAGGTGAAGGACAGCAGTCACCAAATCAGAACATCATTGACAAATAGCTTCTTTATGGCGATGCGACTGTTTCTAGAATAGCAAAATTTTGTACGTGGAAGACCCCTTATTCCATTTGTGTCCGTTTTACATAAAGAATACCCAGAGACGTGAAAAGATTTTCTGCCTGGAGTCTGCCTCTGCTTTCTTGGCCACAGGCTCCCGAGCGAGGGGCAAGAAGAAAGTGGGTAGGGAGAGTGCGGGGCTGGGATAAGGTCTGGGTCTGGGGCCTGGACCAAAAATGACAGCCCCCTAAGCGAACACAATCCCTCCGGGGGTTAGATGGCGAGGGGGAACAAGTATCTAGACTTACGGGGGTCTGCGTGCAGCTCTCCAAGTTGGGTGAGAAGGACCAGAAGAAGGAACATGGCTCCGCTGTCTTGGAGCACGGCTGGCGGTGTAACAGCAGTTGAAGCGTTGAGGAAGGTGGAGGCCCAGCTCGCGCAGGGCGCCTCTGGGGAAGCGCAGGCGGCGCCTCAGGGAGGAGCTCAAGGGAGAGGTCGACTGGGGGCTCTCGCTCTCCCCGTGCCCCTGGAGGTGGCATAGCTAGCTCGGTAATGGTAACGTGCAGCGAGCGGACAGACGGGGGAGGGCTCAAGGCCAGACTGTCAAGACCCACACACATTGGGTTTATTAAGGAAGGAAAGGCTGTGAATTTTTCAATTCCCAGATTAGGGTGGTGCCTGGTAAGGCTTTTGTTTATATCTTGTACTTAGTCCAACGACTTCTGAAGTAATTTCTAGTTACAGTGAGGAGAAAGAGCAAAGATAAAAATGCTCAAGTTACTGATAACAAACAGTCCTCTATTATTATATTTACATATCATCCAAACAGGCAAAATGCTTGTATTTGCAAAAACTGCTGCAAACACTGTGACTTTTATAAATTTAAGTTCGTTGGATAAGCCATTATGGGACAGCTGTTGAATGCAGACCTCATACAATCCCTCCTCAGTCTCTTCCAATCATCTTTAATATCCCAAATTATTATTGCTACACTCTGTGTAATCCTGTGCCCCTAGTTTTTACTACTTTAATTAGACATTATTGCATTCTGCCTTTATAAGGAGCAAAAATAGTTCGATTTTTGAAGTCTATAGGCATTCTTTTCTTCACAGATCCTAGCCCACATCATAGTAAAAACATTAAAATACAGCCACACCCCACATTAACTATAATATTGCTTTAATAAATGCCAAAATCATGATTATAAATTTGATTTGAAATTGCTTGGCTGTCCCCAAAACTAAAGTAAGTTATTTGCAGAATATAACAGTAACAAATACCAAGTGGCCCAGAAATAAAGTCACAATAGACGGAATAATAGCAGAATGGATATATACTCTTTAATGAATTAGGAACTTGTACTATCAGATTGACAAACTCTCCTACAAAAGAATAAGAAAGAATTGAAAAGTAGAAAATACAAAAATAAAATTGAGATAAGAAGAATAGAAGTAGAACTGTCACTATCCAGATAATAGCATTTAAAAAGTTAGAAGCAAATATTAAAAGGGATAATAGAAAAGTTTCTCTCGATTTAAAAAATAAAAGAATGACCTTAGAAAGAACCCATATATTAACAACTGGGCATTGAAGGAAAAACAAATCTGAAATTTAAAATGACAACAAGAGAAAATTCTGAAATCTACAAGAGGAAAAAACAGATCATTCAAGGAACAAGAAATTGACATTAAGAGACTTACTGGATTGATGAAATCAGTAGGTTATTAAAGTGTGGGCTGAAAGGAACTTTGAATTATTATTAAGGACACAATTCAAAATTTGTTCTTAAGTATGTAAGTTCAAGGAAGTTTTGACATAAAGAAATGATAAGGGAAATAGGAGATACTGTTAAATGACATCAGAAGTAATAGTAACCAAATGTCCACCGTCACCACTGTTACTCAACATAATGTTGGAAGTCTTAACCTCAGCAATCAGACAACACAAAGAAATAAAAGGCACCCAAATCTGCCAGGAGGAAGTCAAACTTTCACTCTCACAGATGACATGATACTCTATATTCAAAACCCAAAAGAGTCCTCCAAAAACTGCTACAACTGATACATGAATTCCACAAAGTCACAGGATATAAAATCAATGCACAGAAATTGTTTGCATTCCTATACACCAATAATGAAGCAACAGAAAGAGAAATCAAGGAATTGATCCCATTTACAATTGCACCAAAAAACATGAAATACCTAGGAATGAATCTAAACAAAGAGGTGAGAAATCTATACACTGGAAACTATAGAAAGCTTATGAAAGAAATTGAAGAAGACACCAAAAAAATGGAAAAATATTCCATGCTCCTGGATAGGAAGAACAAATATTATTAAAATGTCAATACTACCCAAAGCAGTCTACATATTCAATACAACACCTATCAAAATAACACCAGCAATCTTCACAGAGCTAGAACAAACTAACCCTAACATTTGTATAGAATCACGAAAGACCCGAATAGCCAAAGCAATCTTGAAAAAGAAAACCAAGGGGCGCCTGGGTGGCTCGGTCGGTTAAGCGTCCGACTTCGGCTCGGGTCATGATCTCACGGTCCGTGAGTTCGAGCCCCGCGTCAGGCTCTGTGCTGACAGCTTGGAGCCTGGAGCCTGCTTCAGATTCTGTGTCTCCCTCTCTCTCTGCCCCTCCCTGTTCATGCTCTGTCTCTCTCTGTTGCAAAAATAAATAAACGTTAAAAAAAATTAAAAAAAAAAAAAGAAAGAAAAAGAAAAAGAAAACCAAAGCTGGAGGCATCACAATTCCGGACTTCAAGCTATATACAAAGCTGTAATCATCAAGACAGTATGGTACTGGCACAAGAACAGACACTCAGATCAGTGGAACAGAATAGAGAACCCAGAAATGGACCCACAAACGTATAGCCAACTGATCTTTGACAAAGCAGAAAAGAATATCAAATGGAATAAGGACAGTCTCTTCAGCAAGTGGTGCTGGAAAAACTGGACAGTGACATGCAGAAGAATGAACCTGGACCACTTTCTTACACCGCACACAAAAAAATAAACTCAAAATGGACAAAAGACCTAAATGTAAGACAGAAATCCATCCAAATCCTAGAGGAGAAAACAGGCAACAACCTCTTTGACATCAACCACAGCAACTTTTTACTTGACACGTCCCTTGACAGAGGCAAGGGAAACAAAAGCAAAGATTAACTATTGGGACCTCATCAAGATTAAAACAAAACAAAACAAAACAAAACAAAAACCTTTTGCACAGTGAAGGAAACAATCAGCAAAACTAAAAGGCAATCGATGGAATGGGAAAAGATATTTGCAATGACATATCAGATAAAGGGTTAGTATCCAAAATCTAAAAAGAACTTATCAACCCTCAAAAAACAAATAATCCAGTGAAGAAATGGGCAAAAGGCATGAATATACACTTCTCCAAAGAAGATATCCAGATGGCAAACAGACACATGAAAAGACGCTCAGCATCACTGATCATCAGGGAAATACAAATCAAAACCACAATGAGATACCGCCTCACATCTGTCAGAATGGCTAAAATTAACCACTTAGGAAACAACAGATGTTGGCAAGGATGTGGAGAAAGAGGATCTCTTTAGCACTGCTAGTGGGAATGCAAACTGGTGCAGCCACTCGAAAACAGTATGGAGGTTCCTCAAAAAGTTAAAAATAGAACTACCCTATGACCCAGCAATTGCACTACTAGGTATTTATTCAAAGGATACAGGAGTACTGTTTCAAAGGGGCACATGCACCCCAATGTTTATAGCAGCTCTATTGACAATAGCCAGAGTATAGAAAAATCTCAAATGTCCATCGACTGATGAATGGATAAAGAAGATGTGGCTTATATATACAATGGACTACTACTTGACAATCAAAAAGAATGAAATCTTGCCATTTGCAACAATGTGAATGGAACTAGAGTGTATCATGCTAAGTGAAATAAGTCAGTCAGAAATCATATGATTTCACTCATATGTGGACTTTAAGATACAAAACAGATGAACATGAGGGAAGGGAAGCAAAACTAATATAAAAACAGAGATGGGGGACAAACCATAAGAAATGTTAAATACAGAGTACAAACTGAGGGTTGATGGCAGGGTGTTGGGTGGGTGTTGGGAAGAACTAAAGGGGTAAGGGGCATGAGCACTGGTTGTTACATGTAAGTGATGGATCACTAAATTCTATTCCTGAAATTATTATTACACTCTATGTTAACTAGCTTGGATTTAAGTTGTTTTTTGTTTTTTTTTAAAAAGGAAGAAGTGATAGCCAGATAGTAAAGTGCTTGTAAGGAAAATGTAAATTTTGTTTATGTAAATAAATTTATATATAGCAATTTAAAACAGGGGACTGGGGAAGGTCCCCCAGTGCAGCTGCCTTCTGCTCATACTAACTGGGTGTGAGAAACTCATAGGCTAGTTTCCCAGGAAAGCAGACTCTGAGACGGAGTTGTGTGTTGCAGGAGCTTTACTGGGAACTGTTCTCAGTATTGACACATGTTAGGAAAGGGGGCATAAGCTATGCAGAACTGAGTAGAAGAAGAAATGTGATACAGTTGAAGCAAAGGCTTTGTCTGGTCCCACAGGGAGATATGGGATGGCCCTGCATTGCTGTCCTGAGTTGAAGCAAGGAGGCTGGACCTTCATAATCCACAATTACCCGTCATTGGATGTGAGCTGTCCCAGTGCTCACAAGAGTGTGAATGAGGAGATTCAGTTCAGCCAAGGGCAAGTCCAGGAGAGCAAGTGCTTCAGTCCAGGAACAGAGCTCTTAAAACAACATACCATCCATCACACCGTTGTTATAATATTCAGAGGGTGGCATGGTCAGAAACTGCTCTGCCACCTGAAGTAAATGAGGACTACAAAGTGGCTGCCCCATGATAACTTGAGAGGAGCTAGAGCTAAGCCCTAAGAAAAGAATGCAAGTCACTTGACAGCCATTCCTAGGGCTTCTGCACTGGAGATGCCTCCTTGGAAGGACCAACCATAGCTCCTAAGCCACCTCCAGACCCACCATCAACACTCAACCAACCTGTGGTGACTAATGATGAAACAACTTCTAGCAACTGAAAGAAGACTGAACCTGTACAGGAGACCCAAAGGAGAAGACCGAGATGCAGGAGAAAGATCAGAAAAAATATGGCATCACAGGAGTCAACAGGAGAAATGGCTCAGAGAGAGTGTTCATGCATACCCTTGAGTCAATTGAAAAAACCCACATTTCCATACAGAAATCTGGAATGAAATAATCAGAATATGCATGAATGAAATAATGCATCCTGTGCCCTCTGTGTGTCTGCCCTGCAGCACCAGAACAGATTTTCAGTACACACTGGACAGCAAGACCAGCACATCCCAAATAAACGGGCCCTGCCAGTTAATCAAGTGTCCATCACAACATTTATATGTAGTCATATTGGTTTTGGGAAGCATGTCTACATTATAATTCCCTGGCTTCCATCACCAGCATTAAGAATCAATCAGAATACAAACCCCTTCTGTCAATCAGAGCATGTTTTATTAACAGAAAGACCATGATTCACCTTATTAATCTCACAGGGGGAGTTTAGATCCTGGTAAGCACCACTCGTGTAGTGTACCATAAACTTGATTACAAGGAGAAAACCAAATACAGCATTATTACCATAAAGTCCTCACTGATCGTTTTCTGTCCCTCCCCCCAAAAATGTATTAAAGTCTTAAAATATACAAATCTAAACACATGGTAAAACATTTAAAAAATAAATAAATAAATGTAAGAAAAATTGACCAAATGAAACAGTAACAAAGTATATTTCTAATAACCCAGAATCAAATTCTGAGACAATATTAATATTACGTGATGCAAGGTGAGGGAAGATGCCAAAATAATAAAAATTTTTCAATTTGATTCTAAACTTGTGTTTATACAACTAAATATCCTAAAAAATATATCAACAAAATTATAGGAATATAGGGGGAAATTGGCAAAAGCATAATCAGAGGTGGAAATTTAAACACACGTTATAATTATGGATAGGTCAAAATTCAGACAAACTTTAAAAAAAATTTTAATAGAATTAAATGACCAGATAAATTTGACCCATTAAACGTTCATACAATTCTAAATCAACTGTAGAGAACACATATTCTTCTCAACCACTCATGAAACATTAACAAAATTATCATGTCCTAGGTCTTAAAATATTTCAACTAATTTTAAAGAATAAGTACATAATTCAATTTATATTTATTTCCAATTATATTAAAAATCATTCATATAGTTGGATTGTAATATATCATCTTCCTATTGACTGACTTTCCACTTGCCTTGCCCTTTTTATACGTTTTTCTCACCTTTCTTGCCATTTTTTGAATTTATCATTCTTTATTATTCCATTTTCTTCCTTTATTGGCATGACAACTATGTACTTTTCAAATATTTCTTTTACTGGTTACCTTAGAATTACAAAAGGTGCCCAGGATAATTTCTCTATCTTAATATATACACTGATTAGCAATATTAATTACATCTGCAAAGTCCCTTCACGGGAATACCTAGATTACTGTCTAACTGAATAGAGCACAGGAATTTTGGAGGGACATCTTTAGAATTCTTCCTACAATAAGTGGCTAATTACTGTCTCCAATCCTTTGGGCTCCGAATGACCAGATCATGATATGACTGTCCATGTGTTATTCTTTGATGATGTGGCGGCATCATTTTTAGCAAGTCTTTGAGAAGGTATAAATTATAGCTTCCTTAATTCTGCCATAGTGTATGTATATTCAGTTTGAACTTCTATTGCTAGGTGCTTATTTGACTTTAGTTGAACCATAATGGTTCATAAATTTCACCAAGTCCTTCTGCAAACCAAAATATCTAAGTGGAATAGGATTGTGTTCTACTTGAAAAACCATAAAGTTAGATGGGAAATGAGAGTGCCATTGTATTGACAGATAAAGTTCATCTCTCATCTCATCATCTCATGATCCTGGAGCCTTACCTCTTATGAGGCATTCTTCTCTGATTGCTACATAACTTATGGATGACTCCACCACCCTCACTTCCAAACAGCTAAGGTGGCAGATATACTACACCCAGCCTCTTGGCTTATACTCTTAGAGGAGAGTGAAGGAACCTAATCAAGGGGGCATGAGTAAAGACAGTACTCATGGAATTTACCTGGACTCTATAGTTAACATCAGGCCTAATCCTTATAGACCTCTATTACTTGTCTGTGCTGACACCTGGCATTCTAATTTTTAGCTGACTTATCTGGCATTCTAGTGGGTGGAGAAATGTGACTAGCATTGAACTGGTCAAATTCCTGTACAGTCAATCTTCTGATATTTCTAATAGAATTGAAAAACTAGGGGCACCTGGATGGCCCAGTCAGTTAAGCATCTGACTCTTGATTTCTGCTCAGGTAATGATCTCACGTTTCATGAGATTGAGCTCCACATCAGACTCTGTGGTGAGCATGGAGCCTGCCTGAGTAGGCTCTCTTTTGCTGCCCCCCACCTCAAAATAAATGAATAAATATTTTTAAAAAATAAAAACTAATTTGGTGGACATTCACAAAATCTCTAGCATACATTGACATTGAACGATGCTGT
Organism: Panthera onca; assembly: GCF_046562875.1. NCBI lineage: Eukaryota > Metazoa > Chordata > Mammalia > Carnivora > Felidae > Panthera > Panthera onca. The sequence goes on along the minus strand of NC_138342.1, from coordinate 161,530,655 downwards.
TAATGTGCATGCAAAACCTATAGCATCCCTGACACATCAAACACCCTGAAAACAAATAAGTAATTGCCTATATATGGATCCAGGCTAATGCAGCATAAGAATGCCTTTAAGAAACTCATCAGTGTGAAGTTAGCTACAAATTAGCTCTTGCCCAAGGTGTCCTATTGTTCCTAAAATTATTATTGACCCTGCTTGTCACTGACAGGTAGATTGCAATGGGTAGCTCCCTATCCTATCCATTAAGCAAAACATTTATTTTCACTTGAGCTAATTCTCGTTCAGTTTACAGGCAACTCTGCAGGAGCAACATTACCCCAATTCCATAGTACCTTTTCAGAAAATACATTTTTTCACCTGTTTTGGATTTGGGATGGCATGTCCATGTCTGTTGTTGGCAAGGCTGAGCCAAGAGTCTAGGCAGCTCAGCTGGATTCAGGATTAATTAGTAATTATATCTGTTAAATCCATCTGGTTCAATGTGTCATTCAAAGCCACTGTTCCTTTGTGATTTTCTATATGGATGACCCATCCATTGATGTAATTGGGGCGTTAAAGTTCCCTACTACTATTGTATTACTATCAGTTAGTTCCTTTATGTTTGTTATTAACTGCTTTATGTATTTGAGTGCTTTCATCTTGGGTGCATAAATACTTCCAATTGTTAAATCTTCTTGTTGGCTTGTTCCCTTTACGATTATATACTGTTCCTTGTCTCTTTTAACAGTCTTTGTTTTAAACTCTATTTTGTCTGATATAAGTATTACTATCCTGGCTTTCTTTTGACATCCACTTCATGATAAATGTTTCTTCATCCACTCACTTTCAATCTACATGTGTTTTTAAGTCTGAAATGAATTTTTTAGGCAGTGTATAGATAGGTTTTGCCACCGTAAGTATTTTGATTGGAGTTTTTAGTCCATTTACATTCAAAATAATTATTGATAGATACGTATATATTGCCAGTTTGTCACTTGTTTTGTGACGTCTTTGTTTCCTTATTCTCTTCTCTCACAATAAGTTGGCTCTATTTAGTGACATACTTGGATTCTTTTATCTCTATTTTTTGCATATCTGTTACTGGTTTTCGATTTGCGGTTAGCATTAGATTTGTATATAATATCTTCTGCATTTAGCAGTCTGTATTAAGTTATGTTCGCTTAAGTTTGAACTCATTCTTTACTCCTGTCCTTCCCACATTTTATATATATGGTATAATACATCCTTTTATTTTGTGAATCCCTTGACTGATTTTCACAGATATATTTTTACTGCTTTTGTGCTTCTTACTTTTCTTAGTCTTACTTGCATTCTTTCCTTTCCACTCAATGAATCCCCTTTAATATTTCTTGTAGGGCTAGTTGAATGGCCACACTCCTTTAACTTTTATCTGGGAAACTCTTTATCTCTTCTTGTATTCTGAATGACAGCCTTGCTGGATAGAATATTCTTGACTGCATATTTTTTTCCTTTCAGCACTTTCAATATATCATTCCTTCTGGCCTGAAAACTTTCTGCTGAAAAATCTGCTGATAGCCTTATGGGGTTCTCCTTGTGTATAACTGTTTTCTTTTCTCTTGGTGCTTTAAAAATTCTGTCTTTATCACTACTCTTTGGCATTAATTAATTAAGTGTCTTAATGTGCACTTCCTTGAGTTGATTTTGTTGGGTTATCTCTATGCCTCCTGGATCCGCATTTCTATTTTCCTTCTCAAATTTAGGATGTTTTCAGCTATTATTTCTTCAAATAAATTTTCTGCCCCCTTTTCTCTCTTCTTTTTCTAATGGAATCCCTATATTGTAAACGTTATTACACTTGATGGTGTCACTGAGTTCCCTAAGTCTATTCTCATTTTGCATAATGTTTGTTCTCTCACCTGCTAGGTTGATTACTTTCCATTACACTGTCCTCCAGATCACTGACTCATTCTTCCCTTTCTAGTCTACTTTTCATTCCATCAGGTGTATTTTAAATTCACTTAATCTGTTCTTCTCCAGTTCTTTTTTACCTCTTTGTTAAGGGTCTCACTGAGGTCCTATACTCTTTTATTAAGCCCAGTGAGTATAATTATGATCATTACTTTAAATTCTCCTTTAGACATATTACTTATCTCCATTTCATTTAGGTCTTCTGTTGTGATTTTGTCCTGGTCTTTCATTTGTGACGTATTCCTCTGTCTCCTCATTTTGTCTAACTCTGTATTTCTGTATGTTAGGAAAGCAGATATGTCTTCTGCTCTTTATAGTGGCCTTATGGGGACACCTGGGTGCCTCAGTCAGTTAAGTGTCTGACTTTGGATTTTGGCTCAGGTCATGATCTCACAGTCTGAGAGTTCAAGCCCCACATCAGGCTCTGCACTGACAGTATGGAGCCTGCTTGGAATTCTCTCTATATAGCTGCCCCTCCCCGACTAGTACTCTCTCTCTCTAAATAAACTTTAAAAAAAAATTTTAAGTAGTGGTCTTACAAAGAAGTGGTCCTATAGTGCTCTGCAGTGTAGTGACCCTGTTCCCTAGGACTTGGTCCTTCAAGGAGTGCCTCCTATGTGTGTTGTGTGTGCCCTGCTGTTGTGCTCTGATGACTTTTCCCTTCAGTCCAATTGTCTGCAATGTCTCTCTTTGCCTGTTGTGGGCAATGTTTGGTCCCTGTGGTGTTAGTGGGTCAGTCTGTGGCCACCTTGGGCTTAAGTGTAGTCAGACCAGTAGCTTGCTATAGACACAGTAGTACCCAATTTCAGATGCTTTCCCTGTATTGCCCCCTGAGAAGCTTTCACTGATGGGTGTGGCCTGCAGTCAGACCAGCAGTCTGCCCCCAGCCTGCTGCTAGGGCCACAGTCTGACATTTGTCCTCTCCCCAGAGGCAGAGTCACTCAGTGTAGTACTGGCCCCCATTGGGGCTACCTGCACACTGCCAGGCCTGCAGCACTGCCCTGGTTGGCCTCTAGCCAAGAGCCAATTGGAAGGGGTGGATCTTCAACTTTTTGGGGGAGGCCCAGTGTTAGTAAGGTTTGAGGAAATTCTCTGGGGGAGGGGACATGCAGCATTTAGACTAAAGCAGGCTTGGCTGGAAGGGGTGGATCTGCCAATGTGTGAGGGGTATGGGGCTACAGTGTCATTAATTAGGTAATGAGTGTCAGTGTTGTGCTGGTTCTGGTTGGAGGCCCTGTTTATGCTGGGACCAGGGAAGGGAAATTGCACCTGCCAGCTCCTTTGTTCCTGGAAGAGTCTACCAATGATCTTGGCCCCTCCAGCACTTGCTCTGAGATTAATAAATTATGTCCCCTCCCATATGTTCCAGGCACACTTCAAACTATTGCTTCTATGCTGTATCTCCACAAGCTGTTTTTTGTGCTGTCTCTTTAAGGGCAGGGACTCAGCTTCCTCTTGACCTTCTGGCTCTCCCAGAGCTGAGCCTGCTGAATTTTTAAATTCCAGGGGCGCCTGGGTGGCTCAGTCGGTTAAGCGTCCGACTTCAGCTCAGGTCACGATCTCACCGTCCGTGAGTTCGAGCCCCGCATCGGGCTCTGGGCTGATGGCTCAGAGCCTGGAGCCTGCTTCTGATTCTGTGTCTCCCTCTCTCTCTGCCCCTCCCCCGTTCATGCTCTGTCTCTCTCTGTCTCAAAAATAAATAAATGTTAAAAAAAATTTATAAATTCCAGGTTTTAAGTCCCACTGGCTGTAAGAACTCTCCTAATTTGGCCCCTCTGGTTTTCAAAGCCAAAATTATGGGGGTTTGTTTTTCCCATGTGGGCTCCCTGGTGTGATAGTGTGTTTCTCTCCCTTCTCCATGCCCTCAGGTTCCTCCCCGCCATGGATAGACTCAGTCCATTTAGCTCCCATCAAGACTCTGCTCTTCCTACCCTCTTCAGTGAGGCTTCTTCTCTACATTTAGTTGTGGAGTTTGTTCTTCCAGTCTTTGGCCATTGTCTAGGTTATTTACACTGATGTGAGTGTTATCTACTCATCTCATGGGATGAGGTAAACGTAGAGTCCTCCTGCTCTGCCATCTTACCACCAGCCCAAAACTTACATTTACTATTAATATAAATCTTTTATGCCATGCCATTGGCTGAATATTTGGTAATAAATGATCATTTAGTAATAGATAATAAAATCATGAGTTGAGGGATCAAGGCAAATTACCAGACCTTTAAGTTTTTATTTTGTTAACGAAATATTAAGGTTTATTTTTATTCTATTCTGGAGGAATTTAAGCCATGAAACCAAGATAAGAGTCCTGAAATATGAAATAGGTGTTTGAAGTGTCGTTGTAGATATTTTATAAATTATTGCATAGAGGAAGGGCTTTGAGCAATTCTTAATAATTCCATTCCTGAAGGTGACTAGTTTGATTACTAAGATGCACTGGAAAATGTAGTGTACATAAACACCTGTCTTTCTATAAGGCTACCCAGCACTAACTTGTGAATGTACAACCACTAGATTAATATTGGTTCTTTTCTAAATAAATATTTAATATCGAGTTTGATTTTGCTTCTGCAATATATGATTTCAAAAATTAACTTCCAGAGTCACACAGGTGTAAATCTGAGTCTGAAATATAATCATATGCTGTAATACGGAAGAGTGCACATTATGTATATATTAGTTCTGGTTTATCCTTACTCCAATAAGTAATATATTATTTCAAAATTTTTAAATGCTAAAAATGTTATCTTAGTGGCATCCAAAATTCCTAATGAAAAATGGCAACACACCTTGTATTGAGTACCTTGAAACTGGTTTCTGAAAATGAATCATATTGGATCTGCTTTGTAATCTTTGAAGTTTGTTTTTTAAATGGATTTTTTATGAAGTATTATCTGTTAAATCAGATGGTTTCTCCTATATTGAAAGCATTTTGTCTTCTAATTAAAAAATTACTATTTTCAAATACCTACTGTGTATTAAAGCTAAAGTAGGTGGATTAGTTATTTATCACTGTGGAACAAATTACCCTAAACTTCATATCTTACAGCATTAACATTTTTTAACTTTCTTATTCAGCAAACATTTATTTAGTTGTAAAAAGAAATAACCAAAACATTTTCATTCTGGGTAATCCAATATAAATAATATCATCTTAAAATGAAAGATGAAACAATCAAGTCAAGGGATTCTAAAGATTTGATAGATGTGCCTCCCTTATTCCAGAACTCAGTAGACTATCAGTTTAGCCTACAACCAAAAATCTTCATCTAACTATCATGAGAATGCTTGACTCCCCCCAAAGTACCTTATTCTGTACACTTTTAACAATGTATTATGTATTACCTGCTTTCCTTAGCTGAGGTACATTCATGAATTATTGTGATGATGGAAAAGTCTATTTTCCATTCACTGTTTTGTCTGGTCATCCTTGCTCATCCTTAAGAGTCATGAGTAGGAGTTTGCCTATATTCCACTTATGTATATATTTTTGTCCTTATTTAAACACGTTTTTGGTATACTTTTACAAAATCATCCTAATAGAAATGAAAAGTCAATACCTCCCTCCTAATCAAATATGCTACTGGGAAATTCATTTCTGAAGTAGAAACTGACTATTCTAAAAAGCAAATTAATGAGAATTTAGTCATTCATTATGTGAGAATAAGCAAATACTTAATAATTAATCTTTTATTTCCTTATGAAACTGAATTTTATGCATTTCCTATTCAAATTAATATAATAAGTAAAAACAAGGCAAAAAGACTAACATTACTTCATACCTTACTAGGTGCCGGGTATGGTGAAATGTCCCCTTGCCTATTCTGATTTTAGTAACTCATTATTAGGATTAGAGATTAGAAGATATTTTCCAATGATAGCTTCCACTTATTGAAAAACTCTCATATGTCCACAAGCCAAGGACTTCACGTGAATCATTGAAAATACTCTTACCTGGGTATAATTAGCCTCATTTAATGCATGATGAACTTTAAGCTCAGAGAGATTAAGTAGCATCTTCATGTCTAATAGCTTGTTAGTGCCAGTCTTTGGAGTCAGATAGATAGCTCCTCATTTGAATTATAATTTTATGTTTTCTTTTTTTTAATATGAAGTTTATTGTCTTCTTGATGATGTTTGTATTTGTATAGTAAATGTAAGCCCCAATACACCTAGCTCTTTTATATTGTTCATATATATGTACATAGATATTTTTAATCAGACAATTCAGAGAAAATATCTTCACCCCAGACATATTTTTTTCTTACACCTTAGGCATAGATCTATGTATTCATGTTTTGCTCAAATTATTCTTTTTCCTTCACAATTATTCTTTCTGTTGAGATGTTTATTCTTATCATTTTCGATTAATAATTATATTTACCACAATAATCTCTACCTTTTTTCTGTAAAAATCTGATGCCACTTTTTAGCATGTTCAACATTCTCACTACTAGTGTAGTTTTAAAACTCAATATTCTAGTATTGTACATTAACAACTACAAAAGTTAGCTGAAATAAAAACACAATAGAGGACAAAAACTTGATATGTGAGGCTTAGATGACTTTCCATAAGTGCTCATGTCATTCTGTGGGTAAAATCAAGTTGACTTGGCCTTACTTTAGAGAGTAACTTGTTTACGGTCCATGAAGTTCATGTGCTGAGAGTCTATACATAGAGCTGTTTTCAGATATATGGTGACAACTGTTACTAGTCTATGTGTTTGTATTTCTGTGCAAAATGCATGTGTGTTTCTCCCCGTCTTCTTTCTTTTCCTTCATCTGTCTGCTGTTTCCTTCTCTTTTTATGTTTTAACATTTATTTATTAGGTCTGTTTTTCAGCTTTATAGAGATATAATTGACATATAACACTGTGTCATTTTAAGGAGTACAACTTGATTTGATACACTTATACATTGTAATATGATTACCACCATAGCATTAGCTGCTCACCTCTGTCACATCACATGATACCACTTCTTTTTTATGGTAAGAACATTTCAGATGTACTCTTTTAGCAATTTTCAAGTATACAATACAATACTGTTAATTATAATCACGATGCTATGCATTAGATACCCAGAACTTATTCGTCTTCTAACTGGAAGTTTATGCCCTTTGACCAAAACCTCCCTAATTCCCTCAGCCCCCACCTCCTGGTAACCATCATTCTACTTTCTATGAGTTCAGTTTTTTTAGAGTTCACATGTAAAAGATACCATAACAATATTTGTCTCCCTCTGTCTTATTTCACTTAGCATAATGCCCTCAAGGCCCATACATGTCACAAATGGCAGGACTTCCTTCTTTCTAATAGCTGCCTAATATATCACTGTGCTATGTATATATTTCTTTCAAGATCTTGTTTACATTTTCTTTTGATATACACCCAGAAATAGGATTACTGGATCATATGGCAATTCGGTGTTCAACATTGAGGAATCTCAATACTGTTTTCCATAGTGGCTGTATACATTTGCATTTCTATCAATATTGCATTTAGGTTCCCTTTTCTCAACATCCTTGCCAATACTTGTTGTCTCCGGTCTTTTTGATGATAGCCATTCTAATAGGTGTGAAGTGATATCTCATTGTGGTTTTGATTTGCATGATTAGCAACACTGAGCATCTTTTCATATAGCTATTGTCCATTTGTATGCTTTCTTTGCAAAAATGTCTATTCAGTTACTCTGCCCATTTTTTAATATTATAAAAATATTATTTAAAATATTGGGGGTTTTGTTGTTATTGAGTCATATGAGTCTTTTTAATGTTTGTTTATTTTTGAGAGAGAGAGAGAGGCAAAGAGAGAGGGACAGAGGATCCAAAGTGGGCACTGTGCTGATTGCAGCAAGCCCAATTCAGAACTGTAATTCACAAACCACAAGATCATGATCTGGGTTACCAATCGAGCCACCAGGCTTCCCAAGTCATATGATTTAAAAAAAATTAAAATATTTTATTTATTATTGAGAGCGAGAGAGAGACAGAGCATGAGCTAGGAAGGAGCAGAGCGAGAGAGGGACACAGAATCTGAAGCAGACTCCAGGCTCTGAGCTGTCAGCATAGAGCCTGACACAGGACTCGAACTCACAAGCCTTGAGACCTTGACCTGAGCGGAAGCCAGACCCTCAACTGACTGAGCCACTCAGATGCCCCATATGATTTTTTTTATAGATTTTGGATATTGACCACTTATCAGATATATGATATGCAAATATTTCCTCCCTTTCCATGTGTTGTCTTTTCATTTTGTTGAATATTTCTTTTGTTGAATATTTCTTTTGTTGTACAGAAGCTCCAGCCCTACTTATTTATTTTTGCCTTTGTTACTTGTGTTTTGGTGTCATAACCAAAACAATCATTGCCAAGACCAATGTCAAGGAGATTTTCCCTATGTTTTCTCCTAGGAGGTTTACAGTTTCAGGTCTTATGTTTAAGTCTTTAATTCATTTCTAGTTAATTTTTATGAGTGGTATAAGACAGGGCTCTAATTTCATTTTTCTGCATGTGGTTATCAGATTTCCTAAAACCATTTATTGAAAAGACTATCTTTTCCCCCATTGAGTATTCTTGGCTCCCTTTCCAAATATTATCTATACAGGGGTTTATTTCTGGGCTCTCAATCTGTTTCATTCATCTATAGGTCTACTTTTATGCTTGTAGTATATTCTTTTGAGATAATTATAGCCTTGGAGTATAGTCTGAAATCAGGAAGTACAATGCTTCCAGCTTTGTTCCTTCTCAGGGTTGTTTTGGCTATTTGGAGTCTTTTGTCGTTCCATAAAATTTTAGGATTGTTCTTTTCTATTTCTATGAAAAGTACCTGGAATGTTGATAGGGATTGTATTGAATCTACAGATGGATTTGAGTAGTGTGGACAATTTTCACAAAAGTAATTCTTCCAATCCATGGACATGGATTATCTTTCCATTTATTTGTGTCATCTTCAACTTTTTTTTATCAAGCCTTATGGTTGATAAGATCAGATCTTTCACTTCCTTGGTTACATTTATTCCTAAGTATTTTAATATCCTGATATACTTTGAATGAGATTACTTTTTTTTCAGATTGTTAGTATGTAAAAAACGTAACTGATTCCTGTATGTTGATTTTATACCCTGCAACTTTATTGAATTTGTTAAGAGTTCTAAGAGTTTTTGGTTGAGTTTTAGGATTTTCTTGTATAAAATTACATAATCTGCAAATAAAGTCAGTTTTACTTCTTCCTTTCTGATTTGCATGGCTTTTCTTTTCTTATCTTACCCAATTGCTCTAGCTAGGACTTCCAGTACTATATTGAGGAGTGGTAAGAGTTGGCACCCTTATGTTTCTTCTTATCTCAGAGGAAAAGCTATCAACCTTTCACTGTTAGGTATGATATTTGGTGTGAGTTTGTCATATATGGCTTTATTATAATGAGATATATTCCTTCTATGTATCCATTTGTTGAGGATTCTTATCATGAAGCAATGTTATATTCTGTTAAATGCTCTACTTGCATCTATTGAGATGTTATGATTTTGACCTTTAATTCTACTAATGTGGTGTATTACATTTATTGATTTGTGTATGTTGAATAATGCTTAAATTCCACAGATAAATCCCTCTTGATCAGAGTGTATGTCTTTTTAATGTACTGTTGAATTCAGTTTGTTAATACCTTACTGATAATCTTTGCATCTATGTTCATAAGGGATTCCATTTATTTCCTCATACTGTCATCATCTGGCTTTGGTATCAGGGCAATACTGGCCTCATAGAATGAGTGTGAGTTTTCCCTCATCTTCAATTTTTTGGAAAAGTTTGAGAAGGATTGGCATTAATTTTTCTTTAGTAGAATTTACTAGTAAAACCATCTGGTCCTGGTCTTTTCTTTGTTGGGAGGTTTTTGATTACTGATTCCAATCACCTTACTTGTTATTGATCTGTTTATATTTTTTCTTTCTTCAGGATTCACTCTTGGTAAGTTGTATGTTTCCAGGAATGTATCCACTTCTTCAAGGTTATCCAATGTATTTTCATAAAGTTGTTCATAGTAGTAACTTTAATCCATTCAGTCACTGTGTCTTTTTGATTGAAGAATTCAATCCATTTAAATATAGAGTAATTATTGATATGTAAGGCTTTACTAATGACATCTTGTTTAGTGTTTGCTGGATATTTTGGAGTTCCCTTGTTCCTTTTATCCCTCCCTTTCTGCTTTTTTTAAACATCAACATTTATAATACTAATTTCTATAGATCAGGAATCCTGGCAGTACTTATTAGATCCTCTAAATTAGAGTCTCTTTCAGGCATGAATCAAGATGTTACGGACGCAGTCATCTTAAGGCTTAACTGGAGAAGGATCCACTTCCTCCTGTCCTTGTTGGCAAGATTCAGTTCATGTACTATTGAGCCAGAGCCCTTCTTCCTGGCTTTTGGAAAAAGGTCAATCTCAGTTCCTTTCTATGTGTGCCTACTCAAGGTGGATCTCAAAACATGGCACCTTGCTTCATTAGTGCAAGCAAGGGAGAAAAGTCAGACAGAGAATATAAGCGTGATGGGAACATTAGTTTTTTATTACCTAATGTAAGAAAGGACACCCCATCTCTTTTGTGATATTCTGTTAGAAGTAAGTCAGGAGGTTTCACCCAGATTCAATAATAGGAATCAACCAAGAAACAAAAGTGTGAGGAGGTATAAATTTTTGAGATCCATTCTATGATTGAAGATATGGTCTAGCTTACTAAATGTCTCACGTGTGCTTAAAAAGAATTTGTATTCTGCTGTTGTCAGATAATATGTTCCATAAATGTCCAGTAGGTTTCATTGGATGATGGGATATTCATTTCTTCTATACCTTTATTGTCTAAGGTCCTATAAAGTACTGAGAGAAAGATGGAGAATTCCTCAACTGATAATAATATAATGGAGTTCTCCTTTCAGTTCTGTCAATTTTGCTTCACATATTTTGCAACTCCCTTGTTTTGTTCACATACATATAATACTGTTATGTCTTCTTGGTGGATTGACCCTTTTATTATTATGTAATGTCACTCTGGAACTTTTCTTTGCTCTGAAGTCTACTTTTATGTTAATATAGCCATTAAAGCATTCTCCTGATTAGTGTTTGCATCATATATTTGTTTTCATCATTTTACCTTTAACCTACATATGTTATATTTAAAGGGAGATTTTTTTTTAGAAATTTGTGTCATTTAAATATCGATTTCTGCAATCCCTGTTTTTCAATTGATGTGTTTGCCATTTTTATATAATGTAATTATTGATATATAAGAATTTAACCCTACCATCAGGTTATTTGGTTTCTGTTTCTTCCCACTCTTTGTTTCCCATTTCCTGACTTTTTATAAGTTATTTGAACATTTTTCAGCACCACACTTTAATTTATACTATTTTTTTAAAGACCATATAAAAACAGTATACACTAAAACAACTGTATAAACATGTAAAAACTAAAAGTTTCTTTGTAGTTGTTCTAGAGATTACAATATATATACATACAGCTTATTACAGTCTGCTGGTATTAACATTTTACCACTTGAAGTGGAATGTTGGTAACTTATCATCATTTAGGCCCCTTTACATCCACACAAAGTGATCCCCACTATGATATCATTGTCTCAAATATTTTTCTGCATATAATGAGAACTTTATCTAGCAGTTACAGTTTTTGCTTTCAATCATCACACTTTTCAAAACTCAACAGTAAAAGAATAATCTATTGTATGTGCCCATGTATTTAGCCTTTCCATTGTTCTTTCATTCTGGTATTCCAAGTTTGCTTTTAATACAATTTTCTTTCTTTCTTACCAATTTCCTTTAGCTATTCTTTTAGAACAGGTCTGATGGTTACAAATTCTTTTTCTTTATCTCAGAATGTCTTTCACTTTCATTTCTAAAAGGTATTTTTTCTGGATATAGAATTCTGTGTTGAGAGTTCTTTTAGCACTTGAAAATAAATGTTCTGTTACTTCTTTGTCCTCCATTATTTCTGAGGAAAAAACTGTCATTTGAATCAAGATTCCACTCACTGACTTAACTAGAGAGGACCATCACCTTGTTATTGCAAGATGGTGGCAGTGGAAGTCAGAGTTCCATACACAGGCTCTGTAAAATTGCCTTGTTAACATAGTGGGTATTGAAGACAGGATTTCACCCACTGGCTCTGCTGCTGCAGTGCCTGTTATTGTGGGAGAGGAGTGCCACTTTTTTTCACATATTATTTGTCTTCAGAGAAACAGTCATGGTTAGAAGTTTCTGACAAGGTGGAGGAGTTAAGATGGCAGAGAAGTAGGGTCCCGGGGCTTTCCTTGTCCCTCAAACACAGCTATATTGAGGTCATATCACTTGGAACACCCAGGAAAATGATCTGAGAAGTAGCAGAAGAATCTCCACTGTTGGAGGGAGACAGTGTGGCAGGTAGAAGTTGCGTGGAAGTGAATTGGGGTAGAGAAAGATGGTGGTGCTATGGAGGGGAGGGAACCCTTCCTGTGGAAAGACAAAAGGGAGAGAAAGAGAGATGGGTGGAGAAAGTGTGGCACTGAGTTCACACAGGAGGAAAACCTCTCTGGACCATGGATTAGGGATCAAGAAGTGCTGCATTCCACAGGATTTTTGTTGTTGTTGTTGTGTGTGTGTGTGTGTGTGTGTGTGTGTGTGTGTGTGTGTGGTGGTTTTTTTGTTTGTTTGTTTGTTTGTTTTTTTTGCAAACAGTGTTTGGAGCTCAAACTCTGAGGTTTTGGAAGTGCACAACTTTCCCCAGAGTGGAGCTGTGGTGTGCACTTCTGGGGTGGAGGGAGCTGGCCCTGGATAACATTCATTCTTGATGAAACAAATATAGCAAATATAACAAAATACAGCATCCATTCTTGATAAATAACCCGCAATGAAGTAGGGATAGAGGGAACATACACAAACATTATAAAGGCCATACACAAAAGACTCACAACTAATAACATCCTCAATGAAGAAAACCTGAGAGCTTTTTCTCTATGGTCAGGAACAAGACAGGGATGTCTACTCTCACCATTGTTACTTAATAGAGTACTAGAAGTCATAAAACCTCAGCAATTAGACAATAAAAAGAAATAAAAGGCATCCAAATTGGCAAGGAAGAAGTCAAACGTTCATGCTTCACAGATGACATAATACTGTATGTAGAAAACCCAGAAGAAAAAATTGCTAGAACTGATACATGAATTCAGCAAAGTTGCAGGCTATAAAATCAATGAAAAGAAGTCTGTTGCATTTTTATACACCAATAATGAAGCAGAAGAAAGAGAAATCAAGGAATCAATCCCATTTATAATTGCAAAAGAATCAGTAAGATACCTAGGAATAAACCTATGCCAAGAGGTAAAAGATCTATATTCTGAAAACTATAGAAAACATTGATGAGAGAAATTGAAGAAGACACAAAGAAATGGAAAAATATTACATGCTCATGGATTGGAAGAAAAAAAATAGTTACAATTTTTATACTACCCAAAGCAATCTACATATTCAATGCAATTCCCATCAAAATACCACCAACATTCTTCACAGAGCTAGAACAAACAATCCTAAAATTTGTATGGAACCACAAAAGACCCTGAATAGCCAAAGCAATCAATCCTCAAGAAGAAAAGCAAAGCTGGAGGAATCACAATTCTGAACTTCAAGCTGTATTACAAAGCTGTAGTCATGACGACAGTATGGTACTAGCACAAAAGCAGACACATAGATCAATGGAAGAGAATAGAAAACCCAGAAATGGATCCACAACTATATGGTCAACTGATCTTTGACAAAGCAGGAAAGAATAACCAATGGAAAAAAGACAGTTTCTTCAGCAAAAGATGTTGGGAAAACTGGACAGCAACATGCAGAAGAATGAACCTGGACCACTTTCTTACACCATACACAAAAATAAACTCAAAATGGATGAAAGACCTAAATGTAAGACAGGAAGCCATCAAAATCCTAGAGGAGAAAACAGGCAACAACCTCTTTGAAATTGGCCACAGCAACTTCTTACTTGACATGTCTCCAGAGGCAGGGGAAACAAAAGCAAAGATGAACTATTGGGATCTCAACAGGATAAAAACTTCTGTAAAGTGAAGGAAACAATTAGCAAAACTAAAAGGCAAGCAACAAAATGGGAGAAGATATTTGAAAATGACATATCAGATAAAGGGTTAGCATCCAAAATCTATAAAGAACTTATCAAACTCAACACCAAAAAATAAATTAAAAAAAAAAAAAAATAATAATAATAATAATCCAGTGAAGAAATGAGCAAAGGACATAGATACTTTTCCAAAGAAGATATCCAGATGGCTAACAGACACGTGAAAAAATGCTCAGCATCACTGATCATCAGGGAAATACAAATCAAAACCACAATGAGATACCATCTCACATCTGTCAGAATGGCTAAAATTAACAATTGAGGCAACAACAGATGTTGGTGAGTATGCAGCAAAAGAGGAACCCTTTTGCACTGCTGGTGGGAATGCAAACTGGTGCAACCACTCAAAAACAGTATGGAGGTTCCTCAAAAAATTAAAAATAGATCTACACTATGACCCAGCAATTGTACTACTAGGTATTTATCCAAAGGATACAGGAGTGCTGTTTCGACGGGGCACATGCACCCCAGTGTTTATAGCAGTGCTATCAGCAATAGCCAAAGTATGGAAAGAGCCCAAATGTCCATCAACTGATGAATGGATGGAGATATATATGTGTGTGTGTGTGTGTGTGTGTGTGTGTGTGTGTGTGTATTTGCAACAATGTGGATGGAACTAGAGTATACTATGTTAAGCGAAACTAGTCAGAGAAAGACAAATATATGACTTCACTCATGGAATTTAAGATACAAAAGAAATTGGGGCGCCTGGGTGGCTCAGTCGGTTGAGCGGCCGACTTCAGCTCAGGTCATGATCTCACGGTCCGTGGGTTCGAGCCCCGCATCGGGCCCTGTGCTGACAGCTCAATGCCTGGAGCCTGTTTCGGATTCTGTGTCTCCCTTTCTCTGACCCTCCCCCATTCATGCTCTGTCTCTGTCTCAAAAATTAATAAACGTTAAAAAAAAATTAAAAAAAAAAAGAAATTAACATAAAGAAGGGAAGCAAAAATAACATAAAAACAGAGAGGGGGACAAAGCCTAAGAGACTCTTAAATACAGAGAACAAATGGTGGGTTGCTGGTGGGGTGTTGGGCAGGGGGATGGACTAAATGGGCAAGGAACATTAATGAGGACACTTGGATGAGCACTGGGTGTAATATGTAGGTGATGAATCAACTGGATTCTACTCCTGAAACCAATATTATACTATATGCTAACTAACTAGCATGTTTAAAAACTAGTAGTCTTTAAATAAAAACTTTAAAAACAACAAAACACCAAATAAACACAGAAATAAAAGTGCTGAAAGGAAAATAATGGCAATTTAGAATTCTAGGTGCAATAATTAGACATATCTTATGAAAATGAAGATAAATAAAAACTTTTTCAAACATAAAAAAACAGTGAAAGAATTATCACCACCAGTAGCACACTGTAAGGAATACTAAAGAAAGCTATTCACACTGAAGGAAGTGATTCCACATGGAAGCACAGATCTGTAAGAGGAAATGAAGAGTACCTGAAAGATTAAACATGTGGGTAAATGTAAAAGACTAAATTTTTGAGAACACTATTGACTCTTTCAGGTGAAAATAATAGCAGTATATAGGTCGAATTTATTAAATGTGTAGAATTAAATGTAGGAGCACCAAGGGTAGGAGGAGATAACAAAAATTATACTGTTGTAAAGTATTCTGTTGTTAGGTAGGATAATACTAATTCAAGGTAGACTGTGATAAATTAAGGATAAATGTTATAATCTCTGGAGTAGCCACCAAAAAAATTAATATTTAAAAAGACAGCTAGAGGGTCGCCTGGGTGGTTCAGTTGGTTAAGCTTCCAACTTTGGCTCAGGTCATGATCTCATGGTTCATGTGTTCAAGTCCTGCATCAGGCTCCATGCTGACAGTGTGGAGCCTGACTGTAATTCTCTCTCTCTCTCAAAATAAATAATAAACTTTAAAAAAGAAAAAAAGGACAGCTACAAGAGCGAACAGGGAAGAAAAACAGATTAATCCTCAATTACCCTAAAAGAAAAACAGAGGTGGGGGAAAGAACAAAGAAATGTGGGACAAATAGAAAACACATAATAAAATGGTAGACTTAAAACCAATAGTATCAGAAGTTATATTAAATGTAAATGCTTTTAACACTTCAATTTGAAAACATTATATGACTGAATTTAAAAAATATAAGATTCAACTCTATTCTGTTTACATCAGATACATCTTAAATATAAGGAAAGATACATTGAAAGTTAAAGGATGAAAAAGATATCTGTATGCAAAGAACTGTAAAAAAGTTGGTATGGCTGTATTAATATCAGAAAAAAAGTAAAATTAAAAACTAAGACTATTAGAAATAAAAAGAATTATGTCGTGATAAAGGGTCAGTTACTTCATCAGAAAAGCATACCAATCCTAAAGATATATGCACTAAAATATAACTTGAAAACATGTGAAACACCAATAATATACCTAAAACAAATAACATATGAACAACAATAATAGGCAATTTTAACACATGTCTCTCAGGAAATAATAGAAAAGGGAAAAAAAATTTAAAGGTTTCAAAAATACTGGTAACAAACTTGACTTTATTGACATTTTTCAATAATCGCAAATTGTACATTTTTTAGTGCACATGGAGCACTCACCAAAGTACATCATAGTCTGGACCATAAAGAAAACAATAATTTCAAAGAATTGTTAATTGTGTATGTATGTTCCCTGCCTATGATTGAATTAATTATAAATCAGTAAGAAAAGATTAAACTGAAAATATCCAAATATTTGGAAGTTAAACAATACACTTCTAAGTAACCTATAATTCAGATATCAAAGTGAAAATTAGAAAATATTTTGACCTAAAAAGAACTACCCTATGACCCAGCAATTGCACTGCTAGGTATTTATCCAAGAGATACAGGTGTGCTGTTTCAGAGGGGCACATACACCCCAATGTTTACAGCAGTGTTATCAACAATAGCCAAAGTATGGAAAAAGCCCAAATGTCCATCAATGGATGAATGGATAAAGAAGATGTGGTATATATACAATGGAGTATTACTCGGCAATCAAAAAGAATGAAATCTTGTCACTTGCAACTACGTGGATGGAACTAGAGGGTATTATGCTAAGTGAGATTAGTCAGCGAAAGACAAGTATCATACGACTTCACTCATGAGGACTTTAAGAGACAAAATACATGAACATAAGGGAAGGGAAATAAAAATAATATAAAAACAGGGAGGGGGACAAAACAGAAGAGACTCACAAATATGGAGAACAAACTGAGGGTTACTGGAGGTGTTCTGGGGGGGAGGATCGGCTAAATGGGTAAGGACCACTAAGGAATCTACTCCTGAAATCATTGTTGTACTATATGCTAACTAACTTGGATGTAAATTAAAAATAAAATTTAAAAACAAAATTAAAAGAAAACTACTAGGCAAAAATTAAGGTCAAATAGGAAAACATCCACAATAAAAAAAATAGAAAAGAAAAGAAAGGAAAAGAAAAGAAAAGAAAGGAAAAGAAAAGAAAAGAAAAGAAAAGAAAAGAAAAGAAAAGAAAAGAAAAAGAAAATATTTTAACCTGAAGAATAATAAAAATACAACATATCACATTTCATGAAATGAAGCTAAAGAAGTATATAGAGCAAATTTACACCTTTAAAATATTTAGAAAATGTTTAAAATAAATGAACTAAATTTCCACTTCCAGAAGCTAGGAAAAGAGCAAATTTTAAAAAGGCAGAAATCAATGAAACAGAAAACAGAGATGCAATAAAGAAAAAAAAAAGACGAGGTGGTCTGAAAAGATTAATAGATTTTAGTTAATGTGAAAACACTTATCAACCCTGATCAGAAAGATCCCATAAAAGGTTAATAACACTAAGAAAGGTTTTTAAGAACAACTTTATGTCAAATGATTGACCATTAAATGAAATAGATTCCTTTAAGATTACAATATATGAAAAACCTACTGCAAGAATAAATTAAAAACCTGAATAGTCCTCTGTTAAAGAAATTGAATCCATAATTAAAGTACAACTCACAAAGAAAATTCCAGTTTCGTTGGTGAATTCTGACAAATATTTCATTGGAAAAGTAAACAATTTCATACAAAATTTCAAAAAATGAAAATGAGAGAAACTTTACCTAACTCAATTTTTCAGCCTTGCCACTAAACTCTGATAGGGATTAACCTTTGCCCCTGAGACCCAAGCCCAGGCTCTCTGGGTTCTTCTGTCTTCTAGGATTCACCCTATGGGTCACTTAGCCAAGGGACAAGGGAAAAGCAGTGGTTAGAGCAAGAGTCCTAGACAGTAGCATAGTCCTTAAGGCAAACACAGCTTCCCTCAGAAGCCATGGATTCGGGTTTTGGGGAAGGTGAGGTAGGAAAATATCAGGATTAACTGAGATCTGTATACAGCCAGCCAAGTCCAGCGAGAAGGACTAGGAGGAAGAACATGGACTACCACCCAGAGCTCTTCCTGAGTAAAAGCAGTTGATGCAGATTGCCAGCATCTGAGGCTCCAAGCAAGTAAGCAGGAGTGGGTGGTAGAGAACTGGGAAAAAGAGCTCAGGGAGCCTGGTTGGGATGGAGATGCCTGAGTAGAGATGAGTATCTTCAGTTAAGGGCCCTGAAATGACAGAACTGCAGCCTCAGGGGTGGAAGCAGAAAGAAAAACAGATGCACATGCAAATAGTTCCACACTCAGTTTATTGTTTCCTTCAACTGTGACCAAGGGAGCAAAGGTGAAATTTTCATTTCTCAGTGAGATACTCTCTGATATCCATTGCCTTCTGAAGGAATTATTAGTTACTGTGGAAGAGAAAAAAGACACACAGGCTTAAGGTATTGAGAACAATAAACTCCCTTCCATCGCAGAATATAGAAACTGGGGGTACTGCCAAGCAAAAAAATTCACATGTCAAAAAAAAGGATTCTAGGGTCTCCTGGGTGGCTCAGCCGGGTAAGCATCAGACTCTTGGTGTCAGCTCAGGTCTTGATCTCAGGGTCATGAGTTCAAGTTCCACATTGGGCTCCACGTTGGGAATGGAACCTACTTAAAAAAAATTCTAGACAAAATTTTTGTTAATTTTGCTTGTGAAATTATTTGGCCATGAGTAACATTTATGCTACAATTTTATGAGATTTCTGGAGAAGCATCATTTTTAATCAGAAGTATTTGCAAATGAGAAAATCTTACATTTTTCTACATACAATAAAATGTTCATGAATATGAATCAAACTGCATTATTTTTTAGAAATTGAAATATATATTAATTGTACCTTTTCCATATCTTGGGGCCAATCTGTTTGGTTTTTCATGTTGTAAATAGTTTTGTTTTTGGCAGTTGGAAACTCATAGGACTTAAATATTGTGCCTTCAATGCCTAACGGATAAGGTGGCCCTGATTATAAATTTACTTTATAGACTAATTTACATAACAGATATCTTACTGGATTCAACCCTTTAATTCCATTCTACCCACAAGAGATAGTTCCCAACAGACTTAAGAGAACAATATTGAATGAAGAAAAAAGACCAATAATAAGATTAGTAAAGATTAATACATTGTTTCTGATTTAGTACTTTATTAAACTACCCAATAAATACTATAGATTATGAATTTCATTTTAATTTCAAACATTTATTTTAAGAGACAGCTTCTAATATACTTACCTACTGTTATATGTTTGGATGCTTTCCTGTGATTTGGATCTAAATAAACAACGAAATAATACTTTTAGTTTGATACAATACAATACAATAAAGTTATTTTATATTTTTAATGGAAGTTTCTTCCTCTTTGCCTGCAAAAGAATGGTAAAAAAGAAATATCTCCCAAATGTCTACATTTATACTACTTATTACCAAAAGTCAAAATCAAATTTTTGGATCCATAGATTTTTTTCTGATCCTCTAACCAACAGAATTAGAGAAAAAAATAATAAATTGAAGACAAATTAAATGAGGTTTATTGACAGAGAAAATAATATAGATGATAAGATTAGGGAGATAATTCAGTGATAAGTGATATAATTTTACCCTTCTCATCCTTTCCCTACCTCTGCTATTTTATATCTTCAGACCTTAAAGAAGATGTTTCCAACTATTCTCACTATGAAACACCCCTTTTTAATATACAGTTGACCCATGAACAACAAAGGGGTTAAGGGTGTCAACCCCCACAGAGTTGATTACCACACATAACACTTTTGACTCCTCTAAAATTTAATTACTTAATAATCTACTGTTGACTGGAAGCCTTTCTGATAACATAAAGGGTTGATTAACACATTTTATACTTCATATATATATACATATATATATATGTATATATATATAAAATAAACTGTATCTTACAATAAAGTAAGCTGGGGAAAAGAAAGCCTATTAAGAAAATCATAAAGAAGATACATTTATGGTACTATATTTATATATTTATCAAAAAGCCCATGTGTAAGTGGATCTGCACGGTTCAAATCCATGTTGTTCAAAGGTTAACTGTAGTTAGTTCTCCCCCAAACCAATAAAGGGACCTAGACTTGTGTCTACTGACATGCACAACCCATTAGATTTCCAGCATTTAAAAAAATTCTTGTTTTGGTAGTGTTAACCATGCCTTTGACTATCCCTCAGTCCAGTTGAATACCACTTCTAGAAGAAGATGATTATGTGAATCCCATATTCTATAATGGGAGAGGGGACAAATGGAGTAGTAATAATATTAATTATGTGTGTATGTGAAGTTCAAGAGTAATCACTCATTCATTAACAACTTATTCTTTAAGCATGTACTCTGCTAGGTGTACAGAGCATTACCCTCAAGTGATTTCAGAGTATATATAGGGAAAGTGATGCTTCTAGGTAAGCAAAAGTTTGGAAGAATTGTGTTAAGCATTCTCTTGACAGGAAATGGAGACAATAAAGAAAATTAGCTCTTTTTTCATACCTAGTTGGGAGAATGTAACTAACATCTATAAAAGAGTAATTATGTTAGGAGATATCCAAAAGTAACAGAGAGAATAAAGGATGTAGAAATTCCATAACCTTCCCTAATGGAGGAAGTGACTCCATCAGAAAGGATAGAAACTATAAATGTTGTGGTGCAGCCTGAAATTTTAACCTGTGGCTATAAAGGGATATTCTGGAATACTAGTAGATTGAAAGTAACTAAAAGACACTTTAAGGAAAAATGTCAGACAGTACAAGAAAACTAAAATTCTAATAAGGGAGAAAGAAATGTGAGAAGACCAATAAATATTTGATGACTTTAGAAGGATCACAAGGCCACAACTGTGGAGCATGGGAAACTAAAAATTTAAGAAGAATTCAGAGAACCTTTGTTAACACAATTGTGGGCTGTTGCGGGGCTGTGAGAAGCAAAGAATTTTAGTGTGTTTATGATACCATCTCTGTGATAAACCCCTTCTAAGTGGAGTTTACTCCATTGTTTATATTGAGTTTGTGGATATAAATGTAATCTGAACAAAAAAGTAGTATTTTCCTTTGTGTACCTCATCATAAAGAATGTAAAAAATGCTCTGCTTATGAGTTACTTCCACATAATAATTATAGATATCTTGTCTCATTAGATTTAACTAGTTTTTTTCCTGTGTATCAAAAGAGTAGGGAATCAATAAAAATTTAGTCAACTGAGAAAAAAGACTGAGTTAATAAATATTTATTCCTAGAACGAAAAATACCGATAAATTGTTTTTTAGGACAGTACTTTATCATCTGTGGCTGCTAAAAAATAGTAAGCAATTATTTGTTCACTATTTTCTTTTTTAAAAGTTATTTATTTACTTTGAAAGAGAGAAAGAGAAAGAGGGAGCAGGGGGAGGGGTTCAGAGAGAGGAGAGAGAGAATCCCAAGCACGCCCTGCACGGGTTCAATCACATGATTTGAGCCGAAATCAAAAGTGGATGCCTAACCAACTGAGTCACCCAGGTGCCCCTGTTCATTCTTATTTTCAAGATACACTTATTTATGAGAAAAACTTTCTAAGTTACTTACCTGCTGGTATATGTTTGAGCACTACTTTCTGAACTGGATCTAAATAAAAATAAAAAATAAAAATAATGTCTAGCAGTTAAGAAACTTGCCTAAATTGACAATGATGATCAAGCCATTTTATACCAAAACTAACTCTCTTAACACTTGGTACATGCAAATAAGTAATATTCTTATTTACACAACACCAAGTACAACATATAATGCAAAATATAAAACTTCCAGTGGGGAAAAGTATCAAGATGGTAGAGATGCATTTTTTTTTTCTTCACCACTTCTAAGCACAATACGTAAGTTTGACTATGAAGGCCTAAATTTGGCTTTCAGGCTTCAAGTTAGTTTTTTTATTCATTGATATGTAAATTTCCACATTTTGCAAATGAAAACTCACATTTATTTACTTCTGGGCAATTTAGCAGAATGAAATGACAGGAAAGAGTTCCCCTTTCTATTCCACAAGAAAAGTTTTCCCTTTCTATTCCACAGAAAAGCTGAAGAAGGTGGCACAAAAATTTAATATCCAATGGAGATTGACAGCCAAAAAGGCTTTTCCTTCTGTCAGTAAAAAATGAAGAAACTAAGAGTTCAGAAGGAAAACAGGAGCAAAAGCTGAATGACTACAAGGGAATATGAATGATTTACATCCTAAGAGACATAGTTTTACTAACCGTAGCTTGGAAGGAGTAGAAGACACTGTTTCTAACAGATGTTAGAAAGATAGAACAAACCCTGAGACTAGTAGTCCTAAATAGAGCAAATAAAAATTATGGCCATTGGGAATGCAACAAGTAAGCTGGCTTATCCATGTAGATGGAAAAGGGCCACATAGAGAAGTAAAACTTCAGGCCTGTACTATGTAGAGGGGCAGGATCTCAATTCCTTAATCCTACTACCTACAAATTTGAGCCAGGAAATATAGAAAATATTGAAACATTCATGCTCCAGGACAGGCAAATCTGAAACATTCCCCTCTTCCTAATGTATGCGTAAACTCAGCATGCAGAATTCCCATGAGACCAATCATGGCTCCTAAGGATGACATCATTTACAAGTCTAAATTACAAACTACTGCTGTGTGTTAAATGGCCACAGCCATAGCACAGCAGAACAAAAAATTCACACATTAAGATCAATGGACAATATAAAAAACTTAAATAGAAATATTTAAGATCTCCACAGAGAGTAAGATGGGAATAAGTCATGAAAAAGATAACCATTAGGAGAATGAGTGATCTGGAAGCTCATATGAAGGAATCAATGCCAGATAGAGAGGTGAAAAAGTACGGTACATGAACAGTCCAGTTAAGAAACATGGACGCTAAAATGAGAAGACTCTCCCCAATATAATCATTTTAGATATTAGTCATTTTAAAGAAAAGAAAAAGAATGGGGAAGGGTCAATAATTGAAGAAATAATAACTGATTTTTTGTATAGAATTAATGACCTGAGTATTGATATCTAAAGACTATATTGAATCCAGATCAGTATCAATAAGAACAAATTATATCAGAACATATCATAATAAAATAACAAAACTCAGGACAAATAGGAAACCTTAGAAGCCATTTAGAGCAAACACACATTAATTGGAAAGGAATAAAGAAATTAATTACACTAACAACGGAGGTCTCATCAATGACAGTAAATGTCACATTACAACAGAATGCTTTAAAAGAGTTGTGTAAAGTGACTCTCAACTATAAGTCTATAATCATCCAGGTTCTCTTTCAAAGCTGGGTGTGGAAAAAATATATGTTCAGGCATTTAACACAAAATGCTTATAACCATAGACACTAATTGAAACTAAAAGGGTTGTACTTCAGGAAAAGGGAAATTGAAAATCAACATGAGAAAATGGGTTCAAGAATGAATAGCGAACAAAGTAATTAGTAAATATGTTGTTAGATCCTAGTAAATATAATCACAACAACAATAATGACTAATGGAAGGGAAGTCATGTAGGTAAAGAACCTAGAAGTTAAAACTCAAATGACAATATATGAAAGATTCATAATGTAGTTTGCTATTAAATGATCTAAGATCCTTCTACTGTTTAGGAAAAGACTGGAAATATTAATTTAATTCAGATATTTAAAAATTAATGATGCTTAAAGTGGCATTAATATAACGATACTGGGATTCACGCCTCTCTGTATTCCTTGACTTCAACAGCCTTTCCCACTAACTTTCCACCAGATAAGGATTATTCCAAAAATAAATGACCTGAAAATTATAGTGTAGATTTTATGTTAGTAAAGCAAAGCAATAGTATCAAGTGACATTATTAAAACTTACATGAATAATTATCCCAAAAATGTTTCCCTAGTACACACCAAGCCAGAAGGTTAGTGTAGTGGATTAACATCCTAAATTATACTACTCCAACTGAAATGTAAATTTTCCTATAATTAATGTTATCATCCCTCACCCAATGTAGGTGAATAATGACCCTAGAAGAGATGAATTATATCAACAAGTTTTAGGATGAGAGATAATATGAGAGAAGAAATGAGAACAGTTATAACATCACAGCAGTTGTAACATCCATAGATATATGGATGTGTATATGTGTGTGTACGTATCTATGTACTTTTGGATTTGTAAGGTTTTTTGTTTAGCTGCCCATGTGGGGAGGGGCAGGGGGAGATTAAAAGTAATCATTTATTCATTCATTCAACAAATATTTATTGAGCACTTAGCATTAACCAAGAATTCTACTACAGGCTGGCTATACAATGCTGAGAAAGATAATCATGGCTTTTATTTTCTGAGATAACAGTATAATAAGACATATGTCCAAGTTGAGGAAAAGTACCTGAGACTTGCTGTGTTTGAGTACCATATGAAAACTCCCTGACACAGAGAGGACATATTACTATTATCATTATTAAATGAAAATCAATTTTTTTTTAGTTTGGTGATGGTAAATCATGATTTCAAAGTGTCACTATAAAGAGATTGTCATAATAAAAGAGAAATAAAGAAAGGCAGGCATTCTTATTGAAGAGGAAGCTCTCATCTAGAATAAGACAAATTATATAACCATGTTGTACAGCCTACAAGGTTTACTCTATAGATCTGGAAGTGTTTTTGGAATAGCAGTGGACTTTGGAAGAACACATAAGGAATAACACCAACACTTCCTCACAAGTAAATAAAGATTGTAAGTCAGGGAGAGGGGTGTGAAAACTCCTAAACATTTTATATCTGCAGAAAGACCCCAAACCCAAAAATGACAGATGTGGGAAACTAGACTTACTGCTTTATTATACAGAAATATCCACCCTTCAGGAAATGGATGGAAATCTAATTAAAACTCTTTTGTGATACTGAAAGGCTATGGAAGATGTAGAATTACTGTGTTTTTTTTTCTAATGTTTATTTATTTTGAGAGAGAAAAAGATAGACTACAAACAGGGGAGGGTCAGAGAGAAAGAGGGAGAGAGAGAATCCCAAGCAGTCTCTGAACTGTTCGTGTAGAGCCCAATGTGGGGATAGATCCCACAAACCGTGGGATCATGACCTGAGTCGATATCAACAGTCAGACACCTAACTGACTGAGCCACCCAGACACCCCCATAGAATTATTGTTTCTTGGGTCACCTGGGTGACTCAATCAGTTAAGCCTTCGACTCTCAGTTTCGGCTCAGATCATGATCTCACAGTTTTGTGAGTTTGATCCCTACCATTAGGCTCTGTGCTGTTGGTAGGGAGTCTGCTTGGGATTCTCTCTCTCCCCCTCTATCTCTGCTCATCCCCTTCTCATGCTGTTTCTGTCTCTTTAAAAATAAGTAAATAAACTTACAAAATTTTATTATGATGTTTCTCTTCAGCAAAGTTTTCTTAAGTGACTAGGGTAAGAATTCATTCAGTTGTTCATGAGCATGCACATTTAATTTCTAGTTGTAAAAATCTATAAATACAGAGGTAAACTTCCCATTTATGAGTTAGCTCCATAAACATTTAACCAATCATTTTTTCCTTTGTTTCCAAAAACTAAACCCCAACATACATTAACAAAATCAAAGTAAGAAGACATTGATTTTTCTAGACAAATAGTCATTAGTTATTAGATTGGCAAATACTAATGTTATTTTTTCATATAGCACCTTACCAATTGTTACTGCTCAATTGATACTTAGTAATTTATTGCTGGTTATCAATTTGTTAATCTTATTTTTAACACATACTTATTTTGAATTTTTTTAAATGTTTTGTTTATTTTTAAGACAGAGAGAGACAGAGCATGAATGGGGATGGGGCAGAGAGAGAGGGAGACACAGAATCTGAAGCAGGCTCCAGGCTCCAAGCTGTCAGCACAGAGCCCGACGCGGGGCTCAAACTCATGAACCATGAGATCATGACCTGAGCCGAAGTCAAACGCTCAACTGACTGAGCCACCCAGGTGCCCCCACATACTTACTTTAAAAGACACCTCCTAATTTACTTACCTGAC
Source organism: Panthera onca (assembly GCF_046562875.1). NCBI lineage: Eukaryota > Metazoa > Chordata > Mammalia > Carnivora > Felidae > Panthera > Panthera onca. The sequence goes on along the minus strand of NC_138342.1, from coordinate 161,504,123 downwards.
TGTATCTGTTTGGCTGCTGCTTTCTGATCTGGATCTAAATGAGAATGAAAATAATGCTTTCCAAGTTAATATTAAAAAAATATGCATCCATAACAAATGAATGTCAGACTATTTTGTAACCTGCATTAACTCTTTTATATCACTAATTGCCACTAATGAATAATTTTAAGAGATTACTAAATTGAAGTATGCAATTAATATTCTTATTTATACACATACCATATCCATAAAGAATATAAATATCAAATCCCCAATAGGGAAAGGAGTAAGAGAACAGATTAGTTTTCTCCTTTTTACTTGCCAGGATATGCTCAATTTTAAATGCCTGATTCTGGCCTTCAAGTTCCAATCTAATGTTTTACCCACTGATAAACAAATTATTACAGGTCATGATTTAAAACCCTCACTGACTTCTAGATAATCAAGCTGACTGGGCTGACAAGGTAGCTTCCCCCTTCTACCATGCACAGAGAAATAGTGAAAAAATAACACAAAATACTAGCCAAAATTTAAAAGAAGAAAGGGAAATTTCCCATGATAGTATTAAAAAGAGAGAAAACTGTAAGCATGAAAAGTAAATAGGAACTAAAGCTGAGTGACTCCTGGGGCGCCTGGGTGGCTCAGTCGGTGAAGCATCCGACTTTGGCTCAGGTCACAATCTCGCGGTCCGTGAGTTTGAGCCCCGTCGGGTTCTGTGCTTACTGCTCAGAGCCTGGAGCCTACTTCTGATTCTGTGTCTCCCTCTCTCTCTCTGACCCTCCCCCATTCATGCTCTGTCTCTCTCTGTCTCAAAAAAAAATAAATAAACGTTAAAAAAAAAAAAGCTGAGTGACTCCAGAAGTAGGTGAATTAGTCATCCACATAGCCAATAAGGAGTTGAGCCCTCCTAGAAAGCTTACACTGACTCCTTCTCTAAACTTGGAAGCCATAAAAGAAGGATAGTAAAATCTGCTACTATTAATCTTTGAGATGCAGCAAGGTAATTGTTTCAAAAGTGTAGATGGAAAAGGATCACCTAGAGACATAGAAACTCTAAGTGCTTCAAATGGTTTAAGGATGTGGATGGAAAAAATATCAAATAGAGAAACAGGAACCTCAAGCCTTATGAGTTTTAGGTTTAGGATACAGGCCCATGCTTCCTATGAATTCTAGATCTCCAGGTATAACAAATGTAAGCATTTATGACTTAGGAGAGTAACACATGAAATAATCTCCACAAGGAAGATTCTACAAAGCAGGATACACAGAAATCTCATGATATAATTATGGGTGCTTAAGGTGGCCTTACAATCAAAGAAAAAAAGCCACTGAGAGTTAGTGTCCACAGGCAGAGAAAAGTAAAGAATTCATACATAAAAAAAATTACAAGTAACAGACCAAAAAAAAAAAAAAGAAAAGAAAGAAAAAAAAGAATGTTTGGGATTTCCATAGAGACCAATAAAGAAACAGAACCCATTAAACAAAAAATGAAAGAACTGGAAAAAAAAGATTACTGATTTTTTAATTGTTTAGGGAAATCACCCAGAACACTTGACAAACAGAAATGTAATAAAATATAAAAAGAGCAGTTAAGAAACATGAAGGAGTTCAGACACAGAAGATTTAGAATGACAGAGACTCAATATTTGAAGAGAAAACATCTAGGACTTTTCCAAACTTGAAATTGTGAGTCTTCTCACTTAAAGAAAATACTGAATTTGGTACAGGGGTTAAAAAAAAAAATCTCGGGAAGGAGCGAAGATGGCGGACAGCATGGAAGTTTTTTGTGTGTCTCACATCCATGAAACACAGCCAGACCAACACTAAACCATCTTACACACCTAGAAAACTGATTGGAGGATTAACACAACAATCTGTACAACCTGAACCACAGAATTCAGCAGGTACACGGTACAGAGAGGTGAATTTGGGGAGTGAGAAGCCACAAAAGGTAGGGAACTGCTTTTGCGGGCAGAGGATGGAGACTGGGGAGGGGGGAGAATACGGGAAAAGCACCCCTCCCCAAAAGCAGCCAGAGAGAAAGTGGAAAATTGGAAATAGCCACAGGGACTAAACTAAAAAGGGAGAAAGGAGAAAGGAGAGGGTTTAAATTCCATTAAGACTGTAAACAAGGGGAGTGCAAAGGCTGCAACTCTGCAGCTCGATACCTGGCAGTGCCCTGGTGGGAAGGGCGAATCCCCAGGAACAGACTGGGGTCCAGGAGGTTCTCGAGCTACACTGGGAAAAGCAGTTCCACAGCTGGAAGGACATTTGGTACAAACTGTTGAAGCCACCTGGTCCCAACAGACCCCAGAAGGTGGCCACATTCGCTGGTGCTGGAGCAAGGTCATTAAGGTTGAAGCCTGGTGCCAGATGTGTGTTGTGATTTTCCATAATCCCTGAAACGCTGCTGCTACACTGTCTCACGAACATTTTCTGGGGCGGGCTGGCACCTGGCCACAGTCTCAGGGTACAGGCAGCAGCAGGGTCCAGCGGGCATTCCTGGGTGCAGCCGACATTTGGCCATTGCTCATTTGGCCATTGCTTGGTGAGACCCTCCTACAGAGGGGTGGAACAGGTCAAAGCTGCAGTCCTTTGGAAGTAAGGGGCCAGGGAAAACAGCCGCATCTGAGACAAAACTCAGGAGAGAGGTACTTCCTGGAGCCTGGTCACAGAGTGAAAAAGCAGGGAGTGGACAAGAACTGAAGACAGAGGACGGGTGTGCGATCTGGTAGAACAGACTGGGTAGCTGGGTGGGGCCATTTTCACTGCTCAAGTGCATGCACATATGCACCTACGAGCCCCACAACAATACACCCCAGTAGGCTAACAGCACCATCTAGTGGAGAGCGGAGCTGTTACACTGAGCCCTGCCCAACTGGGCCACTTGGCTCTTCAAGAACAGAAGTCTCACCGCCGGCTTAATTTATGGACTATAAAGAGCTATGTAGACTGACTTCTAGGGGAAAAGAAAGCAATTTCAGTCCTACTTCAATCTGTTACCAGGTTCATCTATTCAAGTTTCTTTCTTTTTTCTTTTTCTCTTTTACAATTCTTTTTTCTTGAATACAGAAACAGAAAAAATTTACTTTTATTTTCAATTTTTATTAAAAATATTTTTCTTTAATTTTTATTACTATATTTTTTACTTTTGTGTAAATTTTTTCAATTTCTACTTTACTTCCATCATTTTATTTTAGTCTACTTCAGTGTATTCACCTTTTAAAAATTTCAAACGATTTTTTTTTCTTTTTTTTCTTTTTTCTCTTTTTGTTTCTTTTCTTTTTCTTGAATCCACAAAGAGAAAGACTTCATTTTTACTTTCAATTTCTATTAAAAATATTTTTATTTAATTTTTAATACTATTTTTTGCTTTTATGTAAATTTTTTCAAATTCTATTTTACTTCCATTATTTTATTTTAGTCTACTACAGTGTATTCACTTTTTCAAATTTTCAAACTATTTCTTTTTTCTTTTCTTTTTTTCTTTTTTAATCTTTTTTCTCTTTTTCATTTCTTTTCTTTTTTAATACAATAAAAGAAAAAATTCATATTTATTTTTAAATTTTATTAAAAATATTTTTCTTTAATTTTTTTCTACTATATTTATTTTTCTATATATTTTTTCAAATTCTATTTTACCCCCATCATCTCATTTTAGTCTACTTCAGTGTATTCATTTTTTCAAATTCTCAAACGATTTCCTTTTTTTTCTCCCCCCCTTTTTATTTTCTCTAATTGTCAAACCACCTTCAATATCCAGACCAAAACACACCTAGGATCTAGCATCATATATTTGATTTTTGTGTGTGTGTGTGTTAAATTTTTATTTTTAAATTTTTTTAATTTTAATTTTTTTAATTTTAATTTTTCTACCTCATTAATTCCTTTTCTCCCTTCAAAATGACAAAATGAAGGAATTCACTGGAAAAGAAAGAGCACGAAGAAACGACAGCTAGGGATTTAACCAACACAGATACAAGCAAGATGGCTGAACCAGAATTTAGAATCACAATAATAAGAATACTAGCTGGAGTCAAAAATAGATTAGAATCCCTTTCTGCAGAGATAAAAGAAGTAAAAAATAACCAAAATGAAATTAAAAATGCTGTAACTGAGCTGCAATCACGGATGGCTGCAGCAGCGGCAAGGATGGACAAGGCAGAACAGAGAATCAGCAATATAGAAGACAAACTTATAAAGAATAATGAAACAGAAAAAAAGAGGGAGATTAAGGGAAAAGAGCACAATTTAAGAATTAGAGAAATCGGGGCACCTGGGTGGCTCAGCCGGTTAAGCGGCCGAATTAGGCTCAGGTCATGATCTCACGGTCCATGAGTCCGAGCCCCACATCAGGCTCTGTGCTGACAGCTCAGAACCTGGAGCCTGTTTCAGATTCTGTGTCTCCCTCTCTCTGACCCTCCCCCGTTCATGCTTTGTCTCTCTCTGTCCCAAAAATAAATAAACGTTAAAAAAAATTTAAAAAAAAAAGAATTAGAGAAATCAAGGACTCATTAAAAAGGAACAACATCAGAATCATAGGGGTCCCAGAAGAAGAAGAGAGAGAAAGGGTTATGTGAGCAAATCATAGTGGAAAACTTTCCTAACATGGGGAAAGACAGATATCAAAATCCAGGAATCACAGAGAACCCCCCATTACATTCAACAAAAACCGACCATCAACAAGGCATATCATAGCCAAATTCACAAAATACTCAGACAAGGAGAGAATCATGAAAGCAGCAAGGGAAAAAAAGTCCCTAACCTACAAGGGAAGACATATGAGGTTTGCAGCAGACCTATCCACAGAAACTTGGCAGGCCAGAAAGGAGTGGCAGGATATATTCAACATGCCGAATCAGAAAAACATGCAGCCAAGAATTCTTTATCCAGCAAGGCTGTCATTCAAAACAGAAAGAGAGATAAAAAGTTTCCCACACAAACAAAACTTAAAGGAGTTTGTGACCACTAAACCAGCCCTGCAAGAAATTTTAATGGGGACTCTCTGAAGGGAGAAAAGATGGGGGAAAAACAAATAAATAAAGACCAAAAGCAACAAAGACTAGAAAGGACCAGAGAATGCCACCAGAAACCCTACAAGCAACATAATGGCAATAAATTCATATCTTTCATACTCACTTTAAACGTCAATGGACTCAATGCTCCAATCAAAAGACACAGGGTAACAGAATGGGTAAGAAAACAAGATCCATCTATATGCTGTTTACAAGAGACCCACTTTAGACCTAAAGACACTTTCAGATTGAAAATAAGGGGATGGAGAACCATCTATCATGCTAATGGTCAACAAAAGAAAGCCGGAGTAGCCATACTTATATCAGACAATCTAGACTTTAAAATAAAGACTGTATCAAGACATGAAGAAGGGCATTATATCATAATCAAGGGGTCTATCCACCAAGAAGACCTAACAATTGTAAACATTTATGCACCTAATGTGAAAGCACCCAAATATATAAATCAGTTAATCACAAACTCATCGATAGTAATACCATAATAGTAGGAGACTTCAACACCCCACTCACAGGAGTGGACAGATCATCTAATCAAAAACTCAACAAGGAAACAGTGGCTTTGAATGACACATTGGACCAGATGGACTTAACAGATATATTCAGAACATTTTATCCTAAAGCAGCAGAATATACATTCTTCTCCAGTGCATATGGAATGTTCTCCAGAATAGACCATATACTGGGACACAAATCAGCCCTAAGTAAGTACAAAAAGATCATACCGTGCATATTTTCAGACCACAACGCTATGAAACTCGAAATCAACCACAAAAAATTTGGGAAAGGTAACAAATATTTGGAGACTGAAGAACATCCTACTAAAGAATGAATGGGCTAACCAAGCAGTCAAAGAGGAAATTAAAAAGTATATTCCTAAACACCACAACCCAAAACCTCTGGGATGCAGCAAAGGTGGTTATAAGAGGACAGTATATAGCAATCCAGGCCTTCCTAAAGAAGGAAGAAAGGTCTCAGATACACAACCTAACCTTACACCTCAAAGAGCTGGGAAAAGAGCAACAAACGAAATCCAAAACCAGCAGAACACAGGAAATAATAAAGATAAGAGCAGAAATTAATGCTATCGAAACCAAAAAAAGCAGAACAGATCAATGACACCAGAAGCTGGTTCTTTGAAAGAATTAACAAAATTGATAAACACCTAGCCAGTTTGATCAAAAAGAAAAAGGAAAGGACCCAAATAAATAAAATCAAGAATGAAAGAGGAGAGATCACAACCAACACAGCAGAAATAAAAACAATAATAAGACAATATTATGAGCAATATATGCCAATAAAATCAGTAATCTGGAAGGAAAGGACAAATTTCTAGAAACATATACACTACCAAAACTGAAACAGGAAGAAATAGAAAATTTGAACAGACCCATAACCCATAAACAGACCCATAAAGTAAAGAAATCGAATTAGTAATCAAAAATCTGCCAAACAACAAGAGTCCAGGGCCAGATGGCTTTCCAGGGGAATTCTACCAAACATTTAAGGAAGAGTTAACACCTATTCTCTTGAAACTGTTCCAAAAAATAGAAATGGAAGGAAAACTTCCAAACTCTTTCTATGAAACCACCATTACCTTGATTCCAAAACCAGACAGAGACCACACTAAAAAGGAGAACTATAGACCCATTTCCCTGATGAACATGGATGCAAAAATCTTCAACAAGATATTAGCCAACCGAATCCAACAACACATTAAAAAAATTGTTCACCACGACCAAGCAGGATTTATACCTGGGATGCAGGGCTGGTTCAATACCCATAAAACAATCAACGTGATTCATCACATCAATAAAAGAAAGGACAAGAACCATTTGATCCTCTCAATAGATGCAGAGAAAGCATTTGACAAAATACAGCATCTTGAGGGATAAAATACAGCATCTTGAGGGATAAAAACCCTCAAGAAAGTAGGGATAGAAAGAGCATACCTCGAGATCATAAAACCCATATGTGAAGGATCCACCACTAATATCATCCTCAATGGGGAAAAACTGACAGCTTTCCCCCTAAGGTGAGGAACAAGACAGGGATGACACCTCTCACCACTGTTATTCAACATACTATTGGAAGTCTTAGCCTCTGCAATCAGACAACACAAAGAAATAAAAGGCATCCAAATCGGCCAGGAGGAGGTCAAACTTTCACTCTTCACAGATGACATGATACTCTATATGGAAAACCCAAAAGATTTCACCAAAAAACTGCTAGAACTGATTCATGAATTCAGCAAAGTTGCAGGATATAAAGTCAATGTACAGAAATCGGTTGCATTTCTATACACCAAAAATGAAGCAACAGAAAGAGAAATCAAGGAACTGATCCATTTACAGTTGCACCAAAAACCATAAAATACCTAGGAATAAATCTAACCAAAGAGGTGAAAAATCTATACACTGAAAACTATAGAAAGCTTATGAAAGCAATTGAAGAAGACACAAAAAAATGGAAAAAGATTCCATGCTCCTGGATAGCAAGAACAAATATTGTTAAAATGTCGATACTACCCAAAGCAATCTACATATTCAATGCAATCCCTATCAAAGTAACACCAGCATTCTTTACAGAGCTAGAACAAATAATCCTAAAATTTGTATGGAACCAGAAAAGACCCCAAATAGCCAAAGCGATCTTGAAAAAGAAAACCAAAACAGGAGGCATCACAATCCCAGACTTCACGCTATACTACAAAGCTGTAATCATCAAGACAGTATGTTATTGGGACAAGAACAGACACTTAGAGCAATAGAATAGAATAGAGAACCCAGAAATGGACCCACAAACGTATGGCCAACTAATCTTTGACAAAGCAGGAAAGAATATCCAATGGAATAAAGACAGTCTCTTCAGCAAGTGATGCTGGGAAAACTGGACAGTGACATGCAGAAGAATGAACCTGGACAACTTTCTTACACCGTACACAAAAATAAACTCAAAATGGATGAAGGACCTAAATGTAAGACAGGAAGTCATCAAAATCCTCGAGGAGAAAGCAGGGAAAAACGTCTTTGATCTTGGCCGCAGCAACTTCTTACTCAACATGTCTCTCTCTGGAGGCAAGGGAAACAAAAGCAAAATTGAACTTTTGGGACCTCATCAAAATAAAAAGCTTCTGCACAGCAAAAGAAACAATCGGCAAAACTAAAAGGCAACTGACAGAATGGGAGAAGATATTGCAAATGACATATCAGATAAAGGGTTAGTATCCAAAATGTATAAAGAACTTATCAAACTCAACATCCAAAAAACAAAGAATACAGTGAAGAAATGGGCAAAAGACATGAATAGACACTTCTCCAAAGAAGACATCCAGATGGCCAACCAGCACATGAAAAAATGCTCAACATCACTCATCATCAGGGAAATACAAATCAAAACCACAATGAGATACCACCTGATACCTGTCAGAATGGCTAACATTAACAACTCAGGCGACAACAGATGTTGGCGAGGATGCGGAGAAAGGATCTCTTTTGCATTTTTGGTGGGAATGCAAGCTGGTGCAGCCACTCTGGAAAACAGTATGGAGGTTCCTCAAAAAACTAAAAATAGAACTACCCTACAACCCAGCAATTGCACTACTAGGCATTTATCCAAGGGATAAAGGTGTACTGTTTTGAAGGGGCACATGCACCCCCATGTTTATAGCAGTGCTATCAACAACAGCCAAAGTATGGAAAGAGCCCAAATGTCCATTGATGGATGAATGGATAAAGAAGAAGTGGTATATATATACAATGGAGTATTACTCGGCAATCAAAAAGAATGAAATTTTGCCATTTGTAACTACATGGATGGAACTGGAGGGTATTAAGGTAAGTGAAATTAGTCAGTCAGAGAAAGACAAAACTCATATGACTTCACTCATATGAGGACTTTAAGAGACAAAACAAATGAACATAAGGGACGGGAAATAAAAATAATATAAAAACAGGGAGGGGGACAAAACAGAAGAAACTCATAAATACGGAGAACAAACTGAGGGTTACTAGAGGGGTTGTGGTGGGGGGATGGGCTAAATGGGTAAGGGGCATTAAGGAATCTACTCCTGAAATCATTGTTGCACTATATGCTAACTAACTTGGATGTAAATTTTAAAATATAAAAAAGAAAATTTTTAAAAAAAGAAAAAAATCTCTACAGAATATATTATAATGAAATAACAAGTCTTGGGACAAGAAGAAAATGTAGAGGCTTTTGTTAGGCAGAATTCTAGAGGTGGCTCACTAAGTTCCCCATACCTTGGTTATTCAAATATTCTTCAAAGTACTGAAAAGATTTCCCAGCTCCAAATCCGTTGACCTTAAAAAACAAAGTTTATTTTTGGTGGGCCTGACTCAATCAGATGAGCCCTTCAAAAGTAGAGTATTCTGGGGGCACCTGGGTGGCTCAGTTGGTTAGGCATCTGACTCTTAGTTTTGGCTCAGGTCATGATCTCACAGTGTGTGGGTTCAAGCCCCACATCAGACTCTGCAGTGACAGTGCAGAGACTGCTTGGGATTCTCTCTCTTCCTCTCTCTGCCCATCCCCTGCTCTTTCTCTCTCTCTCTCAAAATAAATAAACTTAAAAAAAAAGTATTCTGCTGGTGGCAGAAAAGGAAGTAAGAGAGAGTCAAAGCCTAAGGAACAGTTCAACGCCCTTTTTCTTTGAAAATGAAGGGAGGTACATGAGAAATAATGCAGGCAGACTCTAGGAATAGGGAGGGACCCTTAGCAGACAGCAAGCAAGTAAATAGGTACCTCAGACCTACAGTTTCAAGAAATTAGATTCTGCTTACAACCTGAATGAGTTAGGAACATAGTCTGGCCTTCAGGCCTTACAGTCAGTCTTGTGAAAACCCAGCCAAATCCACCTGGATTTCTAACTTACGGAACTTTGACATAACAAATAAATATTGTCTTAAGTCACTAGGGTGTGGTAATATGTTATGCAGCAATAGAAATACAACAGATAAACTACAGATAAACTCCTATTAGCCATTAAGGAATAAATGTATAAACACACTAAGAGAAGATTTATCATCATCTTCTAGCAGTAAATGCCAGACTACAATGACATATCTTCAAATAGTCAAGGCAAAATAACTCTCAAATTAAAAGTTCACACTTCATAGACTCTTATTCAAGAATGAAAATAAAGATAATTTCAGGTGGGTAAGATAAATAACTTACTACACAGAGACTCACTGATGGAAATTCTAAGAGACGTACTTCACCAAAAGGGAGATTGAACATAAAAAGATGGAGTGAAATTCAAAAAAGAATAGTGAGCAAATAAAGTGGTAAACATGTAGTGAAATCCTAGTATGTTTTGACTAAATACAATAATGACAATGATGACTTGTTTGCAGGAGGTTAAAATTCAGGAGTAACTAAATATCAAATAATAATAATAAGAGTGAATAAAAGATTATAGGGTTAAATGGGCTAAGATGTTCTTAGAAAACTGTAAATGCTCATTATAGCTGAAGTTAACATTTAATATCAAAAATTAAATAATAATACAATTCAATCATTAAATAATATCACTAAAAGAATAAAATTAGAACATGTAATGACTAAATTAATAGAAGGAAATAAAAAACAATGAAAGTACAATTGATACAATAGAGTACAAGAAAGTAGAAAAATAAAATACTGGAAAAGTATGAAATATAGAACAAAAAATAATAAAGTGGCAGAATTTAGTCTAAATACATCAGCAAACATGCAAGTATATACACATATTAAATTCAACTATTGAGAAACTCTTGAGATTATATATGTTTAAGCTCCATTGGCAGGTTGTTTTTAAGAAACCACCTTAAATAAAAGATTGAAAGCAAAAGAACTGAAAAATTGTATCATATAAATCTAACAAATAGAATGTTCACACAGCAATTATAAAACAGTGAGGGCTGAATTTATGGGTAAGAAACACTAATGGGGACAAAATACTAACAGCACAGTTAGGTCAATATAATTATTTCTTCCCAATCCATAATTATTATAGATTTTACCTGAGCTCAGTCATGTACAATCTATGAAATGTCAGGTATCTGCTTGTTTATTTACCCAAGCAATACATGAATACAACACAAGTTGGGCTATTTCTAGGCACTATACAGTCTTTTTCTTTACTAATTATGTACATCTTATTTCTTACTAGAGTTGGCTATTTTAGTCCTTGTTTTCTCAGAGTAGGCTTCCAATAACATTTATTAAATGAATAATAGACTAATTTACTAGAAATTAAATTGCTATATATATTAGTAGCCTGGTTTTCAGTGCATTACTTTACTAATTGCAGCTGTTCAAACAGTATCTAAAAATTATGAATTATTAATTCGTTCTTAATTTACAACATATATTTTAAGACGCCTTTTAATTTACTTACCTGCTAGCATATGTGTGAGTGCTGCCTTCTAACCTGGATATTTAAAAAAATGGAAAATTGTGTCTCATGTTAGTCCTAAGAAAGTCTTGCCAACTACATGAATAAAAGTCAGACCATCTTATAAACAGTATTACCTCTCTTACAAGACTAGTTACCAATAAAGAAAATAATGTTCAAGGTCACTGAACAAAGATAGAAAAAAATAATACTCTTATTTACCCATATACCTCATCCACAAAGAGTGCAAATTTCAAATCCCACAGTGAGGAGACTATCAAATAGGCACAAATTGTTTTTTCCTTATTGCTTCTGAATACAGAATACAGATTTGACCCTGAATGCCTGATTCTGACCTTCATGCCTCAACATTTAACTTTTATTCATTGATTTAAAAAAAATGCTACATTTGTGAATTTAAAAAAAAAAAACAACAACAACCATACTGACTTCTAGACAGTCTGGCAGAGTGAGGTGGCAGGGCAATTTCTTTCCCCTTTCCTTCCATTCCTCATAACAGAGGAACTGCTGAAAAAAATAACGCAAACATTTAACACATAACTGAGATTAACAACAAGAAAAGACTTCTCCCAGTGCTAATAAAAATGAAGAAACTGAGAGTTCAAACGGTAAACAGGAGCTAATACTGAATAATTTCAGGGGTATCTAAACCAGTAATAACACTTTTGGGGCTAGAGATTTAATAGCTCTTTCTTAGAAGGAGTTCAAGGCCTTTGCCTCATGGTGGGAAAACCATGAGTTCCTTAATTAAACCTGAGAGCCATGAAGAGCCATATCACCCATGAAACAGGAATAATAAAAATTCTGACTAGTGGCCTTTGGAATGCTGGAGGGAAATGAAGATATGAAGATGGGGAAAAATGTATCATTGAAAGAAGTAGGAATCCAAGCCTTTGAAAAGTATAATTTTAGGACCCCAGTTCACACTCCCACAAATTCTTGAACAATTACATGGCAATTATTTTAAATATTTTTGCTTGATAAAAGAAGCAAAAGTGAAACAATCCACATGTATTTTTCTTCAACACAAACATGCAGAATTCTCACAGGAAAACAAAAGACATTGAAGATCAAAGAGTCTGATTACAAACCACTGAGAGCTAATGTGAACATCCACAGCAAAACAATGAATTCACACACCAAAAAACACAAACGATTAAAAAACTTTAATGTAATAATATTCAAAATCTCCATAGAGATCTTTGCAAGAATAGAATCCATAAATCCAGAACAGGACAGTGATGGCAGAAGAAATGGTAAAGTGAAATAAAAAAAATCTAACACAATGTGAGGTGTTGAGACAAATACAAAAGTACGGTTACAGACTATAAAGGCATACTTCCAATTCTGACCAAAATGTAGTTACAGACTTGATTTATCCTCCTGCCTAAAATAACTAAAAATATGGACAAAATATATGAAACCATGATTTTCAGACATTAAATATTAGGCAGCACAGGACAGTGATCTCTGATAGAGGGGAATAAAAAAGGTGAGACCTACTGATTGACCCTTCTTACTGCCTGGTGAGAGTTTTCAGCCTATAGCACATCCAGGGGGACCCAGACAAAGCCCAGAAATCTCCCTGAGTTGAGCTATTAGAATTGGGAGTCTTGGGAGGCCAAGGCAGCTAGAATTCACAGGGAAAACTCCAGAAAGGGAAAGAGCTGTACACAGAGAGCTCCTGAGATCTGTGGAAGATCCCTCTTGTGTCTTCTGCAAAGTACTGATTATTGAACACACATGAGGAAACTACCTAAGCCAGAGAAATATTATTTGAAATTGAGCAATCTTTTGTGTTCACATAGGGACAGGAAATGCTTATGTTCCCACCACCTGAGTTTCAAACTATTATGCTATGGAGAATTGGGTAGAGTTACTCAAAAGGGTATTGCCTCAGTAATGGTGACTGTTTTGATCCCACTTAACAAAGCATTAAAAACAATGGTGTTAGACCAATTGGATATTCTTACACAGAAAACAACCACTTTATCCATACCTTTTAACCCATACAAAAGTTAATTCAAATCATATATAGGCCTAAATGCAAAACCTAAAACTATAAAACTTTAGAAGAAAATTTTTATGAATTTTGGTTAGGCAAATATTTCCTAGACACAAAACCAAAAGCATGATATATAAAAGAAGAAATTGATACATTGGATTTCATCAAAATTTAAACTTTTTGTTCTTTGAAAGGATAAAAAAAAATAAGTCTTAGACTACTCCTAATCTACATATTTGCAAATCATATATATAATAAGACTTATATCCAGAATATATACAGAACACTCAGAATGCAATCATAAGAAAACAACTCATTTAAGAATGACCACAAGATCTGAACAACTCAGGAATAAAAAAGATAAGCCAACCAAAAAATGGAGCCTTCCAGCTGGAACCACCATCTTCCATAGTTTTTCAAAATGACCAACACAAAGGGAAAGAGGAGTGGCACCAGCTATACATTCTTTGCGCCTTTTAGAAAACATGGAGTTGTTCTTTAGCCACACATGTGAATCTACAATTAATATATTTATAGACATCAAGGGAATGGGCACAGTTCAAAACAGAATGTCCCACAAATGTTAACATGGCAAAATTGAGTCTACAATGTACCTAGCATGCTATGATTAAGGGCAAAATTCATGCCAAGAGAATTAATGCACCCAATGAGCATATCAGGCACTCTAAAAGCCGAGAAAGCCTCCTGAAACGCGTGAAGGAAAATGGTCAGAGAAAGAAGGAAGCCAAAAAGAAACGTACTTGGGTTCCACTGAAGCACCAATCTGCTCCACCCAGAGGAGCACATTTTGTGAGAATCAACTGAAAGGTGCCTGAGCTGTTGGAACCCATTCCCTATGAAATCATGGCACAATAGGTACAAAAACAAATAAGTAAAAGACTTCTAAACTGTAAGTTAATTAATTAATTACTTAATTTTAAAATGGGCCAAAGATTTGCACACACACTTCTCCAAAAAAGTACATATAACAACAAAAAAACACATGAAACAACTGACAATTTCGCTAGTCATTAGAGAAATGTGAATTAAAACCACAATGAGATGCCACTACACACTATCAGAATTGTTAAAATTTTAAAAATAAATATATTACCATATCAAGTGTCAGCAAGAATGTGGAGGAACTAGAATTCTCACATTCTAGTGGCTGGAATATAAGATGGTACAACTGCTTTGAAAAACAACTCAGCACTTTCTTTAGAAGTCAAATATATCTACCATATTGCCCTACCATTTTATTCTTGGGTATTAACCCAAGAAAAAGAAAGCACATATTCCCAGAGATTTGCATATAAATGTCCATAGTGGCTTTACTTATAATAAGCTAAAATATGGAAACAACCCAAACATATATCAACCAATGAATGGATAAACAAATTATGCTGTATTTGCACAACTGAATACCTATCAGCAATAAAAAAAGAAGTACTGACATACATCAGAACATGAATGAATTGCAAAATAATTACAGTGATAGAATAAACCAGACAAAAATAAAGAGCACATACTGTAGGATTCCATTTATGTAAAATTCTAGAAAATGCAAATTAAACTATACTGACAGAAAGCAGTTCAGCAGTAGTCTGAGGATAAAGGAGATGGAAGAGGCAGGAGTGGAGATTACCAAGGAACACAAGGAAGCTTTTGGGCATGACAGATATCTTCATAACCTTGATTGTGGTGATGGTTTCATGAGTTTCATGGGTGTTACTTTTCAAACTATCAAAACATACCAGATTATGCGCTTAAAGCATATGCAATTTACTGTATATCAATTATACCTCAATAAATCTGTATATTTATAAAAAAAAAAAAAACAAGCACATAACAACATAGATGAATCTCAAATGCATTATCCTGAGGGAAAGAAGGCAGACTCAAAAGACTACATACTGTACAATTTCATTTATACAAAGTTCTGGAATAGGCAAAACTACAGCAAAAAATACAGATCTGTTAGTGAGAGGAGCAGGAGGTGGAGTTAAGGGAATTTGCGGGGTAATGGAATTGTTCTGCATTTTATTGCAGTCATGGTATGCATATGGATTTGTTACTATGTATTTGTTAAACTCAGAGAATCACACACACTAAGAATATTAATTTTACTATATGTAAAGTATAGCTCAGTTTTTAAAAGCCTCATTCTAGTGTCAAAAGGATAGAAAAAATGGAGGAGGAAGTGGAGGAGAAGGTGATTAATGAAGAGAAGGAAAACAACCATCATCATCACCACCACCATGAATGTCAGAATAGAAAACCCTAAAATATAGGACTTGCAGAAAGATAAAAGAGAGAGGTAAGAGTCAATCATTGAAGAGATCATTGAGAATTTTCTAAAATTGAAGAAAAACTTTATAATTAAAGATTATGCTGAGTTCAGAGCTGGATAAATAAAAACAAATTCATCACAACAGGTAATAATTTAATAACATAAGACTTTGGACAGAAGAATACTTGGGAACCTAACTTAAAGAAGAAATACAGTTTAAGCATAAGGTAAAAATAAATTAAGTCGGCAACAGACATCAACAACAGTACATGCCAGAATTCAATGGCATATCACAAGAGGGCTTACAGAAATAATTGTTCGCCTAAAATTCTATACCCATACAAGAGTGAAAATGAAATAAAGCCATTTTCAGGCATGTAAGTCAAACAGATTAGCACACATAGACAATCACTCTTATAACTACTAAAATTTGTACTTCCTAAAAATAAAATCAAACCTTGCATGAAAAAAGCAGGATTCCAAAAAGAATGGTGATGATTGTGGTATCACAAATGATGCGATTAAATTTCATAATACTATACACTCACACACACACACACACACACACACACACTCAGAAATGTGTGCATGCAAATGCTGGTAAATATGAATAAGGTCTATAGTTTAATTAATAATACAGTACCAATACCAATTCCGTAGCTGTGAAAATGTACTATGTTAATGTAAGATGTTATTGTTGCCAAAAACCAAATCAAGGATATAAGGAAACCTTTTATATTTCTTAAACTATTTCAAAACAAAAAGTTTAAAATAAAAGAATAGTAAGCAAAGACTTGAGAAATATAATAGGAAATCCTATTAAGTACTGACTAAATATAACAACAACAACAACAACAACAACAACAACGAAATAACGCTTATTTGGAGAAAGGTGAAAAGCCAAATTACAGATTGAAGAAGAGAGGTTAGTGTTAAAGGGCTGAGATCCTTGTGTTATTGAGAGGACTACAAATGATTAAATTTAGACATTTTATAACATTATCTATAAATACTAAAATTTAAAGAAAATCATATAAAAATAAAAACATTAAAATTTACCGAGTAATAGAAGAAAAGAAGAGAACAGGAAAAACACAATAAAGAAAACTGATTTGAGGGAAAGGAAAAAAACATGCAAAAAAAAGACGGTAAATAAGAAAAAATAAAATGGTTAATTTCAGTCTAAATTATATGCCATCATATATGAAGTATATAAGCATAACAAACTCCACTGGTGTCTTCCATATAAAGGCCATTTACAAGATACCTACTAAAAACAAAGAAAGATTGAGAATAAAGGATGAGAAAAGACATACTAGGTAAGCCTAAATATCAAAGATCATGTCGGCATAGCAATATAAAACAGTGAGAATAGAATTTAAGATAAAATTATTAATGATAAAAATATAATATGCCAAGAAATCACAACTAAACTGAACATTATGCATTTAGTCACTTCCTCAGAATATATAAAGCAGAAGTGTCAACAATCAGAAGGAAAGCCATGAAATATTGAAAAATTTTATGGGGAAGGGGGGGAATGCCAACATGTGAAAAAATGATTTGAAACAACATAATTAAAAAGTTTGTTTTCGAAATGAAAACAACAAACATGTTATGTCACAATAATTGAAGCATACATACAACCATACAAAAATTGACTTTCATTCTGGTTCCAAAATTTAAGAATAAATCATAGAAACAAGTCTCCCAAAAAGGTAATGAAATTGGAAAATATTTTTTCAGCAATATAAATCAATCTATAATTGGAAGCTAAAGACTACAATTTATTCATAATTTAAACAAGAAATCATACTACAAGTTTCTAACTTTTTGAACTCAATGTCAACTGTACATTAAAAACTGAATATGTCTCCCTCTCTCTCTGCCTCTATCCCGCTCTCTCTCGCTCTCTCTCTCTCTCTCAAAAATAAAACTTAAAAACTGAAGAGTGTACATGAAATCATATAAAGGGGAAAGTTTTAGCTTTAAAAGTATATGTTGGAAATAAAAAAATGTTGAAAATTAGTTTTTAAGAAAAGCATTAGACTCAAGAAAGCTAAAATTAAAATAGAGCAAAGATAAACAGAGTAGAAAGGAGGAAAAGAACAAAACTTAAGGATAGTAAACACTAAGGAAATATAGAGATCTCAACAAAACCAAAAGTTATATTTTTCAAATTATCAATAAAGTAGAAAAACCTCTGAGAAAACTGCTCATGAAAAATAAAAAGGGAAAAAGAAACACATAAGCAAAATCAGAAGAGGAAACAAATCTATAAAGTGAAATATTTAAAATTATATATAATTCCAAATAATAAAGTATTAATATATAATTCCAGATAAGGCACATGGATACAGCCATATGTAAGCAAAAATATTTAATACCTATCAACTTTCAGTGTAGAGGCTGTTCTCTGCAGAGAGGGAGATAATACTAGAAGGGGATTTCAGCCGTAAATGCAATAGTTTATCTCATAAAAGAAACAAGAAAAATATTAACATTTGTTTATTTCCACTGATGGGCAAATGAGTATGTCACCATGTTCTCTGATTTTGTGTTTGAATTACTTTTTTAAAAAAAATTAAAATATGCTACAGGCTAAATTATAAACTTGCTGAATACCTTACCCAGAGAATATTTTTAAAGTTATTTCTTAGATGAAACAGCAACAAAACCTGAAATATGTCATCTGAGATAAGGACTAGAAGGGTGCCTGGGTGGCTCAGTCGGTTAAGCCTCCCACTTTGGCTCAGGTCATGATCTCATGGTTTGTGAGTCCAAGCCCTCCATCAGGCTCTCTGCTGTCAGCGCAGAGCCCACTTTGGATTCTCTATCTCCCTCTTCCTCTGCCGTGCACTCCCTCTCTCTCTCTCAAAAATAAGTGAACATTAAAGAAAAAGGACTAGAAATCTGCATTTCTAATAAATATTTCTGGTGCTTCTCCTGTAGGTAACACAGATCACAATTTGAGAACCACTTAAGTATTTGAAAGCAATACATAGGGATACATTTGAGTTTTTCCTCTGTTAATTTCCAAGGCAATGACTTTGGCAAATTATTTAAACTACACTCCCAAATTTTTGCATCTTTAAAGTGGGGATATTCAAAACGATCTCACACAATTGAATGAGATATTTATGTAGTACTCAAAATCCCTGCAAGATGTAAAGTATAGTTGCTGCTCATGATACTGCCTTATATATGGCTAGAGTCAAATGGTACTAAAGTTTAACTTCAGAACACAAATTCAATTTACTCGCTACTCAAGGATTCCTCTTCCTTGGTGAACCACTTTTTTGAACTCTTCCATGAAACAATAGCTATTATGGTTGCTATGATGAGAATAGGCAAAGCAATGTAGAAACCTAGAAGCCACCGGTTCTTTTCAGCCTTCCTAAAAGCTCTTTCCATGATTAAACCTAAAATAGAAATACATTAAAAATCAGAGCCAAAAAATTAAACCATCTACTTTTATTTTCAAGTTGCAGCAAACCAATTTTTGTTGTTATTCAAGAAACATGGAAAAATAATAATATAATTATATAATACTTAGAACTCTCTCTACAACCTCTCATTCTAAAACATTATAAAACAAGTTCCAGGAAATTCCAACGTATTCTACATCATACAGCAGCTGTAGCAAAATCTCACTATAGCACTCTAAGTTGGACCAAAAACTTCCAACAATATATAAAGTGGGATCATGTAATTGCAAGGTTATCCAACAAATTTACAATATAGTCTAAAGGAAAAAGTCAATGACATCAGTAAATAAAAATTTTAAAAGATACTGTCAGTTTCAATCATGATATTGAGAGTTAATATTGGAAGAGCAAGATTAAGAAGATATATTTGGTTTTCATTTCTTGAAAATAAGCCTATTTACCTTTTAATTGCAAATATTGGCCTCTAGGTGATAGAAATCTAACTTTGTTTTTGTGAAGATAAGCACTTTGATAATTTATTAACTGAATACGTAAAGATATTAGATACTTGCCCTGTTTCTCAGGCAAACTAGAAGCTTCTCTGCCACGCGTTTCACAAAATGGAGGCCGGTAGCCTTCAAAACAATGGCACGTTTTATTGGAAGTGCACACCTAGGATCATTTTAAAAAACTCAAATGATCATTTAAAACTATTTTCTCGTGAAAAGTAAAATTATCAGATGGATCATCAAGCTTACTTTTGCATTTTGATCTAGTGTAATTTTATTTATTTACAGAGATAATCCTACAAATCAAATAGTTTGGTTCCTAATGCACACACAAACACACCCACAAATAGTTGGGTTTTTTTAAGCTACAGAGGCTGACAGTATTTGCATTGAGAAAAATTTTAATATTTCAAATATTCACCTGAAAACTTAGTTTTCAATTTCAGAAACACACCCTCAAATTCTAATGAAAATAAGACCTTTCCAGTGGTGTCCTGGAGCCACGTAGTATAGCTCCAGAGCTGAATGTGCACATCTCTTCCTATCTCCAAGTTCAGTGACATGCCATAGCTTGAAGTATTTGCAGTTGCAAATGAGCACCTTCCCAACTGCCCTACTCCAGGATTGCGTTGTGTTTTGTTTGCTTGATTTTTAATCCAAGGGATTTTGTACTTCAAGAGGCCATCAGATACTTAGGTTAGGAACTGATGGTTTCTTAAATAAATAAATAAATAAATAAATAAATAAATAAATAAATAGTAAACACCTTTATGGTACTTACTAGGTGTGTGTCTCTATTGTGAACACTTTCTATAGATTTATTTATTAAATCCTCACAACAGCCCTGTGAGGTTGGGACTATTATTATTCCCACTTTATAGACGAAGACCCCAAGGCATAGATATTTAACTTGTCAAAGTCAAATGGCTAGTAAGTGATGGAACAAGGATTTAAACTTATGAGATCTGGTTTCAGAGACCTTGACCTTGCCCATTTGCTATGTTACCTCTCAAAATAATATAAAACATCTCTCAGTTTCTAAGATCTCAGTTTAACAACTTGGATCTAATCCCATGGCTTAAATGTATATGGGGGGGAAGTGTTGTGTTGAGGGTATCCATTACCCCAGCTTTTGTCACACCACCTTTAAGCTGTTTGAGTTTGTGTGTGTGTGTGTGTGTGTGTGTTCGTGTATTTTTATGCTGAAATACTTCACAGAAGTGAACTTGTCCTTCTTAGGAGATACATGTTGTCAGTTTGTCCTAATATTGTATTGTTATTTTTGGATCACTTGGTTAAGTTGCTGTCTTCCAGGCTTTTCCACATGCTTCCATTTGTAATTAATAAGTAATTTGTAAGGAGATAGTTGTTAGATTATGTAAGTATCTGGGTCCTCATAAAACTTTCACCCACTAGTTTGAGCATCCATTCATAACTATTTTACTCCATTATTCCTTCTATATTGATTACACTATAAGGAAGAATTTTCTTTTATCTCCATTTATTTATTCAGTTATTGCTATCAATAATATATAATTGATATGGTCAGATGATTAATAACAAGAATGCCAAGACCACTCAATGGGAAGTCTTATCAACAGATGAGGCTGGAAGAACTGGATATCCAATGCAAAAGAATGAAATTAGACCTTTATGTACAAAAATTAACTCAAAATGGATTAAAGGCCTAACTATAAGACCTAAGACTATAAAACTCCTAGAAGCAAACACAGTGAAAAAGCTTCATGACACCGGACTTCACAATCATTTCTTGGACTAAAAGCACACACAACAAAAATAAAAATTGATAAATGGGTCTACAACAAACTTAAAAACTTTTGTGCATCAAAGGACACAATCAACAGTGAAAAGGTAATCTACAGAACAGGAGAAAAGATTTGTAAGTCATATATCTGATAACAAATTAACATCAGGAGTATGCAACAAACTTACACAATTCAACAATAATTTTAAAAATTGGATAATTTAAGTGGGCAAAGGACTTGAATAGAAATTTCTGCAAATATGATATACAAATGGCCAATAAGAATATAAATAGATGCTCAACATCACTAGTCATAAGAGAAATGCAAATGAAAATCACAATTATACCAAACTACATCCATCAGGATTACTACTTAAAAAAAAAAAATCACAAACAACAAGTGTTGGTGAAGATATGTTGGAATCCTTGAACACTGTTGATAGGATTGTAGAACTGTGAAAATGAAAAACAGTATTGGAAGTTGTTTTTAAAAAAGAGAGAGAGAGAATGACAATATGATCCAGTAGTCCCACTTCTGAGTACATATTTAAAAGAACTAAAAGCAGAGTGTCAACATGAAATTTTCACACCTATGATCCCAGAAGTATTATTCACAAGAGCCAAGAGGTGTAAACAACCCAAATGTCCATCAACAGATTACTACATTAACAAAATGTGGTACATACATACAAGGGAATATTATTCAGTCTTAAAAAGGAAGGCAATTCCATCACATGCTACAACATGGATGAACATTGAGGAAATTATGGTTAACTGAAATGAGCCATAAATGAAAGACAAATACTGTATTACTCCACTTATGTGAGGTATCTAAAGTAGTCAAATTCATCAAAACAGAAACTAGAATGGGGGTCTGCAGGGCTGTTGGAATAAGAGAAAAAAGTTATCACTTAATTGTTTGCAATATTGTGATTTATAAGAAATATGTATTTGGTCATTCAGATGATCAAAACATATTTCTCTAATGTATTTGGTCTTCACGCACAATTCCTGGCTTACAGCTCCCCAAACCCTTAGAATTACCTGTGTTGAGAGAGAGATAAAGGTGTCTTTTGTTATGTGAAATAAGTAAGTTTTGAAGTCACCTAAGAATGGGAGCTGGTTGCCAGTGGAATCCATGTGATTCCAGGTGCCTGTGCCAATCTTCAGGGAGGAAAGAGGGCTAGAGGTTGAATCAATCACAATGGCTGATGATTTAATCAGTTGTGCCTATGTAATGAATCCTTCACAAAAAAAGAAAAAGAAAAAAAAGGATAGGTTTCAAAGAGCTTCTGGGCTGGTAAACATGTAGAGATTTGAGGACAGTGTGCATCCAGAGAGTGGCATGGAAGCTCTGCACCCTTTCCCTATATCTTGTCCTATTCATCTCCTCCACCTGGTTGTACCTGAGTTATATCCTTTTATAATAAAAAAGTAATCTGGTAAGCAAAATGCTTCTCCAAGTTCTGTGAGCCACTCTAGCAAATTAATTGAGGGAATTTTGGGAACCTCTGATTTATAGCCAATCAGGCTGGGGGCCGAGATGGCAGAGCAGCAGGGAACTTTTTTTGCCTCTCTCATCCTTGAACTGCAGCTAGATCAGCGCCAAACCATCTTGCATACCTAGAAAACTGATTTGAGGATTAACACAACAGTCTGCACAACTTGAACCACAGAACTCAGCAGGTATGCAGTGTGGAGACGTAAAATAGGGGAGAGAGAAGCCATGGAGGGTAAGGAGCTATTTTTGCTTGTGGAGAGAAGATGGAGACAGGGGGGAGAGTACAGGAAAAGCACTACCCCTGAAAGCAGCTGGAGAGAAACAGAAAGAGTGTACTAAACAAAAAAGGGAGAAAGGAAAAAAGGGAAAGGAGAAAGGAGAGGGTTTAAATTCCATTAAGACACTATAAACAGGGAGTGCAGAGTCCGAAACTCTGCAGCTTGATACCTGGCAGAGCTCTGATGGGAAGGGTGAATCCCCAGGAGCAGACAGTGAGGTCCGAGGGGTTCTCAGGCCACAAGGGGAGTGGCAGTACCCCTACTGAGAGGACATCTGGTAGAGGCTGTGTGGCCTCCCTACAAGGCAAAGTTCCCAGCAGACCCCAGAGAACAACCACATTTGCTTGTGTTGGAACAAGGACATTAAGGGTAAAGCCTGGCACCAGATAGCTGTTGTGATTCACCACAACCTCTGAAATGCTGCTGCTATATAATTGCGCAAACTTTTTCTGGGGCAGGCTGACACCTGGCCACAGTCTCTGGGCTATGCAGCAGCACAGTCATGTACACGTACCAGATGGTGGGCCAGCACCTGGCCATTGCTCGGTGAGACTCTCCCAGAGAGGTTCTGAGCGGGTCAAAGCCGCAGGGCCCTCAGAAGTAAGGGATTTGGAAACACAGCCCCATCTGAGATAAAACTCAGGAGGGAGGTGCCTCCTGGCAGATTGATCGCTTGGTCACAGACAGCATAGAGGCAGGGAGTGGATGAAAGCAGGAGACAAAGGAGGGGTGCTTGATTGCCAGTGGGTGAGAGCACAGAGTTCTGATACTAGAGACTGGGTAGCTGGGTGACGCCATTTTTAACCCCTCCCGTGCATGCGCATACATGCCTACGTGCACCACAACAATCCACCCCAATAAACTAAGCAGCACTGTCTAGTGGAGAAGGAAGCCGCTACACCAAGCCCTGCCCAAATGGGTCAACTGCACTCTAGAGGAACACCACAAATCTCTCAGCCTGCTTAGTTTATGGACTATAAACTGCTTCATAGTTTGACTTCTAGGGAAAATTGGATGTAATTTCAATCATATTTCATTCTGTTTGCTGGTACATCTATTCAATTTTTTTTTCTTTTTCTTTGCTTATTCTTTGTGGGAGATGCAAGAGAGAAGCATCAAAGGAAAAGACTTCAAAAGGGAAGGGCTGGAGAAGGTGCAAGGCCTTAGGATATGTTTACATAGCTGACCGAGGCTGTGGCTGGTAAGGAATGTCTAGAGCCATTAACATTGTCCAGGGCCAGATCCTCCTTCACACCTGACCCTTCCTAGTGTTATAGAAACCAATTAACTCAAAATTCAACCTTGAAAAGCGAAACCATTAGATTGATTAACACACTTGCTTAGCTGACTTTATGCACGTAGTCTTTAGCAATTATCCTAATAAAAAGAAGCTGCATTCTGGAGTTGGGGCCTCATTCCGACTTGAGTATGAGAACCTTCACTTAACTGCAATTTGTTTGCAGACTCATCTTTTGCAACTCCAGCCATACTCCCTGCAACAATTCTTGAATACAGAAAGAGAAAAAATTTATTTTTATTTTCCGTTTTTATAAAAAATATTTTAATTTTTTTCTAGTATATTTTTTACTTTTGTAAATTTTAAATCCTATTTACTTTCATCATTTCATTTTGTTCTATTTTACTGTATTCATTTTTTTAAATTTTCAAACATTTTCCTTTTTCTTTCCCTTTTTTCTCTATTCTGTCAAGCTTCTTTCAACAACCAGACCAAAACATACCTAGGAGCTCACATCCTTCCTTTGATTTTTTGTGTTGTTTTTAATTTTTTAGTTTTAATTTATTTTTTATTTTATTAATTCTTTTTCTTTCTTCAAAATGACAAAATGAAGGAATTCACCCCAAAAGAAAGAATAGGAACAAATGACAGCCAGGGACTTAATCAACACAGATACAAACAAGATGTCTGAATCAGAATGTAGAATCAAAATAAGAATACTAGCTGGGGTTGAAAATAGAATAGAATCCCTTTCTGTGGAGGTAAAAGAAGTAAAAGCTAGTCAGGATGAAATTAAAAATGTTGTAACTGAGCTTAAATAGATAACACGGCGGCAAGGATGGGTAAAGCAGAGCAGCGAATCAGCAATATAGACGACAAACTTATGGAGAATAATGAAGTAGAAAAAAGAGGGAATACTGGTTCATGGTTTTTTTTTCAATCTTTTTAAATCTTCTTCCTTCAATTTAAATAGTTTCTATTGGTTTATCTTTAAATTTACTGATATCTTCTATTGTGTCTGTTGAGCAGTTAATCCCATTGATGGAATTTTTCATTTCAGTTATATTTTCCCATCTCTAGAAATTATATCTCCCATTCTCTTATTATTATGTTAATATTTTTTAACTCCATGAGAATATTTATAGTCCATGGGGGAGGGGAAGAAAAAAAAAGAGGTTAGAGAGGGAGGGAGCCAAAACATAAGAGACTCTTAAAAACTGAGAACAAACTGAGGGTTGATGGGGGGTGGGAGGGAGGGGGGGTGAGTGATGGGTATTGAGGAGGGCACCTTTTGGGATGAGCACTGGGTGTTGTATGGAAACCAATTTGACAATAAATTTCATATTAAAAAAAAAGTTCCTATCAGATAATTATATCATTTTAAACATTTCAGGGTACATTTTTATTGACTAATTTTTTTCTCCTTATAGGTTACATAATTCTCCTTCTTGGCATATTTCCTTATTTTTAAGAATTTTATGCAGGATATTATTGATATTGTAGAATATATAGATTTTATAGTTTCCCTTTAAAGATTGCTATACTTTGTGCTGGGAGACAGTTAAATTACCTGCAAAGCAGTTTGATAAGGATTATCTTTAAGTTTTTATAGGGCAGATTTAGAATATCCTTTTCTCTAGGGCTAATTTACTGCTACTGTTGCTAGTAAAACAACGACTTTTCTGAGGTCTCCAGTGACTGTTCCAAGTTTTCTATAGTTTAGTAAGTTATATAAACAGAAATGAATGTGCAAATATTATTAACTTCCCTACACATTAAATGTAATAGGGAAAGATCCCCATAAGCCATACAGAGAAAGACAGATACCATATGGTTTCACTCTTATGTGGATCCTGAGAAACTTAACAGAAACCCATGGGGGAGGGGAAGGAAAAAAAAGAGGCTAGAGTGGAAGACAGCCAAAGCATAAGAGCCTCCTAAAAACTGAGAACAAACTGAGGGTTGATGGAGGGTGGGAGGGAGGGGAGGGTGGGTGATGGGTATTGAGGAGGGCACCTTTTGGGATGAGCACTGGGTGTTGTATGGAAACCAATTTGACAATAAACTTCATATATTGAAAAAAAAAATAGGGAAAGATCCCTAATCACACTAAAAACAAACAATGGAATATGAAGAAATAATTTTAACAAAGTATATTCAACATCACATGAAGAAAACCACAAAACTTTCCCAATATTATAACAAAGATTTGAATAAATAATCCGAGAGAATAGTTAGAAAACTTGACATATCTAATATTAATTTGTAATTGTTTTTTACCAATTGCTATAAAACATAAAATAGTATTATACTATTGTGAGAATAGTCAGGTCAATAAATAAGACAGCCATTATACATATCAGACAAATGATAATATACATAGCACCACATCTTAGACACCACATGGAAATTAGAAGCTTAGTGGGCAAAAGGTAGAAATAGTTTTCTTTCTTTCTTTTTTTTTATTAAAATATATCTATCAGGAGCACCTGGTGACTCAGTTGGTTAAGCATCCAACTCCTGATTTTGGCTGTCATGATCTCACAATTTGTGAGATTGAGCCCAATGTCGGGCTTTGAGTTGAGAGCATGGAGCCTGCTTGGGATTCTCTCTTACCCTCTCCCACCCCCTAAAATAAATAAATAAACATTAAAATATATCTATCAAGATGAGGTTACAATTATAATTCTCTTGTTTTTTTAAATGAGAGGGTTTTTAAAGCTTATTTATTTTGAGAGAGAAGAGGGAGAAAGTGGGGGAGAAGTAGAAAGAGAGGGAGAGAACCCCAAGCAGGCTCCACACTGTCAGCATGGAGCCCAACATAGGGCTGGAAATCACGAACCATGAGATCATGACCTGAGCTCAAATCAAGAGCTGGATGCTTAACCAACTGAGCCACCTAGGTATTCTGAGGCTATAATTCTTGTATATGACAACCATAACACCAAACCAAATATTTCAACTATACAAACACAATACACATACAACATATTTTAGGTTTCTATTCTTTAAAATAGTATTTGAAAAAATTTTTTATAATAAATTGAACTTAGCACTGGATGTATAAATAAGGTTTTTTAAGATTCATCAGTATCAAGAGTCAGTCAACATGGCAGAGAAGTAGGGGGACCCAAAGTTCCCTCATCCCTCAAGCACAGCAGTATTGAGGCCAGAAGACTGGAAATTCCAGGAATCTGGGCAATGGAGTGACAGAAACATCTCTAGGGGCCCACAGGGACAACTTGGTGGGCCATAGGTGGATGACTGCGAACTGGGAGAGAGAAAAAGGGCAGTGTAGGCATGGAGGAGAGGGATCCCCTTCTGTGGAGAGACAAAAGTAATAGAAAGAGAGGTTGTGGAAGTGTAGGATTATATTTGGACAAGAGGAAAACCACAAACCAAGGAATGGAAAAAACAGAGAAAGAACCAATTTCTAACTGTGAGGCTTTCTCCGCCCTACTCAAGCACCTGGGGAGGAGGGGAACCAGCCTTGGGTTCCATAGCTAGCTCCCAGGTGCAGTTGGAGAGAGCAATCCTCTCCCTTGAGTGCTGTGGGAAGAAGGCAAACAGCCATTCAAAAGACAAAAGACCCTGCAGGCCCCTGCCACACAGAGGATCTTTGTAACAGTACCCAGAGTGACAGTACACTGGAACTGGGACACATGGAGTGGGATCCTTTAAGACACAGGGGTTTGAATCCCAGCCGAGTGCCAGGGAAGTGCAGGAAATGGTGGAGAGGACATAGTGGCCCACTTGCGCCCAGTCAGCACTGTGAGGAACTAGAGGCCATTAGTCAGTGGGCTGGGAAGAGTGGCACTTCTCTGGAACCAGGGTGCATGGAGTGGGATCCTTTCAGACATCGAGGTTTGAATCCCAGTCAAGCACCTAGGAAGTTCAGGAGACTATGGAGTGGAACAAAACCAGCCTGCTCCTGCCCATGTTGCACTGTGAGGATGATCTGAACAGATTGGTTTGGGACCCCTGGTCCAGGGAGGAGAGACTGGGGTGTCACCATTTTTCTCCCCATCACCAACAAAGCAGGGTTTCAGGGAACAGACAGTGGGCGCACAGTGGAGGCAGGACCTGCCTACACCAAACCATGCCTCTCTGTTCCTGGTGACTATGTATCTAACAGAGCAGGATTGACACTGACCAAACCAGACAGTCCCTCCTCCAGACCAGCGCAGGCACTGGTTCCAAGGCACCATCAAATATCAAGTATCGAGTGGTTTTACATTCTCTGATTTGGTTCTTGGTCAATTCTTATTTGTGTGTGTGTGCGTGCGTGTGTGTGTGTGTGTGTGTGTGTGTGTGTGTATGTGTGTGTGTGTGTGTGTGTGTGTTCTTCCTTTTATTCCTCTTATTTCTTCCATTCTCTAGTCTGATTGTTCTGGTTGTTGGTTTGTTTAAGCAGAAATTTTGAATCTATTCCTTTTATAGCTCTTCTGTATCTCCTTATTTATGTTCCTCTTTCTCTCTATGGACTAAGCCCTATAGTTTCTCTGATTCTCTGCCTGGTCAATTTTTTGTTTGTTTTCCTTTACCCCACCTCAGTAATTTCTCTCTTTCTATGGGACAAGGCCTCTTCCACCACCACCACCCTTTTTAAAAAAATTTTTTCCAGGGATACTTCAACAAATCAAAGCACATGTGGTGGAAGGACCAAACCACCACTACAAGTAGGGAGATAAAGCAACCAGAGTCTCAACAACAGACAGCATGAAACACACTCCAAAAATACCTCCTGAAGGGCCAGACCCTGGACAGCATTATGACCCCTTTTTAATATAGTAGTGCTTGCAGGAGCAGGACTCATAGCAAACTATTAAAACACAAAAGGGACAGAAAACTAGTCAATATTATGAAACAGAAGAATTCTCCTCAAAAGAAATTCCAGGAAGAAGTGACAGCTAGAGAATTGCTCAAAACAGATATAAACAATATAACTGAGCAAAAATTTAGAATAATAGTCATAAGATTAATTGCTGGGCTTGAAAAACAATAGAAGACAGCAGAGAATCTATCACTGCAGAGATCAAGGAACTAAGAAATAGTCATGAAAAATTAAGAAATGCTGTGAATGAGGTACAAAATAAACTAGATGCAGTGATAGCAAGGATAGAGGAGGGAGAGGGGAGATTAAGTGAAATACAAGATAAAATTATGGAAAATGATGAAGCTGAGAAAAAGATAAGAAAATACTAGACCATGAGGGGAGAATTGGAGAACTAAGTGATTCAATGAAACATAATATCTGTATCATAGGAGCTCCAGAAGAAGAAAAGGGGGGGGGGGGGGGGGGCAGAAGGTTTACCGGAAGAAATTATAGCTGAGAACTTCCTTAATCTGGGAAAGAAAATGGACATCCAAATCCAGAAGGCACAGAAAACGCCCTTCCGATTTAACAAGAATAGATCTTCTCCATGGAATATCATAGTGAAACCAGCAAATTACAAAGATAAAGAGAGAATTCTGAAAGCAGCTAGGGACAAATGGGCCTTAACTTACAAGGGTAGACACATCAGGGTACTAGCAGACCTATCCACAGAAACTTGGCAGGCCAGAAGGGAGTGGCAGGAAATATTCAATGTGCTGAATAGGAAAAACATGCATCCAAGAATCCTTTATCCAGAAAGGCTGTCATTCAGAATAGAAGGAGAAATAAAGACTTTCCCAGACAAACAAAAACTGAAGGAGTTCATGACCACTAAACCAGCCCTGCAAGAGATCCTAAGGGGGGCTTTGTGAGTAGAATGCTGCACAGACTACAAAGGACCAGAGACATCACCACAAGCATGAAACTGAAACATAACACAATGACACCAAATCCATATCTTTCAATAATAACACTGAATGTAAACAGACTAAATGCTCCAATCAAAAGACATATGTTATCAGAATAGATTTAAAAATAAGATCCATTTATGCTGTCTACAAGAGACCCATTTTAGACCTGAGGACACTTTTCAATTGAAAGTGAGGATGGAAACCATCTATCATGCTACTGGAAGTCAAAAGAAAGCTGGAGTAGCCATACTAATATCAGACAAACTAGATTTTAAACTAAAGGCTGTAACAAGAGATGAAGAAGGGCATTATATCATAATTACAGCGTCTATCCATCAAGAAGAGCTAACAATTGTAAATGTTTATACTCCCAACTTCAAAGAACCCAAATACATAAATCAATTAATCACAAACATAAGCAATCTTATTGATAGGAATGCCATAATTGCAGGTGACTTTAATACTCCACTTACAGAAATGGAAAGATCATCTGGGAAAAAAATCAATAAAGAAACAATGGCCTTGAATGATACACTGGACCAGATGGACTTGACAGATATATTCAGAATCTTTCATCCAAAAGCAGCAGAATACACATTCTTTTCACATGCACATGGAACATTCTCCAAAATAGAATCATGTACTTGGTCACAAAACAGCCCTCAATAAATATAAAAGAGATAAGATCATATGTTGTTCTGATCACAATGTCATGAAACTTAAATCAATAAGAGAAAATTTGGAAAGCCTCCAAATGCATGGAGGTTAAAGAACATCCTACTAAAGAAAGAATGACTCAACCAGGCAATTAAAGAAGAAATTAAAAAATATATGGAAGCAAATGAAAATGAAAACAGGACAGTCCAAACCCTTTGGGATGCAGGAAAGGCAGTCCTAAGAGGAAAGTACACTGTAGTCCAGGCCTATCTCAAGAAACAAGAAAAATCCCAAATACAAAATCTAACAGGACACCTAAAGGAACTAGAAGAAGAACAGCAAAGAAACCTCAAAGCCAGCAGAAGAAGAGAAATAATAAATATTAGAGCAGAAATAAACAATATAAAATCCCCAAAAAATAGAATATATCAATGAATCTTAGAGCTGGTTTTTGAAAAAATAAAATTGATAAACCCCTAGCCAGACTCCTCAAAAAGAGAGAGGACCCAAATAGATAAAATCATGAATGAAAGAGGACAGATCACAACCAACATCATAGAAATACAAACAATTATCATAGAATACTATAAAAGTTATATTCCAACAAACTGGACAACATGGAGGAAATGGACAAATTCCTAGACACCCACACACTAACAAAACTCAGAGGGGAAGAAACAGAAAATTTGAACAGGCCCATAACCAGCAAAGAAATTGAATCAGTTATCAAAAATCTCCCAGCAAATAAGACTCCTGGGCCAGATGGCTTCCCAGGGGAATTCTACCAGACATTTAAAGCAGAGTTAATACCTATCCTTGACAGCTTGAGAGCTGTCCCAAAAAGTAGAAATGGAAGGAAAGCTTCCAGACTCATTCTATCAAGCCAGCATCACCTTGATTCCCAAACCAGACAGAGAACCCCCTAAAAAGGAGAATTACAGGCCAATATTCCTGATGAACATGGATGCAAAAATTCTCAACAAGACACTAACAAATTGAATTCAACAGTATATCCAAAGAATTATTCAACACAATAAAGTGGGATTCATTCCTGGGATACAGGGCTGGTTCAATATTCACAAATCAATCAGTGTGATACATCACATTAAGAGAAGAAAGGATAAGAACCATATGATCCTGTCAATAGATGCAGAAAAAGCATTTGACAAAATATAGCATCCTTTCTTAATAAAAATCCTCAAGAAGCTGGGATAGGAGGAACATACCTTAACATCATAAAAGCCAAATATGAAAAGTCCACAGCTAATATCATCCTCAAGGGAGAAAAACTGAGAGCTTACCCCCTGAGATCAGGAATCAGCAGGAATGTCCACTCTCACCACTGTTGTTTAATATAGTGTTGGAAGTCCTAGCCTCTACAATCAGACAACAAAATGAAATAAAAGGCATCCAGATTGGCAAAGAAGTCAAACTTTCACTTTTCACAGACGACATGATACTCTACATGGAAATCCCGAAAGACTCCACCAAGAAGCTGCTAGAACTGATACATGACTTCAGCAAAGTCGCAGGACACAAAATCAATGTACACACCATAAATGTAAATAGCATTTATGTACACCAATAATGTAGCAACAGAAGAGAAATCAAGAAATTGATACCATTTATAACTGTACCAAGAAGCATAAAATGCCTAGGAATAAACCTAACCAAAGTTGTAAAAGATTTGTATGCTGAAGACTATGGAAAACTTATAAAGGAAATTGAAGAATACACAAAGAAATGGAAAAACATTCCATACTCATGAACTGGAAAAACAAATATTGTTAAAATGTCAATACTACCCAAAACAATTTACACATTCAATGCAATCCCAATCAAAATTGCACCAGCATTCTTCTCAAAGCTAGAGCAAACAATCCTAAAATTTGCATGGAACCACAAAATACCCTGAATAGCCAAACTGGGATCTCATCAAGATAAAAAAACTTCTGCACAGTGAAGGAAACAATCAGCAAAACTAAAAAGCAACCGATGGAATGGGAGAAGATATGTGCAAATGACATATCAGATAAAGGGTTAGTATCCAAAATCTATAAAGAACTTATCAAACTCAACACCCAAAAACCAAATAATCTAGTGAATAAATGGGCAAAAGACAGTAATAGGCACTTTTCCAAAGAAGGCATCCAGTTGGCAAACAGACACATGAAAAGATGCTCAGCATCGCTCATCGGCAAGGAAATACAAACCAAAACCACAATGAGGTACCACCTCACATCTGTCAGAATGACTAACATTAACAACTCAGGAAACAACAGATGTTGGCAAGGATGCAGAGAAAGAGGATCTCTTTTGTTCTGCAAAAGCACTGGGAAAGCAAACTTGTGCAGTCACTCTGGAAAACAGTATGGAGGTTCCTCAAAAAATTAAAAATAGAACTACCCCACGAGCCAGCAATTGCACTACTAGGTATTTATCCAATGGATATAGGTGTGCTGTTTTGAAGGGGCATTTACACCCAATGTTTATAGCAGCATTATCGACAATAGCCAAAGTATGGAAAAAGCCCAAATGTCCATCGATAGATGAATGGATAAAGAAGAAGTGGTGAATGTATACAATGGTGTATGTATACTTGGCAATCAAAAAGAATGAAATCTTGTCATTTGCAACTATGTGGATGGAACTGGACGGTAATATGCTAAGTGAAATTAGTCAATCAGAGATAGACAAATATCATATGACTTAACTCACATGTGAAATTTAAGATACAAAACAGGTGAACATAAGGGAAAGGAAGCAAAAATAATATAAAAATAGTGAGGGGGACAAAACAAGACTCTTAAATATAGAGAACAAACAGAGGCTTGCTGGAAGGGTTTTGGGAGGGGGGATGGGCTAAGGGTATTAAGGAATATACTCCTGAAATCATTGTTGCACTATATGCTAACTTGGATGTAAATTTAAAAATTAGTTAATTAATTAATTTTTTTAAAAGTGTCCAAATAGATGTAATTTGGGGAAACAAATTTTGTGCTTACTTACTCCATGTCCGTTGCACTTTTTTGAACAGACAGATGATTCAGACTTAATTATTCTTGATTCTACACATTCACCATTTACACAGATCTAAAAAAAGAAAAAAAATCTTTTTTCCATGTTAAAGGAGTCCAGCTGCCTTGACATAAAAGTCAGTAATTTTATACCATAAGACCATAAGTGTTCAATGTAATAAATTTCCATCTAAGTATTGCTTTTGCTGTAACCTGCAAATTTTTATGTTGTGTTTTCATTTTCATTTAGTTCAAAATATTTTTCAAATTGTCTTAAAATTTCTCCTTTAGCACATTTAAAAATGTGTTGTTTAATCTCCAAGTATTTTGCAATTTTTCAGATAAATCTAATGTAAATTATGGACTGGGTGATAATGATGTGTCAATGCAAGCTCATCAATTGTATCAAATGTACCACTCTAGTGGGGGATGTTGATAATAGTCTTATGCTTATGTGAGAGCAAGGGAGTATATGGGAACTCTGTACCTTCCTTTCAGTTTTGCTGTGGGCCTAAAACTGCTGTAAAAAATTCGTTTTAGGGGAGTCTGGGTAGCTTAGGCTGTTGATTGTCTGACTTCAACTAAGGGCATGATCTCGTAGTTTGTGGGTTCGAGTCCACATCAGGCTCACTGCTGCCAGTGCAGAGCCCTCTTCAGATCCTCTGTCTCCCTCTCTCTCTCTCTGCCCTTCCCCCACTCATGTTCTCCCCCCCCTCAAAAATAAATAAACATTTATTTTTAAAAATTAGCTAAAAAAATAATTCAATGTAGGGAAGTGAGAGATACAAATAAGACCAAAAAAAATCATGTTCACATAACCACTTATAATACCCTGAAATCTAACAAAACTATTCCTAAGAGCACAGTTAAAAGAATATGCTGTATTTGTCGCATATATTAAAAGTTTGCATCGAAAGAAAATCAATTCAATATAATCAGGACATACAGTAAATTTTCCTCAAATATGAATTATTATTAGAATTCTCTAATAAAGTTGATAGGAATTTTTATTAAAATATGCTATACATATCTAAATTATATTATGGAATGTATGAAACATCCAGATATAATCATTCTAAGTTTAAAGTGTATTAATCAGAGGATTAAGGATACATTACCAACTCCAGTATTTACAGCAATATCAACTACTCTAAGATACAGTTTTCTTATCTGAGTACAAATCATACTTTTTCTAAAGCATTGAGATTTGTTTTGAAGTGAAAATGGGATGTAGTATGTGAAAATGATTTCCTTTTAAACGTTAAAGCACAGTACAACTCTTCAAAAAAATAGTTTTAGGGGTATCTGGGTGGCTCACTCAGTTGAGTGTCTGACTTAAAAAAAAATAGCCTCACAAAACACTTTCTAAATGCAAACAAACTAACAATTCTTTTAAACCTTCACTGTGTTGAGTTTTCTCATTAGTTCTTGGCCTTGATGGTGTGTCTAAAACTCCCTTTGAGTGTAGTATCTATTGCATGCCTGCCTCAGTTGAAACTGAGATGAAGAGTCCTGTTATATTAGGATGCTACTAACAAAAAAAGTTGCCAAGAAGGTTTCATCAATGTGATTTATAATATCATTAAAAACTATCTGGTAAAATGTGTTTTCATACATTAACACTGAGAAGAACTGTCCATGTTATAAAATGGATTCTATTCTTACTAAATTATCGACTGAATAATATCAAATCATTTGTTGACTATGTTTCATTTTTTAGTTGTTTTGGCTGCAAAGCCAAAATATAGCTAGTGAGCTCCTTGGTATATACATCCTTTAAGGAGGCATTTAAGGCCTACACTAGATTATCATTCCTCATAAGCAAGGATCTGGCCAGGAATTAAATGAAATGTTCAAGTAAGTTTATTCCTCCTATGTTTTCTCCAGATTTGGGTTAGCCTCAAACATAGTTAATTATAATAATCAATAATAATAGCCAATCTACATTTAGCTCTATGTGCCAGGAATCTCATTTAATCTTTGCAATAACCCCATAGAGTAAATGCTATTACTATCACCACTTTACATCCAGTTGTGGCATCTCAGACTGGTTAGGTTACTTGCAGAATGTCAAAAAATAGGAAGTTTTGAAGAATTGATTCTAAGAAGCCTGATCTAAGTGGTGCTCTTATCTACTGGGCTACGAAGAGACATATATTACTAAGGGGGATTTCTTCTTTCTTCTCTAAGAAGAAAGGTGAATTTCCATGCAATGGAGTACTTAACATAGTCACAAGATAGCTCCCCTCACACTCCAGTTCCAAAACACTTGGGAGTTTCCTTGGTCACAATACTGAAATTCTGAAGAAGATCAAACATTCCTATTGCCCTCTTAATATCTGGAGACAAAATGAAGCTTATTCATTTTCTCCTTATCCAAATATTTAAAGTTACATAGAAATGAACTGAAATTTGATACTTAAATGAAAATATTAAAGAAATTAATAAAACTAGATTTAAAAAAATAGATTTTAAATCATTTACCCTCCCTTCATCACAATGAGAACCATTGGAGACTTTCATTGGATCTTGATTTGCATTAGGCAATCTGTAGTCTATGGTTATACATAAATTATTTCGTACAAAAGCATAAATCACAGCGCCATTTTCTTTGCGAAAAGGAATTCGTGTAGGGTAAGTACAAATTAGTCTCCCACATTGAAGATTCCTGCAAACATAGTAAAATTATATGATTATTACACATTAGGTATTTGTTAGGAATTTGTTAGAAATGCTTCAGATTTTCTTTCTTTGACAAAAAAACCCAAAACAAAACCAAGTACAGCTCTCCATTTATGGCAAATGTAACTAGGGAAAATGTAACATTTTAACACTAACATTTAAAGTAAATACTCCAGAGATGCCTGGGTGGCTCAGTTGGCTGAGCGTCTGACTTTGGCTCAGGTCATGATCTCACAGTTCATGAGTTCAAATCCTGTGTTGTGCTCTGTGCTGACAGCCTGGAGCCTGGAGCCTGCTTTGAGTTCTGTGTCTCCCTCTCTCTCTGTCCCTCCCAATGCACACTCCTTCTCTCTCTCTCTCCCTCTCTCTTTCTCTCTCAAAAATGAATAAATATTTTAAAAATTAAAAAGAAAATCACTCTGCAAGCTTATCTTTCAATGCTGCTAATGAAAGGTCTTTTATTCACTGTGAAGAATTATATACTTACTGTCAAATAATCAATTCACTCAAGTATCTCATATCCCTCTGTAGAGGGACAGAGTGATAAGTTGTTACTCTTAACCTCAAGGACCTTACAGTTTAATACTAAATGTAATATAAATCCCATTAAAAGTGCCACAATAAATTAATTCTCACAGAGATTTAAGATGAGAACCCATTCTAACTTAGCAATTAGGAGAAACTTCATAGAGAAGATGATTCATAAATCTAAGTCAAAGTTTACAAATTAGTAGAATTTCAATAGCCAGAGTAAGGTATTTCTATTTTTTTTAACATTTATTTATTTTTGAGAGAGAGAGAGAGAGAGAGAAAGAAAGTGAAAGTGGGGGAGGGGCAGAGAGAGAGGGAGACACAGAATCCAAAGCAGGCTGCAGGTTCTGAGCTGTCAGCACAGAGCCCAGTGCAGGGCTTGAACTCATGAACCGTGAGTTCATGACCTGAGCTGAAGTCGGACGCTTAACCAATTGAGCAACCCAGGCACCCCAGAGCAAGGTATTTCCAAACAAAATTAACAGCATAACCAACCAAGGAAACAAAACTATGTGGTGTGTTTACCAGTGTACAAATTCAGTAAGTACAAGGGCCATGTATGCTTGCTAATGAGTATCTAGTTCAGTGTCCAGCACATAGCAGATTCTTTTAAAATGTACATTTTTTAATGTTTATTTGTTTTTGAGAGAGACAGAGTGTAAGTGGGGGAGGGGCAGAGAGAGAGGGAGACACAGAATCCAAAGCAGGCTCCAGGCTCTCAGATGTCATCACAGAGCCTGGCATAGGGCTCAGGCTCACCAACCATGAGATTGCGACCTGAGCCAAAGTCTGACACTTAAGCGACTGAGCCACCCAGTCACCCCAAACAGTAGGTTCTTAATAAATGTTTAAAACAAATTAATGACCAAAATATCAAAAATCTTGCTTTTCAAATGCAGGGGAAATTTAATTTCATTTTACGGACACTGGGCAGTCTTCAGCTTGGGCAAACAATCAAGTGAGTGAGGATAGTATTTTTATAAAGAAAAATGAGCAGGTTCAAAGAAGAAAAGTGCAATGGATATTATTACTTTCAATCTTGGATTGAATTTAGAAGTCTAATGATCACCCACATATAGATGTTTAAAATTAGATAGAAATTTAGCCTATAACACAAGAAAGATGTCAGGGCTACAGATTTTGATTTAAAATTCACTCCCTTACACATGTGATACTTGAAACCACTGGAATGAATGAAATATAGAGAGAAAAACTAAAAAAAAAACTTATAGAACATTAGAAAAGTATCTTTAATATTCCCATGGCATACCTCCATGAACAGGATTGAAATTTGCCTCTTATTTTACCACAGTTCCCAAACCTATCAGCGTGAGACTGTATTTCTTCATAGCAGGCAAATGGTGCATTTTTTGAACCTGTCAGAGTTAGAAATATATTTGGATTAAAACTCCCTTCTTCATCTTAGTTCATTCTCTCTTACATATTTACTTTGCCTTCTAATATTAGCATCTAATTCAAAAGTTTTCCTAGTGAGATTGTTTAATAAAAGAGAATTAAAGTGAAAAGTAGTGCTCATAATTATTTCCCCTTTTGTTTCATTTTCAATTATTTGCATCACAAAAGATATCATGAGGGGAAAGGAGAGTTACAGAAGTGTAAACCATGAGAGTGCTCTATGAACAAGGCAATAGAGAGATAATGCAAGAAAACGATACTCATTTTCCTAGTTTGTGAGTAGGAACATATAAAAAGCCAGGTCTATTACAAAATCTCATTGAAGAAACCTAATTGTACTTTCAGAAAATCTAAAATGAAAGGAGCAAAGCTGCCAACCCATTACCTACCTTTTCCCTTCATTACTGTATTTAGTTTTGATCACTGTGTAAAATATTACCAAAATCTTGGCAATTTAAAACAACACCCATTTATATTACACAAGTGAGGTCTCTCTGTGCTCAAGAGTCTCATAAGGCTAAATAATGTTACTGGGTGGGGCTGCAGTCTCATCAGAGGCTGAAGTCCTCTTCTGAGCTCATTGGTTGTTGGTAGAATTCAGGGGGTTTTTTTGTAGCCATAGCTTCATTTGCTTACCATCTGGCAGGGGTTGCTCTTGGCTCCTAGAACTCCCCTCACATCCTAGTCACATGGCCCTTTCACAACGTGACAGTTTGTTTCTTCCAAGCCAGCAAGAGAATCTCTCTGACATCTCCCATCTTTTAAAGGGCTCACATGATTAGGTCAGGCTCACTCAGAATGATCTTCCTTTTCGCTTAACTCAAAGTTCACTAATTATGGACCTTAATTACATCTTCAAAATTCCTTCATCTTTACTATTAACTATAATCACAGGATTGACATTCCATCACATATTCACTGGTTCTACCCCAACTCAAAGGAAGGGGATTAATCCAAGGCCTGAATGCTAGCAGAGTCTTGAATTTGCATGAAATCACAAAAGACCTTAAATCACAAAGCAGTCCTGCAAAAGAATAGCAAAGCTGGAGGCATCACATTTCTGGACTTTGTCTTAATTACAAAGCTGTAGTTACCAGAACAGTATGGTACTGGCAAATATAAGTTTAAAAAAAGGCACATAGATCAATGGAACAGAATATAGAACCCAAAAATGAAACCACAATTGTATGGTCAATTAATCATCAAGAAAGAAAGAAAGAATATCCAATGGAAAAAAGACAGTTTCCTCAACAAATGGTGTTGGGAAAACTGGACAGCAACATGCAGATGAATGAAACTAGACCACTTACTTACACCATACACAAAAGTAAATTCAAAATGGATTAAAGACCTAAATGTTGACAATGGCCATAGCAACTTCTTTCTAGATATGTCTCCTGAGGGAAAGGAAACAATGCAAGAATAAACTATTGGGGCTACATCAAAATAAAGTGTCTGCACAGTGAAGGAAACAATCAACAAAACTAAAAGGCAACTTATGGAACAGGAGAAGATATTTGCAAATGGCATATCTGACAATGGGTTAGTATCCAAATCTATAAAGAACTTATCAAACTCAACAACCAAAAAACAAATAATCCAGTTAAGAAATGGGAAGAAGACTTGAAGAGACATTTTTTGCAAAGAGGACATCCAGATAGCTAACAGACACACGAAAAGATGTTCAACATCAATCATCAGGGAAATACAAACCAAAACCATGATGAGATACCACCTCACACCTTTCATAATGGCTAAAAATAACAACACAGGAAATAACAGGTGTTGTTGAGATATGGAGAAAGAGGAACCCTCTTGCACTGTTGTTGGGAACACAAACTGGTGGACTCACTGTGGAAAACAGTATGAAGTTTTCTCAAAAAGTTAAAAATAGAAGTACTTTATGATTCAGCAATTGCAGTAGGTATTTACCCAAGGAATACAAAAATACTATTTTGAAAGGATACAAGCACCCTGATGGTTATAACAGTATTATCCACACTAGCCAAATTATGAAAACAGCCCAAGTGTCCATCAATTGATGAATGGATACAGTAGTGTGTGTATATATATATATATATATATATATATACATACACACACACATATATATATTTACATATATATATATATATACACACACACACACACACACACACACACATACACACACACAATGGAATATTACTCAGCCATAAAAAAAAGAATGAAATCTTGTCATTTTCAATGACGTGGATGAAACTAGAGAATATTATGCTAAGTGAAATAAGTCAGTGAATGACAAATACCATATGATTTCACTCATATGCAGAATTGAAGAAAGAAAACAAATGAGCAAAGGGGAAAAGGAGAGAGGCAGGCAAACCAAGAAACAGACCATTAACTATGGAGAACAAACTGATGGTTACCAGAGGACAGGCAGTTAGGGAGTGGGTGGGTTAAATGGGTGATAGGTGATAAGGAGTACACTTGTTGCAATGAGCACTGAATGTTGTACAGAATTGTTGAATCACTATATTGGAATTATATATCAGGAACAGTCTATTCCCTGAACTACTATTACCCTGTATGTTAATTAACTAGAATTTAAATTAAAACTTTAAGAAAAAAAATTCTGCCTAGCACAGTTACCTTCTCTAAAATGAAGCTTGCTAAGCCCAGCTGCCTCATCTATAAAAGTAAACAGTATCTACCTCAATAGATTGTTATGAGAATTAATTAACATGATGTTTATTTAGCCACTGTGAATTCCCATCTAATCCTTTTCCATTTTCTTTTAGGATCAAGAGGATTTCTCTTGTTTACCTGCTCCTTTCATTAACTACATCTTCCCCAACATTCTTTTTCTTTCTTTACCATTTCCTAATTCTCTTTTCACCAGTTTTAAACATTGGTCCATCAAAGGTGATTGTATAGTACCATTAGGACAGACAATGTTATTTCTAAGTATTCACAATGTCTAATCAGTTCACTTGTAAATCTGAAATACCAGGTCAAGAATGCCAATTCAGGACTTGTTAAACACCAAGATATTACCCAGGACAAGTCAGAAATTGGATAATTCAATCCAGTTTGGAGATATAATATAAAAATTATGTTTAGTCACAGAATACAGACAGTTCCCGACTCACATTTCAACTTAACATTTTTTTTTAATTTATGATGGTGCAAAAACAATATGCATTCAGTAGAATCTGTACTTCAGAATTTAAATCTTAATCTTTTCCTGGGCTAAGTGGTATGATACTCACTTGTGATGCTGGGCAGCAGCAGCAAGCCACAATTCCAAGTCAGCCTCATGATCATAAGCATAAACAACCAATATACTTACAACCATTATGTATGCATATAACTATTCTGTTTTTCACTTTTCGTATAGTAGCCAAAAAATTACATGAGATATTCAATACTTTGTTACAAAATAAGCTTTGTGTTAGATGATTTTGCCCTATTGTAGGCTAATGTAAGGGTTCTTTCTGAGCACCTTTAAGGTAGGCTCATCATAGCCTAGGCTCTGATGTTCAGTAGGTTAAGTGTATTAAATGTATGGTTTATCAAGATGTAACCCCATCATAAGTTGAGAAAGATCCGTAGTCAAATGAATTCTCTTAAAACTAATGTTCTTCAACTAGCCCATTTTTTATTATTCCATCTTTTGTGAAGATACCAATGAGCTTTATATTAATTTCTCTCCTGAATACCATCTTTCATTAGTGTTAGAGACTTTCTCTCAGACCAGTCTGTGTTTTCCAGAGTAAGATGGAAACACTAAAAGGGCAACACTTTGCAAATGTGAAGTCACATGTCAAAATGTTACCTCATATCCAGTATAGCAACCAAATCTACTAAAAGAATCTGTCCTTCCATAGTCCAAATAGTGTATTTAGATTGCCTATACACTATTATAAAATGCTATGGAATACAATTAAATAGTAAATACACTGGCATAGATATTTGTGCATGGCTGGTACTAGGGCAATAGATATAAGTATTGGAAAATTATTGCAAAAAATTTAGGCAATCCTCATATATAGCATTGAGCATTAGGAATATTTAGGCTATACTCCTTGACTGCTATTAGAGACTACTGGCTTATGTTTCCAGTTAGATGGAATAAAAGGCTACCTCTTCTCAACTAGAATAAAGGGAGCCATTGAAATGTTAGCTAAAATTTTAGCTTTCATAACCTGACATCTAACTCAACTTCATCTTCGGTTCAACATACTCTGATTTACCCCTAGACTTCCTTATTTCAGTTTTTAGGACAATTAGTCAACCAGATGTTCAGGCCAAAAAAAGAATCTTCCTTGATTTCTTTTTTCCCCTTACCGCCTGCCTCTACCACCTAATCCAAGTCTTACTGACACTATCTCCTAAATATAGCCAGAGTATGATTACTTCTTACCTTCTCACTGGCTACAACTCTAGTTGAGCTATCATCAATTCTCTTCTAATATTCTACAACAGCCTTCTAAGTGATTCCCTGCTTCTGTTTTTCCACTCCCTAAAATAGTGCATTCTCCATACCATAAATCAGTCATTAAAAAATAAATAAATAAAAATCATATATTAGTCTCCTACTTAAATATCTCTAAGGGCTTCATACTACCCCAAGGATAAAATCCAATTTTCTTGCCATGGTCTTTACTCAGTTTGGTTTACTACA
The DNA here is from genome assembly GCF_046562875.1 of Panthera onca. Lineage (NCBI taxonomy): Eukaryota > Metazoa > Chordata > Mammalia > Carnivora > Felidae > Panthera > Panthera onca. The sequence goes on along the minus strand of NC_138342.1, from coordinate 161,460,927 downwards.
CTTCAGCAACACTGCTCTTCTTTTTATGTCTATTGCCTGATCCCATCACTGGACTATAACCTCCATCTGGACTATAACCTCCAATATACATCTTTTTTTTTGTCTTGTCCATCACTGGGTTTCCAGTGCTAGAAGGGTAGTGCCATACCCAATTAAAGTGTTATATAAATATTTATTCAGTGAATGAAAAAATCAACACCTTGGATAACTATATCCCATAATCATTCTTCCTTATGGAGTTTGACATCCAAAATCAAGACCTCCAATACGAACCATACCTACTCTCTTTGAGGCAATACATATTTTTTTTGAAAGTTTATTTATTTATTTTGACAGAAAGAGAGCGTGAAAAGGGGAAGGGCAGAGAGATGGGAAGAGAGAGAATCCCAAGCAGGTTCCACGTTATAAGTGCAGAGCCCAGTGTGGGGCTTGATCCCATGAACTGTCAGATCATAACCTGAGCCGAAACCGAGAGTCAGATGCTCAACCAACTGAGCCACCCAGGTGCCCCAAAGCAATAGAGATTTTCAACGATTAATGTTTGAAACAAACTTCTTAGTAATCTCTTCTAAATTATATTTCCAATGTCACCTCACTAATTTCATTATATTTTCTGTTTTGTGATCCCCTATTTTTATTAAAAGAGGCCATATCAATGCTACATTTTTCAAAGAATTTGCAGATAGAACCAATTTAAACTTTCCACAAATGATGAGAGGAGAAAGTAGAAATCTTTTTTTCATGGCTTCTAAGACAGTCTTAAGAGCAATTTAAGATAAATAAGTCTTACTCATAGAATCTGAAGCCCTTTGACCTACAATTCTTTTCCACCTTTAATAAACTATAGAGTACTGCTGTACACCAACTGAAATGATGGAAAAATAACCACTTCTAACAAGTCCAGAAAATCCATAAAAATTATGAGACAAGAACAAGCAGATTAAATATTATTTATTACACTGGCATTAAAGGAAGAAATATAAGTAGTTTATCTCCCTTTCTCTTGTTTTCATATATGATTACACTCCAGCTTCATTTCTCCATTTCTTTGAGGCCCACCTTTCTCCACATAGTCAAAAGCATAGCTGTCAAAAACTCTAGAGCTATACATATGATATTTTGAGTACTTGGAAAATTCTCTTGTTCAATGGCCCAAAATTCCAGAGAAGAGACTCAGGACTTCCCAATCTCCCTTAACATGAGTCAGATGCTCATCTTAACACAGACCAACTATAGCAAGGTTGGAGAGTACTGCAATTGGACCAGATCTGGTTAGGTACCCACTACAGTATAAACAAATATGAATAAATGTATTATTAGACCATACTATATTAATAGGATATTTTCCACAGTAGTCATGTGAATATTGGACAGCTCCTAGAAAATGGTACTAAGAAAATCCTACCTGAGATCTCTACAGGAAGGGATGAAGCTAGGAGTTTACAGTGAAATCTTGCTTATTATCATCAATAAAACAGTTGATGATATTCAAATCCATACTGATCTCTGCCTTCTGTATATAAACTTCAGCACTCCAGACAAACATGACTAGTACAAAGAGTATCATGCTACCATAACTTATAATGACTAATGCTGAGCTAAAGAGAAAGGAAAGATAGCATAGAAACTGGCATTTCCTCCCAATATCCATTCCTTCTTTTTTCCACTAGTGACAGAAGTTTCTTATTAATAGCAGGGCAACAGAAACCAAGCTAAAGAAAACATTTCTCAGACTCTCTTGCAACCAGATGTGGTTATGTGACTAGATTCTGGCCAGAGGAAAAGCAGTAGATATTATATATCCAAAACATCAAGTTAATATCAGTAAGTAGAAGCTAAGTACACTCTCATTTCCTCTTTCCTTGATTCCATGGACTGGTATGAAGATTTTGTGCTGGGAAACCACCTTCTACCAGAGACACAAGGGATTGCTAAGCAAGAATAAAGACAAGTTCCTGGAAAATGTCATTACAGCAAAGTTGCTGAAATGCCTCTGATAACATGCCTACCTCTAGAATATTATATGAGATAAATAAAGCTCTTTGAACCACTATATATGTATAATAACAATTTACTTTATTTTTTAACCAGTGAAGGGGATTGCCACTGTGGTAAGCCAAAAATTTTAGGAATAGGTGTCTCATACCACACCAGATGCCACAGTTCACTAATAACAAGAATATAATACTGACCCATACAAAGTTCCAAACTGAGCCAGGGTTCAGAGGACCAGTGGGAGATCACGTAGCCATCTCAACCTATGTAAATACATTTTGGGAATTGGTGAATTTGGAATACTGAATCAAATGAGATCACTATTAACATAAACGATCCTACAGATACTTTATAAGCAATCCATTACCATTCATGAGATCACACACACTAAGCTCAACTGAATAACCACTTTGAATACCTGCAACTTCCATTATATAATTCTTGAAACTTCCTAATGATATTCTCACTTTTATAGACTCTACAATAGCACAATTTGTTTCTAAGATACTCCATTTTATCTCAGATAAATGCACAAGTACTATCATCCAATAGCCACCATTCCTATATTCCTTGTATCTATCATACCAACACATTTACCACTTACAAAGAACTTTTCTAGGGGCCAAAGACAGTGGGGTATCATCTATACTGAAAATGTGTGATAGATTTTGAGTCTGGGAGTTTGGGACCAAATGTTAATGAAATGAGTGGGCTCCCTCTGGATACTAACATTCACAGAATAATTTATGGTAAGGAATTTCTGAGGCCTTGATTTCTCTTATTAAGATAATCCTATACATTTTACCAAGAAATGAACTAGAAGATCTACTAAGCTAAGGATACACATTTATTTCTCTTCCACTTAAAAAATTCTACTGATGAGAGGAGTTAAGATGGTGGAGGAGTAGGGGGACACTAAGCTTGGCTCGTCCCTTGAACACTGTTAAATACATATCAAATCATTCTGAAAACCTATGAAATTGATCAGAGGGCTTAAAGAACAAACTGCACATCTACAGGTAGAAAAATGGCCTTATGGAAGGTACGAGCTATAGAGAATTAATTTGGGGGAGAAAAGGACTGCAGGTGCCACAGAGGGAAGGAAATCATGAACATGAGAGAGTAGCAAGAGAAAGAGAGAGAGACAAAGAGTGAAAGCATATGCAGGGGACTGCACAAGAAAAACTCTTCCCTAAAACCACTGAAGAGGAGAAAGGAGAGGGACTGACCACAGAAAGCTTTAATAAGCAGTGGAGCACAAAGTCTTAAGTTTTAGAAGTCCATGCAATGCCAGGGCCGTGCCTGGTGGGCTTAACGGTACTCAGTACTCGGAGGGCAAGGAGGCCAGAGACTGGCAAATGGGATGCATGGTCTGAGGATCCCGTGGGTCACAAAGGGAAAAGCAGTTCCCTTTCTGGGAATGCATTTTGGAGTGGTGGCACAGCCTCTCTGGGGACAAAAGAACTGGTGGACCCAACATGCTGCAATGTTCACTAGCATACGAACAAAGACACCAACTTAGGGCAAAAAACTTTGGTGCCAGGTGTTTGCTGTGCTCTACCATAAATTCCAAACCACTGTGCAGTCCAGTGACCATTTTCTGGGATGAACTGGAGGCAGCCACAGCGTGGCAAAACACTCCCCAGTGTATCAGTGCAGGACCACATCATGCAGATCCCTAAAATTTGGAGGTTTGAAATCCAGCCATGCCCCTGAGACAAAACACAGGAAGACTATGCTGCCTAGCAGCCAGACACCTCAAACACAGAGACCTAATGAAGGCAGGGATTTGATGGAAGCTGGGGGAAAAGGAGACGTGAATGTTTGCTCTTCTGTGAGAGCTTCCTGAAGAGAGCAGAGTAGCACCATTTCCTCCCACCCATAAGCACTGACCCACTTCACTGAGCAACACAACACCATCCAGTGGAGGCTGGAGCTGCTTACACCAAACCACACCCAACTGAGCCCTGCAGGTGCATCTCCACTAGGGCAAGTCCACCTGACAGTGGAGCAGGCACCTCTCCCAGAACACCAGCATAAACCAAGTCTACTGATTATAGAGTAATGCAGAGCATCAGATCTAGGGGAAATAGGATCTATCCTCTTTTTTTGGATCTAACTTCTTTTAACAAGAAGACCAGCATACACCTAGCTAAAACTTGACAAACAGTGAACAAAGCACAAACACCTCCACTAAAGGCAAGGAGAAACTCTGCAGAGGACTGATGTGAGGGAAGGAGAAGCCAAAACACAATAGCAGAGTGTACACTCTGAAACACCTCCTGAAGTACCAGGCTCAAGGCAGTAAAGGCCCTTTTATTTATTTATTTATTTATTTATTTATTTATCTATCTATCTATCTATCTATCTTTTCCTAATAAAGACATTACTATCAGGGGGAGGAATATAAGTGGCTTTTCTGAAAATCACACACACACACACACACACACAAACACACACACAACAGTGACCTAGACAAAATGACAATATGTAGGAATTCACCCCCAAAAAAAGAGTAGGAAGAAGAAGTAATGGCCAGGGAGTTAATCAATACAGACATAAGATGCCTGAACCAGAAATTAAAACAACAATTACAAGGATAATAGATGGGCTTGAGAAAAGCATAGAAGATGTTAGAGAATCCCTTACTGCAGGGATAAAAGAACTAAAAACTAGTCAGGCTGAAATTTAAAAAATTCTCTGAGATACAAGGTTGACTGGACACAATGACAAATAGGATGGGTGAATCAGAGCTATGAATCAGTGATAGAGAAGATAAAATTATGGAAAATAATGAAGCTGGAAAGAAAAATAATGGATCATGAATAGAGACTAAGGGAATTCAGTGACTCTGTAAAGCATGATAACATTTGTATCATAGGAGTCCCAGAAGAAGGAGAGAGGGGGAAAAAGGTGCATAAATTTATTGAGCAAACTAGAGCAGAAAACTTCCCTAATCTGGAGGATACAAATAACCAAATTCAGGAGACACAGAGAATTCCCATCAAAATAAAAAAAAAGTAGGCCAACACCAAGACATACTATAGTTAAATCTGCAAAATACAAAGATAAGGAAAGAATCCTGAAAACAATAAGGGAAAAGAAATCCCTAAACTATAAGAGAAGACAAATCAGGTTAGCAGCAGATCTCTCCACAGAAACTTGGCAGCCAGAAGGGACTGTGATGACATATTCAACATGCTGAATGGGATAAATATGCATCCAAGAATATCCAGCAAGATCATCATTCAGAATAGGAGAGATAAAAAGCTTCGCAGACAAACAAAAACTAAAAGAGTTCATGACCACTAAACTAGCCCTGCAAGAAATGTTAAAGGAGACTCTTGAGTAGGGGGAAAGGACCAAAAGCAACAAAGACTAGAAAGGAACAGAGAACATCACCAGAAACACCAACTTTATAGGTAACACAAAGGCACTAAATTCATACCTATCAATTAAATGTAAATGGACAAACTGATCCAATCAAAAGACACAGGGTAACTGAATGGGTGAGAAAACAAGACCTATCTATACATTGCCTCAAGAGACTCATTTTAGACCTAGAGTCACCTGAAGATTGAAAGTGAGGGGATAGAGAACCCTCTATCATGCTAATGGACATCAAAAGGGGACTTTAACACCCCACTTACAACAATGGACATATTATCTAAGCAGGAAATCAACAAGGAAACAATGGCTTTGAAAGACACACTGGAACAGATGGATTTAACAGATATATTCAGAACATTTCATCCTAAAGCAGCAGAATAGACATTCTTTTTAAATATACATGAGACATTCTCCAGAGGAGATCACATACTGAGTCACAAATCAGGCCTCAACAAGCACAAAGAGTTTTTGATCATGACATGCATATTGTCAGATCACAATGTTATGAAACATGAAGTCAACCACAAGGAAAAAAAGCCCTTAAATACATGAAGGTTAAGAAACATTCACCTAAATAATGAATAGATTAACAAGGAAATTAAAGAAGAAATTTTAAAAATGCATGAAAGCAAATGGAAATGAAAACACAATAGTCCAAAACCTTTGACAGGCAGCAAAGGTGGTCCTTAGAGGGAAGTACATTGCAATACAGGCCTACCTACCTCAGAAATGTCTCAAATACTCAGCATAACCTTACATCTAAAGGAGCTAGAGAAAGAACAGCAAATAAAGCCTAAAGCCAGCAGAAGAAGGGAAATAATAAAGATTACAGCAGATATAAACATCATAGAAACACACACACACACACACACACACACACACACACACACAAAAAACAGGACAACTGAAAAACAAAATTAAGAGCTGGTTCTTTGAAAGAATAAACAAAATTGATAAACCCCTAACCAGATTTCTCAAAAAGAAAGAGAAAGTACCCAAAAAAAATCAGGAACATAAGAGAGATCACAACTGACACCAGAGAAATACAAACTATTATAATAGAATATTATGAAAAATCATATGCCAACAAACTGAACAATCTTGAAGAAATATATAAATTCCTAAAAACATGCAAACTACAAGAACTGCAACAGAAAGAAATAGAAAACTTGAAAAGACCCATAACCAGCAAATAAACTGAATCAGTAATAAAAAATCTCCCAACAAAAAAAAAGACCAGGGCCAGATGGTTTCCCAGGGGAATTCTACCAGATATTTATTTTATTTTATTTTATTTTTTTACTTTTACTTTTATTTTTTTATTATATGAAATTTATTGTCAAATTAGTTTCCATACAACACCCAGTGCTCATCCCAAAAGATGCCCTCTTCAATGTCCATCACCTACCCTCCACTCCCTCCTACCCCCCATCAACCCTCAGTTTGTTCTCAGTTTTTAACAGTCTCTTATGCTTTCGCTCTCTCTCCCACTCTAACCTCTTTTTTTTCTTTTTTTTCCTTCCCCTCCCCCATGGGTTTCTGTTGTTTCTCAGGATCCACATAAGAGTGAAAACATATGGTATCTGTCTTTCTCTGTATGGCTTATTTCACTTAGCATAACACTCTCCAGTTCCATCCACGTTGCTACAAAGGGCCATATTTCATTCTTTCTCATTGCCACGTAGTACTCCATTGTGTATATAAACCACAATTTCTTTATGCATTCATCAGTTGATGGACATTTAGGCTTTTTCCACAATTTGGCTATTGTTGAGAGTGCTGCTATAAACATTGGGGTACAAGTGCCCCTATGCATCAGTACTCCTGTATCCCTTGGTCTACCAGATATTTAATTTTTTTTTAACGTTTATTTATTTTTGAGACAGAGAGAGACAGAGCATGAACGGGGGAGGGTCAGAGAGAGGGAGACACAGAATCTGAAACAGGCTCCAGGCTCTGAGCTGTCAGCACAGAGCCCAATGCAGGGCTCGAACTCATGGACCGCGCGAGATCATGACCTGAGCCGAAGTCGGCTGCCCAACTGACTGAGCCACCCAGGCGCCCCTCTACCAGATATTTAAAGAAGACGTAATACCTATCCATCTCAAACTATTCCAAAAAAAATAGATATGTAAGGAAAATTTCCATTCTAGGAAGCCACCATTAACTTGATTCCAAAACCAGACAGACTCCACTAAAAAGGAGAATTATAGGCCAATATCCCTGATGAACATAGATGCAAAAATTCTCAGAGACTAGCAAATCAAATCTAACAGTACATTAACAGAAATTCACTACAATCAAATGGTACTTATTCCTGGTAGTTCAATATTCACAATCAAATCAACCGCATTAATAAAGGATAAGAACCATACAATTCTCAAAAGATTCAGAGAAAGCATTTGACAAAACACAACATCCATTCTTGACAAAAACCCTCAACAATGTAGGAATATATGGAACATACCTCAACATTTTAAAGGACATATATGAAAGACCCACAGCTAATATCATCCTCAATGGAGGAAAAAAATGAGAGCTTTTCCCCTACAGTCAGGAACAGGACAGGGATGTCCACTCTCACCATTAATATTTAACATAGTACGAGAAGTCTTAGCCTTGGCAATCAGACAACAAAAAGAAATAAAAGACATGAAATTAGCAAGGAAGAAGTCAAACTTTCACTATTTGCAGATGATCTGATACTCTATGTAGAAAACCCAAGGGGCACCTGGGTGGTCAAGTCAGTTAAGCAACCAACTTTGGCTCAGGTCATGATCTCGCAGTTCATGAGTTTGAGCCCTGCATCAGGCTCTCTGCTGACAGCTGAGAGCCTGCTTCAAATTCTGTGTTTCACTCTTTCTCTGCCCCTCCCTTGCTGTTCTCTCTCTCAAAAACAAACATTAACAAGTTTTGTAATTAAAAAGAAAACACCCAAAGACTCCACCAAAAAATTTCTAGAACTAATACATGAATTTACCAAAGTTCTAGGATATAAAATCAACGTGCAGAAATCTGTTGCATTTCTATACATGAATAATGAAGTAGCAGAAAGAGAAATCAAGGAATTGATTCCATTTACAATCAATTGCACCAAAATCAATAAGATACCTAAGAATAAACCTAACCAAAGAGGTAAAAGATCTGTACTGTGAAAACTATAAAACACTTATGAAATAAATTGAAGAGGACATAAAGAAATAAAAAAAAAACAAAACAAAACCGTGTTCATGGATTGGAAGAACAATTATTGTTACAATGTCTCTAATACCAAAAACAAGCTACACATTTAATGCAATCCCTACCAAAACACCCCAGCATTTTTTACAGAGTTAAGACAAACAATCCTAACATTTATATGGTTCCACAAAAGACCCTGAATAGCCGAAGCAATCCTGAAAAAGAAAAGCAAAGCTGGAGGCATCACGATTCTAGATTCTAAGCTATATTACAAAGCTGTAGTCATCAAGACATCTGGCAAAAAACAGACACGTAGATTAATGGAACAGAACAGAAAAACCAGAAATTGACCCACAACTATATGGTCAACTAATCTTCAACAAAACAGGAAAGAATATTCAATGGGAAAAAGACATTCTCTTCAAATGGTATTAGGAAAACTGGACAGTGACATGCAGAAGAATGAAACTAGACCACTTTCTTACACCATACACAAAAATAAACTCAAAATGGGTTTAAGTACTAAATGTGGGATAGGAACCCATTAAAATACAAGACTAGAACATAGGCAGCAACCTCTATGACATCAGCAATAGCAACTTCTTACTAGGCATGTTGCTGGAGGTAAGGGAAACAAAAGCGAAAACGAACTACTAGGACTTCATCAAGATAAAAAGCTTCTGCACAGTGAAGGAAATAATCAACAAAACTAAAAGGCAACCACCAGAATGGGAGAAGATATTTGCAAAGTACATATTAAAGGGTTACTATCCAAAATCTATAAAGAATTTATCAAACTCAATACCCAAAAAATATATTATCCATTTAAGAAATGGGCAGAAGACACGAATGGACACTTTTCTGAAGAAGACATCCAGATGGCAAACAGACACAGGAAAAGATACTCAGATCACTCATCATCAGGGAATTACAAATCAAAATGACAATGAGATACCACCTCACACCTGCCATGATGGCTATAATTAACAACACAGGAAACAACAGATATTTGCAAAAATGCAAAGAAAGAGGAACTCTCTTTACACTGTTATTAGGAATGCAAACTGGTGTAGCCTTTCTGGAAAACAGTATGGAGGTTCTTCAAAAAGTTAAAAATAGAACTACCCTATGATCTAGTATTTGCATTACTAGGTATTAACCAAAGGATACAAAAATACTGATTTGAAGGGGGACATGTGCCCCAGTGTTTATAGCAGTATTATCAACAATAGAAAACTAGGGAAAGAACCCAAATGTCCACTGACTGAAGAATTAATAAAGAAGATGTGATGTATATATATATACAATGGAATATTACTCAGCAATCAAAAAGAATGAAATCTTGCATTTGCAAGGACATGGATAGAGCTAGAATGTATTATGCTAAGCAAAGTAAATCAGTCAGAGAAAGACAAATACCATATGATTTCTCTCATATGTGAATTTAAGAGATAAAAGAGATCAACATATGGGAAGGGAAAAAAATAGGTAAGCAAACCATAAGAGACTCTTAGTGATAGAGAACAAACTGAGGGTTGATAGAGGGAGATGGATGGGGGATGGGCTAAATGGGTGATGGGTATTAAGGAGGGCATTTTTGCGTTAAAGTAAGTGATGAATCAGTAAATTCTACTCCTGAAACCAATATTACACTATGTTTACTAACTAGAATTTAAATAAAAATTTGAAAAAAAAAAATTCTACTGAGGAAAAGTAAGATCTGCCACATGGCAGAGTAGGAGATGCCTTCATCCCCTCACAAGAAAACAAGACAGCTACCACAAATGAAAATAGCCCAAGAAGGGCTCAAGAGTATCATTTAAGAAGTTACAGAAAAAAAAGTTACAGCTATGTAGTAGAGCAAAAACAAAGGGTGAGAATAACTGAATAGAAAGAATTACTGGGGAGATCGACTTAGTGGAGACACGTGGGCACAACTAGGAACAAAGAAGGGTGGGAGCTATAAATAGCATTCAGCAGATGCCACACAGTACCCAGGGGCCTGCTCTGCAGAGGACACTGCAGACTTTTCCACTAAGGATCTCCACGATTCCCATGACAGCCATAACCTTCCCACAGCTTTCACAGTAGAGGATCCCAGCATTCACCTGGAGCTCCACAGAGGCACTGATAGCTTTTGCCACTGAGGTTATCAACAGCCATCACAACTGCTGATACTCCAGATAAGAAGATGCTGCTGAAAAAAAAAAAAAAAAAAAAAAAAAAAGATGCTGCTGTGCCCCACTCAGAAAGAGTTGATGTCTGCTGTCCCAGAACCAGGGCTGCCACCCCTTTCCCCAAACACACTGCAGCTTCCCCAGACTCCAGAGCAACAGATGCTCCACATACACCCATATCTCAAGCACAAGAACCACTGCCCCTGTGTGCTTTTCAGATAGACCCTGGATCTGTTGCTGTTCAATGAACACATGCTTTCCAGTCCCTGCCTCCACAGATACTCCAGGATCACCTGGTCCTGAGGCAACAGAGCCACTGACACTCTGGGCTAGCCATGGCCCCAGACCTTGGCATGCTTTCACTCTGTGAGCACCCTATCACTGCTACACAGGCCCTGTGCATCAGACACCATGCCGCCACCACCACCACCACCACCACCACCACCAGCTCCACTATTACACCACCACTACAAGGGAGCCCACAAACTGATACAAGGGATCCCCTTAGCCAAAATATCTTCCATGGGAGAAAGAGGGATAAGTAGTCTGCCAGGAGCCTTTTTCACCGAAGAACCCAACAACCTTGCCACGGCTTTGGCCATTTGAGGACCCCCTGCAATCTTCACTGGCACTGACCTCAGCTGAAGGAGCTACATAGACACTGTGCCACAGTGCCTGCCCTGGAGCTGGAACCTCTATACTCCTCTGAGATTCCACAACACAGTCACCAATAGTAAAGATATTTCCCCACCAAAACCACTCCGCATGAAGTCTGGAAGAGGATACTTCCCTATCAAATATGCAGAAAATGCAAAAACACAAGAAACAACAACAAAAAAATCCAGGAATTTGTTGAAATTTTCACCATTAAAATATGTTGTAGTTTCTCAAGTGCTTCTTCTGCATGTAATGAAATAGTCACATATGATTTTTACCCACTATTTCTTTAAATAAGCTTTCAATCTCCTTCTTCTCTTTTCCTTATGGCACTTGTTTCTTTTGATGATATTCCACGGATCGCATAGGATTTCTTTGCTCTTTCTCATTTTTTTCTTTGTTTTTCTCTGGTTGGATAATTTCATAATTCCTATCTTCTAACTCACATATTATTTTTCTTCTGTTTTATCCATTATGCTGTTGATGCTCTCCATTGCATTCCCCATTTGGTTCACTGTATTCCTCAGCTCCAGAATTTCTGTTTGGTTCCCTTCAATGATTTCTATCTCTCTGTTAAACTTCTCATTTTGTTCATGTACTGTTTTCATTTAGTATCTCTTTGTGTTTTCTTGCAGCTCTTTGAATTTCCCTAAAACAGCTATTTTGAATTAAGTTCATTGAGCTACAAGAGAAACTGCTTTCATGAAAGAAATACCTTCCATCAGCTCTGCTAGGGATTTTGAGGCTTTTTCACACCTTCTCTGGATATATCTGCTCCATCTTCTTGCTCCCTTTTGTGGCAGAATTCTTAAGCTTTAAGACTTTTCACAATCCTGTAATGCACCAGGCTGAGTGATGGAAAACTGCCTTTTGCTCATGCGTGGCACTAAAGAACTCCAAATGCATCCAAACTCTTTCTTTTTTATTTTTTTTGCTCCACTGATGTGCTGGAACTTCTCTTCTGGAAACCTGGACTTCCACAAAGGCTTTCTCATCAGTGGGTGATTGTCTAAGATAGTATTTTCTAGGCACTGCTGGACTGTAACCAAGAGGAGAAAAACCAGCTCATAAGTCACTGCAGGTCCACAGCTGGCCCTTATATTCCTATTCTTCAATGCACAGGTGGGTTGCGACTCCTCCTAAGTCCCTTGGCATATGATGCTGGGTCACATAGCTCCCACAAAGGTATTACCATAAAGGTCCACGTATGAATGCCAAATTGTTGTTGTTGAGGGTGGAATCAATGAGGGACATTGTACCAAATACTTAATGAAGAAATAATATTCTCAGAAAACAGAAGAGGACTTTTCTTGTACTTTCTTTTCTTTTCTTTTCTTTTTTTTTTGAGAGAGAGAGAAAGAGAGAGAGAGAGAGAGAGTGAGCATGGGAGAGGCAGAAGGAAAAGGAGACAGAGAATCTTAAGCAGACTCCATGCCCAGCATGGAGCCCAATGCAGAGCTCAATCTCACAACCATGAGATCATGACCTGAGCTGAAATCAAGAGCAGACACTTAACCAACTGAGCCACCCAGGCACTCCAAAAGGGAACATTTTATATTCATTTTATGAGTGTAACATAATTCTCACACTAAAATCTAACAAAAATATTTACAAAAAATATTATAGCTCATATACCTCATAAACACAGACAAAAATTCTTAGCAAAACATTAATCAAATTTAAGAATACACAATAAAACAATAACATATAATAAATAGGTTTTAATCTAGAAATGTAAATTTGTTTACCCCCCGTTAAACTGATGAATATAATCTACCATCTTAACAGACTATTACAAAAATATAATCATCTCAATTGAAAAAATTCAACACCCATCTATGGAAAAACTAAAAATAGAAGGGAATTACCTCATCCTTATAAAGGATATTCAGGAAAAACCCGTGACTAATATCATATGGGTAACATTATACATATTAACTAAGTATAATACTTAATGCTTTCCACCTAAAATCACTAAAACATTGATGTTTTACTATTCCTTACTACCTTCATTCAACATTGACCCTGTAGAGTGGAATAAGGAAATAAAAATAAGTATATGGCATACAAACTGAAAAATAAAAAATAAGACATTCTTTTTTCTCAGAAGATATGATTGTGTGTGTGTGTGTTAGTGTGTGTGTTGCACACATGTGCAAAATCCAAGTCAACAAAAAACACTAGAAGAACTAGAAAGCTAGGTACTGCAGTACATTAACAAATTCCAATGATCTCTGTGAAAGGTCACTTTTCAGACAAAAAATGTACATAGAGGCACCTGGATGACTCAGTCAGGTAAGCGTCCAACTCTTGATTTTGGATCAGGTCATGATATCATGGTTCATAAGATTGATCCCCACATTAGGCTTTGTGCTGACAGCAGGGAGCCTGCTTGGGATGCTCTCCTTCCTCTCTCTCTCTCTCTCTCTCTCTCTCTCTCTGCCCTTTCCCCACTCACTCTCCCTCTTTCTCTCAAAATAAATAAATATTATTTTAAAAAGTATATAATCAGTTTGCTTCTAGTAGTAAATTTTATATCCAATTTGTTATCTTTGTTCATCCTTGTCAGCATTTATATAGGAGAGAATATATTTTAAAAATCCCTGAAATCCTTGGACATTTGTGTAATTATCGGGCAGATATACACAATGCATGGTAAATTTTTTTCTTATGATGATTCAGAGTAAGTGCTCTGAATTCTTATTAAATGGTTTTGTCATTTAACAGTTCTGCATACCTACATCATAGTATGGCTCCATGTTCTCTGGTAACAAATTAGAATAAGACTTGTCTATACTTAGTAGATATCATTTTGTCTCACTACATCAGATCACAGATAAAAGATCAAGGTACAAAAATCAATTATATTTCTACTGATTAGCAACAAACAACTGGAAAACCAAGTTTCATGAAAACAAAACTTTTTACAATAGCATCAAAATCTAAAACATAGATAGGAATAATGTAAAATAAAAGTATAAAAAACATGTTCACTATAAACTAAAAACACTTCTTAAAGAGCATGTTCATGGTTTGCAAGACACTACATTGTCAATAATCCAGAATTCATCTAAAATTTAGTACAACCTCAATTAAAATCCTAGCTAGCATTTATTTTAGAAATTGGTAAGTTCAGGGGCACCTGGGTGGTTGAGTTGGTTAATTAAGTATCCAACTCTTGATTTTGGCTCAGGTCATGACCTCATAGTTCGTGAGTTCAAGCCCTTGCGCTCTGTAGTGACAGTGCAGAGCCTGCTTGAGATGCTCTCCCTCCCTCTTTCTCTGCCCCTCCCCCACTCATGCTGTCTGTCTGTCTGTCTGTCTGTCTCTCTCTCTCTCTCTCTCTCCTTGTCTCAAGTAAATAAATAAACTTTTAAAAAAATTCTGGGGGTGCCTGGGTGGCTCAGTCAGTTAAGCGAACGACATCAGCTCAGGTCATGATCTCACAGTTTGGGAGTTTGAGCCTTGCATTGGGCTTTGTGCTGACAGCTGACAGCCTGGAGCCTGCTTCACATTCTGTGTTTCCCTCTCTCCCTGCCCCTCCCTCACTCATACTCTGTCTCTCTTAAAAATAAATAAACATTAAAAAATGTTTAAATAAATAAATAAAAATTGTTTAGAAATTGGCATGTTAATGTTAAAGTTTAAATGGAAATGAAAAGGACACAGAAAATCCAAAGCAATATTGAAAAAGAATAAACAAAGTTGAATAATTTACATTACCTGATTTTAAGGCTTATTGTAAGCTAAGGTAATCAATAACATAAGGATAGATAAACAGATCAATGAAGCAGAAGAGAATCCAGAAATGGAACTATCTTATATTATCAATCGATTTTTAACAAGATATCAGATCAACTGAATGAAAAAAATCTTTTTGAGAACTGATGGAACAACTGGACAAGCTTATGGGGGAAAATTAAGCTCAATCCTTATACCATACACAAAAATTAATTTGATTTAAAAGAAAAGCTAAATCAAATAATTTTAGAGAAAAACATAGAAAAATAATGTGCATGACCTTGGAGCAAGCACATGTTTCTTAAAATAACTATAAAAGAAAAGTATTCGATACACTAAATTTCATCAAAATTAAAATTTTCTTATATGTCACCATAAAAATGTGAGGGAGGAAGACTCATACTGGGAAAAAATACTCACAATATTTATATCTTAATATGTACTTGAATACAAAATGTATAAAGTACACTTATAAGTCAATAATAAAAGGAAAAAACCCAATAAAAATGGGCAGAAATGTGAACACTGCAAAAAGAATATATATATCATGTATCATATAGCCAATAATCACTAAATAATGTGCTCAACATACTCAATATCATTTAGTCATGATAGAAATATAAATTAAAGCCACAATGAACTATCATTTCACATCCACTATAACGACTAAAATTAAGAAAAGTAACAATATGAAATGTCACCAAGGATATGGAGTAACTGAAATTCTTACATTGCTGATAGAGTACTAATTAGTGCAATATTAGAAAACCATACAGTTTTCTCATAAAATTAAACACACAGCTACTTGAAGACTGCATTTCCACTCCTAAATCTTCACTCAAATGAAATATGTATTTTAAAGACTTATATATGAAAGTTCACAGCACCATTATTCATGATAGAGAAAAAAATAAAACAGGAAATAATCCAAATGTCCATAAACAGAAGAATGTAAAAGCTATTAATAGTATACTCACACAATGAAATACTATTTATTGTATAAAATTCAATAACAAGTAAAATTAATCTATGATAACAGGAAAGATAACATTTGTTGCCTTAAAGTAACTGACTGCAGAATGTACCAAGCAGATGGAAAATTTCCTCCTTTTAATTGGGGTGAGGATTACATGAATATGTGCATCTTTTAAACTCATTAAAATATATACTTAAGATCTATTAAGTTCACTTTATGTAATTATATCCAATTTTTTTTTAAGTCCACAGAATGCTGCTAGTATTCTGATCCAGAAAGGTAAATCCATATCCAAATTATGTCTATATTCTAATGAAAACAAATTCCTACCCTCTAAATATCTAGAAGGATCTGTCATCAAGCTAGCTGAGCATTGTGCTATATCAGAAGCTGAATTTTGTCCCATTGCTGTTTACTGCTTGTTAACTTAGCAACAGAGGTAACCATATCATCTTGATGAGGGAAATTCCTATTTTTGAAACTATTCACTGTCTCCATTCCTGAAGCCATAAATTCTTTGTACATGGGTTCATTATGAAAGTACTAGGGTACGTGAAGAAAGAAGCTGACTAACATTTACAGAACAGATCATCTTATTATTCTTATTACTGAGAGCCTCCTCTATGTGAGGCTTTACATGCAACACAAATATCTTCACACTCCATGCTCATTCTGAGAGGCACATATACCTTCTCCCAAACTCCTTGTCATCAGTTTTTAAATCTTATTTTTCCAGTTCTTAATTAATTGCACATCATTAGCCACTCTCAGAGAGCAATATTAATTAACCTGTACCTCTGGATATCTCTCTTTTCAGACAAAGCAGAAAACAGATACATTGCTAAGATAATTTTCCCAGATTGCTATTTTTCAGACACCTCTGATTGCAATAGGCAGAAGGAATCTACTTCCAATTGATGTCAAAATACTGGAGAGACTCATCTGTACCAGACTTCAGTATTTATTTCTCCTGGCAAATGGTTATAGGAAACTCCTGTGAAAGCCATACATATGCACTGAGAAAGGGTTAGAGATGCAGCCAAGATTAGGTGGCATAAGACATAACCATCTGCTCACACAATTTATATCTTCCTCATTGGTGTTTTGCACATAATCTTTCTGACCTGCTGTATCATACAGAATTGTGTGCGTGGTGAGCAGCTCAGATTTCATAATTTTGGGAGAACTCAGATTCATCTGTCCTCCTTAGATAGGATATACTTTCTCCAGGTTGCCACAATGTCTGCAATTTCATTATGTCTCCTCGACACAGAGTTTGAGAATCAGATTGCCTTCACTATCATGCTGGCACTATGTTTTTCTTTCTTTCACAATAAGTATTTTTCATAACTTATGTACCTATATAAAATATTATTAAACCCTATTTCTTGGTAGAAGAAACCAACTCCCCACCATAAAGACTGAAAAATCCCAGATATTACATTTCCAAACCATTTTGTGGCCAGATCAGGGGCATGTGGCTTAATCATGGCCAGTGAATCCTGAGGAAAATTCTGCTGGGGATTTTTAAACAAGGTTGTTCTTTCTTGCAAAATATATAGGTAGAAATATATAAGCCCCTTTTCTCTATCTTTGAAGAAAAAAAGTACCTGGACAAATGAAGGGAAAAATCAAGACAATGATGGGGAAGTCAGTCTGGAAATTTGACAGTGATGAAATTCAATAATCCAGCTCTAAAAAGTATCTTTTGTCTTTTTTCATTATGTGTGCAAAGTAAATCCCTATTATCTCCCTTTTCTTCAGACATTGATGTAGATAAAAGTTACTAACTAATAAAATATTCAAGTCCTCACTATAAAGCCAGATATGTGAACTGCTTACAAAAGCAGTTGTAAAAGTCCTCTCACTATTCATTTATTCAACAAAATTTACTGAGCAACTATTTTGTGTATTATGTATTATTCTATGTGTTGGAGATACAGTAATGGACATAAGTTCCTGTTTACATGCTAGTGAGGAAGACAGATAATAAGTAAACAAAAAGTGGTGAGTCATATGGCAATAAGTGCCATGGAGAAAATAAAACAAAAGAAGACAATTGAGAGTTCAACAAAGGGTCTAATCTTTATTATTTCCTTCCTTGTGTTTGTTTTGGATTTTATTTGTTCTTTTTCTAGCTCTGTTAGGTATAAGATTATATTGTTTATTTGAGATTTTTCTTGCTTTTTGAGGTAGGCCTGTATTACTATAAATCTCCCTCTCAGAACTGTTTTTGCTGCATCCTAAAGGTTTTGGACCATTGTGTTTCATTTTCATTTGTTGCCATGTAGTTTTTAATTTTATTTTTTATTCAGTATCTTAATTACAGTATAGTTAACATACAGTGTTATATTAATTTCAAGTGTACAGTATAGTGATTCAATAATTCTATACATCATCATGATAAGTTTACTCTTAATCCCCTTCACCTATTTCTCCCATCCCCCCACCCACCTCCTATCTGATATGCTTTATTTTAAACAAGCACCCTCAGTTACAGTTATTTTTTTTTTCAACAAAAACATTTTTTACTTGAGGCATACTTCAGAACACATGAAGTATATATGTAAAACATTCCATCCAAGAAAACAGAATATAAATTTTCCTCAAGCACACACAGAAGAATCCCCTAGTTAAATCGTGTAAAAAGAGACATAACAAATATTACAAAATTAAGAGGACTGAAATGTCTATGTTTCAACCACAATGGTACAAAACTAAAGATCAAAAATAAAACAAAGCTATAAAATCTACAATGTAAATACAAAATATTTAATATGCAATTAGTAAACAACACACTACTGCACAAGCAATGGGCCAAATAAGAACTCAAACAGCAAATCAAAATAGGTCTCATTGCAAAAGAAAAAGAAAACACAATATTCCAAAACCTAAGGAATACAACCAAAGCAGATGTTAAGAGGGAAATTTATCCTATAAATGCTTATATTAAGAAAAAAAGTTCAAATGAACAACTTAACATTATACTACCCAAGGAACTAGAAAAAAAGCTTAGCTGAAATTTAGTAGATGAAGAAAATAACAAGAAAAATCAGAAATAAATAAAATAGAGACCAGAATAAATGATAACATAACATTAAAAGTAATGACCAGCTTTTCCAGAAAAATAAACAAAATTGGCAATGCTTTAACTACATTAATTAATTTAGAAAAAAAGAGAGAAGACTCAAAAACAAAAATGAAAATGGAAAACAACACAACAGATAACCACAGAAATTCATAGTGTGACAACAGATTACTAGAAACAAGTATATACTAACGTATCAGATAATTTTAAAAAACAGGTAATCCTAAAAACACACAAGTTACCAAGATTGAATCATGAATCCAAGAAGCAGGAAATCCTCTTAGACCATTGAGAAGAATGAAAGTTAAATTAGGAATCAAAAATCTCCTAGCACAGAAAAGCCCGAGGCACATGGCTTCATGGGTGAACCCCATCAAACATTTAAAAGAAATAATGACAATCTTTGTCACAATCATACAAATAAGGGAATAGAGAGAATACATCCAAAATCATTCTATGAGGCAGTATTACCTTGATACCAAAACAGGACTAAAATAGTACAAGAACAAAAAAGTCTACTTTGTCCAAATATAAGTACAGCCACTCCAACTTTGTTTTGACATCCGTTTTAGTGATAAATGTTTCTCCACCCCTTCACTTTCAATCTGAAGGTATCCTTAGGTCTAAAATGAATCTCTTGTAGGCAGTCTATAGATGGGTATTGCTTTTTTATCCATTCTGACATCCTATGTCTTTTGATTGGAGCATTTAGTCCATTTACATTCAAAGTAATTACTGACAGATATGTATTTATTGCCATTTAGTTACTTGTTTTGTCATTGTTTCTGGAGAGTTTCTCTGATCTTTTCTTCTCTTTGTGACTTTTAGTTTCTCCTTTGCACTCAGAGTCCCCTTTAATATTTCTTGAAAGGTTGGCATAGTGATCACAAACTGCTTTAGTGTTTGTTTGTCTGAGAAACTCTTTATCTCTCCTTCTATTCTGAATGAGCCTTGCTGGATAAAGTATTCTTGGCTGCAGATTTTTCCCATTCAACACGTTGAGTAAAACATACCACTGCCTCCTGGCTTGCCAAGTTTCTGTTGAGAAATCCCCAGATAACCTTATGGGTTTCCCCTTGTAAGTTAAGGACTTCTTTTGTCTTACTGCTCTTAAGACTTTTTCTTTATCAGTGTATTTTGCAAATTTAGTTATAATATGTCTTGGTGTTTGCTTTTGATTTTGATGATAGTTCTCTGTGCCTCTTGGATCTGAATGTCTGTTTCCTTCCCCATATTAGGGCAGTTTTCTGATATTATTTCCTCTAATAAATTTTCTGCCCCTTTTTCCCTCTCTTCTTCTGGGACTCCTGTAATACAAATATTATGTTTGATGGAGACACTGAGTTCCCGATGTCTATTCTCATGTTGCATAATTTGTTTTTCTCTCTTGTTCAGCTTCATTATTTTCCATTATTTTGTCTGTTAGACCACTAATTCATTCCTCTACTTTTCCCAGCCTGTTTGTTGATTGCATCAAATCTCGATTATTGCATTCTTCACCTTTGATTCTATTTTAACTCTTTTACCTTTGTTGTAAGGTGCTGACTAATGGCTTCTACTATTCTTTTCTCAAGCCCAGTGATTATCCTTATGATTTTTGCTTTAAATTCTCCATCAGGCCTGTTATTTATAGCTGTTTCACTTAGCATTTCTCTGGCAATGGCCTTATCTTGTTTTTTCATTTGGGATAAAGTCCTCCATCCTGGCATTTTGTCTAAGTCTCTGTCTTCTTCTGTGTGTTTGAAAAGCCAGTTATGTCTCCTACTCCTGAAAGCAATGGCCTTAGGAAGGAAAAGGTCATACAGTGCCCAGAGGTTGGTATTTCAGGGAGTATCTCTGCTATGTGCTGCATGTGCTCTGCTATTATGTTTTGGTTGCTCTATCTTTCAGACCAGTTGTCTGCAGAGGCTGTCCTCACCTACTGTGGGCAGTGTTTGGTCCCTGGCCTGAATGTAGTGAGTTTTAACTAGGTGTGTTCTGGTCTTCTTGTGAAATGAGACCTGACACCAACCACACCATAACTGAGGCCCTGAAGAACTGTGTGGTTGGGAGATATGGTATGGGAAAAGGTTTGTGCTGGTTTTCTGGGGAAGGGGCCTGCCATGCTGGGACTGAGGCAAGCTTGACTGAGAAGAGTAGTCCCACCAGAGTGCAGATTGGTGGGGCTTGGTGTAAGCAAGTTAGCCAGCCAGTGTCCTCACTGAGCTGCTTCCCACAGATGGCTTTGTTTATGCTGAGCGGTGGAGGAGGAAAATCAGACAGCCAGCTCCTTTGTTCTTGGGGAGGTATCTCTGTGAACACTAACACCTAGGGATGCTCTTTGAGATAAGCAAATAATCTCCCCACTGTCTGCCCCAGGAATTTTTCAGATCTCTTTCCATGCTGTCTGCCCTTGCCTGCCTTCTTTCCAGAAGCAGCTCAGTGTCCTCCAGGCTCCATCCTAGCCAAACCCACTTAACCTTTAAAACTTCAGGCCTTAAACCCTGCTGGTTGCAAGAACACATGAAATTCAGTCCCTCTCATTTTCTAAGCCAATGGCTTGGGGAAACATTCTCATTGTGCCATCCCCTGTGTGCTCCTCTCTCTCTTGCCCTTCACTGAGAATGGCTCCCTTCTCTCCACAGCACCTGTGATTCATTTCCTCCCTAAACCATGTTTCCGCATTTCCTTTCTTCGATGTGACCTCTCCTTTCTCTTTAGTTGTGGAGTTTGTGCTATCAGTCTTCAAGCTGATTTCTAGGATATTTATGATTAATTGATAGTTATCTAATTATGTTCCTGGGACAAGACAAGCCTAGGGTCCTCCTCCTCCTCCACTGCCATCTTTATTCAGAAGCTGCTGACATGTACTTTTTGATTTCTTCTTTGATTTCCTGGTTGATCCATTCATTGTTTAGTAGCATGTTATTTAAATGCATGTACTTGTGGTCTTTCCAGATGTTTTCTTGTGGGTGACTTCTCATTGCATAGCATTGGTCAGAAAAGATGCTTTGTAAGATTCCAATCTTTTTTAATTTGTTGAGGCTTGTCTTGTGGCCTAATATGTGATCTATTCTAGAGAATGTTCTATGTGCATTTGAAAAGATTGTGTATTCTGCTGTTTTAGGATGGAATGTTCTGAAAATACCTTTTAAATCCATTTGGCCAAGTGTTTCCTTGTTGATCCACTGTTTCCTTGTTGATTTTCTGTTTGGATGATCTGTCCATCAATGTAAGTGGAGTGTTAAAAGTCCCCTAATACTGGGGCATCTGGGTGGCTCAGTCGGTTGGGCGTCCGACTTCGGCTCAGGTCATGATCTCGCGGTCCGTGAGTTCGAGCCCCGCGTCGGGCTCTGGGCTGATGGCTCAGAGCCTGGAGCCTGCTTCCGATTCTGTGTCTCCCTCTCTCTCTGCCCCTCCCCTGTTCATGCTCTGTCTCTCTCTGTCTCAAAAATAAAAAAAAATAAAAATAAAAAAGTCCCCTAATACTAATGTATTACTATCAATTTGTTCCATTATGTTTGTCATTAACTGTTTATGTATTTGAATGCTTCCATATTGAGTGCAGAAATGTTTAAAATTGTTATTGCTTCTTGTTGGATTGTCCCCTTTATTGTTATATATTGTCCTTGTTTGTCTCCTTTTACAGTCTAAGTTTTAAAGTCTATTTTGTCCTATATAAGTATTGCTATTCTTTCTTTTGATATCTACTGCATGACAGATGCTTCTCCATCCCCTAATTTCAATCTGCAGGTATGTTTACATCTGAAATGAGTCTCTTTTAGGCAGCAAATTGATGGGACTTGTATTTTTATCCACTCTGTCACCATGTCTTTCGATTGGAACATTTAGTTCATTTACATTCAAAGTAATTATTGATAGATATGTATTTATTGCCATTTTGTTACTTGTTTTGTGGTTGTTTTATAGGTCTTCTATGATCCTTTCTTCTCTTTTTCTCTTTCATGGTTTGCTGGTATTCTTTAGTGATATACTTGGATGCCATTCTCTTTATTCTTTGCATACCTATTGTTTTCAATTTGCGGTTACTATTAGATTTGCATATAGCATCTTCTGCATATAGCAGTCACTTAAGATCAAATACATTCTTTACTACTCTCCACCACCAACCCACCATGTTTTAGGTATATGGTGTCATATTTTACATCCTTTTGTTTTTTTTAATCCCTTGACTGATTTTTTACAAAAATACTTATTTTTACTGCTTTTGTGTTTCCTTCTTTTCACACTGCCAATTATGGTCTTTCTTTCCATTCAAAAAATCCCCTTTAATATTTCTTGTAAGGCTAGTTTAGTGGTCATGAAATCCTTTAGTTTTGTCTCAGAAATTCTTTATCTCTCTTTCTATTCTGAATGATAGCCTTGTTAGATAGAGTATTCTTGACTTTAGATTTTTGTCTTTCACCATTTGAATATATCATGCCACTCCCTTCTGGCTTGCAAAGTTTCTACTGAAAAAAAGAAAAAGGCACTTATAGCCTATGTAATTTCCCTTGTATGTTACTGTCTTCTTTTCTCTTGCTACTTTAACATTTTTTATTTATCACTACCTTTTGCCATTTTGATTACTATGTGTCTTGGTTCTCCTTTGGTTGATTTTTTTGGGGTATCCCTGTGCCTCCTGGATCTGGATATCTGGTGTCCTGTTCCCTGCTGCAGACTAGGGAAGTTTTCAGTTATTACTTCTTGAAACAAGGAGCTGGTTCTTTGAAAAAATCCACAAAATTGATAAACTTCCAGCCAGATTCATCAAAGAGAGAGAGAGAGAGAAAGGACTCAAATAAATAAAACCACAAGTGAAAGAGAGAAATAAGAGTAAACACCACAGAAATACAGAAATTAGACAACCCAGAAGAAATGAATAAATTCCCTGAAACATATGACCTAGCAAAACTGAAACAGGAAGAAACAGAAAATTTGAACACACTGATTACCATCAAGGAGATTAAAAATCAGTAATCAAAAAAAACTCCTGACAAACAAAATTCCAGGACCACACGGCTTCACAGGCAAATTCTACCAAACATTTAACAAAGAGTTGATATATAGCTTTCTCAAACCATTCCAAAAAACAGAAGAAGGAAAACTTCCAAATATACTCTATGAAGCCAGTATCATCCTGACACTAAAACCAGATAAAGACACCATTAGAAAAGGAACTATAGGCCAATACCTCTGATGAACACAGGTGCAAAAATCCTCAACAAAATACTACCAAACTGAATCCAAAAATACATCGGAAAAATCATTCACCAATATCAAGAAGACGAGCACAGCCAGCACCCCTCATGCAACAAGTGTACTAAAAAATCAAGTGCTTCAAAATGATACCTGCAGTTCTGGTGGAAATAGATCCAGGCTCACTTTTTTCTTTCATCTTTTTCTTCAGAAATCAGGCTCATAGTTTCTTGTTTGTTTTTCATTTCATTTTCTCTCACTCTCTCTTTCTTTTTTCCTTTGGATGAGGCCTTTTTATTTTTTTCCTTTTCTTTCCTCATTTTTTCTTCATTTCTTTTTCTTTTAAATCAGGCTTATAGTTTTTTTTTATTCTGTTTTGTTGTTGTTGCTGTTCCCTTTCCTTTTCTTTTTTTTTTTTTTTTTTTTTTTTTTTTTGGCAACCGGGGTTTTTTTCCACCTTTTTACAACTTATTTTTAAAAACAAATTAAAGCACACCTAATTAAATGTCCAAACACTTCACACTGCAATCAAGAGGAGCTCTGCAGAGGACTGACTAGTGGGAAAGAGCTATAAAAATGCAACAACAGAGTGCACACAGCGTGCACCAGAAACACCTCCTGAAGTACCAGGCCCTGAACAATGTATGAGCCCTTTTTAATTTACCATTACTCTCAGGTACAGGAAACACAACACGTTTTTAAAACATGCCAAAGACAGAAACAGCCAAAATGACAAGACAGAGGAATTCTTTCCCCCAAAAGAGGTCAACAAGAAATCACAACCAGGGACTTGATCAAAACAGATATAAGCAATATATCTGAACAATAATTTAGGGGGCACCTGTGGCTCAGCTGGTTAAGCGTTCACTCTTGGTTTCAGCTCAGGTCATGATTTCATCATGGTCTTATGGGTTCAAGTCCCTCATCAGGCTCTGTGTTGGCCGTGCAGAGCGTGCTTGGGATTCTTTCTCTCCCCTTCACTGCCTCTCCCCCACTCATGCTGTCTCTGTCTCTCTCAAAATAAATAAATAAACTAAAAAAAAAAAGAATTTAGAACAGTCATAGCACCACATAATACCACTAACCGGGCTTGAAAAGAGGATAAAAGACACCAGAGAAACTCATGCTGCAGACATCAAAGACAGAAAAGTGAGTCAGGCTGAAATAAAAATGCTGTGACTGAGATGTAAAACCCACTGGATACAATCCCACCAAGAATTGAAGAAGCAGAGGAGAGAATAGGTGATATAGAAGATAAAATTATAGAAAATATTGAAGCTGAAAAGAATATGGAAAGGAAACTATTAGATCATGAGGGGAGATTGAGATAATTTACTGTTTCCATAAAAATGAAACGATATCCATATCATGGGAGTTCCAGAAGAAGAAGAGCAGAAAAAGGGGGCAGAAGTTTTATTCAAACAAATTATAGCTGAGAATTTCCCTAATCTGGGGAAGTAAATAGGCATTGAAGTCTAATAGCCACAGAAAACTAAAACTAACTCCCCTCAAACTCAACAAAAACAGGTCAACACTATGACATATTATAGTGAAACCTGCAAACTACAAACATAAAGAGAGAATCCTGAAAACAGCCAGGGGCAAAAGTTCCTTAACCTAAAGGGTAGACACATAAGGTTAGCAGCAGACTTGTCCACTGAAACTTGGCAGGCCAGAAGGGAGTAGCAGGAAATAGTTAGTGTGCTGAATGGGAAAAATATGTAGCCAAGAATGCTTTATCCATAAAGGCTGTCATTCAGAATAGAAGGAGAAATAGAGTTTCCCAGACAAACAAAAACTAAAGGAGTTCATGACCACTAAACCAGCCCAGCAAGAAATTTTAAGGGGGGACTCTCTAAGTGTAGGAAAAAAAAAGACCAAAGCAACAAAGCCTACAAAAAGCCAGAAGACATCACCAGAAATACCAACTTTATAAGTAAAAAAAAAAAAAAAGGTACTAAGTTCATATCTTTAAATAATCACTCTGAATGTAAATGGACTAACTGCTCCAATCAAAAGACATAGGGTATCAGAATGGATTAAAAAAAAAAAAAACAAGATCCATCTATATGCTGCCTAGAAGAGACTCATTTCAGACCTAAAGATCCTGCAGATTAAAAGTGAGGGGATGGAGAGCCATCTATCATGCTGGTGCATATCAAAAGAAACCCAGAGTAGGTATATGTATATCAGAGAAACTAGATTTTTAAACCACAGACTTTAACAAGAGATGAAGAACACCATTATATCATAATTAAGGAGTCTAAGACCTAACAGTTGTAAATAAATTATGCCCCCAACTTAAAAGAACCCAAATATAGAAATCAATTAATAACAAACATAAATAAACTCATTTATAATAATACCATAATAGTAGGGACTTTCACACCCCACTGATAGCAATGAACAGATCATCCAAGCAGAAAAATTAATAAATAAACAATGGCTTAGAATGACACACTGGACCGGATGGACTTAACAGATACATTCAGAAAATTTTATCCTAAAGCAACAAAATACACATTCTTCTCGAGTACACATGAAACTTTCTCCAGGACGTATCACATAGTGGGTCACAAAACAGCCCTGAATAAGTACAAAAAGATTGAGATCATACCATGCATATTTTCAAGTCACAATTCTATTGCAATTCAGGCCTATCTCAAGAAGCAAGAAAGGTCCCAAATACAAAACCTAACCTTACACCTAAAGGAGCTAGAAAAGAAGCAGCAAATAAAGCCCAAAGCCAGCAGAAGAAGGGAAATATAAAGATTAGAGCAGAAATAAACAATATAGAATCCAAAAAAAAAAAAAAAGAATAGAACAAATGAATGAAACTAAGAGCTGGGGTTTTTTTTTTTTTTGAAAGAATAAACATAATTGATAAACTCCTAGCCAGAGTTATCAAAAAGAAAAGAGAGAAGATTGAAATTGGACATCTGTCTGACATCATACACAAAAATCAACTCAAAATGGATTAAAAACTTAAAACATGACTTAAGAGTAACCTGACCAAAATGGCAACATAAGGGACAACAGCCTTCTCATTTGCCCACAAATGTCAACAATTAGATAGCTATCCATGAATAAAAACAGTTCTGGGAGAGCTTTAGAGTCCCTCTAAAAAAGTAGTACAAAAAACCTGAAAGTAATCACACAAGAAGAGAGACAAAAGATAGCTTCATTTTGTCTGTGTGGCCCATCCCCAAGCTGATACTGTTCATCATCAAAAGGGAACTTTCTTGGCAGAAAGAGTTTCCCCGGCAAAGAAAGGAAAAAGTTGGTGAGTGACCAATACTTCCAGCCTTCCAGGAAGCTGCACAAAGGTCCTGCTTTGGTTTTACTGCACTCTGACTGGCAAAACTGAGCAGCTAGAAACAGGAAGAAAACTAGGGATTACTAGTAATAGCCATACAGTGGAAGGAATCATGGTCCACGGTGACCTATTTTATAGACAAAACCAGAAGTTTCACTGCTGATGAAACTAATGGCCCACACAGCTGCTGTAGATTACCTGCAGATTTCACAACGTTTCATCACACAGGTATTCATGATTGCTGAAGCCAGCTACTTGAGTTCGTCCCATTACCTCCACACCAACCCATGCCAGAGCCCAGGAACTACATTTATAGTCAGCCTAGGCCTCTATGGTTGTGCAGTGCAAGACACCAATCTAAACCTCCCCACCCAGCCCAGCAGACCCCACCCCCATATATATGCTTGGGCTACCCCTACAACTGTGCACTTGGACACTGCTGACCTGACATCTGCCACCAGATGCAGTGTGCTCATCCAGAATGAGGGTGTTCAGCTAAAGAGGAAAATACTAACAGCCACGGTCTCACCAGCTATTTTTAGGCTTGCTCTAGGCCCCATCTTTATTTAATGGTCTGCACCTCAGGGCCTACCTGGAGCTAGCCCCTCCACAATGCACCTGCATACAAGTGGCCTAAAGACTGTCATCAGCCTCTAATGCAGTGTGTATGCCTAAGAGGGTGCAGCTATGGTAGAGTATACCAACAGCCAGTGACCTGACAGCTGCCAGTGACCTGACAGCTGCCAGTGAGCCTATAATTGGCCTCGGCACTTGCTGTTTCCCTGGCCCCCACCACTGTAAGTGTGTATCCAACCAACCCCTACCCCTACACAGGCACCTGGAAAAGGCCTCTGCAGCCAAGGGTGTGCACTCAACCACCTCCAGTCATCATCACTGCCTGTACCTAGTCTCTAGCCAGTGGACCTGGAGTTTTTGCTGAGGACTCCAAGAGCCCCAGCAGTCACTTTCAGACTGTCTGACTACACAATGTCAATGCCGTGGACCCCAATGGCCTAAGCCAAAGAGATACCACACCCCACAGACCAAGTGCCACCAACACATGCCTAAATTGGGTGCACTGCACCACTAGCCTCAGGGTCACCACCTACTTCAGAGTCCCCCCACCCATAAGTGAAAGTCTTCCCTTATCAAAGTCAGTCTGGAAGAGGTGACTGTTTCTTCATGAGTAGATAGCTACACAAGGCTACAGGGGATCATGAAAAGCAGGGAAACATGATGCCACCCAAAGAATACAGTAAACCTCCAGTAAATGGCTTCTCACAAATAAATATCCAGGAACTTTCTAACCAATAATTCAAAATAATTGTTCTAAAGATGAGCCACAAGAGAACATGAAAGTACAGATTAACAATTTAATAAAATCAAAAAACAATACAAGAACAAAATGAGTGGCTCAACAAATAGAAAACCTAAGAACCAATCAGAAATTTTGGAGCTGAATAATACAATGACTAAACTGAAGAATTCAATAGCATAGTTTAACAGTAGAACTGACCAAGCAGAAGAATCAGTAAGCTAGAAGACAGATCAACTGAAATTATCCAATCAGGGAAACTAATAGAAAAAGAATGAAAGGGAACAAAGAAAGCCTACGTGACTTATAGGACACCACTGAGAGAAATGATGTATATGCATCATTGAAGTCCCAGAAAGACAAGAGAGGGAGAAAAAACTAGAAGTCTTACTTAAAGAAATAATGGCTGAGAACATCTCAAACCTGAGTAGAGATTTGGACATTCAAGTTTACGAAGTTAATAGATCACCTCAAAATTTCAATCCAAAATAATCTTCTCTAAGACACTTAATAAAGACACATTATAATTTTAAAAAAACCACATTATAAAAATATGTAAAATTAAAAACAAGAGAAAGTGGTAAGAGAAAAATATTGTCTCCTAAAAGGGACCCTCCCCCCTAAAGGGCTGTCAGTATATTTCTCAGCAGAGATCTTGCAAGCCAGGAGAGAATGGAAAGATATATTCAAAGTTCTGAAAGAAAGAAACTGGTAACCAGTTTTACCCAGCAAAGTTGTCCTTCAGAAATTAAGGTGAGATAAAGACTGTCCCTAATAAACAAAAGCTAAGGGAATTGATCCAACACTAAATCTTCCTTAGAAGAAATGCTAAAAGTTTATTGAGCTGAAATGAAAAAAAGCTAATCAGTAACATGAACACAAATGAAAATATACAACACACTTGTAAAGGCAAGGATACAGTCAAATTCATAATACTCTATAACTGTAATATGGTGGTGTGTTAACTCTAGTATAAAGGTTAAAGGAAAAATGTATTAAAAATAGAAATAGCTGCAGTAATTTTTCAGTGGATACACACTACAAAACGATGTAAAGTGTGACATCATAAACATAACAGGAGGGGAGAAATGGGTAGGGTTTTATAATATCAAAATTGCTATCAACATAAAATAAGCTGTTATACATATATTTATGTAAATCTTATGGTAACCATAAACAAAACCTGCAGTAGACTCACAAATGATAAAGAGAAGGGAACCAAAGCACACCACTATGAAAAATCACAAATTCACAAAGGAAGATATTAAGAGAGGAAGAAACAAGGAAACTACAAAATAGGAAAATAACAACTAACAAGATAGAATTAGTAAGTCCTTACCTATCCATAATTACTCAAATGCAAATGGACTAAATTTTCTAATCAAAAGACACAGAATTGCTGAACAGGTAAAAAAACAAGTATATGCTGCCCATAAAAGAATCACTTCATCTATA
This sequence comes from Panthera onca, assembly GCF_046562875.1. Classification (NCBI taxonomy): domain Eukaryota; kingdom Metazoa; phylum Chordata; class Mammalia; order Carnivora; family Felidae; genus Panthera; species Panthera onca. Next base: position 161,430,459 of record NC_138342.1, on the reverse strand, counting down.
AGGACACACATAAGCAAACATAAAGGAAAGGAAAAAGATTTTCCATGCAAGTGGAAAACAAGCAAGCAGAGATAGCTACACTTATATCAAACAAAATTGACTTTAAGCCAAAAATGGCAACAAGAAAAATAAAGGTCATTATACCACGAAAAGGCAGTCAATTCATCAAGAAGATACAACGATCATAAATATATATGCACCAAACATTAGAGTACCTAAATATCATAAGCAAACACTAACAAAATTGAAGGGAGAAACAGACAACAAGACATTAAATATTCCACTTTCTGGGGTGCCTGGGTAGCTCAGTTGGTTAAACAACCAACTTCAGCACAAGTCATTATCTCACAGTTTGTGGGTTCATGTCCCATGTCGGGCTCTGCACTGACAGCTCAGAGCCTACAGCCTGCTTGCAATCCTGTGTCTCCCCCTCTCTCTCTCTGTCCCTCCCCTGCTTGAACATTTTCTCTCTCTCAAAAATAAATAAACATTTAAAAACTCTTTAAAAAATAATAAAAAATATTCCACTTTCTACAATGGATAGATATCCAGACAGAAAATCAACAAGGACAAGCTGAACTAGGACCAGACTTAGGACCAAATGTATGTAATTAATGAGGGGTCATTAATATAGTAGTGCTCGCAGGTGCAGGGCATATAACAAGCTTTTAAAACACATAAGAGACAGGGGCACCTGGGTGGCTCAGTCGGTTAAGCATCCAACTTCAGCTCAGGTCATGATCTCGTGGTTTATGGGTTTGAGCCCTGCATCGGGCTCTGTGCTGACAGCTCAGAGCCTGGAACCTGCTTCGGATTCTGTGTCTCCTTCTCTCTCTGCCCCTCCCCCACTTGTGTTCTGTCTCTCTCTATCAAAAATAAATAAATGTAAAAAAATTTTTTAAATAAATAAATAAAACACGTAAGGGACAGAAAACTAGCCAAAATGAAAAATGGAAGAATTCTCCTCAAAAGAAATTCCAGGAAAAAATGACAGCTAAAGAATTGACCAAAACAGATACAAACAATATAACTGAACAAGAATTTAGAATAATAGTCATAAGATTAATTGCTGGGCTTGAAAAAAAGCATAGAAGACAGTGAGAATCTATTGCTGCAGAGATCAAGGAAATAAAAATAGTAATGATGAATTAAAAATGCTATAAATGAGGTGCAAAATAAAATGGAGGTGGTCACAGCGAGGATTGAAGAGGAAGAGGGGAGAATAGGTGAAATAGAAGATAAAATTATGGAAAAAGAGGAAGCTGAGAAAAAAATTTTTAAAAATTTGGATCATGAGGGGAGAATTAGAGAACAAAGTGATTCAATGAAACAGAACAATATCCATATCATAGGAATTCCAGAAGAAGAAAAGAGAGAGAAAAGGCCAAAATATACTTGAACAAATCATAGCTGGGAACTTCCCCAATATGGGGAAGGAAATGGACATTGAAATCCAGGAGGCACAGAGAACTCCCTTCAGATGTAACTTGAATCGATCTTCTGGACAACATATCATAGTGAAACTGGCAAAATACAAAGATAAAGAGAGAATTTTGAAAGCAGCTAGGGATAAACGGGCCTTAACATACAAGGGTAGACACATACGGGAAGTAGCAGACCTATCTACTGAAACGTGGCAGGCCAGAAAGGAATGGCAGGAAATCTTCAATGTGATGAACAGGAAAAATATGCAGCCAAAAGTCCTTTATCCAGCAAGCCTGTCATTCAGAATAGAAGGAGAGATAAAGGGTTTCCCAAACCAACAAAAACTGAAGGAATTTATCACCACTAACCAGCCCTACAAGAGATCCTAAGAGGGACTCTGTGAGTGAACTGTTGCAAGGACCACAAAGGACAAGAGACATCACTACAAGCATGAAACCTACAGATAACACAATGACTCTAAACCCATGTCTTTCAATAATAACACAATGTAAATGGACTCAATGCTCCGATAAAAAAATATAGTGTATCAGAATGGATTAAAAAATAAGACCCATTTATTTTCTGTCTACAAGAGACCCATTTTAGACCTGAGGACACCTTCAGAATGAAAGTGAGGGGATTGAAAACCATCTATCATGCTACTGGAAGTCAAAAGAAAGCTGGAGTAGCCATACTTCTATAAGATAACTAGATTTTAAACTAAAGCCTGTAACAAGAGATGAAGAAGGGCATTATATAGTAATTATGGGGTCTATCCATCAAGAAGAGCTAACAATTTGGAAGCACCTAAATATATAAAACAATCACAAACATAAGCGATCTTATAGGTAAAAATGTGGTAATTACAGGGGACTTTAATACCCCACTTACAACAATGGACAGATCATCTAGACAGAAAGTCAATAAAGAAACAATGGCCCTGAATGATACACTGAACCAGATGGGACTTAACAGACATATATATTGAACTTTTCATCCCAAAGCAGCAGAATAAGCATTCATCTCGAATGCACATGGAACATTCTCCAAGATAGATCACATACTGGGTCACAAAACACCCCTCAATAAATATAAAAGAACTGAGACCATACCATGCACACTTTCAGATCAGAATGCTATGAAACTTGAAATCAACCCAGGAAAAAGTCTGAAAAACCTCCAAATGCATGGATGTTAAAGAACATCCTACTAAAGAACAAATGGGTCAACCATGCAATTAAAGAAGAAATCAAAAAATATATGGAAACAAACGAAAATGAAAACACAACAATCCAAACCAAACTGTAAAGGCAGTCCTAAGAGGAAAATGCATTGCAATCCAGACCTATGTCAAGACACAAGAAAAATCCCAAATACAGAATCTAACAACACACCTAAAGGAACTACAAGCAGAACAGCAAAGAAACCCCAAAGCCAGCAGAAGAAGAGAAATAATAAAGACCAGAGCAGAAATAAGCAATATAGAATCCAAAAAAACAAAAAACAAAAAACATAACAGTAGAACAGATCAATGAAACCAAGAGTTGGTTTTTTGAAAAAATAAACAAAATTGATAAACCTCTAGCCAGGCTTCTCAGGGGACCCAAATAGATAAAATCATGAATGAAAATGGATTTATTACAACTAATCCCTTGAAATATAAGCAATTATCAGAGAATACTATGAAAAATTATATGCCAACAAACTGGACAACCTGGAAGAAAGGACAAATTCCTAATCACCCACACACTACCAAAACTCAAAGGGGAAGAAATAGAAAATTTGAACAGACTCATAACTAGTAAAGAAATTGAATCAGTTATCAAAAATCTCCCAACAAATAAGAGTCCAGGACTAGATGGTTTCCCTGGGGAATTCTACCAGACATTTAAAGCATAGTTAATATCTATCCTTCTCAAGCTGGTCCAAAAAATAAAAATGGAAGAAAACTTCCGTAATCATACTATGAAGCTAGCACTACCTTCATTCCCAAACCAGACAGGGACCCCACAAAAAAGGAGAACCACAGGCCAATATCCCTGATGAACATGGATGCAAAAATTCTGAACAAGATACTAGCAAATTGAATTCAACAACATACAAAAAGAATTATTCACCATGACCAAATGGGATTCCTGGGCTACAGGGCTGGTTCAATATTCACAAATCAATCAATGTGATACATCAAAAGAAAGGATAAGAACCATAATCCTGTCAATAGATGCAGAAAAAGCATTTGACAAAATATAGCACCCTTTCTTAATAAAAACCCTCAAGAAAGTCGGGATAGAAGGAACATACTTAAACATCATAAAAGCCATATATGAAAAGTCCACAGCTAATATCCTCAATTGGGACAAACTGAGAGCTTTCCCCCTGAGAGCAGGAACATGACAGGGATGTCCACTCTCATCACTGTTGTTTAACATAGTGTTGGAAGTCCTAGCATCAGCAATCAAACAACAAAATGAAATAACAGGCATCCAAATTGGCAAAGAAGAAGTCAAACTTTCACTTTTTGCAGACGACATGATACTCTACACAGAAAACCCGACAGACTCCACCAAAAGACTGCTAGAACTGATAAATGAATTCAACAAAGTCACGGGGTACAAAATCAATGTACAAAAATCAGTTGCATTTTTATACACCAATAATGAAGGAACAGAAAGAAAAATAAAGAAACTGATCCCATTCACAACTGCACCAAGAACCATAAAATACCTAGGAATAAACCTAACCAAAGATGTAAAATATCTATATGTTGAAAACTACAGAAAGCTTATGAAGGAAATTGAAGATGACACAAATAAATGGAAAAGCATTCCATGCTCATGGATTGGAAGAATAAATAGTTAAAATGTCAATACTATCCAAAGTAATCTACACACTCAATGAAATCCCAATAAAAATTGTACCACCAGCATTCTTTCAAAGCTAGAACAAGCAATCCTAAAATCTGTATGGAACAACAAAAGACCCCAAATAGCCAAAGTAATACTGAAGAAGAAAACCAAAGCAGGAGGCATCACAAACCCAGACTTTAGCCTCTACTACAAAGCTGTAATCATCAAAACATTATGGAACTGGCACAAAAACAGACACATAGACCAATGAAATAGAATAGAGAACCAGAAATAGATCCACAAATGTATAGCCAACTAATCTTTGACAAAGCAGGAAAGAGTATCCAATGGATCAAAGACAGTCTCTTTAGCAAAAAAGCAAGAAAGAATATGCAATGGAATAAAGATGATGATGGGACAACTGGACAGCAACATGCAGAAGAATGAAACTAGACCACTTTCTTACACCATACACAAAAAATAAACTCAAAATGGATGAAAGACCTGAATGTGAGACAAGGAAACCATCAAAACCCTAGAGGAGAAAGCAGGAAAAAACCTCTTTGACCTCAGCCGCAGCAATTTCTTACTTGACACATCTCCAAAGGCAAGGGAATTAAAGGCAAAAGTGAACTATTGGGACCTCATCAAGATAAAGAACTTCTGCACTACAAAGGAAACAATCAACAAAACTAAAAGGAAAACAACGGAATGGGAGAAGGTATTTGCAAATTACATATCAGATAAAGGGCTAGTATCCACAATCTATAAAGAATTTATCAAAATCAACATCCAAAAAACAAATAATCCAGTGAAGAAATGGGCAGAAGACATGAATAGACACTTTTCCAAAGAAGACATCCAGATGGCCAACAGACATATGAAACGATGCTCAACGCCACTCATCATCAGGGAAATACAAATCAAAACCACACTGAGATACCACCTCACACCAGTCAGAGTGGCTAAAATGAACAACTCAGGAAACAACAGATGCTGGTGAGGATGTGGAGAAACAGGAACCCTCCCTATAAATCCCTATAAATCATGGAGTGCTGATGTATAGGGGCACATGTACCCCAATGTTTATAGCAGTGCTTTCAATTATAGCCAAATTATGGAAAGAGCCTAAATGTCCATCAACTGATGAATGGATAAGGAAGATGTGGTTCATATATACAATGGAATACTACTTAGTAATGAGAAAGAATAAAATCATGCCATTGCAGCAACATGATGGAACTGGAGGGTATTATGCTAAGTGATATAGTCAGAGAAAGACAGATATCATGTGTTTTCACTCATATGTGGATCTTTAGAAACTTCAGAGAAGACCATGGGGAAAGAGAAGGGGGGGGGGGAATTATAAAAAGAGAGGGAGAGAGGCAAACCATAAGATACTCTTAAATACAGAGAAAAAAAACTGAGTTGGTGGGGGGGTAGGGCAGATGGGAAAGTGGATGATGGGCACTGAGGAGGACACCTGTTGGGATAAGCACTGGGTATTGTATGTAAGACAATTTGACAATAAATTATATTTTTTAAAAAGGTACCAAACACCATACTCAAATGGTATTTATCTCTGGAATGCAAAGATAGTTCAACATATGCATATCAATAAATGTAATACACCACATTAACAGAATGAACAATAAAAGATCACAAAATCCTCTTAATAAATATAGAAAAAGCATTTAACAAAATACAACATCCTTTCATGATAAAAAATAATCAACAAATTGAGTACAGAAGGAACATACCCTAACACAATAAATGTCACATATAACAAACCACAGCCAGCATCAGACACAATTGGAAAGGTTGAAAGCTTTTCCCCTAAGATCAGGAAAAAGACAAAGGTGCTCATTCATACCACTTCTACTCAAAATAGTACTAGAAGTCATAGAGCTGTCAGGGAAGAAAAGTAAATAAAGGGCATCCAAACTGAAAAGGAAGAAGTAAAACTGTCTTTGCAGAAAATATAATCTTATATGGAGAAAGTCCTAAAGACCCCATCAAAAAGGTGTTAGAACTAATAAATTCGATAAATTTTCAGGTTACAAAATCAACATATAGAAGTCATTTGAATTTCTATACACTAACAACAAAACAGCTGAAAAAGAAATAAAGATAACAATACCATTCTCACCAGCATCAAAATCAATAAAATACTTTAAAATAAATTTAACCACGTAAGTTTGAGGTCTGTACTCTGAAAACTACAAGACTTTCATGAAAAAATCTAGTAAGATACAAAGGAAAGCTATCCTGTGTTCATGAATCAGACAAATTAATAGTGTTAAAATGTCAATACTACCCAATACCATCTATAGTTTCAATGCAATTTATATCAAAATTCCAATGGCATTTTTCATAGAATAGAAAAAAAATCCTAAAATTTGTATGGACCCACAGGGATTTTGAGAAGCCAAAGCAATCCTGAGACAAAATAAAACTAGAGGAACACAATTCCTGATTTCACTTATACTCCAAAGCTCTAATAATTTTAACAGCATGGTACTGGTATAAGAATAGACACAGACTAATGGAACAAAACAGAGAGCCTAGAACCAAACTCCATGTATATGCTCAACTAATACTGGATGAGGGAGCCAAGAATACTCAATGGGGAAAGGAGAATCTATTCCATAAATGACACTGGGAAAACACGATATTCATATGCAAAAGAATTAAACCCCTAGCTGACACAACTCACAAAAATTAACTTGAAATAAAGATTTAAATGTAAGAACTGACACCATAAAAATTCTAAAAAATGACATGGGAAAAAGCATTGACATGGACATTGTTTTTGGCAATGACTTTTTACATAAGATACCAAAGCACAAGCAACAAAAGTAAAAAATAATAAGTGGGACTTCATCAAACTAAAAGGCTCCTGCATACCAAAAGAAACAATCAAAAAATGAAGACAATCTATGGGATGGGAGAGAATATCTGCAAATCATGTATCTGGGTATGGGAAATTCCAAAAATATATAAAGAACTCATAAACCTCAATAGCAAAAACTCAAGCAATTTGATTTAAAATTTAAGAACAAAGGAATACAATAATTTTCAAAGACATAAAAATAGCCAACAGGTACATGAAATATACTCAATATATCACTAATATCAGAGAAATGGAAACCAAATCCACAATGAGATAACTCCTTACACCTATTAGAATGGCTCTCATCAAAAACTCAAGAAATAACAAATGTTGGTGAAGATGTGGGGAAAATGAAACACTTATGCACTGTTGGTGAAAAGGTAAACTGGTACAACCACCATGATTAGGCAGTACGTAGGTTCCTCAAAAAGTTAAAAGTAGAACTACAATATGATCCAGCAACCCATTTCTAATCCAGTTCATGTCCAAAGGAAATGAAAACAGGATTTTGAATAGGTATCTGCACACTCATATTTATATCAGCATTATTCACAATAGGCAAGATATGGAAATAATCTAAGTGTCTGTCAATGACGGATAGGTAAAGAAAATATAGTATTTATATAAAATGAAATTTTATTCAGTCATGAGGAAGAAGCCATCTTCACCAAATGGATAAACTTGTGGGCATTATGCTATGGGAAATAAGTCAGGCAAGGAAAGACAAATGCTCTATAATATTACTTACATGCGAAATCACTTAAAAAAACTGAACTCATAGAAATGGAGAGTACAGTTGTGATTACTACAAGCTGGGAGGTGGGGGAAAGGGAGAGATGTTTGTCAAAGGGGACAAATTTCTAGCTATAAGATGAATAAGTTCCGGGGATCTAATGAACAACATGATGTTTATACTTAATGCTGTATTATATACTTGAAAGTAATTAGAAGAGAAGATTTTAATGTTCTCACTACAAAAAGGAAATGGTAATTATGTGACATGTTGGAGGTGTTAGCTAACAATATGGTGGTAATCATTTTGCAATTATAAGCATATCAAATCAACATGGTATACACTTTAAAATGACACAATGTTATGTGTCAATTATATCTCAATAAAGCTGCAGACTGGGGATGAGGGTCTGGATGGACTTATACTTAAGACCTGAAACCGTAAAACTACTAGAAGAAAATGGGAAAAGCTCCTGAACATTGGTCTAGAAAATAGTATTTTAGATATGACAAGGGAGCACAGGCAGCAAAAACAAAAGTAGACAAGTGGAACTGCATCCAACTAAAAACTTCTTAATAAAGAAAACACTCAAGAGAGTGAAAATGAGACCTGCAGGAGAAATATTTTCAAACCATGTAGCTGATAAAGTTAATCTACAAAATATGTGATAACTCATACAACTTAATTGCAAAAACAAATAGAGATGTAAAAAGAGCAAAAGACCTAAATAGACATTTCTCAAAAGAAGACATACAAATGACCATCAGATATATGAAAAGGTGCTCAACATCACTAATCATCAGAAAAATGTAGATCAAAACCACAATTCACACCTTTTAGACAGGTATTATAAAAAAGAAAAAAAGTACAAGTGCTGGCAAGTGGAAAAAGGGGAGCCTTTGTACATTGTTGTTGGGAATGAAGTTGGTACAGCAGTTATGGAAAACTATATACAGACTCCTCAAAAATTAAAAATGAACTATATTATGATGAAGCAATTTCATTTCTCAGCATATAGACATAACTAATACGTTAAGTACCTTGATTGTGGCAATTATTTCACAAAATTATTTCAAAATTATTTCATAAAATTATTTTAGCAAAACATCAACTCATATACCTTAAATATGTATCTTTGTCAGTTATATCTTAATAAAGTTTGAAAAAATAAAAATGTAGATGTTAAACTGAATAAATAATTTAAACATATAGATAGAATTTAAATTATACATACATATAAGTGTAATACAGAATTATAAAATGTATATGTACATATATTATAACTATATATAAATATAATATGCATGTATAATTATATATTTGCCAATTATCTTGATAATGTTAATAAAAATATTAAGGACAAACTATGTAGACATTACAAAATAGTATTACCTTTTCCAAATGTGACCTCACACCATGCATCTGTATCCTGGCAGACTCCATCATAACACACATATTTTTGTTTACATACATGTCCATTGTGTATAGTCATATCAGGTTGACATTCTGGTGAGCTTCCATTACAAAACTCAGCAATATCACATTCACGATGTCTTGCTTTCCTACATTCAACACCTTGTCTTTCAATCTAATATAAATTAAAATACAAAAAATAAAACATTACATTTAAGATTGTTGTGTTTATCAACATTTATTTCAAAACTGTTCTATTTCAAAATTAATTATATATTTTTTTAATTTTTCATGTTTATTTATTTTTAGAAACAACATGAGCAAAGGAGACACAGACAGAGAGGGAGAGAAAGAATCCCAAGCAGGCTCCACACCACCAGTACAGAGCGCTACACAGGGTTTGAAACCACGAACTGTGAGATCATGACCTGACCCCAAATCAAGAGTCAGATGCTTAACCAACTGAGCCACCCAGGCACCCCAAAATTAATTATATTAATTAAATAATTAATCTTTCTCTTGAATTATCCTATAGGTAATTAACACTTTCAAATACAGAATTCTGAAACACTCTTAAATGGGCATCTATTTCATACATCTTAATTCATGACTTCAAGTTGACACTAAAAAGATCACAGAGGTAAGAATGTAACCACATGATAAGATTCTAGAAAAAAATAACATAAAACTGCATCAGTCAAGGATAATCAAGAATGCAGAACCCATAGTAGGTAATAGACGAATTCTCAAATGACAAATTTGTTATAAATATATTGGAGGAGCTAATAAGGAAAACACAGGACAAGAGTCAACATCTTCTACATATAAACTAGTGTGTGATCTTTAAATCAAATGATCTTTCAATAAATGGTTAAGTTTGCAGTTTAAACTTTTTGCTAATGTAGCATTTGGAAAATGCTACTTCTACTGAGTTTCATTATTTATATATTTATGGGAAACTGCTGTGTCTTTCAGTTACATACCTAGAGCTACCTATCACAACTAGTAACAATATTTTTACTTATAAAAATATAAATATTGGATAGAATAAATTAAAAGTCCCTTTTAATGGAGATCTATATTGAATAATTTTATGGTAGCTCTCAATCAAGGCTTAAGAACATCAGCATAAATATTATGGCAAAATAATGGCCATAAGAAGGAAACCTGAATACCCAACTAAGGTTCACAAAATCAGAAATCTGATTCTGAATTTAGTATCTTTTTCTTTATTTGAAAGTTCATTTATTTTTAACCCTTTATTCAAATTCCAGTTAGTTAACATAAAGTGTAATATTAGTTTCAAAAAGTTCACTTATTTTTACTTACTGCCATAGGTCTAAATGTACTAAGGTATCTAAGACATGATTCATTATATACTTGGAAGATATTAATAAACTTAAATCTTACTTGACAGTTCTTGCAGCATAATCCATGACCACACCGTGCTCCTGATTTCAGTGTACAAGTTCGAAAATTACAACAGCTAGACTTTCCACATTGCTATTAGTAGAATAAGTAGAATTAGTAGAATACACAAGTAAAAATACATCATGATAATAATATAAACTTTTGCAAGAACTATATTCACTGGGCTTATTTTTTCAGTTTTGGGGACGAATATGAATGCTGTCAACATTTATAGTTTTGCATCTCTAAACAAATAAAATACTAAAATAAGACTTTCACGTCAGGTCAGAACAGAGCACTAGTACCCCAGAAACTCTCAATCAACTAGAAAACTAGGAAAAATGTATGAAATAACTTTTTTCAGAAAATAGAGAATAGTAATAGAGAGTAGAATGGTGGTAAATAGTGTCTGGAAGATGGGGGGAAAGGGGAGATATTGTTCAAAAAGTATAAATTTTCATGCTACTGTATAGCATGGTGACTATAATATTAAGTTATATGCTTGAAATTTGCTAAGAGGATAGATCAATTGTTCTCAACACATACAAAAAATGGTAATGGATATATTAATTAGTTTGATTGCAGTAATCATTTCAGAAGGTATACATATATCAAAACCATCATGTTGAACACTTTAAAAAATACAATTTTTATTTGTTAATCATACCTCAGTAATCCTGGTGGAGAAAAGGTGTGTAGAGTTTAGGCCTACTGCAAAGTTAGAACAGTCTCCAAAACTCCTCACTTCTTACACCAAACAAATACAAGTTCAGTGGATTTCCAAAACCACTCTCAGGTTTGATAATTTACCAGAAGGACTCACAGAACTCACTGAAAGCTGTTAACTCACAACTATGGCTTATTATATGTAAATGATACAAATTAAAATTAGCCAAGAGAAGAAGCAACTAGGACAAAATCCAGGAGAAACTCATACTGCCTTCACCCCACACAAAACTCTCACAAAATTAATACGTGACACTTCCTAATTTATTCTATTAGGCCAGTATTACTCTAATACCAAACCCAGAGACATTACAAGAAAGGAAAATTATAGACCAATATCTCTAATAAACATAAATCCAAAAATATTCAACAAAAAGTTAGGCAATAGAATCCAACAATGTATGAAAAGAATTATACATGCCAACCAACTGGAATTTATTGCAAGTATGCAAAGCTGGTTCATCATTCAAGCATCAGTACATACAACCCATCATATCAACAGAATGAAGAAAAAAAATCATATGACTAAAACAACTGACATAAAAAAAGCATTTGACAAAACCCAAATTCACTTAATGAATTATACAAAATATGACAAACCAGGAAGAGAGAACTTCCTAAGTTTGGTAGTGAACATTTAGAGAAAACCTACAGCTAACATCATATATATGGTGAGAAACCATTAGCTTCCCCCCTGAGATCAGGAACGGGGAAGGGATGCTACCTGTCACCACTCCCTTCAATATCTCACTGGAAGTCCCAGCTAGTGCAATAAGATAAGAAAATGAAATACAAAATATAAAGGTTGAGAAGAAAGAAAAAAAAAACTATTTTTTCCATAAATTATGTGATTGACTATGTAAAGAAAATCCCAAATAAATTACCAAAAAGCAACAAAAACAACAATCTCCTGTGACTAATAAGTTATTAAAGAAGGATTTCTGGATACAAAGTTAATGTAAAAAATAAACTGTTTTCCTGTAATATGAACAATGAAAAATGGGAATTTCAATTAAAAAACACAATGCCATTTATATTAGCACCCAAATAGTGAAGTATTTGTGAATAGTTGTAACAAAATTTTATAGAATTTGCATGAGGAACAAAACTCTGAGGAAAACCACTGTTATTTTCTCAATATTGTCAAGATGTCCGTTCTTCCCAACTTTATCTAGAGATTTAATGTAATTCCAATAAAAGTTCCAGCAAGTTATTTTGTAGATATTGATGAATTGATTCTAAAGCTTATATGGAGATACAAAAAATGCAGAATAATCACATAATACTGAAGAGGAGGAAGAAGAAGAAGAGGAAGGGAAAATGAAGAAGAAAGAAGGAGGAGGAGGAGGAAGAGGGGAAAAAAATGAGGAAGAGGAGGAAGAAAACTGAAGGATTGATAACACCCAACTTCAAACTTATTATAAATTATAATGACAGTGTGGTATTCATATAAGAATAAACAAAGGGATCAGTGGGGCAAAATAAAAACCCCAGAAACACCAATAATAAATCTTTAACAATGGAGCAAATGCAGCTCAATGGAGAACGGACAGTCTTTCCAACAAATGGCGCTGGAACAACTGGACATTCACAGGGAAAATAATGACTAGACACTGACTCTACACCTTTTACAAAAAAATAACTCAAAATGGATCATAAATTTAAATGTAAAATGCAAAGCTGTAAAACTTCTAGGAGCACAGATTTAAGAGAGTAGATCTCATGTGAAGTGCTCTTCCATGATAAAAATAATAAACATATAAATACATAAATAGAAATAATACTAATCCTAAATAAATTCATTCAGAAAGTATTGAGTAAAGGGATCACTTTCCAACTCATTTTATGAGTTCAGAATTGCCTTGATGCTTAAACCAGAAAATATTACAAGAAAAGAAAAATCTGCAGACCACAATTCCCTTGTGAAAATAAGTGCTGTAACCCCAAACAAAATATTAGCAAATTAAATCTAGCAACACATAAACAAAATAACCCAAGTGAAGCTAATGCCAGAATACATGGTTGGGTTAGCATTCAAAACCAATCAGTGAAATGTGCCATGTTAACTGTAAAAAGAAGACTCACATGATCAGCTCAATACACACAAAAATAAGACATTGGACAAAATTCAACACTAATTCTTGATTTGAAACTCTCAGCTAACTAGAATATAGAAAGAAATTTCCTCTACATGGTACGGGCATCTGCTTACCAAAAACGCTTTGATCTAACATTATATTTAATGGTGAAAGTCAGAAAATGTTGCCCCCCCCCCAAAATAAAAACAAACAAAGACCATTCTCAACATTTCTAATCAACACTAGATCTAAGGCGAAGTCACAAGTCAGTTGTATTTTCTATACTAGCAATGGATAATTGTTAAATAAAATTTTAAAACAATGCTACAGAAACAGCTACAGAAAAACTATAGAAAAACTATATGAATTAAAGAAGAGCCAAGTAAGTGGAGATATACACCATGTGCATAGATTGGCAGACTCAATTTTAGTAAAAAACGTAATCCTCCCAAAATTGACGTATGGATACCACACAATTCCAATCAAAGTTCCTACATTCACATGCTGATTTTCCAATTTATATCAAAATACAAAGATCTTAGAATAGTAAAACTATCTTGGAAAAAATGAACAAAGTTGGATGATTTACATTATCGGTTTTCAAGATTTACTGTGAAAATACATTAATCAGAGTAGTATAAAACTAACATAAATGTTACATAAATAAACAGAAAAAAATCCAGGGTAACACATAGGTATGGTAATTTATTTTCATAAGAATGCTAAGTTAATACAATGGTGAAAAGATGGTCATTTTAACAAATACTACCAACAAATTGATATTCAAATGGAGTGTAGTGAACCTCAACCAAAATCACCCAAAACACAAAAACACATTTAAAGTGGATCACAGACTAATTGTGAGTGATAACTATAAAACTTCTCACAGGAAACAGAGGAGAAAATATTCATGACCTTGAGTGGGCAAAGATTTCTTAGGACAAAAAAGCACTACCATAAAAGAAAAAAATGATAAACTGGTCTTCATAAAAAAATAAAAAATGCCTGCCATTCAAAGATGTTATTAAGCAACCAGAAAGGTAGTATACAGACTGGAAACAATATTTGTAATGAACATGTCTGACAAAGGACTAGTATCCAACCTATAGGAAAAAAAAAAAAACCTCATACAAATCAATAACAAAAAAACAAATTAATGGTTACTAAGGACATGAGAACAAGCTCAACATAATTACAGTCAGCAAGAAAATACAAACCAAAACCACTGTGGTGGCTAAAATTTAAAAGGCTACAACATCACATTTTGGTGAAAATGTAGGGGAAATAAAAGTTTTTATGTTGCCGGTAGAAATGTAAAATAATTACAACGCTTTGGAAAATAGTTTGGCAGTTTCTCATGAACATACACTTATCATATGACCCAACAATTCTACTTTTTGGGAATTTGGAATAATGGCCCATTACTGTTAACAACTCAAATATACATTAGCATGTGAATGAAAAAACATATTATGTTATATTCAAACAACAAAATATTACACAAAATAAAAAGGAAGTAATGATTGTGACATAAACAATGTTGAGTGAATCTCAAAAACACAGTATTGAAAGGAAAAAGCCAGACACAAAGGATATGTGCTGTATCATTCCATTCACATGACTTCTAGATCAGGCAAAACTGAAAATCAGAAGTTTCCCAAAGAAGTATCACAATCCCAGATATCAAGATATACCACAAAAGCTATAGTAATCACAGCAGTATGGTACTGGCGCAAAAAAAAAAAAGACACTTAGATCAATGAAACAGAATTACAGAGTTCAGAGCTAAACCCACACTTATATGGGCAATTAATCTACAATAAAGGAGGCAAGAATATACAATGTGGAAAAGACAGCCTCTTCAACATATGGCGTTAGGAAAACTGGAGTTGCATGCAGAAGAATGAAACTGGACCATTTTCTTACACCATACACAAAAATAATCGCAAAGTGGATTAAGGAACTGCATGTGAGACCTGAAACCATAAAACTCCTAGAAGAAAATACAGGCATTAATTTCTTTGACATAAGCGTAGAAACATTTTTTCCAGATATGTCTCCTCTGGCAAGGGAAACAAAAGCAAAATTAAACCACTGGGACTGCACCAAAATAAAAAGCTTCTGCATAGCTAAGGAAACCATCAGTGAAACAAAAGGTAAGCCTACTGAATGGGAAGATGTTTGCAAATGCTATATCCAATAAGGGTCTAATATCCAAAATATATAAAGAACTTCTACAACTCAACACCAAAATCATCATCATCATCATCATCATCATCATCATCTAGTTAAAAATGGGCAAAGTATCTAAGTAGACATTTTTCCAAAGAAGACATGCAGGGGCCAACAGACACATGAAAAGATAATGAACATCACTCATCATCAGGGAAATGCAAATCAAAACTACAATGAGGTATCACTTTACACCTGTCAGAATGGCTGAAATAAAAAACACAAGACATAACATGTTGGTTAAAATGTGGGAAAAAAAGGAACCGCATGCACTGTTTGTGGGAATGCAAATTGTTGTAGCCATTGTAGAAAATAGTATGGACACTCCTCAAGCAATTAAAAATAGAAATTATCATATAAATCTGTAATTCCCCATACAGGGTATTTACCCAAAGAAAACAAAAATGCTTCAAAAAGATATATGCACCCCTATGTTTATTGCTGAATTATTTATAATAGCCAAGATACAGAAGCAACTCAAATGTCCTATCATAGATGAATGGACAAAGATGCAGTATATAGATGCAATGGAATATTACTCAACCATAAAAGAATAAAATCTTGCCATTTGTGACAACACAGATGGGCCTACAGGATATAATGATAAATGAAATAAGTCAGTCAGAGAAAGACAAATATCATATGATTCCACTCAAATGTAGAATTTAAGAAACAAAACAAATGAACAATGACAACAAAAAAGACAAAAAAAACAGAAAAAATGGTGGTTGCTAGAGGGAAGTATGCAGGGGAATGTAGAAAATAAATAAAGAGGATTAAGAGTACACTTATTGTGATGAGCACCAAGAAATGCATAGAATTTTTGAATCATTATTATTGTGCACCTGAAATTACAATAACACTGTATGTTAATTATACAAGAAAGAAAGAAAGAAAGAAAGAAAGAAAGAAAGAGGAAGAAAGAAGAGAGAAAAGAATGGAAGGAAGGAAGGAAGGAAGGAAGGAAGGAAGGAAGGAAGAAAGAATTAAGTAGGAAGACTTGTTCTACCAAATGGCAAAACATACTAGAAAGGCACAATAATTAAAACAGTGTGATATAGATACAAGTATATCCAGACCCATATATGTATCACACCCTAATATCATTTCCATCTATTTTAATTTTTTAAATATTTTTTATTTTTGAGACAGAGAAAGAGAGAGAGAGAGAGAGAGAGAGAGAGCGCGCGCAAGCGGGGGAGGGGCAGAGAGAGAGGGAGGGGAGCAGAGAGAAAGGGAGACACAGAATCTGAAGCAGGCTCCAGGCTCTGAGCTGTCAGCACAGAGCACAGCGCAGGGCTCGGAATCATGAACCCGAGATCATGACCTGAACTGAAGTCAGACAGTTAACTGAGCCACCCAGGCACCCCTCCATCTATTTTATAATCATGCAAATATATGATATCTACAGTATTGCTGCAAATACTGAACTGTCTAAAAGTATTACAACCTGGACTTTTTGTATTCACTGTATTTTCAGAGTTTTGTTTCCAAGTGAATAATTAAAATCACCCACATTCAGACTGTAATATTAATAGTCTTCCCTTACCATACTACTAATTCCATTGTGAAATAATACCCTAAAGTATACTTGATGGTCGGCTGACAAATTAATCTTCAGTAAAACATTTATAGTTAAACACAGGTTTGGAAAAATCTTGTATGTTCAGTTTAGAATACAAAAGCTCACTCTAGACTCTCTTTTTTCCCATCAGCAATAATTTTTAGGGGTACATTTCATTCTTGTTCCAAATTCTTCAGCCTCTATCTATACAGTATACTCTTGCATGTATTTCAAACTTGATTTCACTTAACTGTAAATATTCTGCATAGTATTCAGCCATATTTGAGATACATAACATTCACAGCAAAGAGATGAACTAAAACAATAAATTTATGAATTTTCCTATTTCAGACTTACTTCCTCAGTACCACAGTCACACGCTTCACCTCTCTCCACTTTGCCGTTGCCACAGATTGCTCTCAGAGCTGTTTGCGTTTGGGGTTTATTCTGAAGACATTTGGCACCCATATTTGAAATGAAATTTTCAAAGTCACTCAAACTGCAACTGCTAAAAGTCTTGACACCACTTGATCGCCTAGAGATGAATCCATACGATGTCATTGGCAATACACTTCTGAAAGCACAACTCTATATATTTCAAAATGTTAAATTTAATAGGTAACGATAAATGTTCATAACAAGTGCTTAGAGGCCAAAATCATTCCTGAGTAGGCCATGTGATTTCATTCACTGGAATACATGTCCCTATTCAAATAAAATTAAGTATTAATAGTAAAAAACAAACAAACCGATTAGAAAATGGGCACAAAACTTGGATAGATCACTAGCCAAAGAATACATATAAATGGCTAACAGGTAAACGAAAAGGTGCTCAATATAACTAATCATCAGGAATTGCAAATCAAAACCACAATAAGGAGCACCTGTGTGGCTAATTTGGTTAGGCAACCTACTGTTGATCTCAGCTCAGGTCTTGATCTCAGGGTTGTGAGTTCAAGCCCCACACTGGGCTCTGCAGTGGGTGTGAAGCCTATTTAAAAAAACATACACAATAAGATATCACCGCACATCTGTTAAGATTTCATTTTTAAAAAGATAAGAGTTGACAAGGATATGGAGAAATTGGAATCCTTGGTACACTGTTGGTGGGAATGTAAATTAGGACAGCCACTATGGAAAACTGTAGAGAGGTTCTTCAAAAAGTTAAAAATAGTGGGTGATGGGCAATGAGGAGGGCACCTGTTGGGATGAGCACTGGGTGTTGTATGGAAACCAATTTGACAATAAATTTCATATTTTAAAAAAAGTTAAAAATAGAACTACTGAGTATATATTGGAAATAACTGAAGGATCTCAGTATCTGCATCCCCATGTTCATTGCAGCATTATTCACAATACCAAAGATATGGAAGCAACCTAAATATCCATTGACAGATGAATTTTAAAAATGTGGTACACATGTGCAATGGAAAATTATTCAGCCTCAAAAAAAGAAGGCAACCCTGCCGTACGCAACACATGAATGAACCACAAGGACATTAAACTAAGTGAAATAAGTCAGTAACAGAAGGCAACTACTACATGATCTCACAAATATAAGATAGCTAAGACAGTCAACCTCATAGATGCAGAAAGTACAATTGTGGCTGCCAGGGGCTAGGAGGAGGCAGAAATGGGAGTTATTCAATGGGTATAAAGTTTCAGTTATTCGAGATGAGTACATTTCAGAAATCTGCTGTGCAACATAGTGCCTCTAGTTAACAATAGTGTATTTCATATTTAAACTTTCAAGAGAACTCCTGTTATGTGTTCCTACCACAATAAAAAAATCAAGAATAGATTTAACTTTATTTTTATATGCCTTACAAACTACATCACCTAAGAGAAAAATTTTTGGAAGTTTATTTATCTATTTTGAGAAAGAGAGAAAGCACAAGTGGGGGAGGAGTGGCAGAGAGAGATGGAAAGAGAGAGAATCCCAAGCAGGCTCCACACTGTTAGTGCACAGACCAATGTGGCGCTCGAACTCACGAAACAATGAGATCATGACCTGAGGCAAAAAACAAGAGCTGGCCACTTCACTGACTAAGCCACCCAGGTGTCCTGCTAAGAGAAAATTTTGAGTTTTGGGGTATGATTGTATGTAAATTCTTGTATATAAGAAAGAAGTATTTATATATGTATATAATGCTTCTGCCTAGGAATGGAGAAAACCTCATATCCACTTATGCTAATTCACAGATATATATCAAATATATTCTTCAAACTTCTCTTCTACTCCCTCAGTCTTTCCCATGACCATTATAAAATTAAGAATCAAGCTCTTTGAGGGGTACCTGGGTGACTCAGTTGGTTAAGCATCTGACTCTTCATTTTGGCTTAGGTCATCACTTCTTGGTCATGAGATCAATCCTGGCATGGGGCTCCATGAGGAGCATGGAGTCTGTTTAAGATCCCTCTGCCTCTCCCCTGCTTGCACACATGTTCTCTCTCAAAAAAAAATTTTTTTTAAGAAAAAAGAATAAAGCTCTTTGAAAGTTTAAATCTCTTCTACTTCAATAATTTTTCAATAGCCTTTCACAGGTTTGTAGTATATATATAATATGATAGATAACTCAATGAGTTGTTAGCTGTTTGAGGCAGGAATTTTACCATCCTTATTGTTGGTATTACTTATTACCAGGACAGGACTTAGCAAACATAGAATCAGCTGTCTACTGGTTCTTTGTAACAACAAAAAACTTTTATTAAACAGACTATACTGTGCTTATTCCTGAGTTTTCTCACAGATTTCAGAGAAACTGTATATTAATCAAAGCTTTATAAGGTTAACACACCACTAATAAAGATAACTTCAGAGAATATTTCTATGAGTCACTCTAAATATGTAGTAAAAATCTAACAGACAAGATGGAAACTGACATTTATTGCACACATATTATTAGCCAGATATTTTATATACTTGATTATTTAATTTAATCCTCATCATAAATCAGGGACGCCGGCATTGTCTCCAGCATTTTAGATAAACTGAACTAAAGTTCAGAGAAGACAAAAACCTCACAAAATCCACTCAGTTTGTAAATCAGCAGAATCAGTATTCATACACAGTTGTTTAAGACTTCAAATTCAGGTGTTTTTTAACCCCAAAATTCATCTCTGAATATTACGTAATGAAATATTTACAATCAAATATCAATATATATTTTACTATAAACCATAAAATTTGATAATCTTGTCACCAAAACTGGAAGGTGAGGAAACTTTTAATTGAAAACTGTATAATATTTTGGCTCTGGAAACTAGTTTTAGTCAACTATATTTAATCCCTAGTTATTCATTTTTTGCTCCCCCAAACTGCAGTTCTTAACTTAAGAACATGTATTCCCCAAAATTATTTGTAATCAATTATAAGGAGTTTGGCTGATATTTTACACATTGAATTCTAATGCTATGTTAGCTTTGTTCCCAAGTATTTTATAAAAGCTTACTGAAACTATGCTATAACTAGCCTAAGTTCTGGGTTCAGAGAACAGAAAAATTAAGTGATAGAAAGAAGTAATGGGAAAGCAGTGTCCTCTACATTTTTTTGTTTTGTTTTGAGGTTAGAGATAGCACTTGGCAGCATTTTGAAAATATATATATATCTTCTACACCACTTCATTTTCCATTTTCCTTTCAGTGCTTTTCTCTCTTCCATATGTTTTCCCCCAAATTCCATGTTCTCACTGCTCCTGTATAGCCCTACACCACCACTTCTATATCCTCCAAGGTTTTCCCTATTCCTCAAATAAGACATAACAGTACAATAAATAACTTAGGTGTGACTTTATTAATTACATCATCACAAGTAATGTATAATGTACAATGTAGCTATCATGATCTCATTTTTCAGATGAGAAGACGAAGAGTTAGAAAAAATAACAAAACAAGTGAAAGTTTATAAAGCCCATGTTCCCCTCAATGTAGTCCATGGGGGAAAATGGTATCTTCTCTTCTTCAATCAAACTTCCATAGTTTAATGAAACTGGTCTTAGCAAAGAATGAAAAGAAAACAATATTAATAAAATAATTGAATTATGTTGAATAACTGATAACTCCATGTTCCTTCCAAATATTTTCGCCTTTTTGTAAAATGATGCAACCAGATAGGTAAGCAAACCTTGCCATGCGTTTTCCCTAGGTTCCTACTTTCATAGCTTTTGCCATTTTCTCTGCCCCTTTCCTCCCTCCACTTTTAAATTCATTTGTGTGTGCAGACTACTCTAAAAGTGAGAGTTTAAAACACAAGCCACCCACATTTAAAAAGCAGATATAAATTAAAATATCAAAATAATATACCATTATGATCACTGGATTTAAGAATTAAGTTTGCTCAAATACATATTCTCTTGCTACATAGTTCAAGTTAATTCCAATACATTAACTGTCTTCTATATGAAGTCAGTATGGAATAGAGAAAATAACAAAGCTTTGGGTTAGATAAACTTGTTGACTAGGACCAAACTTGTGACTCATGAGGCTTTAGACAAAGTGATTAACTCCTAAGTCTCAGTCTTCTCATCTACAAAATAGGGATAATAATACCCATCCACCTCATAGCGTTGTTGTGAGAATTAAATATTATTACACAAGTAAAGTGCCTAACTGAACTCTCTGGCCTATAGTAAATGCCCAATAAATCACTGGTGACATTACTGACCTCTAAGTACTCTTCAGTTATTTGCCCAATATGTTGACTATATTCCTTATGCTTAGAACTTCATCCCTGTAACTTATTCATCCCATAACTTGAAATCTATACCTCCCAACTTCCTTTACCTATGTTGCCCATTTCCCCACACACCTCTCTTCTGTTCTCTGTATTTAATTCTATTTCTACTTTGTTGTTACTGTTGTTCATTAGTTTTGCTTTTAAGAGTCCGCATGTACGTGAAATCGTATGATATTTGTCTTTCTCTGACTGACTTATTTCACTTAGCATAATACTGAAGTTTGGCCGTTAATTAACTGTATATCCAATGAAGAATTATATTTAGGTTTACTGTACCCCAGGAACTTTAAAATAACACACACATTAAATGGAAAAAATATTTTCTTACTTGCTCACATGCCTCCTTTGAAAATTATATAACATATAAGATGTATTGCGGAAATGCAAAATTTTGTAAAAGTAAAGTTAACACTTGCCCTATCCATGAGTTTTATAAGAAATTGAAGACTACGTATGAAAACATTTTAAGTATTTATAAAGCACCATGCAAATCCAAAAGTTTATTAACACGGATTCTAAAGCCAAAATGCCTGGGTTCAAAACTTAGGTTTGCCACAAACTAGCTACCTGACCATAGATAATTATCCTTTTTAAAACAGTTCATAAAATTTAAAAATGGAAATAATAGGAAATGCCTTATAGAGAGATTGTGAGAATCAAATGAGTTAATACATACAAAGTATTTATGATGATCTCTAGCACATATTAAGTACAATGTAAAAATATGATATTCTTATTATCATTAATACTAGACTCTGGGTGACCTACATGAAATATCTTTTTGTAGAATACTTAAGAGTAACTGGCCAAATGGACAATAGTCACAGAATAGCAATCCTCATATTCTTTATAAATCTACATAAATTTTATATTTAACATATTATAATATTCACTTAATATATATTAATTTAATACAAGTATATCATGTGTACATAAACATATATATATATATATAATATTAGTTACATATATAGAATTAATTTAGATTGAATTTGTAATATAATATTTGTATATATAAGTATTTATGGTAGAGTTTGAGTTTTTTTAGAAATGTAAGAGTTAACCCTTAGATGGCTCTTAGTAGTTAACTATGAAAAGAACATGTTTTTTAACATTAATGCCTATTTTCACTAAAAAAAAAAATGTAGAACACCATACAAACTTGCTATAGCCCTTGTCTGATAAACTATTTGGGGGTCACTGGCAAATTTAGAAATCACTGTAACTAATTCACCACATACTTAAACGGGATTTTATAGTTTAGAAAACAGTCCCATTTTCTCTTCTCACTTTATTCTTATATTACTGTGTAAAAGCATAGGCATAATCAGTTACATTTTTAAAGATAAGAAAAATAAATCTAAGTACTCTTCAGTTATTTACCTACTATGTTGACTATATTCCTCATGCTTAGAATTTCATCCCTGTAACGTATTCATCCCATAACTTGGACTCTATACCTCACAACTTCCTTTACCTATGTTGCCCATTCCCCCACTCACCTCTCTTCTGTTTTCTGTATGTAAGCCTATTTCTGCTTTGTTGTTGTTGTTGTTCATTAGTTTTGCTTTTAAAATTCTGCATGTATGTGAAATCATAAGATATTTGTATTTCTCTAACTTATTTCACTTAGCATAATACCCTGCAGGTCCATCCATGTTGTCTCAAATGGCAAGATCTCAACCTTTTTTACTGCTGAGTAATATTCCTTTGTGTGTATAATATTTTCTTTTTATCCATTTATCTATCAAAAGATTCTTGGCTTGCTTCCATATTTTGGCAATCATAAATAATGCAGAAATAAACATAAGTGTGCATATATCTTTTCAAATTAGTGTTTTCAATTTCTGTGGCTAAATAGCCATAGTGGAATAACTGCATCATAGTTTTTCTATTTTTAATATTTTGAGGAACCACCATACTGTTTTTGACAGTAGCTGCACCTATTTACATTTCCACCAACAGTGTATGAGGGGTTCCTTTTTTCTCCACATCCTCTTCATCACGTTATTTCTTATGCTTTTTATTTTAGCCATAATGACAGGTGCAAGGTGATATCTCATTGTAGTTTTGATGTGCATTTCCTTGACGATTAGCATCTTTTTCACATATCTGTTGGCCATCTGTATTTCCTCTGTGGAAAAAAGTCTATTCAGGGAGTCCTCTGTCCATTTTTAATGATTGTCTTTTTGGTGTTCAGTTCTATATGTTATTTATGTATTTTGGATAGTAACCCTTTATCAGATATAGCATTTGCAAATATCTTTTCTCATTCAGTAGGTTGCCTCTTTGTTTTTTTGATGATTTCCTTCACTGTGCAAAAGATTTTTATTTTGGTGTAGTCCAATAGTTTATTTTTGCTTTGGTTTCTGTTGCCTTATGAGACATATCTGGAAAAATGTTGCTTAAGCCAATGTCAAAGAAATTACTGCTTGTGCTCTCTTCTAGTATTTTTATGGTTCCAGGTCTCACATTTAGGTCTTTAATCCATTTTGTGTTTATATTCTATGTATGGTATAAGAAAGTGGTCCAGTTTCATTCTTTTGCATGTAGCAGTCCAATTTTCCCAACATCATATACTGAAGTGACTCTTTTCCCCATTGTATGTACTTGCCTCTTTTGTCATAGATAATTATCCATATAAAGTATGGGTTTATTTTGGGGCTCTCTGTTCTGTTCTATTGATGTATGTGTCTATTTTTGTGCCAGTATTATATTGCTCTGCTTACTGCAGCTTTGTAGTATACCCTGAAATTTGGGATTATGATAGCTTCATTTTGTAATTTCTTTTTCAAGTTTGCTTTGGCTCTTAGGGGTCATTTGGGGCTCCATACAACCTTTTAGGACTATTTTCTCTAGTTCTGTGAAAAATGGTGTTGGTATTTTGATACAGATTGCATTGAATTTGTAGATTGCTTTGGGTAGATGGACATTTTAACATTTGTTCTTCCAATCCATGAGCATGGAATATCTTTCTATTTGTTTGTGTCATCTTCAATTTCTTTCATCTATGTTTTATAGTTTTCAAGTACAGATTTTTCACCTCCTTGGATAAGTTTATTCCTAGGTATTTAGCTCTTTTTGGTGCAGTTATAACTAAAATTATCTTCGTTTTTCTTTCTGCTACTTTGTTATTAATGTATAAAATACAACATGTTTCTGTGTATTAAGTTTGTATCATGCAACTTTAGTGAATTCATTTATTACTTCTAATAGTTTTTGGCAGATCCTTTAAAGTTTTCTATGTATAGAATCATGCCATCTGCAAAAAGGTACAGTTTCATTTCTTTCATATCAATTTGGGTGCCTTTTATTTCTTTTTCTTGTCTAAATATTGTGGCGGGGATTTCCAGTAGTATGTTGAATAAAAGTGGCAAAAGTGGACATCCTTGTCTTCTTCCTGATCTTAGACAAAAAGCTCTAAGTTTTTCAACACTGGGTATGATGTTAGCTGTGGGTTTTTCTTTAATGACCTTTATTGTGTTGTGGTATGTTCTCTCTAAACCCACTTTGTTGAGAGTTTTTATCACGAATGATGTTGAATTTTGTAAAAGGCTTTTTCTTGATCTGCTGAGATAATCATATGCTTTTTATCCTTCCTTTTGTTAGTATGATGTATGTTGATTGACCTTCAAATATTGAACCATCCCTGTATCCCTGGAATAAATCCCATGTGATGATATTAAACGATCTTTTTAGTGTATTGTTGAAATGTAGTTTGGTAATATTCTGTTGAAGATTTTTGAATGTACATTCCTTAAAGATATTGATGTGTAGGGGTTTTTTTGTAGTGTCTTTGTCTGGTTTTGGTATCAGGGTAATGCTAGCTTCATAATATGAATTTGGAAGCTTCCTGTTCTATGTTTTGGAATAGTTTCAGAAGCATAGGTATTAACTCTTAAATGTTTGGTAAAAATTTATCCATGAATCTATCTGCTCCTGGATTTCTGTTTGTTGGAGGGTTTTGATTACTGGTTCAATTTTGTTCCTAGGAATCTATGAGTTTGAGTTCAGATTTTATATTTCTTCCTGATTTAGTTTTCGCAACTTGTATGCTTCTAAGAATTTATTTGCCCAATTTGTTAGCATACAATTTTTTGTAGTAGTCTCTTATAATCCTTCGTATTTCTGTGCTATCAGTTGTTACTTCTCTTTAGTTTCTGATTTTATTTAAGTTCTTTTCTTTTTTCCTTTATAGGTCTGGATAAAAGTTTTTCAATTTTGTTTATCTTAAAGGAACAAGCTCTTGGTTTCATTGATTTTTTTTCTATTTATTTCTTTAGCCTTTACTCCATTTATTTCTACTGTGATCATTCTTATTTCCTCCTTCTACTTTGGGCTTTGTTTCTTCTTTTTCAATTCCTTTAAAAGGAAGGTTAGATTGATTATTTGAGGTTTTTCTTGTGTCTTACTGTAAGCCTGTATTCCTATAAATTTCCCTCTCAGAACTGCTCTTGCTGTGTCCCAGAGACGTTGAAATTTATGTTTTTATTTTCATTTATCTCCAAGTCTGTTTTGATTGCTTCTTTGATTTCTTTGTTGATCTAAGTGACCATTTAGTAGCATGGTATTTAGCCTCCGTGTGTTTGGGTTTTTAATTGATTTCTAGTTTCTTAGGACTATAGTCAAAAAAGATGCATGATATGGTTTCAATCTTCTTCAATTTATTGAGACTTGTTTTATTGCCTAATATGTGAAATATCCTTGAGAATGTTCCATGTGCACTTGAAAAGAATATATATTCTGTTGTTTTTGAGTGGAATGTTCTCTATGTACCTGTTAAACCCATCTGGTTTAATGTGTCATTCAAAAATACTGTTTTCTTAAGTGTGGTCCAAGATGGCAACATAGGAAAACCCTGAATTCACCTGCTCCAGGGAACACACCAAATTACATATAACCATAGGACAATTTTTCCTAAATGAGAACAAAGGGCTGACTGAAAGGCTACTGCACAACATAATACAGAACAGTAAAAGAAAACAGCAAGAAAGATGGAGACAGTGGAGCCTAGGTGGCTCAGTCAGTTAAGCCTCTGACTTCGGCTCAGGTCATGATCTCACAGTTAGTGAGTTCGAGTCCCACGTCAGGCTCTGTGCTGACAGCAGGGAGCTGGAGCCAGGAGCCTGCTTCAGATTCTGGGTCTCCCTCCCTCTCTGCCCCTCCCCCGCTCACGCTCTGTCTCTCTCTCTCTCTCTCTCTCTCTCTCTCTCTGCCGCCTTTCTCTCTCTCAAAACTAAACATTAAAAAATAAAAATTAAAAATAAATTTAAAAAGAGAGAGATGGAGACAAAGAAAGGTGGAGACAAGGTAACAAAGGCAATTCCTACTCCTGACTTTGTGAACCCCAGTGGGGAGGTATATACGTACAGAAGGACCAAAAACAGATTCTTCTGTCCTTAGACACAAGAAAACAAAACAACTGCAGCTTTAAAAAGCAACTAGCATTTGAAAGACACAACACTAGAACTCTGTCAAATGGTGGAGGGGCTGCAGGAACTTTCTCTGGGTCACAGGGTCACCCATCTGAAGAATGATGGGTTTATATTTCCCCTCCTCCTTAAAAACGCAGACTGGAGCAGGGTCCAGATGCCATAACGGGCTTGCTGACTCATGAGTCCCAGGCCCTCAAACCCACCCCAGCCCCAGCTGTGCAAGGACACAGAAAAAAATCAAATCCTTTATTTCTTTCTTTCTTTCCTTTTCTTTCTTTTTGTTTTCTTCTCTTTTTCTTTTTCTGTCTTTTATCTTTTCTTTAAAAAGCCATGATTTATTTTTTAATATTTATTTATTTATTTTGAGAGAGAGAGCAGGGGAGGGGCAGAGAGAGGGAGAGAAAGAGATTCCCAAACAGGCTCCATGCTGTCAGCACAGAGCCCTATGTGGGGTTCAGTCTCATGAGCCATGAGATCATGACCTGAGTTGAAATCAGGAGTAGGACACAACCAACTGAGCCACCCAGGTGCCGCTAAAAAGCTGTGATTTAAAAGAGCAACTAGCACATAAAACAGCCAGCACTAAGACTCCTCCAAAAGGCTGAAGGAGCTGCTGGATTGCTTTCTGGTAGGAGGGCAGTCTTGAAAGTACCTTGAAAGCACAGACCAGTGCACAGTCCCAGTGCCCTAATTGGCCTGCCATCTCAGTGAGCCCAGGCCCACAACTCACACCAACCCCAGCCATCTTACCAAGGTGGCCGATATGCATCAGGACACCCCTGGTTAGTCTCACTAAAGCCCCAGCCTTCACGCCAAGGTAACACAGGTGCAAATCACCACAGAACACCCCAAGCCCGCACCACTTGGGCTTCAGACGTCTTGCTAGGACATGGTGAAGAGTGCTCTGGAACCTCTTGATTGATGTATGTTTCAAATCCCACTGCATGAGGTACCCCAGGAAACACAAGCCCATGCTTGCATCAATTTCAGCCACTCCAGCAGGGCATCCCCTATAAGGAGTGCTCTGAACACATCACCCACACCACTCTTGGCTCCAGTCACCCAGCCAGGGCAACCCTGAGCTAGCACCTTCAGAAAACCTGGCGTGTATGCAATTCAGCTTCAGCTGTCCTGCCAGGGCACACTGTATGCAAAGAGCCCAGGAATCACACTGGGCCCTGCCCATTTTAATTTTAGCTGTCCTGCCAGGGTGCCCCATGCGCAGAGCATGCCAGGACCTCCCAGCCTATACCCCACCTCAGCTTCAGCCACACCTAAAGGGCATGCTCTGTGCAGATAGTACTGGAACAACCCAGTTTATATCCACTTCAGTTTCAGCTTTCCTGCCAAGGTGCCCTCTGTGCATAGAGATCTGGGTGCCCCAGTTTGCATGCACTTTAGTTTTAGCTATCCTGCCATGCAGAGAGTTAAGGAATCTCCAGATACTACCTTAGCTCCAGCTGCCCCACCAGAGTATGCCCTGCACAAAGCACCATCAACAAATAGCTCCCCAAGACACCCTAGCCTATAATCACTTCATCTTCAGCTGTCCTGACAGGGAACCTCCTACACACAGTGCCGTCAACATATAGAATCCTGGGATATCATGTACTGCATTCACTTCAGCTTCAGCTATCATGACAGGGCACACACCATGTGGAAAGCCTCTGGATCTCCAGCCAATGCCAGCCACAGCTCCAGCCAACCAGCAAAAGTCACCAACCACACACAGTCTACCTAGAGGATGGCTATACATAAGACCATTCCTTCAAGTTTATAAGTAGCTGTTCTGACTAATCCATACAAATAAGCACAGTAAATCAAGCAAAATAAGAAAACAAAGGAGTATGCTCCAAAAGAAAAAACAAGACATCAGGAAAAAACTAAAAGAAATGGAGATAAGCAATATGCTGAATAAAAAATTTAAAGTAATAATCATAAAGATGTTCACTGGAATGAAAAGATGAGGGTTAGAACTCAGTGAGACTTTCAATAAAGACATACAAAATATTAAAAAAGAATCAATCAGGGGTTCTTGGGTGGTTCAGTTGGTTAAGTATCCATCTTCAGCTCAGGTCATGATCTCACAGTTCATGAGCTTGAACCCCACATCAAGCTCTCTCCTGTCAGCATACAGCCCACTTCTGATCCTCTGTCTCCCTCTCTCTGCCCCTCCCCCACTCATGTGTATACACTGTCTCTCAAAAATAAACATTAAAAAATAATAGAAAAATAAAATAAAAAGAAGACCTGAAGAATATAACTGAAATAAAAAACACACAAGAGAAAATCAGAAATGAGAAAAGAAGTAACAACTGATACCACAAAAGTACAAAAAATTATAAGAGAATGCTGTAAAAAATTATATGCCAATGAATTCAATAACAAAGAAGAAATGGAAGCATACAGTCTTCCAAAACTGAATCCAGAAGAAATAAAAAATCTGAACAGACAAATTACTAGCAACAAAATTTAATCAGTATCAAAAAACTACCAAAAAATAAAAGTCCAGGACCAGATGGCTTCACAGGTGAATTCTATCAAGCAGTGAAGGAAGAGTTAATACCTAATTCCAAAAAACAGAAGAAAAGCCTCCAAATATATTCTATAAAGCCAGCATTACTCTGAGACCAACACCAGACAAAGACACTACAAAAAGGAAAACTAAAGGCCAATATCTCTGATAAACATACATACAAAAATCTTCAAAAAAATTAGTATTAGCAAGCCACATTGAACAACACATTAAAAGGACCATTTACGACAACCGAGATTTATTCCAGAGATACAAGGATGGTTCAATATTTGCAAGTCAATCTATGTGACAAAGGATAAAAATTGATCATCTCAATAAATGTAGAAAAAGCATTTGACAAAATTCAATGTCCACTCTTGATAAAAACTCTCAACAAAGTGGGTTTTGATGGAACATACCTCAATATATTAGGCCATATATGAAAATACCACAACTTACTCAATGGAAAAAAAACTGAGACCTTTTCCTCTAAGATCAGGAACAAGACAAAAAAATGTCGACTCTTACCACTTTTATTCAACATAGTACTGGAAATTCTAGCCATAGAAAATAGACCCAAAAAAAGAAATTAGAGGCATCAAATTGGGAAAGAACTTAAACTATTACTATAAGCAGATGGCATAATACTATACATATAAAACCCTTAAAGCTATATCAAAAAACTAAGAAAACTAATAAATGAATTCAATAAATTTGCAGCATAGAAAATTAATATACATAACTCATTAGCATTTCTATACACTAACAATAAAGTAGGAGAAATAGAAATTAAGATAACAATCTCATTTATAACTGCATCAAAAACATTATAATACTCAGGAATAAACTTAACCAAAGAGGTAAAAGACCTGTACTGTGAAAACTATAAAACACTGTTAAGAAATTGAAGACAACACAAAGAAATAGAAAGACATTCCATGCTCATGGATTGAAAGAACAAATATTTTTTAAATGTCTATACTACCTAAAGAAATCTATACATTTAATGCAATCCCTGTCAAAATACCAACAGTATTTTTCACTGAGCTAGAACAAACAATCCTAAAATTTGTATGGAATCCTGAAAGACCCCAAATAGCCAAAACAATCTTGATAAAGAAAATCAAAACAGGAGGTATATCAATTCCAGACTTCAAGTTATATTACAAACCTGTAGTGATCAAAAGAGTATGGCACTGGCACAAAAACAGACACCTAGATCAATGAAACAGAATAGACACTTGTGTCGAGCACAGCATAATATATTAACTTGTCAAAAAACTAAGTTGTATATGTGAAACTAATATAAAATTATATGTAAACTACAAATAAAATAATTTTAAAAATACATACAAAAAAACACTGTTTCTTTATTGATTTTATTGATTGATTATATTGATTACTGGCAATTTCTCTCTGTATGTTTGTTAATAATTGCTTTAACTATTTAGGTGCTTCTATGTTAGGTGCATAGATATTTACAACTGTTATGTCCTCTTAATGGATAGATCTCTTTGACATTATGTAATTTCCTTCTTTGTCTCTTATTACAGTCTTTGTTTTAAAGTCTATTTTGTCTAATATAGCTATTGCTACCCCAGATTTTATTTGTTTCCATTTGCATGTAAAAGCTCTCTCCAAACCTTCACTTTCAGTCTGTGTGCTTTTCTGTCTGAGACTGTTGTAGGCAGCATACAGATGGGTCTTAGTTTTTTATCCATTCTGCCACCCTATTCTGACATATTTTTAAACATGTCATTTCATAAAATACATAGTCTAAATATCACTCCCTTGCTAATTTTTCTTTCCAATTGAATTTGTTATCCTTGACTATTCTTAATGGTACACCTCCTTCCAACTCTCTTACACTTAAAATTTCATGTTTATATTTTATAGTACTTGGTCCATTTATGGCTAATTTGTGCTATAAGTAAACATTAAATTTTTGTACTTGAAATATTTAAAACAAAATAAACATATTCTTACTTTTAAATAAACTTACATAGCTTCTGGATTCATTATACAGATAGCTCCTGTACAATGACATTTCTTTGTGTCATCATATGATATTCCCAGACTCAGTCCGAGCATCTGTGTAACAATAATGGAAAATGCCTCCAGAGTTACCTCCTTGGGGTACTACATTAGCAAAAACAAACATTCAAATGAAAGACAAGTCACTGAAAGGTGATAAAAAGTAATAATTTTCTAATTTTGAATATACTTATTATTTTATCAAATACTTAAGAATAGAAAATACAGTTCCTTGAACAGGTGAGAAGCTTAAGTTCTTCTTATGAAATTTTACTGAGATATAAGCAAACTGAGACTATGCCAAGCTTTATCATGATTTAACAATTGAATACCTAATATAATTCTTAAGTAGCTACCATAACTATATAAAAGGGCTGTTTTTCATTATATTTTTGGCTATATGGGTCATGATCTTCAATTTAGCTAATTTCTTATGACAGCTTTTGTATTCATTCTGCTTCCCAGCTCACAAAGTGGCCATGTAACCAAATTACTCAGTTTAAGTGTGCTATCAGCTTCCTGTCAGGATTCTCCATGACTCAGTAACTCATATCAGGGGAAACCACAGAAAGACTCTCAAGATAGCATTCCTGGATTATGCTGCTCACATATTTAACAAAGCGCAGGGATAACTTCCTTGCTAAAGAGAAATGTGACACTGATAATTCATGATATGCAATAACATTATGATTTGTCCAGTTATTACCAAATATGGCATAGGATAAGGTATAGGTGAGGACAAGTTGTGAGGAAGATCAGGGCACTTCATTGCTATAATGATAAGCTCTAGTAAAAACTTTGGGTTCAACTGGATTTTTGACAGCACTAGAGGATGCACACTATGAAAAATATAAAGAGAAAGCTGTGAACGAGCAACAGAGAATGCAAATAGGCAATCAGTAAGCTCCTGTACCAGCACTGTAGTAACTCTTCATATCCTGTAGTTGTTGGATTGACATGGCTGAGTAACACCATATGTAAAGCCTAAGGATAAGGGCTGAAAGGCTGCAGAATTAATTTAATTCTCAAATCTACCAGGCTTGATGGGGAAGAAGCTAGAATCTGAAACTTGGGAAGGGAACAATTGGATGACATGGACAAATATACTTGGATTTCACTTTCCAACATAGGAAGCCTCCCTCTAAACAATATGAGAGAGCCCCCAAATTAAAAAAAAAAAAAACAAACAGGGGCACCTGGGTGGCTCAGTTGGTTAAGCGTCCGACTTCGGCTCAGGTCACGATCTCACGGTCCGTGAGTTCAAGCCCCGGGTCAGGCTCTGTGCTGACTGCTCAGAGCCGGGAGCCTGTTTCAGATCCTGTGTCTCCCTCTCTCTCTGCCCCTCCCCCGTTCATGTACTGTCTCTCTCTGTCTCAAAAATAAATAAAACGTTAAAAAAATTCTTTAAAAAAAAACAAACACACACAGTTTTGATGATAATACCTAGGACATTTGTCTCACCAACCCTCATTGCCTTCAGGTCCATGTTAAGAATTAAATCACAACATTAGTGATGTTATCAAGATGGTGTGATAGGTCATTCTCAATTTTACTACCCCTCACAAGAACAACTAACAACTATTCCTGGACAAGAATCCACCAAGAAGATCCTAGAACATGGAGGTGAGCCTGAAGCGCTCCCTGAACTGCAGAAACCAAGACAGACCACATTAGAAGGGTAAGAGCAGCTACACACTGACTACCTTGCCTCTTCCCAAGGCTGGTGCAGTGCCATACTAGGAGGTCTCCCCAGAGTCTACAGTACCTCAAGTGGGAAATGAAAGCCCAGGGTAGACATCTAGCTTCCCCAGCAATTTAGGTGACTTCTTGGGAGTCCCCAGTCTAGTCTTCCCTGACAAGGAGCACAAAGGATGCTACGTGACTCAATCATGGGAAATCTGTGACAGAGAAGGGTGGAGGGGCTTGCAACAACTAGCAATCAGATCTTAAGACCACATTCCTACCCACAGCACCCAAGAAGTAGCCTCAACCAGCAGTTTTGCCCATCTGTGTAGCTAAGATAGTGATGCAGTCCCACCAGGGAATGCAATGAACAGCGAGTCTTCCTTATTCAGGTCATCAAAAAGCCTTGCCACTACTGGAGCCTGTCTACCTCACACCCCCACCCAGGCAAGGAGGCTGAGTCATAACCCTACCCAATGCCAAGTGTAGCTTCTTGCCCCACCTGACCAGAAGCCAGGTCATAACAACTGGAAGTTACATAGCCCAGCAATGTGCAAGTGGAGAGTATGGTAAGCATGGCTGATTGTCCACAGAGCAAAACCAATGGCACCTTTCAGCCAGGGAACTTGGGGCACATGTCAACTTAAATTAAGACCACACTCCAAGTCTAAGAGAAGTAGCTGTTCTACCTAAATCATAGAAACAAACACAGAAAGACAAAGAAAATGAGGCAACAGAGGAATACACTCCAAACTGAAGAATAAGACAAAACCTCAGAAAAAGAGCTAAACAAATCAGAGATAAGCAACCAATCTGATAAAAAGTTCAAAGTAATGGTCAAAAACAGACTTACTAGACTAGAAAGAAGAGACGATGAACTCAGTGAGAACTTCAACAAAGAGAAAGAAAATAATTTTTAAAAAACAATCAGACTTGAAGAATAGAATAACTGAAATGAAAAATACATCACAGAGAATGAACAGCAGATCAGAAAATGCAGAAGATGAATTAATGACTGGGAAGACAGGGTAATGGAAAATACCCAAGCTGAACAGCAAAAAAGTAAAGAAATAAAAAACAATGAAGATATGTTAAGAGATCTCTAGTACAACATCAAGCATACTAATACTCTCATTACAGGGATCCCAAAAGGAAAAAAGAGAGAGAAAAGACCAGAAAATTATTTGAAGAAATAATACCTGCAAACTTCACTAACCTTGGGAAAG
The DNA here is from genome assembly GCF_046562875.1 of Panthera onca. Taxonomy (NCBI): domain Eukaryota; kingdom Metazoa; phylum Chordata; class Mammalia; order Carnivora; family Felidae; genus Panthera; species Panthera onca. The sequence continues at coordinate 161,395,511 of NC_138342.1, read as the reverse complement.
AGACAGACATCTCTATCCAGAAAGCATAGACAGCCACAAATAAAATAAACCATAGGAAGTACACACCACAACACATAGTAATTAAATAATTAAAATGACAAAGATAGAGACAGAATCTTGAAAGTACCAAGAGGAAAACAACTATTTTACATACAAAAAAACCCTCCATAATGCTATCAGCTGATTTTTCAGCAGAAACTTTAGAGGCCAGAAGGGAGTTGCATGATATATTCAAAGTGCTAAAAGGAGAAAACTACAAACAATAATACCCTCCCTGACAAGGTTATCATTCAGAATTCAAAGAGGGAGAGTTTCTCAGACAAACAAAAGTTAAAGGAATTCATCACCACTAAACTGACCTCCCAAGATATGTTAAAGGGATTTAAGTAAAAAAGAAAAGATAATAATTAGAAGAAAATTACAAAAGGAAAAAAATTCACAAGTAAAAGAAACAAAAGAGCATAGGGGAATGAATGAGAGAGAGAGAGAGAGAGGGAGAGGAGAGGCAAACCAAGAAACAGACTCTTAAATATAGAGAACAAACTGATGGTTATCAGAGGGGATGTGGGTAGCAGATGAGTTAAATAAGGGGATTAAGGAGTGTACTTATGATGAACACCACATGTTGTATGAAAATATTGAATCATTAAATTGTACGCCCAAAGCTAATACTATACTGTATTGTTAACTAACTGGAATTTAAAAACTTTTAAAAAAGAATGAAATCATACTATTTGGAACAACATGGATGGATCTAGAGAGAATAATGCTAAGTAAAATAAATTAGAGAAAGACAAATACTATGTGATTTCACTCATGTGGGGAATTTAAGAAACAAAGCAAATAAGAGAGGAAAAGAAGCAAACCTAAAACGAAACTTTTAACTATAAAGAACAAACTGATGGTTACCAGAGGGGAAGTAGGTGGGGGAATGGATGAAACAAGTGAAGGTGATTAACAGTACACTTATCTTGATGAGCACTGAGTAACAGTATACCTGAAATGAATATAACACTGTATGTTAACTACATAGAAATAAAAATTTTTTAAAAGACCTACATGAAAAGATAAAAATATTTTAGATTCTTATATTCTCATCCTGCATCTTTACATTGAATATAAAGGAGTTCTAAAATATTCCTCCTAGCTTTCCAAAAAAATAAAGATAAATCTAGACCAGAGAGACCACACTTATCTCATGTCTCCACTGCCCCAAAAGCAAACAGAAAAGCTACAGGTGAGAGATGGGCAGTCATAGCTGAGAGTTCCCTATGGGTGGGAGCAAGCAATCAGTTTCTTGGAGGAGGGTCCTCCTGCCTAAAAAGTACTGAACCCAGAACACTGGGCAAAGGATCTAGTCAAAAACAAAAGAAAATGATTGCTTATAATTAAAGGAATGCAAAGAATAATTTTTTAAATAATTTAACCCCTAATACACTTAGCATATAGGCCCTACGCGGCCAGAGAAAGGAAGTGACCTTGAAGCAAAAATCATATCTACAAATGAATTCTGAAGTAGCCCATACTCAGTCATCTGAAGACATAAACTTTCCTTTACCTTGAACTCAATGTATCATACCCAATTCATATAAAAAATAACAATACATTAAAAAATAAAATAAACTGGAAACTAAAAGCAGGCAAACAAACAAAAACTCAGCAGTTATTAGAAAAAAATAGGAAAGGATTCTAGGAAAAGGAAGATGAGATTCAATTTTCTATGGCAGTTGGTTTCACCCATAGAAGGTAAAGAAGTGAGGAAAAAAATTAAGCATCTCCATTAGACCCTAATGCCTAAAAGGTTCTCTTAAAGCTTTACTAGCATAACAATATATTTATTTATCCAAGAGTTAATAATTTACATTTTCACAATATTATACTATTTATTAATTTAATCTTTAAATTAACCTGTATACAAAGTATAAAAGTTTTATAGAATAAATTATAAATTTTATAAATCTTGACAATGGACATAAGTGTTGAACTATTTTAATCTCTTATTTTTCATAGCAAGTAATCAATGGACATTGTCTAAGGTAAGTCAATATAATATAAATAATAAGATATGAATAATAGAAACAAATATTACTAAAATGTCATGTAATAATATGTATTATGTATATATTACATATGTATAACTATAAAGCATATATAGGCATATAATGTGTAATGATGTATAATTATTAAAATATTTTTATATATTTTTATAATATATGGTATATTACATAGTAACATACATTAATAATATATCTTATCTTATATAACAAATTATATACTATATATAAATATATAATAAATATATGCATACTATATACAAGTCTGTTCTGTATTTTATATGCTATATATAAATACATACCATATATACTATATATAATATATAAATATATTTATAAATATATATACACTATATGTTATAAATAAACATATATTATACGTAAATATATATGTGCTATATATAAATATATTTACAAATATATATACTATATATGTATAAATATAGCATGTAGTAATACATTTTAATAAATATATACTGTTAAAATAATGAATATGTAAGAATATATACATGACAAAGAGAGTGGACTAAATATATCAAAGATAATATTACCAACATTGCCTTAAGTTTATAAATCAAAATAAGGGTAAGAGCATATTTACTTTAAATAATAAATTTAGGGGCACCTGGGTGGCTCAGTCAGTTAACTGTCTGACTTCAGCTCAGGTCATGATCTCACAGTTCATGGGTTCAAGCCCTGCGTTGGGCTCTGTGCTGACAGTGCAGAGCCTGGAGCTTTGTGTGTATATCTGTCTCTCTCTCTGCTTCTCCCCACTTCTTATGCTCTCTCTCAAAATAAATAAACTTAAAAAAATTTTTAGTACTTAAATTTGTTTTTTAAAAAAATTAATAGGATGGGAAAATTGCTCAACAAATTACTTCACCTTTCAACAACGCATCTAATTGTATCAATAATTTATTTTTCTATATATAAAATATTTACAAAAACTATAAATATTTAAAATAGACATAAAAATTTATTTTATACACTTTTGGAGGTTTGAAACATTTTAAAGAATTTTTATCATACTTTTTGTTTAATCATTTGTTTTCATTTTTTTAAGACAAGGTAGATTCTTTTTTTTTTAAGTTTATTCATTTTGAAAGACAGAAAGAGCGAGAGTGGGGAGGAGCAGAGAGAGAGGGAGAGAGACAATCCCAAACAGGCTCCATCCACACTGTCAGCACCAAGCCTGACACGGGGCTCACTCATGAACCATGAGATCATGACCTGAGCCTAAATCAAGAGGTGGACACTTAATTAACCAACTGAGCCACTCAGGTACCCCTCATTTGCTTTTGTTTTGAAGCTATTTTATTAGGAAGACTATTTGTCTAATTTTCTGTCTATAAGCAAAAATCTATTTGGGTTATAAAAGTTTTTTAAAGGTAATTTCTCATGAGGCACTGTTCTATATAATAAGGAATGCACGTGTATTGATGATATTTTTATTCTACTTCAACTTCCAAAATAATTGCAACAAGATGTTATTCTACAAAATACTCTTTCATCTACACACTTCAAACTTTTAACAGTAATAGAAAGTAAGTGTAATCTCTAAATGCAAATATAAAACTAAACTGTATAAAATCTTTGCTATAATGTTGAATGCTATTTTTAATGTCTATTTTGAGAGAGAGACAGAGTGCATGTGGGGGAGAGGCAAAGAGAAAGAGGGAGACACAGAGTCTGAAGCAGGCTCTAGACTCTGAGCTATCAGCACAGAGCTGGATACAGGGTTCAAACTCACAAACCATGAGACCATGATCTGAACTGAAGTCGGATGCTCAACCAACTGAGCCACCCAGGCACCCTGAATGATTTTTAAATGTATAAATATTTTTTAAATAGTAAGATAAAATAATTACATACCATAGCAATTCCAGCCGAAAAATGGGTAACACACATCTTTCCAGGAACTGTTGCCCCCACATAATCTGGATAATTTCTATAGCTAAATAAATAAGTGCACATTTATAATTAATTTTGACAAATAATTCAGAGGTGAGATTTCCTGCTAATAATTTGTCTGTAGTCCATAAAATCCTAGTCTGAAGCAAACTGAGGTACAATCTCTCCATACATCCTTATTGTTTCAAATTTGGAAGACATTCTTATGACATTAAGCATGTTATATTTCTAAAATATGTTCAGTGGATCCAAGTTTTTAATGCCTTTACTGTTCTCATCACATTTGGTTAGGATTGCTTTTGATAAAACAATTTTGATCAAAAGCATTTTGCTGAGTGACAATGAAAAAGTTTTAATAGTTGAACACTAATATGGATTAAACATTTTCATTCTCATATAGAAAAGCTTACCAGTTTCTCATTGGAATGACTTTATTGTTCTAGAACTTAACATTATTATTTCTGCTTTGAGTGAAGGCCCATATAAACTGTCCTATAATAGCACTATTCCCAGAGGTTTTTCATAAATTATTCCATTTAATTCTCAAGTCAAGCCAGTGAAATAAATATTATTTTCACCTCTATTGAACAAATCAAACATCAGATGAGAAGTATAAATAACTTTCTCAAGGTAGCACCATTAATAAGTGCTACTAAAGGATATGAATTTAGGCAATCTGAATCTACAACCATACTCTCAACCACTTAAGGTATAGATGCTTCAAATATATTCTGTCGTCTTTATAGCCCCTACCAGGAAAAAAACATTCCAAGATGTATATAAAGAAACTTGTTTCAGTCATCAGTTTGAAACTTCCCTCAGTTTCAACTGCTCTTTCTTCACTTCACATTGCACTTTCTCCCTACTGCTGCCTCTGTTCTGTATCTCTGATATTTTCATACCTAACCATTCCAGCACTTGTGTACAAGTATTTACACTTAACATGCAACTTTGGCTTATTTTCCCCAATGTCTTAAGTATTGTTTATACTCTTTCTTAATCCAAGATAGTGCTACCAATAGATTGTGAAAAGGCAAGGAGGTTTGCTCTCACCACCAGTATTCAGCATCATACTAGAAGTCCTAGCCTGTTCAATAAGGCAAGAAAATAAAATAAAAGGTATATGGATTGGAAAAGAAGAAATACAGTTTTCTCTGTTTATAGATGATGTGACTGTCTACCTAGGAAATCCCACAGTATACAAAAAAGCTACTAGAAATAAGTGTATTCAATAAGTTTTCATGTTTCAAAGTCAATGTATAAAAGTCAAACTGATTTTTATAACCTAGCAATAAAATATTTGAAACTAGAGTAAAATGAAACATTTACAGTAGTGCTAATGTTATTTAAGGGTACAAACATGCAATGAGTCATCAATAATACCTAGAGATCGAAAATACAGTATAGTAGATATAAATAACAATGTTGTATTATAATCTTTAAATTTGCTAAGAGCCTAGAACTTCATTATTTCAACCACTAAAAAGAAATGATCATTACATAATATGATAGATGTGCTTATTACCACTAGTGGCAATCAGGGCTGTGCAGCGTTGGTGGTATAGTGGTGAGCATAGCTGCCTTCCACTAGTGGCAATCATATTATAATATATAAATGCATTTATTAACATGTTGTATACCTTATATTTACAATGTTACATAACATTCAAATATATTTGAATAAAAAATTTTTAAACAGGTAAATTAAATTTTTTCAACCTGTGTTCAAAAAAGAATAAAAAATAGCACTAAGGACATGAAATACTATGATATAACGCTAACACAATGTGAGAAATGTCTGTATACTAATGGAATACTGATAGATCTGTATACTGATAGAACTATACAGAACACTGATGAAAGAAATTAAAGAAGACCTAAGTAAATGGGAGGATATACCCAGTTCATTGATTGGAAGACTTAGTATTATTAAGCTGTCAGTTCTCCCTAAACTACCGGACATATTCTATATAGTTCCAATCAACATTCCAGCAAAATATTTCATAGCAACTGAGAAGCTGAATCTAATACTTATGAAGAAAGGCAAAAACTAGAATAACCAAAACAATTTTTAAAAAGAACAACACTTTTGGAGAACTTATATAACTTGATTTAAATGGTTTTTATAAAGCTATAGTAATCAAGGCAGTGTGTTACTCACAAAAGGATAGAACGAAAATAGACTCATACATGTAAGGTCAAATAATTTTTGACAAAAGTGCAAAAGCAATTAAATGGAGAAACTATACTATCTTTTCGAGGATTGATGCTGAATAATTAATTATTCATATGCAAAAAAATGGCCTCTTCCATACCTCATAATATATACAGTAATTAACTCAAAATGAGTAATGAATCTAAATAAGAAAAACTTAAAACTATAAGGCTTCTAGAAAAAGACATAGTAGAGATATCTATAACCGTGGGTGAGGCAAATATATTTTTAGGTACATCAAAAGCACAATTCATACAATTAAAAATTGATAAGTTAATTATGAATTCATCAAAATCTGTTTTTTAAAATATATTGTTAAGAAACTTAAAAAACAACCCACAGCCAGAAAATATTTTTAAATCATATATTATTATAAAAGACATGTACAAGAATGCTTAAAGAACACTTAAAACTCAATAGGAAGAGCTGGTCCAAGAGAGCGACACAGGAAGATCCTGATTTCACCTCCACCATGGACACACCAAATCTACACCTATTTATATAGCAATTCCTCCTGAAAAAGAACTGAGAGCTAACTGAGCAGCTTCTGTACAACAAAAGATAGAAAGACAAGAAAGAATGGCAAGACAGAAGAGAACCCCCACCTCCAACACTGTGAATGGCAATGAGGAGGTACGGTACTGAGAGACCAGGAGCAGATTCATCTGCCCTAGGCTCAGACAAAAAAGCTGTGGTTAAAAGAGCAACTCGTACATAAAAGAGCCAGCCCTAGAAATCCACCAAATGGCAGGGGAGTTGCTGGAACTCTCTGCAGGTTGGAGGGACAAGTGCAATGGTTTATATTCTGCCTGCACCTTAATAATGCAGATAAAAGCAGGGTCTGGGAGCCATAGCCAACCAGGCCTCCAGGCCACTCCCGGATGCCCTGAGGCACAGAAAAGAAGCCAGCATTTAAAAGACCATCTAGTATATAAAAGATCCAGCCCAGAGAACTCCACCAAACCGGGATTGGGGGTGGGGTTGGAGGGCAGCTCCTAGAACTCTCTCCAGGCCAACAGAGGTAGTAAATGCAACAGTTTCCCTTCCCTAAGTTCCCCTTCCATCTTGATAATGTGAATGGGAGCAAGGTACAGGTGCCCTGGCCAGTTTATTACCTCAGTGAGCCCTGCCACCCCAGCTGTTCCTCTAGGATGCCCCTGGTCATTGCTCACTGCAGCCCCAGCCATCAGAACAATCCAGGCCCACACCACTGTAGCTTCAGTCAGCTTGCAAGGGCACCCCCAGCACAGAATACTCCAGGACCTCCAACTGACACCTGTTTCAGCTCCGACTGAAGAAAGAAAATATTAACCAATATAAAGGGAGAAATTGACAGTAATGCAATAATAGTAGGGGACTTAAATACCCCACTTACATCAATTGATAGATCATCCACATCTAAAACCAATAAGGAAAACAGTATCTTTGAATAAACACATTAGACCTGATGGACATAACAGATATATACAGAATATTCCATACAAAAAAAAACAGCAGAATACATAGTCTTTTCAAGTGTATATGGAACATGTTCTAGCATAGATCATGGTAGAACACAAAATAAGGTCCCAATAAATTTGAAAACACTGAAACTATATCATGCATCTTTTCTGACCATAACAATATGAAACCAGAAATCAATTACAAGGGAAAAAAAAACTAGAAAAACCAAACACATTGAGGCTAAACAACATGCTAATAAACAACCAATAGGTCAACAAAGAAATAAAAAAAAAATATGTGGAGACAGATGAAAATGAAAAACACAATGTCCCAGGGGCACCTGGGTGGCTCAGTCAATTGAGCATGCGACTCGGTTTCAGCTCGGGTCATGATCTCAGTTTTGTGAGTTCAGTGTGGAGCCTGTTTGGGATTCTCTGTCTCCCTCTCTCTCTGCCCCTCCCCCACTTGTGCTCTGTCTCTCAAAATAAATAAACTTAAACACACACACACACACACACACACACACACACACACACACACACAGACACTGGCCCAAAATCCATGGCACTCAGAGAAAGCAGTACTAAGAGGAAAACTGATGGTGATACAGGCACACCTCAAAACAACAAGAAAAATCTCAGTCTAACCTTACATCTAAAGGAGCTAGAAAAAGAACAAGCCCAAAATTAGCAGAAGGAAGGAAACAATAAATATCAGAATAGAAATAAATGAAATAGAGGCTAAAACAAATCAATAGAAAAGATCAATGAAACAAAGAGCTGGTTCTTTGAAGATAAACAAAATGGATAAACTATTAGTCTTTCTCAAGGTACTTTTTGCTTTCTCTCTTGGTTTTTTTGACCCATTACTTTTTTCAGTAGCATTTGTTTAAGCTCCATACATTTGTGAATTTTCCAGTTTTCTTCTTGTATTCATTTCCAGTTTCATACAATTGTGATCAGAAAAAATACCAGATATGCTTTAAGTCTTCTTAAATTTATTAAGACTTGTTTTGTGGCCTACCACATGATCTATCCTGGATAATGTCCTACATGTGCTTGAGAATACAGTGCATTGTGTTGGTTTTAAAAGTAATATTCTGTATATATCAAGTCCATATGATCTAATATGTTATTTAAGGCCATTGTTTCCTTTTTGATTTTGTCTGGCTCCATTCCTTCACTTTCAGTGTGTGTATGCCTCCTTACATATGAAGTGAGAACACTGTAGGCACCACAGAAATGTGTCTTGTTTTTTATCCATTTAGCCACTCTGTCTTTTGATTGAAGAAGTTAATTTACATTTAAACAATCATAGATAGTCCCCAACAACAGGTATATTCTTATTGCCATTTTATTGTTTTATGGCTGCTTTGTAACTGCCCTGTTCATTTCTCTTTCTCTTGCTCTCTTCCTTTTTAATTTGATGATTTTCTGTAATGGTATGTTTACATTCATTTCATGTTACCTTTTGTATGTATAATACAAAGGTTTGTAGGTTTTACGTTTGTGGTTATCATGAGACTTACACAAAACAAATTATATTTGTACCAGTCTACTTTAAGGTGATAAAAATTTAACTTTAGGGGGCGCCTGGGTGGCTCAGTAGGTTGGGTATCCGACTTCAACTCAGGTCACGATCTCACAGTTGGTGGGTTCAAGCCCTGCATCAGGCTCTATGCTGACAGCTTGGAGCCTGGAGCCTGCTTTGGATTCTGTGTCTCCCTTTCTCTCTGCCCCTCCCCATTCATGCTCTGTCTCTCTCTGTTTCTCAAAAATAAATAAAAGTTAAAAAAAATTTTAAAAAACTTAACTTTGAACACATTCTAACTCTACATTCTTACTGCCTTTACCCCCATGTTTTGTTATGATGTCACAATTTATATCTTTCGACCTTGTGTATTCTTTAAAAAATTATTGTAGTTATAGTTGTGTTTACTACTTTGTTTTTAAACTTTCTTGCTATCTTTATAAGTGATGAACCCATCCCATTTACAACATTAGATTTATCTGGATTTTACTTTTGTTTTTTTAATTTTTTAACTTTTATTTATTATTGAGAGACACAAAGAGACAGAGCATGAGCATTGGAGGGGCAGACAGAGGGGAGACACAGAATCTGGAGCAGGTTCCAGGCTCTGAGCTGTCAGCACAGAGTCCAACGCGGGGCTCAAACTCACCAACCGTGAGATCATGACCTCAGCCAAAGTTGGATGCTTAACCAACTGAGCCACCCAGGTGCCCCTAGATTTTACTATTACTTTACCTTTACCAGTGAGATTTATATTTTCATGTGTTTTCTTGTTACTAATTAGTGCCCATCTCATTTTAGCTTAAACATATCCCTTTAGCATTTCTTGTAAGACTGGTCTAGTGGTTATGATATCCTTTAGGTTTTGCTTGTTGGAAAACTCTTTATGTCTCCCTCAATTTTTCTAGGTACAGTATTCCTAATAAACATTCTTTTTCTTTCAGTACTTCAAATGTATCATGCAACTCCCTCCTGGCCTGGAAAGTTTCTGCTGAAAAATCTGCTAATAGTGTTATGGGGTTTCCTTGTATGTAACAATTTGGGATTTTTTTCTTGCTGCATTTAAGATTCCCTCTTCTTTAACTTTCACCAATTTGATTTTAATGTATCTTGGTGTGAGTCTCTTTGGCTTTGGCTTTTTTGGTTCTCTCTGGAATTACCATATCTGAATGCCTATTCCCTTCCCGAGGTTAGGGAAGTTTTCAGGCATATTTCTTCACCAAAGTTTTCTACTCTTTTCTCCTTCTGATATGCCTGTAATGTGAATATTGGTCTGCTTGGCATTCTCCCATAAGTCCCTTAAGAAGCTACTTTTATTCTTCTTTCTTTTTTTCTATTTGCTGCTTTGACTGGGTGAGCTCCACTGACCTTTGAGTTCACTGATGCTTTCTTTCACTTCATCTAATGTGCTGCTGAACGCTTCTAATGTCTCTTTCCATTCAGTTATATCTTTAGCGGTATGATTTCTATTTTGTACTTCCTTACATTTTGTCTCTTTATTGAAATTCTCACCTTGTCCAAACATTCCTGAGCTCAAACAGCATCTTTAAGACCATTATTTTGAGGTCTTTATCAGGTAAATCACTTATAACCATTTCATTAAGATCTTTTTCTGAAATTTAATCTTGGTCTTTCATTTGCAACATAGTCCTGTTTTGTATTTGCTTGACTTTGTATTAGTTTCTATGCATTAAATAAATCAGTTACCTTTCTCAGTCTTAAAGGAGTGACCTTGTTTAGGATATAAACATTATCATTCAATCTTGTCCTACCTCTGGTAGTCTCTCAAGCCTTTGTGATTCTCCAAGCAACATCTATTTTTAAAATATTTTCAAATGGTGTCAGGGCACCTGGGTGGCTCAGTCAGTTAAGCATCCTACTTCGGCTCAGGTCATGATCTTGCGATTCACAAGTTTGAGCCCCAGGTCGGGCTCTGTGCTAATACCTCAGGGTCTGGAGACTGCTTCAGATTCTGTGTCTCCCTCTCTCTCTCTGTGCCCTTCCCCCACTCGCACTCTCTCTCTCTCTCTTTCTCTTTCAAAAATAAATGAACATCAAAAAAATTTAAAAGGTCCCAGTAGTTGGTGTGCCAAGATCTGTCACTGTCCCAAATAGGAGGATCTCAGTCAGCATCTAGATTCAGGCTGACTAGAAGCCAGACACTAAGACAGAAGTCTTTAATGTATGCAAATGTAACTCTTTCATGAGAAGACTGGGAGACTGGCATTTTGGTCTACTCCTGTGCTGAACCCTGGGGTGATAGCCAATCAAGAACCATTTCTTTATTTGTAACCACCCCTTCACCCTGTGAACACAAGCTCCACTGGCCACCAAATCTGGGCTAACAAGGGGTGTATCCTCTGGGCTTAAGGCATCAGACATGTGCACAAGCTCCTCTCTTTGGAGACAACAAAGACCTGGGCAGGACAGAGGAAGGATATGAAGATGGCGCCTGCTAGCCTCCCCAGTCTCTGAAGAGGATTACAGTCAGTCTCCAGATGTGTGTTTAATTCAATGTGTACATAGCTATGTGGCCCTGAGGCCAGAGCTAAGAAGATAACTAATAAGCCTCTTTCACAGAAAGACTGGACGTGCATTTCAGTTTCTTGTCTCTGTACTGTGCCCGGTGGGGTATAGCCAGTCAACAACTATTTTTCCATTAGCTACAGTCCTATAGGACCCATGAAAGTAAACCCAATGACCACCAGAGCCAGGTGATCAACAGGTATCCGGTGGGTAGCAACCATAAAAACTGTGGCACCAAATGAGACACAAGCTCTTTCTGAGAGATTCCAGCAACCCAGAGTAATGAAGAAGGAAAGCACAAAATGGCACCTATGGCCTCTGTCTTTGAAAACTAATTCCTTAGGCCCTTAGATGTGTGTTAAATTCCCTCTTTCACAGGAATACTGGGCATTTCCGTCCTCTGTTCTAGGCCTTGTGAGTAGCCACAGAGTCTGATGAGTCCTTAAGAACTGTTTCCCGGAGAGAGGCCAAGATGGCGGAACAGCATGGAAGTTTTTTGTGTGTCTCGCATCCATGAAATACAGCCAGACCAACACTAAACCATCCTGCACACCTAGAAAAGTGGTCTGAGGATTAACACAACAATCTGCACAACCTGAACCACAGAGTTCAGTAGGTATGCAGTGCGGAGAGGTGAACTGGGGGAGACAGAAGCTGCGGAGGGCAGGGAGCCACTTTTGTATGTGGAGAGAGGATGGAGACAGGGCAGGAGGAGAATACAGGAAAAGCCCCCCCCCCCCCCCCGCCAAAGCAGATAGACAGAAAATGGAGAAGTGGAAACAGACACAGGGACTGAACTAGAAAGGGAGAAAGGAGAAAGGAGAGGGTTTAAATTCCATTAAGACAATAGGGGCGCCTGGGTGGCTCAGTGGGTTGAGCATCTGACTTTGGCTCAGGTCATGATCTCACAGTCTGTGAGTTTAAGCCCCGCATCGGGCTCTGTGCTGACAGCTCAGAGCCTGGAGCCTGCTTCAGATTCTGTGTCTCCCTCTCTCTCTGACCCTCTCCTGTTCATGCTCTGTCCCTCTCTGTTTCAAAAATAAATAAACATTAAAAAAAATTTTTAAATAAAATAAATTCCATTAAGACTATAAAAAAGGGAGAGCACAGAGTCTGAAACTCTGCAGCTCAATGCCTGGCGGTGCTCTGGTGGGAAGGCCGAATCCCCAGGAGCAGAGTGGGGTCCAGGAGGTTCTCAGGCCACACGGGGAGAAGCAGTTCCACTGCTGAGAGGACACCTGGTAGAGGCTGTGTGTGTCCCCCAAAGGCAATGCCCCAGTGGACCCGGGAGAACAACCACATTCGCTGGTGCTGGAACAACGTCATTAAGGGTGAATCCTGGTGCCAAATGTGTGTTGTGATTTTTCATAATCCCTGAAACACTGCTGCTACACTATCTTGCAAACTTTTTCTGGGGTGGGCTGACACCCAGCCGCAGTCTCTGGGGATTGGCAGCATGGTCCCGCAAACATTCCTGGATGTGGCCAACACCCAGCCATTACTCAGTGAAACCCTCCTGCAGAGGGGCAGAATGGGTCAAAGCCACAGTCCCTCAGAAGTAAGGGGTTGAGAAACACAGCCACATCTGAGACAAAACTCAGGAGGGAGGTGCTGCCTGGGACTTCATCAGAGACTATGTAAAAGCAGGGAGTAGACAGAGGCCGAAGGCAAAGGACATGTGTGTAATTGCTGATCAGGGAGAACAGAGTTCCAATACTAGAGACTGGGTAGCTGGGTGCCGCCATTGTCACCGTTCCCATGCATGTGCATACGCACCTATAAGCACCACAACAATCCACCTCAAGAGGCTCCCAGCACCATCTAGTGAAGAATGGAGCCGTTACCCTAAGCCCTGCCCAACTGGGCAACCTTGCTCTTCAGGAACACAAGTCTCATCGCCTGCTTAGTGTATGGACTATAAAGTGCTTCATAGTTTGACTTCTAGAGGAAAACGAAGTAATTTCAGTCATATTTCAGTCTGTTCGCCAATCCATCTATTCAACTTTCTCTATTCTTTTTTGTTTCTTTTCTTTTTCTTGAGTACAAAAAGAGAAAAAAATCACTTTTATTAAAGTTATTTTTTTCTATTATATTTTTAACTTTTGTGTAAATTTTTTCAAATTCTATTTTACTTCCATCATTTCATTTTAGTCTACTTCAGTGTATTTAATTTTCAAATTTTAAAAGATTTCCTTTTTTTTTTCTTTCCCATTTTTTCTCTAATGTATCAAGCCCCTTTCAACACCCAGACCAAAACACACCTAGGATCTAGCATAATTTATTCAATTTTGTGTGTGTGCATTTGTTTTTAATTTTTTAATTTTAATATTTGTTAATTTTCAGTTTTTTACCTCATTAATTCCTTTTCTCTCTTCAAAATGACAAAACGAAGAAATTCACCCCAAAAGAAGAGCAGAAAGAAACGACAGCCAGGGACTAACCAACACAGATACAAGCAAGATGTCTGAACCAGAATTTAGAATCACAATAATAAGAATACTAGCTGGAATCAAAAATAGATTAGAATCCCTTTCTGTGGAGATAAAAGAAGTAAAAGCTAGTCAGGATGAAATAGAAAATGTTATAACTGAGGTTCAATCTCGAATGGATGCCATGGCACCAAGGATGGATGAGGCAGAACAGAGAATCAGCGATATAGAGGACAAATTTATGGAGAATAATGAAGCAGAAAAAAGAGTGAGATTAACGCAAAAGAGCACAATTTAAGAATTAGAGAAATCAGCGACTCATTAAAAAGGAATAACATCAGAATCATAGGAGCCCAGAAGAGGAAGAGAGAGAAATAGGGGTAGAAGTGTTATGTGAGCAAATCCTAGCACAAAACTTTCCCAACATGGGGAAAGACACAGACATCAAAATCCAGGAATCACAGAAGACCCCCACTAGATTCAACAGAAACTGACCATCAATAAAGCATATCACAGTCAAATTCACATTATACTCAGGAAAGGAAAGAATCATGAAAGCATCAAGGGGAAAAAAGTCCTTAACCTACAAGGGAAGACAGATGAGGTTTGCAGCAGACCTATACACAGAAACTTGGCAGGCCAGAAAGGAGTGGCAGGATATATTCAACGTGCTGAATCAGAAAAATATGCAGCCAAGAATTCTTTATCCAGCAAGGCTGTCATTCAAAACAGAAAGAGAGATAAAAAGTTTCCCACACAAACAAAACTTAAAGCAGTTTGTGACCACTAAACCAGCCCTGCAAGAAATTTTAATGGGGACTCTCTGAAGGGAGAAAAGATGGGGGAAAAACAAATAAATAAAGACCAAAAGCAACAAAGACTAGAAAGGACCAGAGAACGCCACCAGAAACTCTACAAGCAACATAATGGCAATAAATTCATATCTTTCATACTCACTTTAAACGTCAATGGACTCAATGCTCCAATCAAAAGACACAGGGTAACAGAATGGATAAGAAAACAAGATCCATCTATATGCTGTTTACAAGAGACCCACTTTGAACTTAAAGACACCTTCAGATTCAAACTAAGGGGATGGAGAACCATCTATCATGCTAATGGTCAACAAAAGAAAGCCGGAGTAGCCATACTTATATCAGACAATCTAGACTTTAAAATAAAGACTATCAAGACATGCAGAAGGGCATTATATCATAATCAAGGGGCCTATCCACCAAGAAGTCCTAACAATTGTAAACACTTATGCACCAAATGTGGAAGAACCCAAATATATAAATCAATTAATCACAAACATAAAGAAACTCATTGATAGTAATATCATAATATTAGGGGACTTCAACACCCCACTCACAGGAATGGACAGATCATCTAATCAAAAAATCCAAAGGAAACAATGGCTTTGAATGACACACTGGACCAGATGGATTTAACAGATATATTCAGAACATTGTATCCTAAAGCAGCAGAATATACATTCTTCTCCAGTGCACATGGAATGTTCTCCAGAATAGATCATATACTGGGACACAAATCAGCCCTAAGTACAAAGAGATCGAGACCATACCATGCATATTTTCAGACCACAATGCTATGAAACTGCAAATCAACCACAAGAAAAAAATTTGGAAAAGTAACAAATACTTGGAGAGTAAAGAACATCCTACTAAAGAATGAATGGGCTAACCAAGAAGTTAAAGAGGAAATTAAAAAGTATATGGAAGCCAATGAAAATGATAGCACCACAATCCAAAACCTCTGGGATGCAGCAAAGGCGGTCATAAGAACAAAGTATTAGCACAATGGAATACTACGTGGCAATGAGAAAAAATGAAATATGGCCTTTTGTAGCAACATGGATGGAACTGGAGAGTGTGATGCTAAGTGAAATAAGCCATACAGAGAAAGACAGATACCATATGGTTTCACTCTTATGTGGATCCTGAGAAACATAACAGAAACCCATGGGGGAGGGGAAGGAAAAAAAAAAAAAAAGAGGTTAGAGTGGGAGAGAGCCAAAGCATTAGAGACTGTTAAAAACTGAGAACAAACTGAGGGTTGATGGGGGGTGGGAGGGAGGGAAGAGTGGGTGATGGGTATTGAAGAGGGCATCTTTTGGGATGAGCACTGGGTGTTGTATGGAAACCAATTTGACAGTAAATTTCATATATTAAAAAATAAAATAAAAAAAAAAAATAAAGATAGCTTCTATTACTGTTTTATGATGGCATGAAAATTAAAATAATTTAATAACTCTATTTTCTCTTCAAAAGACTGTATTTATATGTACTCCCTTCTAATAAAATGAAGCACATGTTGTGAAAAAAAAAAAAAAAAAAAAAAAAAAAAAAACAAAGTATTAGCAATCCAGGCCTTCCTAAAGAAGGAAGAAAGATCTCAGATATACAACCTAACCTTACGCCTTAAAGAGCTGGAAGAAGAACAGCAAATAAAACTCAAAACCAGCAGAAGACAAGAAATAATAAAGATTAGAGCAGAAATTAATGCTATCAAAAACAAAAAACAAAAACAAAAAAAAAAAACAAAACAGTAGAACAGATCAATGAAACCAGAAGCTGGTTCTTTGAAAGAATTAACAAAATTGATAAACACCTAGCCAGTTTGATCAAAAAGAAAAAGGAAAGGACCCAAATAAATAAAATCAAGAATGAAAGAGGAGAGATCACAATCAACACAGCAGAAATAAAAACAATGAGAATATTATGAGCAATTATATGCCAATAAAATCTGGAAGAAATATACAAATTCCTAGAAACATATACACTACCAAAACTGAAACAGAAGAAATAGAAAATTTGAACAGACCCATAACCAGTAAGGAAATCGAATTAGTAATCAAAAATCTCCCAAAAAACAAGAGTCCAGGGCAGGTTAGCTTTCCAGGGGAATTCTACCAAACATTTAAGGAAGAATTAACACCTATACTTTTGAAGCTGTTCCAAAAAATAGAAATGGAAGGAAAACTTCCAAACTCTTTCCATGAAGCCAGCACTACCGTGATACCAAAACCAGAGAGACTCCACTAAAAAGGAGAACTATAGACCAATTTCCCTGATGAACATGGATGCAAAGAGCCTCAACAAGATATTAGCCAACCGGATCCAACAATACATTAAAAAATTATTCCCCATGACCAAGTGGGATATATACCTGGGATGCAGGGCTGGTTCAATATCCACAAAACAATCAGTGTGATTCATTACATCAATAAAAGAAAGGATAAGAACCATATGATCCTCTCAATAGATGCAGAGAAAGCATTTGACAAAATACAGAATGCTTTCTTGATAAAAACCCTCAAGAAAGTAGGGATAGAAGGATCATACCTCAAGATCATAAAAGCCATATATGAAAGACACAACACTAGTATCATCCTCAATAGAGAAAAAATGAGAGCTTTCCCCCTAAGGTCAGGAATAAGATAGGGATGTCCACTCTCGCCACTGTTATTCAACATGGTATTGGAAGGCTTAGCCTCTGTAATCAGACAACACAAATAAATAAAAGGCATCCAAATTGGCCAGAAGGAGGTCAAACTTTCACTCTTCACAGATGACATGATACTCTATATGGAAAACCCAAAAGATTCCACCAACAAACTGCTAGAACTGATTCATGAATCCAGCAAAGTTGCGGGATATAAAATCAATGCACAGAAATCGGTTGCATTCCTATACACCAACAATGAAGCGACAAAAAGAGAACTCAAGGAATCTATGCCATTTACAATTGCACCAAAATCCATAAAATACCTAGGAATAAATCTAACCAAAGAGCTGAAAAATCTATACACTGAAACTATAGAAAGCTTATGAAAGAAATTGAAGACACAAAAAAATGGAAAAAGATTCCATGCTCCTGGATAGGAAGAACAAATATTATTAAAATGTCGATACTACCCAAAGCAATCTACATATTCAATGCAATCCCTACCAAAATAACACCAGCATTCTTCACAGGGCGAGAACAAATAATCCTAAAATTTGTATGGAACCCAAAAGACCCTGAATAGCCAAAGCAATCTTGAAAAAGAAAACCAAAGCAGGAAGCATCACAATCCTGGACTTGAAGCTGTTCTACAAAGCTGTAATCATCAAGAGAGTATGGTACTGGCACAAGAACAGATACTCAGATCAATGGAATAGAATAGAGAACCCAGAAATGGACCCACAAATGTATGGCCAACTAATCTTTGACAAAACAGGAAAGAATATCCAATGGAATAATGACAGTCTCTTCAGCAAGTGGTACTGGGAAAACTGGACAGCAACATGCAGAAGAATGAACCTGGACCACTTTCTTACACCATACACAAAAATAAACTCAAAATGGATGAAAGACCTAAACGTCAGACAGGAAGCCATGAAAATCCTGAGGAGAAAGCAGGCAAAAACCTCTTTGATCTTGCCTGCAGCAACTTCTTACTCAACATGTTTCTCTCTGGAGGCAAGGGAAACAAAAGCAAAAATGAACTACTGAGACCTCATCAAAATAAAAAGCTTCTGCACAGCAAAAGAAACAATCAGCAAAACTAAAAGGCAACCGACAGAATGGGAGAAGATATTTACAAATGACATATCAGATAAAGGGTTAGTATCCAAAATGTATAAAGAACTTATCAAATTCAACACCCGAAAAACAAAAAATCCAGTGAAGAAATGGGCAAAAGACATGAATAGACACTTCTCCAAAGAAGACATCCAGATGGCCAACCGACACATGAAAAAATACTCCACATCACTCATCATCAGGGAAATACAAATCAAAACCATAATGAGATACCACCTCACACTTGTCAGAATGGCTAATATTAACAACTCAGGCAACAATAGATGTTGGAGAGGATGCGGAGAAAGAGAATCTCTTTTGCATTGTTGGTGGGAATGCAAGCCAGTGCAGCCACTCTGGAAAACATATGGAGGTTCCTCAAAAAACTAAAAATAGAACTACCCTATGACCCAACAATTGCACTACTAGGCTTTTGTCCACGGGACACAGGTGTGCTGTTTCGAAGGGACACACGCATCCCATGTTTATAGCAGCACTATCAACGATAGCGAAAGTAGGGAAGGAGCCCAAATGTCCATCGATGGATGAATGGATAAAGAAGATGTGGTGTATATATATACAATGGAGTATTACTCGGCAATCAAAAAGAATGAAATCTTGCCACTTGCAACTACATGGATGGAACTGGAGGGTATTATGGTAAGTGAAATTAGTCAATCAGAGAAAGACAAGTATCATATGACTTCACTCATATGAGGACTTTAAGAGACAAAACAGATGAACAAAAGGGAAGGGAAACAAAAAATAATATAAAAACAGGTAGGGGGACAAAACAGAAGAGACTCATAAATATGGAGAACAAACTGAGGGTTACCGGAGGGGTTGTGGGAGGGGGGATGGGCTAAATGGGTAAGGGGCACTAAGGAATCTACTCCTGAAATCATTGCTGCACTATATGCTAACTAATTTGGATGTAAATTTTAAAAAAATAAAAAATAAAATAAATAAAATAAAATAATGCAGAAAATCCATTAGGATAAACTATTTTTAACCTACTTTACCAAGCCTTTGATCAGAACTTCATAACAAAAATATAAACTTCACAAGATAAGTCCCATTTTTTTAGGTAGTAGTTAAGATTATGGGCTCTGGAGTTAGACCTGTGGGTTCAACCTGAGAGACACCACCAGATCCAAGAGTCCTGAAACTGTTTAACCTATTGAAATCTCAATCTCATTAGTAAAAAGTTAGTATGCATAGAGATAAATTTTGGCAAGTTTTTTTTTTTACTGACAACCAGAGAGTATGATGCCTGAATGAAGTATATAATAATGTATGAATAATCAGAACTGAATAAAAATTCCCTAAATTAAGCTACATCATTGTCACAGATCTTTGTTTTCTAAGAATACTGAAATATTATTCTTACATGAATAGATATGCAATATCATGAGGTCTTAGAGAAAGATAGGACTTTTTCCATTCTAAAAATCTATGCAATACTTCATCTGCCTCACCAACTGTAGAAATCTTATTGTTATCTGACCATAACTCCAACGATGACAGCACAATAGTAACTTTAAATTGGGCAAACATCTAAAGACAAAAGAGGTAAATACATGAAAAATTAATCTTTGTTATTTTACAATAACCATGAAATTAATTCAATGCATTGACAAATCCATGCTCAGTCTATGGCTTATTATTCAGAAATGCCACGTTAAGTTAATTGCCAATTATAATTTCAAAACTAGTATGAATTTTTCTAACTAGTATGAAAAGGAAAATACTTACTGCATTTACAAGGCCAATAATTTCGATGATTTTATTTGTTACTATCATGCTTTCAGAGCCCAAGTAATCATACTGAAAAACAAAATTAATTTTAAATTGAAATACAATCTGTTGTGTAGTATGTTTGAGATATACTCTCCATCTACTCTCAAAAGTTTGAGACTGCTTGGGAGTTAGATCAGTGCAAAATAAGATAGT
This sequence comes from Panthera onca, assembly GCF_046562875.1. NCBI lineage: Eukaryota > Metazoa > Chordata > Mammalia > Carnivora > Felidae > Panthera > Panthera onca. Next base: position 161,374,863 of record NC_138342.1, on the reverse strand, counting down.
AACAATAAAAAAATAAATATAAATTGGACCACTCAAGTATGCCGGTGGGAATGTAAAATCATACAGCCATTCTGGAAAGTTTAACAGCTCCTTTCAAAACAAATAATGTACTGACCACATGACCCAGCAATTGCACTCCTGGGCATTTAGCCTAAAGAAATAAAAACTGATGCTCACAAAAAATCTATACATAAATGTCCATAACAGTTTTATTCCTATTAGCCAAAAACTGGAAACAATTCATATGTCCTTCAGTCGTTAACTGGTTAAACAAATTGTGGTACATTCATAACATGTAATACTGTTCAGTAATAAAAAGTAACTCACTAAACTGGATAAAACTTAAGAAAACATGCTGAGTATTAAAAAATCTCAAAAGGATATATACCACAAGGTAACATTTATGCAATATTCCTGAAACCAAGAGATGGAGAACAAATTAGTGACTGCCAGTGGTTAAGAAGTGTAGGGAGGCAGGGAGAAACAAATGTGACAATGAAGTTAGAACATGAGAGAGTCTTATTAGTGATGGTACTATTGAGTGTCTTGATTGTGACAGTGATTACATAAGGCTACATAAGTGGCCCTACTGCATAAAACTACACACACACACACACACACACACACACACACAAACACACAAATGAGTGTATATACAACTGCTGAAATCTGAATAAACTTTGTGGAATGTGCCAATGTCAAATTCCATATCTATAAATCATCTCTCTAAAGTACAGCATCCCTTGATGTCCACTCTCACCACTCTTATTCAACATAGTATTGGAAGTCTTAGTCTCTGCAATCAGACAACACAAATAAAAAGCATCCAAATCGGCCAGGAGGTCAAACTTGCACTCTCGCAGATGACATGATATTCTATATGGAAAACCCAAAAGATTCCACCAACAAACTGCTAGAACTGATCCATGAATTCAGCAAAGTCGCAGGATATAAAATCAAGCACAGAAATTGGTTGCATTCCTATAAACCAACAATGAAGCAACAGAAAGAGAAATCAAGGAATTGATCCCATTTACAATTGCATCAAAATCCATAAAATACCTAGGAATAAATCTAACCAAAGAGGTGAAAAATCTATACACTGAAACTATAGAAAACTCATGAAAGAAATTGAAGAAGACACAAAAAATGGAAAAATATTCCATGCTCATGGATTGGAGGAACAAATATTGTTAAAACATCAATACTACCCTAAGCAATCTACATACTCCATGCAATACCTATCAAAATAATACCAGCATATTTCACAAAGCCAGAGCAAACAATCCTAATATTTGTATGGAACCAGAAAAGACACTGAATAGCCAAAGCAATCTCTTTAAACATTTTTAATGTTTATTTATTTTTAAGAGAGAGAGAGAGAAAGCGAGCAGGGGAGGGGCAGAGAGAGAGGGAGACACAGAATCCAAAGAAGGGTTCAGGCTCTGAGCTGCCAGCATAGCGCCCATGGATTCATGGAACCCATGAACCACAAGATCATGACTTGAGCCAGAGTCAGACACTTAACTGACTGAGCCACCCAGGTGCCCCCAAGAACTTACCAAACTCAACACAAAAAAAAAAAAACAAATAATCCAGTGAAGAAATGGGCAAAAGACATACATAGACACTTTTCATAAGAAGACATTCAGATGGCTAACAGACACATGAAAAATTGCTCAACATCACTCATCATCAGAGAAATGCAAATCAAAACCACAATGAGATACCACCTCACACTTGTCAGAATGGCTAAAATGAACAACTCAGTCAACAACAGATGCTGGAGAGGATGAGGAGAAAGAGGAACCCTTTTGCACTGCTGGTGGGAATGGAAACTGGGGCAGCCACTCTGGAAAACAGTATGAAGTTTCCTCAAAAAACTAAAAATAGAACTACCCTATGACCCAGCAATTGCACTACTAGGTATTTATGCAAAGGATACATGTGTTCTGTTTCAAAGGGACATATGCACCTCAATGTTTATAGCAGCTCTATCAATAACAGCCAATGTAGAAAGAGCCCAAATGTTCACTGACAGATGAATGGATAAAGAAGATATGGTAGATAGATAGATAGATGATAGATAGATACATAGATGATAGATACATAGATAGATAGATAGATAGATAGATAGATAGATAGATAGATACAGATATAGATAGATAGATAGATAGATAGATAGATAGATAGATAGATAGTGGAGTATTACTTGACAATCAAAAAGAATGAAATCTTGCGTTTTGCAACAACATGGATGGAACTAGAGGGTATTATGCTAAACGAAATTAGTTAGAGAAAGACAAATATATGACTTCACTCATGTGGAATTTAAGATTCAAAACAGATGAACATAGGGTAAGGGAAGCAAAAATAATATAAACATAGGAGAGGGACAAAACATAAGATACTCTTTAAATATAGAGAACAAACTGTGGATTCCTAGAGGGATTGTGGGTGGGGGGATGGCTAAATGGGCAAGGGGCATTGAGGAAGACACTTGTTGGGATGAGCACAGAGTATTACACATAGGGGATGAATCAGTGGGTTCTACTCCTGAAATCATTATTGCACTACATGTTAACTTAACTAACTTGGATGTAAATTAAAAAATAAAAATAAAACAATTATATAATTTTGAGTATTTGGCTTTTCAGTTCGCAAGTTTTTTCACTGTTCTCTCTCTGACATGTAGTCTAAAATTTGGAATTTTTAAATTCCTTTTTAGCTAGGGATAATCATGCATTCACACCAAATATTTACAGCAAAGAAAAAGAAAAACACATACCAAAGCTTTATCCACCACAATATGCATCTCTAGATAAAGAGGGATTAAATCCGGAACAGTTGATTGTGACTAGAAAAAAGATAAAGAACACTTAAAAGCATATAAAACTTTCATAAATTATTTATCCTGAGCTTTTAAAATCATTTTCCCACTTTACTGAGGAATAATTGACAAATAAAAATTATATGTATTTAAGGTATAAGATCAGATGTTCATATATACACATATAGTGAAATAATTGCCACAATCAAGCTAATTAACATATCCACCTCACATAGCTACAATTTTCTGTGTGTGTGTGTGTGTGTGTGTGTGTGTGTGTGTGTGTGTGTGTGAGATGAGAACCTGTAAGATCAACACTCAGGAAATTTCAAGTTTACAATATGCTATTGTTAACTATAGTCATATTACTGTATATTAAATCTCCAGAACTCACTTATCTTGTATAACTGAAACTTAGTACCATTTGGCCAACATTTCACCATTTCTCCCTGTCCTCAGGTCCTGGCAACTACCATTTTATTCCTTGCCTCTGAGTTTGACTATTTTAGATAACACATATAAGTGAGATCATGTATTATTTGTCTTTCTGTGCATGGCTTACTTCACTTAGCATAACATCCTCCAGGTTCATCAATGTTGTCACAGATGGGAAGATTTCCTTCTTTTTTAAGGCTGAATATTCCATTGCATAAACATATTACAATTGCCAACAAATTGGGCACTCTGGAAGAAATGGACAAATTCCTAGAAACATACAAACTACCAAAACTGAAACAGGAAGAAATAGAAAATTTGAACAGACCCATAACTAGCAAAGAAACTGATTCAGTAACCAAAAATCTCCCAACAAAAAAAAATCTCCCAAAATGGCCACGTATGTTTCCCAGGGGAATTCTACAAGACATTTAAAGAAGACTTAATACCTGTTCTTCTCAAACTGTTCCAAAAAAATAGAAATGGAAGGAAAATATCCAAACTCCTTCTACAAGGGTAGCATTGATTCCAAAGCCAGACAAGGACCCCATTAAAAAAGGAGAATTATAGGCCAACATCCCTGATGAACATGGATGCAAAAATTCTAAATAAGATACTAGCAAAACAAATCCAACAGTATATTAAAAGAATAATTCACCATGATCAAGTGGGCTGCAACGGTGGTTTAATATTCACAAATCAATCAACATGATACACCACATTATTAAGAAAAGAACCATATGATCCTCTCATAGATGCAGAAAAAGCATTTGACAAAGTGCAGCATCTATTCTCAATAAAAACCCTCAACAAAGTAGGGACACACCTCAACATCATAAAGGCCACATATGAAAGACCCATAGGTAATATCATCCTCAATGGGGAAAAACTGAGAGCTTTAACTAAATGGTCAAGAAGAAGACAAGGATGTCCATTATCACCACTACTATTTAATACAGTACTAGAAGTCTTAGCCTCAGCAATCAGACAACAACAACAAAAAATAATAATAATAAAGGGTATCCAAACTGGCAAGGAAAAAGTCAAACTTTCACTATGTGCATATGACATTATATTCTATGTAGGAAACCCAAAAGACCCCACCAAAAAATTACCAGAATTAATACATGATTTCAATAAAGTTTCAGGATATAAAATCAACGTACATTAATGGGTTGCATTTCTAGACATCAATAACAATACAGCAGAAAAAGAAATCAAGGAATTGATCCTATTTGCAATTGCACCAAAAAAAATTAGATACTTAAGAATAAACCTAACCAAAGAGGTAAAAGATCTATACTCTTAAGACTATGTAACACTTATAAAAGAAATCAAAGAGGACACAAAGAAATGGAAAGGATTCCATGCTCATGGATTAGAAGAACATTGTTAAAATGTCGATACTACCCAAACCATCTACACATTTAATGCAATCCCCATCAAAATAACACAAGCATTTTTCACAGAACTAGAACAAACAATCCTAAAATTTGTATGGAAACACAAAAGACCCCGAACAGCCAAAGAAGAAAAACAAATACAAATCAAAAACCACACTGAGATATCACCTCACGCCAGTCAGAGTGGCTAAAATGAACAAATCAGGAGACTATAGATGTTGAAGAGGATGTGGAGAAACGGAACCCTCTTGCACTGTCGGTGGGAATACAAACTGGTGCAGCCACTCTGCAAAACAGTGTGGAGGTTCCTCAAAAAATTAAAAATTGATCTACCCTATGACCCAGAAATAGCACTGCTAGGAATTTACCCAAGGGATAGAGGAGTGCTTATGCATAGGGGCACTTGTACCCCAATGTTTATTGTAGCACTTTCAACAATAGCCAAATTATGGAAAGAGCCTAAATGTCCATCAACTGATGAATGGATAAAGAAACTGTGGTTTATATACACAATGGAGTACTATGTGGCAATGAGAAAGAATGAAATATGGCCCTTTGTAGCAACATGGATGGAACTGGAGAGTGTTATGCTAAGTGAAATAAGCCATACAGAGAAAGATACCATATGTTTTCACTCTTATGTGGATCCTGAGAAACTTAACAGAAACTCATGGGGGGAGGGGAAGGGAAAAAAAAAAAAGAGGTTAGAGTGGGAGAGAGCCAAAGCATAAGAGACTCTTAAAAACTGAGAACAGACTGAGGGTTGATGGGGGGTGGGAGGGAGGGAAGAGTGGGTGATGGGTATTGAAGAGGGCATCTTTTGGGATGAGCACTGGGTGTTGTATGGAAACCAATTTGACAATAAATTTCATATATTAAAAAAAAATAAATTGTGGTTTATATACACAATGGAATACTACTTAGCAATGAGAAAGAATGAAATATGGCCTTTTGTAGCAACGTGAATGGAACTGGAGAGTGTTATGCTAAGTGAAATAAGTCATACAGAGAAAGACAGATATCATTTGTTTTTACTCTTATGTGGATCCTGAGAAACTTAACAGAAGACCAGGGGGAAGGGGAAGGAAAAAAAAAAAAGAGAGGGTGGGAGCCAAACCATAAGAGACTCTTAAAAACTGAGAATTAACTGAGGGTTGATGGGGGGTGGGAGGGAGGGGAAAGTGGGTGATGGGCATTGAGGAGGGCACCTGTTGGGATGAGCACTGGGTGTTGTATGGAAACCAGTTTGACAATAAATTTCATATTTAAAAAAAAGGAAAAAAAAACAAAACTGGAGGCATCACAATTTTGGATTTCATGCTATATTATAGTCACTAAAACAGTATGGTACTGCCACAAAAGCAGACACATAGATCAATGGAACAGAATAGTAAACCCAGATGTGGACCCACAACTGTATAGTCAATTAATCTTCAACAAAGCAGGAAAGGATATGCATTCCAAAAAGGTCTCTTCAACAAATGGTGTTGAGAAAACTGGGCAGCAACAGGCAGAAAAATGAAACTGACCACTTTCTTACACCATATATGAAAATAAATTCAACATGGGTGGGGGTGGGGAAAAATGAATGAAGGTCGTCAAAAGGTACAAACTTCCAAGCTATAAGACAAATAAGTTCTGTGAATGTAACGTACATAAGGTGACTATAATTAATAATACTGTAATGTATATTTGAGAGCTGCTAAGAGAGTGAACTTAAAAGTTCTCATCACAAGAAAGAAAACTGTAACTATGGATGTTAACTAGGCTTACTGTGGAATTCATTTTGCAATATATGTAAATATCAAAACATTATGTTATACACCTAGAACTAATAAGATGTTATATGCCAATTACCTCTCAATAAAACTGGAAAAAACTTTTTAAGTATAAATAAATTTTTTTAAAAGAGTCACAGATTCTGAATGTTAAAAGCAAAAGCCACCTCCAAAGACAGGGTGTCCCACCATCCTGCCTTATATCCACAAAAATACAATAAGAGTGGATCTTGGCAGAGACCAACATTATCCACCACACTTGTTCATCTAAGCCACTGTAAATTACCATTATAAATTCTTAGATGGAAAAAATTCAGTATTTAGTTAACAAAATTTCATTTAAAATTATAAATATATATTATATTATATTATATTATATTATATTATATTATATTATATATAATTTTATATATATCACTAAACACTTTGGTGCTGCATGTACATTTCAAAATCCACTTGAACCTTGTATTATTTGGGGCATAGGATTAGAATCTATAACAGAGACACTAAAATAATAGTGGATTAAACAATGGAAGTTTATTTCTCCCTTACATAAAAGTTTGAAGAGGTATGGTGGTTTAGTCTTGTAAATTCTTCAGGAGTAAGGCTCACTCTACATTATTGTTCTGCCATGAATGGCATCATCCTCATCCTAGTAGACTATGATGTATGAACATGTCCACATTGCAACCAGCAGGAAGTGAAAAGGAGAAGATAAGCTCTCTTCCTTTAGAATTCAATCCAGACATGACAGACATCATACCTGTTCACATGTCACTAGCTATAACTTCTTCACATGACCCTATGTAGATACATGGGAAGTTTGAAAAATGTAGTCTTTTTTCACATGCCCAGCTAAATTGTGAGGGGTTTTGTTTGTTTTTTTAAGCTGAAAGAAGATGGAAAAACATGCACTGGGAACAACTAACACTGCCATATATGTCTTTTATAAACTATGCATATTTATGCCACATTTACTTAGAAAAAAATTTTATTTCACAATTACTTTTATGAAAATTAAAACATGAAAGTATACAAGGTGAACACTGGAACAATTTACATGGCTATACATAACAATCTTGCTTTCAACATTTTAATTTTAATTATAGATATAATTTAATGCTGACTCCTTATTTATGAATGCAATCTTTATAAACACTGTCCTTATTAAATAACTTCCAGGAATACAGACACAAAGTCAGGAGTTGAACTAAATTAAATTTATATTGAATACACACTAGTTAATTTTTAGAAAGTTATTAATATGTAACAAAATAAGAATTAAAATAAAAATGGGTCATAAAAAAGTAAACGATCAATTGATGCAAGGAGAAAAAGGCAATGTATGGTTCAAAGGAAATTTTAACATTAAGGAAAGATGAGTATGTTCTCAAGGAAAGAATATTTGCTACAGTTATACAATAGGTTAATACATTTCTCTTATACATAAATAAAAGCAATAATTTCCCTGAAAGTAGTAAAAACAACACATACAAACTCACTTTTTCACTTATAATAATGTTATAGTCCACTGGGTTTTGTTCTATGCCTCGGTTATCTTTGGTAAGAGCTGCAAATTCATTGTTTCCATCCCTTAATTTATAAATAAGATGCTGAAATTCAACTACAGATTCCAGAGGCTCAATTCCATAAGAAACATTTTCAAACTGCAGTATTCCTCTGTAAAATTATGGATAAAAATGTTAAGTGCTTTCAATCAATTCTATATGATAAAATTCTGACAGAATCCTAAAGAAGAAGGAGGATGGTAAAGAATGTTTCTGAGCTCAGTATTTTTAGCCAAATTCTTTACATTTTGGAGATAACTCTGAAGAGACAAAGGATCTCCTGCAATCCACAAAACTAACTTTTCATTTCATTCTCTTCATAGTTGTAAAGTCAGAAGAAATTATGTAATCAGTTGCTAGGTATATAAGTATACAGCATTACAGTGATCAAGAAATTCCCTGTCCTCCAAGTCAGTGACTTAAAGAAAGCAACAGTAAATAGAAATCTTAATGAATTTCTCTCTGCTTTGTGTTGGTTTTGAAAACTGCTTATATTGCTTATACAACAAAACTATATGTAATGAGTAATTTTATTTATAAAAATAAAATTTAGCAGTAATTATGAAAATACATGTATTTTCATTAAGTACATAGTCTGAATAAGAAATTAAAAACATGAGTTTAAAGAGTAAACAACTTTCATAACTATTATTTCCTGCAAACAGATTATATTTCAATAGCTAAGTAGTAAGACACTTCCCAAAAACCAAATTTCAGGGTTCCATATAACAAGTACCGAAGAACATTTATTTGTGAAAATAAGGAGCTTATACTACAAAATGAAGGTGAAGAGTTTCCTGACAGAATGGAAAACTCTAGGCATTAAGGAGGAAACCCTACAATTCTTAGAGTTTAAAACAGTGATATTATTAGAAAAATATGAGTACTATATTAATAACTATTTGTTTATATAGAATTTGTCTCCTCTCCCTGAAGGTGATTTTCCTGAAGAAGAAGATTGTTTGTCTTTATTTATCTTTATATCTCCAAACACGAGGCTAGTAGGTGATATATCATAGTACCAAAAATATTATTTGCTGAAAAACTAAGTTATCCTAAACAGCTCTTCCAAGTTGCTCTAGTCATGTACATTCAGTTGTCATTTCTGTAGTTAAGAAAAAATAAGATATAGATTAAAGAAACTAGGAAATCTAAACCTTCAAGGAAGTTAGAAATGTCTCTAGTCAGCAAGGAACGTGAAGAGATACAAGAGAAGAAAGATGTTCACTGAAGGATATCATTGTACATGGGAATCCTCTTCCAGCTCCAAACTTAATATAAACATAACAAATTCACTGCAGCCAAAAATCATTAACTATAGTGTTCACATATCAATGATAGAAAATAAATAACCTCAATCCAGTGCACGTGCTGAGTGTAACAACAGAATTGGGATATCCTTCAACATACCCCTGGTAATAGCACTGAGCCTATGAAAAAAAAAAAAAAGTGGTTACTTAGGATTAACAAAACTTTCTAATGATTTCTTATTTTTATACTTGCCAGAACTTTCTGAGTATTTTCACAGGCTACATGGTTTATATCAATATGAATAAAGTGACACTCAGAAAGTTTCCCTCTATTTGTCACTTTCACTATATTAACTACTCTTCTGATGAATACTTGAGGTTATTATTTTATACCCTGCTTCCAAAGTGTTACCCATATTTTATGTTAAATTACTTTCTAATATATAAATTTAGCTCATCAATCAAAAGACAAAGATTATGAATCTGAATATCTTTAAAAATCTAATATTCTGCTAAAAAGAAACACCTAAAATTTAAAGGCAGAGAAAGATTAAAGAACTAGAAAAAGATACACCATATCAACACAAACCAAAAGGATGATTCTGGACCTATACTAATACAGGAAATGAAGACTTTAAGGCAAGAAGCATTACTAGTGATAAAGAGGGACATTTCATAATGAAAAGAATTTCAACTGACCAGGAAGATACAAATATTCCAAATCTGTATTCACTTAATACATAGCTTCAAAATACATAAGCCCAAAATTGAAAGAATAATAAAAATAAAGAAATGCATAATTACACTAAAAGATAACATTTGTCAGTAACTGATAAATCAAGCATTCAGAATCTACAGAAGATTTAAACAGCATGTTAGCAACCTAATATAAGTAGAACAAAAACTGTAGAATACACTTTCTTTTTAAAGAGCATGGAACATTTACAAAAATGAAATCAACTTCTGAGCCATGAAGCAAGACAACAAATTTTAAAGAGCTGAAGTCATACAAAGTTTGGTCTCTGACCACAATACAATTAAGCTAGAAATACATCAAACATTATCACAGAGAGGGAAAAAAAAAAAGGAAGATTATATAATTTCCAAGACACAGTAGATAAATTTTGGTGGAAACCAATGTAAGATTTCTTTTTAAAACACTGCTTTATACTGAAACTAAGGGGAGGAAGAAGGAACAAGAAAAAGAAACTGATGGTCCTATCCAATAAAAGTGAAGTGACATGGTGTCCAAATTCAATCTTTCAACAAATTTTTGTTATGCTAACCATGTGCCAGGCATTTTTCTAGACACTGGGGATACATCAGTGAAAAAAAAAAAAACAGATGAAAATCCCTGCTCTCATGAAAATTATATGCACTGGGGAAACAGAAAATGAAACAAATAGATAAAATTACTATGAAGAAAAATAAAACAGATAAAGTAAGAGTGTATTAAGGTTAAGAGTTCAACTTAAAATAGGGGGTAGTCAGGGACTAATAGAGTAATTTTAAACAAAGGCCGTAAGGAAAGGGAATCTTGAAATCTTGAGAAAGAGAACAATATGGATTAGAGAAAATAGAAAGTACAAAGATCTTGAAAGGAAAACATGTCTGGTATGTTAAAGAACAAGGAGACCAATATAACTGGAACAGAATAAACAAGGTAGACAGTAACAGGAGATGAAGTCAGGCAAAGAGGACCAGATTGTGTAAAAGCTGTAGGATATTGAAATGACTTCAGTTTTCACTTTGTGAACAATAGGAGATCATACCATGGAAGGTTCTGAGCACAAAAACAACATAATGTGTCTAGGCTTTAAATATGATCTGTCTGGTTGCCATGTTGAGAACTAACTGAGGGGATGGGCAAGGTATAGAAACAAGGAGATTATTCAGGAAGTTACAGTAATAATCCAAACATTTACTTGGAAAAGAGTGGTATCAGTGGATGGAGACAGAGGAAGAGGGTGGATTCTGGGTAGAATCAATTAAATTTATTGATGGATAGGATGAGGGTTAAAAAAAGTTTTAAAATGTATGATTTTGTGTCCAATAATATTTGTGTTTGCTTCTATTAGTCTTTAATTTATATTCATTTATTCAATAAAATATAAATAAACTAAATAACCAAATGGCGCCTATATTCTAGGTAGAGTAAAAGCCTCAGTCCATCAAGTTTGTCTTTAATTTACTAAGACTTCGGGAAGACCTAATAGTGAGGGAAATGAGGCAATAAATGGATTCTTAACTATATCACCTATGAATAGTGTTCTGTATTAGGAAAACATACATTCAATGTAAAAAAGATTTTAGGGACACCTGGGTGGTTCAGTCAGTTAAGCGTCTGACTCGATTTAGGTTCAGGTCATGATCTCAATGTTTGTGAGTTTGAGCTCAGCATCAGGCTCTGTGCTAATGGCACAGAATTCTCTGTCTCCCTCTCTCTCTCTCTGCCCCTTCCCTGCTCACTCTCTCTCTCTCTCTCTCTCTCTAATATAAATAAATAAATAAATAAATAAATAAATAAATAAATAAATAAATTTTTTAAAACATTAAAAAAGATTTTATAAATCTGTAAAATATAGAACTTAAATCTTACCTGAGCATCTGAAGGATATGAATTCACAAATCCTTGATTATACACATAAACCATAAAATTATGTGCTAAAAAAATCCTGAATTCAAAAAATGAGAGAATATTAAAAGTTATTCTTTCTGAAGCATATAAAGCAGTGCTCAGCAAAGTAAAGTAATACCCCCAGGCCAAATCTGACCTACTCTGTCTTTGTAAATAAAGTCTTATAGGAACACAGCCACACCCATTAATTTATGTATGGTCCATGGCTGCTTTCAAGCTACAACAGCAGAGTTGATACATTTTCATAGAAGTAGTATGATCCTCAAAGCCTGGTATATTTATTATCAGGGCCTTTATAGTAAGTCTGCAAACACGATAAAGGTAGTATTTTCTTTTGACATGTATGTAATTTATAGTCAAAGCAATATGCACTCAAAATAATTTTTCTATTTTAATGAACTCCCTTAAAGAAAATAAGAAGGGACTACAAGATGAGAGAAAAGGCATGGTAAAATTTACAAAGATATGAACTAGATATAGGATTATGAGAATTTTCCATTCTTTCTTTCTTTCTAAACTTTACTACCACGCATATATATTACCCACATAATAAAGTAGAAGCCGTATTAATCTAAACATAGATACTAAAACCAGAAGTTCAACATTCTCTGGTATCATTGCCTATACTTATCCTATTTTAGGTATGCTTCCTCACCTCATGGTCACTCTTCAATTCAATGTAACATAAGCAGACCACCCACACTAGCTAGTTGGGAATCCTCTACTAAAAGTGATCTCATATAGGTTACTAATGACCCTCTAGTTGTCAAATCTAAAAGGCAGTTTAAAGTCAAGTAAAAGTAGTCTGACATACACATACTGTTGACCACACTTCCCTTCTTTAAACTATCTACTCTTCAATTCTAATCATACCATTTCCACCTGGCTTCCCAAATATCTTTCTATATACTTTTATGAGTCCCTTTATCTAGATCCTTGCTTCTTCCATGGTATTCAATTCTGGGTTGTTTTTCCTTCTCACCTTTAATATTCACCCCATCTTTACACATTTATCTTGTTCATTTCTGGTGCTTCATTTATATCCACATAAAATAGATGGCTTTGAAATTCATACTCACATTCTAAATTAAATCTAACTGCCAAATGGACACTTCTGGAATATCCCGCAAGCACTTTATATGTAACTTTTCCAAAACTGAGCCCTTATTGCCCGTGACTCAGATCTGTTCCCCTTCTCCTTCACTGCCAAACCAAATCTCTACTATCACTATATCCAATGTTAGCTAATATTTTTCCTGCCACCTCAGTATATCTCAGAAAAAAAAAAAAGCCCTACCTCTACAGACATAGCTCTGCTTTTCATTATTTCTCATATAAGTTATTTGCAAGAACTTTCTAATTGTCATTATGCTGTCATAATCATTATGCAAATAACTTCCCAAACAATACACACATGCTCTATCCATCTCCTAAACTCCAGTTCCTATAATGCTTACCACTGTTTATAGTCCTGATAAGATGTTCAAATGCAATTTGAGTTCTTTCACTTTCCCTCTTATATACCTGAGAAGATCTTTGAGTTGTCATTTATCATATTCTTCCGTTCTGTCTAAAGGAGTAGGTTAACTGTTCTTTGACTCAATGCTATTCTTCAGCATTTTACATAAGGAATCATTTGTTTATACACCTGTCTCTAAGAAACTTCCCTTCAGGCAAAAAAAAAACTATGTTTCTTGTTTCTTAAAAAGCATTCATCTGAGCCTCTTTCTTCTTTTTCTGCCAAACATTTTTGAAAAAGTTATTTACACTTACTATTTTACATTTCTCACAATTCATCTCTCCCTCATACTATGTAGTCTAGTTCTATAACCAAAATTTAACTGAAACTATCCTAATGAAGGTCACAAATTAATTCCAAGTCAATTTTTCTCAACTTGTTTTCCATGAAAGAATTAAACCCCACAGAAAGTTATTTCAATTATTTTCTCAACTCCCTAAAGGATGGTACATAAGTAGTACTATTTTCCATAAACTATACACCAGCTTGCACAAGCATATAATCTAATTTCCATATTAAATTCCTTATTCCATATCCCTATTGGTAGGCCTGCCTCCCTCATCAAACTCTAACTGATACAATCAGTTACAGACTTACTTCTTATTGCAATAGCCTGCCCTGATTATATAGGTCCTTCTGGGTCTGCCAACAACATAAGATCATATAAATTAATCTTCAGGAGGTGAGTCCCTATTTTTTTCTGTTCCTCCCCACTATTCACAAAAGACTACTTAAGGCATTAGGAACAAAAATTTAATTAATTCACAGGAGAGCATCTGCTCATCTGAGACAACTAAAAGGTTTAATAACAACTACATTAATTATTTTTAACACTATTTTTATTATAAGTAAATAAATTCATATCAATAAAATGAAATACAAAACTAAAGAATAAAAAATTACCTTTGCTTAAGATGTATAGTGTATAGCTTCTGGTCTATTGTAATAATATATGATATCCATTCCTAGAGAACCCAGAAAACTAAGCTGATCAATGTGATACAAGCAAAACAAAAATTTTACATCAACGCATTCCTCCAAACAATCCCTAAAATGTCTTAATTAAAATGTCTGTGATAGATATGATTTAAAATCTGCAACAATATATCAAAAATTATAACATATACTTATTATATAATCCATTCTTACTATTTCCACAAAACTAAGTCCAACCTAAGGATTTATATAGGATTAGAAATCTATATTTAACTGAAGTTTAAGGTCTTCTGAAATTAGAGACTATGTGTTATGCTGTAATATCTATTTAGGGGACATCATTGGGATAATAAGGTATCCTGTAACAGTGAAGCTTATTCCATTAGGCACAAAAGATATTTATTTTAACTGTTTTCTTAAAATGTATTGTCTGTTTTCTATTTTTTCCAAATAAAAAATTCTTGAAATTTGGTATTGTTTTTGACTCTATCACTACCATTCCCAAGTTAAAACATAAATAACAAACAGTAAGTTGTAATATCAGTAAGTTGCTGCACCTGAGTGATGAGATTTAATCCAGCCAAAGAGAACATGTAAAAAGCAAGAGTTTGAGCATCACTGAAAAAAAAAACAAAAAAAAAGCAAAAAACCAAAAAAAACCTTAAAGCATTTAAAAACCAAAAAGACACAAATATCAGAATATAGAAAAAGATAAGCCTCCCAGGGTCTGTGACTGCCAGCCCTGCCCACCCACAAAAAATTCACAAAGGGCAGCACAGAGAGAGCATGATAGCTTGGGATCACTGTAACCCCAAAGTCAGACTGGGGGTAGACATCTGGTCTGACTGCAGGTCCTGCCCATCAATGAAAGCTTCTCAGGGGACAACACAGGGAGAGTGCTCTGCAGTAGGCTGACTGTAGTTCTGGCAAACATATGCTCTGACTCTATTCAAGTCCAATGCAGTCCCAGACTGGCTCCTTAACAACACAGGGAGCAAACACTGCACACGAATGGCAAAGAGAGCCATTATAGACAACTGGACTAAAGGTAAACACATCTCAACCACAACATTAGGGCACATGCAACACATATAGATAACATTCCTGAAACACCAGGATCTGGTAAATAGGGGACATTATACTTCAGGGCACTACAGGATCTCTTCTTCATAAAGCCACTATTTTCAAGAGCAGTAGACACAGCTGACATTCCTAACACATAGAAACAGACACAGAGAGTTAGACAAAATTAGAAGATAGCAGAACATGTCCCAAATGAAAAAAATAAAATGAAACAAAACAAAACCACAGAAAAAGAGCTAAATGAAATGGAAATGAGCAATATGCATGATAGAGAATTCAGAGTAATGGTCATAAAGACACTCACTGGATTTAAGAAGATCTGGGACAGAAAATATTAAAAGAACCAATCTGGGATAAAGACCTCAATAACAGAAACTAAAATACACTAAAGGGAATAAATCTTAGACTAGAAGAAGGAGAAGAACAAACCAGTGAGCTGGATGACAAAGTAATGGAAAGTAACTAAAGAGCAAAAAGTAAAAGAACAATAAAAATGAGAATAGGTTAAGAAATCTCAGCAATACCAATAAATGTAGTAACATGAACATTATAAGAATCCAGAAGGAGGAGAGAGAGAAGAGGGAAGAAAATTTATTCAAAAGAATAATAAATGAAAACTTCACTAATCTGGGGAAGGAAACAGAAATCCAGATCCAGGAGGCACAGAGTGCCCCCAACAAAATCAACCCAAAGGGGTCCATGCCAAATAATAATTAAAACAGCACAAAGAAATAATAGAGAATTTTAAAAGCAGTAAGAGAAAAGAAAACAGTTATATACAAAACAAACCCCATAAGGCTACCAGCTGATTTATCAGAAGAGACTTTCCAGATCAAAAGGGATTGGCATGATATATTCAAAGTTGAAAGGAAAAAAATTGGCAGCCAAAAATATTCTATCCAGAAAGGATATTCAGAATAGAAGGAGAGATAAAGAGTTTCCCAAATGAACAGATGTTAAAGGAATTAATCACCACTAAAACAGCTTTAAAAGAAATGTTAAAGGAGATACTTTCACTGGAAAAGAAAGACCATAAGTAAGGGTAAGGAAAAGAAAAAAACTCACAGGTACATATAAACATAATAAAAGTAGAAGATCAATCACTTATAAAACCAATAGGTAGATTAAAGCAGTAAATCAGTCAAAAGATTCACAAAATAAAAATATGTAAAGTATGACATCATATACCTAAAATGTGAGGGAAAGGAATGAAAAATCAATGCATTCATAACATGTTCAAACTTAAGTGACCATCAACTTAATACAGAACAGATATAAACACAGGATGTTATATATGAACCTAATGGACAGGACAAATCAAAAACCTGTAATATATATGCAAAAAATAAAGAGAAAGAGATCCAAGCATTTCACTAAAAACAGCCATCAAAAAGAGAAGAGAGTGCAAGAGAAGAACAGAACAGAGAAGAACTACAAAAAAAACTATAAAACAAGTAACAAATTACAATAATTACATACCTATCAATAATTATTTTGAAGGGGAAGAGTTAAGATGGTGGAGTATTAGGGGCACTCTATGCTTGCCTCCTCCTTGTAACATAGCCAAATACATAACAAATAATTCCTAACATCCAAGAAATCGATAGGAAGACTGAGAGAACAAACTGCATATCTCAGAGGGAGAAAAACAGCCACATCATGGAAGGTGGAAGCTGTGGAGAACTGATTAGGGGGAGAAAAGAATTGTGCTGTGGAGGAGAGGGAGCCTTGATCATGAACAAAGGAGAAAGAGAGACAAGACAGAAAAGGAGAGTAAGCAGCAGGCAGGGGACTGTAAAAGAAAAACTCTTCTCCAAAGACATTGACTAGGAAAAGGACAAGAGCTGATTATTTCAAGTTTTTACAAGAAGTGGAGCTCAAAGTCTAAAGTTTTAGAAGTCCACACCATCGCTGGGATCATACCTGGTGGCTTGGGGTGCTCCTGTGGGGAAAGAGGACAGAGGCCCAGGAGTGGACAGCATGGTCTGAGGATCCCCTGGGTTGCATAGGAGAAAGAGTTCCACTTCTTGGAGTGCATTTGAGAGACATGGCACTGCCTCTCAAGGGACAAAAGAGAAGGCCACTGAGCAGCCCCATTAACTAGCATACATAGCTGCAGAGGCACCAATTGAAGGCAGCTAACTGGAAGCCAGTTAGCTTTGGCTGTGCTTTACCATAAACTCCTAACCCCGTGTGGTTATGGGACTGCTTTTCCAGGACAAACCAGCACCAGCCACAGTGTGATAAGATCTTCCCCCAGAGGATCAGAGTGGGTCTAGACTGCTGCACAGGATTCCTAAAATTTAGAGTTTTGAAACCTAGCTGAGCACTTGAGATAAAACACAGGAACACTGATCTATCAGGCAGACAGATGGCTCAGAAACAGAAGGGTGAAGGCAGGGTTCTGATAGAAGCCCGGGACACAATATTCAGAATAGAAGGAGAGAGAAAGAGGGGAGATTGTTCGCTCTTCTATGAGGGCTTCCTGAACAGCAGCTGTTAAAAACGGAGTGCAAACTCCTCTCTCCAAGGATGAGAGAACAATATAACATTTCCACCCCACACCACCCCCACATTAGCATGGGCAGACTTCAGTGAGCAACACAGTATCCCAAGTGGAGGCTCAAGCCATTTACACAAAGTCCCACCCCACTGTGCCCTGCAGGTGCATCTTTACTAGGGCAAGTGATGCTGAGGACCAGTGCAGTAGGCCACTCCACCAGAAGACCAGCACAAACTCCCCAGCCACACCAATTCCACTGATCATAGAGTGCAGCAAAGCTTCATCTCTAGGGGAAATAGAATCTAGCCTTTTCTAACAAGCAGTTAAAATATACCTACTTACAATGTGCCACACACTGGACAAGATCCAAACAATCCACACTGCAAGCAAGGAGAAACTCTCCAGAGGACTGATCTGAGAGAAAGGGTAGCCAAATCACAACAGCAGAGTGCACAAAGCATACACCAAAACAACTTCTTGAAGGGCCAGGCCCTGGACAGTATATGACCTCTACTTAATACAGTCATTATTATCAGGAGCAGCAATATAACAGGGTTTCCTAACATACAGTTGACAGAGGTCTAGGCAAAATGCCAAGGAGGCAGAATTTATCCCAAAAGAAAGAACTGGAGGAGGTCATGGCCAGGGATCTAATCAAAACAGATGGAAGTAATATGCTTGAACCAGAATTTAAAACAACAATCATAAGGAGAATAGCTGGGCTTGAGAAAAGCATAGAAGAAACCAGAGAGACCTTTACCACAGAGATAAAAGCCCTAAAAACTAATCAAGCCAAAATAAAAAATTATATAACTGAGATGCAAAACTGACTAGATGTATTGGCAACAAGGATGGAAGAAGCAGAGGAATGAATAAGTGACACAGAAGATAAAATTATGGAAAATAATAAAGCTGAAAGGAAGAGGGAAAGAAAAATATTGGATCATGAATGTAGACTTAGGGAACTCAACAACTTCCTGAGCATAATAACATTCATATAATAGGAGTCTCAGAAGAAGAGAGGGGAAAGGGGGCAGAAGGTTTATTTGAGCAAATTATAACTGAAAACTTCCTTAATTTGGAAAAGGAAACAGACATTGAAATAAAAGAGGCACAGAGAATGCCCATCAAAATCAACAAAAGCCATAGACAACACCAATACATACTGCAGTAAAATTTAGACTATACACAGGAAAGGAAATAATCCTGAAAGCAGCAAGAGAAAAAAATCCTTAACTTACAAGGGAAGACAAATCAAAATCGGGTTCACAGCAGATCTCTCCACAGAAACTTTGCAGGCTAGAAGTGAGTGGCATAATATATTCAATGTGCTGAATGGAAAAAATAAATATGTAGCCAAGAATGCTTTATCCAAAAAGGCTGTCATTCAGAACAGAAAGAAAGATAAAGAGTTCCCCAGACAAATAAAACCTAAGAGTTCATGACCACTAAACTAGCCCTATAAGAAATATTATAGGGGACTCTTTGAGTGGGAAAGAAATCAAAAGCAACAAAGACTAGAAAGAAACAGAGAACATCAGAAACAACTGTAAGAAACAACTTAACAGGTAACACAATGGCAATAAATTCATATTTTTCAATAGTCACTCTGAATGTAAGTGGACTAAATGTCTGAATCAAAATATACAGGGTATCAGAATGGATAAACAGGAAAGACCCATCTATATGCTGTCTATAAGAGCATAAATCATTTTAGACCTAAAGAGACTTGCAGATTGAAACTGACAGGATGGAGAACCATCTATCATGCTAATGGATGTCAAAAGAAAGCCAGAGTAAAAATACTTATATCTGACAAAGTAGATTTTAAACCAGGCTGCAACAAGGGATGAAGAAGGGCACTATATCATAATTAAGGGGTCTATCCAACAAGAATATGCAACAACTGTAAACATTTATGCCTCCCAACTTGCATGTATGCAAATATAATAATCAATTAATAACAAACATAAAGAAATTCACTGAAAATAATACAATAAGAGTAGGGGACTTTAACATGCCACTTACAACAATAGATCATCTAACCAAAACTCAACAAAGAAACAATGACTTTGAATGACACACTGGACCAGATGGACTTAATAGTTATATTCAGAACATATCATTCTAGAGCAGTATACACATTTTTAAAGTGCACATGGAATATTCTCCAGAGTATATCACATACTAGGTCACATATCAGGACTCAACAAGTATAAAAATATTGAGATCATACCATGCATATTTTCAGACGCCAACACTATAAGATCAGCCACAAGAAAAAATTTGGAAAGACCACAAGTATATGGAGTTTAAAGAACATTCTACTAAAGAATGAATGGGCTAACCATGAAATTAAAGAAGAAATTTAAAAATATATGGAACCCAATGAAAATGAAAACATGACAGACCAGAACCACTGGGATGCAAAAGGCGGTCCTACAAGGTAAGTATATTGCAATACAGGCATACCTCAAGAAGCAAGAAATGTCTCAAATACCCAACCTAACCTTACATCTAAAGCAGCTAGAAAAGGAACAGCAACTAAAGACAAAGCCAGTAGAAGATGGGAAATAATAAAGACTCGAGAAATAAACACCATAGAAACAAACAAACAGTAGAACAGATCAACAAAACAAGAACTGGTTCTTTGAAGAATAAAACTGATAAACTTCTAGCCAGATTTATCAAAAAGAAAAGAGAAAGTACCCAAATAAATAAAATAATGAATGAAAGAGGAGAGATCACAACAAACACTACAAAAATACAAACAATAATAAAAGAATGTTATGAAAAATTATATGCCAAAAATTGAGCAATCTGGAAGAAATAGACAAATTCCTAGAAACATACAAACTACCAAAATTGAAACCCGAAGAAACAGGAAATTTGAACAGACCCATAACCAGCAAAGAAAATGAATCAGAAATCAAAAATCTCCCAACAAACAAAAGTCCAGGGCCAGATGGCTTCCCAAAGGAATTCTACCAGACATTTAAAGAAGAGTTAATACCTATTCTTCTCAAACTGTTTCAAAAATACAAATGGAAGGAAATCTTCCAAACTCATTCTAGGAGGTTAGCATTACCTCGATTCCAAAACCAGACAAAGAACCTACTAAAAATAAGAATATCAGGCCAATATCCCTGCTGAACATGGATGGAAAAATTCTCACCAAGATACTATCAAATCAAATTCAACAGTACATTAAAAGAATTATTCACCATGATCAAGTAGGATTTATTTATTCCTGGGCTGCAACTGTGATTCAATTGCAAATTAATCAACATACACCACATAAATAAAAGAAAGGATAAAACCATATGGTCCTCTCAATAGACATATAAAAAGCCTTTGACAAAACACAGCATCCATTCTTGATTTAAAAAAAAAAACCCTCAACAAAGTAGGGATACACAGAACATACCTCAACATCATGAAAGCCATATATGAAAGACCCACAGCTAATATCATCCTCAATGGAGAAAAACAGAACTTTAATTAAATGGTCAGGAATTAGATAGGGATGTCCATTCGCACCATTACTATTTAACATAGTACTGGAAGCCTTAGCCTCAGCAATCAGACAACAAAAAGAAATAAAAGGCATCCAAATTGGCAAGGAAAAAAGTCAAACTTTCACTATTTGCAGAGAATGTGATACTCTATGTAGAAAATCCAAAACAAAAACACCAAAAAATTGCTAGACCTAATACATGAATTCAGCAAAGTCTCAGGATATAAAATCAATGTACAGAAATTGGTTGCATTTCTATACACCAATAATGAAGCAGCAGAAAGAGAAATCAAGGAATCGATCCCATTTACAACTGCACCAAAAAACAATTAGGTACCTAGGAATAAACCTAACCAAAGATGTGAAAGATCCATACTCTGAAAACTATAGAACACTTATGAAGCACACTGAAGAAGACACAAAGAAATGGAAAAATGTTCAATGTTCATGGATTGGGAGAGCAAATATTGTTAAAATGTCTATACTACCCAACGCATTCCACATTTTTAATGTAACCCCTATCAAAATACCACCAGCATTTTTCACAGATCTAGAACAAACAATCCTAAAATTTGTATGGAACCACAAAAGACCCTGAATAGCCAAAGCAATCCTGCAAAAGAAAAGCAAAGCTGGAGTCATCAAGACAGTATGATACTGGCACAAAAACAGACACATAGATAACAGGAACAGAATAGAAAACCCAGAAATTGACCCACAACTATATGGTCAACTAATCTTCAACAAAGCAGAAAAGCACATGCAATGCAGAAAAGACAGCCTCTTCAACAAATGGTGTTGTGAAAACTGGACAATTATATGCAAAAGAATGGGACTGGACCACTATCTTACACTAGACACAAAAATAAACTCAAAATGGATTCAAGACCTAAGTGAGACTTGAAGTCATAAAACTTCTGGAAGAAGTTTATAAATATAGGCACTTCTGGA
Organism: Panthera onca; assembly: GCF_046562875.1. Lineage (NCBI taxonomy): Eukaryota > Metazoa > Chordata > Mammalia > Carnivora > Felidae > Panthera > Panthera onca. The sequence goes on along the minus strand of NC_138342.1, from coordinate 161,352,452 downwards.
AGTGCCTATATTTATAGGCACTAATCTCTTTGAAATCAGCTGTAGAAACATTTTTTTTTTTTTAGATATGTCTCCTCTGGCAAGGGAAACAAAAGCAAAATTAAACTACTGGAACTATATTCAAAAAGAATGAAAATTTGCCATTCACAACTACGTGGATGGAACTAGAGGGTATTATGCTAAGCGAAATTAGAGAAAGACAAATCATATGACTTCACTCATACGAGGACTTTACGATACAAAACAGAGGAGTATAAAGGAAGGGAAGCAAAAATAATATAAAAACAGGGAGGGGGACAAAAACATAAGAGACTCTTAAATATGGAGAACAAACAGAGGGTTGCTGGAGGGGTTGTGGGAGGGGGGATGGGTTAAATGGGTAGGGGGCATTAAGGAATCTACTCCTGAAATCATTGTTGCACTATATGCTAACTAACTTAATGTAAATTTTAAAAATTAATTAAATTTTTTTAAATGGGCAGTAAACATGAACAGACATTTCTCCAAAGAAGACATGCAGATGAACAACAGTCACATGAAAAGATGCTCAACATCATTCATCATCAGGAAAGTGCAAATCGAAGACACAATGGGATGTCACCTCACATCAGTCAGAACAGCTAAAATAAAAAACACAAGAAACAACAAGTGTTGGCAAGAAGGTAGAAAAAAGGAACCTTGTACACTGCTGGTGGGGATACAAACTGTACAACCACTATGGAAAACAGTTTGGAGGCTCTTCCAAAAAATTAAGACTGAAACAACCAGGGGCACCTGGGTGGCTCAGTCAGTTACATATCCAACTTCAGCTCAGATCATGATCTCATGGTTTGTGGGTTTGAGCCCTGTGTCAGGCTCTGTGCTGACAGCTCACAGCCTGGACCCTGCTTCAGATTCTGTGTCTCCCTCTCTCTCTGCCCCTCCCACTCACACTCTGTCCCCCCCCCCCCTCTCAAAAATAAATAAACATTTTAAAAAACTGACATCAGGGGTGCCTGAGTGGCCCAGTTGGTTGAGCATCCGACTTTGGCTCAGGTCGTGATCTCGCGGTCTGTGAGTTCAAGCCCCGTGTCAGGCTCTATGCTGACAGCGCAGAGCCTGGAGCCTGTTTCAGATTCTGTGTCTCCCTCTCTCTCTCTGACCCTCCCCCATTCATGCTCTGTCTCTCTCTGTCTCAAAAATAAATAAACATTAAAAAAAAAATTTTAAAAACTGACATCAAAATACATCATCAGATTTAAAAAAAAAAAAGGACTAGAATGACCATATTAAACAGTAATTTCACTACTGGGTAATTACCAAAAGACTATAAAAACACAAATATGACAAGATATATGCACCCCTATGCATATTATTATTATTATTATTGCAGCATTATTTAATATAGAATGAACCCAAGGGCCCATCAATAGATGAATGGATAAAGAAGATGTAATATGTATACACAACAGAACATTACTCAGCCATAAACAAGGAATGAAATCTTGCCATTTGCAACAACATGAATAGATCTAGAAAGTATAAAGCTAAGTGAAGTAAGTCAGTTAGAGAAAGTCAAAGAAAGAATAGAATAGAATAGAATAGAACAGAACAGAATAGAATACCCCGAATTCAAAAAGATGTATGTACCCTATTTACTGTAGCACTTTACAATAGCCAAGATATGGAAGCTATTTAAGTGTCCTTTGATAAATGAACAGGTAAAGAAAATGTGGTATACACACACACACACACACACACACACACACACACACACACACACAATGGAATATTACACAACAATAAATAAGGATGAAATCTTGCTTTTTGTAAAAACATGATGGACCTTGAGGGCATTATGCTAAGTGAAATAAATCAGACTGAGAAAGACAAAGATCATATGATTTCACTCATATGAGGAATCTAAAAAACAAAACAAATGAATAAACAAATAAAAAGGAGAATCAGACCTGCAAAAACAAAGAACTACCTCTGATGGTTGCCAGAGGGAAGGGGGTTGAAGGGATGGACAAAATGCCTGAAGGGGAACGGAAGATACAGGCTTTTGTTTATATGGAATGAGTAAGTCATGAAAATAAAAGGTACAGCACAGAGAATACAGTCAATGATATTATAATAGTGTTGTATGGTGAAAGATGATAGTTACACTTGTGATCATAGCATAATGTATAGAGATGTTGAATCGCTATGTTGTATACCTGAAACTAATGTAACATGTGTCAACTATACTTAAAATCAAAAAATTTTTAAAAGAGATTCTCTTAACCATTTTGGTGAAAATTATTCTCTTCATCTGAATCATGTAAATATTACTCAGATAAGACCCTAATTCTTCTACATTATTTTCTTTATTAGAACTTTTAAAATTTTTACCATAAGGAAATGACAAATGTTAGACAAAACAGAAGATTCCCATCTATATATTTGCTTTCACTATCAAACTTAAAATTCCATATAAGTAGTAATAGTGTATACTTAGATTCATTCTATAATGGGGTTGACACATTTAATTGCTATAAATAAGAATTTAACAAATCATATAATATTGTGAAAAATATCTCTTACATTTTCTAGTTCCAAATTATCACTTGTATTTTCTTGGATTTTCTCTGGAACTATAATTTGTAAAAATGGATTTTGAGAACCTGAAGAAAGAAAAAAGATAGTTAATAATTGTGTCTTATACCTGACTATTTGTTCAGGTTCTTTTGTAGAATTCACTAAAATGCACATATGAGTCATCCTTATGTACTCCTATAAAAATCTTGAAAATGCTTAATTTAAAAACAGAGTAGTTATAAAAGATCAAAAAAAAAAAAAAAAGGACTAGGGGGTGGAGACAGGGCATAGTTAAACTTAGGCAAAATTTGCTGTTACTGGAGAAAACAAACAAACAGACCAAAAAAAAGGTCAAAGATATACTTCAAGCAAACTTTCCTTAAATAAAAGATTTGAAACAATACACTGAAAAGTACACAGAATTCAGGAATAACTGATAACAATTAAAATTGAGAAATATTCTACTAAAGTTATTGGGTGTCTAAGATAAAGAAAGAATCCTATTGGCCTATGAACAAAAAGAAAAACAAAATCATATTGGGCATAAGGGAGAAAAGCAGGCTGGCTTGACAATTTTTATAACAGTATTCAAAATTTAAAAACTGAAGAACAATGTCTTTATTTTTTTTTAAGTGTTTATTTAAATTCCAGTTAGTTATCACACATGGCAATATTAGTTTCAGGCGTACAAAGAGTGATTCAACACTTCCATACAACACCCTATGCTCATCACAAGTGTACTCCTTGATCCTTATTACCTATTTAACCCATGCCCTCACCCACCTCCCCTCCTGTAACCATTAGTTTGTTCTCTATGACTAACAGTCCATTTCTTGGACTTTTCCCCTTTTATTTTATTTTCCCCTTTGCTCATTTGTTTTGTTTCTGAAATTCCACATAGGAGTGAAATCACATGGTATTCATTTTTCTCTTACCGTGGTAAATCACATGGTATTCATCTTTCTATTCTCAGCATATTACTCTCTAACTCTATCCATGTCATTGCTAATGGCAAGATTTCATACTTTTTTAATGTCTGAGTAATATTCCATTGTATATATACATACTACTTCTTTTTTCTTCTCAGATATAGGATTAGGGTTAGGGTTTATGGCCAGTGTTAGGGTCAGGCTTAAGGTTAGGGCCAGGGTGAGGGCATGTTCCTGGTATCCTGCTGTTTAGAGAACTCTCCATAGGGCTCAATTTGGAGTTAGGGCTTTGGGGTTAGTGTTAGGGTTAGGATGAGGATGAGGATTAAGGTTTAGGGTTAGGGGTTGGGGATTAAGTTGGAGTTAGGGGTTAGGGTTAGGGTGTTGGGGGCTAGCAGGTTTATATTAACTAGAGAAGATGTTACTTGAACTGATGGTTTATACTCAGTGTAGTTTCAATAAGATATACACAAGGCTCTTCCCATATGCTTCTAACATATGTTTACAAACACTTATATCTTAATGAAAAAGGTGTCACTTGAAACATGCCATAGAATAGGTCTATTCCTACATGCTTTTACAGATGCATTTACAAACACATATAAATCAATGAAAAAGATGTTACTTGAACAATGGTTTATATACAGTGCATTTTCAATGAGGTAAGCATACGACTATTCCCATATGCTTTTATGTGTATGTTAGAAACTTTAATGAAATATGATGATACTTGAAAACTGAATCTACAGAGTGTGGTTTCACAGTGTTAGGCATACGACTATTCCCATATGCTTCTATGCATATGTGAGAAACTATAATGAAATATGATGATACTTGAAAAGACTGATTATACACAGTGTGGTTTCACAGCATTAAGCATATGGCTATTCCCGTAAGCTTCTACACATATGAAGAACTATGTTTTTAGAAAATCTTCAGGAAAAAGTGTAGACCCTTGTATTTCATCCCCAACAAAACTGTTATTCAAATATAGAGGCAAAAGACAGGTATTATAAGCAAAACTCAAGGAAAATAGCTCACCTCCACCTGTCACCAAAGGCAGAGAAACTTCTTCCAACAAAGGTACCAACAGAGTTAAAGGTTAGTTGTGGATATTAAACAAACTTAAATACAGAATAAGGCTAATAAAACTGTGGAAGTCTTAGTTATCCAATAGGGTACAAATGTTATTAAACCATGATGATATAGACATAACATATATAATAATGTCAGGCAGTGTAGCAGAAGAGGAATACCATAAGTGCATCCTGATTTCCTTACATTTATTGCAATGTGGCCCCCCAAAAATGTGACTTAAAGTTTAAAATCAAGTTATAGAAGTAGAAACATACTGTTTAATGGTATAACAGTGTATAATAACTAAGATTTAAAATAACCACAGTCATGTAATAAAGGGGAGAGCCAAAAGTGGGAAGAAGTACTAAGATATTAATTTTTCTAATTACGTACAGTGAGGAATCACTATTACTGCCTAAATAAAAATTTTAATCCATTATGTAAAACATTATAAATATTCCAAATTAAGAGAAGAGAAAACATACACAAAGGCACCTACAAAATAAACCAAAAGCCAGATTTTTACAATGAAATACTTTACCAAAACAAAAGTATGAAATCAGAAAAGTATGACAAGATCAAGATCTCAGAAGTTGTAAGATCAAAAATCTCAGTTTTATCAATAAATGTAAATAGAATAAAGCAACCAACTAAAGAAAATCTTCAGACTGGATCCACAAAATCAAAACCCAACTACTCAGACCTTCTATGGAATATTAAACACTTGCTCTAAGCTAATACTTATTTTTGAGGACCTAAAATATAACTGGTTCACTTCAGGAAAAGACATATGCTTATAAGAGGACTGGTGATACATGAAATTTAGGTTCAAATCTGTGAGTTTACTCGTGGGACTACACATTTATCCTATCATAATCTGACCAATTACAGAAGAGTATGTGGAAATAGATATAATCAATATCTTATGTAATCACCATCTTGCCTTCCTGACCCATAGAATGAGAACTATCATGGTAGGAAGTCTGTGAATATCATAATGCACCATCACCAAAACATTAAACCAAAAGTTTTTCTAAATCCAGAAGGTAGCCCAACCCTGAAAAGAATTGAAATACACAAGAGCAGTGATTCCTATTTTTTTCCTATTTTGTTTGTTTGATCTGTGCAGATTATAAGCAATAGAGAAAGACAAAGAATTGTCTTAAGTTTAATCAGGTGATATAACAAATATTGTTTATAGTAAAAAATATTGTTCCAAATATAGTCTCTTTACTGAAGCAAAGCAACACAGGCATTTGCACCTGCAAGTAACCCCTGATAGAAAAAGGTGTTTTCTCTCTCCCAATAAGCAGAAACTTTCCAGGAGCAAGTCTGCTTAACAGTGAGAACAATGTACTTTCACCATCCATACTGCCTCAGGTTCTTGAATCATTTCTAGTTCTACTTCTTCCTAGACTCTAACATCTCACTATCTTTGGTAAGGGGAATAATAATTCCTCTCAAAGATGTCCATACTCTAATCCCCAGAACCTGTGAATATGTTAGATTACAAAGCAAAGTATATTAAGGTTGCCAATAAACTGACCTTAAAATAGGGAATTTATCCTGGATTATCCATGTGGTATTAATTTAATCACAATGGTCCTTAAAAGAAGATGAATGCGGGTAGAAGAGAAAACCAGAGAGATGGTAGTGTGAAAATAACTCAGCCCAATATTCCTAGCTTTGAAGATGCAAGGTAGAGGGCCTAGCCAAATAATGCAAACAGCCATTAGAATCTGGAAAAGGCAAAAGGAAGCAGACTACTATAGCCTATAGAAGAAACACAGCACTTTCAACTCCCTGATTTTAGCCCAACGAGACCCATCTTTACAAAATTGTAAGATAATAAATTTGTATTATTTAAGCCACTAAATTTGTGGTAAACTGTTACAGCAACAATAAAAAAATTAATACATCATCTAAGAGACAATTATTCTAGAATTCTGGAATGAAATTGGACCACCATCTCAAACTATATACAAATATAAACGATACATACAAATATAATCTGAAACCATTAAACTCCCTATAAGAAAAAATAGGCAGTAAGCTCTTTGACATGGGTCTTAGTAATACTTTTTTAGATCAGTCTCCTTGTACAAGGGCAAAAAATCCCAAAAATAAATAAATGGGATTACATCGAACTACAAAAAATTTTATGCAACAAAGGAAATCATCAATGAAATTAAAAGGCAACCTACTGAATGAAAGTAGATATTTGCAAATCATACATCTGATAAGGGGTTAATATTCAAAATATATAAAGAACTTACACAAGTTAATATCTAAAAAACAAACAAACAAACAAACAAGCAACACAATTAAGAAACAGGCAAAGGGGCACCTGGGTGGCTCAGTTGTTAAGCATCCGACTTCAGCTCAGGTCATGATCTCACAGTTCATGTGTTCGAACCCCACATCAGGCTCTCTGCTGACAGCTCAGAGCCTGGAGTCTGTTTCAGATTCAGTGTCTCCCTCTCTCTCTGCTCCTCTCTCTCCCCCACTCATGCTCTTTCTCTCTCAAATAAACATTTTTTTTAATTTACAAAAAAAAAGAAAAGAAAAGAAATGGACAGAGAATTTAAATATACATTACTCCAAGGAAGACATACAGATGGCAAACAGGCCCATGAAAAGATGTTCAACATCATTAATCGTCAGGGAAATGCAAATCAAAACTACAATGAGATATCAATTCACACGTGTCAGACTGATTATCAAGAAGACAAAAAATAGTATTCTTAAAAAAAATAAAATTTGAACAGATTGGAATTTGGATGATCTAAGAAATTTTTGTTAATTTTTAAGGTGTGATCATGATACTATGAGATTATATTTCAAAAGTATATTTTTTGTCAATTAGCAATACATACTGAAATATTTAGAGATGAAATGATATGTCTATAACTTGTTCCAAATAATATGAGAACAGAAAAGCAGAGGAACATAAAAAGAATTGGCTAGGAATTTATAATTGTTGAAGCTGGGTTTTTTATACTCTTCTACTTCTGCATTTATTTGAAATTTCCATAATTAAAAATAAAATAATAACGGTAGAGGCCAAATAGTAAAGTATCCTCAAAGTGTTATTGGAAAAATAACTGTCAGTCTGAAATTCCATATCAAGCTAAATTGCCATTCAAGAGTGAGGGAGATATAAGGATATTTTCAAGTGAACAGACATTTTGTCACTCAAAATTTTTATGAAAAATCTAAGAAAGGAAGAAGTGCTAGAAACAAGGTAAGCAAAGAAAGCAGTAAACAGTGGATAAATCTAAGCAAACCTGACTGAGGAAACAAATAGTAATAGAGATAATGACTAGGAAAATAATAAAAGTGGCACTAAATACTAAATAACAATAATATGTAAGAAGATGAGAGTGGTGTCTGACAACTTTCTATTCTCATTGTTGGAGGAGTTAAAATGGCAGAAAAGTACAGCTGTATTGAGGTCAGAATACTTGGAACACCCAGGAAATCTATCCGCAGAGTTACAGAAAAATCTCCACATGTGGAGGGAGATAGCTTGGCAGGACTGAGCTGTGTGTATGTGATTTGGGGGACATAAAACAGAGTGGGCACAGAGGGGAGGGATCCCCTTCTATGGAGAGACAAAAGGGAAAAAGAAGGTGTGGACTGTGGTATTGTGTTAGGACAAGAGAAAAACCTCTGCAGATCAGGACTGGTGAACAAGAAATACAAAGAGTGCCACTCTCTGCTTTGCAAACAGCCATAGGAGCTGAAGATCAGAGTTTTCAAAAGCACTCCTTTCTCCAAACTGGAAGACATGTGCACACTTCCGGTGGGGAGGGAAGCCGGCCTGGGGAGCAGTAGTGATCTCAGGGGCTCACTGGGAGAGAACAGTCCCCTCCCTTGAGTACTGTGGGAAGAGGGAATATTGCCCCCCAAGGAAAAACGACCCTGCAGGCGTCTACCTTATCAGCAGGGCTGAGTGGCAAGCCCTCAGAGTGGCTTGCCCCTGAGTGGCAAGTCCCAGAACAAGGTCTGGGACATGCCCACTCCTTTAAGACCTCAGGTTTTGAATCCCAGCCAAGCACCCCAGAATGCACCGGAGAACTGTGGGGCAGGACAAACCAGCCACTAGTGCTACTCTGTGAGAGCTGGCTGAACAGCGTGGTTTGAGACACAGGGTCTGGGGAGAGACTGGATGTCGCCATTTTTCCTCTCCCTCACCAACATGGTGAGGCTTCGGGGAAGGGGACAGCTGCCCCCAGTGGAGGCTTGGACCTGCTTACACCAAACCCCGCCCCTCCATGCCTGGTAACTGCCTATCTATTGGAGTGAGACCAACACTGATCAAACCAGACAGCCTCTTCTCTAGACCAGCACAGCCACTGGTCCCAGGTACCAACAGACAACTGTACTGCAGTTTTGTATGTTAATCTGTTGCTCTTTTCTCTCTCTCTCTCTCTCTCTCTCTCTCTCTCTCTCTCTCTCTCTTTACTTTTCTTTCCTTCTCCTCTCTTTTCTTTTTCTTCCTACCCTCTTCTTTTTTCCTTTGGAATCAGGCTCATAGTTTCTGATTTGATTTTTGGCCAGAAAATCTGCTTTGTCTGTTTAATCAGGCATTTTTACTCTATTCTTTTTACACCTTTTCTATAGCTCCTTCTTTATTTTCCTTTCTCTCTTTCTTGATTAAGTCTTATAGTTTCTTTGATTCTCTGTGTGGTCTTTTTTTTCACCCCTTTCATTTTTCTCTTACTATGGGATCAGGTCCCCTGCCCTTTCCTTTTTTCCAGGATTACTTCAATGAGCAAATCAAAGCACACCTGGTGGAAGGTTTAAACAATCCACCACTATGAGTAAGGAAAAGCTTTGTAAAGACAGACCAGTGGGATAGAGCAGCCAAATATGCAACAGCAGAGCGCATGCAACATACTCCAAAAATACTGCCTGAAGTGCCAGGCCCTGGAGAGTGTATGGCCCCTTTTTAATACAGTAGCTTTCACAGGTTCAGAACACATAAAAAGCTATTAAAACATATAAAAGAAACCTAGCCAAAATTATGAAACAGAAGAATTCTCCTCAAAAGAAATTCCAGGAGGAAAGGACAGCCCGAGAGTTGCTCAAAACAGACATAAACAATATATCAGAACAAGAATTTAGAATAACAGTCATTAGACTAATATCTGGGCTTGAAAAAAGCACATAAGACAGCAATCTATTGCTACAGAGATCAAAGATGCAAGAAATAGTTCACGATGAATTAAGAAATGCTATAAATGAGATGCAAAATAAACTAGATGCAGTGACAGCGAGGATGGAAGAAGCAGAGGAGAGAAGGGGTGAAACAGAAAATAAAATTATGGAAAATGATCTGAAAAAAGAGGGAAAGGAAATTACTAGGCCATGTGGGGAGAAATAGAGACCTAAGTGATTCAATGAAATGAAATAATATCCATATCATAGGAGTTCCAGAAGAAGAAGAGAGAGGGAAAGAAGGTTTATTTGAACAAATTATAGCTGAGAACTTCCCTAATCTGGGGAAGGAAATAGGCATCCAAGTCCAGGAGGCACAGACAGCTCCCTTCAAAATCGACAGAAACAGGTCAACAGCATGACATATCATAATGAAACTGGCAAAATACAAAAGTAAAGAGAGAATTCTGAAAGCAGCTGGGGACAAATGGCCTTAACCAACAAGGGTAGACAGATAAGTGTAGTAGTAGAACTGTCCACTAAAACTTGGCAGGCCAGAAGGGAGTGGAAGGAAACATTCAATGTGCTGAATAGGAAAAATATACAGCCAAGAATCCTTTATCCAGCAAAGCTATTGTTCAGAATAGAAGGAGAGATAAAGGCTTTCCCAGACAAACAAAAACTAAGGAGTTATGATCACTAAACTAGCCCTGCAGGAGATCCTAAGGGGGCACTCTGAGTAGAAAGCAGCAAAGACTACAAAGGACCAGAGACTTCACCACAAGTATGAAACCTGCAGATAATACAATGACACTAAATCCATATCTTTCAATAATCACTCTGAATGTAAATGTACTAAATGCCCCAATCAAAAGACATAGGGTATGGGGCACCTGGGTGGCTTAGTCGGTTGGGCATCCAACTTAGGTCATGATCTCATGGTTCATGGGTTTGAGCCCCGCATCAGACTCTGTGCTAACAGCTCAAAGCCTGAAGCCTGCTTTGGATTCTGTGTCTCCCTCTCTCTCTTTCCCTCCCCTGCTCACGCTCTGTCTCTCTCTCTCAAAAATAAACACTAAAAACAAAAAAAGACATAGGGTATCAAAATGGATTTTTAAAAAAAAGACCCATTTATATGCTGCCTACAAGAGACTTATTTTAGACCTAAACACACCTGCAGAGAACCATCTATTGTGCTAATGGATGGCAAAAGAAAGCCAGAGTAGCCATACTTATATGAGACAAACTAGATTTTAAAACCAAGATTTTAAAACAAGAGATGAAGAAGGTCATTATATCATAATTAAGGGGTCTATCCATCAAGAAGGGCTAAAAATTATAAATGTTTATGCCCCAAGTGTGAAGCAACCAAATATATATATATATAAATTAATCACAAACATAAATAAATGTCTATTGTCATTGTCTTTTTTGGAAAAAGTAACAGTCTTAGTTCGGACTTTTTTACATTAAAATTAGAAATACAAAACACATAAGGCTGGAAATGAGATTTTTTTAAATGGTATCAAATAAAAAGCATGATATATAGAAAGTATAAAATATCATAAACAGACTTAAATACAAATATCCTTCCTGGACAGCTGTATGGCTTTTTCAGTTTACTATCTGCATCTGGAAGTTTCAGGGCCCAAGGGCTGTTTTAATTCTTAAAAGTAAAAATATTTTTTAATCTAAGTTTGAGGTTCCTTTGCTAATATACTACGCTCAAAACCTTAGTAGTTTCTCATCTAGTTGCTTTCTGTATAAGTAACACACATACAAAACTTTTTAAAGTCATAATTTTCGGGGCGCCTGGGTGGCTCAGTCAGTTAAGCGTCCAACTGCAGCTCAGGTCACGATCTCACGATCCGGGAGTTCGAGCCCCGCGTCGGGCTCTGGGCTGATGGCTCAGAGCCTGCAGCCTGCTTCCGATTCTGTGTCTCCCTCTCTCTCTGCCCCTCCCCCGTTCATGCTGTCTCTCTCTGTCTCAAAAATAAATAAACGTTAAAAAAAAATTTTTTTAAGTCATAATTTTCAAATCTGCTTTATTTCTTTGCCTTTTATATTCTGGATACTTGGCCCCTTTCAGACAAATGATTTGCAAATACTTTCCCTCATTCTATAATTTCTCTGCCTAACTCCTATTTCTCCCTCCCTCCCCTCTCATCTCTCTCTCTTTCTCTCTTTCAACTAAATGATGGCAACCTTGACTCTATCTGGAAAAATATATGTCCATACCCTTAATTAGAGCTCTTCCCTGAGTAATTTTCTCTATGTGGGAGTTTTTACTGACACTCTGGTGCTCAAACCTTTCTAAATTCCATTTCTTACCATTTGGAATCTGGAATCACTTTTTTAAATCCTGAAAGACCTTGAATTTCTGGATTTATTCCCTATCATTTCTTTTTACAAACTGGCCAATTGTTTCCTGAGATTATATCCTTCTCTTAACACTTTGCCAAACTTGGGTAATGAAACTGACCTCCAACTGCAAAAAAACAACATACCGTTATCTAACTTCGGTAAAACACAGTCATACAGTTTACTATAACTTTATGAAATATACTATGAAACATTTTGTAACTTCCTAACATAGATCTCCATTTTTCCAGTTAGTTTCAATTTTTTGTCATCTACTATCCATTACCCATCATTCACTACCCAGAAGCTCAAAGACATCGATTTTAAGTTTATTATGGCAGCACACCACTTCACAGTTCCAATCTCTATATTGGTCATCTTAGCCTGACCAGGCTATGGAATGGTAATAAATAAAACATTGAAATGTTAACACACTAAAAGCTTATTTGTTTTTCATGTAAAGTTTGGTAAGGATCACCAGGAGCTCTCATTAAAGTAGTGACTCAGAGATCCAGGCTCTCTCCAACTGGTGACACCATAAACTCAGCTCATGGCTTCTCAGGTTACTGTGGCATCAGAAAAGAGAGATGGAAGGATATCAACTCTTAATTGCCTTGATCCAAAAATTACTCACCTCATTTCTTCTCAACCTCATGAGCACGAGATAGTTAAAATGACCCAGTCTGAATGTTAAAAGGCCAAGAAATATGGGCAAAAGATAGATACTCAGTGAACACTAAAGAACTGCCACATAAAAGGATGGAAAATATATATTTACAGAAAATACTAGCCAAAGGAAAGTTGATGTAGCTATGTTAACATCAGCACAAATAGATTTTAATGGGGCAAAAAAGCATTATTAGGAATAAACAGAGAAACCAGAATGAATGAGAAAGAATGAAGCTGAAACTCTACCTCACAGCATATATAAAAATTAAGTTAAAATGGATCAACAACCAAATTTAAGAGATAAAACAATAAAATTCTTAGAAGAGAAAACAAGAGTAAATCTTCATGACTTTAGATTTGGCAATGGATTCTTAAGTATGTCATCATAAACATGAACAACAAAAGAAAACATAAATATATTAGATTTCACCAAAATAAATAACTTTTGTGAATCAAAGGACACTCACAAGAAAAGTAAAGATAGCCTACTGAGAGAAGATATTTGTAAATCATTTGTCTGAAAAAGGTCTAGTCCCGAATATAAGAAGAACTCTTACAGCTTGACAACAAAAATAACCCAATTTTAAAAACAGGCAAAGGACCTGAACACTCATTTCTCCAAATATATACAAATGGTCAACAAGCACATGAAAAGATGCTCAACATCACTAAACAGTGGGGGAATTCATACCATAGAGACATATCCCCTAGGAAGACTATCATCATAAAAAAACATAAACTAACATGTTGACAAGAATGTCGAAATTTGGAACCCTTGTACTCTGCTAGTAGGAATGTAAAATTGTGCAGCCACCATGAAAAACAATGTGATAGTTCCTCAAAAAATTAAAAATAGAGTACCATATGATGCAGCAACTCCTCTTCTAGAAATATACATGCAAAAGAAGTGAACACAGAGACTCAAACAAGTACAAGTACACATGTGTTCGTGGCAGCATTGTTCATAATAGCCCACAAGGAGCTGCAACCCAAATATCTATCTACAGGTAAACAGATAAACAAAATGAAATACGTATTTATCCACTTTTATTCCACACAACAGAATACTACTCGGCCTTAAAAAGAAGAAAATTCTGATACATGCTACAACACAGATGAACGTTGAGGGAGTTATGTGAAATAAACCAATCACAAGAAGAAAAATACTCCAGAATTCCAGTTACATGAGGCACCTGGTATAGTCAAATCCACAGAGACACAAAGTAGAACGGTGGTTTCCAAGACTGCAGGGAGAGGGGAAAGAGGAGGTTAGTGTTTAATGAACAGTACATTCTATGCACTGACACGGGATGGCAAGATTCAGAACAGTAGTGTATAAAAAAGGGAGGAAAATAAGAACATACCTAAAATGTTTGCTTGCATCTAAACCACCTCTAACATATGTTAAAATTTTGTGGATTCTTTATACCGTTCTTTGTACCCTGCCATAATGGACCTCTGTCACTGTCAGCACAGCTGACACAGAATTTTTTTTTTTTCTTTGACAGCAGGACAAATTATTGTCATAGGTATGCCGGATTAGCTATGTTGGAACAAATGGTACGTGAGGAGAATCAGGTTTTTGTTTTTATTTTTGTCTGGATTTTGAGTGGAATTCAAGAAGATTCTAGGGTGCTTCTGAGTACATGATGTGTTGGGGCAGTTTTGTGAGGTGGACGACACACCTGCAGGAAAGGCTGCCCCCAACCCACGTTCAGAGAGGAAGAGATTTGTCCTTGAGTTCACTGAAATGACCTTCCCCTCTCGGAAGTCACTTGTCTATCCCAACAGAACGCCCCCTAAAGGCCGGGTTTCCAGGCGGACCGGCCAAAAGAAACCAGAAGGCAGATCTGAACCGAGTTGGGCCACCGTTTGACAGAAGCAGGAACTCGTTGAAAGAAGGAAAAGAAACACCTTCCTCTGCCCAGACCCAGTGTACCAGGGTCTCCGCTGCCTTACCAGGTCCTGATGCCAGCAAGCCGCGGAGCCCAACAAGCAGCAGCATTAGGAGGAACATGGTGTGGCTTTGGGGCTCCGACAGTGGACTGGGGCGGCGGCCGTTGGGAGCGCTCTAGGGTCGGCGCCGCGGCCGCTCACACGCGCGCATTCGTGGGGCGAAGATCTCGCGAGGCCGCTGCCACGAATGCTAGTCGCCCGCAGCACGCACCCACCTGGCTCCCGACCTAAATCCCGCGTGCCTGGCCCGAGAGAGAGCCTGCAGCTCCTCTGAGGTTGTCCGGACGTCTCTTCGCGCCTGCGGCGTCGCAGTCGCTGTCCATCACTAAACCTTTCTCTTCGTGTTAACAGACCTAACAGATCTAACGCATTAATTGAACTGTACGCTGTTTTGTATCACACACTTCCAGATGTTTTGAAAAACGTGCAGTACTTTCTGAATTTAAAACTATATGCACGCACGCACACTCATATTTACTAAAGGTCGGTTTCTAAACAAACAAAACAACAACAAAACTAGCCAGATGTGTGAAAGACATTCCAAGAAAGGGATAAGTTTTGGTATCTCTGAAAAGAGCTTGCTGTGATTTTTTTTTTTTTTTTCCATGCCTACTGCCCAAATGCGCTGTGTAATCAGGCTGTGTCTACTTTTCTTCCAATCTGGTTCTTCAACAGGCCTTGGCTAGAATTCATGTGTTAGCATTCTCTTGTTCACGAACTTCTCAGTACAGTGACGACTCATTCATTCATGTAGTCAACGAGTTGGAGGAGATTCTTAACCATAGTTGCAGTACTTATGTTCCAGTAGAAAAAATTTCTAAATTCCAAGCCCAGGCTGCCACCTATTTTCTCTTAACCCCCAATGCTTTGGCCACTCCAACTTCTGGTCTTTCCTGAATAAAAATTGCCTTATTCCCTGGGATACAATGTCTCCTCCCTCTCAGCTTCACCTCCAGTCTCTACCTATACGCACTATCTTTTAATTCTTTTGAAGTCCCAAAGAATGAATTAATCAATCATACTAAGTAACAAAGAGGCACACACAGACTAAAAAGCTCCGTGGAAACCAAAAAGCACACTTAGAGAATTACATCGTAAATTGCCATTTGAGATGCGATTTTGCAGAGGCATAGGACTTCAACAGGGCCATCTAGGCCTACAAAAAGAAAAATATGAGCAAAAATAAGGCAAAAATCTACACCCAGCTTGTATCTCAACAGAACAGCCAAAACTAGACTCTAGGCAGTAGTTGAGCCAAAAGCTGGTTTCATCTTGCTTCATAGTATTAGAAGAAAAATTACAGTAAGTACTTAGACTTGTCAATTAGTGGTATTTTCAATGAATTCCTGGTTTATTGGTTCTCTTCTTCAACCTTTCCTGTTTCAATCTTTAATAGAGCAGACTTTATATTACTCTTACTGTGTATATAGCTCTCAACGTAACAGTTTTATGTCCCATCCAGAACTTATATATCACAGTGCCTAATATGATATCTGCAAGGTGATCAAGTTTCAGTAAACATTTATGGAATTCAATAAAATCTGATTTGTGCTTAGAAAACCTGGATTGTGCTTAACCATATGGTTAAAGACCCAAGCAACTGCTTAAGACAAAGAGAAAATGCAATATCCTGAGTGATATAATTTTGTGAACATAGTCAAACAGGGATAAAGTTACATATAATTTATCTAATTATTAAAATGTCTTTATCAGATATTAAAGAAGCCCTTTAATATTTGCAAATTTTGAAGTGATATTTATGGCCAAGAAATTTTACAATTTTAATAGCAATCCAGAATAAATCAAGGCCAAACCTAAGTGAAAAACATGTACATATGGAAACGCTAGCTGGTGCAGTAGGTTCCCCAAAAAACTGAAAATAGAACTACCCTACGACCCAGCAATTGCACTACTAGGTATTTATCCAAGGGATACAGGTGTGCTGTTTCGAAGGGACACCTGCACCCCCATGTTTATAGCAGCACTATTGACAATAGCCAAAGTATGGAAAGAGCCCAAATATCCATCGATGGATGAATGGATAAAGAATATGTGGTATACACACACACACACAATGGAGTATTTCTCGGCAATCAAAAAGAATGAAATCTTGCCATTTGCAACTACATGGATGGAACTGGGGGGTATTATGCTAAGTGAGATTAGTCAGTCAGAGAAAGACAAATATCATATGACTTCACTCATATGAGGACTTTAAGAGACAAAACAGATGAACATAAGGGAAGGGAAACAAAAATAATATAAAAACAGGGAGGGGACAAAACATAAGAGACTTAAATATGGAGAACAGAGGGTTACTGGAGATGTTGTGGGAAGGGAGATGGGCTAAATGGGTAACGGGCACTAAGGAATCTACTCCTGAAATCATTGCTGCACTATATGCTAATTTGGATGTAAATTTAAAAATTAAATTAAAAATTTTTTTAAAAAAAAGGAAACCATGTACGTAAAAATATATACAAAAGTAAAAGAAGTTAAATGATTAAAGGTTTTTAGAAAAACTTTTTGTCTTTTTTTAATGTTTATTTATTAAAATTTTTTTATGTTTATTCATTTTTGAAAGAGAGAGAGCACAAGCAGGGATGGGTGAGAGAGAGGCGGACACAGAATCTGAAGCAGACTCCAGGCTCTGAGCGGTCACCACAGAGCCCAACGCGGGGCTCGAACTCACAAACGATGAGATCATGACCTGAGCCGAAGCCAGACGCTCAACCGACTGAGCCACCCAGGCGCCCCTAATGTTTATTTTGAGAGCAAGTGAGTGAGTGAGGGAGTGGCAGAGAAAGAGGGAGAGAAAGAAAATCCCAAGTAGGCTCTGTGCTGTCAGAGCACAGCCCAATGTAGGGCTCCATCTCACAACTATCATGACCTGAGCTGAAATCAAGAGTCGGATGCTTAACCAACTGAGCCACCCAGCACCCCCTTTTAGAAAAGCTTCATAAATATTAAAAAATCCAAGGAATTACCTAATTCTGGAAAAAGCTTTGAGTTACATAGTTAAAATATTACCGAGGTTTCAGTGATATGAATTACAATAGCAAAAATTGAGACAATATGAGAGAAAGACACAAACATTCTAGTCTTACATGCATTCAGAGGTTTAAACTGAAAGAATCTTCATTTGGGATTGTTTATACTTTTTTTTTTTTTTTTTTAAATGAACACATTAGGTGCACCTGGGTGGCTCAGTCTGTTAAGCATAAAACTTTGGCTCAGGTCGTGATCTCGTGATTCATGGGTTTGAGCCCCACATCACAACTCAGCACTGAGACTTCAGAGCCTGCTTGGGATTCTCTATCTCCCTCTCTCCCTCTGCCCCTCCCCAACTTGTGCTCACTCTCTCTCCCTCTCTCCCTCAAAATAAATAAACTTGACCAAAAAAAGTAAAAATAAATGAACACATTGTTGAAGATTGTGTTTAATTCATTAATGAGGAAAGTGGTAAGGTATTACACCCAGTTCAATGGAGAATCCAAAGATCAGGAATATCGAAATAAATGTGCTAGTGGAGGCAAAATAGGGAGGGATGTCAGCTCAACCTCTCTCTGCTGGGCAGAATTTACCTTTACATCTATGGACAAGAATTATTTTACATTGCTATCAGTTATCTACAACTTAAAGCTGTAAAATAGTTCTATAGAATCCTATAGCTAGGAAGGGTAAATTATCTTCTAGAGTCTAGACTCCAGACAATGCATAGTTTTCCACTGAAGTGGAAACTATATGTCTATATCCTACTGTTCTTTTAAATATTTTTTTAATTTTTATTTATTTTTGAGAGAGAGAGAGAGACAGAGAGAGAGAGAGAGGGGGAAAGACAGAGAGAAAGCACAAGGGGGGGGAGGGGCAGAGAGAGAGACACACACACACACACAGAATCCAAAGCAGGCTCCAGGCTATGAGCTGTCAGTACAGAGCCCAATGCAGGGCTTGAATCCACAAAGGTGAGATCATTACTTCAGCCAAAGTTGGACTCTCAACGAACTGAGACACCCAGGCACCCCATATCCTAACATTCTTTTAATCTACCTGGCCCCTGAGTATTTATCCACCCATGTCCTATGTGCAATTTTTAATATATACCAAATTGTTAAAACAGTGTACCATCTTCAGAGAACTGAAATATCATTCTTCTTCAAAACTAATCTGTTTTCCTTTAATAACAAAAAAGCTACTGCGCACAATTTAGCAGAAATCTGAAAATTAGTGACATAATATCTGTAAAAGTTTGACTAGTAGTTTTATCTAAAACTAATATGATGTTTTAATTAATAAGCTTATAAACAGCTGGGTAATTAGAAAGTTACTGGGTGACACAAAACAGAATTTCAAGTATTTTATTTATTGTAAATGTTATATTTGTATATGTATATATACACAAACCAAATTTTTTTGAAAAACTAATGAAATTCAGTTAATAAACCTATTATTAAACTTTATTATGAAAGGTTATGAAAAATTTTTAAGTGTTCAAAATTTTACCATTCATATCATTTTTTTCCAAAGTAAAAATTCATTTTTTTTACACAGCTGGAATAATAACTACTACACACCACACTTGCTTTTTTGCATTTATCTAAGAAAACCTTTTCTAACTTCTTTTCTCCAGCCTAATTTCTTTGAAAACATTAGTATCAACAGAGACATGATCCAGCACACCTTAGTAAATGTAAACATTCTAAATTATATTAATAGCAAGCTTTGAAGTTTCAGATTTTAAAGTGCTCATAAAATTCTCAAGTGGTTTTATGATATCTCAATTTGACTGAAGATATTATAAGAGCTCCTGCTTTATTACAGCCATGTATCAACAGCATATCTGATTAGTTCTATTAAATACTCCGTACCTTAAAGTTTCATTTATTTAAAATAATGCTATTGTAAAAGAATTCCATGCTTTAACATGATTCATAATAGAAATTCTATTATTAAATTAATTTTTCTAATATTCACTATCCATAGATAAATCCATAGACTCTATTATCCTTAGAATCCATAGAATCATTTATCCATAGAATGATCATAAAAATAGAAGACAATAACTGTATGTGAACACACACATACAAACTTTTAGTATGCTTTGTACTTCCAAAATAAGATTATGATCTCTTAATTGTGGGTTTTGCCCATTCTTCTGAAGACAAAGTGTTCCTTTATTTGTGAAGTGAATGAGATAGACAAGATTATAGCATATGATGATTATTAGTCCGTGCAAGATGAAAAGTATTAGATATTATTGACAGCTAATTAGTTTTCACAGGTATTAGATTATCACGTGTTCAACCAGAAACTACATTAATGACAACTAAGGTCAAAATTCAGAATTACACTTAAGTGCTTAATGACGAAACTTAAACCAATACAGTTAATTTAAGAGTCATTACAATAACATGTTTAAAGTAACATAATCCACGTTCAGTACATTAACATCACGGAACGACTGAATAAAACTTATTCAGTAATGGAAATGGAAATGTTATTCTAGATTCCCTGGCTTTACTGTGTTTCGTAGATTTCTCAATTGCCACTACTCGATTTCTGTTTTTCTATGTTAGTAAAGTTTGTTTCATGGTATTTTGTTGTCATTCATAGTTGCAGCAGGAAGAAAGGCTTTTCAAGAAAATATCAGGAAAAAAAAAAGGATTATCTTAGTTCCCTGAAGATATCTGCAGAAGTAAAGGAAAAAAAAAAATCAAGTGAGGGAACTATATAAAGGAGGTGCAGGTGCAGGACGAGCAGGAATTAAATTTCCCTGAGATGATACTTTCGGTTGTGGTGGAGGTGGCCTGTAAGAGGAAAAAAGACAGTTAATCATGTGTTTCAACTACATGAAATAATACTACTTCATTACAAGCCCAATGTAACACCATCTGTAACACTGCTGACAATTCTGAAGAGTACATTATATTCTGAGATTATTATTCATCTGATATGCAATGGCTAAAGACAAAAACCAGAGCGTAAAATGGAGTAACTACCACAAAGTAATGCTATTCTATAATCAAAAAACATTGTATGAAGGTTCTGGCTTATATATTTTTAAATGTAACAGCACATGAAGTTGAAAAGACAAACTGCAAAACACTCACGAGGTCACTAGCTCCCTGTTTACATAAATAGAGCTGAAATTCCAACTTCCTCAAAACATTACATCCACTCTGAGAATTAAACCTGCTATGACTTCTATACCTGTCCTTAACCTCTCTACCCTTCCTTACCCTCTTCATCTAATTCTAGTATTACTCTACTCCAATAACACACTACCACATTACTTGATGAATATCTGTCTCACGATTTATGTATTCTTCTCTTGATGCACAGCTGGATTTCAATGAACTCTTTATTACATAATAAAGATTATACATGAGGACACTCCCCAGTGTTGCAATTCAATTGTAATTTGAAGGACTTCTGGAGGTGGGAGGGGTAAGATGCATTTTATATACTGCAAAATATCGTAATAAATGCTCCTTCTTTCTGATTTTAAGCCCATCTATTGAGAACTGAAAGATTTTAGTTCTTGTGTTTTTCAGGTCTAGAATTTCCATATAATTCTTTTATTAAAGTTTGCAGTTCTGTGCTGAAATTCTCAATCTTGACTATTAATTCTGTGACATAATTATTACAGTTATTTTAAAGTCTGTGTCTGATAGTGCCACTCACTGGATTGCCCTCTGAGTCTGTTTCTGTGGTCTATTGCTTCTCTTGTTTTAGACACATTGTCTTTTCTTGTGTGTCTGCTTTTGTGATGAGGGGCCAAACATAAAACAAATCATAGAAATAAAGTTGAGGATCTAGTTTACCCTTACTGCTGGGTCCCAACACAAAACCTGGGATGTTTGCCAGGGTACTTCCTCTTTGGCAGGGCTTCAGTTTTAGTCCCCTCAACCCTGTGAATTTGTTGAAAGCTCTCCTCAGTTTCCTAGTCTCTCTGTTCTCATTTTCAGAATAGGTAAATATGTCCAGGACAGTAAAGTGTTCCCCAAAAGATGGAATTATCTCCAGACTGCCTTCTTCTCCTGGGCCCCATACTTCCTCATTTCCTTGGTAGTTCTCTCATGCCTTCAAACACATATTTTATTACACACTGTCTAGCTTTTCTAGCTGTTCCTAATAGGAGGGGCTGGTCTAACCCATCTGGTTTGCCATTGCTGGGTACTTTAAAGGCCCTTGCTTCTGAAACTTACATACACCAAAGGTTGCAGCACCATTTGCTTGTCCTATTCAGACTTCTTTAAGATTTCATTTTGACACTGCACTAATATGACAAAATTTATATCAAAAGATCTTAAAAGCTTCTCTAAAAATTGGATTCGATCTAAACTGTTGATAATAAATACCTTGTGCTAAATTAAATACAAGGGGAAATATTAGACATTAACCCTGGGTTTTATTCTGCTTAAGTAATCTAAGTAAATTCACTTCAGACCTTGATGGGAACTGCTGAGGCTGCTTGGCTGCATAAGTTGGTACTGGAAATCTGTTTGCATATATAGGCTAAAAAAGGAAGAAACAGTTATTACCACAGTGCACTCATAAATTTATTTTCTATACAGTTTATTTTCCATATGAAAGTAATCAATATATTTAAAATTAATGAATAGATTGGGGCACCTAGGTGGCTCAGTCAGTTAAGCATCTAACTCTTGATTTCGGCTCAGACCATGATCTCACAGTTTGTGAGATAGAACCCTGCACTGGACTCTGTGCTGACAGCATGGAGCCTGCTTGGGATTGTCTCTCTCCCTCTCTCTCTGAATCCTCCCATGCACACTATCACTCTCTCTCAAAATAAATTTTAAATAAATAGATAACATTAATAAATAGATGACTTACGATGCTGACATTTAAAAATATTTTGCTTATTCAACATTTTGCCACTGAATGTGGACTACTTAATTCTTTTAAGGTTATTTTTTTTAATTCAATAATACTAAACTATTATAATCTTGGTTTAATCAACTACATTAGTTAAAAGGTAACATGTTTCCTATTTCAATATATTTTAAATAAAAATTTCCAAAAATGTATTGCCAAACATGTATAGTACCTAACTGGTATTGTAAATAGTCCTAATTTACAACGCTTAATTTTGGAATTCATGATATTCTTCCTTGACAAGATAGTTGAAATGAAGTTTTACAATAAAGTGAGAGTCTAAAGCAAATAAGAAAGTAAACAGATAAGCCTCAAATAAGAAAGTAAAAGTAAGAATATTTTTTACACATCACATTTACGTTAGGAAAAGTTAGGGAAGATCAGATGGAATTACTGAATCACCGATAATATGATCCTGACCAAGATGTTGTCTACTAACTGCTGTTATTTTCTAAAGCTCTATGAGTGACAAAATATGCACAGTGTTGGAGAAGACCTTGAACATTCTCTGGGTCCTGCTGTGGAACAGGTGGTCTATTTTTGGCCCCATAAAATGATTTGCTTTTATTGTGAAAATGGAGAAGGGATGCAAGAAAATGTCTCCATCCCTTTCCATTAACCCATAGAAGCAGCACTTTAAAAGGATAGTTCAACTCCACTTCTTGGAATTTATTTGACATATACTTTTACATGTATGCACAGACCTATACAGAAGGATGCTTGATGCTGCATTTTTTTATGGTAACAAGATTAGAAACAACCGGTTTTTAAATCTGTGATAAATCCATAAGATGGAATGGTATAGATATACAGTTATTAAAAACAATAGGATACAGGCTTATTACTCACCAACAGTAGACTAAAATGTTCTAAGTAGAGAACACCTAAAATGCTGGTTAAAATATTAATAGGTATTTTTTAATGCTTGAATGAATTTCTAGGGAGTAAGAAATATCTTAAAGACCCAAAACAGTAAAAGTATGAAAGAGTCCAGAGGATGTAGCAGCATTGGTCCTATGAATGTCTTCCATCCTTGGTGAACTACATTATATGTTTTCAAATAATACATAGATCTAGAAGACAAAACCTGGAGCCTGAGTTGGATGGAATGCTGAATCTAAGACCTAACATAAAAAGCCTAGGCCCCTGAAGGGCAATGTCCTCACTGGATTAACTCAGTGAAGAAACACCTGTCCCGAAGAACAGTGGGGGAACTGCCTAAATAGACGGTGGTGGTGGTAGAAGGGGAATAAAAGAAAATAATCTCTGTGGGTAATTTGTAACCACATACCCATCCTCACAAGGGTTTGGGGGGCCAGAGTTCATAACACTTGTGCGGCCCAAAATACCAACAAAAATTTTAATTTAGAGAAGCTGAAATTGACCCCAGGCATGTGGCCAAGGGAAATATACACACTCTCTGTAGGAACTCTATAATTCAGGACTGAAATAAAATTTCATATAAAATTCTCCCATATAAAATTCCAGAGAATATGAGTTTACAATCAGTATCACAAAGCACACTAACAAATAAGCCACTGTAAGAATCAGTAGAAATAACAAACCAAGACTGCACACATTAAAATGATCAGATAAAGCACAAAAAGTAGGTATTTTTATATGTTTAAAGAAATGAATCCTTTTAAAAAAAAATGAAGCTACAAGAAACTATCACAAATAAGTGGCAGATCTGAATCTAATTTATGTAACAATGTATCTAAACACAAGCAGACGAGAAAAATGACATGGGGCAAGAGGGAAACTAAATCAGCCCAAAAAAATAGAAGAGGATTTGTGGTGTGGGAAGAAAACAGAAAGAAAAAAAAAAAAAAAACAGGAAAATTAAAGATCATAAAGTAATATGGTAGAAAAACTACATTAATAATTGCAATCAGCATAAAGTCTCCAGTTAAAAGACAAATATTTTGGGGGCGCCTGGGTGGCTTAGTTGATTAACGTCTGACTTCGGCTCAAGTCATGATCTCACGATTCGTGGGTTCAAGCCCCGCGTTGGGCTCTGTGCTGATGGCTCGGAGCCTGGAGCCTGCTTCCCTCTCCCTCTCCCTCCCCCTCTCCCCCTCTCCCTCCCCCTCTCCCCCTCTCCCCCTCTCCCTCTCCCTCTCCCCCTCTCCCTCTCCCTCTCCCCCTCTCCCTTCCCCTCTCCCCCTCTCCCTCTCCCTCTCCCAAAACTAAATAAACATTGGGGCGCCTGGGTGGTTCAGTCAGTTAAGCGTCAGACTTCAGCTCAGGTCACAATCTCACGGTGGGTGAGTTCAAGCCCTGCGTTGGGCTCTGGGCTGATGGCTCAGAGCCTGGAGCCTGCTTCCGATTCTGTGTCTCCCTCTCTCTCTGCCCCTCCCCCGTTCATGCTCTGTCTCTCTCTGTCTCAAAAATAAATAAAGGTTAAAAAAAAAAAAAAACTAAATAAACATTAAAAAAAAAATTTTTAAGACAAATATTTTTTAAAAAATTTTAAATAAAATATTGTGTTTATAAGAGACAACATTAGGACAAAAAAATTACATGTAACGGATATAAGCTAATATGAAACAAATAAATTGCTGTATTCATATTTCAAAAATGGATTTGAGAAGAGAGATGATCTTTCCCAATTTCATAAATAAGGACTCTGACTACCAACAGCTGAAAACCTTTAAAAACAGCTATCAGGAACTGCTTTAAGTACTTCTCACAATCAACATGAAAGATGTCACTGGAAGAACATGGAGAAATATTTAAATATGCCAGGGGGGGGCGGCTGGGTGGCTCAGTTGGTTAAGCATCCGACTTCAGCTCAGGTCATGATCTTGTGGTTCGTGGGTTCAAGCCCCACATTGGACTCTGTGCTGATAGCTCAGAACCTGGAGCCTGTTTCAGATTCTGCCTCCTCCTCTCTCTCTGCCTCCTCCCTGCTCCCTCTCTCTCAAAAAATAAATAAACATCAAAAAAACAAAAGGTTTTTTTAATATGCCAAGGAAACTGAAAGCTTTCCCACCAAGATCAGGAATATAAGGATGCTTGCTTTTACCACTGCTATTCAACATAGTACTGGAAGATCTAGCCAGAGCAACTGGACAAGAAAATTATGGAAATAAAAGACATCCAAGTCAGAAAGAAGTAAAACTACCTCTATTCACAAATAACATGATCCTATGTAACAGAAAACCCCAAAGGGTCCACAAGAAAGCTACTAAAGCTAATAAATGAATTCAGCAGAGATACAGGAAGTAACATGAACATGCAAAATCAGCAATGAAAAATCCAAAAAGGAAATTAAGAAAGCGGTTCCATTTACAATAGCATCCAAAAGAATAAAACACCTAATAATAAACTTAACCAAGAAGGTTGAAGACTTGTATAGTGAAAATTACAAAACACTGCTGAAAGTAATTAAAGTAGACCTAAGTAAATGCAAAGACAACTGGTGTTCATGGGTTCAAAGTCTCAACACTGTCAAGATATGTCAATACAACCCAAAGTGATCTACAGATCCAACACAACACCTATCAAAATTCTGCCTTTTTTGCAGAAATGGAAAAGTACATTCCCAAATCATATGGAATCAAAGGGGCCTTAAGTAACAAAAAATCTTGAAAAAGAAGAAAAAAGTTGCTGGACTCACAATTTGCAATTTCAAAACTCATTATAGCTCTACAATAATTAAATCATGTAGAATTGCCATAATGATGGAAATACGGTCCAAATGAATAGAACTGAGAGTATAGAAAGAAACCTATACATCTATGGCCAACTGCTTTTCCACAAGGTGCTAAATCTACTCAATGAAGAAAGAATAGTCTCTTCAACAAATAGGGCCAAGACAAATAGATTTCTACATGCAAAAGAATGACATTGAACCCTACTTCATATCATATACAAAAATTACTCAAACTGGATCAAAGACCTAATAATAAGAACAAATATCATAAGCCTCTTAAAACATACAAGTAAATATTCATGACCTTGGATTTGACAATAGATTGTTAGATATGACATCAAAACACGAGCAATAAAGGGAAAGAAAGATAAATTGCACTTCATAAAAATTAAAATCTTTTGTGCACCAAAGGATATTATCAACAAAGTGAGAAGACAGAATGGAAGAAAATATCTGCAAATCATATATCTGGTAAAGTGTTAACATCCAGAAGTTCAAAACATTTGAAGTAATATCATATATTTTTTAGGGATATATGCATATGAAAAAAAAGGATATTATCCTAGTATTCCCTAAAACACTCAGAGGAACAGTGTTTACTGTTCCATTACTGAGACAATTAGGCCTATTGCAGAAGCTCAGCACTAGGTCTTTGGCCACATGCCCTAGGGAAGCCAGGCATTAAAAACAGAAAGATAGCAGACACAGAAAAACACAGTGACAGTATAGATCCCATGTCATTTCCCAATCTTGATTTCAGGACAAAGCATTCCTAATGTCTACGTATCTTCTCCCGACTTCTCTGAGCCAGGGACCCTACCCAGAGACCACACTCTTAAATTATAAAGAAATCATCAATGCTTATTTCTATATCCATGTAACAATAATTTTTTTTCATTTTTAGCAATGTGATACCATAATAAATTTTGTTTGTTTGTCTGAAACTTACAGCTTCTCTGGGAGGAGTCACTGAAGAAACAGGTCGAGGAACACTCGCTGGCTGTCTAGAAGCTTTCGCTTGATTTTTGCCATCTGATCTGAAAGAGACAATTACTTTTCAGCCAAGGTAAGATTGGAACATTTCTACATGATATGTAGAAAATGACATTGCATTTTTTCAAATACAGAATAATGATGTCTGCAGTGGTGGTAATGATGATCATGATGATAATTAAAACTTTTATGGCACTTTTAACCGCTTTCACGTATTTTCAATCCTTACAGCACTGAAAAGTTTTGTTAATTCCACTTTACAATTAAATAAACTAAAATTCTAAGAAACTATAAAATTTGGCCAACTAGGCCAGTGTTTCCAAACTTTTCTCTTCAAGCGTTCCTAAAAGCAAAAAGCAAATGCATATTCTTAGGCTGAATACACAAAACGTTAAGTAGTCACTCTAAAAATTAGGAAGTCCAAGAGGAGCAAACAAGCTGGTTGGAAAGATACCAATTAAATTTTAGACATGCTGAGGTAACAGCAAGTCAGCTCAACAGAGATGCATAGGAGAGAGCTATGATTATGGAACTAAAATTTCAGAGATGCAGACTGGAGAATTATCTATGGATTGGTCAGTTTGAGTGTGGCAGGAAGTAAGAGAAAGAAAGAATAGGAGATAAATCTGTTTTAGAATACGTTAAAAATTAAAACTCACATCAGAGTACTCTATCAAAATATATTAAATAAGAAATCATCATGATAAACTATTTTTATTATAATAAAAACTCATTTTTAAATAATTACATTATGCTAACAATGGACTATGGATTTTGTTAATAATCTCCCATTTAATCCTCATATCAACCCTAAGAGACAGGTAATATTATCCCTATTTCAGAGGAAATAAACCAAAGTTCAGAGAGCTTTATTTATTATTCCAGTTCACAATTCTAGCATATGACAAGCTAGATCTTAGATCTGATTACAAGGCCAGTATGCTATATGTTATATTCGAACACGCTAGTATGTTCTATTCGAAAGCCAACATGTTAGAAGTGATAGTTGAGAGACAGTCGTGCAGGAGTCCAACACAGACCAGAAATGTCAGGTGTCTGAATTATAATAGCCCTTCCTTCCATCAAAACTAATTTCTTAAAAACTTATGATTCACAAAATAGGAGTGCATGGTGATGCAGTCGGTTAAGCAACCGACTTTGGTTCACGTCATGATCTCACTGTTTGTGAGTTCGAGCCCCACGTCGGGCTCTGTACCGACAGCTCAGAGCCTGGAGCCTGCTTCAGATTCTATGTCTCCCTCTCTCTCTGCCCCTACCCCACTTATGCTCGCTCTCTCTTTCTCTCTCTCTCTCTCTCTCTCTCTCTCTCTCAAAAATAAACATTTAAAAAAAATCATAATTCACAAAGTATGTTTTCAGTATTAAATATTCTTCCTTTATGATAACTGATACTTGAAATATACATGGAAAAAAATTTTTGACATTTACATTTTTTATCTTTCACCCATATTTTAACATCTAATTAAGAAGCTCAAGTCACAAGCTATAGCCCCAAATGATACTTACCCGACTATCAGAAATCAATGTCAAACAAATGAAGCCTAAGGGCCATTTTCAGTAGCATACAGGCTGGTCATTATAATCTTTTCCCTCACCATTATAAGAGGTGGCTGAATCACCACTATCCTTTAACCTCTGCTAATTATGTCAAAAAAATAGAAAGAACCCTTAGAACTCTATTTTTAAACCAACCTCTATGATATGACTGTCATCATTAATAATTACTTTAAATTCTCTATTATGAATTTAAAAGAAAAAAATTTAAGTACTCATATGTTTGTGATCTCTTCTTTCTGAAGTAGCTTTTCCATAGTTGATCTCTTTTGATGAAGACAAAAGCAGCAAACACAATAAGGGGAACAATTACAAAGAAGAATACCAGAAGTCCATCTCTCAATGCAGTACTCTTTTCTAGAGAAAAGAATTTTATATTAATGATCATTAAATTAGAAGTTAACACATATTAACTAAAACATACTAGGTGATTATAAATGTTTTACATTAATTTTCACATTGTTCAAAAGTCAAACTGACAGAAACAATTCATTTGAGAAGTCTTGCTTATACCTCTTCCCTAACTACTTCATCTTTGCCTTTCCATTAGATAACCACTTTCATTGGTTTCTTACAGTATTCCTTCATGCAAACATAAGCAAAAATAAAGTATGCTTTTATTGCCAACCCTTTCTTACACAAAAGGTAGCATATCATAAACACTATGGAGCACATCCATTTTTTTTTTTTTTTTTTTTTGCTTCTATGTACATCTTCCCAAACCATACAGAGGACCACCTCATTTTCTATACAGCTATACAAAACTCCATTACAAGGATGTCCTACAGTTTATCTAGCCAGTGCCCTACCAATACTTTTATTTTTCCTATCTTTTGCTATTCTAAAAAAAATGCTATAATAAATAACCTTGTACATATATCATATCATATTGGTACAGCCATATGTATAGAATAATTTTGCAGAAGTAGAATTGCTGTATCAGAGAGTAAAGGCATTCATCATTTTTTAAGGCACTGTTAAACTGTCCGCCACAGCGGTGGTTACAATTTAGCATGCCAGCCAGCAATATATAAGAATTCCTCATTGTATCACCCATAGAGTCAACCTTCTGCATTTTTGCCAACCTGTTAGGTGAAAAATTGTACCTTATATAATTTTAATTTACATTTTTTTTATATTATGAGGAAAACAACTGTTCACGTGTAAGGAAATACTGTATTTCTTTTTCTGTCCAATCTATTTTTCTATTGGACTATTGTTTTTTTTCTTCTCAGTTTCTAAAGGTTCTTTATACATTAGGAAACTAGCTTTGTCTGTGATATGAGTTGGAAATATTTTTCCTATTTTATCATTTGTCTTAGGATCCAATGCTTTTCTCTATGCATACATTTATTGTTTTTAGGTATTTAATTTTATCAATATTATTTTTTCTGGTTTCTAGGTTGTAAGTCTTATTATAAATCTTAAAAATTCATTAATTCATATTAATTTGATATATATGCCATGTTCATTAGGAAAAGAAAAAATATACTAAATATAAACAGCAGTGGTAAACTATAAAGTTGTCTATAAAATATTAAGTTTATAAAAGTACCAAAACTTTCTGTTAAAGCTTGTATGAAACTACATGAAATAGAATTCAACCCAATTAAAAATAAGAATATAAAAAATTAAAGTCAGTTTGATGTCTCATTTCATACTTACTAATGAGTAGACAGAATTTAAATTAAAGCAACCAACACTGACAAGGTTATATTGAAACTGATACCGTCATACTATCAGTGACATTAACGTAAATTCATTTGGAATTGTGGTCAAGAACCATAAAAAGGATTCTACCTTCAACCTAATAAGCTCATTACTGGCAATCTATCCTTCAACTGGAAAAAATGCATAAGTATTAGTATGTTATCAGTGCATATCAAAAACTTAGAAACCTAATGTCAAATAACTAGAAAACAGCTAAGTCAAGTTATAGCACACCCACTCAATGGAATGATAAAGAGCCACTGAAGTCCATAGTTCCAACTTTCCACTTCTAGTCAAGATGGAATAACAGGGACCAGATTTATCCTGTGAGCTAAAATAACCAGAAAACCAGGCAAAATACATTAAGCAACAGTTTTCAAGACATTGGGCACATCAGGTAACAAAGAAAAGTGATCCCTGAGAGAAAACAAATAAGGTGAGCTTTGCTGCTCAGGGAAAGCTA
Organism: Panthera onca; assembly: GCF_046562875.1. NCBI lineage: Eukaryota > Metazoa > Chordata > Mammalia > Carnivora > Felidae > Panthera > Panthera onca. The sequence continues at coordinate 161,321,440 of NC_138342.1, read as the reverse complement.
ACAGATCATAATGACAGTGAGGGAAGCTCAGTGGTCTCCTTGAATTGAGGAGATGGAGCTGGTTGTCTGAGGAAGCCAAGGCAGCTAGAGTTCATGGAGCAAAGTACTGGACAGCAGAGCTACACAGACAGAACTTAAAAGATCTGCAAAGGGCCCCTCTCAAATATTTAGTTGAGTACTGATCAATGTATGCATGTAAAGAAAACACCTGAAGCCAGAGAAAGAATCCTCTAAAAGGATCAGTGGGAACAAACCACACAGGTCACATAGAATGAGGAAGAGTGCCTCTTCCTACCATTCACAGTAGAAAACTTCATCATCAATGTGGCACTGAGTGGAATAAACAGAAGGCTTTTTGCCTCAGTAATGGGACAAAATTAGCCCTAGACTAATTGCTGTTCAAGTCCTGCTTAATAGAGCTTAAAAGCAAGACCCAGAAGGATCAAACTATGTCCAAGTAACATCAGCACTCAAGAACAAAGTTCATCAATAGAAATCCCAAAATACCTAGTATCCAACAAGGCAAAATTCACAGTTACTGGCATCTAGTTAAAAAAAAAAAAAAAAATTACTGGGCATGCAAAGAAGAAACATATGACTCAAAATGAGGAGAAAAATCAAGAAAATGATACAGATGATAGAATTAGTAGACAAAAACACTGTAAGTTATTATAATTGTATTACAACTATATGTTCAAGAAGCTAAAGATTGAACACGCTACGTAGAGATATGAAACTAATGAAAAAAACTAGAACTTATAGAAATAAAAACCACAATGTCTATGATAAAAACACACTGGATGGAATTAATGGCAGATAAAACATCAGAGAATAAGAGTGAATTTGAAGAATAACAATAGACTATTTGAAATTAAATACAGAGAATAAGGAATTTAAAAAAAAATCAAGGCAAAACAGTGAAATGTTAAAGAACTCCAAGTAGCCAAATATACATGCAACTGGAGTCCTGAAGAACAGGAAGAAGAAAGACAGAAAAAAATATCTGAAGAAATAATGACCACAATCTTTCCAAATTTGAAGGAAACTATAAAAGCACAAATCCAAAAATTCCAACAAATCCCAAACACACCAAGGCACATTATAACCAAATACTAAAAACCAGAGATAAAGAGAAAATCTTACAAGCAACCAGACAGTGAAAAAGACACCTAAAAAAACAAAAGACCAAAAAAGAAAAGATGATGGCCAATTTCTCAGGAAAAGCAATGCCGAAAGACAATGGAGAAACATCTTTGAAGAAGTAGAAGAGGGAGGGAAAAACTGCCACCCTTTCATAATATAAAGTTAATAAATGTAAGTTAATAATAACTTTACCCAGTTATTATTCAAGAAAGAAAGCAAAATAAAAACTTTTTAAGATACACAAATGCTAAAAGTATTTGTCACTGGTAGAGCTGCATTACAAGAAATGTGAAAAGAAGTCCTTCAAGCAAAAATTGAATGATACCAGATGGAAATATAATTTTCAGAAATGAAGACCACCAGAAATGGTAATTATGTGGGTAAATATAAAGACCTTTTCTATCATTTAAACCTCCTTAAGAGATAACCAACTGTTTAAAGCAGAAATAATAACAATGTATGGTAGGGTTTATAACATATACAAAATATGACGGCAATAGCACGAAAGCCAGGAGGAGAGAAAGGGAAGCAACGGAGTGAAGTGGAAAGTATCACATGAAGCAGGACTGTGATAGAAAAATAGCAATATGATAGATTTAAACCCAAACATCAATAATAAAATTAAATGTAAGTGGTCAATGGGGCGCCTGGGTGGCTCATTCGGTTAAACGTCCAACTTCAGCTCAGGTCATGATCTCATGATCTGTGGGTTCGAGCCCCGTGTTAGGGCTCTGTGCTAAGCTGCTCGGAGCCTGGAGCCTGCTTCAAATTCTGTATTTCCCTCTCTCTCTGCCCCTCCCCCGCTCACACTGTCTCTCTCTCTCTCTCTCTCTCTCTCAAAAATAAATAGCATTAAAAAAATCTTTTTAATTAAAAAAAATAATAAATGTAAGTGGTCAAAACAACTCAATTGAAATGCAAAGATTGACAGACTGACAAAAAAAAGCAAAACCAAACTATATCCTGCCTACTAGAAACCCACTTTAAATACAAAGACACAAGTAGATTGAAAATAGAATGAGAAAGGATTTCCCATGCTGATTAATCAAAAGAAATCTGGAGTAGCTATATTAATTTCTAATTGCAAAGCACTGAATATTAACAGGTATAAGGAGAGCTACTTCATAATGATAAAGGGATCAGTTTGTCAACAGAACAGAGCTTCACATTACATGGAACAAAAACTGACAGAACTTCCATGACAAACAGGCAGATTCACAGTTATAACAATACCAGAGATTTCAATATTCCTCTCTCAAAATTGACAGAACAGGTATACAGAAATCGGTAAGGAGATACAAAATTTAAACATCTGTCAACTAACATGAACTAATTATTTATAAAACACTCTAACCAATGATAGCAGAATGCACATTCTTTTCAAGTGTATATAAACTAATTATTAAGATAAACCACAATCTGGAACATAAAACAAGTTTTGGAAAATATACAAGTATTTGAGTCATATAAACTATGTTCCTGACTACGGTGTAATAAATGGAAAATCAATAACACTAAGGTATCTAAAAATCCCTCAGATACTTCAAAGCAAAGCATTTTTTAATAACTCATGAGTCAAAGAAAAAAAATAAAAATACATTAGAAGTTAGGTTGAGATGAATTAAAACAAAGGCACAACATATCAAAATTAGTGGGATACAAAAAAAAAAAAAAAAAACAGTTCTTAGAGGAAAACTGATAGCACTACAACACCTATATTAGAAAAGAAAAAAGGTTTTGGGGTGCCTGGGTGGCTCAGTGGGTTAAGCGTCCAACTTTGGCTCAAGTCAGGACCTCAGGGTTTGTGAGTTAGAGCCCCGCATCAGGCTGTCTCTGCTGTCAGTGCAAAGCCCTCTTCGGATCCTCTGTCTCCCTCTCTCTGCCCCTCCCCCACTCTCTCACAGGAGCACTGTCTCTATGTCTCTCTCAAAAATAAATGAACACTAAAAAAAAAAAGCAAAGCAAAAAGGTCTCAAATCAATTACCTCATCTTTTACCTTAAGAAACTAGAAAAAGAACCACAAATGAAACCCAAAGTAAGCAGACCAAGAGAAAATATTTACAAAGGATATATGTCAGAAAGGACTTGTATACAGAATAAGGAACTCAAGAAGACAACCTAACTAAAAACCGGACAAAAAGATTTGAACAGACACTTCACCAAAGAAGATATGTGGATGGCAAATAAGTGAACAAAAAAAAATGTTCATCATTAGTAATCAGAGAAATTCTATTACACTAGAAGGCTAAAATTAGCCATCTGCTAGAAGGGCTAAAATTAAAAAGACTGACCACACCAAGTGTTGAAGAGGACGTGGAGAAATTAGAGCCCTCCCATGCAGCTGGGGAGAATATAAAGTGGTACAACCACTTGGGGAAACAGTTTGGCAATTCCTTAAAATGCTAAACATAAGCACACTCTATGAACAACCATTCTACTTTGTAATTACCCAAGAGAAAGCAAGCATATATTCTCACTAGGAAGACACTGGTGAACAAGGAGCTCATTCATAGTCTATCAGGGGAAAAAAAAATTAGTAACTAATTACTATAGAATGTGATAGTGCTTACAATAAAAGGAGAACAAATAAAGAGAGCACATTTATTCAGATTTACACAGTCAGGAGAAACTTTCTAGAGAAAGTAAGGTATAAACTGAAGTATGAGTAGCAATTAACCAAGTTTCTACAATGTGACTATAATACTGTATGAAGACCAGAGGTAAAAGAGTAGCCTGTTAAAGGAAACAAAAGAAGTTACAATGTCTTTTTTTTTTCCTTTTAGAGAGAGAGAGAACACATGCGAGACTGGGGGAGAGGGGCAAGGAAAGGAAAGAGAGAACTTTTTTTTTAAATATTTACTTATTTTGAGAGGATCGGGAGGGCTGGAGAGAGAGAGAGAAAGAAAGAAAATCTCAAGCAGGCTCTGAGTTGTCAGCACGGAACCCAATGCAGGGCTCAATCCTACAACCCTGGAATCATGACCTGAGCCAAAATTAAGAGTCAGACACTCAACCACTCAACCCTCAACCAACTGAGCCACCCAGCCACCACAAAAAGTTTACCATGTCTTAAGCAGAGTGAAAGGAGGGAAGAAAGTTAAGCTAGAGGCAAATCATGCAAAGCATTTAAGCCAGGTTAAGGATTTCTGGACCTCATTCTAATAGCAATGTAGAAGCACTGAATTTATTTAAGTTTATTTATTTATTTTGAAAGAAAGAAAGACACAAGCAGGGGAGGGTCAGAGAGAGAGGGAGAGAGAATCCCAAGCAGGCCCTGCACTGTCAGCACAGAGCCCATGTGAGGCTCAAACTCAACCTGAGCCGAAACCAAGAGTCGGATGCATAACCGACTGAGCCGCTCAGGCACTCCAAGAAGCACTGAATTTAAAGCACAACACAGACATAATCAAAACTGAATTCTTGACGAAAAACACTAAAATTCTGTAATGTAATGGAATATTTCAGTTATCAAAAAGTATGACAGGGTGCCTGGGTGGCTCAGTAGGTTGAGCATCCAACTCTTGATTTTGGCTCAGGTCATGATCCCAGGGCGTGGGATCGAGCCCCACATGAGGCTCCACACTGAGCATGGAGCCTGCTTAGGATTTTCTCTCTCTCTCTCTCTCTCTCTCTCTCTCTCTCTCTAGATCTCTCTCTCTCTCTCAAAAAAAAAATAAATTAATTAAATTACATTAAAAAAGAATACAATCTTGCCATTTGCAATGACGTGGATGGAGGTAGAATGTATTATGCTAAGCGAAATGGAGAAAGACAAATACCATATGATTCCACTCATTTGTGGAGTTTAACCAACAAAACAGATGAACTTATGGGAAGGAAAAAAAAGAGACAGAGACAAACCATAAGAGACTTTTAAGGTGGGTGGGGAATGGGTTAAATGGGTGATGAGTATTAAGGAGGGCACTTGTTTTTGTTTTCTTTTGTGTTTAGAGAAAAAGAGAGGGCACAAGTGGGGGAGAGGGGCAGAGGGAGAGACAGAAGAGAATCCCAAGTAGGTTCCACACTCAGCACAGAGCCCAACACAGGGCTTGATCCCACAACCCTGGGATCATGATTTGGGCCTAAATCAAGAGTCAGACAGTCAACTGACTAAGCCACCCAGGTCCCCAAAGGAGGGCACTTGTTATGATGAGCACTGGGTGTTATATGTACGTGATGAATCACTAAATCCTACTCCTAAAACCAATATTACACTCTATGCTAACTACCTAGAATTTAAATAAAAATTGGAAGGGAAAAAAAGAGTACACTTACCGTGATAGACACTGAGTGATGGACAGAATTGTTAAATCATTATATTGTACAGCTGACACTAATATAACATTGTATGTTAATTATACTTGAATTTTAAAAAATAAATATAAATTATAAAATAAACAGCTGAAAAATAAAATAAAATTCTGTAAAGTAGTATGAAACATGGATTACAGGAAGCAAGATGGGGAAGAGGGAGCCTCGTTAAGAGGCTATCCTGTAAGTCCAGACAAGAAATTGAAGGTAATGAATAGGGATTTTAAAAAAAAATGGAAACATTCATGAGAAATTTAGGAGGCAGAATCAACATATTTAATGTATAACCAATGTGGGAAATAAGGGAAAGGTACAAGGATGCCCACTTTCTGACATGGGCTACTGGACAATCACACTAATTTTCTTCTATATACTTGCCATTGTATGTAGGTCCGCTGTCCACACTTCCTCCATATCCTTTAGTCTCACAATTTGGGGGAGCCCAGCCATTATCACAGTGACAATTCTTATTGCTATTACATACCTTCAAAACAATTAAAAAAAAAAAAAAAAAACCACTTTGGTTAATTGTGAATATTGTGAATTGGTTAATTGTGAATATCTACATCATAAACTCAAGAATGGAAACCAAGAAAAAGGACGAAATTCATGCAAATCCACAGGCACTCACTCTTTTTAAGAATGAAAAATTTTGCAGGTATCTAAATTCCCCAATATCTAAAAACCTAAAAATCTTGGGAAGTCTCACCTAACCCTCACTGAGAAGTCTCATGATTCAGCACTAGTTTCATGAACAAACCAGAAGAGAGTGTTACCTACCCCATGTCCATGACACTTTTTCTGAATATCACAGTCATAATTCAAAACAGAAGCATTTACACACTGGAAGTTTCTACAGATCTGGACAAAAAAAAAAAAAAAAGAAGAAGAAGAAGTAATGAATAAGGAAAAAAAGAACACATTAATCAAGTGCCCAGAAAAGAAGAGCTAGGCACACACTATTTCACGGTGACTTTTTTTAAACTTTCAAGGAATAGCTAACTTTCATATTATATATTTGAAAATGTAAAAAAGTAAGTGAAATTAACATAGAATTAACAATCAGAAAAGAGAAGGATGACACAAAGGCCAAAAACAACAATAAAATTATAATCCATCCTTCCATACAAATATAAATGCAAAAAGCCCAAGTAAAATATTCACAAATGGACTTTTCCAAATCAAAAGTAACCAGATAGAGTTGATACCACTCTTATAAAAAAGGCTCAATGATAGGAAATCTATTACCATAATACCTCAGATAAACTGTCATTAGTACAAGATATCAAAACAGTATTTCACAAAGTTTAAAACACAATTAAATTTTTAAAATTCTTCCAAAACAAGAATAAAAGTATACTTTGTTGATAAGACAAAACCTATCTACCAATATCATGATTAATGATGAATTAATAGAGGCATTTCTATTAAAATCACTATTGAAAATAAATCATTATTATCTTATATAGTTCTAGAAATTCTACTTCACGCAATGAGACATGAAACAGAAATGAGTCCTAAATAATGAAAGAGATATAAAAAGTATTATTATATACAAAAAACATTACAGGCTCAAAGGAATCAGCTAAAAATTTACTAGAAATTTTCTCGGTTTCCAGAAAAAAATTTTAATTTATTTTAATTTATTTATTTTTTTTTAAAGAGACATGTTTATTCAGCATCACGATCAGACTATTACATTTAGCAATCAACAGCATGGGTGCAAAAAAAAAAAAAAAAAGTCTACATTAAAACCCTTTGGTGGAATTCTTTACACTTTCCACAAAACAGAAACTAAAATAACCTGTTATGCAATTAGTCACAAATACAGTCGAGTTTTTTGCCCATACACTTGGGTATTGTCTAAAACATGTCTTCTTTGTAGCAGCTAGGCCCAGCAACCACTGTGCTTGGCTGAGTTCACAAATCTGTTCTAACCTGTAGCTTCCCTGTCACTTCTCTGGCTCTCCTCTCCTGCTAAGCTTTGTTTCCTGGCAGTAATTAAAATCTTCTGCCACTGCTATAGCTACTGCTGCTGCTGGAACCGCCATAGCCACCTTGGTTTCATGGTTTGGCAAAATATTGGCCTCCACCACCATAGGGACCAGAGCTTCTGCCTCCAAAATTTCCTCCTTTCATGGGTCCAAAATTTGAAGACTGGTTGTTGTAACTGCCAAAATCATCATAGCTTCCACCACCTCCAAAGTTGCTTCCATCATTACCAAATCCGTTATAGCCATCCCCACTGCCACCATGTCCACCACACCTCGAATGCCACCAAAGCCACCTCGCCCAAGTAAGTTTCCTCCATGGCCAAAGTTGTCATTCCCACCAAAACCACCGCCACGACCACCACCGAAGTTCCCAGGACCACTTCGACCTCTTTGGCTGGAGGAAGCACTAGCCATCTCTTGCTTAGATAAAGCTTTCCTTACTTCACAGTTGTGGCCATTCACAGTACAGCATTTTTGAATGGCAATCTTGTCTACAGAGTCATGGTCATCAAATGTTACAAAACAAAGCCTTTCTTTTTGCCACTGCCTCCTCGGTCAGTCATGGCTTCGATCACTTCAATTTTCCCATACTGTTCAAAATAATCTCTTAGATGATGTTCTTCAGTGTCTTCTTTAATGCCACCGACAAAAATCTTTTTCACAGTTAAGTGGGCACCAGGTCTTTGAAAATCTTCTCTAGAGACAGTCCTCTTTGGTTCTACAACTCTTCCATCCACCTTGTGTGGCCTTGCATTCATGGCTGCATCCACCTCTTCCACAGTGGCATAGGTAACAAACCCAAAGCCTCTGGAACGCTTGGTATTTGGATCTCTCATTACCACACAGTCCGTAAGCGTTCCCCATTGCTCAAAATGGCTCCTCAGACTCTCATCGGTTGTTTCAAAGCTCAAACCTCCAATGAAAAGCTTCCGCAGCTGTTCAGGCTCTTTGGGAGACTCTGACTTAGACATGACGGCGGTGGGAGGGGAGACTTTGACAATGCTTACTTGGGGGCGTCCACGGGCAGAAAGGATTAATCTAACAAACATATCTCCAGAAAAAAAATTTTATTGAAAAGCTGTTCTTTTGGGGTAAGTTAGAAAAAAAGGTTAACTTTTCTTAAAGACTGTGGAGTGCTATTTTAAAATTTTTTTAGGCAACCAACTACACAAAATCAGAATGTTTAAATGCTCTAATGAAATAAAGGACAATCAGAGAACAATGCAATATCAATAGCTACCTTCATTATTCTAAAATACATAGGTTTCAACATTATTGTAGAGTAAGAGGATCCCCAAATTGTCTAATAATTTTCAACTAATTTTTAAATAAGAAGTATATTTATATGGTTAGGCATTTTTAAAGTACAAAAGATTCCACAGTAATAAGTAACTCCTCACCTGTCCTCCACCCACCCATTTCTCCAAATAAAGATCTCAAAATACTTTTTTTATATATCTATAAGCTTTTGAGGAGATATTTACCAATAACTTTCCCATTCAGCTAAAAGGAGACTGTTCTTTCAATAAATAATTTATAGTGGATGCTTGAAGCATTAAATAAGGTCATAGAAATAAGATGGAATGTGTTGATATCTGGCAGACTTAACTTTAGGGAACAGAAAACTTCCAAGTTCTTAGTGGAAAAGGGTGTTCTGATTGGCATTGTTTACTTTGTGGAACGGGTAGAACCAAACTGGAAGGAACACCCTGATAAATTGCTTGAAGGGGTGAAGTAAGCCCATCCTCTCCAACACTACCGAGCCCACACCACCAACAACAACCACAAGTAAAGGAGGGCAGATGAAGTTAACTACAGGACTCACTTACTAATGTTAGGATATGAGTTTGGAGCCAAAGCTGAACTACCTGGGATAATAAAAAAGAAGCTAGAGTTCTCTTTTCCCACTTACTGTTTAGCTCCTCCCCTAACAAAAAATGTTGAATAAATATATAAACAATATAGACCTGAACTAGTACCAAATTATCAGCCTGCTCAAAGTCCCCAGAGTCCAGCCTTTGGTACAGACCAGAAGGACAGGACCCAACCTATCCTATTTTATGGCTACAGAAAATGTTTGGTGTTTTGTTCCATCAGTATGTTAGTGTAGGTACACATACCAAGCATTTGCTATCCTTGTACATAAACGCTGACATACTAATACAACACAAAAAGAAAATATTTTTGAATAAAACACAAAAAGATAAAAGCCCTTAAAATACAGTAATCATCGGAATTTAAAGCCAGTATTTTTTTCAACACCACCACCACCAACAACAAAATAGCGTGTGAGGGATTGGAAGTAATAGAGGTACATCAGGGAGAAATCAGCAGATATTATTTTGCTTCTTGACATCATTGGGGAAAATAAATTAATGTGTTTCTCTTGCTATTAAAAAAAAAACTAGTATAACAGAAAGAAAAAGGTATATAACCTCCATATCAAACTCATACAAACACACAAACACTCAAACACAATTTGTGCAATACAACAAGAGAGGAAGATAAAGCAGGAAATATTAAGAAAACATTTTAAAACATTAAGATTATAGAAATAGAATGAAATATTAACAAATTAAACTGTGCCAATAAAAGTCAAGCCCAACAACACTGTAAAAATATAAAAAGAAAACATCAGAGAATTTTTATATTTTACTGGAATACAAAAAACTTTTCTAAGCATAACATGAAACCAAGGCAAAACAAACAAAACTGAAATAACTTCATTATATTTTAAAATTTCTTTGTAGCAAAAACAAATAAATCATGAGATAACTGTTAATATCCTTTATATAGAAGAAGCCCTTAAAAACGATAATAAAATAATAATAATAAATAATAAAATAATAATTAAAAAATAATAAATAATAAAATAATCCAACAGAAAAACGGAAAGCTATAAATACTGGCTTAACAGAAAAGGATATACAGAGCTAATAAAGATATGAAAAGATGCTCAAGAAGGGAAATGCAACTAAAATAATAATGAGGCTTTTTGCCAATTAATCAAAATTAAAAAGACTGATAACATACAATATTATCAAAAATAAGACAATCTTATACATAATTAGTGGAATGTGAATTGTTACCACCTTGTTGAAAAGTAAATTGACAGTTTCTATCAAATTTTAAATGAATGTCTCCCTTAATTTAAAAATCTATTCCAGGAAATCTATCCTACAGAAGTACTCACAAAAGTAGATGAGATTAAATGTGGAAGAATGTTCAGTGCTGGTAAAGTCAACCAACTAACCAACCAACTATAGACAATACAAATTTCTGGAATGTGGTTAAGTCAATGGTATATCTATAATGGAATGAAGTAGATTTCCATATATTGACATGAAGCATTGTCACTCTCCATATAATGACACTCTGCATTGTGCTGTTGAGTAAAAAACATTTCAGAACATTATTTAAGGTCTAATCCTAAAGTCTAATGGGGGTAGTAGAGAGTATATCCACTTGCAAATGCCCAGAAAGAGAACTGAACAGAGAAAACATAGTGGTAACAGTAGTTACCCCTAGGAAATGAGTTTCAAAAGAGGGGAAATGAATAGGGTATCAGCAAAGGACCTTGATTTTTTGTTTTACACAATATTTTTGAATTTTTTAATAGCAAAAATATAACATTCCCATAATCTTTTTTAAAAACTTTTTTTCCATAAAAAAAGAAAAAAACTTAGATTGGGCCACAAAGTAATATGTAAGGCTATTTACAAGGCACATGCTTCAAACAAAATGACTCTGAAAAGAGTTGGACAAAACTTCTATTTGGCAAACTTAAAAGTGTGGTAACAATATCAATTGAGGTAAAATTGAAGATAAAAACATGAAGATAGAGCAAAGGGACATTTTGAACTACTCAAAGATATAACCCACAACTAAAATGTAATAGTCAAAAAACTCTGCCACATGGATTCAGCATTCTTAGTACCAAAAATGTTATAGCTACAAGGGGAAATGAAAACAGAAAACTAGGAGACTTTAACTTCCCTTTCTCTAAATCTCGAACACATTAAGGACAATAAGAACGTAAATGATCTGAACATATAATTATCAAACACTATACATTCTAAGCAAGAATACACTCTTCAAATGCAGTTGGAGCATTTGAACATTCATCCAAGAGTGAACATACAGAGTCAACTCATTCAAATAGATGTTTCATTCCTAGAAATAACCAAAGATATTAAACCAAGAGCCAAACCTGAAGTGAATACCTGATGGCTTTTACAGCCATCAGAGCATGACCAATTTCCAAAGCAAAGAGTTGTTTTCATTGTCAGTAAATCTTTTTGCCAGGCTACATTTAGGGAAAGGAAAAAGGCATGTTTTGTTGGTTAAATCAAACCAGGCAATCAAGCATTTTCTGATATAGCAGTAGGTTCAGAGAAAAATCTCAAAACTTTGGTAACTCATAAATTATTAAGTAATCAGGCATTCCAGTAAAACCATATCACCACTGTCATAAATTCTTCCCACTGCAGAATCACTCAGCCTACAAATGTCAACAAAAGTCTCTGAACGTCAATGTTGTACTATTCTCAGTCAAGCTGACAGAACACGTCTAAACTGACTTCCAAAGAACAGGGTACCAGTTTACCTTTGTTTTTTCATTTAATTTTTTTTTTTTAACAAAACACATGCACATGGCTAAAAATCAAACAGTGCTAAAAATGTTTAATGAAACAACTACATGACCCATTTCTAGCCTCTGGCAGTCTAGCAGTCCAGAAGCAACTACTGTATTTTTCTGGTAATTCCCTACCATTTTTAATTAGTATACTATTTCTTTTTCTTTTCTTCCTTCCTTCCTCTCTCTTTTTCTTTCTTTTCTTTCTCTCTCCCACTCTCTCTCTCTCCCACTCTCTCTCTCTCTCTTTCTTTTTTTCAGCCAGGTAGTTTTGAGTCTTTTTTTTTTTTTTTTTACTTGAAGTATAGTTGCCATAAAATATTAGTTTCAGGTTTCAAGATAGTGATTCGACAATTATACACATTACAATTCATCATGTAGTTACCATCTGTCAACATGCAGTTATTACGATATTACTGATTATATTCCCTATGCTGTACTTTTCATCTCCATGGCTTACTTTATGCTATTTCTTGATTTATCTATTCTATACATTATCAATAACGCCCTTTATGATAAATAAGGATTCAGCTTTATAACACGAACCCAAACGCCCCTTGTTCATCTTCTCAAAGTAAATATTGGTTCATATTTATACCACTAACACTCAGATATTATCCCATCAGTACACTGCATACCACTATTCCCTGAGCAAGTTCAGAACTAGGTGAAGAAAAAAAAAAAAAAAAAACAGGGGAAGCTGACAACTGAAAATTGAAGTATCATCTTTATTATCAATACGGCATTTAACATGACTAAAGTAAACAGCAAAATGGGCTTCCTAATACTGCACCCCAAAATCAAACTTACCTGCCTAATCACAGGCTGCTCTGGACAACCACAGGCCTCCCCCCACAGAAGCAGAGCCTGCCCTGCTAATCTTACTGCATGGTTGAGAGAGCAGACCAGAATGTACCCTCTCTGCAGGCAGGGAGATCTGAAAAGAGAAGACAGAAGGGACTGAGGCACCCATGCCCGGTGTCTTCTCCCAAACTCATTAACTACATCAGTTACTTTGCTTTCCTTGGGTGTGAAAGAGGAACACACTGAGGCTGAGAGTGTTATTTTTTTCCAGCTTTACTGAGGATATAATTGATGTATAATATTGTGCAACTTTAAGGTGTACAACATATTGATTTGATAAACTTGTATTCTGAGAACTGATCACAGTAAGGTTAGTTCACACCTCCATCACACCACATAATTACCATTTCTTTTTTGTAGGGAGAACATTTAAGATACACTCTTAGTACTTTCAAGTATAAAATACAGTGTTGTTAACTATAATCACAGTGCTGAATATTAGATTCCCAGAATTTATTCATCTTTTAACTGAAAGTTTATACCCTTTGACTAACATCTTCCCATTCCTACCACCTCCCCACCCCAGCCCCTGGCAACCAACATTCTGCTTTATTTTTTTAGTTTGGCTTTTTAGATTCCACATATAAGTAAGTTCATAGAGTATTTGTCCTTCTCCATCTGACTTTTTTCACTTAGCATAACACCTTCAAGATACCTCCACATTGTCACAAATGGCAGGATTTCCTTCTTTTTCATGGCTGAATAATATTCCATTGTGTATATATATCACATCTTCTTTATTCATTCATCAGCTGATGGACACTTAGGTTGTTTCCATATCCTGGCTATTATAAATAATGCTACAATACATATACGAGTACAGAGATCTCCTCAAGATCCTATTTTCATTTCCCTTGGATATACACCTAGAAGAGGGATTGCTGGATCACATAGTAGATCTATTTTTAATTTTTTGAGGAAATTCCATACTATTTTCCACAGTGGCTATACCAATTTACATTCCCACCAATGGTGCATAAGAGTTCCGTATTTTCCATATCCTCATGAACACTTACCTCTTGGCATTTGATGAGAACTATGTAACAAGGATGAGGTGATAGATCATCGTGGTTTTGACTTGTATCTTCCTGATGATTAGTGACGCTGAACTTTTCTTCATGTACCCGTGGGTCATTTGTTGTCTTCTTTATAAAAATGTCTACTCAGGTCCGTTGCACATTTTTTTAAATTAGATTGAGCTGTATGAATTCCTTACATGTTTTGGACATTAATTCCTTATGAGATATACGATTTGCAAATATCTTCTCCCATTCCAAAGGTTGCTTTTTCACTTTTTGACTATTTATTTCACTGTGCAGAGGTTTTTTAATTTGATATAGTCCCACTTAATTATTTTTGCTTTTGTTGCTTATGCTTTTGATGTCATATTAAAAAAAAAAATCATTTGCAAAACCAATGTCAAGGAGCCTTCTCCCTGTGTGTTCTTCTAGGAGTTTTACAGTTTCAGGTCTAATTAAGTCTTTAATCCATCTTGAGTTATTTCTGTAAGTGTTGTAAGATAGGGGTCCAATATCAATGAATATTCAATAGCATGTGAATATCCAGTTTTCCCATTACCACTTACTGAAAAGAGTATCCTCAATGGGAAATTGAGTAGTCTTGTCTCCCTTGTCAAATAGTAGTCGATCATATATGAAGGGGGATCTTTCTGGGCTTGATTCAGTTCCACTGATCTGTGTGTCTATTTTTATGCCAGTGTAATACTGCTTTGAGTACTACAGCTTTATAATATAGTTTAAAATCAGCACTTGTATGCTTCTAGCTTTGGTCCTCTTTCTCATGATTGCTTTGGCTATTTGGAGTCCTTGTGGTTCCATTCAACTTTTAGGACTGTTTGTTCTATTTCTGTGAAAAATACCATTGGATTGCATAGAATCTACAGATGACTTTGGATAGTGTGGGCATTTTAACAATACTAATTCTTCCCAGCCAACACAGGATATCTTCCATTTATTTGTGTCTTCTTCAATTTGTTTCATCATAGTCTTATAGTTCTCAGTGGATAGGTCTTTCACCTCCTTGCTTCAATTTATTCATAAGCACCTTATTTTTTTGACACAATGGTGAATGGGATGGTTTCATTTCTCTTTAACTTAGTTCACTGTTAGGATATACATACACAAGTAATTCCTGTATGTTGACCTTGTATCCTGCAACTTTACCAAATTCAATGATTAGTTCTAACAGTTTTTTTGGAAGTCTGTAGGACTTTCTACTTAAAAGATGATATCAAAAAATAAATAAAAGATCATATCATATCAAAGACAATGTCACTTTTTCTATTGTGATTTGGATGCCTTTTATTTCTTTGTCTTGCCCAGATGATCTGGCTAAGACTTCCAGTACTTGTTAAATAAGAGTGGTAAGACTAGACATCCTTATTTCTTATCCCAAGTGAAAAGCTGTCAACATTTTACCAATGAGTATGATGTAACCTATGGGTTTATCATATATGGCCTTTATTATGTAGAGGTACATTCCTCCTATACTCAATTTGTTGAAAGGTTTTTAGCAAGAAAGTATGTCGTATTTTGTCAATGCCTTTTCTACATATATTGAGAGGATCACGATTTTATCTTTCATTTCATTAATACGGTGTATCACATTTATATACTTGCTTATATTGAACCATCCTTGCATTCTAGGGATAAAACCACTTGATTATGGTATATGATCTTTTTAATGTGCTGCTGAATTCAGTTTGCTAGTATTTTTGTTGAAAATTTGTGCATCTATTTTGATCCAAGGATTTGGACTGTAATTTTCCTTTTTTCCTGTATCTTCATCTGGCTTTAACATCAGAGGAATGCTAACCTTGTAAAAGGAGTTTCCGAGTGTTCTCTTCAATTTTTTGAAGAATTTAAGAAGGACTGGCATTAGTTCTTTAAATGTTTGGTGGAACTCACTAGTTAAACCATCTGGTTGTGAACTTTTCTAAGTTGGGAGATTGTTGATTGCTGATTCAATCTCCTTCCTTGTTATTGGCCTATTCAGATTTTCTATTTTATCATGACTTAGTCCTAATAGATGGTAGGTTTCTAGAAATTTATCTGTTTACTCTAGGTTATCCAATTTTTTAGCATAAAATTGTCCACAGTAGTCTCTTATAAACCTTTGTACTACTGTGGTAACAGTTGTAATGTCTCCTCTCTCGCTTCTGATTTTATTTATGTGAATATTCTTTTTCCATAGCCTAACTAAAGGTTTGTCAGTTTTGCTTATATTTTCAAGAAACCAATTCTTATTTCTTCGAACTTTTCTATTGTGTTGCTGGTGTCTATTTTATTTATCTGCCCTGATCTTTGTTATTTCCTTCCCTTATTAACTTTGGGCTTGGTTTACTCTTCATTTTCTACTTCCTTGAGGTGTAAAGTTATGTTGTTTAAGATCTTTAATTTTCTTCATGTAGATGTTTATTGCTTTATACTTCCTTCTTAGGACTGCTTTTGCTGCATTACATAAGTTTTAGTTTGTTGTCTTTCCATTTTGTTTGTTTCAAAATATTTTTGATAGCCCAATGGTTGCTTTCAGGAATGTGTTGCTTACTAATTTTGACATATTTGTGAATTTTTTAGCTTTCCTCTTGTTGATGATTCCTAGTTTCACACCATCGTGGTCATAAAAGATACCTGGTATTATTTCAATCTTCCTATATAGTATATAGTACAAGTAATCACATCCCTTTAATGTCCTCCAAGAGTAATGTGCCACTCTCCCAGTCTCTTATGCCCACTCTCACAAGTTAATACTATGGATGAGGTAAGAGAGAATGGGTCCTCCACAACTGGGAAAGCCAGGGGCCCACTCACCACTCTCAATTCCCCTCATGGGATAAACCATGGGCTGAAAACATTTATCTGGCCCTAAGCTGTGCCACTGTGGGTGAGGAGTGATGTGGGCAAAGTCAAATCGTTCCTCTTACCCTCTCCAATGTGTCCAAACTCATATACTTTTGCTCCAACACTGTGCTGGAAATTCTCTACTGGAAACCTGGACTTCCACAAAGGTTCTTTCATCTTGTGGGTGACTGTCTAAGACAGTATTTTCCAGGGACTTACAGACTGCAGCCCAGAAGGGCTAGAGACAGAAACAGGCCACTGCAGAGTCCACAGCCAGCACCGAAGTCTTTGTGCCTATTACCTAACACACAGTGTGCAAAGCTCCTTCCTGGTCCCTTGACATATGATGCCGTATCACTCAGCTCCCACAAAGGCACTTCTGTCCATAAATGGATACCAAATTGTTATTGTTGGGGGGTGGGGGGGGGTGGGGCACAAATGAGGAACATCTTATTCAGCCATGTTGCTGAAGTCACTCAAAACCCAGGAGTGCTGAAATTCCTCTACAAGGAAACAATGACGTGGGGAATAAGTATTCCTTGCCAACAATTAACACAAAACACTGTTGATTTCAAAGCTAAGTACTAAGAGTATATTTTCATTCTTATATAGCCTTTGTTTTCACTACAGCAAACACTTGCCTTTCTTCTTACACAATTGGCCTCTGTCATATCAACATTCAACCCCTAACTGAAAAAAAAAAAAAAAAAAAAAAGCTATTATGCCATTTCAAGTTCCTGCTTTCTCTAGAAAACTTCCTTCAGGGTTCCCTTACTCCAAATAAACTGATTATTTGCCTGGCTGGTACACAGCTGTTTATCTTGGAATTTCTCTTTGACATTCTTCTGTGCCCTAGATTATGATTCTTTCTCTTTTTTTGGTTTCCTTCCTCATTTGCTAGAACATTACATTAGATTACTTCCTAAGAAAATATAAATAAAAGATAATTTTGCTGAGCCTCTGAATGTCTGAATTGTTTTTACTGTGCCCTCCCACTTGGCTGATACTTCAGCAGAATTCTAGTTTGAGAATCTTTTAGAACATGAAACTATTACTCCCCTGTCTTCCAGAATTCAGTTTTCAATCTCATTCTTTTACAGGTGATCTATTTTTGGTTTTGTTTGCTTTGGGTTTGTTTTTCTTTTGTTTTGTTTTTGTCTCTGGAAGCTATTAAGGTTTTTCTTCACCAAGTACTCTGTAATTTCACAATTGTCCACTTTCTCTACTTTCTTTCTCTAAAGATTTAAATTAGCTGGATTTAAAAATCTTTAATTGATTCTCTCAGGCTTTTATCTTTCTCTCATTTTTCTGTCTCAGTCTTTTTGTTCCGCTTCCTCTGAAAACTGTCCAACTTTATGTAAGAATTCCTCTATAGTTCAGTTACATGTGCAACAAGGGAAACAGCATACTATGGTTAGGATAGGGAGACAGGCATCTCACAGGATGAGCAAATACATATATCAAAAGTCCTATCTTCTCACCTTCGACCTGGAGAAATAGGCAACTGCTTGCTGAAGCTTTGCTGGCCAGATGAGAGAACCAGACAGATAGGACAACAAGCTGGCCTCTCCATGACTACAGTAAACATAATTCCATATTCTGTCTCATGCTTCAGCCCACTCTCAGCTATAACCAGTGTTTCCAAATCTGAGCTGCAAACTGATGTGTTTCAGGTTCTGCCCACCTAAGAAACAGTCTTGTTCACATCCCATCAGTTTGCTCTGTAAGTTGTAGATCCCACCACTGTCTACCATTTTCTGTCCTCTTTCAGTTTTTCATAACTGGCTAAAATCTTTAGCTACTGTTGAAATCTCCTGTATTTCTCACTTCAAGATTTATTCCTTGGGAATGCAAACTAGTGCAGCCACTCTGGAAAACAGTATGGAGGTTCCTCAAAAAACTGAAAATAGAACTACCCTACAACCCAAAAATTGCACTACTAGTATTATCCAAGGGATACAGGTACACTGTTTCGAAGAGGCACATGCACCCCAATGTTTACAGCAGCACTATCAACAATAGCCCAAGTATGGGAAGCGCCCAAATGTCCATCGATGGATGAATGGATAAAGAAGTGGTATATATATACAATGGAGTATAACTCGGCAGTCGAAAAGAAGGGAATCTTGCCATTTCCACGTGGATGGAACTAGAGGGTATTATGCTAAGCAAAATTAGTCAGAGAAAGACAAATATCATATGACTTCACTCATATGAGGACTTTAAGACACAGAACAGATGAACACAAGGGAAGGGAAGCAAAAATAATATAAAACAGGGAGGGGGACGAAACATAAGAGACTCTTAAATATGGGGAACAAAGAGATGGTTACTGGAGGGGTTGTGGGAGGGGGGATGGGCTAAATGGGTCAGGGGCATTAAGGAATCTACCCCTGAAATCATTGTTGTGCCATATGCTAACTAACATGGATGTAAGTTAAAAAAAAAAAAAAATTATTCCCTATTTATTCCTTTCTATTTTGAGAGGTTTTGGCAGACAAAGAAAATAAATGAATACTATAATCCACCATTTTTTATAGATTTTTTTTCCCAATACATATTTTTACTCTGAACTTCATTAACTTGTAATAACTGTGATGGTTACCTTTATGTGTCCACTTGTATGGGACACTCAGTGCCCATGATCTGTAGTGAAACATCATTCTGAGCGTTTCTGTGAGGGTGCTTTTTTTTGGTCATTTAAATTAATTAGACTGGTCATTAATTAATAGACTGATTTAGGTCATTAAATTAATAGACTGAGTAAAGGAGATTGCTTTCCTAATGTAGATGGACCTTGTCCTATCAGTTGATGGCCAGAAAAGAACAAAAAGCCTGATCCTCCCCTGAGTAAGAAAGAATTACTCCTGCCTGCCTGTCTTCAATCTAAGGCTGGTTTTTCCTTCCTCCTGACTTGAACTAAAGCACTGACTCTTCATGGGTATTGAGCCTGCTGGCTTCCAGACTAGAACTATCATCAGCTCTCCTGGTTCTCAGGCCTTTGGACTCTGGCTAGAACTGCACCATCATCTCTCCTGGATCTGCAGCTTGCAAACTGCAAATCTTGGGCCTCTCAGCCCCTGTAACTGTGTGAGTCAATTTCTTATAATTAATAAATGAATGAATACACACACACACACACACACACACACACACACACACACACACTTCCTATTGGTTCTGTTTCCCCAGAAAACCCTGACTAATGCAGATAATGATACCAAGAGTGGTTTTAGAGGAACAGGTTTTAAGGATGAGTTTTCTGAATTCGTTCCTGGGCCTCTGGAATTGGATCTCTTACCTGACTACATTTGAAGATGTTAGTGCTCTATTTGCAATAACAGAGTACTGAGAGCCCATAGCATGATCTGACAGGAAGATATGCAAAATATCACCACTGTTTATTCCTAATCAACCATTTATAAGAATCAAGAATCTGCATAATTGTGCATATGATACCTTCAAACATTTCTTATTAAATTAATAAGTACGACATCAGGTAGTTACTCCTAATATCACCGGACAAAGTAGGGAATGAAAAGAGCTTATTGCTCAGAAATTTGAACTCTCAGCTCAAATACAGCAAAAATAACCTGAGAGCTTCTAAGTGTCCCCAGAAGGGGACCCTAATCTTTTGTAGCCACAGGGCTGAGACCTCTGAAAATCAAACCCAGAATTTCATCCTTCAACTGGTGAGATTACAACACAAGTTGGACCTCCCAGACTTGCAGGGTACCTACCATTAAAATGAGGGCATTAGGGAGAAAGAATGTGATCCTAAAACTTGTCTTGGGGATGTGTGGGAAGACCCTGATATCTGTATAAGCAGAAAAGTTCTAGGTCAAATGAACAAGAGTCTAACCTGAATTGTTGAGCCCCTAAAGACTGATGAGTCTTCCTTGCCAGTGGAAGCAGTTTCCTTACCCTTAAAAGAAAAGGCCTTTCCACTCCCAAGTAAAGAGATTAGCATTACATTGCCAGAGGAAATTGTAATGGCCTCCAAGGAGGAAGTTGCCTTCCAAGACAATACTGATTCACCTCAGGACTCACCCCCACCTGGCGCCCATCTTTGCTTTTAGACCTATCACTAGACTCAAGTCTCAGCAGGCCCCTAAAAGTATGACCTGTGAGGAGGTGTACCAAAAGAGCTACTTAAAGGGTGCATGGATGGTTCAGTTGGTTAAGCATCCGACTTCGGCTCAGGTCATGATCTCACAGTTCGTGGGTTCAAGCCACGTGTTGGGCTCTGTCCTGACAGCTCAGAGCCTGGTGCCTGCTTTGGATTCTGTTTCCCTCTCTCTCTGCCCCTCCCCCACTCACACTCTGTCTCCATCTCTCAAAAAATGAATAAATATTTTTTAAAAAAAGGGAGCTACTTCAGTTTTCTAATTTATCCAGACAGAAGTGCAGGGAACATGTGTAAGAATGGATATAAAGGGTGTGGGATAATGGTAGAAGGAACATAAAGTTGGATCAGGCCAAATTTACTGTTATGTATGGGCTTACTAAGTAGAGATTCTACATGGGATGCTGCAGGTCAGGGATTTATTAAGAGCTTTAACAGTTTGTTGGTTAATTAGCTAAAACATGGACCAAAAGTTAACTCATCCTGAGCAAGTTGGAAATGCTGGACCTGTCTTGGTTTAAGGCAAAAGAAATGATTCAAAGGCTTAGTTAAGATTGGAGTGTTAAGAATGGGTTATTTCAGACCCACTGACTCACTCTGGGAAGGTCCAGCAGACACACCTTCCACAATAACTGTGAGAAATAAATTTGTGAGGGGAACCCCAGCAGGCCTAAATGGCTCTGTCATCACTCTTCTCTGTAGGCCACTTGATATTAGGAACTACAGTCACTGAATTGTAAAACCTAAATGCCACAGAAGTAACTGAATGCCAAATGGCCAGGGCCAAGTGCAGTGGCACTCAATGACAAAGGCAGGGTGGATATGGCTACCATAATAAACAGCAAAGTCAAAGGAGCAATCATAAAAGTCCGACTTGCACAGACCTATGGCATTAGTTAGTTGATCATGGTATTCCTAGAAATAAAAACGGAGGAAGCCTACCAGTAAATTCTTACTACATCTGTAGAAGCAGAAAAGTTCTAGGTCAAGTGAACAAAACAGTGTCATGGGCCCTCAATCAATTACCAGACTTGAGCCATATTACAGACCCAGAAGCCTTTAACTGAAGGAAAGGATGAGTCCCGTTCAGGCAGTACCCTGATACACTGCCAAAAATTTATATTGGTAATCTTTCTCCCATCCATCCCCAATAGGACCTATGGCCTTTTACCAGGGTAACTGAGCACTGTGGAAAAGGAAAATAATCAGATCTTTCAGGGACTACTGGATGCTGTCTCTGAATTGACACTGCTTCCAAGAGACCCAAAACATCATGGTGGCCTACCAGTCAGAGTAGGGAACTATGGAGGTCAGGTGATCAATGGAGTTTCAGCTCAGGTCGTCCTCATAGTGGGCCCAGTAGGTCCCTGAACCCCATCCCAGTTCTAGAATGCATGACTGGAACAGACATAATCAACAGCTAGCAGAATCCCCACATTGGCTCCCTGACCTGTGGAGTCAGGGTTATTATGGCGGGAAAGGCCGAATGGAAGCCATTAGAACTGCCACTTCCTAGGAAAACAGTACACCAAAAGTAATACCACAATCCAGGAGTCACTGCAGAGATCAATACCACCACTAAGGACTGGAAAGATATTCCAATACAACTAAGCTATTTGGCCTGTGCAGAAGACAGACCTTGGAGAACAACAGCAGATTATAAGCTTAAGCAGCTGGTAGGTGTAATTGCTGCTGTAGCTACTGTGGTTTTACTGCTTGAGCAAATTCACATATCTCCCGGCACCTGGTATGCAGCTACTGAATAGGCAGATACTATTTTCTCCACACTGGTCAATAAGGATCACCAGAAGCAGTTTGCTGGCAAGGCCAGCAATACACCTTCACTGTCCTCTCTCAGGGGTATAGCAACTCTCCAGCCCTACATCATAATTTAGTTTGCAGGGATCTTAATCAACTTTTCCTTCCACAAGATATCACTCTGGCCCACTACATTGATGACATTATCTGATTGGATCTAGTGCGTAAGAAGTAGCAATACTGTAGACTAACTGGTAAGACATTTGCATGTCAGTGGAAAGTAAATCAGACAAAAATTTAGGAGTCTTCTACCTCAGCAAAATTTCTAGGGCATCAGTGGTGCAGGACATATCTAGATTTCCCTTCAAAAATGAAGGATAAGTTTTTACATCAGGCAACCAAAAGAGAAGTAAGACAATTAGTGGGCCTCTGAATTTGGGGGGCAACACATTCCTCACGTGGGCATGTTACTCAAGCCCATTTACCACATAACTTGAAAAACTGCTCATAGAGCATGGACCAGAGCAAGAGAAGGCTGAAACAGGTCCAGGACGCCACAGAAACTGCTCTGCCAACTGGCCCCTTGCTCCACTATATCCAATGGTGCTTGAAATGTCAGTGGCAGATAGGGATGATGTCTGGAGCCTCTGGCAGTTCCTTATAGGTAAACAGCACTACAGACCCTTAGGATTTTGGAACAAACCCTGCCATCCTCTGCAGATAACTACTCTCCTTTTCAGATACAGCTTAGGCCTTACTAGACTGAACACTTAACCATAAGCCACCAGGTTACCACGGGACCTGAATTACCCATCATGAACTGGGTGTTATCTGACCCACCATACTTTAAAGTCTAGCATGCACAGCAACATTCCACCATCAAATGAAAGTGGCAGATACATAGTAGAGCCTGAGCAGGTCCTGAAGATAACAGTAAGTTGCATAAAGAAATGGTCTAAATACCCTGGTCTCCATTCTTGCTTAACCGCTTTCTCTCTCTCAGCCTCTGGACTGGAACTACACCATCAGCTCTTCTGAGTGTCCAGCTTGCCTACTGAAGATATTGGCTCTTAAGACTTGTTAACCGACATAAACATGTAAGCTAATTCCATACAAGAAATCTTACATACACACATATACAGACATCCTATTAGTTCTGTTTCTCTAGAGAAACCTGACTAATACACTGACCAATATCTCTCACTTATATGTCCAGACCAAAAACAAATACCAAAAATAACTGAAATGTGAAAATGTTTAGGAAAAGGTTTAAAGCCTTTACCACACTGAGCAGAACATACAACCCCACAGCAAAAAGCTACATGGGCATAAGGAAGGAATAAATATTATTCTACTTTTACTAATTTAAATCTACCCTATTGGCTCTCTTTATAAACTCATTGCTTGTATCCTCTCAAGATTCATATGCTGAAGCCCTAACCCTGATATAGTAATATTTGGAGAGAAAGATTTTGGGAGGTAATTAGGGTTAGATGAGGTCATGAGGGTAGAACCCTGGTCTGATGGAATTAGTGCCTTTATAAGAAAAGACACCAGAGAGTTTGTGCTCACTTTCTCTCTCTCCCTCTCTTTCTCTCTCTCTCTCCATGTGCACACAGAAAAAGGGTCATGTGAGCACACAGCAAGACGACAGCCACCTATGAGCCCAGAGAAGACTGCAGGCATAGGGACCAGGCAGGAGAAACTCCCATCTATGCCCCCTGACATCGTGAAAGGGCCCAAAAGCAGTTCTAGCTTCTTCACAGCCACAGTCTGCCAGCAGTCCTAAGGGCCCAGGGCCCCAGTGGGGGACACTCTTGTCTACAACCCTAGTATTTCTAAAAGGACACTCTACTTGGCTCTATCCCTAACAACTGCACTCTGTGAATATATTTTCTGGCACAGGGACCCAAAATGAGACTCTCCCAGCTGTAACCCCAGAAATCCTGAAGGGCCTTACACTTGGCTCCAGTCATATCACAGCCACAGCCCACCACTAGATCCATCAACCAAGGAACCCATCTCCTGCATTCCCAAAAATTCTGAAAGGGATCTATACTCAGTTTCAGCAACTCCAAGCCTCAGTCCTCAAGCTGTCCTGCCAGCTCTTGGGGAACCAAGAGCAGATGCTCATGTCTATACATCAAGAGATCCTGAACTAGCCCTATATTCAGCTCCCAGCCCATCCAGCCAGTTAGGGACCCATCCTGGCCACCCAGGAATCCATCCAGTGAACAGACAGCAGTATTCTCAGGTATCTGATGGGAGCCACACCAGTCCATGCACCTAGTAATAGGCCTGGTATCTGAAGACCCAACTGTGGACTCTGAAGCAGACCCTTGTCTCAAGGCCACCTTACCTCCTGAACAAGGTACTACTACAGGAAGTTCAATCCACTCAGAGACCAGTCACGATTTATGCCCACCCAAGCTCCTGATAACAGGCCCACCAATCACAGACCCCACTGTGGAGACAGACTTATAACCAGCCCCAACCCAGCCTAAAATTCCAAGGTAATCCCATCAGTACTGAAAACAGACAGGAAGTCTTTACCTGATGAAACCAGTATGTAAAGACTAGAAGAGGTGTTTATTCCTTCAAATACATAGCCACCAATGCAATACTACATAAGCATCAGGCAAATATGACATCACCAAAGGAAACTAATAAAGTGCGAATAAATGACCCCAAAGAAATGAAGATCTATAGGTTACCTGACAAAGAATTCAAAATAATCATCATAAAGAACCTGAATGAAATGAAAGAAAACAGACTACTAAACAAAATCAGGAAAACAATCAATGAACAGAATGAGTTTAAGAAAGAAGTAGAAACATTAAAAGGAACCAAACAGAAATCCTGGACCTGAAGAATACAATAACAGAAATGAAAACTTCAATACAGAGCTTCAAGAACAGATTTACTCATCCAGAAGAAAGAATCACCAAACTCAAACACTGTTTGAAATTAGCCAGTTAGAGAGACAAAAAATAAAAAAAGAATGAAAAAGAGTGAAGAAAGCCTATGTGAACCATTATGGGACACCATCAAGCAAACAAACATTCATATCATAGGAGTCTCAGAAGAGGAAAATGGAAGAAAGTTTATTTAAAGAAATAATAATTAAGGGGTGCCTGGGTGGCTCAGCCAGTTGAGCGTCCGACTTTGGCTCAGGTCATGATCTCACAGTTAGTGAGTTCAAGCCCTACATCAGGCTCTGTGCTGACAGCTCAGAGCCTGCTGCCTGCTTTGGATTCTGTGTCTCCCTCTCTCTCTGCCCCCTTCCCCACTCATGCTCTGTATCTCTCTGTCTCTCAAAAATAAACATTAAAAAAAAGTTAAAGAAATAATAGTTGAAATCTCCCAAATCTTTGGAGAATATGGACATTCAAGTACAGGAAGCTCAAAGAACTCCATGTTAGAAAGCAGAAAGAGAAAGCAGCAAGATTCATCACATACAAAGGAACCCCCATATGGCTGTCTGTGGATGTATCTCTCTAAAGAAACTTTGAAAGCCAAAATAAATCATCGGGATTATATATCCAAAGTGCTAAACAGCAACAATAAAAAATTGCCAACAAGGAATACTATACCTAGGAAAATTGTCCTTCAGATATGAAGGAGAGTTAGACATTCCCAGATAAAGAAAAACTAACAGTTCATCACCACTTGCCCTACCTTACAAGAAATTTTAAAGTGAATTCTTCAAGTTGAAATGAAAGGACACTAATAATATGAAAATATATAAAACCATAAAACTCATGGTGAAGGTAAATATATAGTTAAATTCAGAATACCTAACTATTGGGGCCAACATGGTAGAGAAGTAGGGGAGACTCCCCGTGTCTCTCAAACAAAGAAGTGCAGAAGCCAAAGGACTTTGAACACCAGAGCCTGGGAGGAAAAGAGACTGAATCTACCCGAAGAAAATGGGAGAGCTGGAGAAAAGATAGGTGGGTGACTGCAAACTGAGGGAGATTAAAAAAAAAAAAAAAAAAAAAAGGCCACGTGGGCACAGAGGGGAGAGACAAAGGGAAGAGAAAGAGCGGCTAGGAAAGTGTATGACCATATCTGGACAGGAGAAAGACCTGGGACTGAGACTGAGAGAGATCCGATCTCTAACTGCTGGGCTTTCTTCGGACTGGGGCCAGCTCCCTGTTCGCACACCAGGGGCCTGGATGCAGTGGTATGTAAGGGGCTCGGTCAGCAGTTGGAGAAAGTGGTTCCCTCCCTGGAGGGTTGTGCAACAGTACAAAGCCTGTCCATGTCTGCCACCCACGGGATCAGTGGCTGGGCCGAGGGCATAGTCTGCAGGAGGAAAAGGCAGCCACCTCCCTGGAGTGCTGTGGGAAAAGACAAAGCCTGCCTGAGTCCACGACTGCGGGGACTAGCGGCGAGGGCGGCAGCTCAGTCTGCAGAAGGCAGTCCTCCCTGAAGTGCTGTGGCACAAAGCCAGCTGGGGCCACATATTGCCACACTGAGAGGCGCTTCCCCACTGCCAGAACGCACGGAGAAGGACTTTGAATCCTAGCCAAGCGCAAGGTCAGGGGAGGTGGCAGAGCAGAAGGACCGCCTAGTCTGCGCCCATGGTTTGGCACAGTGAGGACGACTCAAACTGAGTCCATCGGGTCCAGGTCCATGAAGAAGAGACTGGGGGATCACCACTCCCCCGGTTGCCCCCACCACCACCAAGGCGGGGCCTCAGGGATCAGTTCAGGGGCCCATAGTAGAAGTGGGTCCAGACTACACCAAACCACGCCCCTTCGCACGGGGTAACCGTATATACACCAGAGCCTCACAGACCCTGCGGAAAGCTCCTCCGACAAGCGCTGCAGCATTGCCTGGATTAACTCTAGGTCAATTCTGGATGTATAGATATATTCTCCCCGCCCCCCACTTTCTCCTTATCTCTTCCCTCTTCTAGGCTGGTAATTCTGGTTATTGGTCTGTCTAAACACACATATTTAATCCATTGTCTTGATACATGTTCTACACCTCCTTCTTTACACTCCTTTCTCTCTCTCTCTCTGGAATAATCAAGCCATATAGTTTCTCTGTCTGGGTAACTTTATCTTCGTTTCATTTTCCCCACTTCCTTCTTTATTTTCCTTTCTCTCTCTCTGGATTAACCCTTTTAGTCTCTCTGCCTAGTCAATGTTTATTTTTTCCCCCCTCCCCCATCATTTCTCTCTTTGTATATGCTCTTCCAGCACTGCCTCCACCCTCTTCTTTACTTGTAGTCAGTGTTTTGGGGTTTTTTGTTTTAGACTTTAATTTTTTGTTTTTATTTGTTTGTTTGTGTTATTTGTTTGTGTGTTTTCGTCTCCTGTTTCTCTGTTTTCCTTTACAGGGCTACTCCAAGGAACAAATAAAAGCACATCTGGTGGAGGGTCCAAAATATCACTACGAATAGGGTAATAAAATAACCAAGTCACAATAACAGAGAGCAAGTAACACTCTCCAAAAAAACACCCCCTGAAGGGCCAGGCCCTGGACAGTGTATGACCCTCCTTTAATACAGCAGTGCTCGCAGGTCCAGAGCACACAACAAGCTATTAAAACACATGAGGGACAGAAAACTAGCCAAAATGACAAAACGGAAGAATTCTCCTCAAACGAAATTCCAGGAAGTAGAGACAGCTAACGAATTGATCAAAACCGATTTAAGCAATATGACTGAACAAGAATTTAGAATAATAGTCACAAAAGTAATTGCTTGGCTTGAAAAGAGCATAGAGGACAGCAGAGAATCTTTTGCTAGAGATATCAAGGCAGTAAAAAATAGTCATGATGAATTAAAAAATGCTATAAATGAGGTGCAAAATAAAATGGAGGGGGCCATAGCACAGATTGAAGAGACAGAAGAGAGAATAGGTGAATTAGAAGATAAAATTATGGAAAAGAGGAAACTGAGAAAAAGGCAGATAAAAAAAAAAAAAAATCCAGGAGTACGAGGGGAGAATTAGAGAACTAAGTGATGCAATCAAACGGAAGAATATCTGTATCATAGGAATCCAGAAGAAGAGAGAGAGAAAGGGGCTGAAGGTATACTTGAACAATTCATACTTGAGAACTTCCCTGATCTGGGGAAGGAAACAGGCATTGAAATCCAAGAGGCACAGAGAACTCCCTTCAGGCGTAACTTGAATCAATCTTCTGTATGACATGTCATAGTGAAACAGGCAAAATACAAGGATAAAGAGAAAATTTTGAAAGCAGCTAGGAATAAATGGGCCTTAACATACAAAGGTAGACACATACAGGTAATAGCAAATCTATTTACTGAAACTTGGCAGGCCAGAAAGGAATGGCAGGACATCTTCAATGAGATGAACAAGAAAAATATGCAGCCAAGAGTCCTTTACACAGCAAGTCTGTCATTCAGAATAGAAGGAAAGATAAAGGTTTTCCCAAACCAACAAAAACTGAAGGAATTCATCACCACTAAACCAGCCCTACAAGAGATCTTAAGGGGGACTCTGTGAGTGAAATGTTGCAAGGACCACAAAGTACCAGAGACATCACTACAAGCATGAAACTTACAGACATCACAATGACTCTAAACCCATATCTTTCAATAATAACACTGAATGTAAAAGAACTAACTGCTCCAACCAAAAGACATAGGGTATCAGAATGAATAAAAAAAAAAAAACCAAGACCCATCTATTTGCTGTCTACAAGAGACTCATTTTAGACCTGAAGACACCTTCAGATTGAAAGTAAGGGGATGGAGAACTATCTATCATGCTACTGGAAGTCAAAAGAAAGTTGGAGTAGCCATACATAAATCAGACAAACTAGACATTAAATTAAAGGCTGTAACAAGAGATGAAGAAGGGCATTATATAATAATTACAGGGTCTCTTCATCAGGAAGAGCTAACAATTATAAATGTCTATGCACCGAATTTGGCAGCCCCCAAATATATAAAACAATTAATCACAAACATAAGCAACCTTATTGATAAGAATGTGGCAATTGCAGGAGAGTCTAATACTCCACTTACAACAATGGATAGAACATCTAGACAGAGAATAAAGAAAGAAACAAGGGCCCTGAATGATACATGGGATCAGATGGATTTGACAGATATATTTAGAACTCTGCAACCCAAAGCAACAGAATATACTTTCTTCTCAAGTGCACATGGAATATTCTCCAAGATAGATCACATACTGAGTCACAAAACAGCCCTTCATAAGTATAAAAGATGAGAACATAGGCACACTTTCAGATCACAATGCCATGAAACTTGAAATCAACCACAGGAAAAAGTCTGGAAACCCCCCAAAAGCATGGAGGTTGAAGAACATCCTACTAAAGAATGAATGGGTCAACCAGGCAATTAGAGAAGAAATTAAAAAATATATGGAAACAAATGAAAATGAAAATACACCAATCCAGGGGCGCCTGGGTGGCGCAGTCGGTTAAGCCTCCGACTTCAGCCAGGTCACGATCTCGCGGTCCGTGAGTTCGAGCCCCGCGTCAGGCTCTGGGCCGATGGCTCGGAGCCTGGAGCCTGTTTCCGATTCTGTGTCTCCCTCTCTCTCTGCCCCTCCCCCGTTCATGCTCTGTCTCTCTCTGTCCCAAAAATAAATAAAAAACGTTGAAAAAAAAAATTTAAAAAAAAAAAAAAAAGAAAATACACCAATCCAAATGCTTTGGGATGCAGCGAAGCCAGTCCTGAGAGGAAAATACATTGCAACCTAGGCCTATCTCAAGAAACAAGAAAAATCCCCAATACAAAATCTAACAGCACACCTAAAGGAAATAGAAGCAGAACAGCAAAGACACCCCAAACCCAGCAGAAGAAGAGAAATAATAAAGATCAGAGCAGAAATAAAAAATATAGAATCTAAAACAAGAGTAGAACAGATCAATGAAACCAAGAGTTGTTTTTTTGAAAAAATAAATAAAATTGATAAACCTTTAGCCAGGCTTCTCAAAAAGAAAACAGAGAGAGGACCAAAGTAGATAAAATCATGAATGAAAATGGAATTATTACAACCAATCCCTCAGAAATACAAGCAATTATCAGGGAATACTATGAAAAAGTATATGCCAACAAACTGGACAACCTGGAAGAAATGGACAAATTCCTAAGCACCCACACACTTCCAAAACTCAAACAGGAAGAAATAGAATATTTGAACAGACCCCTAACTAGTGAAGAAATTGAATCAGTTATTAAAAATCTCCCAACAAATAAGAGTCCTGGACCAGATGGCTTCCCTGGGGAATTCTACCAGACATTTAAAGCAGAAATAACACCTATCCTTCTCAAGCTGTTCCAAAAAATAGAAAGGGAAGGAAAACTTCCAGACTCATTCTATGAAGCCAGCATTACCTTGATTCCCAAACCAGACAGAGCCCCAGCAAAAAAGAGAACTACAGGCTGATATCCCTGATGAGTATGGATGCAAAAATTCTCAACAAGATACTAGCAAATTGAATTCAACAGCAAATAAAAAGAATTATTCACCATGATCAAGTGGGATTCATTCCTGGGATGCAGGGCTGGTTCAACATTCGCAAATCAATCAATGTGATACATCACATTAATAAAAGAAAAGATAAGAACCATATGATCCTGTCAATCGATGCAGAAAAAGCATTTGACAAAATTCAGCATCCTTTCTTAATAAAAACCCTCGAGAAAGTCCGGATAGAAGAAACATACTTAAACATCATAAAAGCCATTTATGAAAAGCCCACAGGTAATATCATCCTCAATGGGGAAAAACAGCGCTTTCCCCCTGAGATCAGGAACACGACAGGGATGTACACTCTCACAGCTGTTGTTTAACATAGTGTTGGATGTTCTAGCATCAGCAATCAGACAACAAAAGGAAATCAAAGGCATCAAAATTGGCAAAGATGAAGTCAAGCTTTCACTTTTTGCAGATGGCATGATACTCTACATGGGAAACCCCATAGACTCCACCAAAAGTCTGGTAGAACTGATACATGAATTCAGCAAAGTCGCAGGATACAAAATTAACGTACATAAATCAGTTGCATTTTTATACACCAATAATGAAGTGACAGAAAGACAAATAAAGAAACTGATCCCATTCACAATTGCACCAAGAATCATAAAATACCTAGGAATAAACCTAACCAAAGATGTAAAAGATCTGTATGCTGAAAACTAAAGAAAGCTTATGAAGGAAATCGAAGAAGATGCAAACAAATTCCATGCTCATGGATTGGAAGAATAAATACTGTTAAAATGTCAACACTACCCAAAGCCATCTACACATTCAATGCAGTCCCAATCAAAATTGCACCAGCATTCTTCTCGAAGCTAGAACAAGCAATCCTAAAATTTGTATGGAACCACAAAAGACCCCGAATAGCCAAAGGAATATTGAAGAAGACCGAAGCAGGAGGCATCACAATCCCAGACTTAAGCCTCTACTACAAAGCTGTAATCATCAAGATAGCATGGTACTGGCACAAAAACAGACACTATCATAGACTCCAGAATAGAATAGAGACTCCAGAATTGGACCCATAAATGTATGGCCAACTAATCTTTGACAAAGCAGGAAAGAATATCCAATGGAGAAAAGACAGTCCCTTTTACAAATGGTGCTGGGAGAATTGGACAGCAACATGCAGAAGAATGAAACTAGACCACTTTCTTACACCATTCACAAAAACAAACTCAAAATGGATGAAGGACCTGAATGTGAGACAGGAAACCATCAAAACCCTAGAGGAGAAAGCAGGAAAAAACCTCTCTGACCTCAGCCGCAGCAATTTCTTACTCGACACATCTCCAAAGGCAAGGGAATTTAAAGCAAAAATGAACTATTGGGACCTCATGAAGATATAAAAAGCTTTTGCACTGCAAAGGAAACAATCAACAAAACTAAAAGGCAACCAGCGGAATGGGAAAAAAGATATTTGCAAATGACATATCGGATAAAGGGCTAGTATCCAAAATCTATAAAGAACTCACCAAACTCCACACCCAAAAGACAAAAAATCCAGTGAAGAAATGGGCAGGGGACATGAATAGACACTTTTCTAAAGAAGACATCCAGATGGCCAACCAGCACACGAAAAGATGCTCAACGTCACTCATCAGGGAAATACAAATCAAAACCACACTGAGATACCACCTCACACCAGTCAGAGTGGCCAAAATGAACAAATCAGGAGACTATAGATGTTTGGAGAGGATGTGGAGAAACAGGAACCCTCTTACACTGTTGGTGGGAATGCAAACTGGTGCAGCCACTCTGGAAAACAGTGTGGAGGTTCCTCAAAAAATTAAAAATAGATCTACCCTATGACCCAGCAGTAGCACTGCTAGGAATTGACCCAAGGGATACAGGAGTGCTGATGCCTAGGGGCACTTGTACCCCAATGTTTATAGCAGCACTTTCAACAATAGCCAAATTATGGAAAGAGCCTAAATGTCCATCAACTGATGAATGGATAAAGAAATCATGGTTTATATACACAATGGAATACTACATGGCAATGAGAAAGAATGAAATATGCCCTTCTGTAGCAACGTGGATGGAACTGGAGAGTGTCATGCTAAGTGAAATAAGCCATACAGAGAAAGACAGATACCATATGTTTTCACTCTTCTGTGGATTCTGAGAAACTCAACAGAAGACCGGGGGGAGGGAGAGGGGGTGTGTGGAAGTTACAGAGAGGGAAGGCGGCAAACCATAAGAGACTCTTAAATACTGAGAACAATCTGAGGGTTGATGGGGGGGTGGGGGGGAGGGGAAAGTGGGAGATGGGCATTGAGGAGGGCACCTGTTGGGATGAGCACTGGGTATTGTATGGAAACCAATTTGACATTAAATTATATATATATATAAAAATGTGATTTAAATAAATAAATAAAGTAAAAAAAAAAAAAGAATACCTTACTATTTTAATGGTGCTGTGTAAATCACTCTATCTCTAGTAAAAAAAACTTAAATAAAAATAACTAATAACTTATTAATGGATGCACAGTATAAAAAGATGCTAAGTATGACACAACAGTTTAAAATATGAGAAGTAAAAGTGTAGTGCTTGTGTATGCAATTGAAGGTAAGTTATTATCAGCTTAAAATAGACTGTTATATCTACAAAATGTTTTATATAAGCCTCACGCTAACCACAAAAGAAGAAACATAGTAGAACACACAAAAGAATTAAAGCATACTCTAAAAATAAATAAATAAATAAATCATGAAAGAAGATAGTAAGAAAGGAAAAAAGGAACAAAAGAACTAAAAACAGTCAACAAACAATGAAATGGCAATGAGTCCTTAGCTATCAATAATTACTTTAAATAGAAATGAACTAAAGTCCCATATCAAAAGACACAAAGTGGCTGAATAGACTTAAAAATATATACATATCCAACAATATGCTGCCTAAAAGAGGCTCACTTATAGTGTTAAGGACACACCGGTTGAAAGTGAAGGGACAGAAAAACATATTCTATGCCAATGGTAACCAAAAGAGCAGGAACGGCTATATTTATATCACATATAATAGACTTAGTCAGAATTGGTTGCAAGAGACAAAGAAGGCCATGAAATGGGGATAAAGGAGACAATTCATCGATGTAATAATTTTAAGTATTTATGTACCTTCCACTGGAGCATTTAAATATTTAAACCAAATAGTGACAAAAGTGAAGAGAGAAACAGACAGCAATACAATACTAGTAGTAGACTTCAATACCCCACTTCCAACATTGGATAGGTCATCCAGACAGAAATTTCTTTTTATTTATTTTGAGAGAGAGCATGCGTGAATACGTGAGCAGCTGGGGAGGGCAGGCAGAGAGGAAGAGAATCCCAAGCAGGCTCCACACTCTCAGTGCACAGCCCAACACAGGGGCTCGATCTCACAAACCGTGAGATCGTGACCTCAGCCAAAATCAAGAGATGAATGCTTAGCCAACTGAGCCACCCAGGTGCCCCCAGACAGAAATTTAATAAGGAAACAGCAGATCTAAAGAACTTTATAGACCAAAATGGATCTAACAGACATAAACAGAACAGCCATGCAACAGCAGCAGAATACATACTCTTCTGAGGCACACACAGAACATTCTACAGGATACAACTTATGTTGGGCCACAAAGCAAGACAACATATTTAAGAAGACTGAAATCATATCTAGTATCTTTTCCAATCACAATGGTTTGAAACTAGAAATTAGTAACAGGAGGAATGTGTAAAATTCACAAAAAATGTGGAAAGTAAACAACACACTCCTGAACGACCAATCCTGTCATTTGCAACAACATGCATGGACCTTGGGGACATTATTCTAAGTGAAGAAAGTCTGACAAAGACAGACAAATACCATATGATCTCACATATATGTGGAGTCTTTAAAAAAAAAGGGGGGGGGGGGAGTGAAGCCTCACTCATAGGAAAAATGGGGAGATGTTGATCCAATAGTACAAAACTCCAGTTAAAAGATGAGTAAGTTCTGGGTATCTAATAGTCAGCCTGATGATTGTAGTTAACAATATTATACACTTGAAAGTTACCAAGAGAGTAAATCTTAAATATTGTACCACCAAAAAAAAAAAAAAAGAAAAAAAATTATATTTATGGGAGGTTATAGAAGTGTTAACTAACCTTACTGTGGTAGTCATTTCACAATATATACATGTATCAAATCATCACACTGTACACCTTAAACATATAGCATATTAAATGTTAATTATATCTCAATAAGCTGGGGCAAGGGAGGGGCGGGGAGCCAAAAGGGAGAAGCAAAGATCGTAGAAACATTATTTGAGATTTGGGGTTCCAAAGCTCTTTATTTGATTCTTTGGTTTAAATCAATTAATCCTGTTATACTTTAATTCAATATTATCTGAGTTTTTTGTGGGACTTAAGAGTACTGACTACAATCTACAGAGTAAAAGTTCATAAATTCAAAAAACATCAAAAGTAGACAGTTTCAGAAACACAAAAGTAAATTCACCAACACATAGAATCCAGGAATATATCTAAAGAAAAATTTAATGTTACCAGTGTGTGCTCCAGGAATGCAAAGATAATTTAATGTTAGGGAATTTATTGATATAACCCAGCACATATCAATAGGTCAAAGGTAAATAATGATTATTTTTTTTAATGTTTTTATTTATTTATTTTTGAGAGAGAGAGACAGCACAAGTTGGGGAACAGCAGAGAGAGGGAAGGACACGGAAAATCCAAAGAAGGCTCCAGGCTCTAAGCTGTCAGCACAGAGCCCGACACAGGGCTCAAACTCACAAACTGCAAGATCATGACCTGAGCTGAAGTCAGACGCTCAACCAACTGAGCCACCCAGGTGTTCCAAATGATTATCTTCATAGTATCTAATATTTTTTAAATATTTAATATTTTAATGTCAAAGAACTACTTATAAAATGTAAAATCTACTGTTTATTTTTATCCTTATTCAATAGGATTAAAAGGATACTGCATTAAGTGAAAAATACCATGTACCCCAAGTGATTAGCCAAAATCATACATAACCTTGAAAGGCTAAACGCATTCCCACTCATGTCAGAGTCAAGACAAAGATGCACACTATCACTATTTACAATTATTCTGGAAGTGCTATCATTGCAATTACACAAGAAAATAAATCCAAACTGTAAATATGGGAAAGGAAACCAACTTTTTATCATTTGCAGATGATGACTTTTACTTAGAAAATTCTAGGATGTGGAGAAACGGGAACCCTCTTGCACTGTTGGTGGGAATGCAAATTGGTGCAGCCGCTCTGGAAAGCAGTGTGGAGGTTCCTCAGAAAATTAAAAATAGACCTACCCTATGACCCAGCAATAGCACTGCTAGGAATTTATCCAAGGGATACAGGAGTACTGATGCATAGGGGCACTTGTACCCCAATGTTTATAGCAGCACTCTCAATAGCCAAATTATGGAAAGAGCCTAAATGTCCACCAACTGATGAATGGATAAAGAAATTGTGGTTTATATACACAATGGAGTACTACATGGCAATGAGAAAGAATGAAATATAGCCCTTTGTAGCAACGTGGATGGAACTGGAGAGTGTGATGCTAAGTGAAATAAGCCATACAGAGAAAGACAGATACCATATGGTTTCACTCTTATGTGGATCCTGAGAAACTTAACAGAAACCCATGGGGGAAGGGAAGGGAAAAAAAAAAAAAAAGAGGTTAGAGTGGGAGACAGCGAAAGCATAAGAGACTGTTAAAAACGGAGAACAAACTGAGGGTTGATGGGGGGGTGGGAGGGAGCGGAGGGTGGGTAATGGGTATTGAGGAGGGCACCTTTTGGGATGAGCACTGGGTGTTGTATGGAAACCAATTTGACAATAAATTTCATATATTAAAAAAAAAAAAAAAGAAGTCAAAGGTTTGTAAGAGGAAAAAAAAAGAAAATTCTAATATAATTGACAATAGAAATAGGTAAACACTAAGTGTATGCCTGGTAACAAAATAAACATATACAAATGAAATTTTTTCTGAATATCAATAATACCCAGTCAAAAATACAAACAAAATAGCTTCTCTTGTCAGTAAAAACCAATTAGAAACTGAAATATAACAAAACAGAAAATATAACAGGAGAAAATGGGCCTATTCATAACAATAAAAATCTACCCAATAATAAAATTAACAAAAAACATAAATACCTTTATTAGTAAATCTTTAAAAGAAGACCCCTCAAAAATGGACACACATACCATGTTCTACTTTGAGAAGACTCAATAATGTAATGATGTCACTTTTTCCCATTATAAGTTTATAAATTTAATGTCATCCCAACCAAAATTCCAAAGCATTTTTTAGTTTTTTAGATTTTAATTTTTTTTGCACCTCAACAAACATTATCTCAAGTTCATCTGGAATTATAAGTGAATAAAAATAGCCAAGAGAACTAGGAAAAAAGAATGGGAGGGTATTTGCATGACCAGGTAAGAAAAATACATTATAAAACCAATAAAAACTAAATCAAGGCAGTACTGACACATGAGTAGTTAGACCTATCAATGGGCATGAAGAGGGAAAAAACAAAAATTAAGCCCTAGAATATATAAAAATTTAATCGGTAATTTAAATAAAATTTCAAATTAAAGGAAAGAGATTATAAATGAGGTTAAGGCAAATGATAAGCCATTCTGAAAAAAAATGGCATTAGAACTCAGCATACAGTAATGAATAAATGATAAAAGAGAAAAAAAGAATGCCAACCTCATACTATATACACTCAACATTCCCCTGGATTAAAGAGGCATTAAATAAAAAACAAAATCTACTACAAAATACAAGAGAATAATGATCTGATATACTGATAGAAGTCTTATAAAACATGTAAGTAAAGTTAGAAACCATAAAGGAAGAGAATAACAGCTTTAAATACATAAAAATGCAAACACAGCAAAAAAAACCCACTAAAAACAAAAGAAAGAAGACGCAAGAAGTGAGCTGGGCAAAAACATCATATATGTATATTTATATATTATATTTGTTACATATGATGTAAATTAATTAAGGTTCTTTAAAATCAATAAGAAATCAAATTCAAAATCAATAAGAAAATAGGCCAATTTTTAAGTGTATAAAGAACATCAACATGGCAAATCACAGAAGAAGGAATAAACATATAGAGACAAAAAAATTCAACATCACTAATAATTAAGAAGAAAGTAAAATAAAAAGGAAACCAGCAACGAAAGCTTGAAAATGATAGCTAATCTTGACTATGGTGTGAAGAATTAAAACATTTCCCACTAAAAACTGGTTGGAAAATAAACTATTAAAGCTTTTTCTAAAGAGAATCAGGCACGGGCACCTGGGTGGCTCAGTTGGTTAAGCGTCCAACTCCTGATTTCGACTCAGGTCATGATCTCACGGTTCATGAGTTGGAGCCCAGCACTGGGCTCCATGTGCTGATAGCATGGCGCCTGGTCGGGATTCTCTTTCTCCCTCTCTCTTTGCTCCTCACCCACTCATGCTGCTCTCTCTCTCTCTCTCAAAATAAATAAATAAACTTAAAAAAGTAAAAGAGAATTCATGCAAAACTCTAAAACCTTAAAAAGTATGCACACCCCATTATAGTAGTTTCACCTCAGGAAACAATCATAATATTCTGAAATTTTTATTTATAAAGCCATTTACCTCAGCATTGTTTATAGTAACTACAGCAATCGAGTTTTTATAGTGGCAACAACAGGCACAAAAATATAAGGGTCTTTTTGTAGGAAAGGAGGAACAGAACTGGAACTGAAAACTCAGTACACAATGACTGAGGTAACTAGCAAGTCCACCCGTTTTTTTTATGTGTCACCTTATCAGTCACTTGTGTTCTCTCTCTCTTCCCCCTCCTCTACTCTCCTTTAAATTGGTTTCTTCAATTTGCCCAACACTCCTGCTCCCCCATATCTTTTGTATATGACTGAAGTTTGCCATAACCATTCTAGCCCTGCTCTTGCTTCATAGCATCGCTGAAGAATTCTTACAGTTTCTGCCCTATTCTTAATAGTATTTCTTAATTATATATTCCCCCCCAAAAGGAATTTGTCCTAGCTCATCTTATCATATAGAAACCAATGGTAGTGAGTCAGGAGCTGGCTGACTCTTGACTCATATCTGATCCAAACAGCAGTGATCAGGGTAGCAGAGAGCATGGGGGGACAAGCATTATGACATTTCTGGTACTACACATTCTAGTCTAGAGACACACAATCATACACACACACACACACACACACACACACACACACACTCACAATCCTGGCAATCACCTAAATGTCCCAATAATAGCAGACTGCTAATAAATTATAGCACCATTGATAATGGAAAGAAATATGCACAGCAACACAGACTAGTGGTTATAATATATGACTGCCAGTGAAATCTGGATAGTAGAATAACAGCCATTCTTAATTTTGTATTTTCCAAAATCTCTACCAAAAAAACATTAGATTTCTTTTATAAATAAGAAAAGAATAACCACTTACTTTGTATAATGCTTTTTTTATTTTTTTAATTTTAAATTATAAATAGAAAACATTCTGATTACCTTTCCATCATCACATCTTGTACCCTCGTTCACCATCCCAGGATCTGGAACATCCGATCCTAGCTGGAAATCCACACCCCAACATTTGGTGCCTCTACTGGGAGTCTGAATTATAGCAGGCACAATTCCAAATACAGGCATGTCTTGTACATTCTCACACTGAAGCTTTCCACACAAAGCATTCCTGTAAGATAGAGAAATAATGCAAACATAAAATGCACCCACTGTAGATACAAAATAAAAATAAAAATTATATATTTGGACACATAAAGTTTTTTGTTGTTTTTTTTTTACTTAAAGAAAGTTTACTGATAGTTAGCTGAAGGGAGTCTCAACAGAGAAAGCATATAAGAGCAAAGGCACCTAAGCAGGTCTCTTCAAATATGGCAGAGATAACTGGATGCTAGGATGAAATCAGTAGGTGTACCAGGTGGTGTTCCTGCTCCTTCTCTCCCCACCCCTACTCTCTCTTTACTAGCGGTTTAGGGCTCAAACACGTCTAACTAAAGAGTTGTTTATAAATATAATTTTATAAATGCTTTTCCATAGAAAATAATAGAACTATACCAAAATTCGGTTGTGACTTCTTACAGAGTTGCCATAAGGAGAAAATTAGATTCTGTACTATAAAATAATTAAGAAAGGACTCCACCCTTCGTGGCTTGGGCTAAGCTAACTCTTAGTTACTTAATTTAAGACTCAATTCATTAACTCATTAATTCACTAATTCAATTCACTGATTCAATATTACAACTCTATGAAGGGTTATCTGACTACAATTCCTATTACCAAGGCTGTGTTAGCTAAATGCCCTTCCTATACCCTTCCATAACACACTAAATACCACTAATATCAACTCTTAAGATGCTATATTGAAATTTTCTACCTGATTGCCTTGTGATCCAAGAATCTACCCTATACTAGAATCTCCTTTATGTTATCACTGCCAAGTCATTATAGGATATTGTTTTCCTCTAATTCACCAATTCCTCTAATTAATCACCCCCTAAAAATTCGCAGTCTAGCTTTCATAAAACTATTTTATTTCTTGAGCTAAAATTTATATCCTTATAACTTTTCCTCATTGGTCCCAGACCTTCCACATGAGATCACACAGCTAATAGCAAATGTCTTTTCCTTCTTCCACATGGCAGCTATTTTAGGACAATTATCACATAGTTCCTAAATACTTATTCACCAGAGCAATATCTTATAATCATTTCTCATGGAACAAGGAAGCACCCCTCTAAATATGTTCCAGGTTCTCTCATTGCCTCTTGAAGCACAGTGCTCAGAGCAGGGCATGAAATTTCAGTTATAGCCTGATAAGCAAATAACATAACAGAGCTCACATTTCCTATATTCTAGATACTGTACTACTATTAGGCCCATGATTACAGTAGCTTTTATGGTAACTACATTACATTATAGATGCCCTTGAACTGATCACTAGCTAAAATTCCTATTTACTTTTTGCATATATTGTTAAGTCTCCTCTTTCCTCCATCCTGCACTTAAGGGTTAGTAATTTTGTCTCATTTACATTTATTCTTATGTCACCATTTATTCCCTAGTTAACCTGAATAAAGTGTTTAAACTTTCTGAGCTTCAGTTCCTTCATCTGAAAAACAAGAGATAAATAATAATGTCTATCTCACATAGTTGGTTGAAATTAGATATGAAAACCTCTAAAACATGGGGCGCCTGGGTGGCTCAGTCAGTTGAGAGTCTGACTCTTGATTTCAGCTCAAATAATGATCCCAGGGTTGTGGGATCAAGCCCCACGTCAGGCTCCACGCTGAGCCTGTAACCTACTTGGGATTCTCTGTCTCTCTCCCTCCATTTCTCTCACCCACCCTCTCTCTCTCTCTCTCTAAAATAAAGAATAATTTTTTTAAAAAAGAAAACCTCCAGAACAAAGTGTAGCATAAAGCAGACCTTAGTTAACATCTGTTGGACCTACCAAAATTCAAGCTGCGATGATATACTCAGTGTTTCATGTGTAGTCTTGGTGACATGTTAAAAAGTAAAAGGAAAATACTCTTAATGTATAAAAAGCCATAGGACACCTAGGTGGCTTAGTTGGTTAAGTGCCTGAATTCAGCTCAAGTCATGATCTTACAGTTCATGAGTTCAACCCCCACATGAGGCTCTCTACTGTCAGCATGGAGCCTGCTTTTTATTCTCCATCTCCCTCTCTCTCTGCCCCTCCCCTGCTCACTCACTCTCAAAAATAAAAATAATTTTTTTAAAAAATTAAATATATATATATAAAGCTGTTAAAAATCAGTAAGAAAAAAACCCACTTCCACAGAAAAAATTAGCAAAGATACAAAAAAGGCAATTCACAAAATAAGGAATACAAACAGCCAACAAAGCTAAGAGGTGTTCATGGTTATATTATAAAAGAAAATTCTATCACAAGCCTCAATAGAATAATTGCTTCAGGCAAGGATCATCAATGCATATTAAAACTATGAAGCAAAACATTGGTGGGAGCAAGTTCCAGGCTCAGCATGGAGCCTGACATGGGGGTTGGGGGTTTGACCACTAATAAAAAGACAACCCAGAATTATGTGCCTCCTTGACATCATGTGCCACTTACGAAGTATTCTTCCCTAAAATGTTTAACCTGAATCTAATTACGACTTTAGATTTAACTTCTGATTTATAGAAAATTTAGGGATAGAGACACATATAAAGCAACATTGAGAAGAAACTATCAAACAAATCCAGATCACGGGCCATACTAAAAGAACTGGCCCAATTATTTCCCTCAGATCACTGTCGTCAAAAAGAAAAAAAAATTAATGAAGAAGACTACATATTTTATATTAAAAGTGACATAAGTGGCATGACAACTAAATGTGATGCATGATCCTTGACGGAATCCTGATGTGGCAAAAAAACAGCTATGAAACACAACTTGAGGACAGTTGGAGAAACTTTAATATTGACCAGGTATTACATGATATTAGGAAATTATTAATTTTGGTAGGTATGACATTGGTATTGTGAATGGCCTTATCTGTCAGAGATGAATACTAAAGAATTTAGGAATGAAGTATCATAATGCCTAGAATTTATTTAAAAGTGGTTCAGACAAGTCTAGACAAAGAAAATATGATAGAATGCCAACAATGTTTTTAATCTAGAATATATGGGTTTCATCATACTTCTACTCCTTCTGTATATTTGAAATACTCCTTCTACTCCTCTGTATTCCTTCTGCTCCTCTGTATATTTGAAATTTTTTGTTTAAAAGTTTTTTAAAAGATGACACCATCTATGTACTGAAAGAGAAGAGAGCTCTTTCCGTGAAATGCAACAATACAATCTGCACAACAGTGTCTGCAGTATGCACAACAGGAAGCGGGGAGGGGGGAGGAATAAGACTGTACTGGCAGAAAGACACTGCAAAGACATACCAAAAGCTAACAGAAATAGGTACCTGGGGGTAGGGTGGGAAGAGAGAAAAAGAGTAAGAGTGGAAGCCACATTTTTCTAGATCTCTTTAAACATCTTTTGAACAACAACAAAAAATCTTAAATAATTATTTACAAATTCATTTAAAATAAAAATGAGGGGCGCCTGGGTGGCTCAGGCATTTAAGCATCTGACTCTTGATTTCGGCTCAGGTCATGATCTCACAGTTCATGGGATCAAACCCTGTGTCAGGCTCTGAGTTCAAAGTGTACAGCCTACTTGGGATTCTGTCTCTTTTCCCTCTCTCTTTGCCCCTCCCCCCACTTATGTGTGCTCACACTTTCTCCCTCTCTCAAAATAAATAAACATTTTTAAAAAATGGGGGCACCTGGGTGGCTCAGTGGGTTAAGCATCCAACTCTTGATTTTGGCTCAGGTCACGATC
This sequence comes from Panthera onca, assembly GCF_046562875.1. Lineage (NCBI taxonomy): Eukaryota > Metazoa > Chordata > Mammalia > Carnivora > Felidae > Panthera > Panthera onca. The sequence continues at coordinate 161,277,826 of NC_138342.1, read as the reverse complement.
TCCGGGTCGTGGAACTTGAGCCCCACATCAGGCTCTGCACTGAGTGTGGAGACTGCTTAAGATCACTTGCGCTCTCTCTCTCTCTCTCTCTCTCTCCCCCAACCCTCTGCTCCTGTCCCCCATTCACGCTCTCTCTCTCTAAAATTAAAAAAAAAAACAAAAACAAAAAACAAAAAAAGAAACATCTATTTGATATAACAAATTGGAAAAGTCCAGCTAACCCTAGAACATTACATGTTTGAACTGCACAGGTCCACTTAACACATGGATTTTTTACAGTGCAGTCCTGCAAATGTATTTTCTCTTCCTTATGATTTTCTTAATAACATTGTCTCTAGCTTACTTTATTGTAAGAACACAGCATATAATACATATAACATTCAATCAACTATTTTTTTGTTATTGGTAAGGCTTCTGATCAATAGTAGGCTATTGTAATTAAGTTTTAGGGGAGTCAAAAGTTATAAGTGAATTTGTGACTATGTGGGAAGTCAGCATCTCTAACCCCCATGTTGTTCAAAGGTCAACTATAATTTTTGGGGCGCCTGGGTGGCTCAGTCGGTTAAGCGTCCGACTTTGGCTCAGGTCACGATCTCACGGTCCGTGAGTTCGAGTCCCACGTCGGGCTCTGGGCTGATGGCTCAGAGCCCGGAGCCTGTTTCCGATTCTGTGTCTCCCTCTCTCTCTGCCCCTCCCCCGTTCATGCTCTGTCTCTCTCTGTCTCAAAAATAAAATAAACGTTAAAAAATTTAAAAAAAAAAAAAAAAAGGTCAACTATAAATTTTTAAGATAACACTCTGGCATTGGTGAGGCGGTAGGGAAAGCATAAATCAGTTAAATGTTTTGAAGATCAATTTGGAAGTATCTATGAGGAGCCTTAAAACTTATCCATATTTTTTGAGAAAAGCTATTAAGGAAACAATCAGAGAAATAAACAAATACTTCAGCTGTATATATCACAACCTTATTTAAAATAGCAAACTACGGGGTGCCTGGATGGCTCAGTTGGTTAAGCGTCCGACTGTGACTCAGGTTATGATCTCACAGTTCATGAGTTCAAACCCCGCATCAGGCTCTGTGTTTGCAGCTCAGACCCTGGAGCCTGCTTCAGATTCTGTGTCTCCCTCTCTCTCGGCCCCTCTCCCACTTGCACTCTGTCCTCTCTCTTTCAAATATAAACGTTAAAAAATATAATAATAAAGTAAAATAAAATAGCAAACTACTAGAAACAACTTGAATTCCTAAAATAAGGAAATGATTAAAAGAAGCTGAATACATCCTATAAACTCTCTTAATATAGTGGAAAGTAAACTGAATTTATAAAATAGTATAAATCATACTTTGCAATTTTGTTTATGCATACAGATGCGGGGTTCTGAGTACACATATGTATGTGTACATACATGTATGATGCACAAATGTATGCTTATGAATGTATATACACACATACAAAAAGGAAATACAACAAAAATGTGAGGGAGTATCTCTGGATGGCAGGACCACAGGGTTCACTTCCTTTAGATTCTTCTAGATTTTATACATTTTCTGTGACGAGGATGATTACAAAGCAATGATGACAATGATGAGTCTTGCAACGAATCGGGTATTCTTAGTACCAGCATCCATCAACACATTTGGTCTTCAAAACAACTGGAAATAGGTACCATTATTATCCTCATTTTATAGAAAAATGAGGCACAGAAGAAAAAGAAAAGGAAAGCAACTTGTCCAAAGTCTCAGAGATCTTAAGCAGTTGAAGCAGTATTCAAACCCAAAGAGTCTGACTTCAGATATGCATTCCTAATGGCTATATTAATGCTATATTACTATTATAAAATGTTTTTCAAATCAGCTACCCAGTAATTTATACATTTCCTAAGTGTACTTTCTATAATTTCATTAAGATACTCATAAGATCATGGAAATAGAACCAGGCTAAAGACAAAGATCAGACACGTCTAGCAAGCTCTCTCCAAGTCTGCATTAATCCACTTACCCCAAAGTTTCACCTCAGTTCATTTAATCAGTTACACTAATTATCCACCCATCAGCTGTATCATCTGTTCCTACATTCATTCAACAAATATTTAATAGGTACTTATCATGTGCCAAATATTACACTAAACACATAAGATAAAACGTGTCACTGCACTTTAGCTTACCAATGAAGGGTGATCACCAAACAGTCACATAAACAAATGAAACTGCAACAAATGCTAAACAAGAATATTGCAAAGATAAAGAAGAAAATTTGGTAATAATTAAAGGGCCAATTCGTCAAGGAGACATAACAATCCTAAATGTGGATGCACCTAATAACATAAGAATTTACTGATTCAAAAGACACACAGCAAAAAAATGTATAGAACTAAAAAAGAGAAACAGACAACTTTATAATCATAGCTGGAGATTTTAACCCACTTCTCTCAGAAATTAAAGGACAAGGGGGTGCCTGGGTGGCTCAGTCAGTTGAGCATCCGGCTTTGGCGCAGGTCATGATCTCACAGTTTGTGAGTTCGAGCCCCACATCGGGCTCTATGCTGACAGCTCAGAACCTGGAGCCTGTTTCAGATTTTGTGTCTCCCTCTCTCTCTGCTCCTCCCCTGCTTATGCTCTGTCTCTCTCTCTCAAAAATAAACATTAAAAAAAATTTTTTTTTTAAAAATTGAAGGACAAACCTAAAACACACACATGCAACACAAAGATATAGGAAGCTTGAATAAGACTGTCAACATTTATAGAATAACACAACCCAATAACTATAGAATGCACTTTTTTTCCAATTGTACATGGACATTCACCAAAAGAGACCACATGCTGGGCAATAACTCACATCTCAATAAACTGCAAAGAACTAAAGTTATACAGAGTATGTTCTCATTGGAATTAAACTAGAAATCAAAAACATAACCAGAATACTCCCAAATATCTAGAAATTAAGCAACACACTTTTAATAACTCAGGAGTCACAGGAGAAATCACAATATAAATTTTAAAAAATTAATGATATGAACAATAAGGAAAACACATCAAATTCAACAACAAAAAAAACATCCAATTTCTTAAGCAGTTCGTCCTTCGTTCAACATTCAAGTTCCTACTTTTCTCATTTTAATTTAGACAAATTATGGTAACCAAGATGGGTCCAGTCTCCCCAAAATGCAGGACAGACCCTCCTGTGTCTTTTCTAAACACCAGAAAAGAATCATAAAATTCTATGCCTAGAACTGGTTTTGTATTTATTCTTCTTTTTACCTGGAAAATTATCCTCTATCTTATTTGAAGATATTGTCATTTTTATTTTATTTGAGAGACAGAGCGTGTGCAAGTGGGGGAGAGATGTTGAGGGAGAGAATCTTAAGCAGGCTCCACACACAGCACAGAGCCCAACATGGGGCTAGATCCCACGACCCTGGGCTCATGACTGAGCCACCGAGGTACCCCACATCATATCATTTTTAAATGATTGTTCTTACTAGGACAGTGGTTTGGGCATAAACCAAAATAATTTAGAATTTAAATACACTAAAAATGTATTAATAATAATAGTATGACTTCCCCAGAAAAAGTGCTATGTAAACAGAAGAGAACTTATATCTACAACTACTTTTGAAACTATATAAGATGAATATCAAAAGTTACATTCATATCTCCTTTTGAAACACTTTCTTGTTTTTCTTATCTTCCTTCCATCTACTCTGTTTTATATATCAAGAAATGATTAGAACAAAATAAATTGGCTAACATTAAGGGGGAAAAGCACACAGCAGTAAGAACACCTTACAAGAGGGCTCTCTGGCTCTGTTAAGAAAGGTGAGGAAGTCTTTAAAACTGAGATCTGGAGGAGCTGAAGGCATGCCAGGCAGAAGGAATAGTGTGTGCAAAGGCCCTGTGGCAGAAGGCCACATGTAAGCCAGCATACGTGGTGTCTCCAGTATTTAATGGCTGAGTAGAGAAAGATGAGCCTACAAATAAACACACTAAAGGAGCAACCAGAAACACAGAAAAGAATACTAGAAGAACATCCCACACAAAAGCGAAGGAAAGAGGTTTCTTCAAGGAAAAAACGGTCAACATACTTGAATGACACCAAAAGGTCAAGTAGCATGAAGACCTAACAATGTCTGATGGATTTAGCGACATGGAGATTGACTGCTGTTATTTCTTCTTAGCAAACATTGTTTCCGTACAGTTACTTAGACTAACTGGCAAAGTAGGAGCAAAGAGAAGAGATGCTCAGTAATATAGAATAATTCCAATTATACAAAATATCAGCGTGTGTATGTACAGTGCACAGAAACAAAAAAGAGGAAGAAACACAATGCAATTAGTAGATATATATGGACTGATATTATGGATGACTTTTTTTTATTTGTAATTCTTTAATAATTATTAACTTTTACAATAAGCAAATGTAGAAACAAAAAAAAGGTTTTAATTTGTCACTTTAAAATTATATAGAGCAAGAAGAAAATAACAACATCTAGAATGAATTTTGCAGGTATCTACACATTAATCAGTGCCATCTTTTAATGAAAAAAAGAAGAGGAAGAGTGTTTATTTGAGGTTCTTATTGTAGAATAAGGAAAAACAAAGATTCTAAAATCCACTAGACTTTAGACAGTTAACATCTAAAGGGATGAATTATTTTACTAGTTCTTTTCAGAGTCTCGCTGAAGTCTTATGTTCTAAAACTTGAAAAGTTAATTTGAAAAGTTCAGTATTTAAGGGAGAGAAAGCCAGCAGTTGCAAGATGACGGGTCTTAAAATCATTCACATTCCTTTATAACCTCACCTCCACTTACCCAGTGGCACACTTCTTGTACTCATTGCCAGAGAAACCACAATTGCCAAATCTGTCACCTTTAGAATTCACATCAATGAAACAATCTCTTGGGGCAGCCTTGGCTTCTGTAACATTAAAAAAAAAAAAAAAAAAAAAAAGGTATGGCAATTTAATTCATAAATAAAAGTATATTCCCTATGACAATCCATACACCTTGATGAACTGCCTCAACACCTTCTAGAAAGTGTCAGGCCTCACAGATAAAACATTTTTGTTCTACTTTTATACTTAACAACAAAATGTAAAAATAAAGCTTACATTGTACCTGAAAGTTAGCCTGGGCTCAAACACTAAGACCCTACAAGAAATATCATTAAAAAGATGAAATTATAAATAAATGAAAAAGCATGCATAGTATGCTAGTGTTCTCAGCATATTCCTTTTCCCCGCTCTCAAATATGTCTCTAATACATCATTAGACTTTAGATCAGGCTGGGAAGGGTTGGTGAAGACATTGCCAGCTATTGTTATTGGGTTTTTAATTTACCATATATAAAATGCTGAATTTAGATGCTCTACTAACAAGAAGGATTGTCAAACAGCCATGACAGCCGACAAAGTGGCAATCCATTTTTGCTTTCTCATATTGTATATATGTATTATCACTTCATGTTCAATTTGCCCACTAATTACACATTCCTAAATAAATTTTATTTGTAAATATTTTTAAGTCAAAATGTCAGTACTTTCTACTGAATAAAGGAATTCACTGGCCTATCTTACGCATCTAATGTTTATATGGTTTCGTTTAAAAGAAAATGGATACGAGGCGAAAGAAGTTGGATCAAGCAACGTGAAAAGGGAACAGAGAATAATACCTGAACGGGGCAAACAGCACATGGCAGGATCCCTAACAGGGCCCTTCTAGGGAACAGAAGGAGCTCTAAAACTTCCAGATAATCTCCAAAGAGAAAAACAACTGATGGTGCCTGGGTGGCTCAGTCAGTTAAGCACCTGACTTTGGCTCAGGTCATGATCTTGCGGTTCACAAGTTCAAGCCCCACGTCAGGCTGTGCTGACAGCTCAGAGCCTGGAGCCTGCTTCAGATTCTGTGTCTCTAATCGCTCCTCGGCCTTTTGGCTAAGATCAAGTGCAGATTCTGTGTCTCCCTCTCTCTCTGCCACTCCTCCACTCTCGCTCTGTATCTCTCTTTCAAAAATAAACAATTAAAAAAAGAGAGAAAAAAACAACTGCAGTTTGTAGTCCTAGACTTTTCCACAGGCCTCTATGAAGGTAATATCTTTGCTACGTAATAGTATTTACCTCATCAAAAGGTATCTGCAATTATATTTTTAGACTGCAATAACTTGCCATTTTTACAAAATGTATCAAGAGTTGACAGATCTCTACTACTCTAGCCTATGATCTAGCATAAATACGTCCCATTTAATTTTTAGTTGTCTCTCTTCAATCCCTATCTGACCCACCATAAAGTAAGGTGTACAACAGACAGACACTAGAGACAGCAGGAGTCTGGTCAAAGTCAACATCTCTACCTTCAGAGAAATCCAGCACAGTACTCATGACTGATCTTAACTGAGAAGAAACAAAAATAAAAATAGAAAATTTGGGTCTCCATTCGTTTTCTATCCTTTCTTTTCCTTTCCTTTCCTTTCTCTCCCTCCCTTGCTTTCCCTCCTTTCCTCATTAAATATGTATCAATCCCCTACTAAGTGTCCCACATCCTGGTAAATAATGGATATAGTTTACCAGTACCTCTCTGAAGAGAAACAGAACAGCTCCTATTATTAAGTCTCTGTTTTCTCAAAGACAAGCCTCAATCAACATATGGTGCTCACTTATTTCATTCACTTGAATGCAATGTTGTTGCTGTTCCTACTGACTCAGGACAGAAATGGAAGAAGATGGGAAAACAAGAATCCAGTATGATCCTGGCATAAACACATCACTGCCAATTATCAAACAAAGAAATCTGCCTAGTTATGCTGAAAGCACCCATTTCCTTGGGAACCTCAATCACTTTAACTTAAGGAAGGAAACATAAGAGGCAATACAACATATACTATCACTGCAGGAATACTGCTAGCATCATTGTGTAATCAAAATAAAGCTGACTAAAAATTAGTAACACGGGGCACCTGGGTGGCTCAGTCAGTTAAGCGTCTGACTTCAGCTCAGGTCATGATCTCACGACTTGTGGGTTCAAGTCCCGCATCGGGCTCTGTGCTGACAGCTCAGAGCCTGGAGCCTGCTTCAGATTCTGTGTCTCCCTCTCTCTCTGCCCCTCCCCTGCTCATGCTCTGTCTCTCTCTCTCTCTCTCTCTCTCTCTCAAAAATAAATGAACATTAAAAAAAATTTTTTTTTTCATTAACAACACAAGAAACAACAGGTGTTGGTGAGGATGTGAAGAAAGGGGAACATTTTTTCATTGTTGGAGGGAGTGCAAACTGGTACAGCCACGCTGGAAAACAGTATGGAGGTTTCTCAAAAAGTTAAAAATAGAACCACCCTACAACCCAGCAAGCACTACTAGGTGTTTATCCAAATACAAAAATACAAATTTTTTAAATACAAAAATACAGATTAAAGGGGTACATGCACCCTGATGTTTATAGCAGCATTATCAACAATAGCCAAAATATGCAAAGATCCCAAATGTCAATCGACTGATGAATGGATAAAGAAGATGTGGTGTGTGTGTGTATACATATACATATGTGTACATATGTGTACATACATACATATGTATATACAACACATGTATACATACATACACACATGTATACATACATACATACACACACATACACTGGAATATTAGCCATCAAAAAGAATGAAATCTTGCCATCTGCAACAATGTGGATGGAGCTAGAGTGCATTATAAGTGAAATAAGCCAGTCAGAGAAAGACAAGTACCATATGATTTCACTCATATGTGGAATTTAAGAAACAAAACAGATGAGGATATGGGAAGGGAAAAAAAAAAGAAAGAAAAAGAAAGAGGGAAACAAACCATTAAGAGACTCTTAAGAGAGAACAAACTGAGGGTTGATGGAGGCAGGTGGGTAGGAGATGGGCTAAATGGGTGATAGGTATTAAGGAGGGCACTTGTTATGATGAGCACTGGGTGTTATATGTAAGTGATGAATTACTGAATTCTACTCCTGAAACCAATACTGCACTGTATGTTATGTAACTAGAATTTAAATAAAAATTTGAAAAGAAAAATATAAATAAAAGAGAGAATGGTTTCTAACCCAACAACAATAAAAGTAATAATAAAGCTGACTACCCATGGTGCCATGCCTCAGTGTAAACTTGCCATGGTTTTTTCACCAGAACTACTACATAGCAGCTACTTGATATCCTTTTTGCATAATGAACAGCAAAGTCAAAGGAGCAATTAGAAAAGTCTGACTTGTACAGACCTACGGCATTAGTTAGTTGATCACAGTGTTCCTAGAAATAAAAAGAGAGGAAGCCCACCAGCAAATTCTTACTACATCTCTATAAGAAGAAAAGTTCGAGGTCAAATGAACAAAAGACTAACCTGAATCAAAAAAAATCATGGGCCCTCAATTGATTCTCAGACCTGAGTCATATTTTTAGACCCAGAACCCCTTAAATGAAGAAGAGGTAGAACCCTGATATGCTGCCAAAAATGTTTGCTGTCAATCTTTCTCCCATCCATCCCCAACAGGACCTAAGGCCTTTTACCAGGGTAACTGAACATTGCAGAAAAGTAATCAGACCTCTCAGAGACTACGAGACACTATCTCCGAACTGACATTGCTTCCAGGAGATCCAAAACATCATGGTGGCCTACAAGTCAGAGTAGGGAGCTATGGAGGTCAGGTGGTCAATGGAGTTTCAGCTCAGGTTGTCCTCACAGTGGGCCCAGTGCATCCCTGAACCCATTCTGTGGCTATTTCCCCAGTTCAAGAATGCATGACTGGAACAGACATAATCAACAGCTAGCAGAATCCCTACACTGGCTCCCTGACCTGTGGAGTCAGGGCTATTATGGTGGGAAAGGCCAAGCGGAAGCCACTAGAACACCCACTACCTAGGAAAACAGTAAACCAAAAGTAATACCACAATCCAGAAGGTACTGCAGAGATCAATACCACCATTAAGGACTAGAAAGATAAAGATACTCCAATTCAGCTAAGCTATTTGGCCTGTGCAGAAGACAGAACTTGGAGAACAACAGTGGACTGTCATAAGCTTAAACAGCTGGTAAGTGTAATTGCTGCTGTAGCCACTGAGGTTTTACTGCTTGAGCAAATTCACATATTTCCCGGCATCTGGTATGCAGCTATTGAACAGGCAGATACTATTTTCTCCACACTGGTCAATAAGGATGACCAGAAGCAGTTTGCTTTCAGTTGGCACTGTCCTCTCTCAAGGGTATAGCAACTCTTCAGCCCTACATCATAATTTAGTTTGCAGGGATCTTAACTGCCTTTCCCTTCTACAAGATTATCAAAAGATATGTCCTCATGGGAAAAACACATGAAGATATTTGTGTCCCATGTGAACACTCACCAAAAAGTGACCTCAGCAGAGGAGAATTTTAATAGTCAAATGAATAGGATGACCTATTCTTTGGATACCAGTCAACCTGTCTTCCCCATCATCCCTGTCATCTCCCAATGGGGACAAGAGCAAGGGGCCATAGTGACAGGGATGGAGATTATACATAAGCTAAACAACATGCACTTCCACTCATCAAAAACAACTGGGCTATGGCCACTATTGGGTGCCCAATCTGCCAACAGCAGAGACCAATTCTGAGTCCTCAATATGACAGCCAGCCTCCTGGTTGTAGGTTTATGACACTGGACCTTTTCCATCATGGAAGAATACGAATTTTATTTTTATTGGAATAGACACTTGATTAGACAAGGACTGCTTTGCCTGGATGGAATTCTTCTGCCCAAACTACCATCCATTGATTGACAGACTGTCTTTAACCACCATCATGGTATATAGCACATAGATTTGCTTCTCATCAAAGAACTCACCTCACAGCAAATGAAATGTGGCAAGGGGTACAGGCTCATGGAATTCTCTGGTCTTACCACATCTCCTACCATCCAGAAGTTGCTAGTTTGACAGAATAATGGAAGGCCTTTTGAAGACTCTGTTACAGCACCAACTAGGTGGCAATGCCTTATAGGAAGGGGCAAAGTTCTCCAGAGGGTTGTGTATGTTCTGAATCAGCATCCAATATATGGTGCTGTTTCTACCACAGCCAGGATTCACCGGTCCAGGAATCATGAGGCAGAAGTAAAAGTGCCACTGCTATTTCTCCTAGTGACCCTCTGGCAAAATTTTGGCTTCCTCTTCCCACAACCTTCTGACTTAGAGTCTAAATTCCAAAGAGAGGAGTGCTTCCATCAGAAGACACAACAATGATTCCGCTGAGAGCTGGAATTGAAGACCACTAGCTAGCCATTTTACACTCCTCATGCCTCTGAATGGACAGGCAATGAAAGGAGTCACTGTGCTGGCTATGGGGACTGATCTTGACAACCACGGGGAACTGCTATTGCACAATGGAGGGGAGGAAGAGTATGTGTGTAATACAGGAGAGCCCCGAAGGTGCCTCTTAGTATTACTGTGCCCTGTGATTAAGGTCAACGGAAAACTACAGCAACTCAATCCAGGCTGGACTACAAACGGCCCAGAGCCTTCAAGAATGAAGGTTTGGGTCACTCCACAGGTAAAAAGCCACAACCAACTGAGGTGCTTGCTGAAGACAAAGGGTATGTGGAATGGATAATGAAGAAGGTTGTTAAAACTACCAGCTGTGACCACATGATCAGTTACAGAAACTAGGACTTTAATGGCCATATATATTTCTTCCTTTTTGTTATTAATATATTTGTGATTATATATAGATCAGAGGTTCCCACAACTCCCTTCCTAGGTTTGATTAACCTGCTAGAGCAGCTCACAGAACTCAGGGAGGCATTTGATTTACTAGATTACTGATTTATTATAAAAGGATATAACTCAGGAAAAGCCAGATGGAAGAGATCCATAGGGCGAGGTATGGGGAAAGGGACTAGAAGCTTCTATTCCCTCTCTAAGTGCAACACTTTCCGAGAATATACACCTACATCTTCACCAAGCTGGAAGTTCTCAGAACCCTATCCTTGGGTTGTTATAGAGGCTCATTACATAGATGGGATTAATTAAATCATAGGCCATTAGTGATTAACTCATCCTCTAGCCGCTCTCCCTCCACAGAGGTGGGGAACTTAAAGTTTCAACCCTCTAACCCTCTAACCGTGAGGTTGGTTCCCTGGGCAACCAGTTCCCATCCTTGAGTTACCTCTGAGCTTTCCAAAAGTCACTTTGTTAACATATCAAGAGACACACTTCTAGCTCTCAAAACTTAGGAAATTCCAAGGGTTTTAGGAGTTTGATGCCAGGAAAGGAATGAAGATCAAGTATAGTTTTCTAATTATAAATCACAGTATCACAAGAGTCCTCGATGCTTTAACTAAAATCATACTTAATCCATATTAAAAGGATGGAGAATGCAAAAAGATCATGAATATGATGGGAGTTGACAAGGGTTGAAAGAATTCTAAATTCTCATCTTCGGTAGTGAGAAATTAGTAGTTAATGCCTAGAATGTAAAAATTAAAAAGTAGCATTACCAAGAGATTATCTAAAGACCTGGAACAAGTAACAAAATAATCAGCTAGAAAAGGTGAAAAGTGGTTGCCCCAAGGGATGGGGATTTTATGTGGGAGCACGCTTTTTCATAAAACCTCATAAAAAAATTGGCTCTTTAATCTATGTGTACGTGTAACTTTGACAAAAATGAAAATTTTAAATAGAGAAAACAGGAAAAACTTTTAAACATCTGAAATATCTATCAGTGAGGGAATGGATTCCACTTATATAATAGAGTACTCTAATGCACTAAAATCTAAATGCATCAACATATTGCTATTGTAATCAAACATATCAAAAACATTTTCAGTGAGCAATGAAAGTAGCAGACCCATATGTACATCCTCTTATTATTTACATGAAATTATTAAAACTAGAACATGATACTAAGTAAATGTATATTTACTTATTTTGTTTATATACATAGAATAGAAAGGTGATAAAAAGGACAGGGAGTAAAAGCAAAAATCACCAACTGAATTTCTATATATCAAATTCATGATCAGCACTACTTATGGAGAAGGAAGGAGGGAGATAGGACAGGGGAGAGAAAACAAGAGAACTTCACTTGTATCAATAATGTTTTCTTTCCATTTTTAAAAACGGACGCAAATAAATGAATAAAATAAAGGCCATTGATTATAATTAAAATGTCTTACTTGAGCCAAAGATGACTTGGCACTGAGCATCGTAATACTGGCACACACCATTGTAGCAATAGGCTTTGTTACTCTGGCAAGCATAGCCATTCTGAATAAAAACGTCTGGCTGACAGAACTGAGATGAACCATTGCAATATTCTGGAACATCACATTCATTAGTTTTTCCTCGGCATAAAGTACCTCCTGGAAGGAACTAGGGTAATAAGATTCAAATTAAACAGGAATATCAAGACAATCCCCACAAACTGATCAAATTTGAAGCCACAGTATTTATGTCTATAAAACATCTAGCAACAACAAAAGATTAGATAACCCAATAGAAGTACGAACAAAGGCCAGTAACAGGCAACCCATAAAAGTCATGAAATACGGAAAATGAAAAAATGTAACTTTACCGATAGCCAAAAGAAATACAAATTAAATAAAACTTTAAAAGCACTTTACACCTATCAGACTAACCAGTATTGGACTCACCAATGATGTCACAGCACATATTTGATTACATTGTTGGTAGAAGTACAGACCAATATATTTGTGGAAGGTATATAAAATGTGTGTCACAATTTTTAACATACATACTCTGTCCCAGCAATTCCACTTATAGACAAAAATTAGAAGCAACCTAAACATCCATTAGTTGAGTAAATAAAGAAATTATGTAATCGCCTCATAAAACAGCACTAACTATACAACCATGTAGAACTAATTATATGAATAGATAAAATCTACGGTATGCTACTGAAAAAAGCAGTAGTAAAAATAAACGTATCTGTGTTCACACACATACACTCACACATACACACATGCATTCACTTTTGTATAGGAAAAAGTACTTAACAAATTATCAACGATGGCTACCTGAGGAAGGTAAAATGATGCCTTTTACTCTGTACTTTCTATATTTGGCATTTGTGAATTATTTATAAAAAAACATAGGTTATTCTTAAAATCAGAAAAAAAGTTTCTACTTAGAAAAAAGTCTCGTGAGACCGCTTGTTATAAAAAGAATGTAATTCAAAACTGCAAACAAGTGGCATAAAATTTTTCATAGAATCATGTAATAAAAATAGTGCTCTCTTACAGATCAGAAAAAAAAAATTTTTACATATGCATGTTTTGCTTTTTTCTACTTTTTTTTCCAAATAGGGAGGAACTCCTTACCCAACAGTCTTTACAACAGTCACCGTATGCACATTCAGCAAATGATTTAAGTTTACAAGTACTTCCTTCACAACAAGGGTCCGATTCACACTCCTGTGAAGAGTAAATGACTATCAATAAAGAAAGGACTTACTGTCATCAATATTCATTAACAAAGGTCTTATCTTAAAGTCTAAAATCTTCTTTCTAACCAAGCTACAGCCATGATTCTCTGGAAAATCACTTACTACCTTCTGAAGTTTTCATAACTCTTTGGCTACAACTATTTAAAGCTCAACATATTTCAAAGGAATGAAATCATACAGAGTATGTGTCTGTGTCTTCTGGGACTGGGAGAACAAGATACCACAGACTGGTGGCTTCAACAACAGAAACTTAATATCTCACAGTTCTGCAGGCTAGATGTCCAAACTCAAAGTTCCTGCCAATTCGGTTTCTGGTGAGGAAATTCTTCCTAGCTTGCAGAGAGCTGCCTTCTCTAACATGGCCTCTCTTCAGTGTGTATGTTCCGAGAGAAAGAGAGCGAGAGAGTGTGCAAGCAAGCTCTCAGATGTCTCTCTATAAAAACACTAACTCAGGGTGCCTGGGTGGCTCGGTTGAGTACCCATCTCTTGGTTTCAACTCAGGTCATCATCTTACAATTCATGAGTTCAAGCCCAGCACCGGGCTTCCTGCTGTCAACGCAGAGCCCACTTCGAATCTTCTGTTCCCCTCTCTCTGCCCCTCCCCTGCTCGCTGGCTTACTCTCTCTCTCTCAAAAATAAACATTAAAAAAAAAAAAAAAAAAAAGCACTAACCCTGTCAGATCAGGACCCCCTCCTTTTGATCTCATTTAACTTTAATTACTTACCTAAAGCCCCATCTCCAGACACAGCTACCCTGGTGGGTAGGGCTTCAACATATGAATTTGGGGGAGGAGGTTACAAATATTTAGTCCTAACAGTCTGCATAATCATCACCAAAAATTAAGCATCCGTGAATGCATTTCTCTTCATACTCAGGAACTAACTTGTCTATTGAGTAGGTCTTCACCTCATGTAGACATTCTTTTTATCTTGCCTGCCTTGTCTCACCCTACTTTGAGCCACCATGGCTCTCCATTGCACCACCACCCATGCCCCACAACCTCCCACCCACAGAGACATCTCTTCTATGTTTCAGCTAATGTGTTCAGGTCTGAATTGTTTGAGAGAGAAGAAGGATGGAGAAATAACAATACACAGGAAAGAAGGAGGAGGAGAAGAAGGGGGAGCCAAGGAAACAAGCTTTCTTTAATTTTTGAAGAATATGTGTCCTATGTATGGAACTCTAGGTTGTCAGTTTCTTCCATTTAGAACAGTAAATATACTGTTCTATTATCTCTGGCCCTTATTGCTTCAGGGGAAAAAAATCATCTATCATTCATATCTTTGTCCCCGTTTTCTATTGGCTTCTTTCATTACTTTCTGTTTATCTCAGCACTTTGATTACAATATACCTGAGTGAATTTTCTTTGCAATGATTCTGACTTGGGTTCACTTTGGAATTGTAAGTCAATATTTTTCCCTAAATTAGGGGATTTTTCAGCCATTATTTCTTTTATTTTTTATCTCATTCTCAGTGTCCTGAAATTTCACTAATAGTTACATTAGATTACTTGATATCTCCTAGTGTCCCTGATACTCTGCTCATTTTTCTTTAATCTTTCTATTTGTTCTTTAGTTTGGATTTTTTTTTTTGGGGGGGGGGTGGTCAGCTTCATGTTCATTGACTCTCTTCTGCCATATTAGCCTGCTTTTAACTCTAGCCAGTGAAACTTTCATTATTGGTTTTTAGTTCTATAATTTCTATTTGGTTATAATTTAAATTTCTAAGATCTTTACTCACAAAGAACATATTTTTCTTTAATTCTTTGATGATAAATAGTGGAACATAATTCATAGCAGCTTTATTTTTAACAGCAAAATGTTAAAAAAAAAAAAAAAAAAACCCAAATGCCCTTTAAAAGGTGAATGATTAAACAAACTCTGCATGGTTATACTACAGTTAACAAATGGTTAACCATGGTTAAACATGTTAAACAAACTCTAGGCAGGACCTCTCAGCTGGTAGAAAGACCAACAGAAACATTATTCTAAGTTCTCTACAGTTAAATCCATCCAATGGAACAATACTCAGCAATAAAAAGGAATGAAATATTAATACATACAACAATCTAGATTGACCTCAAAGGCATTATGTTTAGTGAAAAAAGTCACTCTCGAAAGTATATATTTTATGATTCCATTTTTTAACATTACTGAAATGGCAAAACTACACATGGAGAACAGATAAGAGGTAGCCAGGGGAAGAAGGGATCAGACTAGAGTTGGGAGTAGGTACAGATACAAAGAGGTAGCAGCAAGGAGGATTTTTTATGATGATAGAACAGTTCTCTGTGTTAATTGGGGTGGTGTTTACAGAAATCAATAAATGGGATAAAATTGCATAAAACTACACAAATACACACATACACAAATGTGGTTAAAAATGGTGAAAACTGGAGTTGCCTGGTGTCTCAGTCAGTTAAATGTCCAACTCTTGATTTTGGCTCAGATCATGATCTTCACAGTCATGAGCTCGAGCCCCTCCTTAAGGAGCTTAAGATTCTCTCAAGAAATTTAATTTAATTTAATTTAATTTAATTTAATTTAATTTAATTTAATTTAAAATGGTGAAAACTCAATAAAGTCTTTAATCTAGTTAATGCATCAGTGTCAGTGTCCTAGTTTTTATATTGCACAATAGCTACATAAGATGTCACCTCTGAGGGAAACTGGGTGAAAATATATGGAGCTCTTTGCACTGTTTTTACAACTTCCTGTCAGTTTATAATTATTTCATAATAAAAATTTAAAAATAAATGAAATATAATTTAAATCTTGTACCATACAAAAGAATTATATAAAGTTGAAATAGATCATAGTTCTAAATGTAAAACCTAAAATTAAAAGGCTTGTAGGAGAAAACTTTTGCAACTTTAGATTAGACAAAGATTCCTTAAATGTAACACCAAAAAAAACATAACCCATAAAAAACACAGCTAGGGTGATTAAAGATAATCTACAGACTGGGAGAAAATATCTGCAAATCATATATCTGATAAAAGACTTGTATCCAGAATATATGAGGTACTCTCAAACCTCAAAAATAAGAAAACTACCCGGGGCGCCTGGGTGGCTCAGTCGGTTAAGCGGCCGACTTCGGCTCAGGTCATGATCTCACGGTCAGTGAGTTCAAGCCCCGCGTCGGGCTCTGTGCTGACAGCTCAGAGCCTGGAGCCTGTTTCAGATTCTGTGTCTCCCTCTCTCTGACCCTCCCCCGTTCATGCTCTGTCTCTGTCTCAAAAATAAATAAACGTTAAAAAAAAAATTTTTTTTAATAAATAAATAAATAAATAAAAATAAGAAAACTACCCAATTTTCAAAATGGGGAAGAAAGCTGAACAGACAAATCATCAAAAAAGATATACAGATGGCAAATAAGCACATGAAAACATGTTCAACATTACTAGTCACTAAGGAAATGCAAATTAAAACCTCAGTGATGGACTACTTCACCCTTAATAGAATGGCTACAACTGAACAGATTAACCATATGAAGTGTTGGCCAGGGTGTGAAAGAACGACAACTCTCATGGTGATAGTGTGGATGTAAAATGGTACAAACACTTTGGAAAACAGTTTGAAATTTTCTTGAAAAGTTATACACCTATCATATGACTCAGTCACTCCACTCCTAGGTATTTACCCAAGAGAAATGAAAACAGAAGTCCATATGAAGACTTGTATGTGAATGTTCACAGAAGCTTTATCTGTTAATAGCCAAAGACTGGAAATAGCCCAAATGAACATGAACAGAAGAAAAGATAAACCAACTGTGGCATATCCATACTACTCAATGATAAACAACAATAAGGAATGAGCTACTGACACAGTAGCAATATGGATGAATCTCAAAATAATTATGCTGAGAGAATGGAGCTAGGCAAAAAAAAAGAGTCATTCTATGAAATTCTAGGAAATGCACCCTGATGTATAATGACAGAAAGGAGATCGGTGATTGCCTGAGGATAGGGGAAAAGAAGGGGTGGGAAGAAAGGATTACCAAGGGTCACAAAGAACTTTTTGGGATAATTACATGTTTAATATCTTGATCATGGTGATAGTTTCATACATGTATACATGTGTCAAAACTTACCAACCTGTATGTTTTAAACATGTGCAGTCTATTGTTGACCAAGTGTTCACAATTGCACATTTCTTACTCTTTTCTCTATCTTGACCAAACTTAACTAAGGCTTCTCTCTTTCCTATAGGCCTCTGAGCTCTGCTTGTCCCTACAGAAAAAGTGGAGCACCCCTACCTTATCAGCTTCTCCTGGAAATCAGCTGACCACAAAGAACACTATCAGACCGGTCATTTCCCCTTGCTTATCTAACTTCCTCTTAAAAGATTCTGTTTACCTCTACTTCCCCCACCTTGACCCTTTAAAAGAAAAGCCTTTTCTTATTTGATTTTGAGATGCTTCCAGATTTTTCAGATCAGGGCACTGTCCTTGTTACAATAGTCTTTATTCTGAATAAAGCCTTTCATTATCTAAGACCAAGTTTGTTTGTTTTTTAACATTGTATTCAATTACACTTCAATAAAGCTGTTAAATTGTTTCAAAAACACTGTGTAAGACAGATGGCTTCATAAAAGATTAAAGAATGAATAAATAGACTGCAAGGAATTTTGTTTATGATAAAAGTATAATTTTAAATGATTATGTAATAACTGATCACAAGTGGATAAAAGTTAATACCCTAGCTTATTCCACATGACCCCTCCAATTAAAAAGCTAAAAGAAAAATTTTCAATTAAAAAATACTAAAAGAAATTATGGAGGGGTTATGCTGATAATCTTGAAATAGGAGTACTACAAGCCTAGTCAAAATACAAACTTCAGAAAATCTTAAGGAAAAAAATTGATAAATCTTCCTTCATTTAAATTTCAAATTTCAACCTAATAAAATACACCATATGAAAAGCTAAATATCAAGAGTGAACCTAAGGCAAACCAAGAAACAGACTCTTTACTATAGAGAACAAACTGATGGTTACCAGAGGGGAGGTGGGTGGAGGGGGGATGATAAAGGTGATGGGGATTATGGAGGGCACCTGTGAGGAGCACAGAGTGTTGTATGAAAGTGATGAATCTCTACATTTTACACCTGAAACTAATATTAACTAACTAAACTAACTAGTTAGTTTAAAATTTAAACTAGTTTAATTAAAATTAACTAAACTAATATTAACTAACTGCAATTTAAATAAAAACTTAAAAAATAAATGAACAGAAAAGGAAATCAAAAGAAAAATTGTAAACTAAAAAAGAATTAATAAAACACAAAATAGAAATGAACTAAAAATTATAACTAAAAAGTACAGACTGGGGGGAAAAAAAGAGTAAACTCTAATGTAAACTTTGGGTGATAATGATGTGTCCGTGCAGTCCTCAACTGTAACAACTGTACCTGGGCTGCAGGATAAGGAAGGGCTGTGTGTGTAGTGGTATATGGGGACTCTCAGTACTTTCCATTCCATTTTTCTGTGACCCTAAAACTGATCTAAAAGATAAAGTTGAATAATTTTTTAAAAGCTAAATGGTAAGCTATAGAGGAGCAATATTAAAACATATACCAAACAAAAGACTGCCCACAATACATGAGTTCCTAAAAATCAATTTCAAAGAATGACTAACCCAACAGAAAAATTGACAAGGAATGTAAAATGGTAATTCTTAGGGAGAAAAAAAATATGTATATAGTCTCCAAACATATGAAAAGGTTAAAAACTGAAACAATATCTTCTTACTTTTCACCCATCAAAATTAAGAAAAAATTTATCATTCTTTGCTGGCAAGATTACACAGGGTACTGAATGCCATGATACACCATCAGTATAAGTGCAAATTGACACAGCCTTTTTGTAGGAAATTTCATAACCACTAATAAAATTTTAAAGCACATAACTCTTCAATTCAGTAATTCTACCTTTATGTAATTATCTTAGAGAAATACTTGTATATATGCACATGGGATGTGTATAAGGATGTACTGTTTGCAACAGGAAAATATTAATTACAATAAGTAAATGTCCATTAATGGTCCATTATGGTTCAAGAAATCATAGAACATTCTTTATAGGAATACTAATTACAGTAGATTAAAGGGTAGATTAAAGGATTATGCCTACATGAGGTAATGACATGGAAAAATCTCTAAGACACAGTAATGGGGAAAAAATCTGCATACAATATATTGTCTGATTTCATTTCTGAAGAAAAACAAAATCCTAAAATAGGCCCAACTATTTACAAATATACATTATATATATACTTGTATAAATGTATAAAGTCTAAAAAGAAATACACTGAACTTTGAAGAATGATTACCAATGCAGAAGGAAGTTTAAAAATTTATGGGGAAGGGGAGTCTGGGTGGCTCAGTCAGTTATCTTGATTTCAGCTCAGGTCATGATCTCATGCTTTGTGGGTTTGAGCCCCTCATCAGGCTCTGCACTGATGGGCACGGAGCCTGCTTGGGATTCTGTCTCCATCTGTCTCTGCCCCTCATTTGCTGGCTCTCTCTGTCTCTCTCTGTCTCTCTCTCTCTCAAAAATAAATAAATAAATATATTTTTTTTTAATTATGGAGGAAATAAAGGTCTGAAAGGAGAATTTTGCTTGAACTTAATATTTGCAACTATTGTACCACGAAAAAAATCTGTTGATATTTGAGAGGGAGGTGGTGTTCCTTTTTAAAGAGTAATTCTGGGGGCACCTGGGTGGCTCAGTCGGTTGAGCGTCTGACTTCAGCTCAGGTCACAATCTCGCGGTCCGTGAGTTCGAGCCCCACGTCAGGCTCTGGGCTGATGGCTCAGAGCCTGAAGCCTGCTTCCGATTCTGTGTCTCCCTCTCTCTCTGCCCCTCCCCCGTTCATGCTCTGTCTCTCTTTGTCTCAGGGATAAATAAATGTTTAAAAAAAAAAATTAAAAAAAAAAGAGTAATTCTGTAGTGTGAAAGCTTAAGAAGCAAATATAGACCATTTCAATAAGTTTGGTAGTGAAGTGGACAGTTGGGAGAAAGCAAAATATCTATAACACTTTAAGAACAAAGATCTGAGAATGGCTGGAAAGGGGAAGAGCTTGGTCAGCCCAACAGTATAACGTTAATTTAGAAATTAAACATAATCTTTTTGGCCTTATTTTCCTCATTTGAAATGAAAGTATGAAAAATACCAATCTCTTAGGGTTATCGTGAGGATTTTACCATGTAAAACACTTAGTAGAAGTCCCTGACATTCAGCAATAGTGCAATGAAGGCCTGTCCCAAGATCTTCATAAAATATGTGGTGTCTTTCCAGAGCATGAAGTCATCTGGCAAAAGCCAGATATGGTCAGATATAAAAGAAGAAGAAGTGGAAAGGATGAAAAATATTCACCATATTACACACCTAGTTACCAGCTTGCACACCATTAACAAATTTCTTCAAAATTTAATGCAAGGCCTAGGAGGAAACGACTTACACAGGCCACTTTGAGAGGAGAATGGCTAAGATACAGAACAATAAATGATAAAGACAGGCATGGGCTTATGGCACTAAGTGTGGATAACAGGTCTGATAGAGCTAGAGACCGTTAGGCACAACACTGAAGGTTAATAAAGGGGAATGCTAATTTAAATAGCAAGGATTTTGTTACTGAAGGACTATGGAATATGGATTGGCTTCAATTTAGTATTAAAATGAATCCAACTGAATAAACATTTCTGCAATGGCAGTGCCAGAATACTGAAAGCTGACAAATAAAGAGCCAAGTGAATAACTGATTAGCTCTTCAAAGTAAATAAATGACCTAATAACCATAACAGATGTGGTAGAAGCGAGCAAAAAATACAAGAATAAACACGGTGCTTTACTTGACACCAAAACAGATGATACCATTAGTTATGCTCTGGGAAGGAAGAGATGACCAATCCCAGGAATATATCCCCACAAGCAAAATGAATCTTCACTGGCCACTAAATTTCACTAACTCCTATGTCCATTGCCCAAAGCAAGCTGTTCCATCTTTTTCCAAATCCTAAGGTAATTTCACAAAGCAAAAATCGAAAATTAAACTGACCTTTGGAGTACCACAGTCACACTCTTCCCCGGGATCCACCAATTTATTACCACAGAAGGGAGCACTATAGGCTTCATCAGGCTTTGGAATATTAAGAAGGCAGTTTCCTCCTTTATTTAAAGTTAACTTCTCAAAGTCCTCTGCACTGCAACTGCTAAAGTTTCTGGAACCTCTACAATAAACATTAAGAAAAAGATCTTACGTCATGGTGATTATTCATTTTGAAATTTTAAATCATGTCCTCAACCAACAAGAAGTGAGTATTTTAAATGGCAGAAAATGAGCTACCAAAAATAGAAATGAGAATTTATATATCTATTTCTAATAAATATAGTACATTATTTCAGTTACTACATAATAATTCAGTATTTTGGTGATAATATATTAGACCTCCATGAAAATACCTTCCAAACATATAATTTACATTAATATATAAAATCATAAGAGACCTGAGAAATTATCTAGTCCTATCTAAAATTCAGTTTTATTTACCTTCCATAGTAAAAGTTCCTCAAATATTTGAAACTAGCTATATATTTCCCCAATCTTTTTTCACTCTACAGAATAGCATTATTTTGTTCTCCTCACTCTAACTTATAGGGAGCTAAGTGAAAATAATGGGAATGGGCATTCGAGCGAGGGTGCATGATAGCCATCGAGCAGCAGAATAGTGCAGAATTTCCGCTACAGTTTGAGATTTAAATACCTTATGATAACTCCTGAGAACCCTGGTTAATACTCTGAAGGCTACATGGGCTTCTACAAACGGTCCACCTTGAGCTACCCATGTGATATTTATACAATTGTATGCAATTTTCATGGATTCTATAAATTGTTGGGTTTTTTTAGTTACTGGTTTACTCAATAACTCTAAAATATATTCAGATACTCCTACTGCCTATTTTCATTCTTGAAGATTATGGAGAAACACACCCATACATACACCAAGGATCTTTGAGAAATCCAAGTCCCATTAAAATTTTATCAGGGGCATTTGGTGCCCTGAAAGAATCTCTTTCATGAGTTTGAGCAGTCGTGCCAAAAGTAGCAGTAGAAATGAAAACTGTGTTGCATTATAGTTATTGAGGAGGAAACCCTGTCTGTGCTGGGTCTTTTGTACATCCAAGGAATCTAAGACACAGATCCCTTCTGCGAGACTTTGTGTTTTAGATATACATGTTATACTCTTTTTTGCTAACTGGCCCAGTTTCCAGAGAAGTAAAGAGTCCTGGCTCTTGGCTCTTGAGAATAGAAAGCAGTCTGCCTAGACATTTCAGTACCATTAACTACTATTTGACAAAAAAAGTCTTTGAATGTAGGGTTAACAAACTGACCAGCAGACAAAGAAAGGAGAAAGAACATAAATGGTCAACTGTCTATAACAAAAAAATTAGCAAAGGCAATATTTTGACTCACATAGAAAGAAAACATCAGCCACAAGGCTATTGACAATAACAAAAAAGCTTGTTTTCTGTATTGTTTTTCTCACTACTCTCTGATTAAGGATATTATGAGGAGGAGTCCTTTTGTATAATATCGCTCATTTAACAAGTATTTGCTGAACCTTATTATGTACAAGGCACTCTTCTCTTGTGCAAGGGATGAAACTGAACAGCGCAGACAAAAATCCTCACCGTTATAAGGGTGACTTCTAGTGAGTGAGACAAACCATACACATAATAAGTAAACTGGATAGTATACACAAAGTGAGAAGTGCCATGGGGGAGAAAAAGTGAGAAGATGAAGGGGGTGACCCAGGCCCCAGGGTGGAGGGAAGGGGCTGGGGGCGGGGTGGGGGGGGGTGGGGAACAGTCGTTTTTAAAAGAAAGGACAGGCGTTTCAAACACTGTGAGAACCAAATCAAAACTGGTTATCTGGGAAAAGAACCTCACACCAGGAGGGAATAGCAAACGCAAAAGCCCTGGCGGCAGGAAGCAGTAAGGAAGCCCGTGGGGCTGGAGTGGAGTGAGTCCATGAGGGCATGAGTAATGAGAGAAGCAATCAGCACAGGTGAGAATAAGCCACTGTAAGACTCTTAACCTTTTACTATGAGTGAAATGAGGAATTTAGGGGGATGATACAATGGAAAGTAGTGAGCAGGAGTAACATGATTTGACTTGTGTCTTAATAGGATCACCATGGCTGCTATGCTAAGCAGGAAGAATGAGAGGCTCTTGCAGAAAATCACCCAACAGATGATAATGAATCAGCATGACAGCAATGGAAGCAGTAAGAAGTGTTTGCATTATTTACACGTTTTAAAGGAACAAACAGCCTGTAAGATGAGGAATGTGAATACAAAGAGAGAATTCAAGGATGACTCCAACTTTGTGTCCTCACCTATGACAAGGAAGGAGTCGCCCTTAAGTGATACAAAGAAGAGCAGGTTTGGGGAAGGACAATAGGAGTTTGGGTCTAACAGTCATCAGGTGAAAATGTCAAGAGTAGCAGTATCTAGTAATTATCTGATAAACAAAGAAAACTTCCATTTACTTATTTTTGTTCCCATAGGAGACTTCAATTTAAACAGATTTGTAGGGGCGCCTGGGTGGCTCAGTTGGTTAAGCGTCTGCCTTTGGCTCAAGTTGTGATCTCACAGTTCATGAGTTTGAGCCCCACGTCGGGCTCTCTGTTGTGTGCACAGAGCTGGCATCAGATCCTCTGTCCCTCTCTCTCTCTGTGCCCCTCCCTCACTTGTGCAATCCCTCTGTCTCTCTCTCTCTCAAAAATAAATAAAAACTTAAAAAAAAAAACAGATTTGTGACCGCTTTTTATTTCCTATTGTTGATCTTTATATGTAAGTACCTCACCGGCCACATAGTATACATACAACGTTTTCTGTAAGAATACATTAATCAGCCAATAGCCACAAAAATTTTGCAGACACGTGTATATTTCTACACGTGTATATTTCTACACTTGAGTCCCTAATTCTAATCTACATAAAGCCTACCACTTTGAAACAGGTTATTTTAACCCAGTGAAGAAATGGGCAGAAAACATGAATAGACACTTCTCTAAAGAAGACATCCGGATGGCCAACAGGCACATGAAAAGATGTTCAACGTCGCTCCTTATCAGGGAAATACAAATCAAAACCACACTCAGATACCACCTCACGCCAGTCAGAGTGGCCAAAATGAAGAAATCAGGAGACTATAGATGCTGGAGAGGATGTGGAGAAACGGGAACCCTCTTGCACTGTTGGTGGGAATGCAAATTGGTGCAGCCACTCTGGAAAGCAGTGTGGAGGTTCCTCAGAAAATTAAAAATAGACCTACCCTATGACCCAGCAATAGCACTGCTAGGAATTTATCCAAGGGATACAGGAGTACTGATGCATAGGGGCACCTGTACCCCAATGTTTATAGCAGCACTCTCAACAATAGCCAAATTATGGAAAGAGCCTAAATGTCCATCAACTGATGAATGGATAAAGAAATTGTGGTTTATATACACAATGGAATACTACGTGGCAATGAGAAAAAATGAAATATGGCCTTTTGTAGCAACGTGGATGGAACTGGAGAGTGTGATGCTAAGTGAAATAAGCCATACAGAGAAAGACAGATACCATATGGTTTCACTCTTATGTGGATCCTGAGAAACGTAACAGAAACCCATGGGGGAGGGGAAGGAAAAAAAAAAAAAAAAAAAAAAAAAGAGGTTAGAGTGGGAGAGAGCCAAAGCATAAGAGACTGTTAAAAACTGAGAACAAACTGAGGGTTGAGGGGGGTGGGAGGGAGGGCAGGGTGGGTGATGGGCATTGAGGAGGGCACCTTTTGGGATGAGCACTGGGTGTTGTATGGAAACCAATTTGACAGTAAATTTCATATATTAAAAAAAATAAAAAAGAAAAAAAAAGAAAATAAATAAAAGCAGAAACAAACAAACAAAAAAAAGAAACAGGTTATTTTTTAAATATGCCTCTTACTTAGTGGTTTGGACACAGTTTCTCACAAATACAATGTTTAAAATGTTTGATCCTAAAACAACCTATTAAAAAAAAAAATCTTTTTCCCCACAATGAAGCTGACTAGAGTACTGAAAAGGATTAACAAAATCATAAGCATTTCTCATGTATTTTACCTGATGGAGATAGTAACAAACATCCCCATATTGCTTGTCAGTAACGCTCTAGGGGCTATAAGGAAGATATTTTTCTCCTAGTCATCCCTGGATGGCACCTACAGTAATAAGGATGATCTTTCTCCTGATCCTTGGCTTGAATAGCAACTAAAGTATTCATATTCTCTACATATCACCTCTGGGTGCGAGGGTATCAATCTCCTCATCTCTTTTTTCACATCTAAGCAAGTTTTCCAAAACTGCATCAAAAGGAGATGGATGTGACTGACAAGGATGGAAATAGTCTACCAGAATATGACACACACACCCCAAAAAGAAACATTTAGAACATTCTTTCTATGAGTGACCTTGAAGTAATCAGAACACAGTTCCACCATCATCATCCTAATCCTCACAACAAAAGAACAGAAGTCCTAAAAGAGGGCTCTAAATGATGTCACTTAATTAGATTTTTTTAAAAGAGTACCCTGATTGTGGAGGCTTTCTGAAGTAGGTGGCATTGAGGGGCATAGTTAAGAAAGCCATTTCTCTAGAAAAGTATCTCTCAGGAGGAGTACGTCATACTTCTAGGAATCTAAGAGCAGTATGTGAGAAAAATCCTACCAGCCCCACCTCAAAATACCTTAACAATAACAAAAATCATATTACACAGTTTGTTACCCACTTTTTAAACAGAACTGGCTCCAAATGACTGAATTATCTGGAAAAAAAATTTGAATATCTCTATCACTTGCATCTAAAAAAAGGCCTAACTTATAATGAACATTCAGTTCATGTTTATTTTACTACACAGGATATGAAGCAGAAGTTGGGAAATCTATTCTCAAAATAAGACTTGAAGGGTGCCTGGGTGGCACATTGGTTAGGCATCCGACTTCGGCTCAGGTTATGATCTTGCGGTCTGTGGGTTCAAGCCCCATGTTGGGCTCTGTGCTGACAGAGCCTGCTTCAGATTCTGTGTCTCCCTCTCTCTCTAACCACACCCCCCAATCCCCACTCATGCTCTGTCTGTCTCTTTAAAAAATAAACATTAAAAAAAATTTTTTTTAAAGATTTGATATCATAACCCTTCCTCTCAAGTTATTCTTACCGAAAATTGTTCAAACACATTGACCAACATATTACCAAAATATAACATGAAGACACAAAATACCAAGAACCACACACACACACACACAAATTAAAAGAAACTATGAGAAAAAAAAAAAAAAAGATACAACCCAATAAAGTCTCCAGATACTAGAATTATCAAACAGTAACCAAAACACCCCACTTAACGGCCAAGGAAAAAAATGACAAGCTTGAAAATTTTAGCAGGGAAATGAAATCCACAATAGTAATACAGCAGGTATGAAAAAGGACCAGACAGAAATTTGGCAACTGAAACATAATAAACAAAATTAAGAATTCAATGGATAGATTTCACAACAGGCTAAATACAAATAAAGATACGTTCAGTGAATTGAAAGGTGTCAGAAGGAATTACCCAGAAAGAAACACAAAATGATGAAAACTATATAAGAAAATTTAGGAGACAGGATGTTGTGAGTTCTTATACACAGTGAACAAGAACCACACAAGAAGGAAAGGAAATACGCATGAACACTATGCACAGAGGCAATATGTGAAGAAGCAGTTATGGAAAACATAATGACTAAGAATTTATCATAATTTATGAAAAATATCAAACCTCAAACTTTAAAACTCAAAAAAAAAATCCTAAGCAAGACATGAATACATATGTGGGTGTGTCAATGTGCGCGCATGCTATTTTTTTCTCTTTCCACAACTTCAATGTTAGTGAACCTTAAAAAAAAAAGAGAGAAAATTATGAAAATAGCCAAAAGTAAGTAGATAAATCTACTTCAATAAAATTACATTTAGTAATAGCTGACATCAACAGCAACATGGAGGCCAAAAGAAAACAGAATAATACCAATATGCTAAGAGAAAATAACTGATAATCTAGAATTCTATATTCAACAAAAATGTTCTCAAGAAAGAGAAATAAAGACACCCTCGGGGGGGCGGGGGGGGGGGGTCACTAAGAAACAAACTAGTAAAAGAAATTTTCAAAGGGTTTTTCAAGGTAACTAAAATATACTAAATGGTAGGCAGAGATGCAAGAGAATCAAAGAGTAATGGAAGTGATTACTATGTACACAAATCCAAACAAACAGTAATGACAATGTTCATTAAACAATGGTAATAATACACATCTGACACACACACACACACACACACACACACATACACACACACACACACACACACATATGTCAGGAAGTGGATAAAGTCAAACTGCTCTAAAGTCCTTGCATTGTGTAAGGAAGGATATGATTTAATATTAAACATCATAAATCATGGACATGTGCTGTAATAACTTCTAAAACAAAATAAAAAAGTATATAACTTCCATTCTAATAGAGGGAAAATAATGAATATAAAAACACATTATCAATTCAAAATAAACAAAATAGAAGATTTTTTTAAGAACATAAAAGTGAGGGGTGCCTGGGTGGCTCAGATGGTTGAGCGTCCGACTTCAGCTCAGGTCATGATCTCACAGTCTGTGAGTTCGAGCCCCACGTCAGGCTCTGTGCTGACAGCTCAGAGCCTGGAGCCTGCTTTAGATTCTGTGTCTCCCTCTCTCTCTGCCCCTCCCCCACTAATGCTCTCTCTCTCTCTCTCTCTCTCTCTCTCTCTCTGTCAAAAATAAATAGACATCAAAAAAAATTTTTTTAAAAGAACATAAAAGTAAGACAGTAAAACTACATAAGATGGCAGATTTAAACCCAAATACTGCATTTCATTAATTCTAAAACACACTCTTCACATATTTAAAATACTCTGAAATTGAAGTTCATCTAACAATTAAAGTATTAATTTAATTGACACCATTTTTCATTTCTTTTTGTAGAGGGAATTTTTATTTTTTTGAAACAGACAGAGAGAGAGAGAGCATAAACAGGGGGAAAGGGCAGAGGGGCAGAGAGGGAGAGGGAGAGAGAGAGAGAGAGAGAGAGAAAGAGAGAGAGAGAAAGAGAAAGAGAGAGAAAGGGAAAGAGAGAGAATCTTAAGCAGGCTCCAATGCACAAAGCATGGAGCCCCACACAGGGCTCAATCCCACAACCTTGGGATTATGACCTGAGCCAAACGCAAGAGTTGGTCACCTAACCAACCAAGCTACCCAGATGCCCCTCCATTTTTTCTTTCTTAGTGGTATGTAAATGATGGTGTAGCTTATATCCAATTGCATTTACATTTAAATAAATACAGTACATTACTAATCACATTAAACATAATGCAATGTAATTAAATGATACAATTGAGAGATAAATATTGTCAAGCTGGATTAAAAAGTAAAACCTAAATATATGTTGTTTAGAAGCATATATCTAAAATATAAAGATAAAGTT
This sequence comes from Panthera onca, assembly GCF_046562875.1. Lineage (NCBI taxonomy): Eukaryota > Metazoa > Chordata > Mammalia > Carnivora > Felidae > Panthera > Panthera onca. The sequence continues at coordinate 161,248,809 of NC_138342.1, read as the reverse complement.
CAAAGTAAAAGATATACAAAAAAATATATATACTTCAGACATGAAAAAAAATCTAGGAAAGCTAATTCATATCAGACAAAACTGACAGTCTAACCAATAAAAAAGGAAATGAAGGCATACAGATTGAGAAGAAATAAAACTGTCTGTCATAAATGATATGATTGTCTATGTAGAAAATCCAAAAGAATCAACAAAAAAATTTCTGAAACTAATAAGCAATTAAACCAAACTAATTAAAGCAATTAAAGGTTGGGGCGCCTGGGTGGCTCAGTCGGTTGGGCGTCCGACTTCAGCTCAGGTCAAGATCTCACTGTCTGTGAGTTCGAGCCCCGCGTCGGGCTCTGGGCTGATGGCTCGGAGCCTGGAGCCTGCTTCCGATTCTGTGTCTTCCTCTCTCTCTCTGCCCCTCCCCCCATTCATGCTCTGTCTCTCTCTGTCTCAAAAATAAATAAAAACGTTAAAAAAAAATTAAAAAAAAAAAGCAATTAAAGGTTGTGGAACATAATAAAATGAATATACAAGTCAACTGCTTTCTTATATGCCAGCAACAAACAACAGAATTTGAAATTAAATGCACAATAACATTTACATTAGCAAAAACAAAAACAAAACAAACACTTAGGTATAAGTTGAATAAAATCTGTACAAGATCTACAGAGGAAAACTACAAAACTCTGATGGAAAAAAATCAAAAAGACCTACATAAATGGATTGATATCCCATGTTCAAGGACAGGAAAACTCAATATTGTAAAGAAGTCCATTCTTCCCAACTTGATCTATAGACGCAATGCAACCCCATTAAATCCCAGCCAGTTACTTTGTGGGTATCAACAAATTGATCTAAAGTTTATATGGAAAGACAAAAGACCCACAATAACTAACACAATATTGAAAGAGAACAAAATTTAAAAAGTGACACTATCTGACTTTAAGATTTACCAATACTCTACAGTAAATCAAGACAGCATGGTGTTGGCAAAAGAATGGACAAATGGATCAATGGAAGAGAATCAAGTCCAGACATAAACCCACACAAAGGATCCTTTGACAAAGGATCAAAGACAAGTTGATGGAGAAAGGACAGTCCTTAACCCAATAAAGAGTATCTGCTGCAGAGAAAGGGGAACACTCTTAAACTGTTGATAGAATGCAAATGGTGCAACCACTCTGGAAAACTGGATGGAGGTTCCTCAAAAAGTTAAAAATAGAACTATCCTACAATCCAGCAATTGCACTACTAAGTATTTACCCAAAGGATACAAAACTACTGATTTGAAAGGACACATGCACTCCAATGTTTATAGCAGCATTATCAACAATAGCCAAATTATGGAAAGATTACAAATGTCCATTGACTGATGAATGGATAAAGATGTGGTGTGTATACACACACACACACACACACACACACACACACGTATAATGAAATATTACTCAGCCATCAAAAGGAATGAACTCTTGCCATTTGCCATGACGTGGATGGAGCTAGACAGTATTACACTAAGAAAAATAAGTCAGCCAGAGAAAGACATATACTGTATGATTTCACTCATCTGTGTTAAGAATCAAAACAGATGAATATGGCAGGGGGAGGGGGGGAGAGAGAGAGGCAAACCAGAAAACAGTCTCTCAACTATAGAAAACAAACTGAGGGTTACTGGAGGTCAGGTAGGTGGTGGGATGGGTTAAGTGGGTGATGGGTATTAAGGAGGGCACTTGTTAGGATGAACCCTGGTGTTGTATGTAAGCAATGAATCACTAAATTCTACTCCTAAAACTAATATTACACTGTATGTTAACTAACCAGAATTTAAATAAAAGCTTTAAAAAGAAAAGAAAGAGTATGTGCAAAATCTTTACCAAACATTATATTTAATGTTAAAATGGTTAAAGCTTTCCTTTTGATATCACTGTATGGTGACAGATGGTAATTACACTTGTGTAATGTATAGAATTGTTGAATCACTATGTTATTATATACCTAAAGCTAATATAACATTGTATGTTAACTATTTTGTTAAAAAAATAAAAAAAGAATAAGACAAAGATGCACATCACCACCACTTCTATTTGAATATTGTACAGGTAATAAAAGTAAATAAATAAAAGTTATATAAGGATTGTTAAGGTAGAAACAAAACTTCATTATTTCCAGATGATATGATTATATAAGTAAAAATCCAAAAGAATTTACAGGTGTGTAGCACTAATGTAAGAATGCAAAAACAAACAACAACAAAAAAAAAAAGAATGCAATGAGATGCTAGATGTAAAACAAATATACAAAATCAATTTTATTTTTATAAAAAAATTAGAAAATTAACTTTTAAAAGAGACATCACCTACAATAGCATCCAAAAATATAAAGTATAGGAATAAACTAACAAAAGAAGTTTAAATCTCTGTAAAAATATAAGAGGAATTAAAGATCATGGACTTGAGGACTACTTATTGAAAATATGTTTAATTCTTCACCAGACTAATCTAGAGATTTAATACAATATCAATCAGATGACAAATAAGACTTTTTCGTGGAATTGGACAAGTTAATTCTAAAATTTACATGAGGAAGCACAAATAGCCACGACACTCTCAAACAAGTAGGTCAAAGTAGGAAAACTTGCTTTAATGAACCAATTATAAAGCTGTGAAACTTAGGAAATTGTAGTACTGATGCAAATATAGACTAATTTACAAATGAAACAGAAGAGCCCAGAAACACACACATATATTTGTGGACCCTTGATTTATGACAAAGGTGGCACTACACAGTAGCAATGAAAGGGATATCTCTTTAACACATGGTGCCAATTCAACCAAGTATTCCTACTGGAAAAAAAACTTGACCTCTACCTTATACAATGTACAAACAGTAATTCTAAGTAGATTATAGACCTAAATATGAAGGTTAAAAGAAATAAGAGTCTGGAAGACAATACGCAAGAGTATCTCTGTGACATCAAAGTTAGGGAATAATTTCTTACGTAAGACACAAAAAGCAATAGTCATAAAGGAATATATTGATATACATGACTACATTAAAATTATTAATTTTTCACTAAAAGTAACCAAAAAATTTATTAAGAACTTCTAAAAAATCAATAAAGAAACTCAACCCAACAGCAAAATATGTGTGTTGGGGGGGAGGGGGAAGACAGATTGAAAAACAAAATCCAAACAGCCCATAAACAGGTGATCTAATCTAATCTTGTTAGTAATCAGGGAAATGCAAAGTAAAAGCACATTAATATACCACTATACACCCAACTCATTAACTAAAGTTTAAAGTAGATAATACCAATTGTTGATGAGGTATGTAGTTAGCACTCACTGTAGCCTACAACACATCTCCTCCAGCCACCTCTGATTTCAGCAGTTATGGTGGACAACTCTCCACAACCCCTACCTCTAAGCTTTCTTTCAGTTGTAACTCAAATGTATAGAGGAATTAAAATCCTAGAGGGGCAACCTTCAAACCAAAAGAAGATGGAGGCAGCAAAAATGAAAATGTACCGCAGTTACCTGTATCAGGATGGACAAACATCACAAACACATGTCAACTAAAAAAAGCCACACCAACAGGAAGCACACTTGCATAATTCTACTTATTTACTCTATTTAATCTATTCTATGATTAGAGCTTAAAACAGGCAAAAACTAATGTGTTTAGGAATACACACTTAGGTGGCAAAACTGTAAAGAAAAGCAAAGAAATGATTGCCATAAAAATCAGGATAATGGTTAACTTTAGGGAAGAAGGTATGTCGGGGGGAAACTGCAAAAGGAACTTCTGAGGATGCTGCTAGAGACTTGATGTGGGTTGCTATACAAATGTTCACTTTATAAAAATGTGTTCATCTGTACATTTGTTTAGCTAGATTTTCTGTACGTGCTTTATTTTTCATAATAAAACTGGGGTTTTTTTTAAGTTTCTTTACTTTGAGGGGGAGAGGCAGAGAGAATGAAAGTGTTTTTTAAAGTTTTTTTTCAATGTTTATTTATTTTTGAGAGAGAGAGACAGAGAGAGAGAGAGGGTGACAGAGCATGAGTGCGGGAAGGGCAGAGAAAGAGGGACACACAGAATCCGAAGCAGGCTCCAAGCTCCAAGCTGTCAGCAGAGTCCAATGCAGGGCTCGAACTCACCAACCATGAGATCATGACCTGAGCCGAAGTCAGACACCCAACTGACTGAGCTACCCAGGCGCACCTAAAAGTGTTCTCTAAAAAAGTACATCATTGAGTTCTATCAGAACAAGAAGGCCCAGCAAGAGTTATCCTTGGTGCTTCTCTTTCTAAAGTCAGGCTCAGTGGAGTCTAGTAAACTAGAAGGGTTTACTACTAGTAAACTACTGAGTCAGGACTGAGAAACCCTTTAAAAAAAAAAGATGAATTTGCTCAACCTGATGGGGGTTGTTAAAGATCAAAAAGCTGACACCGGACTATAGCTTTTACAGGAAGCAATCATCTAAAACAAAACAAAACACCCAGAATCCAAGATAAAGACCAGGGTAACAGGTAAACTTGAAAAGGAGGGCAGGCTTTCTTTAAAAATCAAAACAAAAATTAACAAGAAGATACAACAGAAAACACCACCATTAATAAATCTAGATTTATCACCAACTGTGGAAGCAAGTAAGTCCATTTCAATTGGGAATAGGAATAGGCTAGAGTCACCTATCTAATGAGTAGTGCCCACCAGATCTTACAAAGTTAATCCAACACCATCTCCATTATATGTCCATTCTGCCCTCTTCCCAGAGTATTTCTCTGTTCAAAGTGGAAGTGAATGCAATGTCGTCTGGGATAGTTTACATTTTCCTTAGAAGAAGCAGGTTCCCCTTTATTCGGTAGTGAAGGTCTCACTTATTGTTCTTTTTGGGGAGTTGCAAAAACTTTTATTCTCCAAGATTTTGTATTCCTAGATCTAGAAAGCAATGTTCCCTCATTAGAAGTCCTTTTGGACCAAGCCATTACAAGTGTTGCTCAGACCACAAACTCAAAGGGTCTATGTTTGCTACAGACTCAATTTTATCCTAATATTCCTAAAGTGTTTCTACACTAACCCTGTAAGCAATGATATCCCAAAATGACATTCCTTGCACAATCTTGCACCCAGTCCCAAACTGTCTCTTTAATATTTTGCTTTGCCTTAAGACCATACTTAAGCCAGCTCCCATTTCAACCCCGTAAGCATAATATTTATCTGTTTCATATACAAAAGGTCAATAGTGAAAACAGAAGCTCAAGAGGTGAACATCTATTAGCAGTGGAATATTTATATTTATCCCATACTTATGTCTACAAGCTATAGCTCTGTCATAGAAGGTAAGTAAATTACAAACAAGACTTTTTCTCTTTTTACCCTGGGTAATTTTAACTTACTACACTAACAAATAAAATTACTTCTACAAGATCAATAGACTGTGTATAAATTCACACAATGACTCACTACACAATCATGCAACCTCCCAAAAGGCAAGGACAACAACTGACAACTATTCCATATATCCTAAAGTCTCTATTAGAATGCTAAACAAGTGTGAAACTATTAGGGCACCAGTAATAATGGGAAAACAAAGTCAGCACAATCCACTCAGATCTATACAAAATATGATCATTCAGTGAAAAGTTTTTAAAATAAATAAATCCACAATAAAATCAACATATAATATTTCAAGCATATATTATCAGTTCTCGAGAGTAAAGTCCAGGGAATACCGGCAAATAGCAACCTCTTAAATGGTCAATGCTTTTAATATTAATATTTGTAATAGACTGGTACCTATACTTTTTCTAGAATACTTCTATTAAATAATATTGCTTTATTTCCTAACTAAAAAATTATTTATCAGCTCAGAGCAAAATCATTCAAAAGACAAAGAAAAACCATAAGAAAAAATATAAAAATGACCTGAAAGACTACTGCCAATAATCAGAGCCAGCTAAACATTTTGGCATATATCCAGTCTTTTTTCACATGTTCATATATTTTTAAAACAGGAATAATTCACACCATGATATTTCACATATTTTTTTTCACTTGTATTTTAACAAACATATTATTGACCAGAGTGATTTACAAACCATCTTCTGCAGTACCCTAGAGTTTCTAAGAAGACGCCCTCAGGAGCCAGGGCTAACAAATACATTAGGCACAGTATGGCACAAAGCCAAAGACTCATGATAATTTCAATGGCCCACAAAAATGTTTTAAGTGTAATTTATTTTAAAATCAGAAGAAAAAAGAGAAATTACAATAATGAATATTTAATAATGAATCTAGGGCACCTGGGTAGCTTAGTTGGTTAAGCATCCAACTCTTCTTGATTTCAGCTCAGGTCATGATCTCAGGGTCGTGAGACTGAGCCCCATGTGGTGCTCTGCATTGGGCCTGGAGCCTGCTTGAGAGTTTCTCTCTCCCTCTCCCTCTGCTCCTCCCCTGTCCACACTCTCTCTCAAAAAAAAAAGTAAGGTAAAAATTAAAATTTTAAAAATTTAGAAACAAAAGAGAAGAAGAAAGGAAGAGAAGAGAAGGAAGGGAAGGGAAGGGAAGGGAAGGGAAGGGAAGGGAAGGGAAGGGAAGGGAAGAGAAGGGAAGCGAAAGAAAAGAAAAAGAAAGAAAAGACGGAATCTAGACTGGGTTATACCTGTCTTTATACCAATACAGTCTTATATTTAATTTTTAATCATTTTTAATGGAGGAAGGGACTCACAAGAGCAAAAGAACCTAGGGCCCATGAAAATAATAAGGCAGCCTAGGGATAGAGAGAGCCACTAAGCAGTTAGAGAGGAGAGGGTGCTTCTCCTCCTCCCACTTCAACCAGAAAAAGTCCTCTTCTATATTTTATATAATGGGCTTCTAGGTAAGAGTATAGTAGGGTGAAAACAAAGGAGGTGGCTTTCCCAGCTTAAAAAGTTTAAAATCCACTGTTTAAAAATATGACTTCTAGGGGTGCCTGGGTGGCTCAGTGGGTTAAGCGTCCAACTCTTGATTTCGGCTCAGGTCATGATCTCACGGTTCATGTGTTTGAGCCCCACGTGGGGCTCTGCAATGACAGTACAGAGCCTGCTTGTGATTTCTCCCTCTCTCTCTGCCCCTCCCCCACTCCTGCTCACTCTATCTCACAGTAATAAATAAACATTATATATGTGTGTGTGTGTGTATTTATATATACATACGTGTGTGTGTGTGTATGTGTGTGACTTCTACTATACAGTGTTACATTAAATAGGGATTTCATGGTGAATTTAAACAATCTGGTGTTTTTTTGGACATGTGTAAGTTGTGTCCATGTTTTTATTGTTGAACAATGCATATGCATACTATTTGCCCACTGTCTGGTTATTCCCTTAGAACAATTCCAAAAATAAAGCTGCTGGCTCAGAAGTGTTTGGACACAAAAGGTCCAAACACTCAGAAGGGTTTTGGACACAAATAACCAACCTGCTCCACAGAAAACCTGTATCAATTTTCATACCAAAAGTATACGAAGGTGCACTGATGACTTACATACCCTTCAAAAATAAGTATTAGTACTAGATCTTTCCTGGCTTCACAGGTTAAAAACATATTATTTCATTGTTTTGATTTGCATTTCCTTGTTTCACAAATTTACTGGTCTTTTTATATTTATTTCTTTTATTATGAGCTACCTGCTCATATCCTTTGTTCATCCATAAATTTGTGATATTTTTATTAAAAAAAAAAAAAACTTCTCACAAATGTTTCAAATAGTATTTTTGCTATTTGCCCTTTCACTGTTTGAATTGTTTTTGACATACACAACTCTTCAGAGCCATAGATTTTGTCCTTTATAGTTTTTTGGGGGGAATGGGGAACAGAGAGCAGAAAAGTTTATGTTTAGAAAAACCCTTCTCCAAGATTACTATTTATTAAATGTTTTCTTATATTTCATTATACATTTGGAATTTATTTTAATGTATGATATATGGTAATTTCTTCCAAATTCTTAACACATTATTTCAGTCCCATTTACTGAATAACCCCATCTTTTAAAAAATGCCACTTTTGGGGTGCCTGGGTGGCTCAGTCAGTTTCGGTCATGATCTCACAGTTCATGAGTTCAAGCCCCACATCGGGCTCTCTGCTGTCACACGGAGCCCGCTTTGAATCCTCTGTACTCCTCTCTCTTGCCTCTCCCCTGCTCACATGTTCTATTTCTCTCTCTCTCGCTCTCTCTCAAATATAACTAAATATTAAAGAAATGGATAGGCTTGCATAAAATACAAGATTTAAAAAACAAATCCAATAGTATTTCTGAGCTTTCTACTATGAAACTGTTGATACGTCTATCATGCTTAATATTGTACAATTCCCAAATATCATAATAGCTCATATCAAAAGCGTTCTTTAAGGATCTTCTTTTTCAGTATTTTCTTCACACTATTACAAAATTATTCTTCCAAGTTGACTTTAAATTTATTTTTGTCAAGTTCTAGAATGAAAGAACTATATACATATCTGGAACTTGATTAGAATTACATTTATGAATTAATTTAATAAAGACAGATACATTTCCAAAATTCCAAAAACTTCTCATAAACGAACACTGACTTTACTCAAATTATGTATTTGGACTTTCAGTAAACTTCTGTGTGTTCTTTAAAGAAGTACTGCATATTTCTTATTAAGTTGATCCCAAGATATTCAGAAATTTTGGCAAATAAAGTTTTTTCTAATGTTTTTCAAAATAGTTATAACTGGTTTATTAGAAATCTACTTATGACTATGTTTCTAATATTTGATTTCCTTACTTTTCAAAACTAGACAATCATATAACATCATTAACTACCCCCTCTTTTCATATATTTATTCCTAAATCTTTTCCTTATTCACTGTACCAGCTAGAAAATCCAAACCAAAATAAAGTAATAGTACTGATAGTATCATGTATCCTCAATATTTTATGGTTTCCCCTCTAATATTATCCCCATCCTTCTCCACTGTTCTATGCTTAGGAGATTGTACAGACTGCATCCAATGATACATGGCCAATAAGAGGCACTGGCAGAGATAAGTTGGTAGGAGAATAAGGCTGATTATTCCTATGGGTCCCACTCTATCAGGTTCACCTGATGTTGGTAGTTTCCCTCTACTTCAACTCCTAAAGGGTCAGTCTCCACAGTCCCCCAACAGCCCTCTCCCGCTATATCTTCTACATTCCTACTGGTTTGCACACTTAAGGTATCCCCTGAAAACAACTTCTTGCTGTTCTCATGGGGAAAACCATATATCACCTTATATATTCGAGAATATCTTATGTTCATGGTGAAGTTTTAATATGCAGTAAGTTTTTTTTTTTTTTTTTAACGTTTATTTATTTTTGAGACAGTAGGAGACAAAGCATGAACAGAGGAGGGTCAGAGAGAGGGAGATACAGAATCTGAAACAGGCTCCAGGCTCTGAGCTGTCAGCACAGAGCCCGACGCGGGGCTCGAACTCACGGGCCGCGAGATCATGACCTGAGCGGAAGTCGGCTGCTTAACCGACTGAGCCACCCAGGAGCCCCTGCAGTAAGTTTTAAAGGTAATATTCATAATACCATTTTATTCAAAATACTATATAATTACCTTAGACTTTAGGTCTCTAATACAAGATTTACTCAGGAAAGTGTTTTTATTATTTTTTTTAAATGTTTACTTACTAATTTATTTTTAGAGAGAGGGCAAATAGGGGAGGAGCAGGAAGAGGGAGGCAGAGAATCCGAAGCATGCTCTGTACTGTCAGTGCAGAGCCCAACACAGGGCTCAATCCCACGAAGGGTAAGATCATGACCTGAGCCAAAATCAAGACGCTGAACTGAGTCAGTCACCCAGGCACCCCAGAAGAGTGTTTTTAAATTACCAACTCATTTAAGGGTTTTTTGTTAATAATATCTAATTTTACCACAGCATGGCTAAAGAATGAGACCTGTTCTATTTCTGCCTTTTTTTAATTACGTAAGTCTTTTGGCAAAATACTTGGGTCAATTTTTGTTGAGATTTCTAACCCTGAAATGAAGATATATGCTCTGTTTGTACAGAGTTATATTTTAATCTATTAAATCAACCATACTAATATTTATTTAAGCCTCTATAATCTTATGTTATGTTTATATAATCTGTTAATGATTAAAAAAGATATTTTCAAATTTCCTCTAAGATATGTGCTCATTTTTCCCTTGACATGCTTTTTACATTATATATTTTAATAACACAATACAAATAATTATAATAAATGTTCATTAATGATTATATACCTCATAATTGAAAAGTGATCATTTTTGCCTTATTTTGAGCCTCTTTGTCTCAGGTATGTTTCCTAGATAAAACATTTCAATAAAGTGGTGTGAGACCTAGTCTAAGAGGCATTCCATATATATTTGTCAAAAATGTTGTATTTGGCCTTAAATTATTATATCTTACACTTTGTATTCTGTAACACCTCAACAGTATGTTCTTTAGGGCTTTTTTTTTCTATGTGGAATCCATTTTGTAAAAATTTTTTGTCCTGGGGCACCTGGATGGCTCAGTCAGTAGAGCATGTGACACTTTATCTCAGGATAATGAGTACAAGCCCCATGTTGGGTGGGGAGTCTACTTAAAAAAAAAAAAAAAAATTCTCCTTGTGAGTTGGAAATGTACATCCTGTTTTCAGTTCTTCCTTTAGACTATTATTATGACAATTTAAAATGTAGTTAGATGGGGCATCTAGGTGGCTCAGTTGGTTAAGTGTCTGACTGCAGCTCAGGTCATGATCTTGTGGTTCATGAGTTTGAGCCACGCGTCCGTCTCTGTGCTGACAGCTCAGAGCCTGGAGCCTGCTTCTGATTATGTGTCCCCCTCTCACTCTCTCTCTCTGCCTCTCCCCCACTTGCACTGTCTCTCTTTCTCTCTCTCAAAACTAAATAAACATTAAAAATTTTTTAAAAAATAAAATGCAGTTAGACATATTTCTTCCATTTTCTGTGATTTTATACCTCTCCCACTTACTTTTTTTTTAATATTATATATTTTCTTTCAAGCTCCGTTTGTTCTGGTTGCTCCTCCACTAAATCCAATGGCCCATAAACTATTCTTTCCACTGTGTTCTCAACCTCTACTCCATCTTTCTAACTTTTAATCTCTGTTCTTTCCCTCTGCAATCTGGAAAGCTTATCAAAATTGACTTGCAGATCTTTTGTGAACAGGCATTAAGGAGGAGTCACCCACCCAGGGCCAAAATGAATTCCAGTGCTAGAACCAAGATAAACTCAGATCTCTTAAATCCACTGAGGGAAGTCACGAGGAAATCCCAAACACTTCACCTGTTCCATTTCCTAATACATGCAGCCCAGCACCAGTCCCTGCCTTGAGTCTACCAGAACAAATCTCGTTATGTCCTTTATTTCTGTTTACATCTATCACCATAGCAAGCTGTAGCTCTCTATGTAGGCCCTTGTCTCCTTCCTGTTCCTTTACTATGCACCCTGGAATTCACAGTCCATCAGCAGCAAAGACTCCGAGATCCTCAACCTCTTCTCTGAAAGCACCTTTCACTGTCAAGCTCTACTTGAAATTCAGCTATTCCCTGATTTCACAGCTTCCACTAGAACCTTTTCAAAGCACAGCAGCTTTTTCCCAGAACCCTCATTCAACTAAAGATAGAATCGGTGCTCTTCCTCCAGATTGCTGCTTCTAGTCCATTCTCTCTCCCGCCTTCCCAAAATCTCCCAGCTTTGAATCTCATAAAATTAAACTGCCTGCTGTCTTTATTACTAACATCTACCAACCCCTGGGTTACTCCCTCTCATCTGCTTCTTGCTAACATTGTCACTCTAACACTATTCTTGTCTTAATTTTTGCTGAATTCAATATACAGGTAGATAATCCTATTAATCCCTTGGGCTCTCCTTGGCTTGAATTCCTCTCCTCCAATGATCTAATCCCCCACCATTAAACCCCTCATCGCCACACTTTTAATGGACATTTTACCATTACTATAACTTACAATTCAACTCTATGCATTTTATTCTCCCCAGGTACACCTTTATACTCCAATATACCTTCAATCCCGTCAGGACATCTGATTCATTGATGTTTTCCCTTTTTACTTCCCTGATCCCCTTGATGTCCTCCCTTTCCTAAACCTTATCCAGCTTAAATATCACAGTCCATCATTATAATTACTCCTTTGCAAACAGATTTGACTTCCTTTCACCTCTCTTACTTCATTGTATTTGGCCTGACTACAACCTAGTTAACATCAACCCTCTTATGTGCCTATGCAGTTGAATGTGGCTGCACAACACCATACAACCAGAGACTAATCTCATTTAAAATTCATGACTATGAATCTCAAGTAACCCTTTAAAACTGCCCGGGAAACATACTCTCCTCCATTTATTCTCCCATGCTACCACATGACTATTTCATACCTTCTCCTATTTCCTGAAATCCCCAACAGCTCCCCGTCAACCTTTCAGCTGATGAACCTACTTCATATTTCACTGACAAAACTAAACCACAGACTCCCACCACCACATCTATCCATCTACCAGCATCTATGTCCACTCATTCCCATTACAGATACCCTACAAGTAAGTGCTCCATTAGAACAAACCCCTCCACTTGTGCCCCCGATCCCAAACCCTCTCACCCACTCAAGGTCTACTACAGCAATGCCCCCCTCTTTGTCCTAGATTGCCAATTTTACCCCTCTACTAAATTAGTCCTATTAGCATACAAACCTGTTGGAATTCCTTCCATCTTGAAAAAAAAGTCTATCCTGACTGTCCTCCCTTTGTATTTGGCTCTTCCCTCAGATATCTACACAGCTTTCAACTCACTTCCTTCAAGTATTTAGTCTAACATCATCTCAAAGAAGCTCACACTGACAATACAGATTTAAAATTGCAACCTGACCTCTACCATCACCACTTTGGGCCCTCCCAATCTTCCAATCCTGCTCTATTTTATTTTCCATGGCACTTATCACCTTCTAATGTTCTATATTATTGATGTATTTATTACATTACTAGTTTGTCTTCCCCCATTAAAATGTAAATTCCATAAAGGGCAAGTCTTTATCTAATTCTCAGAGATATTCCAAGTGCCTAAAACAAAGCCTAGCACATGGTCAGTGCTCAACAAATACCTGATGAGTGAATGAGTAAGTATGGGTCTATTCTTCACTGCTTCTTATACCATTTTAAGTTCCACTACAGCACTGTTTCAAGGCATTCCTTCCTTAACTCTGCATGTCACTATTTTTATCTTAGTCTCCTGTCTTATTTTATTGTTGATCATTCGTTTCTTATTCTCTCAATTTATGTCTTCCTCAACTCCACTCTCAGCCAAAGCAAATACTAAATTTACTTCCTTCTCCTACAGGAAATCTTTTATAAACATATGACTTTTCTTGTGAATATAATTACTTTTTTTTTTTATTAAGTATAGGGTTTTTTTTCATAAGCACTGTTCTAATTCTTCCATATCTATTTTTCAACCTAGTATTCACTCAAAAACAGATAAATTCTCCAGTAAATTCTGCTTGAGTGCTTCCCTTTCCACCCGGATTTAATTAGAATTGTACCTTCAGATCTGAAGATAAAGAGCTGGCTAAAAGCAGTTTTTATTATTCTTTCTGTGCCCCAGGAACTTGAGGGAGATAGGAAAGGAAATGAACACTTGGGGCTATGGATATTCCCCATATGAAATCTTCAGCTGTGTTTGGAAAAGATGAAGTACTTCCACATCTAATTTTTTCTCTGGCTCAGCTTCTACTCCACATATACATTGTGACTATGTCCAACTGTCTGCATAGCACTACAACCTTCTAAATTAATTAGGAAGGAACCTTGTTCCCTTATGACAAATCTGCATCAAAAGAAGCCCAACAACTCAGTGGTGTTGTTCACCCTTAGACCCTCTTATAATTACTTTTGAACCCTCACAAAGGAAGGGGTTCTAAGATCACAGGCTCTGGACCCAGACTTCTTGACTTTAAATCCCACCTTCGCCACTTACTTTGATGTTTCTTCATCCGTAAATAGAAATACCCACATCTCATTAGGTTGCTGAGCATTAAAGATTAATATATTTTAAGTGCTTAGAGTGGTGTCTAATACATAAGAAAAATTCCATGGAATTTTATTCATAAATGGAATGTTTCTTCTTCTTCTTCTTCTTCTTCTTTCTCCTCCTCTTTGTCTTGCCTCCCACCTTTATCTATAAAATTGGAAATGTCAGTAGAACTATGTCAAGATTTCCTCTACTTACAGTGACAATGCAGCACTTTCTCAAGAAGGGTTTATGAGTAAATGCTTCATATAGTCTTTCAATCTAATCCAACCTGCACTGCATCTAACAGAAACCCTTTGCTAATTCCTAATGTAGATGTAAATTTTTCCACATTCTTATACTCTTTTGGTCTGCCAATTGGTTTACACAAGAGTGTAGCTACATATTTGTGCCTACATAAATGTTTATTTCTTAAAGCTCTCTGGAATCACTTATTTAGTTAAAAATAGACTTCTCATTGGTATATCATGTATTAATTTCACAGGAGCCAGGAACATTTTTTTCAGCACAGACATGAGTATATCATAGAGTGTAAGAAACACTGATCTACAATACCACATAAAAGAAGAACAAAGAATTCAGTCACTCACGATGCTCCTGAATTCATGATGCAGCTCTTTGCTCCACAAAAACAATCTCTGCCATCATCATGATTCATTCCAAGGTTATGACCCAACTCATGAGCAACAATGGATGCAAAGGTCTCCACCGTGATTTGCCCAAACTGCCCAAACACAGGAAAAGTATTAATTAGGTTTCTGAACAAAAAGGACATGTTTTGTTTCTCAGATTATTTTTTTCCAAAGAGGAAATTTATCAGTCACTACAATGGTGACAGTCTTTATATAAATCAAGCATCTAACATCAGTCTTCATATATTTCAGTAGGAAACTGATGTGACTCAACATACTGATTATGGAGATAGATCCTTTAAGCAACAGACCAATTAGCACTAATAGATTATATGCAATGATTTATGGGAAAACAGATTCATGGTTCTAATTTAATTTTCTTAAATGGCATCCCAACTTTCTTGTCCAGAAAGAGTGAGGAGCTGATAAAAATATAATATTAGAAAACTTAATCCAGTCTCTAGGGAAAAAAACACATCTACCATTTCTACCCAAAATTTTGTTTTAAGGAATAGGGGAGGAATTAATGCAGAGAAATGCTTGACAATGTCCTAATGCAGGTGTCCAAAGTTAAATATCAAGAACAAAAACGTACCACATTAATCCCACCTGCGTGGCTCCTTGAACACACTGTTCCCACAAATGCCATTCCTGCAGTCCCACCAAAACCTTTCTTCCTAAATGAAAACAAAAGGTTAGAGTTAGAACATATACTTGGTGGGGAAAAGGAACACACTGCTCTTATTTCTTTGGGTAAGTTTAAACTAAATTGGTAGAACCTACAAAAACTGGAAGAAAAATGGCAAAGATAACTAACATTTTAAAATCAGAATACAGGGGCATCTGGGTAGCTCAGTCAGTTGGGTGTCTGACTTCAGCTCAGGTCATGATCTCACAGCTCGTGAGTTCAAGCCCCACATCGGGCTCTGTGCTGACAGCTCAGAGCCTGGAGCCTGCTTCGGATTCTGTGTGTGTTTGTGTGTGTGTGTGTGTGTGTGTGTGTGTGTGTGTCTACCCTCCTCCACTCATGCTCTGTCTCTCTCTGTCTCAAAAATAAATAAACATTTAAAAAAAATTTTTTTGAAAAAAAAATCAGAATACAACTGGGGCGCCTGGATGGCTCAGCTGGTTAAGCGTCCAACTTCGTATCAAGTCATGATCTCACGGTCCATGAGTTCGAGCCCTGCATCGGGCTCTGTGCTGACAGCTCAGAGCCTGGAGCCTGCTTCAGATTCTGTGTTTCCCTCCCTTTCTGCCCCTCCCCCACGGTGCTCTGTCTGTCTCTCAAAGGTGAATAAATGTTAAAAAAAATTTTTTTTTAATCAGAATACAATTAAGTCTTACTTTATTTTTATTATCAGAGAATGAGATTAACATCACAAATTCATTTTTTCAAACAAATGAAGATATGTTTTAGATACCAAGCCAAGTTTTTCTCTTCCCTCGAGGTGAAAAATCTTCCGAAAATGCATTACAATTATTTTTTCAAAAATTCTAATGAGGAGAGACAGGTAACACACTCAATGAATATATGTACACAAGAGGCTTCAGGGCAGGAAGCACATGGAACCAAAGAACCACAGTGGCCTCCATGTGGTTCCCAATCATCCCAGACACACTCATATCTCAGGACCAATTTTCTCCACCTGGAACTCTTTTGACCAGTATATATCCCTAACTCATTCCCTCACCTCTTTAGGTCTTTACTCAAAAGTCTTCCCATCGCGGCCTTCCCTCACCATTCCAACCTCACTCCTCCAATACTTTTTTTTTTGACAGGTACTCAACTATTGAATAAAAAAGCATAATAATAACAACACAATGTATTTAAGCCTTCACAAGTGCTTCACAAAAATAATATCATTCGATCCTGAAACCTTACTACATAAAAATCATTGTACCCACTGAACAGATTTAGAAACTGAGGCTCAGGGAAGTTGTATCTTTACTGTTAGGTAACTGGAGCTTGACGTAATGCTATCTGAGTCCATATCGACTGCCCTCCATAACTATACCATCCTGGGCCTTTCTTCCCTGTAAGGGAAGCAGGTAAGCAGGCTCTAATTAGAGAGAAATGCAAGAAAAGAAATGTATCTTCATGTCACCAAGAGCTGAGCCTTCAGTGCAACAAATATTGTGGCTACTAAGTTTCTTCAAACATTTCCTAGATTCTAAGTCAGAATATGAGCTTCAATGGTTGTCACCTTAACCTTCCTGGGAGACATGCACCTACAGGAAAAAAGAGGTACTTATTCCTTCACATGAGGACAGAAAATCAGAAACCAAGAGAGTGTGTTGTATGTCTGGGTCCATCATCACAAATTTACATATGACAGAGGTCACATGACATGCCCATGCTCACAAAGGTTCTTTCTGTACCAGTCTTCACAAACAAGCCAAGGTAGGCAACTCCTTCCAGTGATAAAGGCAGATGCCAGCACCTTGGCTTTCAGTGGCTAAAACAAAGGCAAGGAGATGGAGAATTCAGCCTCATGCATCAGCTCAGGCAGTGCCACTCAAACTAGGGGAAAGGAACAGTAATTTTTTCTTTAATTTCCAATTCATTGCAGACCAATACTTCATTTTGCCACTTTTTTACTTGAACTATCACTGACATATTAGTTTCAGGGCTACAGCACAGTGACTGAATAATTATACACATTATGAAATGCTCACCACCATAAGTGTAGTTACACGCTTCCAATACTTTTACTTCTACCTTCCCTGCTTTATTTTTCCTCCTTACCACTTACTAGTATTTAATACATTATACACACTCATTTATCTCATTTATGGCCAATCTCCATCACCAGAATATGGACTCCATGAAAGCAAGAACTGTGTCTGGACAAAAACAATAAAACTGTATTATTTTCCTTACAGAAAAGTCTAGAAAGTGTAAATTAACCCACATTAACAGGAAAAACATTAGCAGTTGCCTGGGGAGGGAATGTTTTTGGAGGGGAAAGGAGATTGGATTACAAAGGGGCCAAGGAGACTTTTAGAGGGACTGGATGTTTATTATCTTGATCATGGTGACAGTTAAGTGGTTATATACATATGTCAAAATTCATCAAAATGTACACTTTAAATATGTGCAGTTTAATCTTCATCAGTTTTACCTCAATAAAACTGCTTAAAAATTTAAAACAGTTTGGGGCACCTGGGTGGCTCAGTCAGTTAAGTATCCAACTCTTGATTTCGCCTCAGGTCATGATCTCACAGTTTGTGAGTTTGAGCCCCGTATCAGGCTATGTGCTGACAGCATGGAGCCTGCTTGGGTTGTCTCTCCTTCTCGCTCTGCCCCTCCTCTGCTTGCTCCTTATCTCTCAAAATAAATTTAAAATGTTAAAAAAAATTGTTAACATTTTAAAAATAGAGAATTTTTGCCTACTTTATTCATTGCTATCCCCAGTGCCTAGCGTATACACCTATAAATATGTTATAAATGAATGAATATATCTTTCTCTGGGGCATCTGACCAGCAAGGAGAAGAGGACCAGAGATACTGACATAAAGAGATGGGCAAGGAAAACACTTTAGCCAGATCACCTCTGCTTAATGCCATAGTGTCCAAGCCCCACTCATGTACTCAGTGCTTCCAAAAGGCTCTTTAGTATCCCATTCTTAACCAAAAACACAACCAGAAGTCATCAAACATTTGGGAAATGCCTCTAACATTACAGATGGATACCAGATAGAGAAGAAAAGATAGCTTGGTAGGTTTGGTTGGGCAAGGTATGGAGAATGTGCTGGAGGCCTGTTCTTTCTGGCCCTTTGTGAATTAGAAGGCATGCTCACTGCCAGGATACTTGCAAGTGCCATATTACTAAAAATTAATAAAAAGGTCACGACCCAGGCTTTGTGAGTATAGGGCTATAAAAAATTATTTTGGCATTTTCAGTACCTTGCTCTACATTAACTCCCATAACAAAAAAAGAAATCAAAGGAAATTTCTCCTTGGAAAAAACTATGAGTTTTAGGTACTCTCGACACTGAAGGAGGCAAAAATATATAAATTAGAACATTTTTCTGCAAGAAGCCATCCTATCAAGTTAGAAAACGTTTTTTAGGAGGTTGTGGGAAATAAAGAGGAATAATAGCTTTATTGTTTTCACGGGCAAAGGATGCTACAGCAGGCTAAGGCCTTCAAAACTGCAAGCCCTCAAGCCAGAAAACTTAAAAAAAAAATTTTTTTTAATGTTTATTCATTTTTTTGAGAGAGAAAGAGAAAGACAGGGAGGGGGAGAGAGAGAGAGAGAGAGAGCAGGGGAGAGGGAGACACAGAAACCAAAGAAGGCTCTAGGCTCTGAGCTAACAGCACAGAGCCCAATGCAGGGCTCAAACCCGTGAACTGTAAGATCATGACCTGAGCCGAAGTTGGACACTTAACCAACTGAGCTGTCCAGGCGCCCCTCAAGTCAGATAACTTTTAAGAAGGATGAAATGTTTTAAATAGTTTTAATTTTTTTTAACATTTATTTATTTTTGAGAGACAGAGAAAGAGCATGAGCAGGGGAGGAACAGAAAGAGAGGGAGACACAGAATCCGAAGCAGGCTCCAGGCTCTGAGCTGTCAGCACAGACCCAATGTGGGGCTTGAACTCACAAACCATGAGATCATGACCTGAGCCGAAGTCAGATGCTACCCGACTGAGCCACCCAGGCATCCCTTAAATAGTTTTAAATGAGGGTTTTGCTGTAAGTTTTGGAATGTGTTTACATTAAGTGAGTTATATAAGTTTAAGTTTTATTATGGTACCATGAAGATGCTGTGTAGAAGAAGAAAATTTTTATAACATGTATCAGTAATATCTCAAAGAGAGCAAAAAAATTATTATATCCATGAAATCAGTACTTGATTATATAAAAAAATTAAAAGGAACAAAAAGATCTACTGAACATTAAAAATAACAGAAATTTAAAAAACCCAATAGAAAGCTTAGAAGAGAACAAAGAATAAACATAAAGAGGATCAAATCATCTATAAAACAATTTGAAAACAATTCTTAAAATTGCAGGACATGAGTTTCAAGACTGAAATGACCCACTAAGAACACAGCAGGATGAGTGATAAAAGACCTACACCGAAGCATATCATCAGGAAAATTCAGAAGCCTGGGAACCAAGAGAAGATCCTACAAGTTTCCAGAGAAGGAGGAAAACAAACCCATAAACAAAGGATCCGTTATCAGAATGGGTTAAGGCTTCTCAACAGTGATACTGGAAGTCAAAAGACAAGAGACATGCCTTCAAAATTCTCAAGGAAAAAGATTGCATGCCTAGCATTTTACACACAGCCAAAGAATCAAAAAGTTACAAGGCAAACTGTAAAGCACACCGTGGAAAGACTGAGTTACTTAGGCCCTAGGGGTAAACACATTTTCTGACATGTAAAAAGCCAAAAGTTGTTTCTTTCCATATATCCTTTCATAAGAAGAAACTAAAAAACATGCCATACCAAAGTGAAAGAGTAAATCCAAGAAAGAGGAATGACATGGGACAAAGGTGACAGGGAATCCAACACAGAAGAGAAGTCTCATTATCTTAGTGTCACTTGTGAGGTGTCATACAAAGTTCTCCTTATGCAAATGAATGCTCAAAAACCTTAAGAAAACATGATTCTAATAGAAGAAGATAAGCAAAAGTTATTCTGACCATTTCATTAATAGTACTTTTTTTAAAAATCACTTACAGAACTAGCTGTGCACTGTCGTGTCTCCGACGTGTTATGAGAAACTTTTCCCGCCACTGTACAAAGTTCCCCAACACATCACCAGCACCTCCAATTATGTTGATCAGGTTTCCATTTGTCCAAATCTCCAGCCCAACTAACACAATTCGAATATTCAACATAATATACATCTAGAAAGAAAACAGAAATGAAAGTATATAAAATATATTAAAGAATATGAGAATATCTTTAAACTTATGATGAAATAACACAACTACTTAAAAACATTTCCTTCAGTATAATGAGATTCTAATCTCTCAAGGGTCTCGGTTTCCCCATTCATAAAATAAAAGTAACAGAAGTTCAAAATCCTTTTTTATCTTCCATTCCAAAATGTGACAAACTGAAAATTTTAAGTTTTTGGTAAATTTGGTTTCCAAATTGCCCTCAACTAATGCAAGTCTATTTATAGTCTGTATGTTATCTCACTTAATGTAAATATTCATACACTTCACTACAGGAGTATCAATGAGTTTGATAACAAAGTGCTACCACAAGATCCTGTTAGAGGTGTTATGCAATACATAGTGAACCATACTACCTTTCTAAGTTTTTATCTAAAATTCTAATTACACGCATCCCAAAGATTTCAGATAATGCACTAAGGAACCCATTTTTATTTTATAGAGATACTGTGAGGAATAAAGGACAATAAATATAAAGCACCTGTCTCCTATTATAAATACTCAATAGAACACTATTGTCCTCATCATTATTATTAAGCATGATATTCACATCAGGGAAAAAACCTTATAGGTAAAATGATCTTATAAGAACATGTATCTAATTCTTCAGTATCTCTCAATGGGTGAACGTACTCCAAAGTCTCAAACCAAATTTCTCTCCTTCCCTCCTTCCCTCTTGCTCTCCCTACTGCATTCTCTCTCTCTCTCTCTCTCTCTCTCTCCTCCACCCTCTCTCTCTCTCTCTTTCACACACACACAGAGTCATATCATGATTTCAGAGAAGGAGGCAGCCTTAATCAAAATAAGATTGAGTACAAATTCAAAGATCTTTTCATAAATGCCAAAGTACCTTAGCCTATCTACCCTGAGGATAAAATAGATCCTAATATGAAAGAAATCTCTTGCTTGTCTCCAAGTCTTTGTACAATCATACATTCCTTTCAAACATAAAAAATGTTACAAAACAATCTAGAAAGCAAACCCCTGAAATGAGACAATTTTTTAATTCTGCTCTGAAACTGAAAAGACAGGCTAGAATAATCCCAGTGAATAGAAAACACAACTTACACTATCCAAGTAGTTTGCTAAACGGATCATCTCTTCTCTCACCGCAGTCTGATTTCTTCCCATCATGTCATACTGAAAAGCAAGAAAGGAAAATCATTTTCACCAAGTTAAGTTATGAAAAAATTTCTATAATCTGTTACAACGAAGATAAGAATCCCAAATATTTCCTCTGAACTAAAAATGGAGGCATTTAGACATTCACCTGCATTTTAAATTAATAAATCTAAGGGATACATTTTAGTGTTAAATACGAATAAAAGAAAAACAGGTTCAAGTGTGAAATAAGTAATAAGACTTATTATTACTGAAGTCTTTATTCACTCCAAATTAGCATCATTTTAAAATGAATTTTCTCTTTAATGTTCCTTTTACTCATTTCAACGCAAAAATGTTTTCAAAACTAAATTTTATAAAGGTAGTGTTTAAAACAATCAAAATGCAGGAAGCCTGGGTGGCTTAGTCAGTTTAGTATCTGACTCTTGATTTTGGCACAGGTCATGGGATCAAGCCTCACATCGGGCTCCACACTGAGTATGGAGCCTGCTCAAGATTCTCTTGCTCTACCTCTGCTCCTCTCCCCTACTCAAACTCAGGCTCTCTCTCTCTTAATGAAATGAAATGAAATGAAAAAAATAAAATGAAATACATAAAAAATAAAACAATCAAAATGCACAGATAAAGGAATAAAAACAATTTAACAGATTTTCTAACCTTTTTTTCCCTTAGGCTAAAGACATTATCAGTAAATAACTTCTAAACTCTGGGCTAAATTAATAATGAGAGATTAACCAATGTTTACCAATAGAGACATTACATGTAGACAAAATAGATATTTAAAAGTTTAACCATATTAAAACAAACAGTTGATATGACCTATTCTTATCTTCAAGACCTAGCTAAATCCAAATGTCTTTTTTGTTTTTAAGTTTCATTTATTTATTTTGGGAGAGACAGAGACAGCATGAGTGGGGGAGGGGCAGAGAGAGAGGGAGAGAGAATTCCAAGCAGGTTCCATGTTGTCAGTGCAGAGGCCAACACAGGGCTCGAAC
This sequence comes from Panthera onca, assembly GCF_046562875.1. Lineage (NCBI taxonomy): Eukaryota > Metazoa > Chordata > Mammalia > Carnivora > Felidae > Panthera > Panthera onca. Next base: position 161,226,079 of record NC_138342.1, on the reverse strand, counting down.
CCACAAACCATAAGATCATGACCTGAGCCAAACCAAGAGTTGGATGCTTAACCGACTGAGCCACTCAGTCGCCCCAATTCAAATGTCTATTTTAACATTATTTTAATATGACCAACTAAATAACAAAAAGAAAATTTTAAAAGAATGTATGGTTTTGTTCTAAGATAAGAGCATTAATATCAGAATATATCAGATCTTACCAGTTGGGCATTTTATCATGATTCTCCTAAACAAACAAAAAATCTAATATATCTGACAAGGTTTGATTTAAATGGAACCATTCTTATTTTGAACCAGTTTCCAGCAGTACATAACAAATCTAACTGGAATGAGTAATAAATAAAAACATCTCAAATCTCTATTTTTGTCACTTGTCCAAACATTCTCCAGAAACTTTTTATCCATTATCTGGTGCAAAGTTCATGCTCCGTCATACTCCCTGTGCTTTTTCCGTCTACCACTTGAGGGTTAGGAACTTATAATGAACAAATCTGAATACATTTCTATCTATTAATAAACACAGCTTATTTATTTCCAACCTACACACAATAAGAGGTTTTTCTTAAACCATAAAAATCCTCTAAACTGTCTCTGCAGCTTACAGGAAGGAAACTGCTAATACTGCTAAGTTTCTACAAACAACCTTTTCACACAAACAACAAAGCTGACAGTAAAAGTCAGACAAAACATTTAAAATAATCTATATGTTAAATTAAACAGCAGCTATATCTAAAACTGACAACCCTGTAAATGCTGAAATAGACCTATTACTTAGTTAAGTTAAGCACAATTCTTAAATATCAATAAGGAAAATCCCTGGTGTTATCCTGAACACAGAAATTAATAGTAAATACTAAGATCAAGTACTCTCCTCGATTCCCTTCTAAAGCATGCCATGACTTGGAAGTTTTCCGTCTCTTAAAGGGAAGTACAGGTTAGCTGAAATTCTAAAAAGCAAAGCAATTTTATTAGGCAACAAAGTAGTATCTGATTAACTGGTTTTTCAACACAATCCTTTAAAGTCATCTGAAAAGGTGACACTAACTAAAAGGCAGTACAATTACACTTAAGAAATTAAGCAAATCACCCAAAAGAACAAAGGGGGGGGACATCACCAGTAAAAAATAGTTAGATGTACTCTCATTCACTACATTTGGCTTCTGGGGGGATTATGAATATCAAGCATGTTTAAAGGACGAAAGTCATTCTAGTTTTAAATTACATTTAAGAAAAATCAACACAAATATATCACATTTTATGTTTCTTTCATGGGATGCTCACTTCTCATCTGCTTTTCATGAAAAAGAAGAAAAACTGTCACCAATCCTACCCTTTCCTTGTCTACGACAATGAACAGCTCCACATAGCGGGTCTGTGGCAGGATAGCTCTTCTTCTCTGTCAAAAACACAAACATCATAAAGGCAAAAAACAAACAAAAAAAAAGTTATAACACTACATGATTTTTATATATAGTGGTCTTACCCTAATCTCTAGTCCCTTAAAACATCATACGATTAGTTTACTTCACACAGATCAGTAAAGCCAAAAAAGTGTTGCTGTCGTTTTAAGTGGTAACTGCTCTCTGTACTAATCTCAGAAAAATCCTAGGTAGAGATAATATGAGGTATTCAGGTTTCCAAGGAGAATTACTGATTTTCTAATATTGAAATTATACACACTCACACACACTTTAATGGGAAACCCCATCACTGTGTTAAGAGTGGAAAAAAGAAATATAATAACTATAAGAATATAAGAACCCAGAGCAGAAGTAAGGACAAGGTTGCCACTTCAAAAAGTGACTAATTCTGTGATTTTCAGAAATTCATATATAGTGCAGAATTGGGCAAAAACTTGAATGTTTTCCAATGATTAAAGCTAAAAGAATGGATGGCTGAAGAGGCAATGAAAACAATGCCATAAACTGGCACATGCCTTTCCCAACCCAGCAGCACCATGACACATATAGAAAGGCACAGATAACTGTAGCTGACCTATTCCTAGAAACACTTGGGTCAGCGAGACCCTTGTCAAGAGTAAGCAGCGAATTCTAGTGAAGACTCAAAACTGAGATACGAGTGTCCCTGCAAGACCTCTGAAATAAGTCATAATGCCCGATCTCTCTCTGTTTCTTCAATCTAGCACTCAAGAATCCCCATTCTGTTTGTGTAAAAGGTATCTAAATAAACTGCTCTCTGAAAGACAGTGTAATGGACTACAATGCAGCAGTGGTAAAAAATACGTATATAAGTATCGTTTAAGATCTAAGCCCTAATTTCTAAAACACATAGAAGCTTGAATATGTTCGACTTGGTGGAAGGAACTGCATCTTTTTATTCCCCAGTAGCTACCACAACATCTGGCACATAGTTGGCAAAAACAAAACAATAATAAGTATTGGTGTGATGCAAAAATACATGATTTTTTAACACTTTAGTCTGGGCCATGAAGAAACATATTTCCTTACTCGAAGTAGCTGAGTAATCCTAGGAGGCTCTTCTTCTTCATAGTCTGTGGTTTCTTTCTCTATATCCTTGTTGGAAACCCCACATTTCAGAGGCTCTTTGTGGACATGATCCATTCGATAAAAGATGTGCTCAAAACGAGAGCTATTTTGTAGGGGTTCGATCCCGTAACTCACATTCTCTATATGTAGCATTCCTCTAAGTGTCGCATTATACGTACACAATTTTTAAGAATTAAGAAAATAATACACAGGAAAAGAAATTAGAAAACACGAAATCAAGTCCCAGTGCTTAACATGTTTAAGAAAAGAACAGTCCAACAGTCTAAAGAGTGGATGACAAGAGAAGCAATGAAAATAATGCCATAAACTCAAATGAGTTAATGAAAATACACTAGAAGAGGCACATGCCTCTCTCAACCCAGCAGCACCATGACACATGTACAAAGGCACAGTGCCCACAACTGTAGTTGACGTATTCCTAGAAACATTTTGGTCAAAGGGACCCCTGTCAAGAGTAAGCAGGGAATTCTAGTGAAGACCCAAACAGGGAGTCAGAAGAACATCTGAAATAAAGTCCTAATGCCCAATCTCTCTGTTTTTCCAATCTCAGACTGTTGGTTTATTTCTCTATACCATGCTACCTAGAGAAAAATACTAGGTTTTAGAATCATGCAGACCTAAATATAAAGCTCAAGACTGCTACTTACTAACGTCACTCCCCTGAAAGTCAGTTAACCTCTCCAAGTGACTGCTGTATAATGGAAGGCAATACAGAGGAGTGGCTAGAAGTATGGAGTCTGGAGCCAAAGAACCAGAGTTTGAATCCCAAAAGTTTCCTACTAGCTATGGGATTTAACACCTCTTCTTTATGTTCCTACTAGCAATGATTTAACACCTCTTCTCTATGTTACATTCTACATGGGGCTGTTCTGGAAACGAAATTATTTAATAAGTGTGAAATACTTAGCACATTGCCTGGCACACAGTAAGTGTAAGTGTTATTACTTAAATGGAGATAATTACAGCCATTTATACAGCTGGTTTGAGAATTAAAAGTAATATTTATTAGTTCAATCATGTAATCAACCAAACAGCACAGCATCATATTGCCAGGCCCTCAACAAATGTAATTTTAATATTATTATCACTTTACTTCATATGTGGTATAATTTCTCTAAATCCCAGTTTGCTTAATCACCTAAATATGGAGATAATGAGCCCCTTTTCACAGGCATTGTGAGACTTAAATGAAATATAGGTGAAAATTGTGTAAACATAAAGTACTACACAGACTTAAAGTATGTTTTTTTAATAGCAAAAATCTTAGCTATCTCAAAACAACGAAATTTTCTCTTTGGATATTGAAACTCACCACTGTAATATTTTCTTAAATAAACATGCCAAGAATGATATCTGATACATAGCTCTAAAGACCTTCAGCAATACCAAAGTAAATCTAATATTGTTAATTCCCCCAAATGACTTGATTTGGAAACAGAAATAGGGAAAGGGGTAAGAAATAGAAGGAAAAAAATGATAAAGAAAATTCCTTACCTGAGTCCAAAACAGTCGCTCAGAGCAATGGATGAATTATAAACTCCCTCCACATAGCCCCGATAATGACAATGATTCTAAATGATAAAAACTGTATTATCTTCAAATACTGTTACATTGCTAAAATAATCACAGAAATTATAGAGCTAATAAAATTATTTCAGGTCAGTAAACTAACAATTTTGTTCATATCACTGGCATCTTATTACATGGCGTTCTTCGGATTATCTTCAGATTATCTACTGCCCTCCTATACAAGGATACAAATATTTAGGCAGATTTCCAGAGGATACTAAGCACAAAGAGCTCTATCCCAATAACCATTAAGCCTAGAAGCAGAACAAGACACCATTATATCATGTTTAACATTTTTTTTAATGCTTGTTTTTGAGAGAGAGAGAGAGAGAGAGAGAGAGAGAGAGAGAGAACAAGCAGGGGAGGGGCTGAGACAGAGACACACAGAATCCAAAGCAGGCTCCAAGCTCGGAGCTGTCAGCACAGAGCCTGATGCAAGGCTCGAACTCACAAACTACAAGATCATGACCTGAGCTGAAGTCAGACACTTAACCGACTGAGCCACCCAGGTGCCCTATATCATATTTAACATTTTAGATCACAGTCAATCCAAGAAGCAATAGCAGCCAAATGACACCTAATACAGAAGGGGACCTTGTGACAAGCTAATGATGCCAAGGCGGGAAAAAAATCAGCATGTGGTAAAAAAGTAATTTTGACCAGATGATTTTTTCTTCTTAACTATATATTGATTATATTATTATTAGTTTTACATTTAGCCATCTTAAAAAAACTAAAGAGGCTTTATCCTTAATTTTGAGGAAGAAACTGGCCAGTGGAAACACAAGCATAATATCACTTACTAATATCAGATTTTTTTATTGCATGATGAGATCTTGTCCTCTTTAAAACAATTTTAAAGCACAAAAAAAAAAAAAAAAAAAAAAGCTAAGGTGGGTGGGGGAGGTGGTTGTTAGGCAACATTGAGATGTATCACAAGGCCTTAATATTAAAAACAGTACAGGGGCGCCTGAGTGGCTCAGTCGACTGAACGTCAGACTTCGGCTCAGGTCATGATCTCACGGCTCGTGAGTTCAAGCCCTGCATTGGGCTCCGTGCTGACAGCTCAGAGCCTGGAGCCTGCTTCAAATTCTGTGTCTCCCTCTCTCTCTGCCCCTCCCCTGCTCTCTCTCTCTCTCAAAAATAAACGTCAAAAAAAAAATTAAAAAAAAAAAAAAAAAAACAGTACAGTACTGGTGGTGCATTGGGATAACAACCAGTGGAACAGAATTTGGGGACTTGAAATAGACCAAGTACACATGGAACTTTTTGTGATAAAAGTGGCATCTCAAATCAATGCGGCAAGGATGCACCTTTAAGTAAATGGTGCTCAGTCCACTTAGACATTTATAAAAGAATAAAATTAGATCGGTACCTCACACCATGCATAGGAATAAAATCTTAATGAATCAAGAGTCTGAACATTAAAAATAAAATCATATATAAAAACCAAAAGAAAACATGAGTGAATTCTTCTCTAACCTGGGTATAGAGAAAGGCTATTACTTGAAATATAGACGCAATAAAAGAAAAAACTGATAATTTTTACTACATAAAAAGTTTTTCAAGCTTCTATATGGCAAGAAACACCAAAAAACAAAGTCAAAACACAATACACAAACTGGGAAAAAGTATTTGTAACTTGTATCAGAGATACAATAACTATAAAGAACTCTTAAATATCAAAGAGGAAAGATTAAAAACCCAACAGAAGAGAGGAAGAAGTAAAACTGTCACTATTTGCACATGACATGATATTATATATAGAAAACCCTAAGGTCCCCACCAAAAAACTGTTAGAACTAATAAATGATTTCAGTAAAGTTGCAGGAAACAAAATCAATATAAAGAAATCTGTTGTGGTTCTATTCACTGATAATGAACTAGCAGAAGGAAAGATTAAGAAAACGATCCCATATCCATCAAAAAGAATAAAGTACCTAGATACAAATTTAATTAAGGAGGAAGGTCCTGTACACAGAAAATGGTAAGATATTAATGAAAGAAATTGAAGATACAAATAAACAGAAAGATAATCCATGACCACAGATTGGAAGAATTAATATTGTCAAAATGTCCAAACTACTCAAAACAATCTTACAGATTCAATGCAATTCTTATCAAAATTCCAATGGCATTTTTTACAGAAATGAAACAAATAATCCTAAGATTTGTCTGGGACCACAAAAAAACACCAAATAGAATAAAGACACTCCTTCCTCTTCTTGAGAAAGAAGAACAAAGCTAGAGGCATCATGCTCCCTAATTTCAAACTATATTACAAAGCTATAGGAATCAAAACAGTATGGTGTTGGCATAAAAACAGACACACAGATCAATGGAACAGAGAGCCCAGAAATAAACTCATACATATATGATCAATTAATTTCTGACAAGGGAGCCAAGAATATACCAATCTCTTCAATAAATGGTCCTTCAGAGGAGCACCTTGGTGGCTCAGTTGGTTAAGTCGTGAAGACCATCACGACTTCAGCTGAGGTCATAGTCTCACAGTTTTTGAGTTCGAGCCCACATCGGACTCTGTGCTGACAGCTCAGAGCCTAGAGTCTGTTTCAGATTCTGTCTCCCCTTCTCTTTGCCCCCCTCCCATGCTCATGTTCTCTCTCTGTTTCTCAATAATAAATAAATGTTAAAATAAAATAAAATAAAAAATAAAATAAAATAAAATAAAAATAAAAATAAAAATTTTTTTAAATAAAAATAAAAAAAATAAATGGTCCTGGGAAAACTGGAGAGCTGCATACAAAAGAATGAAACCAGACCACTATCTTACACCATACATAAAAATTAACTCAAAATTAGATTAAAGACAGCATAGTGACTACAGTTAATAATGCTGTATTGTATAATTGAAAGTTGCTAAGGGAATAAATCTTAAAAAGTTCTCACTACAAACACAAAAAAATTTTTAACTATTATGGTAACAGATATTAACAAGACTTACAGTGGTGATCATTTCACAATATATACAAATATCAAATCATTTTGTTGTACACCTGAAACTAAGGCAGTAAAATGTATGTCAATTATACCGCAATTTAAAAAACAAAATCTTAGAGGGACAACAACAAAAGAAAACCCAGTGGAAAATTGGGCAAAAGACATAAACAGACAATTCACAAAAGAACATAAAAATGCCCTCACATACATGCAGATTTTCAATCTCACTCATGAAAAAGTAAGAATCCATGAGTCTGCACTGATATAAATAAATGAGAAGGGACATCTTTTCCTTACAGAAAGCACTAATTCACACGGAAGCACTAATGAAATTAAGAAATCACCATTTTAACAACCATCATAACCATTAATTCGGACAACTACTACATACTAACACTAGTGGGTAAAAATTTGAGAAGTAACAGGATATTTATATTAGTCTCAAAATGTCTAACCATAATATTAATTAAAAAGGCAAAAACAGTAACTTTATAGAAGAGAAACCTGGCAGGCAATTTCTTAACCAAATGATCAATATTAATACCATCAGGAACAGCACAAATGCAGCCCCTGCTTCCTGACAGGATACACTGAGGACCATTCGGTATCACTTTGGTGGTATTCCTGCCAAAAGTACATAACCTGACTCTGATCACGAGCAAACGTCAATCTCAAATGGCAGGATGTTTACAAAAGTTGGCCTATACTTCTCAAAAATGCTATTGTCATGAAATACAAGGGAAGACAAAGGATTTCCAGATTAAAGGAGACTACAGAGACATGACCACTGAATGCAGCACAATAACATGGATTTTCTTTTGCTATAAAGTATATTATTGGGATGATGGACCAAAAACAAAAAACAGAAAGAAAATCATTAAGGTCTGTATATTAGAAAACAGCATCACTTCAATGTTAACTTCCTAATTTTGAGAATTGTACTTGATTAAATAAAAGAACTCCTTGTTTTTAGGGAATTAACAATGAAGTGTTTAAGGGTAAAGTGATACCATGTTTGCAATATACTCTTTAAAACTTTCAGAAAAAAAATAGAGAAGAAAGAAAGGATAAAGCAAATGCAGTAAAATGTTAACATTTGGGGAATCTGGGTGAATGGGACGCATGAATGTTTTATATTATTCATGCAACTTTTCCTATAAGTCTGAAGTGGTGAAAATTTAAAAAAAATTAAGCAATTTACACTAAAAATACAGGCTGAATTTCAACACTTTACAACTTTTTCTATTGTGGGGCAATTCACAACCACTAATGTTTTTCTTTCTAGTGCTTTATGTTAAAGTCTAGCTTTGATATTGTCTTCTTCTCACCAGAGAAAACTAAATACCTTCTACTATTACTAATGAGGTAGCATCTATGAGGTAATAATACTTGTAACTCATGGCACTCTAAAATTAAATGTTTCTAGGGGCACCTGGGTAGCTCAGTCGGTTAAGTGTCCTACTTCGGCTCAGGTCATGATCTTAAGGTTCATGAATTCGAGCCCTGCATCAGGCTTTGTGGAGTCTGCTTCAGATTCTGTGTCTCCCTCTCTCCTCCCCCACTCATGCTCTGTCTCTCTCTGTCTCTCAAAAATAAATAAACGTTAAAAAGAAAAATTTTTTAATTAAATGTTTCTAGTTTCAATTATAATAGAAGCTCTCTTATTTGACATGACTGAAATCCATCACTTGGTTGCTTAATCTGCCAACTTGACAGTATTTTTTAAATAACTGGGTTTTATTAATAAATCTTTCCAAAGGCTCCAATGTACTTTAAAAAATCTTATTTCATAAGTTTACAAAACATCTAGTTAAACTGCATGATTACAGTAAAGGTGCAAATGTCACAGTTTTGGAAATACACAAACTATAAGCAAAACACTCAACTAGGGAGAAGAGAAATACACAGAACTATTATAGAGCCACCTAAAAAAAAAAAAAAAAACAACCTAGCCACAGCCCACAAGCCTTGGGCAGTCAATATACTTTTCATATGGAACAAAGAGTATTAATTAATTAAAGAAGTTAACTTTAGAAGTGTCTTAAGACACTTGCTAATACATTTGCAAGGTACCCCAAAGTTCTAACACATGGTAATCTGGAATTTTGTTTCACACAGAAACTTGAATAAAGTGGTTATTAAAACTTAGTTTCTTTGTGAAAAATGGCCTTTGTGAAAGACACTAATGATAAAAACCAGGTAATAGCACTCATAAGGGAAAGCATTCATGTTTTCTCAGTGTAATTTCATTGCATTTTATAAACAAAAGTAATGTCATTATAATATCTGACAATCTAGCCATAGGCCAAAAATTCCCAGTATCAAGGTTTTAATTGGTATCTCAAATCTACATACTTTCATTTATCTAAACAATACTAAAAACCAAGAAATAAGAAAAAGACTTCATCTGTCTTAATTTGTATTTTTCAATCACCCAAGAAAGCACAATTCCATAATAATACTTTCAGATAACAGTTGCATCAATTTCTATTGACTGAAATCTATTTTTAGCAGTTTTAAGCATTTATATTTTCAATAATAATAAATAATATTTATGGAGTTAATAATGGTCAGACTATCTGTTCTGAGTATCTTACAGGTATTAACTCATTTAATGGAGACACAATGTACAGCATAAGGAATATAATTAACAATATGTAACAACTTTGTATGGTGACAAATGGGAGCTAGGTTTGTCGTGGTAGTCATTTCATAACGTATATAAACTTTGAATCACTATGTTATATAGTGAAACAAATACAATATTGTAAGTCAACTACACTTCAATTTTTTAAAAAGTATTAACTCATTTAAGCTTTCCAGTAACTCCATGAAGTTGTAATTATCATTCCCATTTTAAGGTGAAGAAAATAAGGTACAAACAACTCAAAGTAACTTCACCAACAAATAAATGACAGAGCCAGCAACAACAACAACAACAACAAAAAAGAGCCAGGATTACATCCAAGCAGTGTGAAATTAATCTAAAACAAGGGTTTGCCTTCTATTTATTTGAAGTGCACTGCAAAAGTGCGTAACTAACATAAACAATTCAACCCAGCCAAACATTACAGAGCTTGCAGGAAAATAACACATGTTTAATGGGAACAAATACTTCCATGGACACTCATGCAAAAGAAAGAAATACAGAATAGCTAACTGCCAAAAAGGACGCAAAATGCTCTTCCCAAAAGACACGAAAAATGTTTATGCTCTAATTTAATAATGCATAAGACCAAATTCAGCAACTACCAATTATTTTGAGTATTCCTGGCCAGTTCTGTCTTCAGAAATACTCTGTTCTCTGATGCAAAGAGGACCACATTTCTTTAGAAAAGAACTATTTTTAGTAAAAAATTACAACATATAACAGCATACAAGTGTTTGTTCTTTACTAAGTATTAATGGCAAATCAAATGGCTTAATAAGTAAGAGATGCTTTCAGGGAGATTAACTTCCAGCAAAAACAATTTTTTAGATTTTAAAATATAGCAAACCTTCATAAGGAGTAAGGATTACCATAAATAGAAGATTATTTCTTGAACTTTAAAAAAAAACATTTGACAACTTGAGGACCTGGAGAACTGTAAAGTGCACTCCAGTCCATGTAAATACACCCACCACACACCCCCTTCCCAGGATAACTCCATATATTATAATGTCAAGAGAGGCCCTGGGTGACTGTGCAATGTATACATAGTCTTCTGTACCTGAATAGAACTAATTGTAAAATTATAATTATGTTAAATTCCAATATAAGATCAAGAGGAAAATGTTACCTGTACATCAGGATGGTCAGAGATCAGAACCCCTTCCTTGTTGTAGGTATAAACTACAAAATCTTGGGGCAAAAGGTCTCTGGAAGAGGAATAAAACATATCACTTAAAATTATTTTACCTACATACAACTAAGAAACAACTCATAAGGCAATATTCCTAGAACATATAAACAGGAACAAAAACTTTCACCTGACAAATTATTATTTAAAGGGAAAGCTATTATAAAACAAAAAGGTCATAAATAGACTCAAATCTGAAATCATGTGTGTTGCTTCATCATAAAGAATGCTAGGCTGCCTATGTGTTCTAGTGGTCATAAAATGTTGGCTGCAAAAAATAAAAGTAATGTCTTTAAATTTTTCTGATACATCTCATAGGAAAAGTATAAATAAGGTTATGTACTTATCATATTTCTAGATGATGTACTCATCATGTTTCTTAGAAGAAAAATAAGTGCTTTTACTCTTTCCTAAAAGTCCTATATAAACGAGAAGCACTCACTGCTTTAACCTTGTAAGTAGAGAGGCAAAATCAGTGTCAGTTGGAGGAAACAATTACTGCTGATTGCTGAACTCCCTTGCATGTTAAGGGAGCTCAGTATTGTAAACCATATGTGTAAAGACAGGGTTATCTTCGTTAAAGAAAACAACTGTTCAGTGACACTTGTTAAAAATGGTAAGGCAGACTTTATTCAGCTCCACTGTGATAAGTATAGGAACCACTGCAATGAGAGATAAAGGATCAACTACAAACACAGCATGGGCAAGTGGGAATTTATACCCAAGGGGCAGAGGTCAGTGGATAGGAAATTACTAACTGAAAATATCAGTGGCGAGGGGTGGTCTGGCTAAACTAACCTAACAGATTCTCGCTGAAGATAGGCCAGGGTGATAGGAAATCACAGGGGGGGTGGTAAAGGATGAGGAACCTGATCACACGTCCAGAGGAATCAGAAACCAGGGGGTTCTTGCTAAAACCAGATTTTATAAGGAAGTGCATGGATGATGTACTTAGGAAAAGGTTCAACCGCCTAAGGTTTGGTCAAGCAAAGAATGTTTGTCAGTCTCCCCTCTTGTTCAAGAAAAGAAGAGACATCCTTCTTTCCTCTGAACAATATAAATCCAGACAGAATCTGGAATCCTTTTGTTCATTAAGGACCAGCTGAATCATCTATTGGAACTTGGTAGTAAAGGACATTTGCTGGATGGTGCTAGCAGTCAGGCTTTTAATGAGGACGGTTGCTATGAAAATAAAGACAAATAAACTCAGTTTCTGAATCCAGTGGGCAGCAGTCAAGGTTTTTAGATTTGAAATTCTCGAAGCATGTTTAGATGGTAGAGGATGGCACTGTCCATCCGACAAATCTTCCTGGTTGGAAATGTGAATGTACCCGGTGATGGCATCAGGCGTTCTGGTGAACTTTTTGAATGGTCCATACCAGAAGAGACAGGAAGGCTGCCCATATGTGAACTGTTGTGGTAAATTTTTTTTTTTTTGAAATTTATATCAATTTGTTCAGCTTCTGCTTGTAGAGCTTCAGGAAAAGGGCAGTTTTAACTCTCAATGATTCCAACTCAGAAGGGAGAAAAACTAGAAATGTTAATTTGGAGAGTGGTAGCCAGCTATTGGAGGAAACCAGAAGATTTCAGATTTGGTAAAAAAAAAAAAAAAAAAAGGCAAAATGTGCAAGATGGAACTGGCAAGGGTACACTGGAGTTTTCTACTGAAACAAACAAAAATATTCTCTCTACAGTCACCCTCATTTCTGTCAAAGATAATCAAAGTAAGACTAATCTGTTTGCCAAATAAGTCAAGTCTCATTAAAACTGCCCTGATTATTTACGTAAGTGCAGCAAAAACAGTGATTGGCCACATAGGTCCTTGTTTGAGTTTCATTTCCTGGAACATTTCATAAGGAATCTCAGATTGGACTTCTAAAAGCCTCCCAGGATGGGGCATCTGAGCAGCTCAGTCAGTTGAACGTCTGACTTCTGCTGAGGCCGAGATCTCACATTCCTGAGCTCTAGCCCCACATAGGGCTCTCTGCTGACAGCACAGAGCCCACTTTGGATCCTCTGTCTCCCTCTCTCTCTGCCGTTCTCTCTCTCTCTCTCTCTCTCTCTCTCTCTCTGCCGTTCTCTCGTTCTCTCTCTCTCTCTCAAATAAATAAAATAAAAATAAACATTTTTTTAAAAAAATAAAAAAATAAAGAAAAGCCTTTCAGGGCTTAGAAGCCATCAGATTTTGCCTGCAGTGCCTAGAGGTATGGAGAATTCCTCTCTTCTCAAGGTTTTCAAAATACCCAGAGGTTCCTGGACCTGCCAGAAATGACCTCCCTTACTCAGCTGTAAGGCAGGAAACCCTGCAAGAGGCCAGGTACAGGCTGGTTTTACCAAGGTGTGTGGGGTGACGGGAAGGTATAAAATTGGCTCCTTAAAGTCAACCTTAGCTCCTTAATGCTGCCTGATCATACCTGATTTGATGCATATCATTCTCAAATATGACATTCCAGTCAAAAACCTTGATAATACAACTAAGGTTTCCAATTGGATCCTCACAGATTCTCACTGAACTTCCACAAAAAAACCATACTGCCATGAAAATAAAGATACTCTCTAAAAACTTCTAATTTCTGGAGGTCTTGGATAGGGAGAAAAGATCAATGGTTCAATTCCATATACAAAAAGAAAAAGGTTTCCTGCAATCCCTATCAAAATAACACCAGCATTCTTCACAGAGCTAGCAGAGCAAACAATCCTAAAATTTGTATGGAACCAGAAAAGACCCCAAATAGCCAAGGCAATCCTGAAAAAGAAAACCAAAGGTGGATGCATCACAAAATTCTGGACTTCAAGCTGTATTACAAAGCTGTAACCATCAAGACAATATGGTACTGACATAAGAACAGACACATAGATCAATGGAACACAATACAGAACCCAGAAATAGACCCACAAATGTATGGCTAACTAATCTTTGACAAAGCAGGAAAGTATATCCAATGGAAAAAAGACAGTCTCTTCAGCAGACGGTGTTGGGAACACTGGACAGTGAAATACAAAATGAACCTGCACCACTTTCTTACACCGTATACAAAAAATAAACTCAAAATGGATGAAAGACCTAAACGTAAGACAAGAAACCATCAAAATCCTAGAGAAGAAAACAGGAAACAACCTTTTTGACCTTAGCTGCAGTAGCTTCTTACCTCACATGTCTCCAGAGGCAAGGGAAACAAAAGCAAAATGAACTATTGAGACCTCATCAAGATAAAAAGCTTATTCACAGAGAAGGAAAGAGTCAGCAAAACTAAAAGGCAGCCAACAGAAGAGAAGATATTTGCCAATGAAATATCAGATAAAGGGTTAGTATCCAAAATCTATAAAGAACTTACCAAACTCAATACCCAAAAACAAAAATCCAGGGAAGAAATGGGCAAAAGACATGTCTTTTCCAAAGAAGACATCCAGATGGCTAATGGACACATGAAAAGATGCTCAACATCACTCATCATCAGGGAAATACAAATCAAAACCACAATGAGATACCACCTCACACCTGTCAGAATGGCTAAAATGAACAACTCAAGCAACAACAGATGTTGGTGAGGATGTGGAGCAAGAGGAACCCTTTTGCGCTGCTGGTGGGAATGCAAACTGGTGCAGCCACTCTGGAAAACAGTATGGAGGTTCCTCAAAATATTAAAAATAGAACTACCCTACGGGCGCCTGGGTAGCTCAGTCAGTTAAGCATCCAACTTCAGCTAAGGTCATGATCTCATGGTTTGTGAGTTCAAGCCCCATGTCAGGCTCTGTGCTGACAGCTCAGAGCCTGGAGCCTGCTTTGGATTCTATGTCTCCCTCTCTCTCTCTGCCTCTCCCCCACTTGTCCTCTGTCTCTGTCTCTCTCTCTCTCTCTCTATCAAAAATGAATAAAATGTAAAAAACAATTCTTAATTAATAAAAAAAAAAAAAAAATAGACTACCCTAAAACCCAGTAATTATACTACTAGGTATTTATCCAAAGGATTAAGGAGTGCTGATTCAAAGGGGCACATGCATCCCAATGTTTACAGCAGCACTATCGACAATAGCCAAATTATGGAAAGAGCCCAAATGTCCACTGACAGATGAATGGATAAAGAAAACGTGATGGACTACTACGCAGTAATCAAAAAGAATGAAATCTTGCCATTTGTAACACATGGATGGAACTAGAGTGTATTATGCTAAGTGAAATTAGCCAGAGAAAGACAAATATCATATGATTTCACTCATATGTGGAATTTAAGAAATAAAACAGATGAGCTTAAGGGAAGGGAAGCAGAAATAACATAAAAACAGAGAGGGGGACAAACTACAAGGGACTCTTAAATACAGAGAACAAACTGAGGGTTGCTGGCAGAGTGCTGGGTGGGGGGATAGGCTAAATGGGTGAGGGGCATTAAGGAGGACACTTGTTGGGATGAGCACTGGGTGTTACATATAGGTGATGAATCATTAAATTTTACTCCTGAAATCATTATTACATTATGTGTTAACTACTTGGATTTAAATTAAAAAAATAAAAATTTTAGAAATTTAAAAAAAGTTTTCCTTAAATTTGGGAAACAAAACATTAAAGAACCAGGAATGTTTCAACAAAAAGTCATAAAAAAATCATAATAATCCTCATCAGTTCATTCAGGCCCACGTAATTAAGTCTTGTTCTACTTAATCTTGTGTTAGCAGTCTTTATGAATCCATCAGTTTCTTCATTAGTTCTGACATTCTTACTCAATCCAATGGCAAGGTCTGAAAGTTTTTAAGTGATGCCATCAAGGAGCATTCTAACCTGTAGCTAATTATAAATGCTTTCAGAGAAGAATCACAGTAACTGTCTGTGAATGACAAAACACCTAAAATAGTTGTAGTTAAAGATCTGACAAGATTTCATTATAATGCTATTGACAAGGACATTTCGTTATTTCTGTGACATACAGCAATTTAAGGTAATAATTCGACAATGACAGTATTGATAAATTTCTATGAATATCATACAATTTCTGAAATAACCTGTAATAGTAACATATCCACACACATGTAACCTAAGAAGGCTTATCATCACTTATTTGACAATGCTTCCCATGTAATTTAACATATCAAATACACGTAATTACTTATACATCTCTCTTTTTATAAGAGACAAAACCCATGAGATTTTCCAAAGGTCATCTAGGAAATCTCAAAGTTAGTCTAAGGTCAAAAAGACTTCACTTAGAATCTGACATGGAGAAGTTGTCATGTCAGAAGGTTTGGTCAGTTGACTAAAGAAGATCACAGTCACTGTAAAACAATCCTTAGTCATCCACTTAACCAAAATCACAATTAAAAGATATCAAAGGCAAACACAGAAAGTTACATGGTTGTAAAACTTCTTAGCCTCTTACAATTAAGAAGACCTGGTTTTCTTCAATAGTCAAAGAACTGATAACATAATATGAAGCACAAGAAATTATTTTAAAACACAGAATCTTGTTTTCCCAGGCATATTACTTAAAAGGTAAAGAAAATCAACTTTTTTTTACAACTTCTTATTAAGAGCAAACCAAAAGAAACTTTGCTGTTTTAACACTGAGAGAAAATCAAATAATGGTTTTACATCAATGTACTATTAGTACAAAGGCAAATTTTTTTTAATTAAAAACAATTTTGTTTAATAATAAATACAAATAAATCCATCCAATCTTGGCCAACTTTGACCAGAAAAAGAAAGATTCCTTTTCTAAGGTTCCTTTTCCACAAATCTTACAAAATTTTTTTCTTATATCCATTCAGTTTTTCTCCTACTCTTTTCTTCTTTCTCATTCTGGAACAACCAGTCCATTCTACTTTCCAGTAAAATTACTCTCTTCTTCCCTTAACAAAAACGTGTCCTTCATAACTTTCCTCACCAAAAATACATCTTACTTTCCCTGCATACAGTTTTTCTTTACTATTACTATTCCTAGTAGTTTCATTTACATATGTTGATTATATTTTTAACCATCTGAAACCCAAATTTTCAGTGAAAAGTAGGAAGCAGACAATTGCAAACTCACATACTATCACATACTCAACATACTATCATTATATAGCAAGTTTAAGAATATATCATTTCTATAGACATGTCTTTTTCATAGTACAACTTTATCACACTTACTTATAGACCTAAATATATTCAGCTTTTCTATACCATATTAAAAATGAGATACCAAAAGTAAAATAAAATTAATGTTCAGCAATTAATGTCTCAATATTTCTCTAATTTGGAAATGATCTAGATGGTCAATAAATATCCATCTTTAACTTAGTATAGCTTTAATGTTTAAAGTTATGAAAAAGGTTTTGAAACTATTCTTAAGGAGAACTATCATAAAACAGAATGATCAATGAAAAGTTCATTTATAATCTTTTATTCCATTCATATCTATTTAATTTACTTGATCTTAATAATTATACTTGAATTACCCATGAAAATTTCATAAGACATTAACTAAACAAAGCTAGCCATCCATCATCTTAAGTTATTTTTCCTGTTGACCGATGAAGTAAGTAAAAAAAAATCACAGAAGCAAACATCCTAAAGAATCTAAAAAGTTATTCATGATTCTTTTTTCTTTTCTAACTGCTGTGTTTGATGTGCACCAAGCAATTCCTTTTTATTATACATTTTGTTTTTAGGTTGGATTTATAGTTTATAATCTTAAACATCTAGTAGACACAAATTTGTCTGACTAGTAAACAGAGATAGAAAAAAACTTTGTATCTGCAACTCTGACAACTCTGAAGTAGTCAGAGTTTATCAATAAGTTTAGCAATAATTTTAAATCTAGCTTTATTTACCAAAGATCATCCCAGATCATGTGAACTTAAAAAACAAAAAACAAAAAACAAAAGACAGGTTAGTTTCTATACTTCTGAATGTTAAGAAAACTTAATTTATATAAGTGTTCATTGTCTCCAGACCAATTTGAATAGAACTCCATTAAGGAATTTTATGAATTAATTTGTTAATACCATCCAGAAGTAGAAAACTACCACACATCTAGAATATACATATATAAACATATATATGTATGACATATATATATGTCATACATATATAAACATATATATGTATGACATATATATATGTCATACATATATAAACATATATATGTATGACATATATATATGTCATACATATATAAACATATATAGACAGATACAAATAGAGATCCTATAGCTTCCATTTCAAAATTTCAGCTCTGAGTCAGTACAACAGTAATACAATCTCACTGGTTTATCCCCACTTTGTTTTTTCACCCAAACTGTGTTTCTGGCAAATGGACCAAGTTAAGGTTACCTGCCTACCAATAACTGTGGAGACTTTTTAAGATTTTCTTTTGTTGTGATAATGTAATATGAAGGCAATGGGCTAAATTTTAGGTGAGTGACTAGAAGACATCTAAGTTCTGTCTGGATGTTTCCAGCCCATGCATGGGGCAAATCATCCAGCTCTATTTCCAAAGAGTCTTTTGTTTCTCTTCTGAGCCTTAGGTAGTCGCTCTCAGGGGTACCTGACTCCCTTAAGAGGCCCCAGTGGAGGCCAGGGTACCTACAATTCCAGTGGCTGTAGAAAGCCGAAGGGATGAAGTGGGACGGGAAAGGCAGCAAGGGTGGACAGAGGGATGGAGAACATAGGGGCTTGAATAGGAACATCTCAAAGGAGTCAAAGGAACTAGGGCAGAAGACTGAAGGTGGTAAAAGGAGGAAGGAGGAGCAGCAGCAGTGGGAAGGGAGAGGTATTGGGAGTCAATCTGGGGAGATCTCAAGTTTCCCAAAATGGCCAACGAAGTTCCAAATTATCCCCAGCAAAATCATGCCAACAAGAAAGGAAGTAGGCCCAGCAGAAAGTCATCAGGAGTTTGAGAAAAGGGTTTCAGTTGACCGAGAAATTCCCCTGGGAGAAGTGGGATGCAACAGAAGAGAAGAGAGAGACCTCACAGAGAGTAAGGAAGAAGAGTCTTCCAGCCCAGGAAGTCAGGGAATAATCCCCACTCCCCACTCAGAACAAGGAGCCAGGAAGACCTCCAGCCCAGCAGGTACCTTGCAAAAAAACTTGTGACTTTAACCCAGCTTCAGAGAGTATAACCAAATCTTAAAAATCAAAATCTGTCCTTACCAGCTTCAACAGACATTTGTCTGAAGCAGTAGTTCAAGAGTCAGATTCACCTATGGACCCCCAATCAATCAGCCAGTAATAAAGACAAAGGCTTCAAAGATAGGTACATACTTAGGGCCCTAGGTGAGAGGTCTGAGGGTCCAATGATGAATCTGACCCTACCTAAGTCATGGCACCATGACTGCCAAAGAAAAAAAAGTATCAATGACACTTTTTTTAAAAAGTTTAATTTTGAAAGACAGAGTAAGCACGCACATGTGTGCACTCTTGCATAAGTGGAGGAGGGGCAGAGAGAGGAGACAGAGAATCCCAAGCAGACTCCTTGCTGTCAGTATGGAGCCCAATGCAGGACTCAAACTCACTAATCACCAGATCATGACCTGAGCCGAAACCAAGAGTCGAATGCTTAGCCAATTGAGCCACCCAGGTGCCCCTCAATGACGCTGTTAAAGATGGTAATGATGAGAGAGCCGAAGGCAAGCTGAGGGCAAAGCATAAGCTAACACCCTGTAACCCCCCACCATGTGGATATGTGTGACATTCCTCAGGCACTCCTGGCTGCCCAAGAACAGAGGAAGGGGAAAAACAAATGGCCAACTGATAGAGATCACAGTCATGCAGAACATAAATCCGTATCAGTTTGCAACTGTCTTAATGATTTACAAGAAAAAAGCAATCTTATCAATAGCCAGACTTTCAGAAACCTATAGACTCAATTTCCTGGGATGCTAAAATTACCATCCCCTCCAGAACATACAAAATCTTATATAATCAGTCACTCCTTACACTTATAACGCAGCTCTTTCTGCCCACAGGTCCTGTTCCTGTGCTATAATGAAAACATCTTTTTGCACCAAAAAAAACTCAAGAATTCTTTCTCAGCCTTTGGCTCCCAAACCCCATTTCAAACCACATCAGTAAGGCAGACTTTATTCAAGTCCATTGCACTGAGTGTAAGGACCACTGCAATGGGATTTCACAATGGAGGAAAGAGATAAGAATTAACTCCAAATACAGCATGGACAAGTGGGAATTTATAGCCAAGGGGCAGGGTAGAGGGGTCAATGGATAGAAAACTACTAAGAGGAAACTTCAGGGGTCAGGGGGGTTCTAGCTAACACAACCTAAGAGATTCTTGCTTAAGACAAGCCAGGGTGATCAGACCTCACCTGGGGATGGTAAAGGATGAGGAACCTGGTTACATGTCCACAGTGATCAAGGGCAAGGGGGGTGGTAGTTCTTGTCAAACTGACTTAGCAGGGTTCTTGCCAAAACTGGATTTTACAAGAAAGTGCACTGATACACCTAGAAAGAAGGTCAGCAGCCTGACTGAAGTTTGGTCAAGCAAAGAATCTGTCATTTGCAGCAGAACTGGAGCAGCTCTACGCTTATCTCCAGGGATTATGGACAAGTCAGGGAGGCAATGTGCTAGCTGGTGATTTAGAATACGCCATTTAACGTTCTAAACTCCCCCTGGAGGCAGCCGGGACCAGCTTCCCTGTACTGTTTAGAGATGGAGAGATTGATGGTTTGCATGCAGAGTAATGAGCTACAGAGCCTGATTTGGGCTACATGACCAGAGTAGTATAAAAGATCCCTGTGTAAACCTGTGCCTGGGCTCCCATGAAAATAGATGCTACACACTATCTCAGAGGTTTGTTAAACTGAAGACAAAGCACATCTGTGCAACTGAGAAAGGACCCTGAGGGGCTATGCATAAAGTTTTCAAACCCCTTGATTCTCTGCACTTTCTCTGTCCTGATGCACTGTATCATTTACCTTTATTAAAGCCAACTTGAATAAACTTGGGAGTAGCCTGTGGAGTCTTCAGTCCTTTTGATTCGTTCATCACTGCATTGTCTCCCCTTCTCTCTCCCCAACAAGCACGTGCGCGCGCGCGCGCACACACACACACACACACACACACACACACACACACACACACACGTGTGTCTCCCTCTAGTGGTGAATCCGAAAGATAGTTTGCTTTGCTCTGCCTATCTTCCTCTTTGGAAGTCACTGCCTACCCAGTGAGAGAGAATTCTACTATGCTTCTCCAGAAGCAAACTTGCCACTATGTGGCATTCACATAAATAACTAAATCTGCCTAATACTAAGGTTCAGGATTAGTAGGTCCATTGGGCTTTCATTCTAAGCTAAATCCTCCAACCCAGCCCTTATCAATAATAAAAGTGACATGTAACCTCTCATTTAACTTACCCTTGTATTTAATTTTTAAATTTGCTCCTCACAGGCAGAGAAAGATGTGATCTCTTCTTTCCCACAACCCCCAGTTCCTGCCAAATACTCCATATAAGTGACTATGTACCCTCCTCCACAAGAAGGGTTCAATGGCTTTTACCAAATTCTCAAGGGAGACCCAAAAAGAGTTAAGACCACTGTTCTTAGAAGCAATGGAAGGAAAAAATAAGCATTTGCTACAATATAGTCACTCTTTTATTGAATGTCATAACTTCTCCATTATTACAGAGAATGTATCTGAGCCATTTTATTCTAGGCTATCTACCCTAACTTTTTTTCATTAGTGATCATAGCTTTGATAACCACCTTTCAAAGACACTCAAACAAATGCCTGGAAAAGTACCATCTGCCACCAAATCAAGAAGCATAGTAATGTAGACTATACATAGCACATATATTTGGATCACCAGACTTCCAGTCAAATGACCCGGATTTGTGCCCCAGCTTGAACCATTACAAACTGTGATACTGAGCAAGGCAGTAACCTTACTGAACCTTAGTATTCTTATGCATAAAATGAGGACAACAAATACTGCTCAAGAATTAAGTTGTTATTAACAATATGATAAATGAGATCAAGGTTGTGAAAATGTTTTGTAAGATGAAACCTATGCAAAAAATAAGGAACTACAGTGGATCCTTGAACAACACAGGAGTTCAGGGCGCTGACACCCCACACAGTCAAAAATCAACACATAATTTTTGACTCCCCAAAAACTTAACTACTGATAGCCATCACTGACTGGAAGGCTTACTGATAACATAAGCAGTCAATTAACACATATTTTACACATTGTATGTATTATATACTGTATTGTTACAATAAAGTAAGCCAAAAAATGTTAAGAAAATCATAAGGAAGAAAAAATACATCTATAGTATTGTACATACATTTATTATATATATAAGTTGACCCATCAGTTCAAACCCATGTTGATCCAGGGTCAACTGTATTATTTTATTGACATAATTTTAATTGATCTACATCTACAGGAAGGATGAGAAGAAAATATTTAGATCTATTAGATTTTTTTTTTTTTTTTTTTACATAGTAACATCACTACATTGGAGTCAAGCAGGATCCTTCAGGAGTTTTGTGAGAATTAAATAAATACTATACCTAAAAGTACCTAATACAGTGCCGGGAACACACACACACACACACACACACACACACACACACAAAAAGTGTTCAATAAATGTTAACATCCATCAAATACAGTAGAAGACTTCAGAAAGTCTGTCTGAAAATATCTGTCACATTGCCTGAAATTCTGCCAAGGAGACTCAAACCCTTTGGGTGAACATCCTCTTCTAGATAAAAAGTCTTACTCAAACTTGAGGATGCAAAAAAAAATCAGGAAATCCTGTTAAAACACAGATTGCTATGACACCTCCTAAAATTCTGGTTCATTCTAGAGTTAGGCCTGTGAACTGGCAACTCTGACAAACTCTCAGCGGCTGTGGAGAGGCTCCAGGACTAGGCTTTGAGCAGCACTTCCTTCGACAGAAACACTTAGCATCCCTTCATTCATACCTCATTGTAAATGGGTCTATCGTGTGGCTTTTTTTTTTCTAGAATCTCTCACTAAAGATATTAGAAGTTTTGCTGCGTAAGAAAAGGGAAAGATGGGAGAAGACAGGCCATAGGAAAGTTGGGTGACTCAGCATGCTTAAAAACTTGGCATTTCAAAAAGACAGCCAAAGAACACAGGTTACCAAGGTGAGATTAGGAGAGAACATGCCAAAATGCAGAGAAGGGATTAAAATGGGGATGTGAGGAACACCTGGGTGGCTCAGTTGGTTGAGTGTCTGACTTCAGCTCAGGTCATGATCTCGAGGTTTGTGAGTTTGAGCCCCACATTGGGCTTGCTACTGTCAGCCTGTCAGCACAGAGCCCGCTTTGGATCCTTTGTCCCCCTCTCTCTGCCCCTCCCCCGCTTGCACATTCTCTCTCAAAAATAAATAATTTTTTTTTTAAAAAGGGGGGAGATGAGGAGCGCCTGGGTGGCTCTATCGGTTGGGCATCCAACTTTCAGCTCAGGTCATGATCTCACGGTTTGTGAGTTCGAACCCTGCGAGGCTCTGTGCTGACAGCTCGGAGCCTGGAATCAGCTTCAGATTCTGTGTGTCCCTCGCTCTCTGCCCCTCCCCCACTCGTGCTCTGTCTCTCTCTCTCTCAATAATAAATAAATGTTAAAAAAAAAATTTTTTAAAAGGGGGGTAGATGAGAGACTACTATTGTGTTCTACACGTTTGTGTCCCTCCCCCACACCATAGAAACATTCATATTTTGAAACCCTCACCATCAGTGTGGTTGTATTTGGAAATGGGGCACGAAGGAAGTAATCATAGTTAAATAAGGTCATAAAGGGTAAGGTCCTGAGCTGACAACATTAGTGTCCCTATTAGAAGAGACACAAGAGAGCTTGCTCCTTCCCCACCCTTCACCCCCCACACCAAGGAGGCCATGTAAGTGAACACAGCGTGAGAAGATGGCCATCTGTAACTCAAGGGGAGAGTCCTCGCCAGACACCAGCCCATATAGCACCTTGATCTTGGACTTCTGATCTCCATAACTGTGAGAAAATAAACTTCCTTTTTTTAAGTCTGTGGTATTTTGTTATGGCAGCACTAGCAGACTGATACTAACTATTAAAGACTTCTTTACCTCTGCTCAATTGTTCCTTGGGCCTATCACAATTAAAAACTTTTCTTCTGAAATACAGCTTTCTGTAAATTTATTTTCCCTTGCCCTAATGTCAATGGAAACACCAAATAGTATGGCTTTTTCCACACTGCTACTCTTGTTATCCTCACCTTTTTATCCATCTACTAAACAATATCTAACTAAATATACTATTTAAATATACTACTTAAAATATATTTTCTTAAAAATATATAATATTTTTAAACAAATTACCAAAAAGCCAAAGTAAATTAAATTTCTTACTTGTTCTTTTCCAAGTGAATAATATGCTCTTTTCCTTCAGCTTGAATAATATAAGATACCTAAATGCACAGAGAAGGAGAAAAAAAACAATAAAACACCATCTTATAAATTACTTTTCAAAAACAGGTATTTATAAGATACTGGAAATTATCCTGAATTAAAATAATTTAACACTGACTGAAATTGTTTTATAGAACTTTATAACTGTTCTTAATAAAAATATACTCTGACTGGGGCACCTAGGTGGCTCAGTTGGTTAAGCATCCAACTCTTCGTTTTGGCTCAGGCCATGATCTCGCAGTTTGTGGGATTGAGCCCCTCATCAGGCTCTGCGCTGGCAGCAGAAGTGTGCTTGGGATTCTCTCTCTCTCTCTCTCTCTCTCTCCCCCCCTCTCTCTCTCTCTCTCACACACACACACTGATCACCCCTACCTTCCTTTAATAACTTATTGTGGGAAATCATCTGCATATCCATCTAAACTCTTCTTAAATTCATTTATAATTCAGCTGTAACTTCAGGGATTATTTCTATTAAGTCTGTCCAAGTATTACCTACAGTATAAAGTAATTCTTCCTTTTGTTTAAGTGAAATGAATTTCTTAGTTTCAAGAGATTATCTCTAGTTCTAATTATCCAAAAGCTGACATTCGTACGCTTTTATGATTTTGTACCTTCACACAGCTTACCACATTTCATCAATCCTAAATCACACATTTTTCCCCTCAAATGAACATCTCCTGAATTCAGGATGCATCATACAAAGGCAGAACAGTCAAACTGGTAGGACTCTGTTTCTTTCTTAATTAGTGGTATATTAAACAATAGTGTGCCTTACAATGGACAGCATCTCAGAGCCAATGAACTAAGATAAGACAACTTGCACTTACACATCCTGAAGTTCATGGGATCCTCTTCTCTACCTCAAACAACTCTGAAACAACTTCCCCAGCAACTCACCACTTCATTAGTGGGAAGCATTTAATGTGACCGCTAGAAGCATGAGATTCCACTTTGCCTTAACTCTTTAACAAAACAGGAAGTCATGGAGGGACTCAACAAATAATATTATTAGAAGTGTTCTCCTATTTTCCTCACTGTCTCTGGACTCTAAGTTAACATTTTGCCAAGAAATAGCATGATCCCCTCTTCTAGGGCTCATCAACATCTCAATTCTAAGGCCTAGACCAAGTTACAGAATCTGGCACTCTGCTTCCACATCTGAATGCGAGCCTGTGATCTACTTCGATCTCAACTTAGGCATCAAAAATACCAAGCTCCTAGTTACAAACTTCTGGTGACAAAAAAGACATTGGAAATGAAAAGTACAGCATAGAAAAAATAGTCAGTAAAATGGTAATAACATTGTTTGGTGACAGATGGTCACTACACTTAACATGGCAAGCACTGAGTAATGTATAAAATTGTTGGATCATAATACTGTATACCTGGCACTAATATAAAACTGTATGTTAATTATACTTCAATAAGAAAAGGATGAAAACTAAAAATAAAATGAAAGAAAGAGAGAAAGAAAGAAAAAAAGAAAGAAAGAAAGAAAGAAAAAAGAAAGAGAGAGAGAACAACAAAAAAATACTAAGCTCCTTCCATTGTCATAGCTTTGGCATGTGCTGTTCTATCCTCTCTGCTCTTGGTCAGTCATATGATATAAAATCACCACCATCATGTCATCTGAGAAAAATTCTGAAGAGTCTGAGGATTGTTTCATAATGCTATATTCCTTCCCCAAATATCTGCCTGGATTGCTCATTCCCCTGCTTTACTCAAGGGTCACTTTCTCAGTAAGGCTTTTCCAGGCTTAAAAAGTACAAACCCTCTTACCCCACCCTTACCCTCACCCAGCACTCGTTATCCACCCTGCTGCTATAATTTTCTCAAGAGCACGCATTACCACCTTAAGTAATCTACATCAATCTACCTTAGTTCTTTGTTTTTTGTCTCCTCCCCCAACCCCACTAAAATGGAAGCTCCATAAGAACATGGATTTTGTCTGTTTCGTTCACTGCCATAACCCTAGTGCCCAAACAGCACTTCTACTTCTCCAAATATTTATCCAGGCACATGAATGACATTTATTATGATCACAAGTATCTGTGTGCATAGTCACTGTGCTAAAGACTGAAGAAGAGGAGACAAATAATGAAGCAAGTATACATTAATTCTATTCTAAGTCAAAACATAATCCAATGGCAGTATGTCCAGCTCAAAACAGAAACAAGGAAGAATTCTAAATTGTAGGGTTATTTATTCCTTACTTATAGAGAAGAAATGGGGTTGAATGATCTACCCTAGTGGTAGTACCTGGAGGTTACTAAACCAAAAAGCTCCTGACTCTCAACTCCAGTGTTCTTTTTATGAGGTCCAGCCCCTACACAATGTTCGAGCTACCCTCTTTTTATGAATATATCAGCAATTCAGATATAATTAACAAAACTCTAACCCTCCTTATCTATTATTGTTAAATTACAGTACAGTTAAATTATGCTTCTATAAAGTTGAAGAATTGGAGAAATCAGTTGAAATCCAAACATTTTTTCTGAACTTTACAGTAGGAGAAAATAGTATAAAAAATAATTTTTGTGCATTGGGTTACAGCGTTCACAGCACAGTAATGTTTCTTCTGATATGGAGATAAAACACTTTTGAGTAAACATTCCCATTTATGAAATATATACATGTAACATACTACTATTCTCCAGAGCCTGTGAAGATACAGTACGAAGTATTCTTCCTATCACAAACTAAGAGAGGTTCATTCTTATTATTATGAAAAGACCACTGTAACCATCACCAGTGAGAAAAGGGTTACAAATCTGTATAATCAGGGGCACCTGGGGGCTCAGTCGGTTGAGTGTCCGACTTCAGCTCAGGTCATGATCTTAGTTCATGAGTTTGAGCCCCATGCTGTCAGCACGGAACCCACTTGGGATCCTCTGTCCCCCTCTCTCTTTGCCCCTCCCTGCTCACGCTCTCTCTCTCAAAAATAAATTAAAAAACACTTTTAAAAAATCTATATAATCAGCATCCTAAACTGGTCATAGAATTTTATTTAACTGACTATTTCATTCTGTTATGTTTCAAGTTGACCATTTGTCTTAAAAAAAATAAGAAACTACTAAGGATCAATATATCACTTTAAGTAGAGTAATGGCCAACAGATATCAGTGCCATATGTATGGTGGTACACTAATCACTGGCCAACACTACTCACTGAACCAATACCTACTGAAAATAACACACCTATCTTTAAAAAAAAAATTTTAACACATACATATTTCTTAAGAGATAACTTGCCTGTTCTGAAAAGGGCCTAGGGGCTTCTCTTCGTTCTCTAGTTAATCTCCAAGGAGTTATAATTTCATAAGAAGAGAGATGTGAGGTCTGTTGAAAACCTACAGAAAAGGGAAAAACAAAAATTATATAACAAATGAACCTGAAAAATTAAATGGTACCAAAATGTAATGGAAATCAAAAGCTTTATGTCCAAATCACAAAAAAAATCACGTGACCTTCACATATATACCTGTGTGTGTATGTGTGTACATATACACCATATAATTTTATACAAAAAATAGCAATATACCTGATAAGTATGAAGGGGAAAAATATATTCCCTAAAAAATGATGTAAGTCTTCACAGTGCATACACAGCAATAATTTTCAAACAATTGTTTGCTATTAACTCTTTTTCTTAAAAGAAATCTTAAGGTATAGACACAAGAAAAAAAAAAGTGCTTTGGTGGGAAAATAGAAGGAAAGCATCTGGAGCCTAGCCCACTCACTCATCTCCCATTTTCCACCTTCATCCAACACAAATGAAATCCCGAGACAGTATTGGAATACCTATGAAACAGACCAGGACAATTAGAGGGAAAAGTTGCTTTCAATGTCTGATGGATTAACTCTAATAAATACACACTTAACAATGCAGCAATTATCTCAAATGAAATTACTGCCACAAATCTGTCCTAAAAACTAAAACTTGTGATAAAATTTATTAACAGTGAAGAACTCAAAACCATCATGCAGCCTTACTCCCAATTCCAATCCTGTTCAGTTTACTGCACAGTAGAATCATATCTAAGTGGAGGTTGGGTTCTAAAGTCATCACTTGAGCAAAAATTGAGTATAACCAAAATTTCCCAAATTCCTTAGAAGACTTCTCTTACTGGAGTCTGAAACAAAGTCTCTCAATACATCCAACATAATATCTGATGGCATGTCAATTTTTTTCAGTGAATTTAATGAAGTAGATGGTTACACCTAAGGACCATGGATGAAAATTCCTTGTCTCTGTATGTTCATATGTACCTAAACCACATCCAGTATGAGGAGGCTTCAGTCTAGCATATACAAACAGGAAGACTAATGCAAGAATAGTCACATTCTTCACTCAGTAGATCAATGTATGAAACAATTTCATTAAGTGGAATTTCTTCAACAAATGCCCAAAAAGGGGGGGTGGAAGGGTGAAAGAGCCTTATAATTTAAAGAGCCTTATAGGGGCACCTGGGTGACTCAGTTGGTTAAGGGTCTGACTTCGGCTCAGGTCATGATCTCATGGTTCGTGAGTTCGAGCCCTGCATCAGGCTCTGTGCTGACAGCTCAGAGCCTGGAGCCTGTTTCAGATTCTGTGTCTCCCTCTCTCTCTGCCCCTCCCCTGTTCATGCTCTGTCTCTCTCTGTCTCAAAAATAAATAAACGTTAAAAAAAAAATTTTTTTTTAATAAAAGAAAATAAAGTACTAATTATCTAGCATCTCCCAAAGCTCCTTCCTTTTCATCAGCCTTACTAACCCCACACCTTAGAAAGAAGACTACAATTCCTTCTTACCTGGTCTCCCTACTCCCACTCTCTTCCTTGAATCCAACCTGTGTGTTCATTTACCCATTAATTGTTTATGTCCCTCAGATTTCTCAAATACAAATGAAAATGAAGTATTTATAGCTTTCTCCAAGATAACACTGTATATACAAATGTCTATAACCTTGTCTAGTTTGAGATTTTAAAAGATACAACAGAAAAACAAATTGTATTCTATCCAATACAATACATATAATACTAACAGTTTTCAAACTCTTTACCCATCTTTAAACACCTTATGTCTTTATAATATGATATACTATCTAAATGTGGATTCAAGCCATTACATAAAAACACCAGAAATGGATTCCAATACTCACAAAAGCAACCATGAGCTTATCCAAGGCATATTTATAACATACTATGATAAAATATCATTCAGATATTTGGAGTTATTAATTGGGAACCATGACAAAAGAAATCCATGGCCTTAATACATGCCGGCTTCAAATCACTAGCTAGAAACATCCTTAATCCCATCCACGTTAATTGAGGTACAGGACTACTTCCTCACCCAGAATAAACCTTTCAATGACTTCTGGGGTTTTTTTTTAATTCCTAAAAATACAAGTTTCAATATCATCCTTAATAATTTCACTCTGGATCATGTTAATCTGTTCAACTACTAGGACAGTCAGTCACTCTAGAAGTGGTATTGTTAACAGAACCAGACCCTTGTGCTCTCTAGCCAACAGAAACTGACAAGGGGGGAGGCGGGGAGCCTGGGTGGCTCAATCTGACTCTTGGTTTCGGCTCAGGTCAAGATCTCACAGTTCATGGAATGGAGCCTCATATCGGACTCTGTGTTGACAGCATGGAGCCTGCTTGGGATTCTCTCTCTCCTTCTCTCTCTGCCCCTCTCACTCTCTCTTAAAATAAATAAATAAACATTTAAAAAAAGAAGAAGAAAGAAATTGACAAGAGGCTGAACAGGAGTTTCAAGCAAGGCTTTTATCAGGGGCTTCTGCAGGAGCAAAAGGCAGGGAACACAAGGCAAAGTATCCTTGGGCTAGCTCCCTGAAAAATGTCCAGGGAAAGTTTTTAAAGGGGCTGAGGCAGGAAAGAGGTGACATCTTAGCACATAGGAGCAGGAAAATACAGAAAGTTGGGCCCACAGGTAGTTGACAGACCATACTTCATACGTGGTATGTTTCATTTGCATGTTAAGTTAAATTTTTAGCATTACATTGAGGAGAAAAGTCAGTGACAGGTCAGAGCTAGGTCCAGTTGGCTCTAACTGGCCTGGTGTTTACAGGAGCACACAGGCTGTAAATTGGGTCCTGGAGCTTGTTACAAGCTTGTGGCTTTTGACTTCCTGATCACATGCAGCCACCTGCAAGCTGGACTAGAGAAATGGGTTATTGCCATTGGTGCTCTGAGAGGGTTCTGAGTTTTTCTGCAAGTTTCAGTGGCACGAACAGTCGGCAGGAATAAAATTATTTTAGTGAGTAAAATAAATTAGAAGCTCTGTGTGACAAAAAGTAAATCATTGTGTACATTTATTTGCAACTTCCTCTGACTCTAGAATGATTTCAAAATAAAACCTTTTGAAAGTAAATCGTTATAGGCAAGAATACATATGCTAAGAGGCTCAGGCAACTGTTAAACAATATGCAACTGAAGTTTTCTCATTACAACTCAGAAGAAACATAACAGAGAAAAAGAAACATCTCAGAACTACAAATGGGCAGGCAGATAATTTAAAGAGCTTTCAATTTCAAACAGGTTAAATGACTTTAAAATGTCATACAGCTAGCTTCAGGCCAGGTCTGAAACTATGATCTTCTACCAAGACTGTTAGCAAAGAATAACAATCCAGTATAGGAAAGTAACATTCTTTCTGTCCTTTTCATTTTAAAATATAATTCTTGATAGGAAAAAAAACAAAAAAACAGCACCACAATTATCCTTTATTTTTAATAAGACTTTCAAAATTTTAGCAACCAAAAAAAACTTCTGTATGTGGAGCCATTATTCCAATACTGACTTCTTGGTTTTAAAATCCAAGGATCTTTCTGAGTCCCATAAGGCGTTCCAGAACATCATAAGAAATTGCACATATTTTTTCCCAAATTCCTTTCTCTCTTTTTTTTTTTTTTAATTCCAAATAGAAGCAACCTTCTCAGGGTTGCCAATATGCCAAAACAATATGTTCCCCATGTTACTATAAAGTAAGTATATGAACATTATTTGTATAAAGCTTCAACCTCATCACTGCTGACATTTGGGACCAGAAAATTCACTGCTGTGGGGGGCTGCCTTGTGCAATGTAGGATGTTTAGTAGCATTCATGGCCTCTACCCACCAGATGCCAGAAGAACCAACAGTGTGACAGCTAAAAATATCCCCCACATGCTTTCTGTGGGCAAAACTGCCCCCAGTTGAAAATCACTGGTTATAAAGATATAGTTCACAATGAAAATACAAACCTCAATACAATCAACTAGATGGAGAATACAAATTTGTTATTTTAGAATTTGACAAATAAGCACACTGTCAAAAACCACATTACCGGGAAACATGGGCTAGAGACAAAAATAAGAGCTGAAACATGAAACTTAAAGAGTCTTAAACTTAGTGAAAGAAAAGAAAGGATGTTAGTTGCACTTTTCTTCCTCTAACTCCTTAGATCTTTCTATGAACTCTGTTTTGGAGAAAGTCTATGTTTCATAATAGTAACTGTAGTAGAGGGCAACAAGTTAAAAGAATTGTACTTAATTGCAAAGCAAACAAACATGGGCTTTTCTCCTTTCCTTCCTGCCTATTATATAAACAAACAGCCACCTTTAAGTATTTTCACTGTAGAAGATAAACCCAAGTGCCACATATAGTACAAACAAAATAATTCTGTTGCCCAAATTATTTCTTGAAAAGAAATTATTGTAATTAGATCCATAAAACGCTGTTATTTTGAGCCACATATTTCCATCTCATTCAAAAGGTCAATCCCAAGTGTGTACATATATATGATATATATCATATATTAATAACTATATTTTAAAAATTATAATTGCCACTGCTATGTCCTACCTTTTTACATTTTTTGAGTGTTGTAATTTCTTTCCACATTTACTTGTCTTCACATTAAAAATAAACAGGGGCACCTGGGTGGCTCAGTGGGTTAACTGTGCAACTCTTGGTTTTGGCTCAGGTTATGATCTCATGGTTTGTAAGTTCCAGCCCCGCAATGGGCTCTGTGCTGACTGTGCAGAGCCTGCTTGGTATTCTCTCTCCCCTTCTCTTTCTGCCCCTCCTGCTCACTCACTCTCTCTCTCTCTCAAAATAAATAAACTTAAAAAAAAAAATCTTAAAAAAAAAAAAATGCCCCTTTGGGAAAACCACCAACCACTTATAAGATTTAATGCCCTCAAGAACTTAAGTTCCTCTAGCAAGGAATTTAAGTTTTTTGAGACAAAGGATGATATATCTAGTAAGGATGATAATCTTATTGATCATATGTTTCCTACCCTGGTACAGGGTTAAGTAAACGACTTTTTACCTTTATATCTATACATACATAGATTTCCTAATTGTTAATTATCATCTACAACCTGAATTATGCTTTATTTTCAAGATTAACATCTTTTATATCAATTTTCTAGAAATCCACATGGTCCATATATTTGTCATTTTAGGGGCAATGCTATATTTCTTTTTTTTTTATATATGAAATTTATTGTCAAATTGGTTTCCATACAACACCCAGTGCTCCTCCCAATAGGTGCCCTCCTGAATACCCATCACCCACCCTCCTCTCCCTCCCACCCCCATCAACCCTCAGATTGTTCTCAGTTTTTAAGAGTCTCTTATGGTTTGCCTCCCTCCCTAACTTTTTTTTTCCTTCCCCTCCCCCATGGTCTTCTGTTAAGTTTCTCAGGATCCACATAAGAGGGAAAACATATGGTATCTGTCTTTCTCTGTATGGCTTATTTCATTTAGCATCACACTCTCCAGTTCCATCCATGTTGCTACAAAGGGCCATATTTCATTCTTTCTCATTGCCACATAGTACTCCATTGTGTATATAAACCACAATTTCTTTATCCATTCATCAGTTGATGGACATTTAGGCTCTTTCCATAATTTGGCTATTGTTGAAAGTGCTGCTATTAACATTGGGGTACAAGTGCCCCTAGGCATCAGCACTCCTGTATCCCTTGGGTAAATTCCTAGCAGTGCTATTGCTGGGTCATAGGGTAGATCTATTTTTAATTTTTTGAGGAACCTCCACACTGTTTTCCAGAGTGGCTGCACCAATTTGCATTCCCACCAACAGTGCAAGAGGGTTCCCGTTTCTCCACATCCTCTCCAGCATCTATAGTCTCCTGATTTGTTCATTTTAGCCACTCTACCGGTGTGGGGTGGTATCTCAGTGTGGTTTTGATTGGTATTTCCCTGATGAGGAGTGACATTGAGCATCTTTTCATGTGGGCAATGCTTATATTTCATTGAATGGTTGTACTGTACACTGCTTAGCCACCCTCTCAGGTAGCTGGGATCAGAGCTTCTATTCACAACAGGATTCCAATGTGTCAATGAAGCCAATGGAACAGGCTCTCCAGGGGTCTACTTGCACGAGGGTTTCAAGGAGCTACAAAAAGGAAAGGGGGGAACCTCCTAAAATGAGTAAAAACCTCATTAAAAGAGAAATGTGTCAATGGGAAAAAGGCATTTCCCTTATTTGGGAGTGGATTTTGTCCTACAGTATGACAAATGTCTGGCAGTGGCACCGCTTACTTATAAACTAAAATACTCTAATCCTTAAGATAAATATAAACAAATACAAAAACAACGGCAGATTTAAAAACTAACCAAATTGGGGCACCTGGGTGCCTCAGTTGGTTAAACGTCTGACATCGGCTCAGGTCATGACCTCGAGGTTCGTGGGTTCGAGCCCCGCATCGGGCTCTGTGCTGACAGCTCAGAGCCTGGAACCTGCTTCGGATTCTGTGTCTCCCCCTTTCTCTGCCACTCCCCGGCTCATGCTCTGTGTCTTTCTGTCTCTCAATAATAAATAAATGTTTAAAAAAATTTTTAAACCTGACCAAATTAAGTGAACTTCTCAGGTTTCTTAACTCGCTCTTAAAAGGTTGATTCAAGCAGTATCTCATGCAGGATCACTTCAGAAAAATGACTAGACTAAAATAACAATGCCACAAAATGTAAAAGAAACTAGAATAATCTCTCAATATACAAACAAGACCATACAATTAGATTTATTTATGAGGCAGTCCTATAGCACTGACTCTATGGCATAACTCCAAAATTCTGAGATATACTACGTATCAAAGGGGGAGAAAAATACCATGAGGCTATAGTTATGTCATGTATGAGTGCTTGTGCATATTCCAAGAAAAAGCTTTCAATTACTTAGGGCTTGCATATTTGGGGAAATTTTCTAATAAACCAGGATTTTTAACAAAAAGCAGATATAAAGCCAACTTTGGTAAGATAAAATTCAAAATTCTTTTTGAAAACTATTTTGAACCCGGCAACTTGTTTTGTATATATTTTAATTATAAGAGTTTTATTTTTTACTTAAAGTTGGAAAATCAGACTATCTTTAAATTTAGAAGACTGCATTCTCCGATACAGCAAAGATATCAAATTCAAATAATTTGCTGGCACCCAAAAACGAAATGAGTATGGACTTAAGCTCTTACTACATAGTTCGTTTTATAGTGATTCACCATGAGTAAGCTTTAAAACTCAACGTCTTTAGAATGCTGGTCTTAAAAAAAAAAAAAAAAAAAAAAAAAAATTCTAGGGTCTGCATCATAACTACTACCTTAAAAGAGAAAATCAGAAAAGGTTTCACACCCAGTTCCCTTTGTTATTTTTTCACAATGATACAAAGTTACCTTTGTCAGCCTCAGTTTTGTTTTTTTTTTAAGTTTACTGTAAGTGTCAGCCCTTTGGAATTTATACTGCATTTCCTCATTGACACGTTACAAATGATCCTACCAAAGCCTGTTTAGCTTTTAGTGTTACTAATGTGTGGGTGGTACTTACTGAGTCCTCAAATTCTTCATTAGCAGAAAATGTTTCAGTGCATGTTTTAAACATCCTGTATTGCAAAAATTTAGTCAGCTGATTTTGGAAGAACATTCCCCTAGGGAAACATGAGTTGACTCACTGCACACTATTACAAAGGCCTCTCAAATGGTCTCTCACAGCCTCCAGTCTCTCCCTCCTATATTCTGTCCTCTACTGCCTTTGCCAGTTATCTTAATCGCAAATCTAGTTATGTCACACCCATATTTGAAACCCTTCTTGCCCAAAGAACTTCTTGGTAAAGTCCAAACCTCTTAGCATGAATACAAGGCGCTCTCCAACTGGTACTAACTTATCTTAGTTTCTTCCTAGCCTCCCTTTCATGTAGACTGCCTGCAGACATTCTCATCATTCCCTAACAAGTCATGTTCTTTCATCCTTCCATATTCTTGTAAAAAGTTTTTTCCTCTTAGAATGAACTCATATCCTTTTCCTTGAACATTCCCTAATGTACATGAGTTCAAATACCACTTACACTATAAAACCTCCCCCGAGATTTTATATATCGCCCAGAAAGTCTTAGCACATTTACTCACCTTTGTCCCTCCATAAGCATTAAGCATGTTGTTCATAGGAGCTCAATAAATGTTACTAAATTTTGAAAGTATACCCATGCTTAAATGAAGGGACTGGCCATAAATTGTTAAAGCCACAGTTAAAAGCCATAAGGGTATTCCATTCATCCATATGCAGGTATGCAATAATACATACATTAATATTGGAGCACCTGGGTGGCTAAGTTTGTTAAGTATCCAACTCTTGATTTTGGTTCAGGTCATGATCTCACCGTTCATGGAATCAAGCACCATGCTGGGCTCCAGGCTGACAGCTGATAGAGCCTGCTTGGGATTCCCTCTCCCTCTCCCTCTCCCTCTGCCCCTCCTCTGCTCACATGGGTGCGCATGTGCTCACGCTCTTGCCCATGCTCTCTCTCTCAAAATAAATAAATAAACATATACTATATATAAATAAACATATACTATATATAGTCCTATTTACATTTGCAAACACTGAAAATCATGGATTACTAAAACTCCAGATGAGTAATATACTACACCTTACCTACTGATAAATGTTAACCATCTAAGAAAAGCACAGCAGAAACAGTCTTAACCAAAAAAGATATGGTATCTTCCCATTCAATAAAGTTTTAGTATTTAGAGCTTCAAAATTCCAACAATGGGGCAAATTTACTTAATTGGGAAAAAAAAAAGTAAGAAAAAAATTTAATTAATTTCCTGAAGGTCAGCAGTCCTACATTGAAATCTTCTATCATCACCTTTGCACAACTCTCAAGGCAACGATTCAGTAAAAACCCTCATTCTCCATACTTTAGGGCTAATAAAGGAAATACAGCCATGCAAACAATAATTTAACGCAAGAGCCAAAATAAACAAAGAAGTTGTTTCCAGAAACAAGCTAGAGTGTTAGCAATTTGTTTCCACTATGTCTGGGCATCTCCAGTATAAATACCTTACATATTCAAGGGAAGTTTCACAATTCAAAGGCGATCTCACATAAATGATTTAATTCTTACGGTAATCCCGTGAGTTAAGCAGAGCAGGGATTATTTTTACGGATTTAAGACATTATGAACCACAGATAAAAGACTGTTTGGCTATACAAACACAGCACCTCGCTTCCAAAAAGAAGTACTCTTTGCTACAGCAACAAAATGGCCCAAGACAAATGGGCGACCCCCCTTTATTCCATCACTAAATTTAGCTCTGTGAACCTACAAGGGACTCCGCTATTAAAAAGAACGTCAAAATTTCAAATTATGATAACCCGGAGCAAAAGTTCCATCTCCC
This sequence comes from Panthera onca, assembly GCF_046562875.1. Classification (NCBI taxonomy): domain Eukaryota; kingdom Metazoa; phylum Chordata; class Mammalia; order Carnivora; family Felidae; genus Panthera; species Panthera onca. Next base: position 161,189,097 of record NC_138342.1, on the reverse strand, counting down.
AGTCTATTTCCGAGTGACATTAACTCTACAAGCAAAACGAAGCTCCATTTCTCAAAGCAGTTCAAACAAGAACACACCCTCGGCGCGCACTCAGACTCCAAAGCTTTCAGCCGACTCCCTGAGGTCAGAGTAGGTCCCAGAGAAGTCCCAAGAGAGTCTGGGGGACCCAGTTATGACGAGATGGGGGTGGGGCGCAATGCAAAAAGCTCCGCCGACCAGGAGACGGAGGAAGAGGAACCAGGCAGGAGAATACTGACAAGAAGGGTCTGGGGCGCCAGACCCCGAGCTTCGGGTCTGAGTACTGTCCACACACAAGCTGGAGTGGCTCCGCCTCCCGACCCCAGGTCCAGTCCCCAGCCAGGCCCCTCTGCTCCCAGACACCACAGGGTAACTCCGAGCGTCCCAGCCCTAGAAACAGAAATCTCAGAGGTCCCTGGGGGGGGGGGGGGGGGGGGGGGGGGCGGACACCCACCTGGCCGAGCCCCACCGAGGACTGGGCCCACCAGGCCAAACAACAGCAGCCACCGGAAGCGGAGGACCCCAAAGGGCGAGCCCGCACCCGATCCCATCGCGGCAGATTCCGCAGGTTCCACTCAACACTCGGTCGCTTCTGCCTCAGCGTGCTCCATCATTTCCCAACCCAGACGGGGCCCCAGAGCTGGCCGAGATGCGCGCGCCTGGAACGAGCACGCGCTCGGCACTGACGCAACTTGGCTCCAGTCCGAGCTCGCTCCCGGCATCGCGCTCGCTACGCTGACGTAAAGAAAAATCCAGTCGCCGGCGGGAGAAGGGGATTTCTGTCCCAGCCGCTAAAACCCTCACTAGCCTACCCCGCCCATTCACACTAACTGCCCCGCCCACTACCATTTATGCCCCTCCCCCTCCGCTTCCAGGCCCGCCTACTTTGGGCGTAGAAGGACCTAATTGTACCCGGAGGTGGAGCGCAAGACCCAGAAGCGGAATTGAGGAAAAGCGAAGGGCAGCCCCGCCCGCTGCGCAGCCTTTTCTGATTGGTTTGCGGGCATTGGGCGGAGCACACCCATTGGCTGTTTGGTGGCGAGCAGTGGGGCTACGCGCGGAGAGGCCTGACCTGGCAGGACTACCTTGGGTCGGCTGTGCCGGTCGAGCTTTGCTGTTGAGGTCGGGTCTCTTCCACTGGGCCCGGGAAGATGGTGCTGGGTGGTTGCCCGGTGAGTTACTTACTTCTGTGCGGCCAGGCGGCTTTGCTGCTGGGGAATCTACTTCTGCTTCACTGTGTCTCTCGGAGCCACTCACACAACGCTACCGCCGAGCCCGAGCTCACATCCGCTGGCGCCGCCCACCCAGAGGGCTACGCCGGCGCTCCGAGCTGGGAATATGGCGACCCCCAGTCTCCAGTCATCCTTTGCTCTTACCTGTAAGCTACCGAGTCGTCGAGGTGGAGATGGGGCCAGGGATATATGGGTGTTGGGGTTGGGGGGGAAGGGAGGCTGCTTTTTTTTTCAGACCCTCTTCACCTGAGGACCTGATGGTCAACACGCGGGAGGTAAATACCATGACAGGTTTCTCACTCCTCTCACCCGTGCAGGGGAAAACCTTGGGTGTCAGTAGCAGATCCTTTGGGATCCCGAAAAAGGAAAACTAGGAAGGAGTGACCTCATATAACCTCCGGAAGAAGGGTACGAGGTTGTGCCTTCTCTATCCTGCTCCCTTTAACTGAAGGAGAATCCGTCGTATGTGCTGGTACTGAGGCACAAATGGAGTAAATTACTTATCCTTGCCTACAAGGCACTTTCTTTTTTTAAAAAGCAATATCCTGTTGCAGAACCAAGTTTTTAACATCTCTTTTTAATCCATAAGAAAAGGCGTTTGGGAAATGCAAAAGAGAACTGGGAATCCTTTGGCTTCAATTTTGCTCCCATAGCCTTGTGGCTCTTTGCCTAGGGAAGAGGAAGCCTTGGGAGAAGTAGAATCCATGTAGAAATCAACCAGAAACACTCCCTTTCCCCCAGTTAAAGGATGGCTGTTTGACCTGCTGTTCTTCAGTCTGACTGACAGCAACTCTTGGGTACAGTCAGAATGAAATTAAACCCTAGAAAACTTGAAGCAATGTCTCTTGCTTGTTTTGTTTATATATACATAAACAGCCATTTGCAAAAACCATATGAGATGGTGATCATGATCTTACTGGTGATTTACAGACCTGATGAATTTATAGAATGTGACGACCCAGTGGATCATGTTGGAAATGCAACTGCATCCCAGGAACTCGGTTATGGTTGTCTCAAGGTGGGTTTTTATTTTGTTTTATAAGCAAACTCTTCCATAGAGAAATAGTACTAGGTAAATGCTGTTATAATAAAAGTATAGGGGTATGAAGTTACCTTTTTGTAGACTCTATTAGAATGACTTACTGGAAATTTCCATCATGGCCAGGGTCATTAACTGAACATGACATTTCACTTCCTCAGGAAGAAGCAGTGTCTGTGCCAAAACTACCCAGGTGCACAGACTAACCTGTCTTTGATTCTTTGGGCCATTGAGATTGACTGATAGAAAGCTATTATGTAACCTCCTCATTATCTTTCAAGTGTGCACTTGGCTGAAAGAGCAAAAGAAAGGTTTATGCACTTTCTAAAACCAATAATGGATTGAGCTGTATCTTTATTACACATGCATTTGGGGCAGTGATCGTTTTTTTCACCAGGCAAGCAGTTGCCATCTACTTCCTGTTTTCTTAGGAAATAGATGGGGTCTATCAGTATATGCCTTTGTAGGAGGTTATAGTATTCAAGGAGAGGCCTTTGGTAACAGTGGCCTCTTGATGGAAAAAAGCCATTCATTTCCATTAATAACATCCAACTTAGTGTCCCCAAAACCAGTCAAGTTCATGTACCTTCCCCTCGTATTATGCAGCATAATGCAAGTCAAGATTCAGTCAGGTATAAGAGTTATGGGAAAACATTGTTTATACTAAATCGGAGACAAAGGAATAAACCTGAAAGTAGTAAGACCAAAAAAGCAACTCTTACTGCAATCATGTGTAAAGAAGTATTTTCAATACAATGAGATCTTGTTCTATTGATAATTATCAATGAAGGTTTGAGTTAGCATTATATAGAGATCACTTACTTTTGCCCATTTTAATTAAAAACTGAGTTGATCCCGTGAAGGCACTCAAACTGCTACTTTCCCCAGAAGTCCTAGAGAACCAGTACTCAGGCACCTGAATCCCAGGGAAGGTATGATTTCCAAGTCCCTTCCCTTTGAGGATGCTCCAGTGAAAACTAGTGAAGTACTTAATAAGGTGCCAGGGGAGAACGTACAGCTGTGCTTTCTCTACTAGAGTTCAGTTACATAAATGGTAACACAGGTCCTGTTCTGAAATTTTTTTGCTGTAATTTAAACTAATAAAAAAATGTACTGTAGATATTTGATAATCACACATTCATGACCTAAATAGAATTCTGAGTCAGCTGATACTGAGTTTTTTCCTAATTATGTTCATTTATAATATATAAAGCAGACTTCTAATACACATTGACTTTTTAAATACCCATTTCCAAACGCTCCAGAATATGTTCTTTTTCCTGTAAATATAGGATAATTAAAGCATTGTGTCCATCTGTTCTAAATGGCATTTAATGAAACTGATTGTAAAGGTTTTTACTATATTATTAAAGAAGCCAGTCACAAAGAAGAAGAAAAAAAGTTTACTTAAAACAATGCACAATTAGGGTGGAATAGTTTAAAATCCCCTTGAATCACTAAATTCCTTGCTCTTGAACACAGCTTTACCCCAACTTTGTTAGTATAATTATTGTGCTGAGTCACCTTTTATTAATGAATATAAAGATATATTTTGTATTTACTTGCTTTGGTGAATTTGGATTGTTTGTTTTGGTTGTTATGGCACAGTTTGGTGGTCAGGCCTACAGTGACGTGGAACACACTTCAGTCCAGTGCCGGGCCCTAGATGGGATTGAATGTGCCAGTCCTAGGACTTTCCTACGAGAGAATAAACCTTGTATAAAGTAAGTGTTACTTTGAATGGTTTGGTTGGTAATTAGAGGTACAGATGTTTTTCTTGTCATCTCTTGATGTGACTTTTTCTTTTAAGTGTTAAATGGGGCACCTGGGTGGCTCAGTCAGTTAAGCGTCTGACATCCGACATCGGCTCAGGTCAGTGATCTCACGGTTTGAGTTCAAGCCCTGCATCAGACTCTGTGCTGACAGCTCGGAGCCTGGAGCCTGCTTTGGATTCTGTGTCTCCCTCTCTCTGCCCCTTTTCCACTCGCTCTGTCTCTCTCTGTCTCAGAAATAAATAAAACATTTTTTAAAAAGTGTTAATTAGGGGCGCCTGGGTGGCTCAGTTGGTTGAGCGCCCGACTTCGGCTCGGGTCATGATCTCACAGCCAATGAGTTTGAGCCCCCACATCGGGCTCTGTGCTGACAGCTCAGAGCCTGGAGCCTGCTTTGGATTCTGTGTCTCCCTCTCTCTCTGCCCCTCCCCCACTCGCATTCTATCTCTGTCTCTCTCAAAAATAAATAAATATTAAAAAATTTTTTTTTTAAAGTGTTAAAGGGGCAACATGATTACTACTGTGCATAATCCATGGACAGGGGCAATGTGGTTATAAACAGAGAGGACCCTGGACCAGAGGCCAGAAGTTTTAAATGTCTCTTTCATCAACTAGCTAAGTGCCTTTGGATGCCCAGAGACTAAATCCCTCCCTAACCTACAGAATAAAGAAGTTGGACCAGATGATCTAGTGCCAAAATTCTTATGATAGGTATAAATCCTGTGAAAATAGCCTTAGTATTTCAGGAGTAAAGGTTTTATTATGAAAAGTGTGGGTTTCTCTCCTTGAAATAAGTTTATCTTAAAGAATTAGGGTCATTTCTGTAAATTTTGCTTGAAGGCACAGAATGTACATCATTTGCTAATGAAGAGTCTGTGATGTTTAGTGATATTAGGGCAACTGCAATTGAGTGTCATTGCAGTATGTAAGACCCAAGTCCTTATTGAAGAAACCTCACTTTTAGTTGCCACAAAACAGCAGAAGGGTATACGGAGATCAGTATTCACCTGATGAAACACGACAGCACTTCTTTAGAGAACTGTATTCAGAAATGCAGCCTCAGGAGCCTGCCTGTGTCAGGGAAGGATGCGGGCCCAGACTCCCCTCTACCAGACTGTCTACAGAGCAAATGTGCTTCACTGTTTCTTGTATAATCCAAATCCGTATTTGTTCCTATAGGTCCCGGGTAGTGCTCTTTTACAACACTAGACCAACTAGAGATTTTCTTCGTGGGGGGAGAGGTATATCCGAGGCTACAGAGGAACTGCTACACTATCTCTTCACTTATGTTAAGTTCGTTAATCATTAAATGTTTTAATTTTCATGTGGTAAACATCTTCCTTTTCATTCCTTCTGTCTAGATATACTGGACACTACTTCATAACCACTTTACTGTACTCTTTCTTCCTGGGATGTTTTGGAGTGGATCGTTTCTGTCTGGGACACACTGGCACAGCAGTAGGGAAGCTGTTGACACTTGGGGGACTTGGGATTTGGTGGTTTGTTGACCTTATTTTGCTTATTACTGGAGGGCTGATGCCAAGTGATGGCAGCAATTGGTGCACTGTTTACTAAAAAGAGCAACTGTCATGGCCCAGAGAGGCACGTCTTCTGAATTGATCTCTCCAGGCTCAAAACTCTTCCTTGATGCCAGACCTGACCATTACTTTCCCTCTTTGGAGGGAATGGGTTTGGTTAGGAAGGTTTCTCTGGACTCCGGGTTTTCAACCCAAATTTTACCTTGCAGACTAGAAATGACAAACCAACAGTGTTTGGGAATCAAGTGTGTACCTTTCCTCATGTACAAAATATAAAGGATAGTGACTAACTTATAAGCTGCAGAGGGGTTTGCGTGCTCTTTATTTCTGTACATTGCTGTATCTTTAATACTTTGGAGCAAGTGGACCCAACAAGATGAGCAAGTGAACCTTGTGCCTTTTGTGACCCTAAATCTTCATGCAGAAGAGATCTGAAGCTGAAACGTGAAAATCTTCAGCAGAAGTAAAATGGCCATGGATTTTAATACATACTGAAATTCTGACTTTCTGAATTTAAATTGCAGAATAAATTATGCCAACCTGGAATGCTGTTTGGTACTTTCAGTAGGTAGAATGAGACTCAAAATTCTGTTTGTTTTGCCAAAAGCTAGGCATTTAAAATGAACCACTCTGTTAATAATCCTACTGTTAACATCACTATTTTGCCCCAGAGGCAGTATATACAGTACAATAATTTCTTCATTTCAATTATATTTTGAAAGCCCAACAATATCAGTCATGTCTGGGTTAAGCTATCCTCTTGGCTATCCTATCCAAAAATTAGTTATTCACTAGTTTCGAGAGCCTACGTTTTAGGCTGGTAAAAAACATATCATACACTTAACTGTAAAACTATTCTTCACAATTATGTAAGATAAGGTGAAAGAAAAACAGATGCTTAAAGGACAGAATTACTAAGTACTGGGTAGAGTTAGGGTGTGATTTATGGGGACAAAGAGAAACTGAACACATTCTGTCAAAATAAGTGTGGTTCCAGAAGCTCTCACTGTGGGCTATAGTAGTCAGTAGGGAAAGAGACAACCAGGCTTTTGCATTCCCAAATCACTGGGAATAAAAGGAAATGTTCTGAATTATAAGTGGTTTTAAAAGCTTAGTTCCCATCCTTTGCAATTTAAGTTGAAAAGAACTGCTAACTATAAAGTAAAAGGAGGACTTTGTGGACAAACTAAGAGTCTGATATTCAGGATAAATTCTAGAAACAATCAGGGTAGAAGTACTCAAAGTTTAGTCCCATAATAGTTGACTTAAAGACCAAGAATCACAGTTTAAAAAAACTCTGGATATGTTCCATCATTATGAATCAGCTTTTCTAAAAGTTTCAGCTTTATTATCCCTGATAAATATGCTCACTGTACTTCTATTCTTAAATGGTCGCAACTGTGAAAAATTAAAACAGATTATTCTGTCTTGAAAGTTCTGTGCCACATTGACCTTAACCTTGTTGTCTACAATAGTAATAATTGGTAGATTCTTATTCATAGTCTCTGTACTATAAGTATATAGTATTTTTTAAATTGTTGTAGGTCACAAAGAAACTAGACCCCCTCCCCAGGAAAAAAAGCACATAAACATAAAATTCTGCATAGAATTTAAGGAGACACTGTATTAAAAAAAATAACTACTAAGAGAAATCTGGAAAACAAACTAAAATTAAAATCTTACCAAAAATAAGATACTACTCTAAGCCACAAGTCCTGCCTCATCTCACACTTTTTAAAAAAAATCTCAGGATATTCACAAACCCCCACCAAAAGCTACTTTCTTTAAAAACAACACTTTGGCAACTTTCAGACTCAAAATCATTAATGTTGCCAGGAGGATGAGCTTGGGTAAAAAGGTAAAAATCTGTAAGTAATTGAAGTATCAGTCTTATAAAAGAAGCCCTTCTCACAGTCAGAAAACCTTTTGGAGACCACTGTCAGGGTGATCATGAGAATCTTTAATATTTCTCTGTGACACTCTGCAGTTGCCAGTGTCAGTTTGACTTGCAAATGATGCCCGTCCTCTGCATCTATAAACCCTGGCCAAATATGATACAACCTGAAAAACTGGGAAAAGGAGTATTATTAACAATTGGATTTCCTTTGCACTCTGGATTCAGGTTGTTTCTTCATATTTGGTGTGTGTGTGGATGTTTGTGTTATATCCAGTTTGTAGCTATAGAGAAGTTTTAAAGTCCTAAAGCGGCCTTCTGTCAAGGTTAAATTAGAAACTGTGCCTTTCAGTTGTTTCTTTGTTTAAATAAAATGTTATCAGTTCTCAGACTTCCTGGCACCATGTCCTTCACTTGCTTTAGTAAGGCTTCTTAGCAACCAACAGTAGAGCACCCCAACCAAAAGGTCCCTGAATGTATGTGTGTTTTAAAGCATTCGTTTTTCTTTATAAGAAAGAGAACCTAAAACTTGCCATCTTTGGTACATCTTCAATACAAACCAGGTAATATAGCTTTGGTTTTGTTAGATAATTTCTCTTTAAGGCAAGATATTTAATTGATTATTTCAGGTGTGACTGTCAGGATCAGAGTTTGACTTCCCCGACGAACCATCATGGAAAGGGAATCACTGTCCTTAACAGCTTGAGTAACATCAGTTGTGGTGGTAACAGGTTGCCCATTTATGCTGACAATTACATCGTGGTCTCTCAACCCAGAGCTGGGGGGGGGGGGCAGAAAAGAACCATGAAACTAAGTTTTGCTTGTCCCCATCCAGAATTTAATGTCATCTCTTGGCATTATTTTGCTGTCATTAAACATACAACCAGGAAACCAGAAATAGCCTCATTCCTTCCAAATATGAGGACTATCCTAAGATAGTCCTGGGGACTATCACCTGGGGACAACAGTCTTACTTACCTTTATAAAGTCAATACTCTAACAATCATGTAAAAAGTTTACTCCTCCCGTATATTGGATTTGGTTTGGAATAGGGAATTTAGCTTTTGGTTTTTATCATTCTCTGACCTCTGTAAACCTCAAGCAAAGACGAAGCAATATATTTCCAAGCAATATATTTCCAAGCAATATACATTTTTCCCCAGACAGTTGTACTCTATCAGTTTGGTTTTGACAGCCCACTTGTCCCATCTTCACCCATGGTTGTGGAAGTAGAGACTATGCTGAGCTGCATGGTGGCTCTGCTTCCAGTTAGTCAAAAACCAGTCACCCCTCCAAGTCTAAATATTTAAGGCTCTGGTTGTAGGCTCCTTTTCCCCAAAGCTGTGATTACATTCTGTCTCCAACACGTTTGCTTCACGTAGAGTACATAGTCTAGAAACAAAAAGCACCTCCAAACATGAAACACTGCAATAATATATGGCCATGCTGATGATTTCTCTTAAAGTCAGTAATAGGCTGGAAGAGGCTCATCAAATGAAATGACTCCAGGAGACACCATTTTAAAGAAATGGGAGGGGCGCCTGAGTGGCTCAGTCGGTTGGGCGACCGACTTCAGCTCAGGCCATGATCTCATGGTTGGTGAGTTTGAGCCCCGCATCGGGCTCTGTGCTGACAGCTCAGAGCCTGCTTTGGATTCTGTGTCTCCCTCTCTCTCTGCCCCTCCCCCACTCATGCTGTCTCTCTCTGTCCCAGAAATAAACATTAAAAAAAATTTTTTAATAAAAATTAAAAAATAAGGGGTGCCTGGGTGGCTCTGTCGGTTGAGCGTCCCGACTTCAGCTCAGGTCATGATCTCGCAGTCCGTGAGTTCGAGCCCCCTGTGCTGACTGCTCAGAGCCTGGAGCCTGTTTCAGATTCTGTGTCTCCCTCTCTCTCTGACCCTCCCCCGTTCATGCTCTGTCTCTATCTGTCTCAAAAATAAATAAACGTTAAAAAAAATTAAAAAAAAAAAAATTTAAAAAATAAAAAAGATATGGGAAGTCAAAGGAAGGATGTGGGAGGATTACCAAGAATGTGGAATTTTTTTTAATAGAAATTTAAAGCAAGAGGCTATGAAAAGAAGTTTGAGGGCAAAGCTGAAAGCATGGAAAACCTTTAGAACAAGGACACCTCAGGAGGATGACTGGGGCAGTGTACAAAGAAGAAACTTAATTCATTATAGTTCTGTGAATAGAAAAAAAAAGATAAAGAAACCTGCCAGTTATTAGTGTAAACTACACACCAAAATGAGAGAGTGAGGCTTAGCCAGGATAAATGATCTTTCCCGTGTCCCACAGCTTGGAAGAAACTAAAGGATTTGATCCTGGGTCTTTCAGACTTGAAAACGCACCTGGCTACTCACTCTGCCTCTCAGAAACAAGACAAGGAGCTACAAAACGGGTTAATCCAGGGGTTAAGCCAGATTCCACATCCCTGCTCTCTGGATAATTATGTACCTCTCAAGTAATTACCTCTCTGTACCACAGCTGCCGTTTCTATAAATTAATGCCTATATCATAAGACTATTGGGGGCTCAAAAAAGTATGTAGAACACTTAAAATGATGCCTGACATAGTGGTTAATAAGTGCCAGCTGTTATTACTATAATAATTGTGATTATTATTAGATATAAGTGGGTGAAGCCAGAAATAATAGCTTTCTGGTTTATCGGTGACTTCAAGCAAGGCCCATATTTTAATGTTCATCCAAATCACCTGCAGCTCTTGTTTAAAATGCAGATTCTGGGGCACCTGAGTGGCTTCATTTGGCTAAGCATCTGACTCTTGATTTTGGCTCAGGTCATGATCTCACGGTTGGTGAGATCAAGCCAGGAGCTGGGCTGCATGCTAACAGCATGGAGCCTGCTTGGGATTCTCTCTCTCTCTCTCTCTCTCTCTCTCTCTCTCTCTCTCAGAATAAACATTTTTAAAAATAAAAATAAAATGCAGATTCTGATTCAGTGGTAGAGCCTGTCGTTCTGCATTTCTAAAAAGCTCCAGGTGATGCCAATGCTGCTGGTCTACAGACCACATTTTGAGTAGCAAGGACTTGGAGAGCTGAAAGAAATAGCTTTGGCCTTGAGCCAAAAGTTAAAAATAAAGGGGTGGGGGGAGGGCAGGAAGCAAGAAAGTTTAGAAAAGCCTATGACAAGCCAAATTTAGTAACATGAGACCTAACACTTAGCTATTCTGAACAGTTAGTACCCTGTGGTTTCTTCCCCCTAGTAAAAGAGTTGCCATAGTCTAAAAAGGTGACTGAGCTCTTGAAAACCAAAAATAGTGAGAAAGGGATATTGAAGAAGTATAAGAGAGACTCAGGAAAATAACTGTAGGACAAACCACCTCTTCCCTCAGTAGTTAGTATAAATGTTTAAAGACAAGAGTAAAATCAGCTGAGCACTTCTTTGATAAGCTATTCTAGCCTTTGCTTTATTTACATTCATTCATTCATTCAGTGCTGGCCTCTGATACGGTCTTCCAGAGGTCAAAGAAAAAAGTGTCTGAAAGTACCTAAAATATATTATTAAACCATTAGTCCTCTGAATTCTTCCTGTTCTTAATAACTAAGGTATCGAAAGAGTAGATTTGAGAATTCCTAGCAAAATTAATTTAAGCTTATGCTATTAACTCACCATGAATTCTTGGGCTACAAAGAACCATCCCCTTCCCAAAAGAAGTCCTTCCAAACACAAGTATTCAAAAGCCTAAATCCACACTGTCCAATAGAAACGTAAGGCAAGACACATACATAATTTTAAATTTTCTGGTAGGCTTTTTTTTTTTAAACTTTTTTAATTTTTAGAAATATCTTTAAAAGTAGATGAAACTAATGTTAATAATATACCTCTTGGGGCGCCTGGGTGGCTCAGTCGGTTAAGCGTCCGACTTTGGCTCAGGTCATGATCTCACGGTCTGTGGGTTTGAGCCCCGCGTCGGTCTCTGTGCTGACAGCTCAGAGCCTGGAGCCTGTTTCAGATTCTGTGTCTCCCTCTCTCTGACCCTCCCCCATTCATGCTCTGTCTCAAAAATAAATAAATGTTAAAAAAAAAAATTTTTTTTTTTTAAATAATAATAATATACCTATTTAGGGGCACCTAGGTGGCTCAATCAGTTAAGCGTCCACCTCTTGATTTCAGCTCAGGCCATGATCTCACTTGTCATGAGATCGAACTCCACGTCAGGCTCCACGCTATCGGCGCAGAACCTGCTTGGGATTCTCTCTCTCTCTTCCTCTCTTTCTGCCCCTCCTTTGCATGTGCTTCTGTGTGCATGTTCTCTCTCTCAAAGTCAATAAACATTTAAAAAATATACCTATTTTAGCTCAATATATGTATTATCATTTTAACATGTAATTTTTTAAATTATTAAGTTATTTTCCACTGTTTCATATAAGTCTTTGAAATCCACTAGAAACAACACACACCTGTTATGCTACTATACAACATCTTACACAATGCAGTGATTAAGGTATGAAAGGCAGTCCTTCCAAAACAAAAGGTATGTTTAATGGAAAAATATTTTACATCCATTGCCTCTTTTTTTATTTAAATAAAATTAAAGAACATTCAGTTCCTCAGTCACACCAGCCACATCTGGGTATTCAACAGTCATGTGCGGGGAGGGCCACTGTACTGAACAGTGCACGTCTCAATCCAACAAACATTTTACCACGGCACGTGAGCTGCGCTCTTACCTTTCAGCAGCTGTTCCTTGAATCACCTCATACACAAAAACTCCAGAACTCACATCAGGGAAATCTGGATCTTGCCTTTTCATCTCTTGAAGAAGGCTAAGAAAAGTGAGAAGAGTTTTCCCGGAAGGTTAAGAAACACAATGACTTAATAATCTTCAGAGCCCTGGCCAAAATCTCCAACTCAGTAGGTACTCTTATCTGTTCTACTCAAGGCTCCAAGTGGCCAGGGAGAATTCCATCAAGCTGGTCACAGTTATTCTTCTCCGGGGGTGGTCTGGTTCTCTGCCGAAGCCTGGGACCATGGGACATTTATAAGGTAGAGCCACAGAGAAAGAAGCTACTGAAACGTTCAGCAAATATTGGTGCCAGCAGAGGCACCTACTCGGTGACAACGAGGCCCTGCAGTCACAAGAGTAGCTAGTTGTGGTCCAAATGCTTTAGATCGCCTGTTAAGACTGTCCAGCTGTGACTTTTGCTTCTGAAAAACAACCCAGACACATTCAAACCCACGCTTACTTCATAGTGAGAGGCAGCATCCGCAGACCGAGATACTTCTTCTGTGAAAGAGCTTTTCCTGGAAAGGAAAATTATAAGGTGTTACTAACAACAAGAATTCCTTCCTTTGGGCAGAGCATAAAAGACACCAAGTCATGGATTATCCTTACTATTATTATAACTGCCTTTTCAGGGGCATCTGGGTGGCTCAGCCGGTTAAGTATCCAACTCTTGGTTTCGGCTCAGGTCATGATCTCATGGTTCAGGGATTCAAGTCCTGGGTCAGGCTCTGCATTGACAGTGCAGGGCCTGGGGTGCTCTCTCTCTCTCCCTCTATCTCTGCCCCTCCCCTGCTCATGCTGTCTCTGTCTCTCCCAAAATAAGTAAATAAACTTAATAATAACTGTCTTTTCGGGCTGTCAGCAATGAAAATGCTTCAGAGAATCTTTGTCACTAGCATGAACACTCCTCCCATCCACTCCCATCTCTAGCCCATGGGTTTCCTTTCCACCACAATTCACATATTTCTGGGGACAATACATGCCTGGCTTTGTGCCTTGTCTCCCAATATTGCCACTCAAGCCAACGTGATAAAAGCTGGGTATTAGTGACTCAGTATTCTACAGAATTCCTAATGGCAGTCTCTACGATAGATTGAGTGCTCCTGAAAAACACAAGAAAGGAAGAAAAAGTCCTAACTCCCCTCACCTTTCAACTGGCGCTCATGGAATTCTGCCAAAAACTGTCGAATTCGATCTGAGGGAATTGCGAAGGAGATTCCCGCGGTCACCTTGAGTGTATTTATGCCAATCACATCACCATCCTGGCAAGGGAGGAGCCATCATTAGGTCTCCAAGTCATGCAAACTGATAGGTGCAAAACTAAAACCAGCAGAGGAGAGAGTGAAGCCAGTCACTGAGGGTCAGAACACAGAGGGGCTAGAGGAAAGCAGACTTCAACAGAGAGCAGCGGATGTTACCTTATGGGACACACAGCGTTGTAGGAAAACCAGGGGAGGGGGGGGGGGTACCTACCCATGTGCAAATCCCTACTGAGGACATTTTTTAAAATCTTGAGCTCATTTTTTTCCTTCGCCAAACTGATTTTAAAAGTGAACCACAGTTTGTATTTTGACAGGGATAAGAGGACAGGGAGTATTTGCCTTTTCTGCTTAAATGAAACTAAAAAAAAAACATGGAAAAGGCAAAAAGGCAACACTTCAGTGAAACTATTCAGGATTAGCTAATTGACCTTAGAGAACAAAGCTCTACAAGGCCGAAGCTGAGAAGCGGGAAACACTTTCCTCTTGATGCACTTCACCATCCTTTAGCCTTGTTGAGTAATGGCAAGGGTAGAAAAGAGACTTCTGATCATACTAAAATACGTATTATAGGGGCTCCTGGGTGGCTCAGTTGGTTAAGCATCCAACTTCGGCTCAGGTCATGATCTCACAGCTTGTGGGTTCAAGCCCCACGTCGGGTTCTGTGCTAACAGATCAGAGCCTGAAGCCTGCTTTGGATTCTGTGTCTTCTTCTCTCTGCCCCTCCCCTGCTTGCTGTGCTCACGCTCTCTCTCTCTCTCTCTCAAAAATAAATAAACATTTTAAAAAATACATATTATAATTCAGTAGGTCTGGAATGTGGCCTGAAAATGTGCATGTCACCCTCCTCTAGTAGACTCATTGTCTACAGGAGAAAGCAGGTGCAAAAAATTACATGCATTGCTAAGCAAAAAGGGGCTCAGTAATTTCACATACAATTCATCCTCCAAAAAGTAAGTGTAATGTGTGAAGAACCAAAAACAATCAGCTCTAAGGGACTCAGAAAGCATGATCACAGACTGTCTCAAACAGCACTACACTCTCATGCTTTCCCCACATAATTGAGCAACAAGAAACTCCCATTTCCACTAGAGATGCTGAATGAAACTAAAGAAACATGACAGAGCAATGGATTCTTACTGTGGCTTTTCTGTCATCTCTATCAAGACTAAATTTAACCCTGAACAGACCACATCATGTAGTTAGCATCTTGGGATCAGGAACAGTTCTTCATACGCAGCAGCAGAGGGGTTTCAAGGATAAACCCTACATAGTACTGTTGGTCATTTAACATCTATTTTAGTTTAGTGCCCAGGACTTGTGTTAACTACGCGATGAAGACAGAAAGCATGCTCAAGAGATGTCAGTAAGCATAAGTAAACCCTAGCACTCTCAGTTTGATGAAATCACATGCCAGGAGGATAAATCCACTGTAGATTTAAATTTCTGCTAACTGGTTACTTAAACGATGCAATAACAGAAAAGCATCTTACCACAAATCTCTACACAAGGGTGACATCCTAGTCTGCATCATGGAATTTGTAAAGTCTTTGAAAGTGAGGAAGAGACGTGAAGCAGCAAGGAAAGTGGTCACTTACCAAGTTCACCAGAGGTCCCCCAGAATTCCCATGCTGAAGACAGAAATTTGGAAAAGTCAGTACTTTTCTCCTTGTCATTTATACATGGTTCCTAAAGAGGTTTACCAAAAGCAGCCTATGCTGGTGAGTGCCTGTTCCTCCTAGATAGGCAAAGCCGTGCCCCCGTCATCACCAATGCTGAAGTCAGTGTCAATGAAGGACAACAGCAAAAGGACCACCACCTTCTACAGCAGGGGGTGACCCCTATGACAGACCTAAGAGGCTACCATGGATGCCAATTATCACATCAAACAGGCTGAACTCTAACAACATGGCATGCCATCCCTCTCGTGAGGATCTAACTGTACTCTGGACATCCCCAACAGGCCAATGGGAAAAGAGGGCATTCTTACATGTCCTTCTCACTGTCCTGTCAGTACCTAACGGGTTGAGGATGGCCCTCCCAAGTGACTTACGTTAATTATGGCATCAGTCTGGATATAGTCCATGTTCGAATCCTTCAGCCCCAGCTCTTTGCCCCCTCTCTGTGTAGTGCTGACAATTCCTGCAGTCACTGTGTTCTGCAGAGAAAACGGGCTGCCCAAGGCCACCACGAACTCTCCAGCCCACAGGTCAGATGACCTTCCCAGCAGCAATACAGGAAGGTCAGTCTGCACAAGAGCAGAAGGGATGGGAAGGACAGAGAGGTGAAAAACAAATCAAGAACAGAATCAACCAGTATTTGTGTTCAACACATATATGACACCGTCTCTATCATTTGGGCAGTTAAAATCCAAGAATCACCTACCCACCCACATACATTCTACAAGTGCCTGATGCTTCTTCCTCAAATTCCAGCAACCACCAAACTCTCTCACTTGCTAAGATGATCAGTATCATCTCTAAAATCTAAAACTATTGCTTTGTAGAAATTACTATAACTAAACCACCAGTGAAGTAGCTGATGAACATAAACTGACATTAGCAACTTAGCTCGATTCCAGCTCAAAGGTTCCTAGTCAAGGTTAAGCCACAAACAGAAAGGAGATCACCCAGAGCAGTGCTTCTCAAATTTTAACGTGCACACAAATCACTTGGGGATCTTATTAAAATGCAGATTCTGATTCTGTAGCCCGGGGTGGGATCTGAGATTCTGCATTTCTAAAACATTCTCAGATAATGTCAATGCTGCTGCAGTGCAGATTACACTTTGTGTAGCAAGCACCTCAAAGTATTCCTCAGCAGCTTTGAATCCATTGCAATCATTCCTAGTATTCTAAGGCAAGCAGAAACAAAGCTTCCCAGAAGCAGCATCTGTTGAAAAAAGAGGTAAAGGAGGCTGGATAGTTAATAGAAATTGTTAGGGATATACAGACGGGCAGAGAGGAAAATAAACAAAAGAGGAGTGAAAAACAGGAAAAAAAAGAAACCAGAAAAGAGCATATACCAGGTAGAAAAGATGTGTGGGAGTGGGGTGGGAAAGAAAGTATCAGCAAATTGATGAAAATCCCCAGCTGTACAGACTGCTTTGGCCCTTGCATACTCACGTTTGGCTCAATCTTAATCAGCGCAAGATCCAATTTATGGTCAATGTCCTTGACAGTGGCTTCATACTGGACCCCACTCTGGAGCTCCACCTGGATCCGCTGCTGGTTGGTGAGGACGTGGGCATTGGTAACAATGAGCCCATCCTCAGACACTGTGAACCCAGAGCCACTGGATGCAGGAATATCCTTGCTGCTAAGAGGTGACCTGTCTCAGCAAGACAACGGCATAAGCAGAGGGCAGGAAAATTAGGGGATCTATCACAGTCTGGGGACATGGGAACCTCTCATTTATCAAGCATACTGCCACCACGGTTTTCTCAGACATTTTACTTTCTCCTGTCTGTTTTCATGCTCTCCATGTGTAATTGGATTCTGCATGTTCAATGCCTTGGCCATCTCTTAGGATCACGAATGAGAGCTGATTCCAGCTCCCCTTTTCCAGGGACCACCTCTGACCCCCACCTTCAGCGATGGTCAGAGCAGCAACCCTCTACTTCAGAGACCTAATCTAATCATGCTACTGGGGCCAAATGTGGATCCCACGTTACTGAGTGCCACATTACTGAGGACCCAGGCAGGGAGAGAGTGTAAGAGAAGGCTGGTTCCAGCTTGGATCCACTACTAACTGGTCTTGTCACACATGATTCCTTTCCATGCAAACGAGCAGCCTGAGCAAGATCACCATCAGGATGCCTTCTAGCTCTTACATCTGACTCTCAGATTTTGTCTGTGGGAGATGAGGGAGGGAGAAACCCCAGACAACTAAGTGCAGAGGAGTGGCCCAGATTTGGAAGTCAGGAACCCTACGCTTCCGCTCTTTGGCTAAACCACCCTGAACAGATTACTCAACCTGTTTTGAGCTGCGATTTCCTCACAGCAGGTTTTATGACTAAACGATGCTTGTAAAGCGGTAGCGCAGGGACTTAAGTGGGCAGGCGCTCATAAACAGTCCGCTGGGCAGCTGGCGGCCGCCTCTTGCCTCCTTTACCTGCGGAACAGCTGCAAGTGAACCACGGATGGCGCCACCTTCTCCACCACGGCGGCGATGAAGTTGTACTTGCTCCTGAGCCGGCCTACACTCCTGGTCCCTGAGAAGAAATGCTCCATGCTTGGGGGCGGTGGGCGTCCCGCTGCCTGACCGCATCTGGTGTCCTATCCCCAAACTCCCGGTCTCTCTCCTCCTCCAGTTCCCTTTCCCTCTCCTTCCTCTCTTCGGGCTCCCCTTTATGTTCACCGCCATCCCGTAAGGATACGCCTTGAGGAAAACAGAGCTGTCATCCCATCCCGGGTGGGGGGGAAAAAAAGAGAGAAAGGGAAAGGGGGAGACGGTGTTTAACAGGCCTGGGGAGGCAAGCGGGGAGAAACCACATGGGAACTGGTAAGGAGACACCTAAGAAGGAAAGAAAATTGGGAACAAGGAGTTGAATCCGCAGGCAAAGGCGCAGGGACGAGCCTGCGGCTAACCGCAAGTGCGGCGCGCCGCTTAGAGGAGTCGCGAGCGCTCGAGCGCGCGCGGGCCGGCGCTCACCTTGGTCGGCGCAGTCGCCCTTCAGCACGGGCACGGCCGGGAGCGCGCCCCGGAGGCGCGCGGCGCGGTTCTCGGCGCGCAGCGCGCACAGGTTGGGGTAGGTGCGCCCATCGCTGCCGCACACGGCCGCTCCCGCCGCGGGGCAGCCGCAAGTGCCCATCCAGGCGCCGCGGAAGCGCTGGGCGCTGAGCGGCGCGCGGCACTGCAGCCCCGGGGCGCACCGCCGGCCCAGCGTCCCACCGCAGGCCTCTCCCTCGGCCGCCGCGCAGACGCGGCAGCAGCGGCAGCGGTCGAGCACCGGCGTCGCCCCAGCGGAGCAGGTGGGCAGCGGGGGGCAGCGCGTCGGCTCGCAGGCCGCCGGACAGGGCAGCGAGGGCCTGGACTTCCTAGCCTCGACCCTGGGCACAGGCAGCGGGGGCAGCAGCAGCCACAGCAGGAGTTGTCCGAGCGCGGTGGGCCGCAGCAGAGATCTAGTCATTCTGCCCCCTTCCTTCTTCGCTCTGTTCCAGTTACTTTGGTCTCGCAACTGCTCTAACGTGAGCAACACTTTCTCCCGGCTTGGGTGTCGCCTCCGCCAACCCCCAGACTTTATGGGGCAGAACCTGGCAGATCCCACACGTATCACCCACACCGTCCCCGCCCCGGGGCCAGGTCTACCCCCACGCCACGAAGAGAGGTCGCCAGCCCTGCCCTGTGCAGGCACTTACCTCGGGAAGTGCAGAAAACCAGTAACAGGGCACACTGACTAGAGAGATCCCCCACCCACGGACAGAAGGTCAGCGTTAGGAAAACATACACCATATTTCAGTATTTCACATGGTTTTATTACAAAACAAGCAACAAAACAGTTTTAGAAAATTATTTTTGCTACATACCAATTAGTAGATCACATAAAATGAGAAGCATAACAGTTTCCATGCACTCAGCTCAGTGCTTGCAGTGAGTGCATTTCACAGCTGAAACGTACTGGTTCAAAACACAAAATCATGCCACACCATAAGCAGTGGGGGAAGGGGTCAAACAGTATATTTTTGCCAATATTAGCTTTATTCAAATTCTACTTAGCATGAGTGACTGTAACTGCTGCAGGCAATAACATGGAGGAAAAAAAAGGATGAGGGGGAAAAAAAGTGATGTTGGTAGAAAAGATTTAATAAACTGCCCATTTTTGATATGTTCAAAGTTTATAAACAAAGCTCATTTGGGAAACTCAATTTCCAAAATGGTGTTACTTCCATGTGCCTGTTTATCTGGTCAACAGTGAAAACTAACATCAAATCCCACCGCTCAGCTACTCAGTCTGCTATTTATTTATTGGTTGCTTTTACTCGTATCAGAGCACAGTTATATTTAGGAAGAAAAAGAAAAAACCTTTTGTGTCAAGTAAACTACAAAGCTGGGCCTTACCTCTGCTCTTTTTCATGTGAGCTCAGCATTCTACTCAAAAATAAACGTATAAACCTCCAATATTTCGACCTGAGTCCACTCTTCACCTTACTAGGGTTACAATGTCTCACAGGATGCAAAAGGCCAAACTACATTTACCAACCACCACAGAAATTCTTACGCTTTCATTCTTAAGCTTAAGTTCTTAAGCTTTCAAGATAGTGAATGGTAAATAGTTCAATTATACGGAAGACCACTTGGGGCACCTGAGTGGCTCAGTGGGTTGAGCGTCCAACTTTGGCTCAGGTCATGATTTTGTGGTTAGTGGGTTCAAGTCCCATGTCAGGCTCTGTGCTGACAGCTCAGAGCCTGGTGCCTGCTTCGGGTTCTGTGTCTCCCTCTCTCTCTCTCAAAAACAAACAAACATTAAAAAATTTTAAAGCCAAATGCTTTGATTGCATAGGCACCATCTTTGGCTCACACGTGAAGTGACATTAAAAATTGTGATGTGAAATTGGTCAGAAGGTAAGAAATATGGACACAAAAGAAATTCTGAAATAAGGTTTGGGAATTAGAATGCTTTTAAGTGCCATTGAAGATAATTCTATTTATCTAGTGTTGGAACCACATTAACAATGTTCTCACTTGGTATTCCCAAGTATTTGCCATCTCCAGTCCTTGTTTCCATCATAATAATACAGTCTAGATTTATAAGCATATTGAACTCACATTCTTAAAATAGACCCTACTGAATGAGAAATATATCAGCTTACTATAATGGCCAATTAATTTAGCAGTAGTATTCTAGCAGAGAGTTTACTTAACAAAAGAGAAATGGATACATTTTTGCCAGAGGATGACAGCTTTCATGAGTTGGGGAATGTTTAAAGAGATCTCAAAAGTTCCTAATTTATTTTTGCTAGTGCAATATCATTTATTGTGTACCTTCTTTGACCTAGCCAAAGAATTTTCTTAAGGAAAATTTGAAGATGAAACCAGAGATGAGGAGCTTTAAGAATTTGAAATGGCTACTTGAAGCTGTAACCTCACTCACCCATGAATAACTAACTCCCAAAGCACAGATTTCTGAGGACAAAAGTCTACAAGAGTCTGCAAAAAAGAGTGGGGAGAGAGAAAAAGAGAGAGATCCAGTAGATGTCTTTTTTTATAACAGGACCACTAGGCCAAACAATGCAAGGGAACTACACTGCATTAAAGGAACAAAGATTTCCCTCAAGCCCCTAGGGGTTTCTGATGACATGTTTTTACCTCTGCATTACATCTGGACATAAGGAGGGGAAGATATTCACTTAAGTAAAAATGCTTCTCTCAGTATCTTCCTCTAGTCTTTAATTTTTAATTTAAAGGTAACTAATTGATCTAGCTGATGAAAGGTACAGACAAAAATAAGTTAGTTTTTCTATCCCTTTAGGGAACCCTGGAAGTTAGCAGTAGGCCACATTAAGTTAGACAAATTCTCCCAGGGACCTGGAAATAGTATCTTTTGTCAAGTTGAAAGAAGGTAGAAATTTGGGTGGAAAAGGCAATCTATGCTCTTCTACCTGGGAAATCTCTAGTCAGCAATGCAGAGCTTCTAAATCAATGTTTCTATGCATAGTTTCTATTTTATTAAAAATATAAATACCTCTCAGGATTATCCTTGTATCTCTTCACTGTTAAGTACATGGAACCTTATCATATTACAAGGTGTGATCATGCAAGTACACAAGGCTTCATTCAAAGGGCAGCAGAAAAAGTTAGAAAGAAAGCAAATCTGCCAGGGTATATAATATACAGCACTTAAAATTAGACTAATATCAGCCCATTGAAGAGAGCTGTGAAGTAAGGATTCAAGAAATCCATCTGTGCTAAAACAGACCTTTTCTTCTGTCTGGAAAACACGGATCAGAAAAGTTTATCTGGATGAACTATAATCCATGTTTTCCCAGCACCTGCTTCAAAACAATTCTAACACTCTAAAACAGATAATTTTTTATCTAAAACAGATAATTCACACAAGTGAATTATCATACACTTATCAACCCTCGAAACTTCCAAATAACGCCACTTCAGTGGAAATGTCTGCCCTATTCTCAACAGTCGTAACTTTTAACACTGATAAACCCATCCTCGGGGCCTGACACAGAAACTGGATGGGCAGGTCTATCACTCACGTTGACATTATTTGGGGTCGTAGACAAGAACAGAATAATTCCCCAAACTGGCTGATGCACTGAGGTTGAATCTTTCCCCATACCTTACAAGAGATCCCTATTTCTTCCCCAGTGGAAGATTCTCCCCTGGGAGGATCTACCTTAGTGGACATTCTGAGAGCTACCTGCTAGCCCCCAGATCGTAACACCTCCCCTCAGAATGTATCCCAGCCAAGCCAGAGCCTAGGTCTGCTGCTTTCAGCTGGGTCAGTTACCTACTCCTACTTCACTGTTAGACCTCAGCCAATAAACAGGAATAGGATAACCCAGATGACTGCCCAAGACTCTGTGCCCGGCCTGGAAACCAAAGGAAGAAACTATAACTAGGACACGGAAATAAAACTTGGTTGGGATGAAACTGCACTACTAAACCTCCTCTCACCAGGAAGACCTTGGAGTGGTCAAATGAGAGGCAACCTGCTCTCCACTGAGCATGCCTACAGGTCTAAACCTCGTGATTTTCCAAGTCAAATACGCTGTATTATATTTAAAAAAAAAAAAAATGAATGGGCCCTCCCCACAGAGCATCCACAGGAATATGAGTGCCAAAGGGTCTCTGACCGCCTTCCAAAAGGTAGGGAAACTGAGTCATGGCCTCCTTTTCTTGAGTCCTCCCCCCTCCCAGGGTACCGTGCCCTATCACACATCAGAAGTTCGTATGCTCTCATCATCAAGGCTGAACAGAAATGGCTTCTCCTTGGGGTGCTGGGGCTCTGATCTGTGCCTTATCCGGGAGCTGGGCAACACCCCAGAAGTACTGCTCTCCCCAGGTCGAGGCATGAACAAGGAGTCCCCAGGAGTCTCTTCAGCTGGAAGCAGCTTGTCCCCGGCCTGGGGGACAGGTGTCCAGGGTTGCCAGGAGGAAGCCACAGAGGGGGCTTTGCAGAGGGCTTTTTTCTCTTCCACAGCTGGCCGCCCCCTGCACAAGGCAGAGTTGGGCCCACCTGACAGGCTGGAGCTTCCAGAGCGAGTCAAAGAGATGGATCTAGAAAAGGACATATCCTACAAAAATAAAAGGGAAGAAAAAAACAAAAGAAAATAAGGGCTTTCCTGACAATGTCTACTCCAAAGCCCCAGGAAGAACAGCCACCTAGGATCACCACCTCATAGGTCCAGAGACCCCTGTCTATGGAAATCAAGTACAACCAACGGAATTCACTCCAGATGTGTCATGTTCTGCCTGGCAGGGAGACGTGTAGAACACATCGGAGTCTCTGTTTCTTTACCCAACCCAACTTGCCGCTTTCAAACAACCAAAATAAAAATAAAAATGAAACTCTGTACTTAAATCAGTAGAAAGAGAAAACAAACAAGACAGCCTGGGGCTTCAGCTGCATCCAGAACAGGCTGCTTGCCTACATCACCAAATAAAACCTGACCACTCAAGCAGAATTCATCTCCAAGTTGACAGCGGCTGCGTACCAGAAAGGAAATGACTTACTCTGGGGTGGCATTTGAGGGCCTGGACAGCTGCCCTGATCTCCTTAATCCAGCTGTGCATGTCTTCTGGACTGTCCGCCTGCAAAACACCCATAGCACTTATGGAGAAATCTTTGGCACTGCGATTTCAGCTTTCAAGTCTGTGATTCAATTCTAAGTTTATGAAATTACACCATTAGAATTGGAAGGATCCCAGAGATCATCCAGTCCAGTGGCTTTCAGACTTTTGAGGACATTTTTTTCTGCAAACTCTTATTTGACACCCCATAAATAAAACAGCTCAAAGTGGATCTGCTCTGCAGTGGGGCAGAGGCCGTCCCGGCTGAAGCCCCTCACCCCCACCCCCCACCGCCCAGAGCACAAATGGCCTCCTGCTTTACAGAAAAGGTAAATGGGGCCCAGAAAGCCAAAGTTCAACGTTTATGGCTGGTCTAGATTCCAGTTCTCCTGACTCCCAATGCAGTCCCTCTTTCTACTACAGCTATCCAAACAGAATAATCCCATTTTCAACTCTAGTCCCGCTAAAGCCAAATCCTCTGCATATCCTCCAACATTCATATTATCTCTAGGAACAGGGCTTCCCTCAGAACACAAATGACCCGGGTCTGTTGTGACTCCATCCAGGCCTGGAGAGTTGGTAGACTCAGGGCACTAAGCTTAACAACATGTAGGACACTGCTAAACCTTTAAAAGGCATATCCCCCAGAAATGCCCACCAACGCCAGAAGGGGGCAGCAGCGACTCTGTGACAAAAGGAAGGAAAATCCAAACACCAAGGAGCGGCAGGTGGAGCCCTCGTAATTCTCAGTGCCTTCTAGCTTTATAGGGGTTGAGTTCAAGTAAACCTAGCAAATGTTTGCTGAGGCCCTCAGTCTTACAGCATCAGGTGCCAAGCACAGAGATGGGACCAGACCAAATTCCTGACCTCCAGAAATTTCTATTCACTAATCTCTCTCTGCCCCCTGTGCCTTCCCCTAACAGTCCCACCATAAATCAGAAGTGTGCATTTGTGTGCCTATGTACGGTATATGTAAACACCACGCTCCAGCCTGCAAAACTCTCCACATACACCCCTCACTTTCTGCAGCCCCCAAATGATTCTTTTACTTTGCACTGTATTTGGATAAAACACTAGTTTTTGTTTTTGTTTTTTGGTTTTGGGTTTTGTTGTTTTGTTTTTTGGTTTTTTTTTTTAATCCTCATACTTGCATTCCTACCCCTTTCTATCACCCCAAACAAACCCACATCGGTTAGGTGTGTGCAGAAGACACTTAGAAAAGAAACAGTGTCACATCCTGGCACGCTGCGTTAATCGGGTATAGCAGCAAGTGCTCAAGGTGAACACCCCTCTCAGGCACTAGAGCTGCAAACTTACGTGTATTCTCTCTCCACTGGGCTTTTCCCAGTTGTGTGACAACCTGATGGTTGGGTTTTCCGAGAAAAATCCATCACTAGTCCAAAAAGATAAACAGGACAAGGTGTCCAAGATCCTTCCAGAAGGTATTTTAGTAGCATCAGACCTACCCTGTTCTGCAAGTAGCACTGCTGGGAAAATGTAATGAACTCATTTAGGTAAAGCAGTTTGAACAGTGTCGGATGCACAGAAAGGGCTTCTTAAGTATTAGTTATCGTTTTTATTATTATTACACATGGGACATGAATGAAGCCTCAAACCTCAATATTATAAATATGTTAACTGCCTTCTCCCTGAGATTTTTTTTTTCTGTTTCCTCATACTCAAACTGCACATAATTCCTACCTAAGGATGAAATTGTCAGGATCAAAAGAGATAACCTATTTGGTTACTTTGAATAGAACGAGATGGAGGTAATTAAATTGTCCATTAAGTAGAGAGACACACGATTTGGTAGGGGGCAATGTTAGACGACTGGGAAAGAGAAAGATGGGACCTGAGGAGAGACAAACGTCTCCCACATCATACAATAGGTCTGGCAAGATCCACACGACAACAGTTTCCAGGGCTACTGAGCTACTCTATCCCCTCCCACCACCCAAGCACAACACAGCACCCCCCAAGTCAAATGCTTCCCCACAAGCCACAGGCCACCTAACTGACTGTCCTTTAAAGCTCCACCAACGTATTTGTACATCTTCTCTAGGAACTTACCTCCATCTAGCAAGGAGCCACTGAATAAGAGAAAACTAGGGACCACCTGACTTACCGTCTGGGAAGTCAGACACAAGAATCAAAATCCTATAAAACACATTTAGATTGTTTCCAATTCTCCTTTAGTATAAGTAATGCTGCTATTCACACCTTTGTGCACAAAGCTTTTTTCATTCTTATGATTCTAGGAAAATTACCAAAGACTTGCGTTCTTTTAAGGCTCTGGTTACATCTGGTCAGAGGGATTTCTGGCCAACAATATAGATTTCACTTACCACCAATATATTATTTTTTTACGTGCACCCTTGCTAGAATTAAATATTACAATTTTTAAGTCTTTGCTAATATGATGGGCAAAATTATTAAATCTCTTTCTGAAAACATTTAGAAATTCAGAGATGGAAATTATTTGCTAGTTATATTTTTCCCAATTCTCTAACTCCACATATGGACATTTTTCCGTTAGATAACCTACAGAGTTAACCAGCCATGAGGAGAGTAATAATAAACATTAGTAAGCATTATTTTAACGTTTGAAAAATGTCATTTAAAAATATTATTCCAATAGAAAAGCAGATATTGTAAGAAAAATTGAGAAGAAACAGACTTCCACTTTATTGAGATCACAATTATAATCTCTAAATTCCTCAAAACCTCAAAAACTGTGTGCAAACATATGGCGTATGTGTATGTCTACCTTTTATGGAAGGCTTGTGCTTAGCTTTCATCAAAACCCCCAAAATATCTTAAAATACCACCTCAAAGGTAGCTTCGTGAACCAGGGGTAAAAAAACAGTGCTGAAGTCCACACACAGCATGGAGAATTGCAAGAAGCCTAAATGATGCTTAAAACTCAGTAGAATAAAAAAGGAAGTACCATGCCTATACCTTCACCTCTTCCTGGCGTGCTTAAGTGTGTGCATTTGTTTTGGGCAATTGGTTCAAAAGAAAAAGTAGGGTTTCTGTCCTTGAGGGTAGTTTTGGAGGTGAGAGGAACAAAGGGTATTAAAAGCATGAGTCACCGTATCCTGATGTTTATTGCAGTCCTACAAGCTTTTACTGAGTACCTACTATCAGCCCAGCACTGTAACAGATGCCACGGTTTAAAGCAATGAATTCCACAGGTCATCAGTAATAGGTCTCCAGTCCCTACCAGGGTGGCTTCTCCTGCAGCTGCCCAACATTTGTCTGTTCCCAACCTCTGCACCTCCCCACCCTGCCCAACAGCTAATAATCCCTGCTTTCTCCCCAGGAACCAATCCCGTCTTTAGACACAGCCTTGCCAGTATGATTGCCTAGACTGTGCACTACATAGTTCAAGATGCTGTCATTCACCCTGTAGTCTAAATTAAAACAGTAAGTATCTATCTTACTTACTGTAAGAGCTCTATACCAACACTCTGCAATTCACATAGGGGCCATCTTATTACTACTCTTATCCTGACATAGCCCCCTAGTTCTGACAACTAGGCCTATACCAAGTTACCCAAACCAGTCTGCACTACATTTCTCATCTGGAGTAACTACATCCTCCTACCTAATACCCCTGACCTTCTATGAAAGGGAAATGGGGAAACGGTGACTGCTGCATGTCTCGTATTCCAAGGATTGAAATCTCATTTTGAACCCTTGCCCAGGACTGAGAACCTGCTGATAAGCTTGCTGACATCCCAAGCTTCAATACCTGATTACTGCCAGATCCTGGATCTTGGTCACCATGATCTATCACCCCAAGCTGATCTCCCCTAGTTGTCTATAGCCACACCTTCTACATCTTTGTGCTCTGCACCAAGCTGCTTTTAAACAACACAAGTGGGTGGGTCCTGCTCTAGCACCTGACTAGGTGACTCCTACTCAGTTCCATAATTCACCAGGTTGATGATCTCAAACAAATAGTTTGGCTTCAGACATTCTGTCTCCTCATCTCTAAAATGGAGATGGTCTCAGATATCACTGTGAATTCAGTGATGTGCTGCCTGCAAACTACTTAGCACTGTGCCTGTGACATCTAAGTGTCCAACACAGGGTAGCATTCTCGGGCACAAATTATATAGATGTGTGACTTGGAAGGCAAATGTGACAGAAGATAAATGACCAACACCTCAGCAGATGGCAGCCAGCCCCATTCTGTTGCCCAAGCCTCTGTCCCTGCCCAAGGAGTCTGCTCACCCTGCCTACAGCTGCCCTGGTCCAGCTTTCCCGGATAGTGAGGATATGTGGTTCTTTCACGCAGGTTTACTGAACATCCCCTAGGAAGCAGGTCAGAATGCCACATAGGCATGGTAGGTAAAGCTGCTGGCACCAAACTGTAGGGGAAGCCATTATATTCTTTTACCTTTCTCATGAAACACAATTTTTACTTGGAACAAATGACTGACAAACTGTCAGACTTACTCAGACTTAGGTAAATGGTGGACACTTCCTCAAAAATGAATGAAATGAGTCTGTTCAGTCAGGGAAAATCATGAAAGCATTTTTTTTTTTTTTTTTTTTGCAATTTTTAGCTTCCAAACAAGATTAGAATTCCAAAAGCTTTCCGTACTTAAAGACTTTATTGGGTCACCTGGGTTGGTCAGTCAGTTAAGCATCCGACTTCAGCTCAGGTCATGATCTCAAAAGTTCATGGGTTCGAGCCCTGCATGGAGCTTGGCGCTAATGGTGTGGAGCCTGCTTGAGATTCTCTCTCTCCCTCTCTCTCTGTCCCTCCCCTACTCAGGTGCACATGCTCTCCATCTCTCTCCCTGTCTTTCTCTCTGTCTCTGTCTCTCTCTCTCTCTCAAAAGAAAAAAGAAAAAGGAAAAAAGACTTGGTTGATGATGATCGTTGTGGTGCTATTAACAAATGTGATTTTTTGATATTATATATAATAAAATGTGTCAACAATTAGAAGATCTGCATACCTCTGTGTGACCACTATTTTCCTAACGGCCAGCGCATGAAGTTACCAAATCATGCATTGGTAAAAAGGATCCATTCAAAGTATGAAACTGACCAGTGGATTTTAATGTAAAAGCATGGAAGTTTACCAATATTGATATTGGCTTCCAATTCCACACTGCACCTGAACACTAAGAAACTACCATTTGTCAAGTTTTCATATAGAATCAAAGAAGACTATCCACAATTATCTGACAAAGCTATTAAAATAGTCCTTTTTTGCAAATACGTATCTGTGCAAGGCCAGATTTTCTTCATATTCTTCAACCAAAACAACATATGGCCACAGACAGAATGCAGAAGCAGATAGGAGAATGCTGTCTCCTTTTAAGCCAGCCATTAAAGAGATTTGCAAAAACATAAAAACAATGCTACTTTTGTTGTGTTTTTTGTTTTAGAAATATACCTATTTTTCATAAAATACTACTTGTGTTAACATAACTGAGTTTTTGGTTGCTATCTGAAAATAAATTAATACATATTTTTAATGACTTTTACTCTATGTTCTTCTCAGTTTTCTACTCTCTCTGAGTTAAGTGCTGTAAACAGACTTGTTCACTCATTTGTTTATTTCAGGGTGATGCTAGTATTCTTTTATCCTGGAAATGTGAGACTAGAAGGCAAACGGTGGTAAAAGTGATGAGAAGCTCTGGTAAATGTGCATACATTCATTCAGATGATGCAACCAATGTCTCTTAAACTTTGTTCTTGTTGGGATTCACATTTCCCAAATCACTCTCTCTAGTCCAAAGCTCTTACCGAGCATAATCGTTCACTTGACAAATACTTATTTAGTACCAACCATGTGTCAGGCACTGTCTACTGAAGGACCTTCATAACACGTCACCTTCAATGTCCCACAGACACTGTCAACTCAGAACCCCCAACACTAGGCTTGCCTTCACACTCACCAGTACCTCCTCGCCTGGCTGTGGTCTAAGTGATTGCTGTTGTCTGACACCCTGAGGCCCAGGCCAAACACCCAGCGGTGTCCTTGCCTCCCCATCTCCCCTCAGCCCACATCCAACCCACAACCAAGTCCCAGAAACAACTCTTCAATAGTTTTTAAGTTGTCCATTTTTCTCCATCCATCCTAGTTCAAGCTTCTTTCATCCGTCACCCAAATTACTACCACAGACACCAAACTTCTCTCTCTACCTCCTGTCTTACCTTTTCTTCATCTGTCTATACTGCCCTGGGCCTGGAAACTCACAGCCAGCACACCATTAATGTGGTTGGTTGAGGGATATCATCGCCACTTTACAGATGAGGAAAACAGGGTTTGAACGTTAGATCACTTGCCCAGGTGGCATTTTTAGAAGGCAAATTTGATTGGGCCACTCCCTGGGTTCAACCTCAATGGGACCCAACCCTCAGGATAAAATACAAGCTCTCTAATAGGGGCTATAAGGCATGGGCCCTCCACACAGGCTTCCCAGCCCTCCCTGTGCCCTGTGCTCCTTTTATCTCCAGGCTTTTTCACACATGCTGTTCTCTCTGCCTAGGCCACTCTTCTCCCAACTGACTCAGTTTAGCTGTGCCTTCCTGCAAGAAACCTCCCCCAACTCCGAGATGGGGGAGATGCCCCTTTTAGGAGTTCCCATGGCAACCACAACTCACTGTCATGGTAGCACTTACACACCAGGTCTTTTTGTTCATTTGCTTCCTTTTTTTTAATTCCCCTAGCCCCTTCAGTGAGGTCGTTCCAACCCTATAACGCATTTAGGCTCTTTTGTCACAGTCTATATGCCATGCTAGAATCACCCAACTGCCTAAGTGATTTTTTAAATTCACATATATTAAAATTTACTCTTTATTTTTATTGCCTTCTATAAAGTTATATTTCATATATCCACCATTACAGTATCATACAGAATAGTTTCACTGCCCCCCAAAACTCCCCTGTGTTCAACAACCCAACACTCCTTCCTCGACCCCATCACACTGTTTTAATTGCCTGTTTACCTGACTCTCTCTCTCCAGTTCACGATCTGTTCTATTTAACACAGTGTCATCCCCAGTATGAAGCAAAATGCATGGCACTCTAAGGATACTCTACAAATACCTGTTAAATTCAAGAACTGGAAACTTTTCGAACCTACAATTTAAACCCTGTCCCTGAATGACAATGGAACCAGCTCTAACAACTCCAGCAATGCTATGCACAGCTCCCTCTTCCCCAGTGACACATGCTTGGGTGAATGAATGGAGCCCACAGGTAGTTAAGGCTGCCAGCATGTCTGCTGGGCTCAGGCAGAATGACCAGCTCAGAAGGGTCAGGACTATGGAGCTGCTGCCCAAGAAATGGGGGAGGGGTGGCCCTGTGGAACAACAGATGGTACTTAGTGGGGAGTGACACTTGGAACAAAGAAAGAGCACTGGGAACCCTGAAAAGCCTTGGCTAGGGAGCCCACATCTAAACCAACACATTGCATGGCAGTCTGAATCCCAGAAATGCGGCATTATCACGATGCTGCATGGATCAAGGCATTCTCTGTAGATTACTAGGCCAGCTTGGGTAGGGACTTGGCATTGAAAGTCTAGGCCCTGCTTGGGTATCTGCCTTTCTCGCTCCTATGATTTAAGAAAGAGCTGGGAGAACTCCAAAGCTGTGGGTGGAGGGAGAAGCTTCTGAGAGCTGAACTGTCAGAGCCCAAACAATGGCTTTCTCTGTGCAGCTGGGCTTTGCACCTGGTGCCTGCACAGGGCCCTCTGTGCTTCGGTTCTTCCGCACACAGCAATGTCCACACAGGCGGGGCTTATAAATACCCTCCAAAGGAGAAGTGAAACCACTGGCTAGTTCTCCTTTTCTCTGCTTAGTTGGCGCCCAGCAGCTGAGAGCAGCTGGTACAAACTCACATTCCCCAGTTCAGAGGCTCAACCTGTTCTTATTATTTTATGGTTGGGAAGCTTCTGGCAAACATCCTGTTTAGAATAAAATGGGACTCAGACTGACTATCAGGGGCTAAATTTACTACCTAGAAACTTCAAACAAAATAAAAGAGAAAGCAGAGGAAAGGGCAAGACCTATCGCACACCATTCACAGAAAGAGAACACAAAAGTCTTCTCAGAGTGAGCCTTTTACCTGTATGTAGAAGGTCCTGGAGCTTGTTATGATTTCAAACAGGTTGTCCCTCATTAAGAGATCACTAGACAAAGAGAAAGCAAGTTACCAGGCATGCCTGCACACACACTGAGGACATGATTTATCCCAAGTAAAGGCTCCTGCGCCCTCTCCCATAGAAAGGGGGCTCCCAGGCCATTCTTCCTCCAGCCTCTGCCTCAAATACCATGACAGGGGTCTCTTCCAGCTTAACTTCCCACAGGTTCTCAGGAGGTCTTGCCATCCCCATGGAAATCCCACACACACACACACCCCACCACCAGTTCTAACAAGATAATGCTCCTTTCCCTCTAAAGCCTCCTGCCTAAGATCCATCACATCCCATACGACCTATAGTTGTGGGGGGAAGGGGCAGTTAGGGGCCAAGATGTATAAAGTTATTTGTACAAAGCACTGCTTTAAGTGCTTTTTTCAGGGTCAAGCAGATGAACATTTTATTGGTTTTATAAATATGTAAATGTAACTAATCAATTATTAATTTTACATATTTATTAATACATAAGATATTATTTATATATAAAGCCATAGAGACAGAGAATGTACCTGTAACATTTTATTAGTTTCAGGTACACAAGATAGTGATGCAGTATTTGTATATATTGTGAACTGATCACCACAAGAAGTCTAGTTGACATCAGTCACCACACATAGTTACAAGCTCTTTTTTTCTTGTGATGAGAACTTTTAAGGTCTACTCCCTCAGCAACTTACAAATATCCAATATAGCATTATTAATTATGGTTACCATACTGTACATCACATTACTAGGACTTATTTATTTTATAAATGGAAGTTTGTGCCTTCTGATCCCCTTTACCCATTTTGCCCACCCCCCACCTCCCACCTCTGACAACCACCAATCTGTTCTTTGAGTGTTTTTGAGTGTGTTATTTTATCCAATGTTTACAACAATCCAGTAAGGAACTTAAGACTTTCCCCACTTTGTGGATGAGGAAACCTAGCCTCAGAGAGGCTACGTGACTTGTCCATGGTGCCGAAGTTAGTAAACAGCAGAGCAAGGAATTGAACCCAGGTCTGACTTCAGAATCTATGCTTTTAAGTACTCCATTACCATTTGCCTCTCCTATGGGAACCAACTCTCACTTCCAAAGCCTTCCTCCCCACAAGCAGCAACCTCATCAGCTTCATTAAATTACTGCTCTGTGCCACCATGTACTGGGTTGAGACGGGGAACCAATGAGATATGGAAGGAGAAACTAGACTACTTTAAGATACTTCAAACTCGGTATGAGTTTGGGAAGAATCCTGACTTCTACAAGGAAAAAGGGGAGATGTAGGTGGTGCCCAGTGACAAACCCTAAACCGGCCAAAATTATTTGCAGTGTTGAGTGCCTGTTGTGTGTATCCAGGTGCTGTGGGCAATACATAAGGAGTGAAAGATCTAATTTCTTCCCAATAAAAGAACCAAAAAAAAAATAAATAAAGCAAAACTATACAATTAGATGTTAGACTGTGTGTTCTTACGCCAAGAGTGAGAATAATTCCAAAAAAGGACTGATTGCAGGCAGAGTTGGCTTCATGAATGAGGACTTGGAAGGACATGGCAGGCACTGAGCCAGTGACATGGGCACCCGGGCAAAGGAGGAGCAAGAGACTAAAGACCCACGTGGGAAGGGACAGCAAGATGGTGTCAGAAAGACCTGGGACCAAATCCTGACTCCACTTGGGGAAAAGATATTGTAGGAATATTTTAAATCTTTGTGGGCCTTTGTTCCCCAACTGTAAAAAGGAGATGAGAAGACCCCCCTTACCAGGCTGGTGACCACAAAGATCAATTTATGAAGTACATAAGGCATCTGCTACCATGCATGTCATATAGCGGTCACTTGAAACATTTCACTGACCATTATTACTTTCTGAATGGAGATGGCTCTTCTTACTGACTAAACTGTTTTCGTTTTTTAAATTACTCACACACATACAGTACACTCATGTCATCGACTACTGAAGAGACGAAAGCAAAGCAAGGAGGAAATCCCCACCCTTGTCACATCTACTTCCCAAGCTACATGTTGCCTTTCAATTCAATTCAGTTCAATTTAATTCAAGTTAACAAATGTTTGTTGACTACGCAGATGCCCTAAAGCTTCCTAACTGGGTTTGGGGAGGCCGCACAGTCTCATAGGCCTGGAACCCGCAGAGCCTTGGGGACTTCTTTCCCTAATGATCTGAAGCTCTCTTAATTCCTTCACTAAGGATTCAGTCTGACTGTGGCAGTGAGAGACTCAGGTGAAGTACAGAGCACTCTTAGGACTCAATGCCATCTGGGCTCGCTAAGCTGCCCAACATGCCCAGGTGGCTGTCCACCTACCTGTTTGCATGGGCCCCTGTGAAGTCAGGAATCATCTCTGAGGATGCAGTCATGCCCAGTCTTTCCTCCACCCACCATCAACCTCTGGAACCACACTTCTGGAACATCCATCACCAGCCACTTTTATGGAATACAAACTGTCACTGGGAACCTCCCTAATCTCTACTCTGCAAATATCATTTGCAAGACTCAGTACAGCTCCAGTTCAGTCCCTGCTTCCTTGGGGTCATGTGGCCTTTTGTTGCCATGTAAGACCTTCCTATGCCTTCATGTGATAACAGTCTGCCTGCTGCTAAGAGCCTCCCTGATGATGTTGGTCTGTAATGCACAGTCCATGGGATGGAGAGACGCAAACAGTCTCTAAAGACTGGAGCTTAAGGGGCAAAAGGAGGACTTTTAAATGTCCAGATGCCCTTGGGTTTCTACAGTTTAGTTCTAAGGGCATCTGTATCTATATTGACTACAGGAGAGAGCCTTTGCCTATGGGCCCCAGATCCCAAAGTCCTCCTATGCACCATGGCACTCTTCCTAGTGGGAAGAGGAACACATTAAAAATACTCGCTATTCCTCTACAAGGGAGTCACACAGAGATGCTGTTAATCACCTTTGTGTTAAGGACATATCCAGGACTTTGTCAAAAAAGGGGAAAAGGCGTAAGAAGTTCAGGGAAGAAGCATTGGAATAAGCAGTGATCTGACCAGAAGTGCTGATAAGTGAGACCTCAGGACACTGTCCCTGCTCTGAGCCCTAAGCCTCCCATGCAATGAGCATTTAATTCTAACACTTGAGAAGCATCCCAACACCACTCTCTTCTTTTTCCCACATTCTTTCTTTTTCTACATCAAAAATTATTATTTAGACTCAGCCTGTCTCCTCAGGGGCCAGAGAAAGGCAAAGGGAAAAGATGAGATGAGCTTGCCCAGTTTGGTCTCTTAGCTGCATTAGTTTGGACGCAGTAAGTGAGATGTCAGGCCCTGTCATGCTCATGGGAGAAAATTCTTAAATAGAGCCTCTGAAGGGTAGTAAATGAAGATTTAGGCAGGCAAATGGGGATTCCTATCAGAAAAAAAAAAGTAAGCAGACATGATTACCCAGATTTGACCAGACACTCATGGGTCTTAAGAACATCCTTGAGAAATATAGTGCGCAGTGGTTCTCGGTCCTGGTGGAAAAAATAAGATAGGTAAATGAGACTATCCACATAATGCCACAACCCAGCCCAGCTGATGAATGTATCTCTCTGATCAGAGGTACACTGCAAACAAGGCAAAGTCTCAAAATAACTATCAAGAGAGGAAAAAGTTCTAAGAAGATATTCTGTGGCTCTGACCACAGAGCAGCTCACTGCGTTGAGGGAGGGAGAAAGCGAAGGCCACGTTACTATTGACGTAAAGATGTACACATGGGATGGATGCTCATAAGACAGAGGCACCCCACAGGCCTGTGTGTGTGCCCACATCTCTACTCATGCACACACATGTCAGTGTCACCTGTGTGCCTCTTGCTTCCATGGCCTGTCAGAAGGGCCCCAGAATGACTACAAACCTGTTCACACTTGAAGTAGCAGAGAGTAAAGTCATCAAGTGCAAAGAAGCGACGTTTCCAGCTCTTCCGCTGAAATAAAAAGCAAGAGCAGGACATTAAGAAGAGGTCCCAGCATTCCAGAGGGTGTTCCAGTTCTAAGCTCCTGGGTACCCAGCCCAATGGAAGCTGGGCTCCCACATTCAATGGGAGAGACGGGGTCAGCAGAGGGAGAGACTTCTTCCTATTAGAGGCAGAGCCTCAGGCATGCAAGGGTGAGTATTTAG
The DNA here is from genome assembly GCF_046562875.1 of Panthera onca. Taxonomy (NCBI): domain Eukaryota; kingdom Metazoa; phylum Chordata; class Mammalia; order Carnivora; family Felidae; genus Panthera; species Panthera onca. The sequence continues at coordinate 161,153,576 of NC_138342.1, read as the reverse complement.
TCCCAAACCTTTCACCGGTTTGGGAGGTGGGCAGCTCCTCCTTGCAGCCAGCTGTCCCCTGTGCACTGCCCACAACCACGGCTCCCAGGAGTCACCAGGACTCACTCTGGCCCCAGCGCTGACACTCACCACATTCCCTTGCTTCACGCAGTAGCCGCTCTTAATGAAGTGGGGCCCAGAGGGAACATGGCTGCCTGTCGTGGGGATGTAACTCTGAGACCTTCGAAGGATGGCGTGGGACCCGGGTTCACTCCCTTCCTGCCCATCCCCACCGTTCTACAAGGAAACAGTGTCAGGATTAGTACTTCCCCTTGCTCCTCACACGGCAAACCCCATGCCTCACCCAGCTCTCTCGGGGAAGCCTCTCTTGCCTCTTTACCCATGATAGCAATCAAAGAAGAAATAACAAGAAAGTAAACATTCATTTTGCTCCCATCAGGCACTGTACTGGGTGCTGTCAGAGAACAAGGCTCGCGAAGTTGGGCAGACCCAGGAAAAGGTAAGGACAGAGAAGGCAAACCAGAAGAGGGGAGAAACACCCTATGGGAGGAGGGACAGTAGGCTTGTTTTGCCCCTGTGATTTACAAGTGCTAGTCTCCCATGTATGGTGCAGGACCATACCGGCCAAAATGCCTCAAGATATGGTGGCCCTGATTTCTGTACTGCTACTGTTCACACCCACCCCTGTCCCGGGTTTTCTTGGCCACCCCATCTGCACTGGCTCCCCCACCCACAACTACCTTTCCTCAGTGCAGCCCACCTCTGTGCACATCACTGGCACACTATGGACACCCCCATACCCCTGCCCCCTCCTGCCCCCGCCAGAAGCCCCAGGTCCCAGCACCTGATTGATGGGCGTGTGTACCACCACCCCTCCGATGATCTCGGTCTTGTAGGCCACCTGCGGCTTCTTCTCTAGGGCTGGAGGAGCTGCTAGGCTTTTCAGAACCTCGGTAGTCAGGGGCAGGCTCCCAACTTTGGGCACCTGGCAAGAAAGACAGCTTAGGAAAAGTGGGGAGGCAAAAGAGGATTAGGGAAGAGGTAAGAAAAGCTAACATACCAAATTGTAGTAAGACATTCTTCTCTTCCTCAGCCCTTCCATCGACCCATTCCTGAATACGAGGAACTCTGCCAGCAGACCCCTATACGCACATGCACACGCACACACACAATTACCGAGCACCCACTGTGAGCCAGCCCTTCCCTGACTACAGACCAACCATAAGACAGCAAACAGACATACATGCCCCACCCTAATAGCACGGACATTCCAACAACAGAGACTGACCAAAAAATGCACGGCCAAACAATAAGAATAATTATAAATTGTGGGGAGTGCCATAAAAAAAAATAAACAGGAGCTGAGATACAGAGGTGCAGGGGAACTATTTGAAACGGAATGGTGAGCGGAGGTATCCAGAGGAAGAGAGATGCTGGAACAGTAACCCAGAGATGAACAGCAACCAGGAATGTAAGGAGGAGAAAGCATGCTAGGCAGGGGAACAGGTAACATACATGTGGGATACGGAACAGAATTAGGGGACCATGAGCTTTGGAGCCCAAGGACCCGGGCTACCTACTCCTGACCTGTCACTGACTGAGTGACCTTTGGCACTGAACCTCTCTTTAGGCCAAAACTGGCCCATGTAGAAAACAAAAAGGGTAATAATATTTATATCGTAGTCACTGTACTTATCAAATGACAGAGTATATATATTTTTTTAATTTTCAAAAATAAAAAATATAAAAGTACAGTTGACCTTTGAACAACACAGGGGGTTAAGAGCACTGGCTCCCACACAGTAAAAACTCCATGTATAACTTATAACTCTGAAAACTCAACTACTAATAGCCTACTGTTGACCGGAAGCCTTACTGATAACAGACATCATCAGTTAACACAGATTTTGTATGTTCTATGTATTATATACTGTATTCTTACAATAAAGCTAGACAAAATAAAATATTATTAAGAAAATCATAAGGAAAATACATTCACAGTTGTACTGCAAAAAAACCCTGCATATAAGTAGTTCAAACCTATGTTGTTCAGGGGTCAAGAATATTACAAAATATTTTAATTAACATTTCACAAATGGTACTCACATTTACAAACACAGCCCTTTTGAACAGTTATCTTTTTTTCTCTCTTGGAAGAATTAGGGCACCACGGACAATCACATAATCACAGAATTTTTATGGCTCTTTTGACACCACAGGCCACAGGCTGCAAACTGGTGGCCTGAAGGCAGATTCTGGCCAAACTATGTGTTGTTGGTCCTATGTAGTGTGTTTTTCAATCCACAGTTCCAATGTGGAATATTTTACCTAAAAATCCAGACTTCCAGTTAAGCAGCATTTCTCTCTTAAGATGGAGAACACTCCTCAGTTTGCCACTGTCCCTATCATGCTCCCCAACACTGAGGCCACAAGCCAGGTGCTGTTTATCCTCATTTATGTTGTTGTTTTGCTTCCTCCTTCCTCATTTCACTCATTTATACTGGAAATTCCAATAACATCTTTCATTTTGTAAGAAAATAAGAGAGGCCCAGGCCAATCAAGTCAATCGCCCAAAGCCGTGGTCAATAACTGAACAGAGACTAGATCCTAACTCCCTACCAGGGCGCAATTTCCACAGCATCACAAAGCCCGTCCTTCACAAGTCTCACACTCTATGCGGATCTAGACACGAGTAAAGCTAACATCTTTCATTTCTATGGCCTTGGGAATCAGAAGGACCTAAGAATCCAGACTTTTCAAGAGCTCATAGCTCAGGGCCCTTTGAGAACTCTGCCAAGGATGAGACCAAAGACTACTCCATTCCATGTCTATTCAAAGGGTTAAGACCACTGTGATTATGCTGGAGCTCCAGAAAGAAGATGACATCCCTGGCCTGTGCATTCCATTTACATAGGCAAAGGTGACCTCCACCCACCAGCTCTCCAGATGGAGCCAGAAATCTACCTTCTCTCCCTTCCAGCTGTCTGAACTGCAGTTCCCACCTCAGTGGGTCCCATTCAGGGCCACACAATGTGTCAAACTCTACTGCATGGTCTCTACCTCAAGCAATCTGCTGCATGGTCTCTACCTCAAGCAATGTCTATGAAGTAGGCATTATTTTCTCCATTTTATAGAAGAGATCAATGAAAGCTCATTCAAAGGAAGTAAATTTCCCCTAGGACTGCCTGACTCTCCATTGCTAAATGCCCCACTACCTACCTATGCCACCTTTTCTTCCCTGAGCTTTGCTATAATGTGATGGGACCCCTTTAGGGATGTTGATTATGGCTGGGATGTTTAGTGATATCATCATCATGGAACAACAGAAGCTCCCCTCAAGTGACCTAAATGAATTCTAGCAAAGAAAGGAGGGATGTAGCCTTTTAGACTTCCCAGTGGCCAGCAAAGGACTCATAGAAGCTTAGCTGTTGTACTGCCTCTCAGAATCTTGTCATCATAGGCTGCATCTGACCATCTACACGGAGCCTTTCCAAAGCCTCCAGCTTGTGGAAGACAAACCCACAATAACTGCCCCAGAGCTTGAAAACAAGGTCATTCTTTTGGTTGGTCCATATCCCCAGAGGCCTAATTAAAGGTGTGCCCTCCTCCATCTCCCTGTGGAGTATTCTCTGATGGGGGATATCCTTATGAATCTCATTTGCAATGTGAAATGAAAATTACAGGGACATGAGGCACCTGGCTCAGTTGCTGGAGCATATGACTCTTGATCCCGGGGTTACAAATTCAAGCCCCATGGTGGGTGTAGAGGTTACTTAACAATAAGAAAAGAAAGAAAGAAGGAAGGAAGGAAGGAAGGAAGGAAGGAAGGAAGGAAGGAGAGAAAGAAAGAAAGAAAGAAAGAAAGAAAGAAAGAAAAGAAGAAAAAGAGAAAGAAAGAAAGAAAGAAAGAAAGAAAGAAAGAAAGAAAGAAAGAAAAAGAAAGAAAGAAAGAAAAAGAGAATTACAGGGACTCATCTTACTTCCACCAGGCATGTCTAGACTGCAATGAGGAACAATCCAATGGGGGCAGGAGGCTGTGCTTTACTTTTACTGCTCAATTTTCAACAGTTTTGGGAAATGTAGTAAGTTGAATAATGTCCCCTTAAAACCATCCACCCACAAACTCAGAATATGACCTTATTTAGAAATAGGGTCTTTGCAAATATAGTTAAATTAAGATCAGGTCATAACCAGTTAGGGTGGGCCCAAAGTCCAATGACTGATGCCCCTTTTAGAAGAAGAGAGGACACACAGACACACAGGCCATAGTGATGGAGGCAGAGATGGGAGTAATGCAGCTATAAGCCAGAGCATACCATTTTCTTCAGTGATAAGGACCCAGTGGCCTCAGCACAAAATGAACAGTGATCTGTGGGCAGATAAACTCGATCTATCCTGGTTCCATAAACTTGGGCAAGTCACTTTAATCTCTATATATTTGTATCACCCCATTTATAATTGGGAATAATAACACTTAAGGTTTTTATATGAGGCTAAAATGAAGCCATGTATGTAAAAATGGTGTGTAATCTAACAAAGTTTACAACTGTTGCTCTTTTTAAATATTTTTAAATTTTTAAAAAATGTTTATTCATTTATTTTTTGAGAGAGAGAGCAGGAAAGAGTGTGCGTGTGTGAAAGGGGGAGGGACAGAGAGAGAGAGACACAGATCTGAAGCAGGATCCAGGCTCCGAGTTGTCAGCACAGAGCCCAATGTGGGGCTCAAACCCACGAACCATGAGATCATGAGATCATGAGATCATGACCTGAGCTGAAGTCAGACGTTTAACCAACTGAGCCACCCAAGTGCCCCTTTAAATATTTCCATTAACTCTTTTAGGTCTTGGAAGTCATAGGGTTCTGGGTGTTTAATCTCAGCTCTACCATTTACCCACCTCTAGATTTTGGGCAAGACTCTGATTTCCATCTTTCTCATCTAAAAAAGGGTAATAAAACCATTTATAAGAGTGATGTGAGAGGGGTGAATAATATGGCACGTGTGAGAGCTTGGCTCGATACATTATCTGTTCCCTCATTCATCTCTGTATCTGCCAAAGTCCCTGATGCTGCACTTTGTATATAAGGTGCCCTAAAATAAGTAGGCATGCCATCAATGTGATGCCCAGTCCACATCTTCCTTCATCCCAGCCTCCCTTAGGAAGGACACAAGATACAGGACGATATGGAAGTAGAAAAAGAAGTAAACCCTTCCAGGGCACAAACTGAATAGGAAATAGAGTATCCATCCTCTTCCTTCTATCCCACGAGACCTTTGACAGGAGGAGTGAAAAGATATATGAATGGAGTAAAGTAAAGTAAGGGGGATCCTGGAGACTATGAGACCCAGCAGAAGGCTCTGACAGTCCAGCAAGCCTCTGGACTCCCAGCCTCTGGGCACCGCCATGCTCCTTCCCACTCCTGTGGCTTATGACTTCTGTTCCACACGGCCAGAAAAAAGGTGGGGGAACCTCACTACTGACAGCAACTCTATGCTCAAGGCACAAAAGAAAGGCCCCACCTCCTACCAGGCTTTGTAGCCCAGTTTACGAGGCAGGACAGAGAAGGAAAGCCATGAGAGAATGCCGAAAGAGAATAAAGTATTAGACACTGAAAGAAGCTCCAAAAGTGTGTCAAACACAGAAGGGTGAAGACCGCATCATGAACGAAGGAAACCTGTACTAAGATCCGCACTCTAGAGTCATGTGCACAAGCATGTCGGTTAGCACACAAATGTGAGATAGCTGCACTCTCCCTCCTTCCCTTCTGTTCTCTTTTCACAGGTGAACCAAAGTTTATAAAAATAACAAGCTAATAAGCCAGACCACCTCAATGACTGAATTGTACTCTGCTTGAGACTGCCGTCGCAAGTGCTGGATAGGTGTATGGATTTCTCCTATTAATTTACTCACAGAAACCCTGAGGTATTTGGGAGAATAATCTGCCCCAGTACATAGGGTTACTATTAGAAGTGACTAGAATGTAAACTAGTCTGACCATATGATAAGAAAATGAACCATCCAGGGGCACCTGGGTGGCTCAGTTTGTTGAGCATCTGACTCTTGATTTCGGCTGAGGTCATGACCCTAGAGCCATGACCATAGAGATGAGCCATCATCATAGAGATGAGGATTGAGCCCCTCATCAGGCTACGCAATGAGGATGGAGGCTGCTTAAGATTCTCTCTCTCCCTCAACCCCTATCCCCATCTGTGTGCTCTCAAAAAATTTTAAAAAAAGAAAAAAAAAGAAATCAATCTTCCAATTACAAAGTGGACAGAAGACATGAACAGACATTTCTCCAAAGACATCCAGATGGCCAACAGACACATAAAACGATGTTCATCATCACTTATCATCAGGGAAATGCAAATCAAAACTGCAATGAGATATCACCTCACACTGTCAGAACAGCGAAAATCAACAACACAAGAAACAAGAGGTGTTGGTGAGGATGTAGAGAAAAAGTAGCACTTGTACACTGTTGGTGGGAATGCAAACTGGTGCAGCCACTGTGGAAAACAATATGGAGGTTCCTCAGAAAGTTAAAAATAGAACTACCTTATGATCCAGCAATTGCACTGCTGGGTATTTACCCAAAGAATACAAGAACACTAAGTCACAGGGATACATGCGCCCCTATGTTTATAACAGCATTATCCACATTGCCAAGACATGGAAACAGCCCAAGGATCCATCAACTGATGAATGGATAAAGTGGTATACACACACACACACACACACACACACACACACACACACACACGAATATTACTTGACCATAAAAAAGAATGAAATCTTGCCATTTGCAAGGACATGGATAGAGCTAGAGAGTATAAGGCTAAGCAAGATAAGTCAGAGAAAGACAAATGCCATATGATTTCATTCACATATGGAATTTAAGAAAACAAACAAGCAAAAGAAAAATAAAAGAGACAGAGAGAGACAAATCAAGAAACAGACTCTTAACTATAGAGAACAAACTGATGGTTACCAGAGGGGAGGAGGATGGGGGGATGGGTGAAATAGGTGATGGGAATTAAGGAGTGCACTTGTGATGAGCACCGGGTGACGTATGAAAGTGCTGAATCATTATATTGTACAACTGAAACTAACATAACACTGTATGTTAACTAACTGGAATTAAAATAATAACTTAAAACAAAAATAACTAAAACAAGAATATCAATCTTCTCAGCATACAAACCACAGTTTACATGCCACAAGCCTGCCTATTATTGATGAAATGTCTAGTGGTTTTTTGGCCCCCAAAACATTAAGTTTTCCCTCTCCTCGTTCCTACCCTTCTTTCTTTTTCTGTATTTCTAAGGAAGAAGAAAGGAGTGCACCAGTCAAAGAGAATGAGACTACTCACAGAGCAGTCAGTGAACTAGCTCAGTGATGCTTTTCAAATGGAAGGCTTCTTCAGGACAGGTTGGTGGATGGCCCGGACTGACCCCCAGGTCACCTCTTAAAGGAAGAAGAGTATCTCCCCCCTCTGTGCCAGTAAAAAGTTCTGACTTCCCTCTTCATATGCTTTCCTTTTACTCTGCTTCTCATAGTCAGCAATCCATCTTCCAATCCCACCACACTCTGAATCAGCACACCAGAATTACCCAAAACACGACAGAGCGGGAGCCCTCCCAGGAAGCGCAAAGGGGACGCTCCATAAACTTCCCCTTGAACTTGATTCAAACTCAAACTCTCAGTTCAACTTGTGGTTAGTCAGCCAAGGTGTAAGAAGAGGTAGGGGGAACTGGGTCTGAACCGGCTCCTGGGAAAGCCCCTGCCGTCATCTGAGCTTTTCCCTACCCAAAATGGGCCACGTGCTGAGAAGGGGCACGGACTCCCTCCAGAAAGGAGAAGGAATCATACATACGGTGATTTTGCTGGCTTGGTTCAAGGCTTCAACCCAGTCCTTCAGATCTTTCTGGTCATTAGCTTGAAGGAAGTACCTCTGAGAGAGGGCATTGATGACTGCAATCGTCATGGGGAAGAAAAGAGGAAAGACCCAGGTGAGAACACATGCAAGACAAAAAGACTCCACAAAACTAAGGTGCCAAAGTAGCAAGGTGGAGGATTCTACGAAGCAGATGAAGACATTTGTCATGACGCAAAGTCAGCTGCATGAATATCAGGGAAGCAGCAGGCTGTAAGTGCTGTCTCTTTAAAAGTGTGAATTAGTCCATCACCTGTCGTTAATGTTCTAATAACCCCCTTAATAATACACTGTTGTACAGCGATGAGGCTTCTAGTCCACCACCACCAAGATACATGCTTGAACTGCTTTTTAGAGGTGCTCACAGATTTACAGTCATGATGATACATATATAATTTTGGACCCAGTGCTCCTTGTTTTTACTGGCACAACTGGCCTGGGTTAGGAGCCTTGTCTGTGGTAGGAAAATGGAACAAAGCTTGCCTGAGATCAAATCTGTGACCCTGACCTTATTTTCCACCTGTTCTTTCCTCTGAGCACTCCATGAGGTCAATAATTTACTTTTGGGTTCATTATTTATCTTTTAGATCTGCTGACCACAAAATCTGAGACAGTAATTTCTGAGCTTAGCAATGATATTTGAAAGAAACGGGACAATGAGAGCACCAAAGAAGCCTGAACCAGCCTGCAGTTGGGAGAGATGACAGCTCAAGTCACTATTTTATTCTTCTAGCATAAATAAGCCAGAACTATAAGAAGTAAGCATCATGCAGTACACATTGAATTCATTAGTTCATTCAGTCCCTCAACAAATATTATTGAACAGCCATTATATGCCAGGAACCGCTGTATGTGGTGAGGAGACAGCAGTGACAGAGCAAAGGGATATCCCTGCTTCATGGAGCTTGCAAAACCACCCTAGATAAAAACAGAAGCTACTTGTTAGTATCTGCTTATAGAACTTTGTACAGTACTGAGAACACAGTAGGAGCCAAATAAATACTGATGATTTAATTAATGACTAGAGGCAGCCACCGAGCAATGCCCTCTCTGCTTCCTGTGTCACTCCCAACTCTTCACTCATCTGGCAACACTGAGACACTCGACAGGATACTCTTTTCCATTGTTCCTCCAGCTCCCCCCCCAAGTCTCCACCTTTCCTGAGCACACCACTACAGAGTTGGAGATGAGGGTTCCCAGAAACTACCAGTAGATACCTGTACCCTGCCCTGTGGAGTCAGGAAAACGGAAACGTCACTGCTCCCTGCACCTCTGTCTTATGCTATTAACGGTGTTCACAGGGAGACCAAAGAAAGCAGTATCACTTGACACCTAGCAACATCGTGGTGACCGAAGTCACTCATATACACAGGGCATAAGTCACATGTGATCACAGGACCGTCTCCACACAAAAAGGAAGTTGCTGTAGGAGTGTTCGGAGAACCCATCTTCCAGTTCAGTACTTACCGAAGCAAAACGGAGTTTTTGGTTTCTGCTTTGGTGTAGCTACGCTCACCTAAATCAAATAAAAAACAAAAGAAACAAGAATATATTTCTAACATTGTTGTAAAAGAAAACAGTGTTTTCTTTTCAAATTTTTTTATTGTGAAACTTCTCACACAAAAAAGAAGAGTATATAAAACATACATAAACATTCTGAAGAATAATAATTAAATGGAAACCCTATACTCACGATCCAGATTAAGAAATAGGCCACTATCAATCCTCTTTCTTGGAAGCCTTTTGTGTGCCTCTCCCTGATAGAATCCCACCCCCACCCCTCAGAAATAAGCACTATCTTGATGTCTATATTAATCTTTATCTTTGTAAAAATGCTTTTAGAAACCACTGAGTCCTAACAAAATTCTCTTTGGACCACACAACCTGTACTTGCCCCATTCACACTACAAGATTCCACTCCTCTCGCAACCACCGACCCCCTCCCTAAACAGTTCTCCAAATTAAAGATGGTATTGCTACACACACATAGATTCCAATTAAAGCACACAGAAAGGTCACGCAGTGTGCATTTGGACATGCTGATCAGTGCCCTTTATATCTACCCTAACTGTTGAATCACAAAAAATAAGAGGGGCCCATGGAATCAGAACATACTTATGTATTTAAAAGAAGACAACAGAAGAAAGTAGAAATATGTTTATAGCTCCTGTTCTTTCATATTGTTTTATCAATCCTACCCCTTTCATGTACACTCCTGACTACATGCAGAGGTAAACCCATGTCACTCTGGTTCAAACCCACTGAACCAATAAAGGAAAACAAATCATATTCCATCATATGCCCACAAACATTAGGTGACTACTCTTGTTGTAGGTTGAATAGGAACTGTACCTGGGATTTCTAAGGAGGCACCTTCCCCCCGCCCTCAAACCCTAGGTTAGGAACTATTTCCACATTGTCATCATGCCCCTGTGGACACATTCTCTCAGTCCCCTTTCCAAGCAATGGCCTTCTCCTACTTGTATGAGATCTGAAAAAAAAAATACCTTGCCCTCCAACAAACAAAATGAATATAGCATACTCAACATTAATACATCAATCATTAAATGTCTATGTAACATTATATAAACCTCCTCGACATTATATAAACCTCTTTGACAAGTGTTTGCAAGATGTCACATTAAGTCAACTTCGTTCATGTTTCAGTGAAACAGTCAAAGAAATTTCATTACATTCGAAAATAATTAGTAGCTTTGATTTTCTTAGTTCGCAAGAACCCTCCTGGATGGGCAAGATGACTGCTAAAAAATTACAGCCAATCACAAATTAGAGTTACTCAGCCGAATCATTCCAAATATCAGATGACTGAAATCCTTTCGAATATTTTACAGCCAATTATATTTAATGAGGGAGATGGTTATATTCTGATACGTTCACCATCATGTGAGGTGGAGGCCTTAGGCCTAACGAAAGTCTTTAAACAGTCCTGAAACACAAAGATTTAGGCAAAGACGAACACATATATCCTAAGTTCAGTCACAGACCACCCAAATTCAGGCATGTCTTCGCCATTCCCAGAAACCACTCAGCAGAGCTCCACGACATCATAGTTCTTTGCCCCTGTGCTGCCTGGTGTTCCTGGGTTTGAGATCCTGAATTCCATCTGAACCACAGTATGTGCCTTTATCCTGCTTGTGTCTGATGTTCTGATCTGTCAGTGTCTCATTTTCTTGCTCTATCCCTCGGCATCCATGTTCCCCCTGCAGGTCCTTACGCCCAAGGTCCATGCCCAAGGTGCATGCCCTACCCTCCACTCCTGTGTAGCTCTGACCATCACAGAACTAACTGCCTGGCCCTCAGAACCCACCCATCTCACGGCTTCTTTGTACTTGAAGCTTTCGGATGGCTTTGTAAAGCTGGGCACTTTGAGACCTTCTGGGGCTTATTTGGAGATACACCTCTTTCTCCCAGAAACTGACTTTTATCACTGACCAGAGAAAGCACCACTGGCAGAGACTTTTCACCAGGTTGGGTGACAGAGAGTCGACTCCGACCACAACTTATCAGCAGCCTATACTGAAAGACTACTACCAATATGCTTATTACAGCAACTGAAACCAAGAGATCATCTGGTTTTTCATTTGTTTTTATATGTTTATCCAGTTTTCAGTCAGGGGACGTGCGTGATTACATGCATGCACGTCTATAATTTGCCCCATGCCTAACCACGGAAGGAGTATCTGGCAAGGCTGCTAGTTCTTTGCTGAATCAGTTCTAGTTCTGCCCTGATAGGCTATTTAGCGAGGGTCACACCCTCAAAATTTCTGATCAGCTTCCCAATTAGCAAAGCCAGACTGCAATTACAAGTCCCCTTCTTACAATCACAGAATGGCAGAAGAGGAAAAGAAATGTCTCTAGCTGTGCTGTGTCCTTCGGGGAGAAGGGCCAAGGTACAGGCTTCATTTACTTTGGAGAGTTAGCTCTGGCCTCCCCGACATCCTGGGGACTGTGGCAGCAGAATCCCTGCCCCCATGGGACTGTAAGTATAAGCCCTCTGCTCTCCACCCCACCTCATGTTGGTGATCAGACCAGCCTGTGCAGCCTCTTTCAGATGTAGTGAAGGAACAGAGGATCCTGAAAAAGTATGGCGGACAGCTTAACTATAGTGGGTGTGGCCAAGTGCTACCATCTGCCTGCCCTGAGGTGGCCACAGTTAAGTAGCTGCATGGCGGTGATTGACTGGTGGGTCCTGAATTATGCAAGCAATGAAAGGAGGTCAGGATGTGAGGCGGGGTATGGGCGCGGGTCACCCACAGAGTGACGCAGATAAGGCCACTCTACAGCGCAACAGCCTCTCAGGAACTCGCTCTTATCAGATCAAATACAGACCACAGGAGCAGCAAACTCATCGGTGGCAGGGCACTGTTTAGCCGGCCCCATCCTGTCTGCCCCTGGCCGGAAGTAGAGCTGGGGCCCCTCTGGCAGAAGCAGCAACAGCAGAACACGGTCTTGAAGCTCTAGGGTAGCTCTGCCCCGTGTCCAGGGTGACCCTGCCCTTTCAGGTGACATCAAGAGCAGAGGAAGAAGCAGTCAACTACACAGAATGGTTGGAGGGGTTCTAGGTAGGGGCCTCCGGACCAGCTTCAGGGGGTCAATGAGCCCTGAAATCACAGGCAAAACTGGGGTGTGTACACACAGACATACTTTACCTGGAAAAGGAGTTCACACTCTTCATGCAACCCTTAGAAGGATCCGTGACCACGACTCCCACCCCCCAACAACAAGAAGAACCAGTGTTCTAGGAAGGTCTTCCTTATAGCTAGCTGAGGGCAAGGCCCTGACAAAGCGGGACACAAGCTGGGAGTGGGATGCTGGTGCTGGCTATATACAAGAGAAGAGCCATCCAGCAAAGTGGGAAGGTGATGGCACCAAGGCCACCTTCAGACATTTTCTAGTTTGCCCAAAACCTGGTTCTACTGCCATTGGTGCCCTGGACATCAGGTCAAGAACATTCATCTCTGTTGGCCTTTCTGAAGGAACTCCTCTTCCCAACACTAGCCCTCAAGAAAGAACTATGGAAGAGCACGCAGCATCCCCCCCCCCCCCCCCCCGCAACCCCCGCACAGAGACCACACACACACCACAAGCCAGGTCAACACTGTGGTTAAATGCTTTACTCTAGGGGTGGGGGGGCAGGGGTGCTACCTAGGGGTTAACAAGAAATAACCTGGAAGGCTAAATTTGATGCCAGCACCACAGCTCAATGTTTTTCTGGGAAAACCCCTGCTTTCTGGCACTGGGTCAGGCAGGAGTTAAAGGCTCCTCTCAGCTCCATGTAACCTGACCCTGTGGCAGCTGTGGGTTTCTGCATAACACCCACCCAGGCCTGCATCTCCCAAGAAGGGCTAAAAGGCATGCCCATCCTTTCTAAATGAGGCAGCCTCCAAAACTGAGAACTCTAAAAGCCCTCATCTGAGCTGCATTTATAAATCATGATTCAGCAGGAGATTGTATTCACTTTTCCCTAATCAAAAAAGAAAAAAAAAAAAAAATCTCCAAAACCCTTTCAAACAGGAGAGGGTTTGGAATTTCACTAATAATGAGGTTCTCTGCTCCCCCTCTGATTCTGTTCCTCCAAGCCTCCTGGAGAAAGACCTAATGAGCTCACAACAAGACCCGACAGGCAAGGGGAAGGCCCAAACCTCTGGCCGGCCTAGCCCCGGAGGCGGCCACATCTCGCACCACAAGGCAAGCACAAATTGCCCACAGCTGTGCTAGCAAAGCTTTGCTTAAAGCCCTGCTCCCTTCCCGCCGCGCCCACCCCCCCCCACCCCCCCCCACCAGGTCATTATCTCCTCTCTCTAATCCGCTCAAACCCTGCCCTGCATCTTCTGCCTTTGTGCCCAGCTGTGTCTGCCAGACCCTGCCCGCAGCCCCTGCAGCCGCCTCCAACTCCAACCCCCCCCCCACCCCCCCCCCCCCGCCAGCTGGGATGGCAGGCTGAATACAAGGGCTCCCAAAGCTCATTATGAAAAGGAGCCAGTGGTCCCTCAGATCTGGGTCCCCCTACCGTGTATCAACCCCTGAGGGTGGGAGAATGTGGACAAGGAAGCAGAGATTCCCCAAGAGGCCTGAAGTGAGGGGTGCGTGGGGAAAGCAGGACTTCCGGAACCTTTGTGCTGGCTGGGCGCCACCTGGCTCTTCTCATTGGACAAAGAGTTCCTCTTTCTGGCGAGGCACTAAATCCCCCGGCCTTTTTTATCTCTGCTGCATCACAGGTCAGCATTGGTGCCTGCTCCAGGGAGGGGCCGCTAAAAGAAGCTAAATTCAGCAGCTATGTGTGGGCATCATCAACCAGCCCTCTGCCTCCCACCCCCCCCACCACCGCCCCCTCTCTGCCCCGTCTCTGCTCTGAAGGGGGGCTGATCTACCATCCACACTAACTGGATGGGGGATGGCCCGTCAGCCCACCTGCCAGACCCTCCAGCAGTCATCTGACTGCTGAATGGTTCCCTGGCACAACTGAGTGTCTTCCCGGGGCTCTCTTAGCCTTCCCTCCAGGAATCCTGTCCAGGTGATTGATAATCCAGCATAGCCCGAACTCTTTCTGAGCCGCTCCTTTAGAACAAGACCCCTGGGGAGAATCTTTTAGAGTCACTAGGAGGTTTCGTCGTTGTTTTTGCGCTCCTTTTTGCCCCAGTTTCGAAAAAAAGTCATGCCCCACTCCTATCCCCACTACCAATACCTCGTTGGCAGGAGCTGGGAGCATCACTGATGTGTCCCAGAAGGAAGAGGCTTCAGGCTCAGCTCCAAGAACCTGTGAGCCACACTCCACCCAGCCCTGGTCAGCAGCAAAGTTCCAAAGGCAAACGTGAGGACAGGGGAGCACTTCACTGCCCATGGAATACCCCCAAATGCTAACGCCAGAAGAACTGGACATTTCTTGTTTAGATACTAAACCTATTTAGAGAACATGAATTCCCAGAGCTCCAGGAGAACATTACCTTCGAGATGTAGGTCAGCTGCAAAGATCCAACAGCTCCTGCCCCAATTGCCAGGTTCTGAAAGACAGATGTTTTTCATTTTGAGAAGGATGATGCTACGTGAGGCAGTGGAAACAGCGCTAAAAGACAGAAGACCAAGACTCTAGTCCTGGCTTTGCAACCCTGAGCAAGCCACTTACCCACATTCTTGAGCTCACTTTCCTCTCTAAAACAGTGATAATTCTTGCCATGTATATGTATACACTAATGTTATCCTTGGCCTTACTTACCACAGAGGGCTGTGTTCTAGGACAGTGGTGAAAAGTGGGAGCTCCACCATTTGACAGTGAATACGTTCCTGAACCACTAAGCCTCCACTTTCTTTTCTGTAAAAATAGAGATGATAATAGTACCTACCTCATAAGGCAGCCATACGGATGACCTAATACATTTAAGGGCACTTGGAGTTGTCCCTGGTACATAAATGACTCTCAACAAGTGTTAGCCATTATATTTTTTCTTTCCTGACTGCTCTGATCTCCGTGGTGGCTTGGTCCTGTTTTATGCCACTCTAAGTTCTTTTTGTAATAAACACAGTGCAGATTCATACAATACAGAAATTAGAAAATACAGCTGTTCGGTTTATTTTACAGGAGCATTACGAGTACCAACTGGAATGATGTCTGTAGACCATAAAACACTAAGTAAATGTTCTATTAAAACAGCAAGAAACTCACAAGCACCTTGTCGGGCAATATTCTATCTTGGCACAATCTCTTTGGCTTTCTAATTTCTCCACTGTTAGAAATGAAATAATGATGACACAGGGATGGTAGCATATCAAAGAAATGACCGGGGTTAGAAATCACAGCTATGGAGTTTCTAATTTATAACGTGGAAAATTCACTCCCCCATGGACCTGAGACCCTGTCCACAGCTCCTGGTGACCTCTTAAACTGTTGCAATAGCCTCAAAGAATAACCCTGAAGTCCCCTTTACCTGGGGTTATCTCAAAGCAATAAACAGAGATGAATCTTGGATAATGAGAATTTAGTGAATTTCCTAAAGGGTTAGCAGTGAAATGACCGGTCATTCCAGAAGACTGCCCTTAAGAAGTATCTTACATGGCAGGGAAGAGTCCTTCTAGGCCCAATTAACTAAATTAACACACATCACTTGAAGCAAATGCAAGATATGAAATTTTCTATTCAGGAAAAAAGGGATGGGGATAATACCACAGTGAAAGGATTCTCAGAGCCCTTAAATTTTAGAGTAAGAAATTCAGAAAGGATATTCCCCCTCTCCCTTTTACAAATGAGGCTATAAATCTAAAATGCTGCCTTGTGAGTCTCCAGATTAGCATTTCAAATATGGATGATCTGATTTACACATTTTTTTCAAATACACAGTGACAGCATTTTGTTTACTTTTAAGGAAACCTCTATTGGATAAAGAGAGATAGGTCCTGTGCCCCTAAATCAGAGTCCAAAAAGGAGCCACAGGACTCCAAAAGGCCAGTGAGCATCTGACACTGCCCCAAGGAGACCGTGAGTCACTCTGGATGGACACATGGAGCCACGGGCCTCTGCTGGACACAGAGCACCTGGCCCACTCCCAGCCCCCATTTGGCATTGGAGGAAAGTGAGGGGATTTGTGAGTGAGGGGATTTGTTCCACTTCACATAAATGCTCAGATCTCCTGACTTCAACCCAATGCCCTAGAAGCAAGCAGCACGATAAAATTTTAAAAGCTCGAGTGGTTGGAATTCTGGCTGTGACATTATCGCCCTATGACTGCAGGCAAGTTTCTGTACCTATAAAATGGAGACGACAAACCCTGTTTCATAGGCTCATTGTGAGAACAGCATGAAAATGCAGAGGGAGAGCCCAGCACACGGCAGCTCCTCTCCCCGACCCACAAGGCTAATTACAAGATACACATGCCAAGTCTCAGAGCTGGTCTTGCACAACTCCCTCTCCTCACCCCAAACCACAGCCCGAAGGCCTCCAGAGGTATCTGGAATTATGAGAGATGAAGTGAGATCTGGGGAACCATTCGGGCACTAACCCACACATAATGACAGATATGAGCCGATCAGATTTCAACTACTTCATCCCCCCCACCCTCTCCATTGCTCCCCCCTCCGCCCCTTGCCTCCTTCAGCTCTCCCGCTGCAGAAATACACAGCAGCCGTTCTCCAGGCCCAGCTACCTGAGGGCAGGGGCGTCTTCACCACCTTCACCCACAGCCTACCCCTCAGTCTGCTTCTAGGCTCACATGCACCTCCACCATGAGAAGCCAGGAAAATATGATGAGTGTCTGTAAATGCAGTTTCCCCCCATCTTCCTCCCCACCTGGGGGAAAATGAATGCCAGGAGTAAACAGCCCCAAGATCACCGAGCCTTGATCCAGAGGGATGGCGCTGTGTCCACTCCAATTACTGGACCTAGGAGATTAATGGTGACAGCTCACTGCCAGGGTGGCAGCCCCAGGCAGACACTTCCTGGTCAAGGAAGAATGTGCCAACATGCCTGAGCTGAGGACCTCAGGCAGCCAGCTGTCAGGCCAGGGATGCCAGGAAACAGCACCTGGGGAGGGGCAGGGCGTCAGAGCCTATGCAAGCTGCCTCTCCAGGCCACAAACTGTCTCTTCCAGGGAAAAGACAAGAGGATGCTGACTGCAGTCTGTCCCTCTCTTAATTCACGTACACCAATCCTTCTCCAACTTTGGTGCACATCAGAATCTCCTAGGGAGCTCGCCTGAAAAGGCCCGGGCTCAGGCCTCACCCAAAAAACACTGAATCAGAGTCAAGTGGAATGTGGTCAGAACATGCACATTTTTTAAATGTTCCCAAGTGATCCCTACACAGGCCCAAGTTTGAGAACAACTGGTCTACATGACAAAATCTAGCCCTTGATTCTGTATTGGAGTATATTTTTCTGTGAGTTTAAGTCTCTTCTTACTAGATTTTAAGCACATTGAGGACATGAGTGGAATCGTATTCCTCTACAGAGCAGACTCCTCAACTTAAAACAAACAAACAAACAAACACCATTTACATGGTGGACAAGTTCCCAGACCAGTCCATAAAAGCCTGCTATACTCAGAGTGCCAAAGGCCTCCCATCCACCACTGGCGAATGACGTTTCTTTGGAATGACTTGTTCATGTTTTGAACTTGGCTGTCACTGAGTTTGCATTTCCCATGACCTTGGGTAGGGTTCCAGAGGGACAACAATAAGGGGCAGGGGGCATAAAAGGATTGAGTCCCAGCTACAAGAGGGTCAAGGGCTTGAGGAGAAGGACGAGAAGCATCGAGATGAGAGCATCTAAGCAGATGCGGAATGGAGACAGGCTGATGGGAAGACTACTATGTGAATCACCTGGGGATATATATATATATATATATATATATATATATATATATATTTGTGGGGTTTTTTTTTATTGATTTTGAGAGAGAGAGAGAGAGAGAGAGAGAGAGAGACGCAGAGGAGACAGGGAGAGAGAATCCCAAGCAGGCTCCATGCTGTCAACACAGTGTCCAAAGTGAGACTCGATCCCATGAACCGTGAGATCATGACCTGAGACAAAAGTCAAGAGTTGAACACTCAACAGACTGATCCACCCAGGTGCCCCAACCTGGGGATGTTTTTAAACAAACTAACACCCATGCCTCATCCTCAGTTTTGGCTGATCTGGGGTAGGGCCCAGGCACCTGTATGTTTCTCAAGCTCCCCACTGATTCCACGGTGCTGCCTGTTTTGAGGACCAATGCTGCACACACTGGCTGGTCCCGCTGACTGTGCGCTGGCAATGTAGCAGCTGGTGAGAGAAAGTCACGCCCAGTGGCAGTGTACAGGGTGACCCTGGCTGCTGCACCAGCAGTAAACAGGGAGGAAGGGAAAGGCGGGACGGTGGGCAGGGAGACAGAAAGGGGATTCCAGTGCCACATGAGGCTGTCAGCAATTGTGTGTGAGGATGTCTGTTAAGTCAGGAGCATTCTAAATTTTCTGGAACAATGTAGGGCACAGGACAGGTTCCCATTAAATGGTGGACAGTTTTTGTTTTAAGTTTATTTATTTATTGAGAGAGAGAGAAACAGCAGGGGTGGGGCAGAGAGAGAGACAGAGAGAGAGAATCCCAAGCAGGTTCTTTGCCATCAGCACAGAGCCCGATATGGGGCTCAAACCTATGAACCACGAGA
Source organism: Panthera onca (assembly GCF_046562875.1). Lineage (NCBI taxonomy): Eukaryota > Metazoa > Chordata > Mammalia > Carnivora > Felidae > Panthera > Panthera onca. The sequence continues at coordinate 161,134,491 of NC_138342.1, read as the reverse complement.
TCATGACCTGAGCTGAAATCAAGGGTTGGCTGCTTAACCAACTGAGCCATGCAGGCGCTCCGAATGACTGACAAGTTTTTATGACGATACTGCCAACACCTTGCTTTTTGCTCAAGTGTTCTGCCACCAAGGACCTCAAAGAAGCTCCCACTTCCCATGAGTGAAAAGCGTAGAGTTTATTCTTTTCCATTACCAAGGAAGGAGCAGACATGCCCACACAGAGATGTGACACACCTCCTATAGTAAGCCTGTTTTCCAGAAGCAACATTATTTCTTGTTGAAATAGAAAATTTTTACCCGTGTGTCTCCTGCTGCCTTTCCCATCTTCTAATGAGAGTAACAGGGAACACAGAAATGACCAACTATAGAGTCATAAACTCACAGCACAACAACACTAAGGTTCTGGTGATCCCTCATCATTCACCATATGAGTCCTCTAAGGCTCAAGGTGGGGAAATGACTTCCTCAACAAGCAGATAAAGGCAGAGCTTGTAACTCCCAACATCAATCCGATACTCTGGCAAAGCACAACTGGAGGAAGAAAAAAGGAAGCTGATGCATATGTAGAGTCTATTATGCACCAGGCCTGTCGCTAGGTACTCCTACGCATTGCTTCATCCTAGCAATCCCATTTTACAGATGAAGATACTAAGGACTGAGCAGGTGAAGCAACTTGTTCAAGGTCACACATGCACTGAGTAGTCAGGCCAGTACGCAAACCCAACCCTTTCTGATTCTCCAATCTCATGCTCTTTCCTTTGTACCTTGCCACCTCCCGTGAGACAATCCTTCAAATGTACAAGGACCTGCTCATTATCTGAGAGTTGATTATCAATGAAAGGTAAATACAAGAGCAGGACCAGCAGGGTTACACCAAAAGAGGCCCTATATAGTTACCCAAGCTGGGCAGGGCAGGAACTGGTCAAACTGGCTCTTGGCTGCCAAACTCCAAAAGACTGGGGATTCAGAGTAGAAAGGGGGAAAGAGAGAGGCTAGCCATCTTACCTTCTCTCATATCCCTCAGTGGTGCCTAGCAGAACACATTAGGTGGTCAAAAACAGCTTGCTAGTTAACTAGTGGGAGAAGGAGGAAGGGAATGTATGTGGAAATCCCACAACTAGGCCCTGAGCCAACATGGCTGCCCATGGGCTGAAACCACAACTCAAACCACCAGAAGCCAAGGCCAGACACAGACTCTCAGAAAAGAAAGACTTGCCTAGGAAGAGCCATGTGATGGGAACAGAGGGGAAAGCATAATTCCCTCTGCCCCACATTCCACAGCCCTCACCCTAGAATAAGAATAACCAAAAGGAAAGTAACCAAGCTATTCCCAGGGATTAGGTGATCCAGACAGTGGCTTGACCTGTTGCTCTGGTGTCAAATACATCTCCTCCCCTCCACTCTGCAGCTCCACTTCCTGATAACTAACTTGAGGAAGAGTGAAATGTCCATGGCTATTCTCCTCATTCTATAGTTCAAAATACACATTTAATCTTTGCCTTCCAGAAAAGTCAACTCTGTATCATAAATTGCTGTGTTGGTATAATGCTTGCATTCTATTATCTGGATGCCTCTTTTTCACTGACACACATCAGCACCGGCTTCAGCCAGTGGCTGGACTTTATGATTTGTAAGTCTCCTGCCACCACATTCCCAGCCCCTTTATTTCCCTTCCCCAAATCCTGGTGATAGTGACCAAAAGACGTGCACCAAGGCCCTGGCTGTAGATAATCCCCTGGACACATTCAGATTCCAAGACTCCAACTACTGGCCACAAAAATGGTTCTAAAACTAAAACCTTAAACTCAATAAGCCAACCCCCTTCAGGGTGCCTGGATAGTTCAGTCGGTTGAGGGTCCAACTCTTGATTTCGGCTCAGGTCATGATCTCATGTTTCAATGGGTTCAAGCCCCATATTGGGCTCTGCACTGACAGTGTGGAGCCTGCTTGTGATTCACTCTTCCCCCCACCCTCTCTACGTCTCCTGTGCTTGCTCTCTCTCTCTCAAATAAAAACTTTAAAAAAATTTTTAAATTAAAAATAAAAAAAAAAGTAAGCCAACACCTTCACCCCTGTGCTCAAGGCAGCCCCCTCCACACATGCCTCAAATTCAAGAGTCATTTCCCCTCCAGCCTCGAACTGGCCCCGTACCCCACTGCCCCGCATCTGCCCGCGGATCCACACTCTCTCCCAGTCAGCCTGGTCCTAAACCTCCGAATGCTCTCCTTCACCCTTCTGTCAGTCACCAAGCCTGTCATTTTCTTCCTTCACAGGGCCTCTGGATCTGTCCCTTCCTCCCTATTCACCTTGCACCACCACCACTGACATTCCAGGAAACCCTAGAAAAATGTCTCACTGTGAACAAGTAACATCTCGGTGACACTTTAGAGTTTATGCAAGCACTTTCACAAAAATTATTTAATCTTTACGGCAACTATGTCAGAGGGAGATATAATTAATATCATTACCCCTACTTTACAGAGGAGGACAGGAGACTCAAAAACGATCGGTGTTTCCCTAATTAAGGTATACCTCAAAGTGTTCTGTGCTCAGCTGATGTGAACTAAGAAAACGGGCTCGGAAGCAAAATCTAACAGGCAGCTCCCTCCCAAATATACAATTGCCCGCTTTGCCTTAGAGGCATTATTTGAATAAAAATAATAAAATGCCATTCTTTTGTATATAGTTTTATAAATACATAAACATAGATGTATATGATAGATATATTCAAACAAATATTGAAGACTGAAATCTAAAAGCAAAACATTAACAACAATATAACCAAAGACAAATTTTAAGAAAACTTAGAACAGTTTCTTCACGGCTTCACATGGGTAAAACCTCAGCTACATCTCTCAGCTTTCCTCTCTTTTTGTTGCTTGAACTTTAATAACAAGTAGGGCTAACTATTAACACAATTTTCCCCAAGTGCCTCTTGGTTTTCACTTCTTTTTAATTTAGACAAAGTACCATCTTGTTATAAAGAAGAGGAGGATTGTTTTTTAAAAAACCGCATGATTATACTCTAGTATTTTATGTTCATTCTCCAAAAGTCCATGCATAATTTTAATTCTAAAAACATTAATTAAATAGTAATGTTCCCTTAACAGAATTTGCATTTGGGTGAAAGTACAGATCTGTTGCTTGCAATCTTTTAGAATTTTTTTTCCCCAAAGGAATTCTGCATCCTTACTCTAACACAGTATGGACAAAAGCATGCCAGAAATTCTACTTAGCCCATTAAATCATTTGTCTACGTGGAAAGTTAATACACATACCAATAACACAAAACCCATGAATGAAAAACACTTGGCTCAAACAACTGCTGAAGATCTGAAAATTATCATGATGCTTGTTTATACAGAGAGTATCTCTGGATAGACACACAAAAAACTGGTCATGTGGGCTGCCTCTGGCTAGGGAAAGACGTGGCTGGCACAGAGGACTGGAAGGGAGTAACCTGTCACTATATGTGAGCTGTCCTACATTTTGAATTTTGTACCATATGCATGCATTGGCTATTTTTTTTAAGTTCTCTTACCGGTTCTTGGCATTTTGACAGGGTAAAGCATGTGATGCAAAGATCTTTTAAATATTGTTGGATTTTAGCCAAATTTTGCTCTAGGAGGTTTCTGACAGAAAACACAATTTTAAAAAGTAGCAATTTTCACCTAGCCTTTAAGACAACACTATTGTCGGGGCGCCTAAGTGGCTCAGCCAGTTAAGCATCTAACTTCAGATCATGATCCCGCAGTTGGTGAGTTTGAGCCCCACATTGGGCGCTCTGTGTCAGCATAGAGCCCACCTCAGGTCCTCTGTACCCACCTCTCTCTGCCCCTACCCTACTCATTCTCCCTCTCTCTCTCTCTCTCTCAAAAATAAACATTAAAAAAAGAGACAACATTATTGCTCATTTATATGTTCTATATATTCCTACCACTGTTCTGTATTCTACTAATATATCCAAAAACCCAAAATAGTCAAATAACCATCTTTTTTGTCAACACAGGTGAAACTGCTTGCCACTTTCAATGGAAAGAACTTATTAAAAGTTCTTTAAAAAAAAAAAAAAGCAAAGGGCTTTCATTGCACCCCAGAGTTACCAGGAGAGATAACAATCTTTCTGAAGGTTATAATGATCCATAATTCATATCACAGCCTTTGCAAAGTAAAAGCATCTGAGTATTTTTCTGTCAACAGAGAGAAAATACACTTCGCAGAGTACATTTGACAAGAACAACCATCTAGTACAACAGTATTTTCATGCTTCTGTAATTACGTCTTGCAATTACTTAGGCAAGTGGGCATCACGAGGGTGGAACATAAGCGTTGCTGTGCAACTAAAATATAGTTAGTCACTCTGTAGGTCACTGTAATAAAGTAAAGCAGCCCAATTAAGGTATTTCCTCTCCTCTCTCATGATAGAGACCAACATTAAATTAAAATACACGCGCTCGTTCTGTAATATCATAGTGACGTTTCAGGGAGATCCAGCCAATGTTTGTTTCTGTTCAAAAATTATTTGTGTACTTAATATTATCAGCGTATCAATTTTTAAAAGCATTAGCCAAATCTGTGGCCATAACCAATAATATTGAAACTTTCTATTTATAGGGGTGCTTTTTAGCAAATGGGTTTCATCCCATATCGGTCTGGTGTCACCACTGCCTGTATTAAAAACTTTACCACATTGAATCCAAATTCTATCGGACATCTGGGGCTGTACTGGGCCCGTGCATGCTGATGCCTAGCGTACCCCTGCCATTCATCCCGTGAGCAGACACGGCTGCTGTGCACACAATGGCCGGCACCTGTAGCTCTGTTTCCGAGGGCAGCCTTCAGGCCTCTGGAGCTGTTTTGCCCACACTGGTAGAGCCAAAACCAGTGACTGTCCAGTGGGGCATGCGAAAGCCCATGTCTCGGAGAACTCTGAGGCCTAACCTACAGCGAGCCCCCCTGCAGCATCAGGCTGAGGCCTACCCTTTGCCAACTTCTTGGAAGATCTTTGTCTGGCTTCCTCTGCTTCCCTGTCCTGCTTCCCAGCTCTCTTGACAGCTTCCAGAAGAACATTTCCTTAAGAAAGAGCTTGGCACAAATCCTTGTCTTGGTGCCTGACTCCTGGTCTTGGGGTCTCACTCTAACCAGGTGAGCTCACCTTCCTCCTTGGGACAGCCTCTGTCCCCAAATGACTGCTGTTTCCCTCACATAGAATACCTTCCTCTTCCTCTTTGGCTCTGCTTAGGATAGAGTGCATAACAATCAAATGAGAGGGGTGCCTGGGTGGCTCAGTCAGCTAAGCGTCCAACTTCAGCTCAGGTCATGATCTCACGGTTCCTGAGTTTGAGGCTCACTGCTGTCAGCCTGTCAGTGCACAGCCCGCTTCACATCCCTTGTCCCTTCTCCCTCCCCCACTTGCACTCTCCCAGAAATAAATAAATATTGAAAAAAAACCCTATCAAATGAAATAGCATAAGTGAAAACACTTCAAAACCTATAAAATGCCCTGCAAATGGGAATCACTTGTGGTAATAATTCATCTCACCCATCCTTCCATATCTGGATCTAGCACCACCCCCCTCCACGAAGGTGGGGGTCCCACTCTCCCTGCCACATTTTTTTTTAATCGTCCACCTCCTCACCGACAGTGTAAGCTCCATGAAGGAAAAGATGCGGTCTATGCACTGCTGGAGCCTCAGCATCCACAGTGGCTTATGGTGCACAGGGCGTGTTTAGCAAACCTGTGTTAAGTTGTGTTGCTAAACTCCAGTAGCTCACTCTACTCTTCGCCCTTCAGGAAACGAAGGGCTGACAGCCATGTTAGAGATCATCTAGAGTACCTACAGCCCAGTGAGCACAGATACCTCACCTAATGTACAAAACCACTCAGTGGCAGAGCCAGAATCTGATCCTTCATCTCGCCTCCCAGACCTGAGAACTTTCCATGTGAGGCTCCACCTTGAGGCCCTACACCTTCCCTGGATGGGCAGACACACCAGAAAACTGCACCCCCTTCCCCTTCAGCCAACCTACTGGCATCTGGGCCATTCAACTCAACACTGTGCCATCTTGTTATAAAGCTGCGCTGAGATTTTTAGCACCACAGTCGTGTGTGATGTTTTCATCTCTCCAGCTAAACCTGAAGCTTCCCAGTGGCAAAGACTTCACTGAATTCAGCTCCCACCTCGTCTCCAGGACCTTGCACAGGGCTGAGCACAGACATCAGTGGGAGGAAGCGGATGCAGGTGAAGAAAGCAGGCACTGGAGCATCTATACCTGGCTCCAACTCCAGCTCTACATTTTAACACCTGTGTGACTCTGAACAAAGTTGCCAAACTTCCTGCTCCTCGTCCAGAGTGATGACGGTCCCTGAGTCCCAGGATTATTAGGAGAACGTAATGAGATAATGTATGTAAAACATTTCACGCTCGGTAAGCATAAGCAGCAGGTAACAATAATAGTAGCAGCAGCAGTAGGAAAAACAGGCTCCATAACCACCAACTACCAAGTGGCTTCAACAGGCAAAGATCAGAGACATGGGCTGCAAGAATCCCCTGCTTACTAGTGCCTATTAACTAAGACACCTTATCAGGCGTCTCTTTTGCCCTATAAAAATAAGATAGTGAGTGACCGAACGCAGTTCCATGTCTCTCTCCTCAGGGGCAGAGCACCCCCTCCACCCACCCTCTCCGTTTGCTCCTGGGGATCATCTCCAATCCACCCTTCTCCTGACTTCCAGCACTCTGCTTTGTCTGCCTCTGCAGAGTTTCCACTCAATTTAGGCCCAAGGGAAGCCCAACCCCAGGAGAGCAGTGTTGGGCACTCTGCATTTCACAAAGGCCTCCCTTTGGACAGACTCTTCACTTGGCCCTCTTTGGTCTGTTCATCCATTCATTGAGCACACACCTTTATTGAATGCTGGACACTATGGATCAAAACCTAAGCCAGATGAGCTCCCTACCCTAGAGGACCTCCCAGCCCTGAGCGTCCTCTGGCTTCTCTTTCTTAATCAGACACTGCCTCTAAAGCTTTCCTTCCTCCTAAGCAACATTACGATGATGGTCTCATTATCAGCAATAAAGGCAGAAGAACTGGAGTCAGACTGCCAGGGCTGGAATCTTGGCTCTGAAACTCTTCACTATGTAGCCATGGGCAAATTCTTCCCCTCTCTGCCTCACCCACCTCACCTTTACAGTAAGGACAATAATACCTATCAATTAGACTTGTCAGAATAAAATGAAAACCCCATGAAGTCTTTAGAACAGTTCTTGCCACACAGTAATAAATGTTCACTAATACTATTTTACAACTTATAAAAATATCCACTCTCAAATCTAGAATGGCTATTTGGCCATTAACACAATGATGAGCTAAGTCAACAGCTGAAGGAGGAAAATGTTCTAAACTATTGTTCTGAACTATGTCAACAGCAAGACTCTGCTTTTTTAGGCATATGCCAGGCCAGCTGAAATCTCTGCTTCCAGGGAAACTGTAAAGACTCCCCAGCAGTGACCACAAGTTCTATTTGGTAACTCAAACTCAAAGAAGGCTCTAGCACAAAGTGCAGCCGAGAGCTCAGTCAGCAGGGAAGTGCAAGAGGCTGCCCTTGGCAGATGAGGGCTCACCCCAGAGGTCCTAGTAAGGCGGCCCAGGGCAGAGCATTCAAGGTTAGTGTGGGTTCTGGAACCAAGGAACAGTAAAATCAGTGGGCAGTACAGAGCAAGGGAAATCCTGACAACTGACAATATTTGAAATCTGAGATGGTAACAATGTGGCCTTGAGTGATCTGTCACTGACAGCAAGGCTCTCAGTCTGTGGTCCAGGATATGAAGGAGGATCCAGGTCTCAGGGGCGGTAGCTGGCAACAGTTAAGTCAGGATTCCCCAAGCAAATGAATCTGCATTAAGAACAGTCTTAGCAGGAAGCATGGCGGTAAGCAGGTAGGTCAGGATAAAAATACTTTTGAATTACCTTAGCTAATATGATAGGTGAGTCAGAGAAGGTACACAGAAGGAGAAAAAGAGAAAGGAAATGATAAGACCCAGAGACCATGAGTCACCCTTAGCTCACCCCTGGCATGCCAGGGGCCAAGTCGACCAGCAACAAAGATTTGATCCCAAGCTCCTCCAACAATGCCACTTCCTTTTGCAGTGGCTCTGTTGACCCAGCTAGGGGCACCTGTACAGAACAAAGGCAAGGAAAATGATAGAGTAGGGCCAGAAGGCAAACCTAAGACAAAAACACTATAAGAGGCAAGCATTCCAGGCTAAGTCAAGGATGTAAGTGTTCATAGGGTTCATTCTGCACACTCAGCATTTTCAATGAAAGTGATCAACAGAAGGTTATCAGGAATGAGAGGTGACACACGGGGCACAGTTCTATTTAGGGGTTAAGTTTTTTCTGGAGGAGGTGACTAGCAGCAGCTAACCAGAGTATGTTTTCTATATCTACAGCATGTTCTCTCGCCATCAAATCCAGAGGGCAAATGCCAAAGGCCTCTAGAGGGTTAGTCCCTGGATAATAACCTAGAGATTCACAGTAATCTTTTTCCACTGCACATCTTAAAGCACATATCCATCCCCGAACATTCAGACTTTCCCCTTCCCAAGTCTTTGAACCAGAGCCAGATCTCAGCCCCACACTCCTCCCTGCCACAACATGGCTGTGACCCATGAACTTGACATTCAGGGGCCATGCCAATCTTTGGGGACTCATTCCACCAAACTTCCATTGCTCCAGGGAAATGGGAAGGAAAGACCCAACAGCACTCATAGCACCAGAAATAAAAGACTTGAGACTTTTTCTCATACCACTGACAACACCAGGGGCTCCCAAGCCCAGCAATTAAAAGTAGGGGACCCTATCTTTGTGTCTCACTGCCACAAAATGCTAGGCAGGTCACCTAAGTCTGGCCATGTCCTCGATGAAGTCAATTCCAATGTCTGAGACTCAGTTTCTCATCTGTTACCATCAAGAAGCAAAACTAGGTGACCACCAAGGTCACCTCCCACCCAGGATTCTACAACTCCCTGATGCAAGAGACCAAAGAAGTCCAACGTTTGTTGAGCTCAGGGAACCAGGCCACACTCCCTGCCAGGGAGGGGCCCCAGACTGGAAGAGCAGGAGTGGCCATGAGGCCACAGCCACAACAAGGGAAGTGAAAGAAAGCAAGCCATGCCTTGGAGCCTGAAACAAGCCGGGCCGGCCTCTGCTGAACTTCTGAAGTTTTAAATTCCTGAGCGTAAGAAAAGATACCAGATCTCCAGGATCAGGACAAATGAGCTTCTTCTTCCTCAAACTAGTATCTGGGATGGCTGTGTGTGTGTGTGTGTGTGTGTGTGTGTGTGTGCGCGTGTGTGTGTGTGTGTGTGTGTGTGTGTTGTAGGGAGTTTCACTCCTTACTGACCACCACTGTGATGCTGCCCACAAGAGATGAAGTGCTTGGAGCTAATCCCATGCGTATTCCTCCCAGGCAGTGACAGGCAGCCAGCCACCTTCCCATGCAGCCTCTCACCTGGGGGTTGTCCATGTACCAGAGAAGGCAGTTGGCCTGGGTGTCCAGAATAAAGTACCTCCGCAGAAACTTGCCGCTGTTCTCATTCTCCTCGATGTCCAGAAACCCACAGATTCGGTTCTGTCGATCCACATAAGGCATTCCTGGGCTCTGCTCACATCACCCTGCATGGCAGGAAGAAGGGAGGTGCTGATGAGGAGGGTGAAGGGTGCCCTGCCTCAGGACCTGGAGGACCTTCACTCTGGCTTGACTCACCTCTGTAAGAAGGTAGGCTTCTACATATCAGCCCCTTTCCCCAGAGCAAATGTTCCACCCCAACCAGATCCTGGAAACCTCTATCAATTCTGTTTCATAAGCAGCCATCAAAATTCATTAACATGTCTCAACTAAGTGTCCTGAGGGCCCACTGTGTGCTGAGCAGAGTCTTATGCAACTTTACACATAAAAAGAGGATATAAGCCTAGACTTCGGGTCAGGGGCCTGGGTTCAAATTCCAGTTTTAGCTACTTATGAATTGTGTGACTACAAACTAATCTTTCTGCACCTCAGTTTCTGCACCTGTAAAATGGGGATAATAGTGGTACCTACACCTCATAAGATTTTGGTGAGAATTAAGTGCCCCATGCACATCAAGCATTTTACGAACACTAGGCATTATGATGACCCTTTACAAAGCCCTTGTAAAGTAGGTCATAACCCAATTTTATACACAATGAAACTCAGAAAGGATTTAAGCTCCAATTCAAATACCTGCATAAAACTTTGCCAGGAATGCAGCCACAAAGAGCAAACCCTCCAGCTCCAGGAAGGTACTAAGGAATTAAATCTGAGGGGCTCATGGGGCCTTGTGGCAGGGCCACATCCCTCAGCCCTAGCTTCACTTACTTCACTCTGCTGTTCCCCAAAGGCCACTTATGACTGAAAGAATGAGGAATCAGAAGAAGGCTCCAACCAATGAACACGGTCACAGATTCCAACAAGGCCTCTGATGATGGGAGACAAGCTTTGCCTTCAAGCCGGACTCCCTTCTCCTCATGATTTCCTTCTGACTCTCCAAAGAGCCAAACAAAAGGGCAGGAGCTCTCTTCTCCTCCCCAAAGAGGATGAGCGCCTTCCAACAAGCAGCTACACCCAACCCGGATGCACAGGTGGAACACAAGGGCCAGAAAACGCCATGTGACATTCTGACTTTCAAGAACAAACACCACCCACCACTGGGTCCCGCTTGGCTCTGACAAGCAAACCTCACTATGACCCAAGTCCACCAGGGCCCTAAGCAAAGTGGTGAGCTGGCTGGCTTACGGCCATGCCTGCACCACAACACTGGGTCAGCAAGTAAGCCACCAAGATGCTGCACCCATAGTGGTGCAGGCCCAGGGTAGGCCAGTCCCACATTCCCACAATATCAGGCTCATTCGAAGGGTAGCTACTGGCAGTGTGGTCTGCTCTCCCTCCCACCCCCACAGGAGGCCCTGCAGTGTGGAGAGGCTGCCCCAAGAAGAAAGTGCCTCCCCCCTCCCCCGACACACACAAGGACACCAATGAACAGTAAATCCTTGATTGCGGGTTAAGATCAGCCCAGATTCCCAATGGGGACAGATGACAGGGGACCCAACGGCCACTTGATGGGTAATGATGGGGGACAAAAGAGTACAGCAGGCAGAGAAACAAGACAAAGATGAAGCAGCACAGCTAAAAGGGAAGAAAAGGAGAAGTAAAAGGGAAGGTGAGAAGACAAAAAGTGGAAAGACGGGGTTTTAAAAGATGGTGGAGGAGAAGGAAGTACAGCAGAAGTGGAGGAAGTGGAAACAGCATTACGTCCGTCACAGGTGCCTGCAGCCAGACCCCTGCTTCCCGGCGCTTTCCCGAGCTGAGCGTCCACCCTGGCTCCCGTTTCACAGTGGAGAGAGCATGAGGTCAGGAAAGGGGAAGAGATGGGCTTGAGCCAAGAGTCAGGAACAAGCACCATAGGAGGAATTTCAAGTCTTCTAGCAAACGCTGAGTTAAAGACGGGAGGCGGTGTTGGTTGGGAAGGAGCACAGCCCTGAGACAGGATGCAGTTCCCCACCCCCCAGAGAATCAGGAAAATCGGAGTCCCACGCAGAAAGGCTAGGATGACCCAGGCATCCCGTGCATAGTCCCATGCACAGCTCCTTGAGGGAGCTCACCCAACCCTCAGGAAAACTCAGTAAATTCCCTTGGTGGCAGCCTAGCCACAGAGATAGAATTTCCAGGGGAGGTCAGGACTATTGCCACTCCTGGAACATCTCTAAGAGAAAGCTTATAAACTGCAGTGGGATAACCAAGCCGACTGTCTCTAGCCCCAGTTGGTAAGCACAGCATCCAACTTCATGCGGGCTTTCAAATGTTCCCTTTTCAGCCTACAGGATTCATCAGTGCCAGTCTTTTTGTCAGGTCACAGGCTAGGGAAGGCACTCTTTCTACAATCCTCCAACAGTCTACTTTTGTTGAGGGGCTTCCCATTGACATGATCCATGAGTGGGAGAGGATCCTCATGTGCCAAAAGAAGGATAACAAAAAGGATTCTGGTTATGTCTCCTGGCTATGGTTTTATCGCCAGAAAAAAAAGCTGCTCAGATGTCCTGGGAAGCAGCTGAGTCATGGAGCTCATCGAGAGTGTGGGTGGTGAGGAGAAAGGATGGGCTGCAGGAGAAGCAAGCATCATGTGTAAACGTTGTTATGACTAGCCGACCCACACAGAGGCAACACACTCACAAGATGGCGCACCAGACACAAACCTGAGGTCCTAACCCCCAGTCCTCTGTCAGTTCATTCTGACCCCATTTGTGAATCCTTTGTCAGAACAGCGGCTAAGGTTTGGTACAGGGAGTCTGCAGCTCCCAAACCCCCAATCCCCTCTCCCTACTCTTCAACCTGCCACCACCATCTTGCAAGTCCCCTTGGCTCCTCCTCTTTTTCCTGGAAAGCCCCCCCCCCCCCCCCCAGTAGAGTGATCTCAGCCACCCCAAGCGCAGCCCCAACAAGTGGGCACTGAGGGGAGAAACGGAAGTGCTACTAATTGATTCATGAGGGGAGAAAAACACCTTGATGCACATGTACACACAGTCACCCCAAATTCCCCTCCTAAGACCAAGACAAAGCTTTGTAATGTTCTCTCTCACAACATTTCTCCAATTATATGGTTTTAGCCCATTTTGTGACTCTCTAAAATCACTTGCTATCTTAAATTTCATTTGAATCCAAATTCTCTGGTGTAAACCTACGGGTGGGGGCTGTTTTAGAGGGTGCTTTATCCCAGTAGTTACCCCCAACCCATGTCCTGGGCCCCACACCCTGACAATGACTCTCTCCCCACCTCCTGGGACAACATGCCAAATGTTCTTGCTGGGGTGCAGCACCAGATACCCCTGCCCCGGACTAGCCCTAGTAGCATAATGAAGCCTTTGCTCTAGTAGCATAATGAAACCTAGTACCTTCTGAGCCTCCACAACACAATGGTGACAAAAAGTACAGAATATTTGTAGAGGAAGGGACCTCAATTCCACTCCACTCAGTAGCCTCTTTCCAAAGCACGTCAAACCTCCCTAGAATTTTCCAATTTTTGGTGCAAAACTCAGAGCATAACAATGCTGGAATTTAAAAAAATTCACTCTGGCCAACCATTTTCACTTTTGCAAGCTTTTTCATGCCCCTATCCGCATAATTGGCCTTTTAAAATTTTTAAATTATATCATAAACATGTTCCATGTTGCTACATAGTCTTTATAACAATTGCCTTTAATGGTTGCATAACATTACTGAACTGCATTTACTATAATTTACTTAACCATTTCTCTAGGATCAGACAGATTATACTCAATTTTTGATTATATAAATAATGTTAAAATTCTTATTTTCATGCTTTCTTTCTCCTCTTACATGGAAACAGCATACATAATTTCCAAGCAATAATACGACTAGGTCATAGGTAATGATCTTTTAAAATTCTTGAGACCTATTACAAAGTTACTTCCTAAAAATATTTTCTGTTTACATCACAGTCAGCAATATATCGTTACCATCTCTAGAATCGTATATACATTGGATGTTCTCATTTTAAACTGTTGCTAGTTTTAAATATATAATGATGCCTAGTGAGGCTGAACATTTTTTTCACGTTTGCTTCCTGCTTCATCTTCCTTCCTAGACTTTGTTAAATGCAAATCAAAATTATGTATACATACAATAGTGTGTTCTCTCTGTCTCTCTCACACTCACACACACACACACACACACACACACACACACACACACAATCAAACCAAGTCAAAACATGCCCTCCCATAATCCAAATAACTGAATAATGCATTTTAATGAAAAGTAAAATAGAAAAGAGGCTGGGGTGCCTGGTTGGCTCAGTCAGTTAAGCATCAGACTCTTGATTTTGTCTCAGGTCATGATCTCACAGTTCATGAGTTCAAGCCCTGCATCAGGCTCAGCGCTGACAGTGCAGAGCCTGCTTGGGATTCTCACTCTACCTCTCTCTCTGCCCTTCCCCCACCCAAAGTAAATAAATGTTTTTTTTTAAAAAAGAGGAAAATTTTATATGATCCAGATTTCTTCAGTATACAAGTTCCTAAGTATGCACTGCACTTGAAAATATGTTAAATATTTAATTTGTGGTAAAAGTGAGACTGAGCAAAAAGTGAACTGCATGGAGTTACCCATTGATGAGCAACAGAAGATGGGTTAATGTCAAATAAATCAAGATTGCTGGCCAACATTTGCAGTTGACCAAATGAAGCTCATTAGAAGATTCAAGTGCCTTCTACCTTTAGATGAGGTGAAGGGCACTGGGAGATATCTGTCTAAAATATCTCCTTGACTGACCATTTCAATGTCTTACTTTCCATTACTGGAGAATGTTTAATCCAAGAATAAAACTGTCCCCTACGAATTGAGGCAACTGACATATTTATCAGGCTGATTAAAATAAGAGACAGCTGTGACCAACACCCTAAGGAAAAAGAACACACACCAATGGGAGACAGAAGCACTAGTGGGTTAAGAATGTAAAGAGAAGATTGCTTCTGGAAACAAATGTCATCTACTTGAAAAGATTTCTTAGGGCTCTTACACACCCAGGACAAGAGCATGAACTTTTGTGGAAGGCCATTTGGCAATATATAACAAAAGAGCTAAATATGTTCATACCCTTTGACCCAGTGATTCTACTTCTAGGACTGGATCCAAATAAATAAAGATGCAAATAAAGATTAAAATTTGGGGGCACCTGGTGGCTCAGTCAGTTAAGTGTCTGGCTTTGGCTCAGGTCATGATCTCATGGTTCATGAGTTCGAGCCCCTTGTTGGGCTCTGTGCTGACAGCTCAGAGCCTGGAGGCTGCTTTGGATTCTGTGTCTCCCTCTCTCTCTGCACCCCCCACCCCACTCACTCTGTCTCTCAAAAATAAACATTTTTTTTTAATTTTTAAATAAAAAAATAAACATTAAAAAAAGATTAAAAGATTTTAAATGACAGCTGTAATAGAATTTCTAATAACAACAAGTTGAAAATGCCCTGAATGTCCCAATGATTAGGGGATAATTAAATTAGGGGACATTCACATAAGGAAATGTTACAGAATCATTAAAAAAAACTATGTTTCCAAAGAATTTTAAATAAATCAGGGAGAAACTCATTATACCATAAATTTTTTAAATATATAATATGACTTAGAATATCATCTCAGGTTTGAGTTTCATGAGTTTCATGAGTTTGAGTCCCACGCTATCAGGACACAGCCTGCTTGAGATTCTCCCTCTCTCTCTGCACCTCCCCTGCTCACACTCTCTCTGTCTCTCTCAAACTAAATAAATAAACTTGGGGGAAAAAAAGAATATGATCTCGATCCCCTAAATATTATTTTTGTATTTCTATATTTGGATAGAAAAAGACTGACATATAGACATCAAAATATTGGCAGTTCTTATCTATGGGTTATGGGTGAATTTTATTTACTTCTGTGTATTTTCCAAATCTTCCAAATAT
Source organism: Panthera onca (assembly GCF_046562875.1). Lineage (NCBI taxonomy): Eukaryota > Metazoa > Chordata > Mammalia > Carnivora > Felidae > Panthera > Panthera onca. The sequence continues at coordinate 161,118,969 of NC_138342.1, read as the reverse complement.
TCTACAGGGAATGTGTGCTCCCCTTTATTCAGCAGGTGGGAAAGCTATTTAACTGCACACACACCCTGACCCGAGTGTATACATTTTGAAGCTGAGAATAAATTTGTCAAGTCTCCAGATTCCACAAACAAACAAAACCTTGCCTCAATTATAGCTTTCTTGGGACCTTTTGGTGTTTCAAAGTCTTTTTTTTTTTTTTTAAAGTAAGCTCTACACCCAACATGGGGCTTAAACTCATGACTCTGAGATCAACAGTCACACCAACCAAGCCATCCAGGTGCCCCAAAGTATTAAATCTCATAAAGCACTATGCATCACAATTGCCCAAGAGCCAGGTACCTACCCAGAGGGCTTTGGCACTCTCCAAACTAGCTGGGTTTGGGTTTCTTACCTACTATTGCAACATCCTCTTAGAGAGGCTCATTCTTTCCCCTGCAGGTTTGGTTCCTTACTCTCTGGTCTCCATAAGAGAACCCCCTGTCCTTAAGGCCAACTCAGTATTCACACCCACATGAATAACTATATTCCTCTACTGCTATAGCACTTAAGCCACACCATGCCCAGTGCTCTGGGAAAATGAAGAAGGAACCCTGACAAAGACCCCTAGTGGAATTTTCCTTCTTGAAACTTAGAAGACAGGGCTGACATTTTTTAAATAAATGGCTAAACAGATGAATGAAGAGATGGATAAATAGATTTATGTTTAAAAGAAAAGCTATAGGGGTGCCTGGGTGGCTTAGTCAGTTAAGCATCTGACTCTTCATTTCAACTCAGGTTGGTGAGACTGAGCCCCACACACCAGGCTCCGCACTATCAGCAGTGAACCTGCTTGAGATTCTCTCTCCCACTCTCTCTGCCCCTTCCCCAATCTCTCTCTCAAATAAATAAATTAATTTTTTAAAAAAACTTTTAAAAAAGCTATAGAGCTATCACATCATTAAAGCTGTAATTTGCTCTACTGGATGTCTTATTTTTAAGATTGCTAGTGCAGTTTGGAGATACAGGAAAAAACAGAGTGAAGTAAGGGAGATTCATCTGCTTGACCATCCTGACACTTTCGAAGCAGATAAAAGGGACAGAAAGTGATAATAGAGATAAAAACCTCAAATAGTATCGTCCCCATTATGAAACGACGTCTGACAGTTCAAATATGAAAAAAAACATCAATTTATTTTACAAATTTGGAGATTTTTTTTCACATCACTTCGCGTTGGCAGCACAGGGAAATTTCAGGGATTTTGCTCCCGAGAAAGTCAGGATGGTGTTTCTCAACATGTGGTGGGGCATATGCAGTAGAACATCTCTTGTCTGGATACCCTGCTAGGTTGGAAGGTGGAGACAGCAGTGTCCCGGTGAGTGAGAGGGATACCAACAGGCAATTGCTAAACTCGACAGGAGAAAGTTTATCGGGAAATGACATCAGAGGTCTCAGGGGACTGTAATACGGCAGACAGGAACCAGAGTGAGGAGGTTATGAGCAGTCACTCCACTATCGCTGGAACGCGCGTGGGCCATCAGTACAGAGCTCACCTATGTTTAAATCTGCAGCACAGGTAAGTGTGTCCTGTGCAGCTTCACCAATGCCAAGGGCAGGGTAAAAACCACGATAACAGCAAGACACAAGCAGGGCTGTTTCATCCTTGGGAATGGACCAAAAATTGTAACTTAGGAAGTGTGGGAGCATCTATCTCCTCTTGTTAACTATCACTGCATTTTGAATGTGTCCTAAGAACAAATTCCAAATAGTCTGAAGGCAGGAGAGTCATGTGAGAGAGAAGGGAATGTACTGAGAGCATGTTCCCAACAGAAGTGCGAAGTGAAAAAAGCAAACATCCACAGCAACAGAGGGGTAAGAAAACGTGCCCACGTGACACAGATAGCCCAAACCCTCCTGGACCCTATAACTTTAAGGGGAGAGCCAAAGACACTCAAGAAGGAATTTTTAAGGGGGAAATTTTCAGGGAAAAGGCTGGAGAAACTGAACATTGATACACCGCAATCAAGATGCCAAAAGCAACAAAAACATTTTAAACAGTCATGACGTCTTTTAACAGCAACTTCATCTACGGTCAGAGAAAATGTGGCCGTTGCAGCCAGGAGGAAACGAAGGCCTTCCCGTGGCCCAAGGCTCCACCAGAGATCTCAGGCACAGGTAGGTGAGCAGCCACACCTGGTTTATAAGTTAGCCAATAAAAACGGAGATCTCCAACTTTCAGAAGTGTGGCAGTCCCCTCCCCCACCCACTTAGAAGACACAATTATTTTAGTTTTCACTGCAGGGTTTCCTAACAGGAATCGGGAGCTGAAATCTTCATTTAAAACTTGACCCGCTAAAACACAGGCAGTAGAAAAATGAAAAGGCAACATCATTACTTCTGTCTACTAGCCTTTTTGCAAAGTGCCAGGGGAAACTGTAAATGGCCTCAACCTGTCTAAAGAGAAGGTGGGGAGGAGGAGGGACTGGGTGTGGCTAAGAGGATGTGCAGGTGACAACGACCAGTACGAGTGCATTTGACTAAACTCTTGCACGAAGGTGACCATTAAAAAGGGCATGCTGATTTCAGTTGTCCATCAATGTGGGAGAGTGAAGTGAAAGAGCATGTATTTTAGAGTCAGACAGACTCCACTGAACTCTTCTCCTCATCTGCAAAACGGAGAGAATCGCTTTACCTACTTCAAAGGTGGCCGTGAGGATTAAATAAAATAATGTGTGAAAGTGCTTAACAGGAGTTCTGGTAAAGAGTAAGCACTGCTTAAATGTTGTTATGATGCGTGTGCATGTGTGTGAAGTGCCTGACAAGTAGCATACGGTTACCATTACTACCGCAGAGCTGCTTATTACAGGGCAGGCAGCTGCACGGGCCGTCTCTACCCCTCCAATATCAACAAGCAAATGTCAAGAGAAAGGGATCCCCCTCAAAGAAAGGCATAAACCTCCCTTACTGTTCCCTCTACTCCAAGAACCATCATAGTTTACATCTCTAAAATTCTTCAGGAGAATTTAAAGAAACAAGCCAAGAGATCCAGACTCCATCTTGGCCACGCTACCCTGAAAGTTAACAACCCAAGCCCGCGAAGATCAGGTTCCAGGGAAGGGACTCCACCCTGCCTCCCCGCTCCGCCTACAGAAGCATCACAAGGGGGGAGAGAGAGCCCCTTTGCAAGTAGATGGCCAAATTTAAGTCCTAGCTGATGGGGCAGCGAATCCCGGCCTTTGCCCTTTAACTACAGTGTTTCTCAAGAGTGTAAGGACAAGTGGACCTAGCTTCCCACCCTCTTTATCTCAGCTGCCAGCCTCTGTGGGCAGAAAGGCACACCACAGGCCCAACGCTGAAAGCCTTTTGCCCACACTGGGCAGTGTTAGGAGCTCCTGCCTCAGCAGGCTGTGACCTCCACAGTGAAAGAGCTCAATTCAGCTTTTAATCCTCTCCAGTCACTTCAGTCAACAGAGAAGGGGCTTTCACAAAGGAGATAAATTATAAAGCCTAAAAGGTTGGATGGGCTTCACAGCAGGGGCCAGGGGAGGGGAGAGCGGAGCAACCCAAGATTCGGAATAAAGGTCAATGGAGTCTTCCAGTTATGGTCCCGCTGCACCCGCTCCTGGAACAGGAAGGAAGGGACCCCATCCCTCCCACCTCTCAGCAGCCCTATCTCCCCACCCTGTCCCATTCCCTGGCTCAGTGATGGGCTTATACTGGGCAGGGCTAAGATTCTCCTCTCCCCATAGGCTGTCACACTACAATATTTGCTCTGCTTCCTTCCTTTCCAAAGCCTAACAGATTAGATTGCAGGAGTCCTATCCAACTCACTAAGACAGATGGAAAACTGAAAGTAAGGCGACCGAGACTGCTCACAGTAGGAAGACAGAAGAGGTGGGGAAGTCCAGTGTACCAGCACCCGGACGCTCTTTTCCAAGCCCGGGACTACATGGGCCAGAATAAGCCACAGTAACTTCAGTGAATCAGAAGTATTTACTGCACTGTGGCGCACAGCAAGATCCAACTTGAGGCACTCCAGCCTTTTGACAGGGGCATCCCCCACCTGTCCACCGGCCTCATGAAGAAAGGAAATCAATGAAGTGCCAGCTGGGTGCACACAATGAAGACCATGCTCCTGCTGTTTGGAGCTACTTCACAGTGTTCCAGCACTTTTAGCAAACACCCAGCAAGCAAGCAGGAGGGCTGGCTGTTCGGGATGATATGACTGATACAACTAATACTTCTCCCATCCCACTTTCACAGAAGCTCTCTAGAGGTAGGCACCAACCAAAACCTGCATGTCTCCAGGATTTATTTTAACGTTGCTAAAATACCGAGCGCAATATGGTTCGGCTCACTAGGATGACAAGGTGCAGGCCCTACTTCCTTATACAGAAGAGAGAAGAAAGCACCGACAAGGGAAAAGACGGGCTTGCAAACTCTCTACCAAGGAGCAGCCGGTTTCCAAATCAAACCTAGGTGATTAATTACCCCCATCTGCGAGGTGAGCAGGGCTCCCATCATTAGCTAGCTGGAACACCACCAGGGGCGTCACAGACACCCTGTAGAAAGGCTTAGAAATAGGAGACAAGGTCTAAAGGCAACATCAGAGGAAACCCTCATGCGCCAGCTTGGTGAACCAAATCTCTACAGGATTGAGTTACTGCCACACTGTTCTTTTCCCTTCCAACTGGACAGGTGCAAGCAATTCATGTACCTGCAGCCATTCATTCATCCATTCATTCATTCAACAAACATTTGGCTTAGCACCCAGGAGATGTCATACATTGGGCTGCCCACAGCGTCTAGACTACAAGCTAGACTTTGCTATGGCAAAAGTCATTGTGTGTTCAACCGGCACACATGGAGAAGACAAGTATCTGAAAGGAGGATGCTTTTTAAAAAGCCTCTTCTGGTTTCTCAAAGCACCCCGGATCTCTATTTTAGGCACTCATGTACAGCCTGCGTCCTCCATCAGACTGCAAGCTCCCTGAAGACAGAGGCTGGGTTTAGTTCCTGTCTTTCCTATCCTTACTATCCATTAAATGTCAACTGAGTGCAACCGTGAAACAGAACACAAACACTTCTATTCTTTCAAGACTTTTGGCTTTACTGTTTCTGAAGGCTTTGACACCAAAGAACAACGATGAAGCTCCAGAAAGGAGGGAAAAGGGGGCTGACTTAGATATATTAGGAACAGGAGTACAATTTTGGAACTTCAGCCCCAGTGCAAACCACCACTCAGCGGGCTGAGGTGCCTCCAAGAACCACAGCTGGTGTCCTGGTAAAATGCTTTCCCCTCCCTCTTTCTGCTGTTTACTCTCCTCTGAAAAAAAAAAAAAAAAAAAAAAAAAAAAAAAACCCATTTGGAGTCCTAAAGAAAGCAAAGAGGAGGAACGGGAGACGGAGTTAGAGGGGGGAGATTCGGCTTGAACCCAAACTCGCTAAGAAGGAAGGAAACTTTCAGGCAAAAGGCTGGGGGTGTGGGGGAGGGCTGGCCTGGGGGAGGAGATGTGTAAGGCCCAAGTGGAGGTGGCCCTGCCGCGCCTCCTCTCTGGAGGTGCCTGTACACTTTTCCTTCCTGCACGGCCTCTTTTTTCCCTTTCCTCCTCCTTTATCTGTTTTTTTTTTCTTTTGGTTTGGGGTTTTGTTATTTTTTTGTTGTTAATTTGATGAAGTAACAGTCTTCAGAACTAGAGCAGAAAAGGGAAGCGTATAAGGTGAGGAAGAAGTTAGTGAGAGCCAGAGACAGCTCTCTCGAGGGTGCTTTCCCAATCTGGCACCGAACTTGGATCTTAGGACAGTTTTCCTTCAAGTCACCCCCACAGCCTGGAGTTCCAGAAGCCCGAGGGCCCGAGCTGGACCCAATGGAAAGGAAGGGATCTCCCTAGGGGAGCACTGTAGGCCTGTCACGTAATAAGGTAATAGGGGAAGAGAAAAATGAGGATCCTTGGCCCAGTCCGAGCCCACGGGACTTGCCTGGGACGTTCTCCGCTTTCCTCCCCTACCCGCAGCCCGGGCAGTCGTTGCGAGGCCGGTGCTCCAGCGCCAGAACCCGCAGAGAAGTTTCGCCGCTGCAAACGTGAGAAAATGCAGCTCAGCAGAACACCCGCCCCCACCCCCCTCCGCGCGGCCCCACCCCCGCAGCCCGACCCCTGGCGGTGGCGACCTTGGCCACCCCGGATGCTCCAGAAAAATGGAGGAGGGGCTGCCCTCAGGGATTTCCCGGGGGCTGCCGGAGGCGCCCACGGGCCACGGCGACCTTTCCCTTCGCCGTCAGCCACCACGACAGGCGCACCCAGCCCCCGCCTGCGCGCCCTCGGCGCCCCCGCCCGCGTTCCTGCTCCCCCTGCTCCGCAGCCCCGCCGGCCCCCGCGCGCCCCTCTGCGCCTCTCTGCTCCCGGACCCGCCAGGGCGCCCCACTTACCCCGCCGTGCGGCGGCCGGGGCTCGGGCAGGGTGGTTTACATCGGGGTGGGACGCACCGCTCCGGCCGGCCGGGCCGTCGCTCTCGGGGGATTTCTTTATCTCGCTGCCAAACTCTCGGTGCCTCTCGCTCCTCTCGCTCTTCTCCCCCCACCCCCACCCCTCCTTCTCTCTTGTCTCTCGGCTCTTTTTTCCGGGTTAATTACGTTTCGCATTAAAGCAAAACCCAGCCCCGGATGTGAGTACAATGCTCCGCCGAGCCCGCCGGGGGAGGAGAGGGGTGCCGGGGCGCCGTGGGGTGGGAGGGGGCGCGGCCGGGCGCCGCGGGCTGCGCGGAGGAGGCGGGGGCGGGGCGCCCGGGAGGCTGCCCTGGTGGCCGCGCGCCAGGCGCGGGCCGGGACCACCTCGCCGGGGTCGGCGGCCGCGCAGGTGGGACCCGGCCCGCGGAGACGGCCGCGCGGAGGAGGACTGCCTCCGACGCCGAGCCGCGGGCAGCAGGTGTCCCGAGCCGAAAGGGGGCCCGGGGCTGAGGGCATCCTTGAAGGAGGGAGGCGAGCCGCAGCGCGGGCTCCCTCTTGAACCCCGTTTCTTCTTCCCAGAGCCCCACCCCGCGACTTCAGCCGGGCCGCCCTCGGATCGGGAGCCCTTAGCCTTTCTGGGGCCTCAGGGTGAAAGTTTAGGGTTGGGGTGAGAAGAAGAAGCGATTCTCCTGGATTGTCATGAATGTGCCAGAAGAGCCCAGTGGCACCGGACGTTTTTAACGAGGGGTATGGGGACTTTATCAGAGTATGACGACGCAAAGTCGCCTTTCCTGCCCTCAAAGCGGGAGGGTGCTCTGGGGAAAAAAAAAAAAAAAAAAGAAGGAAAATAGACAAGCATGCGTTAAGTAAATAATGCCAAGGGGAACCTAAGAAAATTACTGTGTGCCGGTGCAGCCCCTGAATTATCTCACTTGGTCCACACGGCAACCCTATGGATCTCAATCCCGTTCACGATGAGGAAACCGAGACTCAGAGACGTTAAGTAATCTGCCCTGGGTCCCACAGTCTATCAGTGGCAGGTCTGTCAGGTTCTGACGCCGGCCTCCCACAAGGGGAGATCATTTACATATACAGAAAGTGAGGCGCAAGACATCGGAAACATGGACACGTAGTGGATTATTCACCCTTGGGATGGAGGACGGGGAGATGCTGCTTCTGGGGATTCTGATGCGGGCGTGTTGAGGCTTCGAGGGAGAAGCGGACAAAGGGAGCCTCAAGAGGCTCGGGCACAGGGACTGGCTGTGCGGGAGGGATGGAAAGGCTGGTCCACATCCCACTGATACGGGGGAAAGGCATGCTGAAAAGTCTCCAGGAGCTGAGGCAACAAAGCTTGGGAGCGGGGGACCTGGAGCCGGAGGGAGGTAGCAGCACACACCCCGAACGCACCAGTGATGAAACCACACAAGTTTCCTCTTCCATTTTGATTGCCAGAGCAAAAATGAGCTGCCTGCTCTCTCAGGTGTGAAAAAAGGAAAGAAAGAAAGAAAGAAAGAAAGAAAGAAAGAGACAGAAAGAAAGAAAGAGAAAGAAAGAAAAGACTTTTTGCATTAGAGCATTTTGCTTCGAATGAGGAAGGGGGGACACAAGGAAAAAAACATTTCCTTTGAAATAAATATATCAACGTCCATTTTTTTCTGCTCGTGAAGATTTTTGCTACTCATAGGTTTCAGGCAGCATAGCGTCTTAAGGAGCATGTTCTCTGGAACCATATGGACTGGGTTTGAATCCCAGCTCTGCCACTTATTAGCTTTGATCCCTGGGCAAATGACATTTCTGTGCCTCAGTTCCTATCTGGGTCGTTATGAAAAGTAAATTGAGTTAACTTTTGTACTGTTTAGATTACTGTGGTACATGAAGTAGGTGTTATGTAAATGTTTTTTTATTTAAAAATTAGATTATGGTTTTCATTGTGAAAAGTAACAAAATTCCACCCAGCGCCAAGCAAATCTGACTGGAACTGACGGTTTCCAGTATGAGCAATGAGGTAAAAGTCTCAGATTCCATGGTATGGTTCATATTAAAACCCATAAAACTCTACTCCCCATGGGGCCTGCCTGAGTCACTCAATCACAGAGCCGCAAATATTTTCTGTGCACTACTGTATTGGATGCCTGGTAAGCAAAGGGAGCCAAAGGCCTCGGGTCTCATTAGAAGGATACAAGTGTCACTTGAAGGCTGAGTTAGCCTCGTATCCCTCATGGAAGTGCCATGAAAATGGCACAGAGAATAAGTACAGTCAGTCTTTAAAGGAACAAGACATCTGGGGGGAGAGGTAAAAAGGGGACTTGTATCAAAAAGGAGATGGACTTTGAAATGAGCCTGAGAAGACGGGTACAATTTACTGGACAGGAGCAAGAATACACTGGACTAGAACGAGGGTCATCAATGTACTTTGGGTGATGCTCGTATTTCACTGGGAGCCAGCCCCACTTACCACCATATTTGCCCCTGGCCAAAACCTGGCCCCAGTTAGACTACAATTTCTGCCCCGATTCCACTCCCTTATTCCTAGATTTCTGGGTGCTTTCTCAATGGACACCCCCCACCTCCTCCTGTAGTGGGCACCACAGAGCAGGTGTCAGTTGAATCTGTGCCCTGCTGTGGCCCCTTTGCCATCTCTTGACCTGGACATTTAAAGAATACTTCCATTACCTGATTATTCGTGTTTTTTCAGTGCAATAAATAGTCCTGATGTCTGAAAATGTAACCGCCTGTGGGGAAAGGAATGTCAAAAAAGGACCTTTCGCATCAGCTATTTCAGTCCCCTCATTGTGTCAGCAAGATGAGTTTCAACAACTTGCTCAAGGTTTTGCAGCTAATTAGAGGCAGAGTTAGTTCTAGAACCCAGGGTTGACTACCCCCAGAATCTTCTATTATTGGTATAGGAACCTTTCCATGAAGATGGAGACTTCTGTCCCAGAACCCAAGAATCTATAAACAGTACACTTGTACTCTAGCCATTTATTTATGCATTTTCTATTTCTTTTCAATATTAATAACTGGGTAACTAGATGGCCTAATAACCTTCAGTGGTGAGCTAGCACACCCTCTGGGCAAATGCATTGTTTTCTGTCCTTAAAGATACACATTACATAAGGTACCAGGCTGCAGCCAGGGCCCATTAGTTCCATTGGGGAAAGTGTGAGACTCAAAAAGCCAAGGTCATTGGTTGATCCTGGTTCAGGCCAGTTAATTTTGCACAGAGATAAATTTCTCCAAGGCCATTACAACTCTAATGCTAGCTGGACATTTCATAAATAGTTACTATTAGTTTCCATAGCGAAGTACCATCCATTTCCAAAAAGATTATTCAAACTAACTGTTGTCCTCCTCAGTCCTATTCATTCAACAAACAATTATCTGAACCTATTACCATTTTTCCTCCCACCATGTATCTTGCATTTTCTTATTATTCAGGTACTTGCTAAATGCTAATTGTTTTACCTGGATTATCTCACTTAAGTCTTAACTGGGAGCAAGGTCCTATTATGTTCTCAGAGATAAGATGACTAAGGCATAGAGACCCAGCCTAGATACAAACCTGTGCGGCCTGAAGCCAGAGCCTGCCCTCTTAACCACTGAGCTTGTGAAGAGTACAGAAAGACATAACACAAGACTCTTCCCAACCACATTGTTGATAACTGTCAACATTTAGAACCTCCATTCCATTTCACCTAGCAATTTCATGTCCAAAGGTATGTGTTATTGAAAGTCATCTGGAGACATATACAGTATATAGGCAGTATATGTGTATGTGTCCATATGCCATGTATATATATGAAATATATACATACATACTCACTGCAGTATTGTTCATAATGTTGATAATTGGAAATCACCCTCATGCTCATCAACACAGATTGAACAGGTAAATACTGGTACATCCATACAATCCCATGCTATGCAGCTGTTAAAAAAGAATGAGGTATGTACCTCTTTATAAAACATATGAAAAATGCTAAATATTTTAAGTGGAAAAAAGGTACAGAGCTGTCTGTATGGTATAGTCCTATTTCTGTAAATAAAAATTACACATGTTTATTGTATGAAGAAAGTGTAGAAGACTACATTCCAAACTGTTAACCACAGTTCTCTTAGGGTGGGGGAGGAGGAATTATAATAGTGTATCTCACTTTCTAAGAGATGTAGTTCTATAATGTTTAATTTTTTGCAATAAGCATGCATACATTTGATTGTCAAAAAAAAAAAAAACAACAACCAAATAATGATTTAAGACTTTAATAAAAAAAAAATTTTTAAAGCTCTATGAGAAAGTATATTGTAGCCCTCAAGGAACCCATCCTTAAAGTTGGGAGGAGGGGCGCTTGGGTGGCTCAGGTCATAATCTCGAAGTTCATGAGTTCGAGCCCCACATTGGGCTCTGTGCTGACATCTCAGAGCCTGGAGCCTGCTTCGGATTCTGTGTCTCCCTCTCCCTCTGCCCCTCCCCTGCTCACGGTCTGTCTCTCTCTCTCAATAATAAATAAATGTTAAAAAAAAAAAAAGTTGGGAGGAAATATACAGAAATATACAGAAATAAGGAGGGAATATACAAGGAGACAGTACAACATATACAGAAATAACTATTATAAAAGCCAGAAACTTGTATACACAGATTGACGAGGGGAGATAAAATTCTGTGGGAAAAATCACAACCAGCTGGGGTTGAGAGGTGCGGGAGAAAATGCATAAAGGAGATGGCAGTATGGAAGGATGTTGAAGGGAAAGGAAGACATAGAAGGTGCAGAGGGGCTGAGAACAGGTGGGCCCCAGGTAAAGACTGCATCAAGGGCAAGGCACAGAAGCAAGAATGCATGGCATCAATTTGGAGAAGTATGGGTAGTCCAGTTCAGCTGGAGCACAGTAGGGAGATGAAGCATTTTCATGGGAAACAAAATGGGAAAGAAAAGTAGCTGGAGGGTCTTCATTGCTAAACTAATGAGTTGTATTTATTATTTTAGGCTTCAAGAGTCCCTGAAGGTTTTTGAGCCAGGAAATGACACAATTAGCAGTGAATAAGCAGCAATTTCATAGTGACTGGGTAGTCACTGGACTCTAGCGCCAGGATTTGCCTCCTGACTGTCACTAATTAGCTGCAAAGGCATGACCAGTTATTTTACTTCTCTGTGTTTCCATAAAATGGGGAAGGTGGTCATAATAGATAACCTATCTCATACCATTGTTGTTGAGATTGAGTGAGTTAATGTTTCTAAGGTACATAGCAAGCGCTGAGCTTGTCTGTTACACTTAAAAAATCAGTATGGTATCTTTGGATTAAGATCTTTGCATTTCATTTTGAAACTTTTATTGCAAAGAATTAACATTATATGGTAAATTATTAACTATTCCTTCTTTTCCCTTTCACAGGATTAGTGATTATTAATCTCATTTTACAGATGGAAGAATTTAGGTTTTAAGGAGAAAGATGAACCCTGCCCAGCACCCAGGGTTATCTCTTAGCTCAAACTCTCAGAACCTGGAGAATAGGAGAAATGGGCAATGGAAGAAGCTTTGGCAATTTCTGTTTATAGGATAAGGGAAACAACAGTAAAGGGCAGTAATAAAGTAAATTCAAAAAAGATAAAACTTTGGTGGAACACTTAAAAGTTTGTATATAAAATTAAACTTGTAAAATATAAATATATAAATACTGAATTATGTGCCCCCCTCCACCACCACCAAAAAATCATATGTTGAAGACCTGACAATGTGACTGTGTTTGGAGACAGTGCTTCTAGAAGGTAATTAAGGCTAAATGAGGTCATAAGGGTGAGGCCTGAATCCTATAGACTGGTCACCTTATAAGAAGAAGAGATCTCTCTGTGTGCACCAAAGAAAGGCCATGAGAACACACAGCATGGAAACGACTGCTTGCAAGCCAGGAGGAGAGTTCTCTCCAGAACACAAACATGCTGGCCAACTGATCTCAGACTTCAGCCTCCAGAACTGGGAGAAAATACATTTCTGTTGTTTAAGCCATCCAGTCTGTAGTATTTTTGCTTCACATATGTATACATACATATATACATGCAATGCATACATACACAGGCCAAAAGGGCTATTTCCTAGTAACAAAGTTGGGAAAATATTGCTATACAGCTAAATCTGACACTAATAAATCTCAAAACTGATTGCACATCCTCTCCCCAGAAATAACAGTCTGCTGGCCAAATGCACCATTCCTATTGATTCATGCTGATGGCATTGTTTTTCTGTCAGTTTGAATAAGTGCAGTGCCCTGCTGGGATTCCTGCATCCCTAGAGATGCCCTGTGATTATATGGGAGGAATTGGACCCATAGAATCAGAAAGAGAGAATGAATAGATACATTAGCTTTGTATCCATGACCATATTTTAACACTACAGTTAACTTTATATTTGCTTAGACCAGTTACATAATTCATTTCCTTGACAATGAGCCTACGGAGGGGGCTGCTATTAGCAAATACTTATGGGTGAATATAGTCAAAGTCATTAACTGGAATAAACTTTATCCAGTTTATTCCAAGAGATGCCTATGGTAGTCAGTGAAGTGGGCGGACTTTTATATCAGTGGTTCTTAACACAAGCTGGTTATTACAAAACAACAAGAAAGCACAAAGGATATTTGAACGTGAATTTATGTCCTTCCATTATTTGTTAATAGGAAATACATACACACAGTACAAAGTTCAGAAGGTGCAAAAGAGTAAGTATGAACAAATATTTCTTCTGCTCATGTGCCCCAAACACTACTCTCCTCTCCAGAGATAACCAGTGTGTGTGTGTGTTTAATAAAAAAAAAATTCAGTTTTGCAGGGATATACTAAAAGTGTTAAAAGTAATTATCTGAGTTAGGTTTACAGGTGATTTTAAAAAATTTTTGTATTGGTGAATTTTCCAAGTATTCTTTAATAAGCCCATAGTATTTTGTTACTAGAAAAAAAAATACTAGGTTTAAAAGGAGATAAATATATTTTAATTTAAAAGTACCTTAGAGGGGCACCTGGGTGGCTCAATTGGTTGATTTTGGCTCAGGTCATGATCTCATGGTTCGTGAGTTCAAGCCCCGCATCAGGATCTGCGCTGACAGCACAGATCTACCTGCTCATTCTCTCTCTCAAAATAAATACATAAACATTTTTTTAAAATAAATAAAATTACCTCAGAGATCTCATAGCTGCTTTGTGACTTAAAAACCATATAACTGAGACGCCTGGGTGGCTTTGTTGGTCAAGCATCTGACTCTTGATTTCAGCTCAGATCATGATCTCACTGTTGGTGAGATGGAGCCCTGAGTTAGGCTCCACACTGATAGCACAGAGCCTGCTTGGGAGTCTCTCTCTCCCTCTCTCTCTCTGCATCTCCCTTGCTCACACTCTCTCTTTCTCTCTCTCTCTCTCAAAATAAATAAATAAGCTTTTAAAAAATAAAAAGTAAATCAAAAGAAAAAAACCATAGAACTTTATCCTCAAATTAAAAATACTTGTCAGTCTGTGGATACATTTTTCAAAAGCATTGTAGCCAATTTTATTCCATTCACATTAAAATTCCTGCCTCTGGAAAAGATATACAGAAACTGATTACCAACCTGAACCCTGAGATCTAGTGAAACTCATTATGATTCACTGGAAACAGGTAATTTGCTCAAGGGTCTTCTTCCAAATTTCATCATAGTATCTATGATGACTTCACATGTCTATCAAACTATATTAAAACTAAGTATAACACTAGGCTGGAGAATTAAGCCTGGTCCAGCCTACTATTATTTAGTAATTAAATAATAACAAGCCAAATTTATCCTTACACCTAATACTTAATGATGCTGTGAATGTTCTAATTGGATAAATATAGTCAAATGCACCCTCCAGCATCTGATGACAAAAGATGTCACAGTCTTGCTGAAAAGACATATAGGGGATTTGGCACTGATCTGGAGGTCACCCTTCTGGCAACTTGAGTCTCCCGAGTGGAATTCCAAACACAGAAAGCAAGAGGGAAGGGGCCTCTTTGTAGCCAAAGTCCCTGTATTAAGGAGAGCCTTTCTTAGCCTTGCTTACTAAAGGTTCAGTTATGTGGTTTTCTAGTCCTCAGAAGATTAGAAACAGCAGGAGAAAGGAGACAATATTAGAGACAGAGGAGGAGCAGGATGGAGAAGGAAATTATTTTATTCCGTTCATTCCTATGTCTGTAAATGGATTAGCTGACAACAAAGGAGGGGAAAGAAAAGTTAAGAATTCCCAGAACTTGGGGTGCCCGGGTGGCTCAGTAAGTTAAGTGTCTGACTTCAGCTCAGGTCATGATCTCATAGTTCATGGGTTTGAGCCCATTCTGTGTCTCCGTCTCTCTCTGCCCCTCCCCACTCATGCTCTGTCTCTCCGTCTCTCTCAAAAATGAATAGACATTAAAAAGAAAAAAAAAAAGAATTCCCAGAAGTTATATGTGCTCAAGACAATCTTTGTCATTCCTGGTGATGACCTTGGGGTAGGAAAAGGTAGTTAAACTGTGATCAGCGCCTTTATTTTAGGTGGAAAGTTCCATGTAGTTTTGCTGGTAGGAGTGGTGGCCTGTGGGGAGCAGACCACCTCTGAGGGAGGTGGTTAAGAGCAGGCAGGATTCACTCATACCCTCTTACTTTTTTAAATGTTGTATCATGTGTATTATGTACCTTTTGTTTAATAATACAAATTTTTTAAAAATATTTAATGCCCATATAAAAAACTTTACAAGTAAAAAGTTGGTGAAAATAAAATTGCAAAAATTAAAAATACTGAACACTTTAAACCATAAAACTCCTAGAAGAAAACATAATAGGTAAGCTCTTTGGCACTACTCTTGGCAATGATGTTTTTAGATTTGACACCAAAAGCAAACAAAACAAAACAAACAAACAAACAAACAAACAAAGTGGGAATACATCAAACTAAAAAGCTTCTTCACAGCAAAAGAAACAATCAAGAAAATGAAAAGGCAACCTCCTGAATGTGCGAACATATTTGCTAATCATGTATATTTTAAATGTTTATTTATTTTGAGAGAGAGTGTGTGGGCATGAATGAGCATGAGCAGGGGAGGGGCAGAGAGACAGAGAGAGAGACAGAGACAGAGAGAGAGAGGGTAAGAATCCCAAGCAGGCTCCACACTGTCAGGGCAGAGCCCAGTCAGGGTTCAATACCATGAACCTGACCCAAAATCAAGAGTCGGACTCTTAACCAATTAAGCCACCAGGTGCCACAACTAATCACGTATTTGATAAGGAGTTAATATCCAAAATATAAAAAGAACTCACACAACTCAATAGCAAAACCAAAAGCCTGATTAAAAATTAAATTTTTTTATAAAAATAACATACAAATAACCAAGAGGTATATGAAAAGATGCTCAACATCATTCATCAGCAGGGAAATGCAAAACAAAACCACAATGAGATATCACCTCACATCTATCTGAATGGCTATTATCAAAAAGACAAAAGATAACAATTGTTGGCAAGGATGTGGAGAAAAGGGAAACTTGGTGCACTCTTAGTGGAAATGTAAATTAGGGCAGCCACTATGGAAAACAGTGTGGAGGTTCCTCAAAAAATTAAAAATAGAAATACCATATGATCCAGTATTCCATTTCTGAGTATATATTCAAAGGAAGCAAAATCACTACCTCAGAGGATTATCTGCATGAGCTAGCCCATGTTCATTGTAACATTGTTCACAATAGCCAAGAAATGGAAATAACCTGAATGTCCAATGATGGATAAATAGATGAAGAAAATGTGATATATATACATACGCATACATATTGTAATACATACATACACACACACACACACACACACACACACACACACACGCATATGGTGGTTGCCAGAGACAGAGTAGTTGGGGTAGGAGGAAATAGGTGAAGATGGTCAAAAGGTACAAACTTCCAGTTATAAATAAGTTCTGGGAATATAATATATAGCATGGTGCCTAGAGCTAAACTAACAACACTGTATTGTATATTTGAAACTTGCCAGAAGAGTAGATCTTAAAATTTCTCATCACAGAAAAATTTGTAGCTGCATGAGGTGATGGATGTTGACTAAATTTATTGTGGTTACCATAATATACATATATATATATATATATATATATATATATATTATATTGTATACTTTAATACCATGTTATATGTCAATTATATCTCAATAAAAATGGAAACAATTTCAAAAGATACAAAAACAAAAAACAGTACCACAATGAGATAACACTACACACCTACCAGAATGGCTAAAATAAAAAACAGTGGCAATGTCATATGCTGGTGAGGACAAAGAGAAATGATCATGATACATTGCTGGTAGGAAAGTAAAATGGTATAGATCCTCTGGAAAACAGTTCGGCGGTTTCTTAAAACAGTAAACATGCAACTATCATATATCCAATAATCGTACTGCTGGGCATTCGCCTTAGAGAAATGAAGACATGTTTACACAAAAACCTGTATATGAATGATTATAGCCACTTTATTGATAATAGCCAAAACCTGGAAACAACCTGAATGTCCCTCAACTGGTGAAGAGTTAAACTGTGTTAGATCCATATGATGGAATACTATTCAACAATAAAAGGGAACAAGCTACTGACATACACAACAAAAAGGATGAATACTCAGAAAAGTATGCTGAGTGAAGAAAAGCCAGTCCCTCAAAGGCTACATATTGTATATTGATTCCGTTTATATAACATTTTTAAAATGACATTATAGAAATGGGAAACGAATACGTGATTGCGAGGTCAAGAAAGGCGTGGAGTAGGAGGGAAGTGGGTGGGGCTATAAAAGGGCAACAAGGGGCCGCTTGTGCTGATAGAAATGTTCTTTCTCTTGGCTGTATCAGTGTCAGTATTCTTGTTGTATTGTACCATGGTTTACAAGGTGCCACCACTGGGGGAAACTGGATGAAGGGTGCATAGGATCTCTCTGAACTATTTCTTACAACTGCATGTGAATCTACAGTTAACTCAAAATAAGACGTTTAATTAAAGAGAAAAATTATAAGCTTAAAAAATGAGAGTTTTATGCTTAAATAGATACTAGCTATTTTTAAAAATCACTTGTGATGCAACATATCCTTCTTGACCCTAGATTAACAGAGGCACCACTACTCACGAAGCCCACACACTGGTTAAGCACACTTTCACATATTGTGGCTGGCAGTACTCCATTTGTGGTGAACTAACATTTAGTTTTTAGTTCTGATATGAAAAGCAGTGCTCCATTGCCCTCCTACCTCAACTGCTACCATTCCTATCCCATAGTTTCCCACATGTGCGTTTCCTCTGTCATCAGGGCACATGGCTGCTCCCATTCATTTTTCTGTCTTCTTTTTAAAAAGCAAGGTTTTGGTACTTGGAGAAACTCCAGGACCTCAGCTGGTGTTCGAGAAAGTCACTCTCCTATAACAGGGCGCACAGAAGGGTTGGTTAGATCATTTCAATCAGTTACCATAAAATGCTGCTGTGGTTCCTCTATATTCAGAAGGTGAGAAGCAAGCAGTGCAGAAGTCTGTTGAAGGCAGCTCGTAATTATATGTTACTGAGTGCGCCATGAGTCAAATCATGGCCACTGAAACGTAACTGCGTATTCTTGAAATAGTTCAGCCGTGAGGTCGAGGGGGTGGTTTATTTCTGGTTTCTCCAATTTAAGCCCTTGTGCATGACCCTATGACTACCACTCAGTTCAGAGTAGATGAGCAGCACGGTGAGGTACACAGAACTTTGGACAACGGCACCCCTGAAACAGCAGGTAGAATGGTGCCTATGATTTTTGTTGTTCAAAGTTGTAAAGAATCTGGAAATGTAACTACTATATTTTGAGCGGAAGTGTTAGTAAGAAAATGATATAAAGCAGACGTCTTCAAACTTTTCTTCCCTTACACCCCCTAAAAATGCTGAAAACTACATATCCCTTCACACATTTTAAGTTGGTATCTATAGCTTTTCGTGGTTTGAGTACTGGCAGGGGATGTAGTCTGTAGATTGTTTTCATCGAATGTTTTAAAATAAAACTGTTATATCACTCTTTTCAATGCACCCAATAGAATCTAAGCACCATAGTAATTTGACACCATCACTCTTTTTTCAAAATGAACACGAAGTTCCTTAACAGAAATGTTAAGTCATTCCCTTTCCTCCACGAACTGTATCTTCATTCCACTTCCGTTAAAGATTTGCATCCAAATATTTTTATGACATCTTTTATTATTTGAACATCTATCCTTTGGACATCTTTTACTGATTACCCTATCATCTTTTTTGAAACAAATATGCATGTGTAAATTAATTTTACAATTTCAAAAAATATCCTGTGACCATAAGGTATTAAAACATTTCCTGAGACGAAGCCATTGTTACCATCATCAGTAACATGATAAATATGTATTTTATTGATCATTAAACATAAAACAGTAAAATATTGAAAATTATTCTCCTCGTAAGAATTATCTCTCCTAATGGATGAGGATGGATTTTTACCTATATGGATTTGAATATATTTACATACATATGTAATTAATTCAAATATCCATCAATTAATATTACTTATTGCAAGAATGAGCAGGCCTAGAACCAATATTTTCCCCCATCTCATTTTTATGAATGTAAACATTGAGAAACCTTGTTCACTTGAATAAGTAGATGGGGCCACAAGGAGCTTTGTCATGACAATGTCCAGGGCTGACAAGAAGAAAGGAAAATAGGGACATATTTCTAGGCTTATGGCTTCAGAGGCACACCTGGAATGACTGGCTTGCTCATGAATACAGACCCTATATGAAGATCCGTGGCCAGTCCACCTTTGCCAGGGAACTTGAGATTTGTTTTTCAGCAGGGCCAAATCTGGCAGTGTCACTCAATTCTTTGGATTCCTTCACCTTATAGGTCAGATATCACTTAGAAACTTTCCTTCAATAATTATTCTATGGGGGGAGGTTGTGCCTGTATAAGGGCAAGGGGTATGTGGGAACTCTCTGTACTTTCTGCTTAATTTTGCTGTGAACCCAAAACCCGCTCTGAAAAATAAAGACAGTTTTAAAAAAATTATTCTGATGATCTATCAGCGGTCAACTCAATTAGGTTTTTCTCCAAGTTTTACGGAAAACGATAACTTGGAAACCACCTAATTTGTGAAATGATTGGTATCTCAGTCAAAAAGGCTTTTGCTTTCTCCACACAAACACAAATATTTCTAAGTGTTCCTTGTCTGGCCCCTGGAGGCTTTTACAATCTAGGACAAATGCCTTTCTTTCCTTTTTTAGAAGTGAAGGGCTAGTGTGCCAGGGGAGTGGGAGCAGAAAAGACCCAGTGTGACACCTGGCTCTCACTTCACCTCAGGCGGATTCCGAAACGGATTCCCTAAAACCATCTACCCCAGAGGCACCCACCATTTAAACACCACTGGAGTAAGGTGGTTTAAGAACTTCTTCAAATACATCGAACTGTAAAGTCAGCTTTTGGGGGTACTTATCTGCTGGTTATCTGAAATTCAAATTTAACTGGGTATCCTGTATCTATCTCTCTGGCAACCCTGTCTCATCCAAACCATTCTCTTTAAGAAATGGCAAAAACCAGGACCAGGCAAGACTCAAGTCCTCCACCAGGGAGTAGGGTCTTTTATTTCTCCCTCTACCTAATTCTCAAATGTAATTACTGTTCTCTCACTTTCTCATCATGGTGTCCATCTTTCTCTCCCAACATTGTTTCCACTCTTCTAACCCAAAGCAAGAAGGGAGGCAGAAACAAGAGCAGGACAACATTCATGAGAGAAGGACAGCTTTTGGAGGAAACCAGGGCAGTGAAACGCATTTGAGAGGAACAGAACGAGTGTGGGTACAGTGTGGGCAAAACATCTCTGTCCTGTCGTCTCAAAAACAGAGGCTAAAAAAAGGAGAGGCGGGAGCAGCCGTTTCTTTGGGGGCAGAAACCACATGTATCAAATTTGTGCCTATGCTCCTTTACGGTCTAAAAATAATTTTTAAAAAAATAATAAAAAGTATTACTCAAGCCCAGCTACATTTATTTTAATATTTGGTGCTCTCCTGAGCTGTTTCTTAGGAAAGATACTGACAAGCCTTCCTGTTTTTTCTGCCCCCTTCTGTTCCTATTTACTACCATTGCTTTCTCTCACCCCCCTCTCATCTCCCAAGCACTAAAATAATTTGAATTTCAAGCTTTTTTTTTTTTTTTTTGGTGGGGGGGGGGCTTCCTGTGGGTGTGGGAGGACCTCCTTTGGGAATTGTTCTGGATCTAGTCGGCTCCATCTGTATTTTGGCAAAATCTGTCTGCACCCCGCCCCCACTTCCTTTTCTTCATACATAAGAGTCCGAGTGTCCCCCACCCGACAAAGAACCTCCTTTATCTAATCCTTAGGTAACCAAACTGAGAGGACCCCCCCCCCCCCTCAGGGGGCCCTAGGGGTCTGCAGCCTCCACTTACCCCGCCCTTGGTTTTGGAAGAACAAGAACTCTGCAAAAAGGAGCCAGCTTCTCACCAGCCACAGGAAGCCACCTCCTGCAGGCGAAGGCTCCAAAGGACAAGGTGACTTCCAGGAGGAAGGCAAGAGCTGTGTTTTTCGGTTTCAGGAGACCCAAGGCAAGTTCCCGTTTCAAAGACAGAGTTTTAAAAACTGATTAAGTTCAGAGAGTTTGTGTGTGTGTGTGTGTGTATGTGTGTGTGTGCGCGTGTGTGTGTATGCGCGCGCGCACACACATGCGCGCACACGCTCGCGTGTCCCTCTCCCCAATTTACCCACGTGATCCCCTTGCTTTTCCTCTGGGGAACAGCTGATCTGCCTTTCTAAAAAATCTCTCTAGACCTAACCTCCCCTCCTCCTCCCCCTTCCCCACCGGCTGTCATCATGGCCATTCCTTAGCTAGTGTCTCAATACTCTGGTACATTTTTGTTATTGACAAAAAAAGAAAAGGGAAAAAAAAATGAGAAAAGGACTGCACATCTAAGAATTTCCTGTGGTTTGGGACAGGTTTAGTTCAAGCTTTTCATAACTTATTTTCTCTCATTTTTTCCACGCTGAAGACAGTGCTCAGAAACACTGCTGCCAACCCATGGACCTTGTTTTCTTCCTCAGGTCTTGGAGAAGACATTCTCCTTGGATCTGGAGTGGGAAGGGAGGAGATGAAGGGGTGATACCCAAGGCTGAAGAGTCAACTTCAGGCAGATGTTTTGTGCTCACCAGAGCCCCTGTCTTCCATTCTGGGGACAGTGGGCTGCAGAGCCCAGGGAGAGCATGCCCCTGGTTACCTGACCAGAGAGGCACCAAAGAGCGGTCTCACATCTTGTTTTCATAATATTTGTATATTCCTTTATTTTAGCAGTTTCCTTATAGTAAAATAGGTATAATAATTCCTAGCACACAATGATATGGGGAGGAATTAATAAAATGAAAGTGCTTGTATAGTACCTGACATACAGTAGACACAAAACTAACATTTGCTAAGCATGAAGTGCATTTATCACATTACATTCTGTGTGCTCACTTACCTGTCTGTCTTACCACTAAACTCTGAATGTCTTAGTCATGGTTATATGCCCTCTATCTATGATAGTGCCTGTAATACAGTAGACAGCCAAAACATGTGTTTAATCAAATAATTACTACCTGTTTCCACCCTCATCCTGGCTCCATTTTCCTTGCTGGTCAAGAGTATGCTCTTTGCGCTCTCTTGTGTTCTCTGGACAAGGTTCTAGAACTCAAGCTATGAATAAAAATTGCCAGGCTTGAAATGGATGAAATGATTGTTTTCCACTTCCTAGAAATACCAAAGGGAGTTTTCTCAGCAAGCACACAGAAAGGAAGAGATTAGGAAGCACAAAGTCTGTGGGATGTTGTTATTTCTAAGTCCGTTGCAGAAATGTGATGTGTTCAAATTAAAGTCAGAGTCCAGGGTGATATTTATAGTCAAAGTATTTCAAAGAGCAGAAAACATGAGATTCCCCAAGGCCCTTCAAGGAGGGAAGACCAGCATTCTAAAAGAAATAAAGAGAGAAAGGAAGGAAGGTAGGAATGAAGGAAGGAGACAGAGAAAGGGGGGGGGGGAGTGAAAGAGAAGAGAGGGAAGGAAAGGGAGGGAGGGAGGAAGAGCTGGAGAGAGAAGGAAGGAGAGAATATGGAGCAGGGAGAAAAGGAAGAAAGCTAGAAGAGTGGATTTAAAAGTAGGCACATAAGGGGCACCTGGGTGGCTGAGTCGGTTAAGCAGTCTGACTTTGGCTCAAGCCATGATCTCACGGTTCCTGAGTTCAAGCCCCACGTTGGGCTCTGTACTGACAGTTCAGAGCCTGGAGCCTGCTTTGGATTCTGTGGCTCCTTTTCTCTCTGCCCCTAGCCTGCTCACACTTTGTCTCTCTCTGTCTCTCAAAAGTAAATAAAAGTTAAAAAAAAAAAACACAATAAAAAAATAAAAGTAGGCACATGAAAATCACAGTTAAGCATGGTCTACCGAACACATCTCTTATTAAACCTTCACTAAAATGACAACAAATGGAGAAAAGGAGCATAAACCCTCAAGGACAAAGAGAACATGAAAGCATCAACAACCAACGATAAATTTTACAATTAACAGAAGCACAAAAGCTATGATTGGTGGAAACTCAGCTACCATACCAGGAAAACCTAGACCTGCAAGAGTTGGAAGCCAATAAGAAACAAGCTCTTTGACCTGTCCAGGCCCTAGAGAGCCTGAGGGAAATTAGAGGACCAGGAACCTCTGAAAGGGGTGGCAGGATAGGTTTGGGTGGGGCTGACAACAGGAAGGTTGGTTGAAAGCTTGTATGAGGAGGAAGAAGACGGAGAGATTGAACAAGATAGACTCAAGGCTTAGGAGCTGGGACCACCGAGGACAGAAATAAGACAATTTACTAATGGAGGTGGGTTCATTGAAAGCTCGTACTGAACGGTAATGCCACCACTCGTGCCCCAACTCCCTTACCCAACTTAGCTGGAAGAATGCTGAAAAAGGCTTCCACCTCCTCAATTCCCACCCCCACCCCCAGGCAGGAGTGTGGAGGAGTAATCTCATTGGGAAACTGTCCAGCTCAAGAGAAAAACTCTACAGAATCAGTTATTTGTCTCACAGTACAACTTTGGTGCAGCCCCCCTGTCTTCAAACCTCCCACACGTGCTCAATGCTTTCAAACAGATTTTTTTCACTTATAATTGTGAACCAACCATCAAGGACCATCAGATATTTCAGGAAAGCCTCCAGCATCAAAGATAGACCAAAATAAACACATGAGGGAAAATGGAGGGGGGGGACTTGGAAGACACAGAGACAATGCAGGGAGAGAAAAAATATATATATTGAAGTAAAAAGAGATACTGTGTTCATTCTTAAAATAATGATAATTATTTTAAAATACTAGGATGCTTTTTAAAGAGAGAGAGGGCATTCACAGAATAAGAAACACTCATGGAGATTACAAGTATGACAGAAAAAAATTCAATAAGAGAGTTGAAAATAAAGTTGAGGAAATCTACTGAGGAAAGTAAAACAGAAAGAAAAACAAATTAGGAAGTAGGAAAGATGAAAACAGATACAAATCCAGGAGGCTCAATATCTGCTTATTAAGAGTTGCAAAAAGAAAACACAGAGAAGTGAATTCATGATAGGATCCCAGAACTGAAGTACATTCATTAGTTTCCAAATCAAAAGGGCCAATGGCTACTCAATGCAGTGAATGAAAAGAGACCTAAACCAAGGCACATCACCGTGAAATCTAAGGACTCCAGGGATAAAGAGGAGATCCCAAAAACTTCTAGAAAGGAAAAACGTCATGCTCAGAAAAGCCGAGGAATCAGAATGGCACCAGACTTCAGGACAGCAGTACTGGACAGTAAGGGACGAAGACATGAGGGCCTTCAACAGGTCTTTTTTTTTTTTTTTTCTTAGGCAGACTGCCACGTGCAGCGCCTCATTTGGATGTGTCTGGAGTCTTGGAAGCTTGACTACCCTACGTTCTCCTACAAATGGACCTTGAGAGCTTGTTTGGAGGTTCTAGCAGGGGAGCGCAGCTACTCATATACCCTTGACTGAAGAACGGTCCTCCTCTATCAGGGAAGTTCATCCTCTTCGACTGAGCGCACAGCTTCGGGAGGGAAGCACATGGAGCGGTGAGGGAGGAAGGGGACACCCGCCTAGCTAGCCAGGTCAGCCAAATCAACCCTGGTGATCAATGGGGTGACAGATGTCACAGCCAGATCACCCTCACATCCCTTCAACAGGTCTTAAAAAGGAAAAATGATTTATGACTGTGACTTCTATGTTCAACCAAAGTATAAACTAATCATGAGGATAGAATAAAGGTATTTTTCAGGCATACACTGTTTCAAACATTCACTTGCCATTCACCCATTCTCTAGAAGATACAAACTAAGATCCCTGGGAAAAGGTAGGCCTAACACATGAAGGAGGTAGAGAGAATTCCCAGGATGAAGATGAAGGGAAGTTTCAGAATAATCGTTACGCATCAATCCAAAGGAAAAAGCAGTCCATATCAGAGGTGGCAGTCAGAGAAATGCAGGATTGCTGGATATTGGAGACGAAAGAAAGAAAGAAAGAAAGAAAGAAAGAAAGAAAGAAAGAAGAAAGGAAGAAGGAAGGAGGAAGAAAGAAAGAAAGAAGAAAGAAAGAGAGGGAGGAAGAAAGAAAAGAAACTGGGATATTATCTGATGTGTTTGAATGTATTTGGAAGAACGTTATAATTCTATCAGAAAATTAGAAGATGAATTAATGACAGATACAGAGAAAAGCAAACAACAATAACAACATTGAAAAGGCAATTATTGGAGCGTCCGACTTCGGCTCAGGTCATGATCTCGTGGTCCGTGAGTTTGAGCCCCGCATCACGCTCTGTGCTGACAGCTCAGAGCCTGGAGCCTGTTTCAGATTCTGTGTCTCCCTCTCTCTCTGACCCTCCCCTGTTCATGCTCTGTCTCTCTCTGTCTCAAAAATAAATAAACGTTAAAAAAAATTTTTTAAGAAAAGGCAATTATTAATTCCATGAAAAACAAAAAGTTATATGGGAAAGAAAAAGTAACCATAATGTACTACATGGCTCTTCTTTGAACAAAGCTTACATAAATACTAATGTAAACATTAATATTGATTTGATAAAAATTGTTATATAACTAGAAGGGAGAGGCATAAGGGAACTAAAATCTCCCTTCCATAGTAAGATGTCCATAGAAGGAAAAATCAAGAACTAGATACTTAAGCATGATAAATGAAACTAAGATGGTAAAAAGCCTAAGAAATGGCTAAAAGTTTAAGTGATTTTCTCCCAGAAAACGGCAAAACGTCAAGGAAGGAGCTATGTTTTGTTATAAGCCTTGTAGTACTATTTGATTTTTTAAAGGGTGGCATCTCTTGACTCCATATTGGTGATTTCAAAGTTGACAAAACAGGCATTCTGAGTTCTGGTTCTAGTTCCCTTCCATGTTATAGGATCTCAGTTTCTTTATGTCAAATGAGGGGCTGATGATGTCTGTCTCCTCCTTTCTCAAAATGGGGCAGTGATCAGAGCCCAGTCAGTGGAGTCTCCCCAAACACTCTTATCGTCTGTCTGAATTCCTGGCACTTGATGTCCATCCCTTTTTCACAATAGTTATAATATTTACTCACCCACTAGAGTAAACGGGAGATTTGGGGGCATCTTTATGGCGCTTGGAGGAAGTTTTTAATACATTTTCTTTTATATAAGATGATCGAAAGATGCAAAGAGTAAGGGCAGTATTGGAAGCCTTGCCTCTTTTCTTTGATAACATCGTGTCCTGCTCTCGGACAGTCTTTGTATCCTAAATCTGATCAAATATTTCTGGCCTGGGGCACGTGGGTGGCTCAGCCGGTTAAACATCCAACTTCTACTGGAGTCATGATCTCACAGTTTATGGGCTTGAGCCCCATGTCAGGCTCTGTGCTGACAGCTCAGAGCCCAGAGCCTGCTTCAGATTCTGGGTTTCCCTCTCTCTCTGCCCCTCCCCCATTCACAGTCTGTCTCCCTCTTCAAAAATAAATAAACATTTTAAAAAATTTAATGAAATTAAAAAAATATATATTTTTGACCTTTCTCCCCAAGCCAGTTGAAAACTTTCAGATGGTAGGGACCATAATTAGTGGGTTTTTTTGTTTGGTTGGTTGGTTGGGGTTTGTTTTCTGTTTTTTGTTTTTGAATTCCACATTGAACATGATAGTGGTTTGATAACTATCTGCTGAGCAAGCAGGGGGAGGCCTGTCCTGTCTTGGTAAGAGGTCCTGCAGTGCACATGAGTGTAAAGGGAGATATTTATTTTAAAAGAGAATAAAAAGAGCAGGATGATGGTGGGGGATTGTGGTCAAAGAGCCTGAGACACTGCTTGAGTGGTTTTCTGTACCACCCCTGTTTCTATTTTTTGCTCATTGCTTTGTCCAGTTCCTGGATGCATCACTGGGTTAGGAACCAGAAAACACCAAGACTAGCTATGCTTTGCCACTTATATACTGGGTGACCTTGAGGAAGTCAGATATGGTCATTTGTCCTCATTTCTTCTCCCGTAGGATATAAGGATTGGACTAGATGCTACAGACCCTTCTCATGCTAACATTGTAGAAATCATGACTGTTTACAAATAAGTGGACACACTGACAGGCTGCTGGAGGGCCCCATGATGCCCTGCAGAAAGAGAATGGCCTGAATGGCAATGGCATTGTTAAATATATAGAAAAGAAGGAATAATAGCACCAGGTGGCAGAGGGCCCAGCCAGGCGACAGATGTGAAAGGGGAAGTAAAATGCTGTGCAAGTAAACTGCAGGTGGAATAATTCATGAAGAGGAGCACCTCCTTTCATGTCACTTAAGGTGACTTTGGAAAGAAGGTGCCATTCACCTGTACAGTCTGAGCCCACTGTGGAGCTCAGTAATTCCAGAAAATAGTGGTGATATTATTTCCATCAAAGTCACTGATTTTCAAGAGGCTCAATGGTGGGGGGAAAAAGGCAGGGAGCATTTGGTGTGCAGATTGGGAAGGGCTGAGGTGCGGGGAGGGGAAATCTGGAAAGCCGCTGTATAATCACAAGTTATGGAGAACTACAGTGCTGAGTCTGCCCAGCACACTTGTACACACCTCACCTTTGGGGAAGACCCCCTCCCACACCACAGCTCTCCTGAGAAATGCTCCTTCTCCCTTCTCCCCAACTCTGGTGTCAGAGGGGAGTCCCCATGTTCTTCCATAACTCTGCCTCCCTGGTATGGTCATTTGGTTGCCAATGGATACTTACTCTCGCCTGAACTCATCATGGTGCCCCACTCACCTGGCTCAGTTGGTTGGGCCAGGGAATAAATCTGTGACCGGAGTCTGGCCAATTAGTCAACTTAATTAGGATATTTCAAGTTGCAGCTGGGTAAAAAGAGCCAGATCCTCTTGTATTGTGTCAAAGCTTGGTGTGAGCCCACCTATGCTGAGTGAATGAAGCTCCTAGGCAGGAAAGAGACTTCTAGGAGCTACTGAGTAATTGATTCCCAATAGCCCTAGGGTAACTAACCTCTGAAAAAGTAAAGCCCTCAATTGAGGTTCTAGAAGCCTCTCATGGAATTCCCCTATTCCCTTAAGCTATGTTGAGTTGTTTCTGTTACTTGGAACTAAGAGTCCTACCTAATGCTCCAAATCTAATTGAATATTTAAAAAGCCAGGCTTTCTCATGTATTGGACTATCTCAATTTTTAATTTTGAATCAGTTCCTAGAATTAGTAAAAATTCATGACTTGAAATACAATTTCTACCAATTTTGGAGCCAATCAAATAATTTTGCTTAAAAATAATGTTTAAGATTTTTCTGAAGATTTGATCCAGATTCTTCCATAATGAACCTTCCAGTGATAAAATAATACAGTCAGGCAAATGTGAAACAAGGGCATTATCCTGCTGTTTGCTTGACACAGTCATGTTTTTCAAGTTCATTCTTCAAAATAAACATTTGCCTCTAAATGCTTTTGCTACGGCTGCTGGGTTTTTTTATTATTATTTACTTATTTTTGAGAGAATAAAGAGTGGGGGGAGCAGAGAGAGAGGAAGAGAGAATCCCAAGCAGGGACTGGGGCCTGAACCCATGAACCATAGGATTATGACCTGAGCCAAAATCAAGAGCCAGACATTTAACTGATGGAGCTACCCCGGCGCCCCTACTGTTTCTTTAGCCAAGCCTAGCAAATAACCCGGGTTGCTGTTGTATGATATATCTGCCATTATTTCCTTCCTATGCCCATGGTGGACACTGTGAATGGACCACAGGGCTCTCATCCCCTAAACTGGAGTCTCCAAGTTGTCTCAATACAGCTTTCCAAGTATCTCCATGAGTCGACCAGAGGTAGCAAGTGAACGAAACCTATTTCCCCTTCCTGAACTAGGAGGTTTCAATTCTAGTTTGCATTAAGCTCCTCAATGGAATTCATTCATGCACTTATTAATTCACTCAGAAAATATTTACTTAGTGCCTTTGGGGGTGGGGGCGGGGCAAGGCCCTGTTCTAGGTGCTCTGGACACAGTGGTAAAGAAAACAGAGACTGTTTTTGTGGAGCTTATATGAACGTGGAAACAAATAAGTGATGTAAGCATGGCAAGCACTAAGAGTAAAAACTGAATGAGAGGAGCAGAGAGTAAGAAGGATCTGAGGTACATTTAAAATATAGGAGGTGACATTTGAGCAGACACCTGGGTGAGGCTGAGGAGTCAACCGTGCAAAGATCTGGGGGAGAGACTTTCAGGTCAAAGGAACACAAATCAAAGGCCCTGTGTAGCACTGAGTTCTGCAGAGTGTACAGGGGAGGTGTGTAGGAGACAAGGTCAGAAGGATGGGCAGGGCCACATCATGTGGAGCCGTGGTAGGGTGTAGGATTGGTACACTGCACATCTGAAACGGTGAATAGTTCATACTTGGGGCAACGCATCAACGTTAAGAGTTTGTTCTGTTGATTTTATCTTTTTTGCAACCATTTTCAAAAGTACAATTGGATTTCATGGTGACTAGTCACCTCTCCCACCTCTGCCCTCAGCCCCTTATTTTCCCTCCCTACAATAACCCTTGATATCTCATGTGTCCTTCTAGGGATATGTTGCGCATCTGCAAGAACATTCCAATATGTGTTTTTAAACCTCCTGTGTTACACCAGTGTTAATATACTATGCATATCATGCTTCACCTTATAAGGAATTTTAGGAAAGTTGGCTCAGGATTAGTTGGGAATGAATAAAGGTAGCAGAACAAACACACTTTAGTCTGTCCCTTCTCTCTCTCCACAAATATCAGAAAATATACTAAAGGATTTGGAAATACTATACTACTGACTTTAAGATATGGCCTAGTCAACCACGTTCTTAGAGTCAACAAGCAATCTATATGTATAAACCTATCAGTCTGATTCTTCAGAGTCAATGACACTCTTGTTGAGGAATGATGGAAAGGGCAGAAAACCCAAGAAACTAGGGCTCAGTTTCTTCTGGCTCCATCGCCAGCTTCCTGTATGACCTTGGGTAAGCCGCTACAAAGTTGAAAGAAGGAAGGGTGGGAGAGAGAGAGAGAGGAAGGAAAGAAGGAAGGGGTGTTGGTTTGGGCTAAGTCTCTCCCTGAGAATAGAAGTGTGTGTGTGTGTGTGTGTGTGTGAAGAACAAAAGGGACAAACTCCATGCCCTGGGGGAGTTTATATTCTAGCGGATGAAAAAGGAGACAAACAACATAAATAATTGAAATATGTAATGTATTAAATAACAGTAAGTGCTAAGGAAGAAAAATAAAGCAGGAAATGGGGCAGGAAAGTAGAGGGGAGTTTAGATAAGAGTGTCCAGTCAATGTCTGGTTAAGAAGGTGATACTAGAATAAGAATCTGAATGGAGTGAAGGAGCCCGCATGGGAGGTTTAGGTTAGGAGGCAGACAGGACAGCAAGAGCAAAGGCCACAGACGCGAAAGCTGCGTGGCAAAGACAAGAGGTTGGAAGAGCAGAAACAAAGAAAGTATCCAGGACATTGGTGGTATCATGGAGCTGCCTCTAGACATCTCTTTCAGTCACAAAAGAAACCCCTACAGGGACACCTGGGTGGCTCAGTCAGTTAAGCATCCGACCCTTGATTTCGGTTCAGGTCGTGGTCTCATGGGTTCAAGCCCCACATTGGGCTCTCTGCTGTCAGCACAGACCCCGGTTTGGATCCTCTGTTCCCTTCTCTCTCTGCCCCTCCCCCACTCTCTCTCTTTCTCTCTCAAAAGTAAACATTAAAAAAAATTAAAAGAAAAGGAAAAAGCAAGATACAATTATATATACACACATACATATATATCTTTCTCTGAAGGAAGTGAATACATACATACATACACATATACATGATAAATACAAATATTTTTAACTATGCTTTGTAAAGCTTATGGAGAAAAAAAACCTAAAAGAACAAAAAGCTAATTGTGGCATAACTTTTAGAAGATTATAATTTATATTTGCCTTTCTTTGTTAATGAGTTTAAACTATGGTTATTTGAAGGGCACCTGGGTGGCTCAGTTGGTTGAATGTCTGACTTCAGCTCAGGTCATGATCTCATGGTTCGTGGGTTCGAACACAGCATCGAGCTCTGTGCTGACAGCTCAGATCCTGGAGCCTGCTTCCATTTCTGTATCTCCCTCTCTCTGCCCCTCCCTCACTCATGCTCTGTCTCTTTCTCTCTCTCAAAAATAAATAAACATTAAAAAAAAATTTTAACTACGATTATTTGAAATATACCTTATTCAAACAAACAAGTAAAATAGGGAACGGGGTAGTGGGCCTATATGCTTTCACAGAATGTACCCCTGCAGAGAATTCAGAAAGGAAAGTATAGTGTTTAGACAGAGGACTTGGTTCTTTGTCTCAAGTGCACATACTGTATTGATAAAATTTCCATTTGAAAATTCAAATGTTCAAAGCAGCAGGTTAAACACCATTCTGTCCTTCATTCCTTGGCTGGCCCCCTCGGTGACTGAATCCTTTGCTGTTAGAAAGGCCAAGCATGGAATGATGCCTCTCATGTGGCCCTTTGCAAACTCCTCCTTGAGTTCTGGCATCATGGGCACTTGCCTAGCCAGCAGTGGGGACACCTATCCTATAAAAGTTTGGGGAAGGGCCTTCCCTTGTATCCACAGGGGGGAACCTGTTCTCAGAAAGAACCAGTCATCAGCTTGTATTTCTCCCATTCACAGCCAGAGTCTTTCCTTCCCCAGTTTAACTGATGTCTTTCCTTTGACTTCAAGTACCCTCTCTGTTGCCAACTCTTAAATATGTATCTCTGGTTTGGACTTTTCTCCTAAACTCTAAATTCCTATGTCAATTGCTTCCTGCTCTTCTATCCTTAAAATGTCCCAAAGTTACACCTAAGACTGAGCTCACAGACTGCCTCATAAATATTTCTCTTCTACATTCCCTGTCTCTATCAAAGATGACACAAGGGGTGCCTGGGTGGCTCAGTCGGTTGAGTGCCCGACTTGGGCTCAGGTCATGATCTCGCGGTTCATGGTTCGAGCCCCCGCTTCTGGCTCTGTCCAGCTCAGAGCCTGGAGCCTTCTTCCGATTCTGTGTCTCCCTCTCTCTGGCCCTCCCCCACTCATGCTCTTTCTCTCTCTCAAAAATAAATAAGGATTAAAAAAAATTTTTTTTTAAAGATGACAAAAGCCGGAGATCTCAATATCATTCTTACCCCTCCTCTCTCTCTCCACCCACATCAAGTTAGTCACTAAGCTGCATCCATTCTCACTGCTTTACATCTTCTTATTACACTGCCCTTCCCTACTCGTTGCCAGAGTTCAGGTCCTTGTTTGACACGTCATTCATTCATTCAGGATCTAGGATATGTTGGTGAACAAGACAAGGATGACTCCTTCCCTCGTGAAGGATATTTGAGATGGCAAAAGACAATAATTAAAAAACCCAAAGAATCACACATTTATCATATACTAAAGTAAAAGAAAGTGAGATTAAAACTGAGACTTCAGGGGCGCCTGGGTGGCGCAGTCGGTTAAGCGTCCGACTTCAGCCAGGTCACGATCTCGCGGTCCGTGAGTTCGAGCCCCGCGTCAGGCTCTGGGCTGATGGCTCGGAGCCTGGAGCCTGTTTCCGATTCTGTGTCTCCCTCTCTCTCTGCCCCTCCCCCGTTCATGCTCTGTCTCTCCCTGTCCCAAAAATAAATAAAAAACGTTGAAAAAAAAAAATTTAAAAAAAAAAAAAAAAAAAAAAAAAAAAACTGAGACTTCATGGGCAAGAAGGTCGAGTTATGGGGAGAGCCCAAGGACAAGCACTTTAGGCAAGAGAAACAGGAAATAAATGCAAAGGTCCTGAGGTAGAAAGAGCTTGCCATCTCTGAGAAAGATACTGATAAAAGACCCTGAAGCTGTACTATTCCTTGAGAAGGAAGTGGTTCAAGATGGCATGGAGAAGTAGACAGGCCCTTCTGGGCACTAAGGAGAAGTCTGGCTTTTATTTTAATCTATTGGAAAATTTTAAGCACGAGAGTGAGATGTCTTCCTGGGTCTACTGCTTACTTCTTCAATATGGCTTCCAAGTTGCTTTTTCTATGACAAAACTCTAATTATGTGTCTCTGTGGTTTTAAATCTTTCAATGGCTTGGGATGCCTGAGTGGCTCAGTTAGTTAAGCAGCAGACTCTTGATTTTGACTCAGGTCATGATCCCTCGGTTTGTGAGGTCAAGCCCCAAGTCAGGCTCCACACTGATAGTGCAGAGCCTGCTTGGGATACTCTCTTTCTCTCTCTCTCTCTCTCTCTCTCTCTCTCTCTCAAAAACAAATAATAAACTTTTTAAAAAGAAAAAGAACTTTAAATCTTTCAAAGGCTTTCGTTTGTCTATAGTTCAAACTCCTGAGCCTGGCCCACAAGTGCCTTCATGATCTTGCCCACTCTTTTCCCATTCTTATTTCTCCCTGTACCTCCTTCTCCCCTTTGCTTTGGCCATGCAGTGTGGCTACTGGATACCCTGATGGGTTCTGCTATTTCATCACCGTGTCTTTACTCATGATTTATCTCTTCTGAGCACAGTGTTCCTTACCCCATCATCTGCTCATCTTTTAAGACAAAGATCAAATGTCACTTTATCTGATCACTATGTCCAAGCAGAATGTACCATTCCCTCCTTTGGGTCCTCAGTGTGCCCTGGATGAACTTCTAGCAAAAGCCCTTTGTGCTTATGGCACTTCTGAGTTTGCTTACATCTTTCCTTGTTTACACATGAGCCTCTTTTAGTCCTGTTCATTTCCTACCACTTAGCATAGATCTTGGCATACTTTATTGTAGAAAGAGGATGAGTTTCCCTACGTTGTGCATATTTAGAGTACACATGACAGTTCTCCCAAAGTAGGAACAGCCCAGATACATGGGGCTCAGTAAGAATTTTAATGAAAATGTCAGATGAGACTTATAGCAGATCCACCTGTCGATGAGCTGAGTGTCCCCACCATTAGCTCCATCAGAGCGTTGATTCTCATTGGCAAGGATGGAACTGGGAAGAGGTCTGAGTAGGTAAAAATATCTAGGTTTTGGAACCTATTTCCTTGTTAGGCACCTCTTGGCATACTGCAGTGGCCACATCATCGGGCATGTCTGTAGTGCTCACTCAGTAACAGGTGGCACGAGGGATCCATTAGCTGGTGGGTGTGGGACTGTTGGAGACTAAGCTCATCATTTTATACTTTTCTGCTACGTGGTCAGCACTGTGGAGTGTGAGCTGCAGAGAATAAAGAGGCAAATAACTTGTTCCCTGTGTTTGGGGAAGGGAGAACATGGTTATATCTATAGAAGACATTAATTGATAGTCGTCAATTAATGCATTAGAGACGTAACCAGAAAATAACCTAGAACTGCACCATCAAGAGCTGGATGAAGTGTTCTAGGCAATAGCCACCGTGGATTTTTCCAGGGTCTCTTGATTTTGATGTTGAAGGCCAATATGTAGCTTCTTCCCGCTTGTCTACTTCTCATCGGCTGGGCTGCAAAGAGAATCAGGAAATGACTCTGCCAAGTGCTCAGAGCAGTTTCTCTGCTATTTATTCAGAGTGCTTGCCGTGTACTGAGAAACACATATGGGATGTATGCCTGTCCTGCCTTTGCAGCAGCTGCATCTCAGAAGGTGATTCAAAATTGACCCGGAGGAATGACGAGGTGGCAATATTTGCTGAGCCCTGGAAAATATATGGGATGAGTGTGGTCTGCATATGCTGCTGTCTGGGGTCAAAAGAACTGTTGCCTACGGATTCCTTTTTTTTTTTTCAACGTTTTTTTATTTATTTTTGGGACAGAGAGAGACAGAGCATGAACGGGGGAGGGGCAGAGAGAGAGGGAGACACAGAATCGGAAACAGGCTCCAGGCTCCGAGCCGTCAGCACAGAGCCTGACGCGGGGCTCGAACTCACGGACCGCGAGATCGTGACCTGGCTGAAGTCGGACGCTTAACCGACTGCGCCACCCAGGCGCCCCCGGATTCCTTTTTTTTATGAGTTCTCACCGAGAAAAGTCATAATTGGACCCCAAAGGCAAATGTGCTCCTTGTGAAGAAGATCGATGGTAGTAAATTCTCTTGCTCCCCAAACAGCGGCAGCTGTAGCAACTTATCCAGAGGCTTTGCCAAGAAGACATCATTGCTTGAGCCAGGATCACAAGTAGCCATACTTGGGAGAGAGCAGCTGGCTGGAGCGCAGATGAGATGCAATCATTACCAATTTCTGAAGAAAGATTTGAAAACTTAAATCGAACTACAAATTATGATGGCTCATCCTTCCATAAATCCTAATTGTGGTGACTTCATTTGGTCTTTTTTTTTTAATGTTTACTATTCACTTTAGAGAGGGACAGAGAGACAGAGCACAAGTGGGGAAGGGGCAGAAAGAGAGGGAGACACAGAATCCAAAGCAGGATCCAGGCTCTGAGCTGTCAGCACAGAGCCCAACCTGGGACTTGAACCCATAAACCGTGAGAACATGACCTGAGCCGAAGTCGGATGCTTAACCGACTGAGCCACCCAAGTAACATTATAGCTTTTTGGTGAAGTGTTAAGTCAGTGCATCTCCTCGCTTAATGGTACAAAATTTCAGTTGACTTAAAAATTTTTTTTTTTTTGCTTTCCATACATTTATTTCTTGACTCACCAATCTAATTTGATACATAAGAAGACATGGTGTGTTCAGAGCAGGGGCCCATGCAGTTCATTGCACATAAAAAACATACTGAATATCTATTGCTTGGCTGACATATTGAGTCTTAGCTTTTTAGATCACTGGAAGACATTTCATATTAGCTAAATATCACCTAACATCAAGTCCATATTCACAAAGCTTCATTGTGTCCAAAAGGTCCTTTGCAGCTTATTGTTAGCTAGCTTTTACCCTCTGAACCTCTTAAGACAGGAGGTTTTTGTATTCCCATTTGCTTGATCACAATCTTCTTTATTTTCTGCACAGGTAGAGCCTGCATCCTCAGAGGGGGAATTTAACCCTTTATCTCTCCTCTTTATCTCTCCTCTGCCCAGATGAACAGAAGAACGGGCACAATGTGTCAAACCTATTGTGAACTCCAGGCAATGCCCTGTCTCCAAACAGGCTCCAAGTGAAGTGCGGGAAGGGCAGGCGCTAGGCACTGTTCCATATCTTTCCTCTGAATATCAGCTGTAAACAAAAACTCACTCTGGAACTAAGGACCCAAAGCTTGCTTTGAAAAAGGAAAACAAAAATGTGCATTAGCATTTGATGTTGATAAAATGTGTGACCACGTCCCAGTTAGCTAATCTGTCTTTTGATTAGCTGCTTGTATTACATCACCCCATGTAACTTGGGTCTTTGCCTTCTATCGTAAGCTTAGCTGTAGTCTGTCCTTAGGGCAGTCACTCAAAAGCTTCACTTGATAGGGACCAAAAGACTCATTACCCGAAGGCAGAATTGGACACACCTGGTGTAAAAGTTACGTATCCCAGTTTCAGCTCTTGTCCGTTAGCATCTCCCCACCCCCATCGTCCATATTTAAAAATGTTGGGTGCGCATGTGCGCCAGATGATTCATCCAAGCTGCTCTGGAAGTTGTCTCTGCTGGTGACAGTAAAGCTGATCCACCCTCTCCCTCCCCTCTATCTGGTGGAAATGCAGGGCGTCAGTCTGTGGCACTGCTACCAGCACATTGTGGCCCTTCTTTATTTAGGTGGGATGCACTTAGGCATCTTGCTTCCACACGGAGCTCTTCGTCTCCCCGATCGATCGCAGTTCCCCATGGTTTCCATCTGCCTGCGCCACCCGGAATTGTGTGAGCCCGAAAAGAGGGGAAGGACCCACAGACCCCTCGGGTCCTGGGAACCTTCAGCCTCGCTCCGTGGCTGCATATCCATGGAGACTAGGCACTAACCTATTTCTCAGCTTTATCAGTGTAGGAGTCTTCGTTCTCTCTTCCTGCATCTCAGATTCTCCACTGCAAAGGTGCCAAAAAATGATTTTGAACTTTCAGTAATTTTGAGGCTGATTATATTAATAGAGATTCTGAAACCTGTAGAAGTAGCAGCTCTTGGGGTTTTATTTTTTACAATATTTGGGGGACAGATCTGTGTGCCGAGGTTCAGGCTAAGCATCTAAAACCACGACTACTTTGTGGGAACTGCCCTTTTCCCCTCCCTGCTCTGCTCCCTCTATAGATTCTCACATTCTGGAGGAAAGCCAGGCTTTTTTTAAACTGTAGATTTTCAAGCTAGCCCTAGCAGGTTTCCAGCTCTCTCTCCCTCCTCCCTCTTCTTTCTTTCCCCTCCTGGCCCTTATTCAATGACTAAAGCTCTCCAGGAGTATTTATGGACCAGGGTATCTATTGTGACCTTGTGATTGCACTAATCCTTTGGCTTGAGGCTGCCCTGCTCTGACAGTCACAAGGGTGATTGGGGGTGGGAGTGGGGAGGAGGACAGTGCATCATCCAGGAGTGGTATTTATTTATGGAACAGGCCTTTTCCTTTCCCTCTGAATTGTCTGCAAAGGCAGCAGTTGTCAGAGCCTCTGGGAGATAGGTGATGGAGGCCCGCACCTAGGTAGAGGCCAGAGTTCTTGGAGTCAGCACCAAAGGGCTCCTTTCCCCTACCTCCATGGGACAAACCCAAGGAGGCCCGACTTCCTAGGAATGGTTGACCACTGAGCATTATAACTTTCTCACAGCCCCAGAGGGGCAGCCAGATGCTCCTGGCTGGGCCACCTGACCCAGGGCCTCAGGGAGTGTGAGTCAAAATTCCTGCAAAACTCTGGTCTCATTCTCATGGTATTTGAGGGCTGGTAGGGCTGTCGATCACTTTGGGGTCTTTGAGGAGCAGGCCGGGAAGTTGCTGTTAGAGTAAGAGAGAAGACAACAGGGGACTGACTTTGTATGTCTGGTGGGATGGAATTGCTCCTATCTGGATTAAGGAAAAAGAGGAAAACCAGGACTCTGGGAAAAGAGTGAGAATGAAGCCCACCTGAATAAACAGGCAAGGCCCACCTAGCCTCTCTCCAACTGAGCGCGTGATCGTATGCTACCGTGGGTGACTGTCATCGCTCCTTGTGTTGGATGTCCAGTTCTGACTCAGCTGGACGGTAAAGCATCTGAGGGCAGGAAACCTAGGGCACAGAGCTGGGTGCAAAACTAGTGCTCAGTAAGCCTTGTGGGTTCTTACACGTCGATTCTAATGAGTGACTCTTATTAGCATTAAGAAAGTGGTTGTTGTTGTTTTTGTTGTTTTTAGGGAGCCAAATGTGGGACTTGAACTCACAACCCTGAGATCAAGACCTGAGCTGAGATCAAGAGTCACATGCTCAACCGACACGAGCCACCCGTGTGCCTCTAAGAAAAGGTTTTTGACAATGAGTAGGATGGCAGAATTCGACTGTGGGCAGGACCTCTGCACCTTTTCTACTTCTCTCTTCCCTCCGCCCAGAGAGTACAATGCACATAGTAGGTTTTCAAAACCGTTTGCTAAATTGTTATTAATAAATGATGATTATAATAGTTCTATGTCTGTCACCTAGAAGTTCTAACCTGCTTGGTAATGAGTGAACTAGGCTTAAAGCATTTCTCTCTCTTAAAAAACCAAACAGGGCACCTGGGTGGCTCAGTCAGTTAAGTGTCTGACTCTGGATTTTGGCTGGGGTCATGATCTCACAGTTCATGGGTTCGAGCTCCACATCAAGCTCTACACTGACAGCACAGAGCCTTCTTAGGACTCTCTCTCTCTCTCCCTCTCTCTCTGCCCTTCCCGTGTGTGTGCACATATGTGCTTGTGCTCTCTCTCTCTCTCTCTCTCTCTCAAAATAAGCAAATAAGCATTAAAAAACAAACAAACAGAATTTGCTGAGCTGGGTGGTCAGCTCTCCCACATAGCCCCTTGAAGGTGATACCATTTGGTAGTGATTGTCCAGTGTTAGCCTTGCCTCAGAGTCACCTGGAGAGCTTATGCTACGTGGAAGCTGGGCTCCAGGGTTTCTGATTTGGTGGCTGTGGGGTGGGGCTCAAGAATGCACTTTCTGCGGTTCTGATGTACTCGTGCTGTTGGTGTGGGGAGCACACATTGAGAAACACTGCCAGCGGGGTGTGTGAGAAATGTCTCAGGTTCTCTTAGCTGCAACTTGAGGATTTAAGAAAAGTCCTGGGAGTCTGTGGATAGAACTGTGGAGAGGCCCTCTGCAGAATTCTCCGCATCCACCTTCTCTAGAACTTAGAAATTGCCAAAGTGGGGCAAAGGTTGACGAGAAACCGTTTGGGGATCCCAATCGAATTGGCCTCCAGGCTCACCTCTTCACCAATCTGCTCTCACTCCAGTCCAGGTGGGTTTTCTAAATCAGAAATCGATCATCTCGGTCTCCTGCTTGAAAAGCCTTCGATGGCTCCCTAATTCCTCCAGCAAAAAGTCCAAACTCAGGGGTGCCTTAGACTGTTTGGCAAACCCTTCATGGTTTGACCCCTGCCTATCTCTTCCCCGACTACCTCTCTCCCCCACTCCTCTGTACAAGCTTTCCCCTGGGCTTCCCTGGTCTCCTCTCAGCTGCATCCTACTACCCACAGGGCTCACCCCTGCTAGGCCTCCGAGCAAAGCACTCCTCCTTTGTTCTCGCTTCCTGCCTAGGCACCCCTCCTTACAGGGCCCTCACGCCAGAGCTGCCGTCATAGTGCTCTGCTCTCTGACTCACCCCACCAGGCTATGGAGGGCCCTAACATTGAGCACACTGTCCCGGATCGCAGAAGGAGTTTGCAGCGGGTTTGTTGAATGAACAGAAATTGGGGAGGACTCAGCGGCAGCCGACCACACACTGGACCAGTAATTACTTTTACCTTGGACACTTTTGGATACAATGCGGGGTGGGGGATGTTTGCAGGTAAAGAGGAGGGGAGGGAATGGAGAGAGGGGTGGGCGCAATTACCAGCATTCCCTTTTAAGTCACCCACAGTAGGGGCCCCTGGGTGGCTCAGTTGGTTAAGCGTCCGACTTCGGCTCAGGTCATGATCTCACAGCTCGTGAGTTTGAGCCCCGTGTTGGGGTCTGTGCTGCCAGCTCAGAGCCTGGAGCCTGTTTTGGATTCTGTGTCTCCCTCCCTCTCTGCCCCAACCCACTCACATTCTGTCTCTCTCTCTCTCAAAAATAAATAAACATTAACAAAAAAAATTTTAAAGGGGCACCTGGGTGACTCAGTCGGTTGGGCGTCCGACTTCGGCTCAGGTCATGGTCTCGCAGTTTGTGAGTTCCAGCCCCGTGTCAGGCTCTGTGCTGACAGCTCAGAGCCTGGAGCCTGTTTTGGATTCTGTGTCTCCCTCTCTCTCTGCTCCTCTCTTTCAAAAATAAATAAACGCTAAAAAAAAAAAAAAAAAAAAAGTCACCCACAGTAAAATGAGCTCCTCCAGCCTTTGTTTTCCTAAAGCACAGTGACAAAGGTGTGTCCAGAAGCAAACAAATGAAGCTTTAGAGGTAGAACCGTAGGTACTGGCCCGCACAGGGGGAGGAAGTTGGAGGTTTTGCAGAAAGGGAAGTAGGAGCCTCCTGAAATTACAGTGGCCGGTGAGAGGGCCCTACCCCCCAGGCCCTTACCTCCCTGAGCTCCCCCTTCTCTCAGGCTGGGTGGTAGCATCTTTCTCATCCCTTTTAGTTGGGTGGCTTTAGATGGTGGCAAGTCGCTTTGAGAGGTTCTGTGTGGCGCCTGAGGACATTAGGCTTCTCTTTGTGCACTTAGTGTATCAATCAACTCCATTTCTGAAGCAATTGTTATACTTACAGGGTTGGCTTATATACCATTGGATCATGTCTATAATAAAAGAGGTAGACTGAGAACCAAGAAGCCTGGTTCCTCTTTCTCCTCCAGTGACCAGCTAGCTGCCTGCATTGGGGCAGTTGTATCTGCAAGTTCCTTCACTGCCAGGCGGTGCTCGTTGAGACTGCCCACTCGGGTTTATTTATGACCCTTTAAAGCTGACCACATAGCTGTTTTCCATTCCTAAGATTGCGCCTTAGAAAACTTGGACCCACTTTCTAAGTTCTCCCAGAGATATTAGTCTTTGTGAACTCTGATGGCCAGGGAAGTATGATAAACAAAAGCAACCCCAGAGGGACTTTGTCAAGTTCCAAATGTTTGATCTCAAAATCTGGCGGAATTTATCGGCTGAAACCACCATTGACAGAATATTTCTGGCTGACCTTTCTGCCCTCTGCGCCAGCCACCCCCATTCTGAACACTGAGCTTCTCAGCCCTTCTATTAGCATCTGCACAGATACCTCCCTTGGGATCAGAGCCTATGTTCTTCCTGGAACCGATTTAAGCCCAACAGAGACTTTAAAAAATACATTTAATAGTTGGAGAGGCTCCCTTCTCCTTTTAACTTCTGAGCTCATTCCCTCTGGGAACAAAGTGACATTTAGATTCCGGTGTGTAAGTTGTTTTTTCTTTAGATCAGTTATTGTGTAAACATTCCTCGGCAAATTATTTTCACATTTTAAGGCAACTTCTTTCAAGTGTCCAGTCAGACTGATTCCTACTCTGTTCCCTTCACTACCCTCAACTCGACTTTCTCACTCACCAACTTCCCCATTTCTCAACAACTCAAATTCAGACCAATTCTACCGTTCGTTAAAATACCTCCCCAACTTTCTGGAATTTCCATTTCTCAAGGTTATCTCCCCTGGGCCACAGCCAAGGCTAGGCCCACGAAGACAGATGAAGGCAGCGTGGGTCGAGAAGGACGAGCCCTCATTGTTCTGCCCAGGGGCGGTCAGCCGGAGGCCAGAGCTGCCCTGAGAAGGCAACTTGGGACCAACAAGACAGGCTTAGAGTGACGTGGAACACTAGCACCAAGACCAGGCAAATGGGGGAGAAGCTGTCTCATGGTGACACTGAAGCCTAGCATTCAGAAACAGAAAAGCAGGCAAACTGACTCCTCTTCCGTTAATAACCCAACTGCTCCTTGTAACAGGCCCACAAGAGTATCTTCACCTCATGCCTTGTCTTCTAACGTTGCTCTTGAACGTTTTGTCTAATGTAGTGCGGTTTTCCTTATACCCACTCTTCATCTCTCAGTTTTATTTTATTTTATTTTATTAAGTTTATTTATTTTTGAAAGACAGAGACAGAGACAGAGTGGGAGTGGGAGAGGGGCAGAGAGAGAGGGAGACACAGAACCCAAAGCAGCCTCCAGGCCCTGAGCTGTCAGCACAGAGCCTGACACGGGGCTCAAACTCACCGACAGTGAGATCATGACCTGAGCCGAAGTCAGATGCTTAACCGACTGAGCCACCCAGGTGCCCCCATCTCTCCGTTTTAAAACATGTCCCCTCATCAGGAGGGACAGCCACATGGGCCAGTCATGACTCCAGGGAACACCGGTCACACAGACTACAATATACTTTTCAAAAGAACAAGCCACTTCTTCTCTTTATAACTTAGAGACATCTTTTATTTTTCTTCTATGCATTAAGAAAGGTGAACTGGCTGTGTGGAAGGAATACCTAAGTAGTCCTACCAGTGCCACAAAGTTACTGTGTGCCACAGTGCCACAAAAGTCACCATGCTATCCACACCTCTCGGCTGTAAAATAAGGGAGGTGGACTGGATCATCTCTAA
Source organism: Panthera onca (assembly GCF_046562875.1). Classification (NCBI taxonomy): domain Eukaryota; kingdom Metazoa; phylum Chordata; class Mammalia; order Carnivora; family Felidae; genus Panthera; species Panthera onca. Next base: position 161,076,416 of record NC_138342.1, on the reverse strand, counting down.
GGTCTTGCCCTCGGGCAATAATCTTTTCAGATCAGCAGAAAGTGACATTGTTCTGATCAGTAAGGTATGGGACAGGGAGCTTTGGAATAACCATTTTCTTGTATTGCCACTCTGACATTTCAAGTTGCTCAGCCTGGCTGTGACATTAGCTCTTTCCTTGCAACACCCAGGAGTTTGAAGTCCAATGAATGTGGACTCACTGGGCCAATCCTCTTCCTTGATTTTCTGAGCTTGGATCTTTTCTGCACCATTAAAACTACAGGCACTAATTTGAGGAATTAACTGAGGTGGTCACTTGAGGTCATACAGCAACTGTGGCCCTTCAGGGTCTCACTTTTGCAAAGAAGTCAAAACAAAAGAGGCAAGAAGGTTGACCAGATAATTTTGGAAGTTTAGGTAACAAAGCATTCCATTCTAAGTTTTTTCGGGGGGCTGAATCACAGCACTTCCTGGGTTTTGTTTCCTATCAAGTCGTAACTTGGCCAACATTTTCTGGCAAAGGTCATAAACCAGTGCCGTGGAGAACAGTGGAGAAACACTTGCTTGACCAATCTCAGAGTAGTTCTGCGACGCAAGTTCCAGAAAGGAGGTTCGGGAGAGAAGGCTGTTTTCAGTTGACTGCATCCAACAAGGCTTTGTCAAGGGCTCTGGTTGTGAGGAGACAAGAGTGGAAACAGTACTCCCGAACCTTGAAATCAATTTGTAATCTAACACTTGTGAAAAATCAGAAAATGAGAGCAGTGCTTCCCAGTCACTCCAGCTATATTGCAAGTAATTCACTACTAGTATGTAGGCCACTAAGGCTTGAAAGTGATTGTTTTGAAAATATAAATTAGAGTGGATTCAAGGTCATCTTTCAATACTGAACTTCTTTTAAAAAGTCTTCTGCAGGACTGCTAATTCCCTCTGAAAGAGAGAATTATTTTTGTTTAGGAAAATACCTTGTAGGGACATTTAGATTTTAAAAGATGGGATGGGGGCACCTGGGCAGCTCAACCATTTAAGTGTCCAACTTGATTTCGGTTCAGGTCATGGTCTCTTGGTTGGTGAGATTGAGCCCTCCATTGGGCTCTGTGCTGACAGTGCAGAGCCTGCTTGGGATTGTCTCTCTCCCTCTCTCTCTCTCTCTCTGCCCTTCCACTGTGCACTCTCTCTCTTTTTCTGTCTCTTTCAAAATAAATAAATAAACATTAAAAAAAATAAAAGATGGGACACAGAGCAGAGCCTGAATAGACAGATTCAATGGAGGAACTAGTGAATTGTTCTGCATAATAAAGAGGATGGAATCCATTTTGTGTTTTTTTTTCACTTGCTGTTGTTGAAAATAGGTAAACCAGGAGGTGGAATGGTGGTGTGGTCCAGATAATGTGACTGGAAATGGGGACCCCAGAGTTAGGCCACTTAGGTTCACATCTATAAAACCCACTATGATGTACCTTGCAACAAAGCAAATTTAGAGAGAAGAGAATTGGTTTCCACCCTCTGCCCATCTCCCATTCTCAGCCAGCGTTGGGTAAGGTTCTTTCTTTTCTTTTTTTTTTTTTTTTTTAATTGTGGTAAAATACACACAACACAGAATTTCTTATTTTAATCACTTTTAAGTGCACAGTTCAGTAGCATTGAGAACATTCACGTGGTTGTGGTGGCCTAAGGTTCTTATTTTCTCTGGCGGAGGGGAGTGTGTGAGGGAAGGGTGACCCGACCCCAAAGACAGAAGGAATGTTTGGCATTCCTGGTGTTCTCCCAGCCCATCTCCCTGGCACCATGTAGCCTGGAGATTCCTGAAATTGCCATTCTGGAAGTCCAGTTAACTACAGGACCAGAGATTGACCCTATCAATATTTAATCCAGAGTGATCAGTCACCACTAGGTGTTTGGTGCCAGCCTATAGGATGGAGTCCAATAGCACAGCTGGACGTCTAGAATGCCAAGCCAGAAACTAGCACAAGCTCACACCAGTTCTATCATTAACCTCCCGATAAGGCAATCTCACCTTTTGGGGATTGAAAAATTTGGGCCCTAAATATTTCTTATGGAGGGGTTTACTGTGTATATAAACATATAGGTATATCTAGCACATAATAAGCACTCTAGAAGTCCTAGATATTACTGGGCATGTCTAATAACAATGTAAGTTGTGGCATTCCTGTGATGTTAGCTTGCTGTTCTGCAGTGGTTCTACATCTACAAGACTTCTTTATTATTGTTGTTGTTGCTATTACTTTGGTGAAGGTTAAAAAAGATGCTAATGGGGGGCGCCTGGGTGGCTCAGTCAGTTAAGTGTCTGACTTCAGCTCAGGTCATGATCTTGCGGTTGGTGGATTCAAGCTCCATATTGTGCTCTCTGCTGTCAGATCAGAGCCCGCTTCAGATCCTCTGTCTCCCTGTCTCTGCCTCTCCCCCACTTGTGCTCTCTTTTGTCTCTCTCAAAAATAAATAAACATTAAAAATAAATAAATAAGATGCTAAGGTACATTTTTGAGCCAATGCAAGCATAAAGATACAGAAATATCCATTAGATTCAGGATGAAGAATAAGAATTCACTGGAGGAAGGAAGCTAGCTCCAAAGTTCAGCATAAGAAGGTAAGCCTCTAGAATTCTCAGTAATTTGGGGGAGAGTATTGGACTTTTCACGTAAGGCAGGGAAGGCAGATTCAAGTCAATCTTACCCATATCACCAAGGAGACCCCTAGGTAATAACTAAGTCACTCATAAAGTCATCCCATTCAATGCCCAGTGGGGACTGTGCAGATTCTAGGCGTCCTGCCCAAGAGAGTATTCATCACATGCATAGAGCATAGACATGCTAAGCTGGCCTGGATTTTAACTCTGATTCTGCCACAGGCTACCACATGTCATTGGACAAGTTTACTTGCTCTAGATTCCTCATCTACAAAATGGGGATAATAAGATAAGGTGTCCATGAAATCTGGAAACAGAGGAAATATACATTACATCATGAAGGACATCTTCTAGCTATAAAAAATATATTTTATGGACACTGTAGTAGTGAATTCTGTTGGGGAAAAAATTGCCACTTTGAAATAGGCAAAGAAAAGCTTAGTGATTAGCTCATTCATCTGTGTTACGTCCATCTTTCATCTTTGAGCTTCTTTTCAACTCTATAAATTGTAGGAAGCTGATACCAATGAAAACAATTTTTGTCCATAGAAATGCCAATGAACTGTGTCACATAGAATGCATTATTGCCTTGAAGATAGACCCCTTTTTGTCTGTATACATTTATTTCAGAATTCCCTATTGTCTCTGTAGGCTCTTTGGGTTCCCTTCTGAGCCACTTAAACATTTTATAGGTTCCCTCATTAATACACGAGTTTAATAAAATCTCTGATGTGTGTTCACTTTATATATCCGAACAAAAGTCATGATTATACCCTCTTCTAAAACTTTTTTTAACACTTCCTAGGGTTACTCTGAAGACCAAGTGGGTTAATGCATGTACAATCTTGAGAGTGTGCTTGGCACACAGAAGCACGAAGTGTTCGTGAGGATTGTTCTTATCTATAATATGCACTCAGTTCACTGTGATGTCACTATTAAGGTCTTTTTCCTGTGTTAGACTCCACTTCTCTCTACAGTGTGAGGCCCATTAGGACAGGACCTTTGTAACTCCAGCACAGAGAACAGCAGAACCAAACTCTAAGAAAGAACAGAGTAGGGGCACCTGGGTGGCTCCGTTGGTTAAGCATCCAACTTCAGCTTGGGTCATGATCTCATAGTCTGTGAGTTCGAGCCCCTCATTGGGCTCTGTGCTGATAGCTCAGAGCCTAGAGCCTGCTTGGATTCTGTGTCTCCCTCTCTCTCTGCCCCTCCCTGCCTCATGCTCTCTCTTCCTCTCTCAAAAATAAATGAACATTAAAAAATTTTAAAAAAAAGAAAGAAAGAACACAGTCAATAGATTAGTTGGATATAACAGGGATTGGCCTTTTGGGGGGGGTGGTAAAGGACTAGATAGTTAATATCGTAGATTCCATAGGTCAAACACTGTCTGTCACACCTACTCAACTCTGCTGTTGTGATATGAAAGCGTCACAGACATTACCTAAAAAAATGAGTGTGACTGTATTACAAAAAAACTTTATCCACAGACACTGAAACTTGAATTTAATATAATTTTCACATGACATGAAGTATTCTTCTGATTTTTTGACCACTTAAAAATGTAAACAACCATTTTTAGCTTGAGGGCCATAGGAAAGCAGGCAGTGGGCCAGATTTGGCCTCAGGCCATCATTTGCCTGAATTAGATAACAGGTACATGAAGGGCGAGAATTATGCCTATTCACACCACCTTTAATCTGGTCCTTGTCATGTAATAGATGTTCGAAAAATATTGAATTAAGTAGCAAAGGCTTAAAGGCAAAAGGGAGGCATTTTAGGAGAGTAACTTGCTAAATCGTTTCAGAAATATTCAATCTGTAGTGATGACAGGCTGATGGCTGGCTTGGCCAAGCCCGTCCTGTGGTGGCAGTGACTAGTCCCAACTGCACCAACCAAGTCCTTTATCATAATCAGTCTTAACTGAAATCTTAAGTGACTCCAATGGTTTTTATACCCTGCCTGTAAACTGCCTTAAATTCTTCTTTAGAACAAAATAGAAATAAGTCTAAATAATATCTACTGATCAAAAAAATGGGACCAGAATCACATTACAGGATGCCTTCTCCAGAGAAGCTAGAAAAACTGTCAGACTATCTTATATTGGCAGGGGTCAATTTCATAGAGCAGAATTAGGAATTTTCCAGAATTAGGAAAATGGCAGATCGGAGGCCAAAAGCACAGATAGGCCCAGAATTTGATCCACCTACATAATTGAAACGGACCCAGCTGGAATCTACAGATGCTGCCTGCTTTGCCTCTCGGTGCACATGCCTCCCTCCCCCTCAGTCTTACCGTCTCCCATATAGAACAAAAAGCATTTGCCTGCAGCCAAGTGAACTCTGTCCTCCCTGAAGACCACAAGTCCATGAACACTGAGGTACTAAAGGTATACACACATAGGTACAGCTGTATTTCTGTTTATGATTTGATTTCATTTACGGCTCAGGCAAATGTTAATTTGGATGGTGGACTTTCAAACAAGAATTCCATAAAAAGCATTTTTCAGTGTATAACTATGACCAAATGAATTAGGAGAACGACTGTGTCAGGAGAACAGATCTGGAATAGGAAGGAAATCTGAACAGAAATTGGAAAAGAGCTCAAGTTTAAATGACACATTTAAAATATTAGTATACCTACACACATATGCAGGGTTAAAAAGAACACGAAGTCACAGAGTGAGTCTGAACTCCCGGTATTTTATAGGTGATGAAAGGGGTCCACGGTATTACGGTGACTGTCCAGAGCCCCACCACAGAGGCCAGGTCTGGCACCCAGCTCTCTTCTCAACCAGACTCGGGTGCTTTGCAAAGAAGATGCAGGGAAGAAAAGGAAAGGGGTCTTTCTTTCATCTATGGCAAATCATCATACATCGATTTGTAGCTTTAAAAAATGTACTAAGGTAATATACCTTATTGGAAAAGAGGTGGCCCACGATACCACCACTCAGCTATAACCACAGTAATGCTTGTTTCTAAGGTGGGGTGAAGAGCTCTTAGTCCTTCCTTGTCCCTTTGTGGAACATACCACAAAAGTACAATAATGCTTGAAAAAAGAAGGGGAAACCCTGGGGAATACAAGGGAGAAAGAAATGGATTAAGCTTCCCCCATCGGCACCTACCCGGGACTTGGCACATAGTGAATGCTCAGTAAACACTCAGACCCTCTTGGAACCCTGTAATGGTAGGATAAGAAATAGGGAAGGGGAGAAGTAGAAAGCTAACGACAAGAGAAGGAAGAAACGTCTAAAGAATCCTTGCAACTTGCCTATAAATCTAAAATTATTCCAAACTGGGTTTAAAATGTTTAGAGACGCTGGTGGTTATTTCAATAAATATTCCAATTGACCCATTATTTCACCATTCTTCTGGAATTCTCTGATTTCCACCTGTGTGACATTGTGCTGAAACTTCTCGGTTTTTTCCTTAGACCTATTTCGCTGACTCAAACTCCCGGATTCAACTTCAAATTTTATCACACTTCTAAAAACATCTGGTAACTTCATGACTTAGTCACTTATTCGCTGAACACAAGCATCCTAATTGCTTGTGTTATTCACTTGAAGAATGGCATTCATGGTAACAGAAAATCACCCAAATCTGGTCAAGATTTTGATAATTTACTGCTTATGTACACATTTATAATTTTGAACTAGGGGCGCCTGGGTGGCTTAGTCGGTTAAGTGTCCGACTTCAGCTCAGGTCATGATCTCAAAGTTTGTGAGTTCAAGCCCTGCGTCGGGCTCTGTGGTGACAGCTCAGAGCCTGGAGCCTGCTTTGGATTGTCTCCCTCTCTCTCTGCCCCTCCCCTGCTTGCACTCTGTCTCTCTCTCAAAAATAAATAAACATTAAAAAAATTAAAAAAATATAATTTAGACTTGAACTGTGCAAACGGAGTTTAGGATAAGAACTTGTAATCAGGGAGAAGTCTTGCTTCTAACAGAGGGGGTTTCATTTTTTTGGACCTGGGTCAGGTTAGCTTGTAGTACTGGTAGCAAAACAGAAATGGGGCTTTGAACCTAAGGAGCCCGCCCTCTGCTGCCATGGAGGAGGGAGCATTCAGGACGGTGGGGATTGTGGAAAGCAGAGAATTTTGCTGTCATTCTTTTTCCAAATAGGTTTTAGTTTTTAGAGCACTTTTAGGCTTGGAGGCTTTTATTCTTTATCCCCCCCAACTTCCTCTTTTCTTTCCCTCTCAACCGAGCATTAGGAAGGAAATTTTATTATGTCCTCTTTTCTGAACGCAGCTTCATGTTCCTGTTCTAGTTTTGACTTCTTCAAGTTACTATAAACCGTGGTTGTTGGTTACTGAGTGTTCTAACCCTGTAGCTTACTTTTAAGAGATGGACATTGCAGTTGTAAGTTCTTTTTTGCTCCCACAAAACACGTGACTGATTCCACACACACACACACACACACACACACACACCCCTTCCTCATAACCTGCAGTTAGTGGCTTTCAAAATTTCAAGTTGTCTTTGGTTTTGTTTCGTTTTGTTGTTTTAACTTTTCAGACCGTCAAACTAAGTCATTTAAAATTGCAAGCCAGTGCACCTATGTGTAGGTGAAATACAAGTTCCACAGCTCGGTGCTTCCCTTCACTGTTCATTCTTACAACGAGCATTCTTTTCTGGTTTCTATTTCACATCCTCCCAAATGGGTTTTGACTCGCAGTTGGAGTGGAGCCCCCCAGTGACCATTCATACACATTTGCACTGGAAGCTGCTGCAGGAAATAGGCTATTTTAGACCTCTTATTTTTTTGCCGAAAGCTAGTAATGTTACAAAGATCAATTGAAAGGGCAGAGGAAAAAAAATGTGTCTGGAAAAACCAGAACTTTATAAATGACAAATTACAGTAAATGCCACCCTTGCGGTGGAATCTCAGGCACGTTCTTCATTGCGCGGCACCTTGAGGTCTGAACTGGTCTGTCTGGACTCTTAAGATTTTTGTAAAATATGGTGACTATGCCTGAATACATCAAATTAGCCAACTGCGCTGTCACTTTTGATGTCTGGAACAAAAAATTCCTACGTTTATAGAATGTCTTACGGTTGAATACTTGTGATTATGAGTTTGCACATCTTGAGAACTCAACACATTTTGGCAATGGAATTTTTCTCAGAAAGGCAAGATGATACAGGCTGGCTGTCTCCACAGGGTGCACAACCCAACGCCTGAGTCCGTGGGCATGGTGCCCTGGAACTGTTTAGCACAGGTCAGCTTGAGTCATGGGCGTGATGGGGACAGTGGTTGTAATACACTCTTGGGAGATGCTTGGAGGATAAAACCCGACCTCATCCTGCAGACAAAACCAAGGCCTAGATTGGAGCAGTTGGCCTGAGAAAATGAGCACAAACCTGGATATTGGCTTGGGACTTGGGCCCAGGCCTTTTCCCTTCCTGTGTGATGTGGGCTGGCGCTCACCTCTCTGAACGCTGCGGCCACAGTGGACGCTGAAAACAGCCCCTGAGACCCACCAACTTGTGGCAAGTCCACTATTGTCCGTACATCTGAAGACAGGCCTTTCCAGAACGATTTTGAAAGGGAAACCGGGAGACCTTTTGCCTTCTAAGTCAGCACTTTGGGCAGACCTGTGAAATCAGAAATCAGAGGAAGGGACCTGCTAGCATTCTCAGTCCAAAGGAGGGGGTTGAGGCCTGACTCAATGCAGTTGACAAAAACCGGGACTAGGACCCATGGTTCCCTCTCCCATGCCAAGCTCTTTCTGCAAAGCCAGGATGCCCGAGAGGTAGAACTGGAGTTCCGTTTTCCTGTAACAGTGCCTTTCCAATACAGTAACCAATTATACATCTCTGACTAGGTTTCACGTTGTCACACTCTTGAACTGTGGGGACACTATGCAACAGCTTCTCTGACATCCGCTGAAATATTCCCACTTGAGATAAGGAAAGGACGAGAAAATTCATTTGGTGAATAGAAAGTCATCCTCTGCACTCTTGAAGGGTACGTTCCAAAGTGTCCCCCAACATGGAGTTGGCCTTGAGGATGGGATTTGAGATCAGAGACCTGGGTTCTCATGCCAACTCCACCTTCCAGTTAACTCCTTCGTGGCCAGTGTTCTTCAACCTCATTTTCCCCATCGGTTAAAAAAAAAAAAATTCCACTGGCATGGAATTGTTGACGTGACATGTTTGTAAAGGCACCTATCTGGTGCACAGAGGACTCAAATGTCACTTATCTTTTCCTTTAAATTAGCTAAAAAGTGAAATTGTTAACTGAATTCTATCTTTGGTCTGTTCTTGCATAATATATATTCCCACAAAGACCCACATATTCTGCTGAAGGAAAACTAGAGATCAGAGATCTATCATTTCACAGCTGGTACAGGTGTGTGTATGGGGGGTGCATGGGAGAGGGCTTGGAACAGCCTGTGGTGCCAACAGCGGCTTCCATTCCCATTTCATTGCTCAATCACCCCAACTCTGGGATGTGTCTTTGGCGAATCCTCCACACTTCTACTTCCTATTAACCTCAAATAAAAGAACAAAGTTAGGTAACTGAAGTTTCTGAAGCCTTGTTAGAGATGTCTCATAGCAAAATCATTTGGCTGTAAGGGGGGAGTCTCCATTGGAAATGTTCATTGACTCCCAAGTGTTAGGTGATAATGATCACTATCCCTTAAGGGCCCAAGGGCCAGGCACTATGTGTGCATTCCTACAGAGTCCTCACCTCCTCTTCGGGAGGTGGCAACCCATTATCCCTAGTTAGGAAAACTGAAGCTCAGGCAGGTGACATAAGGGAGAGGCTGGATCTAAAGCCAGTCTGAGCCAAGTGTTGGTCTACATGGCCTGGTGCTCCACACGATTTGTGTGTCCTTCCCAATACATTGTCTCTCCTCCCGGACTCCTTCAGCACTTGGTGGTTGCCACAGCACGTAAGAGTTCCATGCCCTCTTGTCCTGTTTTGGGGGGTTAGATTTATCTGTAAGCACCATTGTGTCCCCATCCTCAGGCACCTTAGATAAGATAACCTACAAGTCACAACCGGGCAAAGAAATGTAGATTAGGAATGGCTTTCTGCTGGGAAAGAAATTTTAATCGGCATATCACTTATATTTCAGTGAACTTTCAGTCAAATGTGAAAACAACTCTTTTGCCAACCAGCTGTGGAAACTTTGCACGGTTCACTTTGAACTCTGCAGAGGCAGCAAGTATTTATTTGGTAAATACTTATTTGGTAAATGCATGCAGAAAAGAGGCATTTTGTTTGGTCTTCATATACCTATAAACTTAGAAAATGCCTACATTATCCAAACATGAGAGGTCTTGTATTTAAAGAGCTTGAAAAGGACGAAGTGACAATTTTGTCGCCCATTTTGAGTGCTGCACAATCTTGGCCACATTTCTCCCCAGGCCTGTTTCTATAAATGCAAAAGGACTTAAGTCGGTAGACTGTTTTTTCATACTTCGACCACCAGCCATAGCAAGAAATTAGTTTTTTGTCATGACCTAGTACACACACTTCTGAAACAGATTTCACGAAACACTACTTACCCTGGTGTGATTCCTTACTTCCTGTCGTGGATTCTCTTACGAAAATATGGATTGTCACTCACTAAAATGATCCCATGATCCCCCTATTTGCAAAAGTGTGAAAACAACTTTTGGTCTGATGTTACCTAAGAATAAAATTCTGTAAGAGTAGAAAGGTAATTTTCATCTTATTCTTCCCAAGAATTCTTAGAAAATGATGAGATTTCTACTGTCACCAGCACTTAGCGAAAGCCAGTGCCGCCTCCTGCCGGTTCAGGAGCACACTAGTGGGAAACCTTCCTTTTAGGAAGGAACTTCATAGGCTGTGATGTGTTAGATGCGGCCAACGGTAAGAAAGTGACAGTGTTCTGACCCTTCGCAGTGGTTCCCCACCAGGTTGTGAAGTGCAGCCGTAAGCAGCCTTTTCATTCATCTTCTCCGGCAATCAAACTCATGAAATGTCCTGCCCAGTCCCCCTACCCCTGTAAGCAGAGAGCGGCGTGGCCAGTACTGAAAAAGTTTTTCCTGGTGTTAACCTAGAAGAAACCTAAAACGTCCACTATTTTCTGTGCGCTCTCCTGCAACGTTTGCACACTTCTGGCTTTATCCTGTGTCCTCCGAGGAGTCAGAGAGCTGAGTTGACTTCGGTACATAGGACTTGAAAAATGCCAGGGCCGGCAGGCAGTCTCTAAGCAAAACTAAGCAGCACTCAATTAAAAACTTTGTTTGCACAGATGTGAAGGCATGGAAATTTATACGGCAAGGTCTGAATTCCAAAGTTTGTTTTAATTACGCACCCCACCAAATGCATAAAATTTCATGAAATGAGTGTAGTGAAAATGTCATCTTGTCTATTTTTAGACTGAAATATGGAGCTCTTAAAAAAGCAATGCTGTCAGAAATGTTCACGCTCGGGGAGAAAATGACTTATAACCGGGGGAAAACATTCACACACCCAGCTCTAACAGTGGTAAACAGTTTTTATTCAGGCAATGAAACATGGAAAAAATATATTAGTAATCATTATAATCATTTCATTTGTGTGAGTATAACCTTTACAAATATTTACCTGACATATAAAAGGGGAAGTACTGTGCATATAAAATTTATGTAGATGATTATTCCACACGACACGATCCTGACAGCAGTAGTCAGTGCAGCGTTCACGCCTCCTGACGAGAGGTTCCTCACACACTTCCCGGCACCCGAGGGGGCGTAGCGGAAGCAGATGGGCAGCTGACATGTACTTGTTGGCACGTGAGTACAAATGGGCATCTACTGGCAAACACACGCTTGCTAATGGTGACACCGACAAGCTTACTGCTACCTGTGAGGTTTATAAAGGAAGGCCTGGATCCTGTCCCCGGGCGTGAGAAGGGGCTGGGAAGAAGCTGCGGGGTGGTTGGGAACGCAGGATGCCCTGTATCTGGACAGGGGGTGGGGTCAGTTCAAATCTTCGTATGTCCACGTGGAAGTTCTTCACAGAGCATCGGTTTAACAATGTGACTGGGGCAGACCTTGTGTATTTCAGATACCACTAAAAGGCAGAGGGGGACAAAGTGACACCTTCATGGCCCTAGAGTGAAGAATGGATACAGGGAAGGTTCAAGCCACACCTCAGCTGTGCCTGGCCTCCTCCAGATGGGTTAAAGCATTATTCAGACTGCCACAGGCTGGCATCACATGGGCCATCTCCATATTAGAACTATAACCAGGATCTATATACCTATATATCTATATGTAATAGCTGTAACCATATTATAGTTAATAAAGTCATTCCTTAGGAATCTTGTTTGTCCAAATCTAACTGCATGCTAAGAGGCACAGAAATGGGATCGCATTTGGACGAAGAACTACGGAAAGTGCAATCTTTAGTCTCCAGAATGCTAGCTCTGGGCACAAGGGAGTGGGTCTTCACTGGAAATGCTGCCGTTACAGTACCTTCCAGAGGAGACCCTCAGAGAGAAGTTGTCTAGTGTATCAGTTCTTTTTACCTTTACTGTGTGGGAGACCAAGGTTTCAGTGATACACTGCTCTTCATAAAACCACTGGAATCTGGAGGCCAGTCAAACCTTTTTGGACAGAAGTCTCCTCAAAATACTACGTTATTAAAATCTTTACAGAAGATGACTTCTTAGACCTTTGGCTTGGCATTCTGGGATTCCCAGACTATATTTACTCTTTAATAAGCAAAGAATAATCTGCTATCTTTTACATTCTTCAGAATATATACATCTTTACTTTAAAATCCTTTGCCTGAAACATTTAATCTTTCAACACCCAGTTTCTCTCTTCCCAACAAGAGGCTAAAGTAAGAACCCCAAGTCCAAGAGTAAGCATGCACGGTCACAGAAAGACTACAGGGGCAGCAGTCACGTGTAATTCAGGCCATGGCTGCCAGTCGTAGTGAAGAACCAAAGGAAATTAAAGGGAGCGTTAGAGCTTTTACTTCACTAAAAAAGGATGTGCTGAATCACCTCCAACCACAGCACACAAGACTTACTGATGCTTGCTCTTCAAAACTCCATTCTGAGCTCGCAGAGCCACCAACAGGCCTCCTGTTACCTTTACTTAAAATGAGCGCTTTACTCTGGCTGCTCAATCAGCCCAGGAACATTTGGGGCACTTTATGCTCCCCATTTATAAACAGGGCTAATTCGGGGCTGTCTCATAAATAGCTAAGTATCTGTGTGAGGATCGTACAAAGTGTGGGACAGGTAGAAAGGTAACTGGCTGGAAATCAAATTCAAATTGAGCTAGGCTCCAGGACGAAACACGAATCTCCCCTTGGATTCCATATCATTCTGGAAGGCTGCCAGATCCTCAGAGGTTTTCACTATCATGTGCTTCTGCACTTCCTAATTTGGGCTGGGTCTGAAGAAACTAGAAACCATGTGAGAAAACTGGGCTTCTCAATATTTCCAGAACAAAAGGTTTGGGCAGGTCACTGGCTTCCAGGAGGTTCTCCAAATAAAGTAAATCTCAGGAGGTCTGACTGTAACTGACTAGCCAACCAAGTGACAAACTGTTTGGTCTGTCTTACACTAAATCTTCCCGTTAAAATACTTCTAGATAAAGACTATCTATCCACATTTTGGCAAAGTCAAAAACAAGAAATGGCTCTGGGTCCAGAGTCTCAACAAGGTCGATCACCTAGTACTCCCAAAGCTATTTGGGACAGCAGCTTCCCTTCACCTCTGCTTCCCACTCTTGTGACAAGATTTACTACCTCCTACCCAACAAGTAATGGCCCTCACATGCTTTGAAGCAAAGCTCTAGGCTAAACTCTTACTCTCCAAAATTTTGAAAGGTTCTTTTTTTTGCTTTTGCTTATTTTTAAAGAGAAACAAACATAACTTCTTTCAGCCCAGGATATTCTCTTGATTTGCCAGCTCCATTTTTATTCTTGTTGGAGAATATCCATCTATTAAATGAGAAGGAAGAACATTCCCTTGTACTGGCTGTGGCCGAGAGGACAGCGGCAAAAGTTACTTGACCAGGGCCTTTCGTAATCCTTATGCAGCAACTTCACCCACCGGGGTTTCTTTACGGGGTCTCTTCCGCCAGCATGCTAGGGAAGGATTGTCGTCACCTTGGTTTTAACACACAGCTACTTTTTAAATATGCACATGAAGCCTAAATGGAGGACCATGGATTTAGAATGGAGACCACTATAAGCCTTTCATGCTTAAAACAGATCCATACAAAACAAATAAACATGGCTGTCTCACCAAAACACAGCAGTAAAAAGGTTTAGCAACGTTCCTTTCTGCAAAATGCACAATTTCCCTAGGAGCAGAGGACTGGCAGCAGAAACCAGTTCCAGCAACTGGAGACACGAGCAGTCCATGGGCACTATGACCGTGTGCAGAGACCACATGGAACTGCTTTCAAAGCCCACGTGATTGTCAAGTCACTTCTCCAACCACAGATCATTTCTGCTGTTCTTGTTTTGTACAAAATATTAAGACAATAGGCTTTAGAATACAGCCTAAGCACCAAATACGATAAATGCATATCGGTAAGACGTGACTTCTAGCTTTAAAGGACACTACTGACCTCCCTGGGGCTGAAGATTGCACCCATGTGAACAGTACACGGCTAAAGAAAAAATGCATGTTCGAAGATCTATAGAGGTTCTCCACGAGGCACAATTTGTTGCGGAAGTTGGATCATGCAATAGTTTTACAAGAAAGGTACGAAAACTTACTTGTACGGAATAGAGTGCGTATCACCGTGAAGAGAGTGTAAGATTAAGACAACAAGAGTGCTTTAAAACACTGCATGGATTTGGTTTTGCCTACCACATGGAGGGGAGTTCACCGGCATCACGGGGAAAATTTCCATCTTGGGTTTAAAGGCCCCCACTCCGTGACCCAAGCGCAGGAAGAGCTTGAGGAGTTTGGTTTTGAGTGCAGCTCTGCTCCCGCACTCCTCTGCTCTGGGACTCAATGCTCTTCGTTCAACAATATCCCCAACGTGATTTTTGGAGTGGCTCACATGATTTTTATAGCCTGTTTTGTTAAAAATTCTACCATCTAAGTTTGAAAGGATTTTTTTGCCTTAAAATTTTTTTTGAAGAACAACACAACACACTTGTGAAAAACTGCTTCTTCACCTTCTAACTGCTACCGCGGCTACAGTTACCTTTTCACTAAAGAAGATCACCTAAGCCTTTTTTTTTTTTACAAGTAGACTTTTTTTGTATATTTCAAATAGCAAGATGATAAATAAAGAGTAAATGTTGATTTTGAAGCAACAAACAGAAGCAGAGGAGACTGAACTGCTTTGGGACCAACTCGCCAAACCCCAGCTTTGAGGGATTCCTGCCTGCCAGGGCCACTTGCCGTGTGGTCTGAGGACTGACCCCAAAGGGGCCGCACCTATCAAGGCCAAGGAGGGTCCCAATACCAAGACAATGAAACACTGGCAAAAAGTCTCCCCCAGATGTAAAACCTGAGTCTGGGGTCTTTATACCTACCATTCCCTAAATTCTGAGGTTGGCACTCTAGGCCACAATTCTATTTCAAGATAGGGTTATACATTTATGGAAATACGGTCTTCTGTGGAGAAGCTCTTATTTGACTATGCTTCAGAGAAAAAAGAGCAGCATATGTAAACGTGTGTGTGTGTGTGCGTGTATAAACGGGTACTCAGAGTCCCTTCTTGCTTATAAACCAGAAATAACAATAGGCCAAATTATTTCCCCAAATAAAACCACTAATGTTGAACATTAAATTTCAAAGATGAAATAAATAGATCACCAAAAAACTCAGACAGGTGGTGGACAGAGATGAGCCCAAGTAGTAGGCACAAAATCCCAAATTTAACGAGCTTGGAAAAGAAAAGACGACTTTTAAATGGACTAAAGATGATAGAGAAATCATGACCCTAAACTTAGCAGCCCGTCTGACTGAACCTGTCAGCGGATGGCGGTCAGACGCCCCTCCTTCCGGGCCTGTGCGATACTCCAGGGATCCTTCCAGGGCTGTTGTGTCGGCAGCAAAGCAGGACAGGCAGCAGTAGGCATGTGCTTTTTTAAAGTTTTTTTTTTTTTTTCTCTGCAAAGGGGCAATTTTTCCTGGATAAGGCAAGATAACTGTGGTTAAGAGAGAAGCAGCCAAATGCAGACCTGCTGAGCTAACGAGGGGGAGACTCAGTCAGTCTTTCCCAACTTCGCAATCAGCTCATCGCAGATTTTCGTTAGTTCTTCTATTTCTTGGTTCTGAAAGACAAATGACATGGTGCTGTAGGCCACTTTGCATCCTGAGATCAAGGCAATTACACCCAAATAGTCCCAAGACTGGCCACACTTTGCCTAGACATCCTGACTCAGTGGTTGGTAACTTTCCTATGTCAGAGACCCTTTAAAGAAAGGGAACCTTGTCCCCTGAAAAATGTTCGTGTCGTGTTCATAAAGTCATGCTTCAGTTGAGTAGGGGATGAGGGTGACCACCGGCCCTCTGCAGCTTGCCCATAATTGTCTCAGTTCCCCAATTCTCTTGTTATCATGGGAATTACCTGTGATACTTGGTAAAAACACAAGTATTCTGGAGTCTGAGTAATCCCAGGGAACACTGTCTAGGGGTTAGCAGACCTCAAGATCGAAACCCTCGCCCTAGCTGAAGGGATGCCATACACGTGAGCACATAACTGGAGACACAGGAAGAAAAACACTAGAGGACACACAAAAAATGAAGTCTAAGAATCACAGAGTAGTGAGAAATAGGGACCTGATTTTTATTTACCTACAGCAGAATTTCTCAACTGCAGCACCACCGGCATTTTGGGCCGGGTCAGTCTTTGTTGTAGGGACTGTCCTGTGCACTGTTAGATGTTTAGTAGCACTTCTGGCCTCTACCCATGAGACGCCAGTAGCATCTCCCAGTCGTGACAACTAAATCCACCTCCAGATGTTGCCAACGTCCCCAGGAGGATAAAGCTGCAATCAAGGGGGAAGATGGCTTCATATATTACATAAAAAACAAAAAGAAAAAAGGTAACCTCGGAACCTAAGAAGTATCTTGTCCCCTTTAGTTAATGCAACTTCCTCTCTGCATCCTGCCTGGGGATGGCTCCTACTCAGAGGCTTGGGAGTTCGTGGTCTGCCTTGTTCGTGTCCACCTGAATCAGTCCCCAGAACAGCTGGATCAAAGTTTGACTCTGGGCAAAAACACGAGGCTTCTCTTTCATCCAAATCCACCACAAGCCAGCCACGGCCACAGAGGAAAACCATGTGGCTCACAGGTCGTCACCCCACACCCCTCTGTGTACCTTCTGCTGAAGGGCTCTTTCCAGGGACTCCACCTTCATCTGCTCCTTCCGGAGTCCAGCGTGGAGAGCCGCGCTCTCGGCCTTCGCTTTTGTTCGAACCTGAGCAATCTCCTCATTGGCTCTGTTTGTGGTGTTTTGTTTGTGGAGTAAAGGGACAAAAAGCTCATGGTTAGTTACAGGTCACAGCTAAGGAGTCAAGACTTCTGACATCTGTGAGACACAGAATAACAGGGCTTCATGATAAGAGAAAAACTGGTGACCCAAATCATTCCATTTAAATTTATAAAACTTCAGTGGATACACAACTGCTAAGGAAATTTCCAAGGTGCAAACCAGTGGTAGAATTAATCTCATAGGCCACAGTGACTTCAAAATTCACATGTCACTAGAAAATGGAATCATGTGACACTTTGTACAGCAATCTTAGATTTGTTTTTTAACCCAATAGCAGGCAGGGTCATCTGTGGGATTATCACAGCCAAAGAGTCAGGATGCTAACCACTGACATCTAGGACACTAGAACTAAAAGTGACTTTATTAATGAGATACAAAAGAAAATTCTAAAACTACAAATGTCAATTGATAAATGGCCAATTAATTGATGAAAGGATGCTAAAAACTCATTAGTAGAGGCATGCAAATTTAAATGATAAACTTTAAAAATTTATCAGATTGGCAAATATTAACTAGGATGATCTTATCCCATTATGGTCGAGATGCAAGAAACAGACTCACAAACTGACGGGGGAAGTGAAAACTGGCACCGTCTTCACGGAGAGTGAGATGGCTGTAACTATTAGGATTTAAAATGCATACACCTGGGGTGCCTGGGTGGCTCAGTCAGTTGAGCATCCAACTCCTAGTTTTGGCTCAGGTCATGATCTCACAGTTTGTGAGTTTGAGATCCCACACTGGGGTCTGCACTGACAGTGTAGAGCCTGTTTGCAATTCTCTCTCCCTCTCTCTCAAAATGAATAAACATTTAAAAAATAAATAAATAAAATAAAATGCATACACCTTCTGACCCAGCAACTCCCTTACGTAACCTTAAGTATCCACAGCAATACTTCCATGTTGCACAATGATTGTGCATAAGGATGTTCACTGCAGCAGTGTTTACAACTGAAAAACTGTGCAACTATCTAAATGCCCATCAGTAAGGAATGGAATAGTCCTACAACCTAACACAAATTATTAGACTGAGCTAGATGTTCTGACACGGAGAAGGGCCATATATACTATTAAGTGAAAAAGGAAATTTGTATCCTAGGACTCCGATGTTATTTTTAAAAAAGTCCAAAGCCATGTTGGGTAGTATTTATAAAGGTGTCAAGAAAAAACTGGAAGGATACACAATAAAAATTTTTCCTTTTTTTTTGAGAGAGCATCCACACATGCACCAGCCGGGGAGGGGGACAGAAGGAGAGAGAATCTTTTTTTAATTTATTTGAGAGAGACAGAAACAGCCAACAGGGAAAGGGGCAGAGAAAGGGAGACAGGGAATCCTAAGCAGGCTCAATGCTGCCAGCGCAGAGCCTGTCATGGGGCTTGAACCCACGAACCGTGAGATAATGACCTGAGCCACAAACCAAGTCAGACACCTAACCAACTGAGTCACCTAACGCCCCGAGGGAGTGAGAATCTTAAGCAGGCTCCACGCTTAGCATGGAGCCTAATACGGGGTTCAATCCCACGACTGTGAGATCATGACCCAAGCCAAAATCAAGAGTCAGATGCTCAACCAACTGAGCCATCCAGGTGCTTCTGTTAATAAACCTTTAATAGTAGTATCTCTGGGGGTGGGAATGAGAGAGGGGAACTTAAAACGTTTTACAAATATGAAGATAGACAGCAAAATGTACAAGTATTACTTTTTAGTTAAAAAATAAAGTTGGATGCATTCTTCAGACTGTTCCCCAGGATAAATTCCAAACGTGTTGGATTTAAGGATTAAAAAAATGAAGCCATAAAAGTACTAGAATGAAAACATGGGAGAATATTTTATATTCAGAGCAGAGAAGATCTTTGTTACCATGACAGAAAATACTGAAGCCATAAAAGGACTGATAAATTTCACTACATAAAAACAAACAGATTTCTGCATATCAAAAAACACCAGAAGCCAAAAGACAAACTACAAAAAATATTCAAGACTCATATCACAAAAGGCCGGCATCCTTAGTACATAAATATAATAATATATTTACAGATGAATAATATATAAACTGACAATAGAAAACCAGGCAAAGAATAGTTATTCACGGTACAGAAAGTACACGTACAGATAGCTGCTCAAATAGGTTCAATTCCATGAGGTAAACAACAATCAAAACTACATTGAATAAATGCTCCATTTGCTTGTCAAAAAAAGAAATCCCCAACTAAACTGAAATACTATCTTGTATCTTACTGGGTTTACAGAAAACCAAAAATTTGATCTGTGGGCAAAGCCATAAGGACAAGAGATGCTCGAACACCTAGCCTAGGGATAAATGGATGAAAGTCAGGTGAGGGCAATTTGACACTTTTTATCATAAAGATAAGCCTGTATGTTCTTTGGCCCAGCAACCCTTTTTCTAGCATATAGATAACTCACATGCACGCCAAATGAGAACCATACCAGGTCACCTACTGCAGCACTGTTCACAGTGGATGGCAAGTACCCTGAGTGTCCGGAAGGAGGGGGCTGGTTAAATAAATGACACATTGCAACACTGGAACACCATATGGAGGCTAAGAAAAATACAGAAGCTCTTCATGGATTGACATGGAAAGGTTTCCAAAATATAGCACTAAATGAACAATGCAAAGTATGCTGTTATCTGTATAAAAAAGGAGATTCTCATCACATAAAAAAAAAAAAGTGATCATGTGGTGTGATGGAGCTGTTAGCTAGGACAGGGGAGAAGAAGGGAAAAAGTTTATCTGAGGGGATGGAAGGAACCAAAAACTGATCACCTGGGTGAGGAAAGCTGGGGAGCCAGGGACAAGGGAGAGGGTGGGAGAGAGATCCTATAGATCTCTATTCTATTCTTTTTAATGTTTAATGTGAAGATACTATTCAAAAAATTAAATAATAAAACATACACACACACATCAATGCAACCTAGGGTTGCAAAACAACATTGGGTGGTTTTTTTGGCCTTTCTCAATCTCCCCACAACATCACAAAACATGAAACAGATCTCATTGAGAGCTCTCACTTGTCTAGTTTTTCCTCCGCGTGGATTTTCAGGGCCTGATATCGCTGTTCCTCTTGTTTAACTCTGGCTAAATAATCCTGAGCACACTTTTTCAAGGCTTCTTCATTCTGTTCCAAAGTGACAATTTAAAATAAAAAAAAACTGGTCATTTCATCTTTCTTCAACTAGTGACATCCCATGTATCAGAGTTTTCATTTTTGTTTTTAAAATGAGAAAACCTCATTACTTCAAATGCCTTTAAATTCTACTCTGATAATTCAAAACAGGCACATGTAATTCTTACTGAAGAAATTCTGGATACTTTCTTTGCGTATAAATTTTCAAAACAAAGTAAGGTTCAGTGACACTGATAAACCTAGTTTAGGGAGGCATTCTGAGTGTCATTGTAGGGAAACTAGGCAGTCTCATTTTTATTTTCCTACGGAAACAGTAAAGAATGTTCACTGCTATAAATGTATCTTATTGATGATATGCAACTAAGTTGAATCAATATGCCCACTTACAATCTAAATCTGAAACATTATACTTATTTTCTTCTAGAATATGTTGCCTGAATTTTTCAGGGCTAAATTTTCCTTCTACTAATATTAAATTGGGGAATTATCAAAAACAATTTCTGGAAGTCTCCTAAGGTCTGAAGGTTCCACACTTCTTCTACTCCATGCCACACTCTGGCTGTGGCCTGACCCAGGAGAGGAAATGACCAAAACATGCCACCCGGTGGGCCAGATGCCTGAACCACCACAGAAAGAAAAAAGGGAAAAGAAAATCTCCAGCTTCACTGGAACAGAAGATACAAGACCAATGATACATGGGCCCCCAACTCCTGTTTAGAAGGCTACCCACACCTCTGGCATACATGTTTAAAGATCCATTACCAAGGAAACACACTACTACAGAGACAAAAGGAAAAGGACATGCTACCTTTTTGAACCCTTCCAGAACGCCTTTCAGGTTCTCATATCTCCTGAAGAGATCAGAAAGGGACCTTTCCACAGAATTAAGGTCAGCCAGGGCCTGCTCCTTCTCCATGGTCAGTTGCTGGAAGCTCTTCTGAGAGGTCATATTTGTCCTCTGTTCATCTTCTGTGAACCACAATCAAAAGTAATGGCATATTCCTTCAACAGATTGTTAGCAGCTGCCCTCTGTCAGCTAAGCAGTATTCTTGGTGGGGGACCCCGGCAGCAGACATAGCAAAGTTCCTCTCGAGGACTTATGTTAGTGGGGGAGACAGCTGCTGACAAGTGATGGGGGAAAAACAAAGCAGAACAAGAAGGGTGGGGGTTCCGTTTTCATATAGTGACCTCTCTCAGAAGAAAGATTTAGGGACCCAAAATTGCTGAGGGAGGGCAGAAGCTGTGCAGCTACCCAGGAGAATATTTCAGCAGAGGAACAGCAATGGCAAAGGTCCCATGCTGGGAAGGCATGAGGTGATATGGACTGTAAAAAGTATGATTTTAGTGCTTAAGAAGTGCTTTAAGTAGAGAAAGACTTAGGCAGTCAGTCCTGCTGATATTGGCTACTCAGTTATTCCAAATTCAGTGGAATAAGAGAACCAACCACTGTTGTTTTGTAAAAGGTACCAGTGGGTCTAAATGAGGGAAATATGATTTGTGGCAGAGTTAAGGACACTGAGCCAAAACGAAGACCCCACGGGGGGGGGGGGGGGGGGCGGGGGGCGGGACACTAATGATGTGGCTAGGCCATCAACACTCTAGGGGCCAGGTGGAGGGCTTTTCACACAATTCAAGCATTTGCTGGCCTCTGAAATGAACGTAAGTACAGCTTATCTTCATTATTTGTGGACTGTGTATTTGTGAATTCATCCACTTGCTAAAATTTATTTGCAAACCCAAAATCAATACTTGTGGTGCATTCCCGGTCATGCGCAGAGTGGCAAAACATTTAAGTCACTTGACAGGCACATTCCAAGCCAAGGCTGATCAGGGTGACACTGCCTTCTTGTTTCCTACTGTAAACAAGTGTCCTTTTCAGTCTACTTAGTACACCATGATATTTTCTGCATTTCTGTGCTTTCTGTTGGTGATTTTTGCTGTTTAAAATGGCCCCCAAGTGTAGGGCCAAAGTGCTGTTTAGTGCTCCTAAGGCTGTAATGTGCCTTATGGAGAAAACACCTTCATCCGATAATCTTCATTCAAGCATGAATGATAGCACTGTGGGCCAGGAGTTCAATGGTAACGAGTCAACATTAAATGAGATGTCTTTAAACAAATATACATAAGACAAGGTTATGTACTGACAAAAATGTTGTGACCAGAGGCCCACAGCAACCTCACCCTGTACTTTCCCTAAAGCGATGGTTCAGTATTCAGCATTCGCTGTGTTTGTGGCAACTCTGTAGAACACAACCACTGCAAACAGTGAGAATCAACCGGATCTAGGTGATGCTCGAGCTTGTGTTCTGATTTGAAAACCATCCACGGAACCTATGGCTCACACCACACACACACATAAAAAAAGTCCTTACCAATCATTTGAGCAATGGTCTTTTCATATTCAGCCACAATTTTCCTTAAAAAAAAAAAAAAAATTATCAGAAGAGATTTTTCAATAGACGTTCCTGAAATGCTGCCCCAAACAATTAAACACATTAACAAATGAACATTTCAACAAATAAGTACTTGAACGATGTTCAAATGAACAAATCTACCCTTTTGGGCAGCCTGCCCCCTCTAATTCAGTCACAAGTTTTATTTTACGGTCTTAGTTCCAAAAGCATTTCAGTTATTCAAAGACTTTAAAGATCACCCTGTCGTGTTAACCTTTCTTTTCAGTGAAGTGCCATAAAGTTTCCCTGACCCTGCCGACCCTGTCCAGGGACTGGCGCTCTTCCCTGTGTGCCTCCCTACTGTCACTGGTGGTGCCCATCACTGTGACCCTGCATCCTTTATGATGGCTACCGTAAGCTCTCTAAGGGCAGGGGCTGTCCCTTCCTCTCCGCCACACCTGGCATGGGACCTCACACCCAGGAAATGCTCAAAACACAAGTAATACAAGAGCTACAAGTTAGAGCGGGCATATTTAAAATATGTCTTAATCATTCAAGTGCTGACTACACAAATGTAGAAACTATGCTTTTTTCTTCTTCTTTGATCCTATCTTCAGTTATTTCACAGCCTCTAACTCTCCATTCTAGAGAATGAGCAGCAAAAATAAAAAAGATTTCAATTTAAGGTCAATCAATTTTGTTTCCGGTTAACATGCTTTTTATAATCTATTTGATGGTGATTAAAGTTGAAGCCATCATGCATAATTAATTTGAGAAAAGTATTATAGATTATAATGCCTCCAGAATCGAGTATGTCGATAAATCTTATTCTTCAGTTCAAATGGATATCTTTGCACAAATTGATGTCTTTTCAAAAGACAAGAATCATGTGGGTTCTGCTTACATGTAATGTTCTCAACATCCCACAAGAAGCTACCGTATGTGAATAACTGGTCAGCAATCCTCATAAAAAGATGCTGTCACAGTCACAAATTAAAGTGCAAATATCAATGCCCTCAAGTTCTCAACACCAGGTTCTGTGGTAAGCAAATACTTTCATCACTTCATTTATATGAAATCTAATAATGCATAAAGGTATCCAATCCCTCCCCCAAACCTCCAGTCTAACCTCATCTCCAACACTTCTTGTCGGGTTTCTTCGTATTTTTTCTTCCATTCATTTGCTTCGATTTCCTTAGTGATTATCTAAATTGTAATAGAGATAGAGCTTGGTTTTACTGAATCTATTACAGTTTGAATTTAAGATTGGAAACTGAAAACGACACGCAACCAGGTGCATCCTGAGACATTTGAGCTCCATGAGGAATATAAAGTCTCAACGTCTGTGTATAATGCTCACAAGCATCTGGAAAAATGTTCTCTCTGCCACACAGGATGGCAGAAATGTAGCCACCAAGGTAGGGGTGAACAGAACATCCCCCAGGGAAGATTCCAAGTGATAATCACAATCTCTGTGAATTCTGCCAGGGTCCAGGGTCTGCTCTCAGCTCTGCATGCCCAGAACCGTGACTGGGACAGGACACCAAAAGAAGAGCTATCTGCCTGGCAGAGATGCACCTTAACCAAAATACTGATTTTACTTAGGATAAGAAAAATCAGAGCATTAGCATGACCAGCACATTCTCTTCCTTAGAGATCTCTGCTTGATAAGAATGAAGTCACAACTAGGGGCTCAGAAGTTCAAATCCTTTAGCCAGATGCACCCATCTCACCATAGGCAGGATCTTGCTTGTCAGACCAGAACCCATATTCCTATTTGGGGTGCCCCTGCCAACTGGGAAGAAATACTCTAAACTCATTACCTCAAACTCTGTGTGCCTAGGCACAGCTTAGAAGGGCATCACTGTCCTCCTTTTATTCTACGTCTCTATGCTTCTCTCTTTCTATTTGGTACATTCTTTATTTTGTGCCTTTAGTCAGGGTCTCAAGAAGCTAGCAGCCAGCCCATCTGCCTGAGGTGACGAGGCACATGCCTGTTCTGCTCCATTAGGGCATCACCTCACAGTTTCGCTCTCAGGAGGAAGTTAGGGTCATTTTTCTCATTGACAAGATTTTGGTAGGCCTCCTCACCACTGCTCCCGAGTTCTGACAACAGGGCCAGCTGACATCCCCCATTATCAACTTAATGCTATTTTTTGAAGCTTTAAAAGGCCTTGATATCAGAGGCTCTTAACTATTCCTATTATATTATGAAAATAAAATTGCTACAGCAAGGGAATTCCCTTCTTTTAAAAAAAAAAAAAAGGTGGAATCAACAAGAGATGCACAAACCAAACATACAAAATACAGCTTAGAAATATAATGGGAGAGAGTGGTAACTGGGCAACAGCGTCTTTCATATTTTTTCAGATCATCCAGGAAAGACCTAGCAGTAATCTATTTTGAACACAGAATTGAAGTTGTTTAGTTAAAGAATTGAACTGTTTAAAGAATGGATGAAAGTAAGAGACATCTTATATTATTGCAAATTTAAGAAATTTTTAAGCATGAACATATCATATCTGTCAAAGGAAGGCACTGATTTAGTTATATATGTGGGTAGAGTCGGCAGAATTTGATATTTAAAAAACTTCAAGGCTGAAAGATAAAGAAGTGTTGTCGGCTTTGTCCCCAGGACACCAGAATGTCGGGACTCTAGCACCAATGCAGAGTTTACAGGGAGCCCTTTATATGAGCTCAACAAGCTGCAGGAAATAGGAACTTCCAGGAGGGGATAACTCAAGCCAAACAGAGATGGAATCTACCTGCTGGCACATGGGCTTGACAAAGACATGGGAGTGATAAGTGGACAGAACATGAGGGCCTTTACCTCTTCTCTTATGAGGGTGAGCACAGCTGTCTTATCGGATTCGCTGAGGCAGATGCCATCCAAGGGGCTCTCCCCTCCACAGGCCACAGACACGGGGGCCTTCTCCACAGATGACTCCAACAGTCCCTGAGGGGAGGAAGAAGTTACATTTAATATGTTCGGGCTTCAGCTTCTTAACCCCAAATAGCGTCCTTCAATAGCGTCCTCATTGCTACATTGATTACAATCTTTAAAAACACGTTTGAAGAAAAAAAAAAAAAACACAGCAGGAAACTCAAAAAAAAAAAAAATCTAGTTAAAGTAGTTATTTAAAGGAAAAACTGGGGCGTTTGGGTGGCTTAGTTGGTTAAGTGTGCGACTTCGGCTCAGGTCATGATCTCACGATCCGTGAGTTCGAGCCCCACGTCAGGCTCTGTGCTGACCGCTCAGAGCCTAGAGCCTGCTTCGGATTCTGTGTTTCTCTCTCTCTCTCAAAAATAAATAAATGTTTAAAAAAATAAAAAAACAGAAAAAACTGAATATGGGGTGGGGAGGTTGGCTTCCATTTAACAGAGAGCCTAGTGAAGTTTTCTTCTTATCCAAAAAGGATAAAATCTGATTATCACAGTGACCAGTCACCAAAGATCACATGCACCAAAGAGAAACCTGTCTATATAAAGTGTAAAATGTCTCATTTTTCAGGGGGTTTCTGGTTTCCAGGGAAAATGTGTTCCATGTAACTTTTCCCAAAAAAGGTGTCAACTTTTTAACACAGTGATACTTTGTGTACAACTTTAGCCACTTTGGGTGGAAATGTTTCCAAAATGGACTACTAACTTTCAAGCTTAAGGAAGCAGAAATGGCAAACACACGGCTGACTCCCCTCCCCCCGCCCCAGAATGAGTCAGGGTCATCAGGAACTTCAGCTGCTCTGTTGTGGCGTGTCCCTGCCCTGGCAGTGTGTCAGGTTACAGCACTAATGGGCCCTCCCTCTACAAAGTGGCCACGTGTAAAGTCAAGGTCTGTGCCTGTACTCTCAGTTTTTTGCTTCCTTGTTGCTGCTAAGTTTTCAGTTCCCTTCTGATGTGACAGAACTTAAGCTTTTATCATAAACTCAGGTTCCAGAAAGCCACGGTGGTTAGTATTTTTTCACAAGAACATGGACTTCATCCTATTCTCCTTCCTAAAAGGCATTTTGGGGGCTATTTCCGCCCACGGTATGTAAGTAAACTTTTTTACGTAAATAGGGAAAAAGTCAGTCTAATAACATCCAAAATGCCAGCCCAAGTGATCTGGCAATAATCTTAACAATCTTAAGTATCTGTATAACCAATCCATCAGTTAGTGATGATAATCAATCAGTTCTCTGGTATCTTGTTTGAACCAAGACTGAACAGAAAAGTCCCAAGTCAGAGATCAGTGGTTTTTAAACTTTTCATGGTCATTACAACTCGGTCTTTCCCTAAAAAATGCCCCCCCATCCCCCCCCCCCCCCACACAATTTTTGCATTTAGCTTCACATAGAAGGGCCCTGATACAGAAAGCCCTGGTTTAGGCCACAGAAAAGGGAAATGCAAAGCCACAAGCTGGCAGTGCCCATTTCAAGCAGCATTTGGGGGAAGGTACCCACCATGCTGACAGGAGTCTGAGGTCCCCCCCAGAAACACTATCTTGGGGTAGATCTATCACTAGAGCCAGAAGCCACTTGTGGTGAGCAGTCTCAAACATGGCCTGCAATGACCCCCACCCTGCTGGTACTAATCCTCTCGTGTAATCTCCTCCCCTCGGGAGCAGGCTGGTCCTGGTGACTTACTTCTAAAGAGACTATGGTAAAAGTCATGGGATGTCACTTTTGATATTAGTTTACAAAAAGACTGGCTTCTGCATTGTGAGAAACTCTCTATGGAGAGGCCCATGTGGCAAGGAATCAATGTCTCTGCCAACAGCTAGTAAGGACCTGAGACGTGCCAACAGCCACGTGAATGAGCTTGGAAATGCATCTACCCCTGATTGAGCCTAGAGGTGACCACAGCTCTGGTTAATACCTTGATCGCAGCCTGTGAGAGGTCAGAGGCACCCAGCAAAGCCGCCCCATGATTCCAGAGCCAGAAATGATAAGAAGTGCTTCTTGTGGATAATGAATAAACCTCTCGACATCTGAGTCATTACACTGACTTCCTGTGCCATACTTCTCAAGAAACTTTCTCATAATCTTGCTTCCCATGTAACTTGCCTACAGGGAGATAACACCCTAGGGTCAAGTTGACACATTTGGTTCACTTTGTTGTTAGATTTGATTCTAAATTAATGCGCTTTAAAGTCAGTCTTTTGTGTTTTTATTATTTGAAGCCAGGATCCCCAAGCTAATTCTAAAAAACAGCTCCCCTGTGCTTCCAATGACCCTCGAGTTAGCAAGAATTTGGGAAATAAGCCAAAAGAATTTTCCTAGTAAGGAAAATATCAATGTCTATTCTCTAGTTCAGCATCTCCATCATTTGTGAGGGGATGAATGAGTTGTCTGCCTACTTGCTCAACAACTTAATGTGTCTGGAAGAGGCAGCACTCTGTTGGAGGTGGGAGACAGAACTCAGATGGTGGCAGAAATATCCAGATGACTGGGCTCTGCAGCCTGCAGCCCTGCCTCCCCTGGCCACTCCCCTCCACCAGGCCACATGCCTCTCGCCTCACGGCTCAAACTGCAACAGCTCTTACGAATTTATGGCCATGGCCTATTTTAGCCGCCTTTTCAAGAACCCTAGGATTCAGTTTTTCACACTGTTCAGTCCTTCATATTGCTTATCAAACAGCACAGAAAGCCTACAGAATCTACCATCTCAAAAAACTGCGCCGGATCCCTTCCTAGCCTGGGCAATCTAACACGTTTAACAAAGATGCCAACCCAGTTGATCAATTGTGGCCTTCGAAAAGGGTCCCTTTTCATGTCCCCTAATCCTCTTCCCTGTCCCCAAAAAAACATTTACAGTTGAGGGCCAAAAAACGCATGTCTGTAGATAGTGGAGCCCAACACAGTCCTGGTTGCAGGATTTGCAGTGAGCAGGATGCCACAATGGAAACCTCTTTGCCCAGCTCCTTGCAGTGGGAGAATTAGCATCATTAATCTCTCACAGCATGCTGAGTTCATCCCATCTTTTGCCCTTGAACTCACTGGACGAGTACCACCCCAGGTACTTCTCTCTAACAGAGACATGCCTGAAAAACCAAATGAACTTAACTTGTAAGAAGTTTAAGATGTCCTAAAAAATAAAAATAAAAAAATCAATAAAATAAATTGACTCCTACTTGAAAAATGCTGCAGACCAATAGCTGATAAACAAGATGAGACTGGCTACCCATCACTGACTGTCCTCTGGCCTTAGGTATTTTGCCCTGGCCGCCACCAACCACTGGCAATGAGACCGCAAAGGAATTCACTTCCAAGCAGCCCAGAGAGGTGTAAAACAGTGAATGCTAGGCTAACCAGACTCTTTCACTGAGCGTCCTGAATATGGTAATTGCTTCATGCAATACCTATCCCACATTCTAGGAAGTAGAAATTCACCAATTTCAGGAAGTTCAACTGGGGTTACTTTTTAAAAGATGGCAACATAGGATATGTTCAGCAGCTGGCTCCAAAGGCAAGCGTTCCCCATTTTTCTTTCTCGCTCACCTTCCCGCCCTTTTCCTATCAGCACTGCCTCATCTCATAGAGGTCTAGCTCTTTGCAGCTTCTATCTTTTACGCTACCAATTCCCGCATCCTCACAACCACTCGGACCAGTCAGACAGGTGCTCTTGTTCTATGGATGAAGAAGTTGGGAATCCGGAAGTGAAACCAGTCTGTAGTTGAACCAGTCTGTTTCAAAAACCGGGTAAGCCACAGAGATCTGCAGCCGTGCAGAGCAATGCTTGGTCCCCTTGACACAACCTTCTTCAATCATCTCCTTGTTGTTATCACACACTGAAAATACAAGGAAGCGCTCCCGCAGTACTTGGAAAACTTCAAAAGGAACTGGCTTCCCCAAGTGCACACACAGGCTGTTCTGCTGGAGCATGTAGTTTCACCCTCTCGTGGGTGGGGACGGCAGGCACCCCTCCCTCTCAGAGATGAGGAAAGACAGGCCAAAGCCCAAGAGTGGCTGTGCTGCAATCAGGTGGCCCGGCTCCCAAAACAGTGGTTTTACCCAGAAACATATGTCACTAATGCGTGAAGCCCTTGTGAGAGGACAACGCTCCTGAGACCCTATGTGCACATCCTCCTTCTGCTCACACTTCCACAGGCTCCTCCTCCACCCATGTCCCTTCACGTCTACTGCTCACTGTGTCCTGTAGGGAACACCGTGGGTCATGGCCTAATAGTGAGTCCTGAAAACAATTTACTGGGACACACAGTCTGCATTAAAAAATGAAATAGAATATCAGAGTAAATCACACAAAGGAAGGTAGATACTGGTTTGTCTGTTTGCTTTAATTTGAGAGAGAGCACGTGCAAGCAGGGGAGAGGGGAAGAGGGAGACAGAATCCCAAGCAGGCTCCACGCTCAGCACGGAGCCCAATACCAGGGCTTGAGCCCACGACCCTGGGATCATGACCTGAGCTAAAATCAAGAGTCAGATGTGAACCAACTATGCCACCCAGGTGCCCCTGACAGATACAATTTTGTGCAACTTTTTTTTCTAAATTTCCTTTTTTATTTTTTTTTAAGGTTTACTTATTTTTGAGAGTGAGAGAGAGAGAGAGAGAGAGAGCGTGAGCACACGAGCAGGAGGGGGACAGAAGTGGGGGTGGGGGGGTGGGGAGGCAGAGGATCCAAAGCAGGCTCTGTGCTGACAGCAGACAGCCTGATGTGGGGCTCAAACTCATAAACCGTGAGATCAAGATCTGAGCCTAAGTCCAATGCTTAACCAACTGAGCCATCCAGGTGCCCTTTGTACAATTTTTTTTTTATAAATATACAAATGCATATGTTGTGATGTGTTATCTCTATATATATATGTTAGTCAAGATGCAAAAAAAAATTTTTTTTTCAATTATCCTGTGTCCCAAAGGCCTTCAAATCTATTAAATCCAACCCAGGCTTTTCTTGAACTCATGCTATGTACTTATTAGAACTGTCTCCTGGAAATAATGGACTTAGAAGGTTCCACAGATGTCTCAGAGCCACAGATCTAAAAATTAATTCCTACAATTCTGCTTTTCTTTCTGTATTCTTTTTTTTTTTAAAGACTTATTTTTTAAGTAATCTCTACACCCAACATGGGACTTAAACTTACAACCCCAAGAACACAAGTCACGTGCTCCACCAACTGAGCCAGGCAGATGCCAACTGTATTCTTAATTTACTGATTCCTGTGTTCAGCAGTATTTATTGTGGTAGGTGCTAAGGTAGCAGCAAACAGTCATCTACCTGCACCAAGCTTAAAGTGTTAGAAGGAAAGAAGGGAAAACAAGAAGTGACTCCAAGGAGTAGCTTCACAGAACTAAAAGAAATTCCATAAATTAAGGCAAGAGTCAGATGTGCGAGGGAGAGAGGAGACAGCAGATGCTGGAGACAAAGGCAGAGTCCCACTGCAGAAAGCCACATTGGCCATAGGAAGCGTCTGAACTTACTCTAAAGACAAGGGAAGCCAACCAGGAGGTTTAAGCAAAAAGTAACAAGATCAGTTTTGTGTTTAAAACATCACCTTGGCTTATGTAAAAGGATAAGAGAATAAGCCTGGGAACAGGGGAATTGGTTAGGAAATTACTCCTTCCTTCCTTCCCTCCCTCCCTTCATTTATATTTCATTATTTTTTTTTTACTTTTATTTTAGACAAAGAGAGCGCGTGAGCAGGGGAGAGAGGCGGGGGGCTGGGGAGAGAGAGAATCTTAAGCAGGCTCTATGTTCAGTATGTAGCCCAAAATGGTGCTCGATCTCGCAACCATGGGATCATGACCTGAGCCAAAAACAAGAGTCAGACATTCAATTGACTGAACCACCCAGGTGCCCCTTACCATCATATTTAAAAAGACTGGTGGTGGCCATGGGCTGGAGAAAAGTAGATGAATTTGCAATATATGGTTTCTGGACATAGAAACCACAGATCTTGCTTGTGGAAATAAGAGGGAAGGAGGAGTCCAAGGTTATCTTAGGTTTGTGGGGTGGGTTATCAGTAACACTGACCACTAGGACGTTAAAGGAAGAAACCCTGGGTGGCTTTTGCCAACCTTCCCTTGCCACCACCTCCACCCCAGCTGCAATGCACATCTCCCAAGTCGTCTCACCAAGCAGTCATGGTTCTACCTGATAAATCTCTCAGCCTCCAGCCCATCCTTTGAACTATTACTGATTATGATACTCCTTACTTACAACCCCACAATAGTCCCCAACTGCTTCTACCATGAATTCTAAGACTCCTGGCACCATGTCTATGGCCCCTGATGATCTGGCCCTCACCTACCTATGTAGAGTACCCTGTGATCACGTGAGATTACTAACAATTCCACTTGCTTATAAAGGCCATGCTTCTCACTTCCTGCCTTTGTGCAGGGCAACTCTGCTGCCCAGAAAGCCCTTCACTACCTTACCGGTCTTGCAAACCCTATTCTTTATTTACAACTAAGTTTTCAAATGGAGGAACCTCAGACAACACCACCTTAACCATGTGATCAAAGTTAATTCCACCAATAATGGGACACACTGAGATCCACAATGTCACTTCTGATGGATTCATACCCAAAATGCACAAACTGCATTTAATCACAAAGAAACACTGAACAAACCCAAATTGAAAGATATCCTACAAAACTGACCTGTATTCTTCAAAAGTGTCAAGGTCAGGAAAGATAGAGAGACTAAAGAACTATCACAGATTTTACAAATGAAACAATGAAGGAGGGTTCAATGAGGAGGTGGGGGGAAAACTGAGTTAATACCAATAAAAATGAAAAGTTATTAAAAAAAAAAAAAGAACTATCACAGATGATAGGAGACTAAGAACCTGAGAACTAAATGCAACATGCAATCCTGAGTTGGACTCTGCACCAGAAAGAGGACATTACTGAGACAAATGACAAAATTTGAATATGGTTTATAGGTTAGAAAATAATACTGTACCAGTGTTAATTGATTTTGTTAACTGTACATGATTATATAAAATGTTAACATTCAGGGGCATCTGGGTGGCTCAGTTGGTTAAGCATCTGACTCTCCATTTTGGCTTAGGTCATGCTGAGCCCCATGTATGCTTACAGTGCGGAGCCTGCTTGGGATATTCTCTCTCTCTCTCTCTCTCTCTCCTCTCAAAATATTTTTTTTTTAATAAAATATTAAAATTCAAAGAGTATGAGTGAAAGAAAGATTTACAGGAATTCTTTGTACTGTTTTTGTAAGTCTATAAAGTTTTAAATAATTTTCTTTTAATGAGCTCAAATTCAGCCTCCCAGATACTGGCTACACAGGCAGTCAGCCCTGGCTCCCATAGGCCCTGGAACACATTCTATTACAACATTCATATAGCATTAGTTTCCATTTTGTATCTACTACCAGTACTGTTTAAAAAAAAAAAAACACAATGCAAGGCATACATAATTTAAAAATTTTCACTAGCCATTTAAAAAGTAAAAAGATATAAGTGAAATTAATTTTAATAATATAGTTAACTATATTTAGATATATATCTAACAATACATCTATATCTATCTATATACATATTGAGATGATCATATCTTAGATATATGATATATATCTAACTATAGATATATATCTAACTATGTATCTATATCTATCTCTCTATATAGTTAGATATCTAACTATATCTATCTATGGATATAGATAGATATCTATATCTATCTCTCTATATAGTTAGATATCTAACTATATCTATCTCTGGATAGATATATATATCTATCTCTATATATAGTTAGATATCTAACTATGGATATCTATCTATGGATAGATATATATATCTATCTCTATATATAGTTAGATATCTAACTATATCTATCTATGGATATAGATAGATATATATCCATAGATAGATATAGTTATCTATAGTTAGATATAGTTATCTATAGATATAGATATAGATATAGTTATATATCTATATAGATATCTATATAGATATAGTTATCTAACTATAGATATATAGATATCTATATATCTATCTCTATATACAGTTAGATATCTAACTATAGTTAGATATATATCATATATCTAAGATATGATCATCTCAATATGTAATCAATATAAAAGTTTGAAACATTTTTTTCTTTTCTTTTCTTTTTTTTGTACTAAGTCTTCAAAGACTAGTTGTATTTTATACTTAACAAGACATCTCAATTCAGACTGGCTACAGGTCAGGCGCTCAGTGGCCACTGGATAGGAGATCTCAGGATAGGCTATGAGCTCAAGTGAAGAAACTTGTATTTACATTTCATCCCCAGCACCAAACAATGACTACAGTTTATTTAATGAATTAACGCGGGCTTTAAAATAAATACTAAGGCGTGCCTGGGTAGCTCAGTTTAGCGTCTGACTTCAGCTCAGGTCATGATCTCACAGTTCATGAGTCTGAGCCTCTTGTCAGGCTCTGTGCTGACAGTTCAGAGCCTGGAGCCTGCTTCGGATTCTGTGTTTCCCTCCCTTTCTGCCCCTCCTCCCACTTGTGCTCTCTCTCAAAATAAATAAATAAATAAATAAATAAATAAATAAATGAATGAATGAATAAATAAAAAATACTGAGAAAAAAAAAAAAAAGATTGAGCTGCACCTCCTCTACACCCCCTACCCCCTACAAATGTAGGAACTTACAGTCATGGTAGGTCCATCTTTCTCCATCTTCTGGCACGTCTCTTTCTCTATGCCTAAAACACAGAGAGTCATTTTTATAGTTATCCCAAGAAGTCCGTTCCTTTCTTTCCTAGTGAAAGACTCTGAAAACCTCAGTGCAGGCCCAGACTGACATCTATGAACACATGAACAGCATTTCAAGATTTTCAAGGGAGCACTGGCATTTGGTTGACGGCTGTGTAGTCTGTGTTAAACGTCTAAAATATTCAGAAGGGAAGTGTGGGGTTAGCCAGCCATACACAGGATCGCCATCTTCAGGTGGAAAGAACAGCAAGGCTGCCACCTTGTGTCCATGAAAAGTTCTATAAGTTGTACCAACCAAGGGACTATTTCAGAAAGAGGAAGCGACAAGAATGCTATTTTCTTACCAAGTCTGAGTCAATTTAAATTCCAGCCCAGGAGGGTATCCTCAGACTAATTAATGTAGCAGACAAAACAATAAACTCTAAATTTCAATGCCTGAAAATATAAATTCATTCTCCTCCCCACACCCTTCAAACTTGTCTCCAGTCTACCTTCCACTCTACCACCACCAAAGGCAACATTAAAATAAAAAATACTATGCCTTTTCTAATTAAAGGAATGTGTACTCATTGAAGAAAAAATGTTAAATATGAAAGGGCACACAATTTTCAAGCTACCATCTTCCATGTAGCCACAACAAATTACTATCTAAGTGTACTGTCTATTCATAGTGGATTGTTGAACACACAAATGTGACCATCACTATTCTGCTTACAAACCTTCAATGGCTCCCCTATACCTGTAGGATCGGGTCCAGATTCCCCAGTACAACCTCGTTTTCCCACTTGTCCTAGAGTCACAGAGAACTACTGGGCACTCACCAACATGACAGGTTCCTTCCCATCCCTGGGAGAGATTCTTGTTCCCTGGAGCACATCTGTGTATGTCTCTATCAAGACCTAGAGCAAAGGTGACTCTCCCCAGGAAACAGACTCTGCCTGAGTCACCTGACAGCCCGTATTCCTTTCCCACCTCCACATATCTACCACCCCCCTGCATGACCACAGTCTCTGCCTGCTCCCAGGACATGGCTGATCAGTTACATACACGGTAGCACGAGCTATTCACTATCTCTGAGGATAGCACTATAGTTAACAGAACCCCTGCTCTAGAAATTTCTGTTGGAAGGAATTTCCTTCTAGTGAGGAAGAATATAATTCAAATATCTACATGCTCCTCTACTGAAGGAAGTTCAAAGAGGAATCACTCATAGTCCTTAACCTCAGCCAGTTCATCAAAGACAACTTTTATAATAAATATATGGGGAATAGAAACGGTAAGAAGAAATGTGGTGGGAACATAAAGCGTGGTGGAAGCCAAGAAACAGTTTGGAGAGAAACCAGAAAGAATTGGGCAGAATGTTTATAGGAGATGGCAAAGAAAGGTATTTCAAATGTAAGAAATAAACGTAGGTACAAGAGTACTCAAGGTTATTCTACATAACTGGGGTAGAGGGGTGCAGATGGGAAAGCGGCCTGGGAAGAAAGCTGGAACAGTGCCTGGCATGTATACTTCACAGATGGGAAGCTGCAACCTGGGCAGCAGGGAGAGGCCGAGGGAGTAACTCTCCCAAAGTCATCTACTTCCCTGGTTTGATTGTGATTTTTAAAGTTCTAAGTATAAAAGTCCCCACATCAAATTACATTGCTGAAAATCTGAGATGTTAATAATAATGTTTAAGGTAGTCAGGGACATGGCTCTTAACATTTCACAAGTCAGGTTGAAGGCCACAGATGTAACTTGGGGCCTGGAAAGGGACCTCAGCTCTAGAATGTTCTAATGAGTTCAACAGTAAGAAGCTTCAGCATAGGTTAGTCTAGTTAGTTCTTATCAGAACATTAAAGATTTTTTAGGATATTGGTCAATTTCAATCTACTACATCCCTGAACAGGAAAATGTGTAATATTCTAGTAATGAAAGCAATCTCTTCCCACATCAGCACTGTGGCCAAAAGACCATGAAACCAGATGGCCTAGGTTCGAATCCTACTTCTCGTAACGAACTATAGAAATGATCCCTGAAAGTATAGTCTTCGAATCCTACTTCTCTACCATTTGCTACTCAAGTGACCTTGGCTGACCTACTTAACTTCTATGTCTCACCTCCCTTCTCTGAAAAATGGGGTAAAAAAATAACACCTACCAAGGACTAATCAGCTAATACATGTAAAGCATGTAGAACTATTCCTGCACGTGGTAAGCCATTATACGTGTTAAATATTATTATTTCTGTAAGTTGAACAATCACATGGCTACAGGCCACTGTATTTTGAGATGTGACCACATTAAAAGAAATTATTACAAAATTCAAGTCGTCTCATATGTCGGTGTTTCCTGTGCCTCGTGCCACACTCATCCCTATGTCTCTGGTTCTTTGATAAGACTCCCTTCTGTGCCCCTCGTCTAGGTAAAGAAGCAAAGCATAGACCAGCATCCTACATCTATCCTCCAAGTGACCCAATTCTCTAATCTCTTTAAAGTGCCTCCTGCATTGGCTTTCAGGCATTTCTAGGCTTAAGTACATTATAAAGATGAACATATACTTCCATACCTGCTTCTGAGGATGAAAACGCATGATTTATGGCAGACA
Organism: Panthera onca; assembly: GCF_046562875.1. NCBI lineage: Eukaryota > Metazoa > Chordata > Mammalia > Carnivora > Felidae > Panthera > Panthera onca. Next base: position 161,039,564 of record NC_138342.1, on the reverse strand, counting down.
CGGGAACATTGGAACATTCAAAGTACTCCAGGTCTTCCTCTGGCTCACCTTTCACCTCGGCCCCAGTTGATTTCTGACCAGATGAAGTGGACGCCAGTTTCTCCTCGTCAGTAGCATGGCCATCCCTATTAGAAATGTCTGAAATCTGGGAGATCACTGCTCCTTCATCCTGGGAAATGCAACACATCAGATGCTACCGTTTAGGAAGACCAACAGTGGGGATGGTGATGTCTCAGGAATGGGGCAGGACAGACCATTCCACACGGATGTCTGACAAGACTCAACCACAGATTTGGTACCAATCAAAGAGGAAGCTGGGGTCTCTTAATCATGGAATGCTATGTTTCCTAGAAGCTACCTTCACATCTGAGGTTTGAAAAATTAACCTTTAGCCCACCCAGACTTACAAGCAAGAAGCTGAAGTGATCCAAGGCAACGGTTTTCAAATATTTTACTCATATACACCTTGAATTGTTTTGGAAAACCTAGGTACCCCACTGTATTTTCAGATGACATCCAGAAACATCTCAGCATAAATATAAAAAACTGCAAAGGATACAATTATCTGGTACACTTTAAACACTGGCCTTGCCTAATTCAATCTAGTTACCAGAGTGATTTGATGATACTCTATCGTCTATTTAAAATCAAGCACGAACACGCTCCTCAATAGCTTTAATAGTCAGAATTTGCATCATACCCTTTCCCCTCTGAATTTGTACTTCCACTCTACTTCCTCCAAGAAATCATCCTTTAAAAAAGCATTTATATGCTTGAAAGTCTTTTAAAGTTCTCCCTACCATCTTTCTCAGTTAAAAAAGATAAAAATTAAAAAAAAAATTCTATGACTATAAGTCTTTAAGTATTAACATTTTTGCTTCTGAAGAGCTAATCATTATAATTAACTAATGCACAATTTATCCTAAAAATATCACAACTTTTGATAAGTACTATCAAATACAAAAGTTTCTACTTTTGTATCGATTACATTTTGTTGAATCAATTATTTAAAACTTTTGCAGTGTGATACGTGCAATTTTTCTGAATCAAATCAAAGGTAAATTTCTCACAGTTCTTGTTGCCACTTTAGCAGCATTTGAAAGTGGATAATTACACACTTGTAATAGATGAAAAAATAAATCAGAGGACAAATCATTTTTTGTTTGTTTTTAATCTTAAGCCATGTACCCAAGTTTTTGGTCCAAACTGTGTAAAGTTAGTTAAACTTAAAATGCATTCTGTTAACCAGTGAATGCGTTTCTGTAATCATGGTTATGCTAAAATAGTTTAAAAAGGATCTTATCCCAATCAGATGGGTCTGCGTGCTTGATTTTCTGTGTTTCTCAATTCATATGGTCATGGACAAATATTTATTGCTAGAAGGAAATAAGGGTCTGCATGAATTTTATTCCTGTTTTTCATTTTTTAAATTATAAATCAGTAAAGAGTCTTATATATTTAAGCCTACTTATATAAATAAGTGAAACAGAAAAAAGTTTTGTAATAGAAATGTCTTTCAATTCTTTGAAACTCTTTCCAAGTTACATACCCAAGCAAATCTATAATCAAAAATTATTTTTTAAATTGAGATATAAGTGACATATAACATTGTGTCAAAGGTAATTTTCAATAATCAGGTGACATCTCAGGTTCTCCTACCTCATTGGAAGCAATGAATTAGAAAACCATTTGACTTTTAAAAAAAGTTATTAAAGTCCTTCACTTTCTTAAAATATACACCAATATTTCAAATCTGCCCTTTGTTTGATGTCCCAGACATCAAATGCACCTTAGTAAGATTTAGAATGAAAGAAAACTTTACTCAAAAGAAGTGGGAAAAGGATAGTATGAAGGGTTCCTATGTTCTCAGGAGCCTTCTCAGGTCACTGTGGGAAGTTAAGGATCTGGAAATTGGTTTCCTCAAAACTAGATACTCAGACACCCACTGCAAACTCTTCGTTAATCTACCCCTCGCTCCCCCAGGAGGATACAAACACCACTTTGGGGCCACTGATCTAAGAGACATCCTGATGATAGGCATGGACTCACCTGAGAACACCCGTCCAAAGCAAGAGACTGTGTTTCATATTTCTTCACCTTACAGCCACTCCTGGAAAGGAAAAACAAAAACAAAAAACAAAAACAGGCCATTTTGGAATCACATTGGCAATTTCCAAGCTATGAGATGGCGCAGAGACAGCAATGTGTGCAGAGAGAAGCGAAAGCATACAGCACCACACAAGTTCTACATCTACACATTTGAGAGGGGGACACCTTTTATGTCTCTGAATCTTCTCCCAAGAGACAAGGCAAGCAATGAAGTGTAGCTCAGCTCACTCTCTGAAAAGACCTCCTCATATGCTTCTGTGGGATGTTACACACCAGTACTCTGACCCCTACAGGTTCTGATTACATGCCACCAAGCCTTTCAGAGGTAGCCTTAGCACCTAGAGACATTCGGTTCATCTGATCCCAACTCACTTGGCTTTGACATTCATTAGAAAAATTACCACGCCGGACCAGATTCTTTAAAAAAGTTCTTTATTGCACTAGAAGCCACATAAGTCTGATAGGACAGTTCCAGACCTGTGTGCTGACAGAGAAGAACTGTGGTCAACAGAAAGTACAAAAATAAAACTATTTGCGTAAATTGTTACCATTCCTATGAAGCAGTAAGATGGAAAGCAAATGTCAAGTATTTGTGCCAAGACTGGAACTGGGGAAAACTCAAACCACCTGTTATTTTTTAACTAGCACATAATTTATGATCCGAGGATTGGTTCAGATGCTGTTCTGTTTTAACGCACTTAAAATTTCCAGTAAAAACGCCACTCTGACAAAATAAATACATTTACAACTTTTTCTTCTTCTGCAGGGGGGACGGGGCTGGGTGTGGGGGGCAAGACGAGCATATAAAGTTCCCAGAATGTGCACGACTACGTCCAGTTTCTGGTTTTCTTTCCTAATAGTCTTACTAAACGCCACCCCCTACCACCAAACCACCAAATTTGAATTGCTTCTGAAATGTATCCCCTGCTCCAAGCCAGCAACCTTATCCTATCAAAGAAGTCCGTTATTTCCAACAACCGCAGAGCAGTCAGTCCCTCCAATCACTGTTGGGATGATGTGGGGGCCAAGCCAGCACGCATTATCAAAGCGCCACGTGAGGCGTGCCGAGCTGGGGAGCGCAAGCTCTCGCACCTAAGGTGGAAGGTTGGTCTCCACTCCGTTAGGTACAGACGATTGCAAGGCTAAGCTGACTCATGAAGTGGCAGATGAAATGCAAAAAAAAAAAAAAAAAAAAAAAAAAAATCATCAGAAGGTCAAACTCAGATATAGAAGCCAACATGCTATGGAGAGATGGTCTGGGGGAGAGGACGTGCCAAAGGTCCCAGGGACGAACAGAAACGGCCGGGGTACTTACAACAGAAAACAGAGAAATTTCACTTGTTCAGTAGTCCTGATGCACCAACAAAATTAGAGACAGGAAAGAGACAGACAGATGGGAGAAAAAAATCATGTAAAGCCTGGAATATTTATCTGTAGTCTGGTAGATGTAAAGGCTGCAAAATTCTTTCTATGAGGTGAGACACAAATAAAGATGTCGTATTCATGAATGTTACCATTGGTGAGCGAATGATTATCAGGAACCTCTCTCTAATGCAGAAAGAGTGGTAGAAACACTCAGAAATGCCTCATATCCAAATTTATAGAGGAAGAGTAAACTTCCAAATATTCGTGAATATAAAAAACCAACATTTCACTACTGAGAACATTTAAATGTCTCGTCACCCAGATTAAAGGCAATGCATGAATACAACAATAGTGGACAACATTTCTGCTCATAACTACTATAGGTGTGTATCACCAAGAAGCTTAAAATGGTTTTACATTAACTTATCTTATTTGATCCACAAAATACCAATCATGGAGAGTATGATGTCTCTACTTCACAGGAGGAGAATCTGAGATGCCAATTACATGCATCTTTTAAAAAGTCATACAAGTGACCTGTTAACAGAACCTCTAACTCCCCACTCGCTTCTACTTCCACATGCATACTTCCAGTCTTTCTTACCAACAAAGGGATTTTCTACACAAAGCCCAAGTTACATAAGAGGTCACACACCGTCTCTTATAGAAGGAACAAGGAGATAAGAGGTTTGATTATATAACACATACAAAAAAAATCTACAAGGTACATTAAACCAAGAAGTTCACTCACCAAGAACAGAACAGGAGGAAAATGCTACCAGGTGAGGGTGGAAGGACTGAGAGGGTACTTCCTGCTACTGAAAATTTGGTGTACGATAACTTCCCTCCCTCTGGTCCAGATTTAGTCTCATCTAACATGAATGTACTGGCTATACAGCTTCAACATGCAACTGAAGGGGAGGCTCCCAAGGACTCCTTACTAATTTGGCTAGCCAGAAGCACCGCACAGGAAGCACCAAGGCAATGATGTGGCCAACACATACCCCAAGCACTGTCTAGACAGGTAACTAACCTCAGCCACAGAAGGGCACCTGGCAGACCCCAGATCAATAATATTTTTCAGCAACCATTTAACTGCTCATATATAACCAAAGAACAAATCAAGAGCTACTAATGACATTTCAATCACCTTAGGCATTCTGGGGTTGCTGAAGAAAGGATTTCTCATGGTTCAAGCTTCTTGGTCCTGATGCTTTCTGCTCTTTAACTTTTCTCTCTAGTATACTTCATCACACCACACTAGCATACTCCTTTAGGTCACAGTAATGCTGAACATTATTTCCCTGACTCATCTACAGTGACAGCTGGAAATAACAGTACTTTTTCTCATTCTCCCTTTTTACTTTTCATCCTCTGTGTCATTGGTCCGACTTTATTTTTAGTAAAATGTCACAGGGTCACAAAAGGATATATTGTCATCAACTCAAGTTCTGTGAAAAGGTAACCCTGTAACAAATTTAAATTGAAACTTTACGTGGAATAAATATGGCTTGATCACTCTGGGAACTTCAAGGACCCTGCAAAAGTGGTTACGGCGTTCCCAGAAAAGAGGGGAGGGAGAGGGAGACAACGCACAACAAAAGACTAATTTAGTCAGATTTACAAGAATGTTTAAAATATTCTTGCTTCTTACTGCAAATTGACCTCCGTATTGATGGAGCCATAAGCTAAACATGGAGACATAAGAATTCTTAGCAACTTTTTGTGGTAGATTTGTTTGTGACAAAAGTCACAGCTTTCTGTTTTAAGTGAAAGACTTCTATAAGACCTTTTGGGACCATTTTGCACGTTACTGATATTAGACCGGTAATCAATCTGGAGAGATGGAATTTTCCTTTTATCCAGAGAATCTGAAGATGGTGGCCAGCACTGACACTTGAATTCTGTATATGAAGCAATTCCTGACAGCCTGGATAGGATTTCTGAAAACCATCAAATCTCTGCCTGTTGTACACGCCTCTTCTTTTTTTTTTAATAGGAAAAATGTACCCAAGGTGTGGAGGTGGGAGAGGTCAGCCGAATAAGCTGAGGATTCAGAAACAAAGCAGACACCCACCAAGGACAACTCTGGCACTTCTAACTGTACGCCAGAGTTAAGCAAAACAGTGAGGGCTATAGCATAAAGCTCTAAGCTGCAGGTCTGCCCCGATGCACCTCAAAGATCACTTCGGTTCACCAAAACCAAAAGCAGCTGGCTGCCAAACTCAGAAAGTACACAGAACACAACACCCACGCCCGTCGCCACTCACGTTATTAAACGCGACTTTGCCTTCTTGGGTGATTCTAAGATTTCATTAATATGATTACCGGCGGGAGAACAAAAGTCACTGCTTGCTAAAGTTGTAGTTGGTTTAAAGGGATCCATGGATTCGTCAAGGTGGTAGGAGCCCTTAGAGGAGAGAGGGGGGGTGTTCTGCAGAGCGGAGAGGCCCCCAAAGGGACTGAAGTTGGGGTTATCCCACTGGCTGGGAGCCAGCTTAGCAGATGCCTGGGAGGGAGGAGCGCTGTCTGTAGCTGGGTCTGCAGGCTGGTCCCCACCTTTGGCGCCTACTGGCTTACTGACGCTATCTTTCTGTACCTTGGGAGGCAGTTTGCTACCCAGTTTCCTGCCAAGTTTCTTCGGAAGGCCTTTCCTGGACTCTACATTTTCCACATCTTCTGTGAAATCAAACTCGAGTTTCAGAGGTGAGTTCCTGGACTCCTCCAGCAGCTCAACTCCAGAGTCGTTGGTGTCACTGCCAGGGGTGCTCGAGGTCTCCTTAGTGTCAGGAGGAGGTTTCTGGATCCTGGCGCCTCCTAGCAAAGGATTTGCTTTCCCATCCATCTCATCAGCACAGAACTGATAGGATGCCTGGGGGAGAGGTGAGCCCTCTAGGGCAACATCAGCCTCTAAAAATTCACCAATCGTCTTCTTCCTCAGAGAGACGGGTTTGGGCTTTCTTAGCTTGCTTCTGCTGGGAACAGGCTCTGGACAGGAGTTGCCAGCCTTCAGGTCAGCTTCTATGGAGGCCTCCAGCGTCACCCCCATGGTGCCTTCTGTCATTGCCTTGTCGGGGATGGCTTCTGGTGTGCTGGAGGGCAAAGCCTCGCCTGAGACCACAGTTAGACAGCCATAAGCTGCCTTCGTTCCTAGAGCTGCCGGGGCGTCTGTGGAATTCTTGGTTTCTATCGAAAATGGCCTCACTACTGAAATTTTGCTACTATCATGTTCAGGTTCTTCTTTGAAATCCTTGACTGGGTAAGAAGCAATAGCCTGCTGTGACACCTCATTTTCTGAGGGTCTAGAACAAGTCTCAGATGAGCATTTTTCAACCACTTCTGCTACCAGCTGTTCATCAACTTCTTGTGATTCTAAAAACAAAACACAAAAGCCATCTATTAAAGACTTATCTTTTTGGCGTTGGTAAATACTCTCTACTAGCTGAATCTACCCAGACAAGCAGCAAATTCCTCCCTCTTTAAGAGCTTCTATTAAGCATCTCTAAGGTTCAGCAAGGTTGGCAGAGCAGCCTGGAAAGGAACAGTTGGTATTACACGCTAAAGTCAATCTTCCTATCCAAAATGTATACATGTTTTATCCAAGCTATACACATAATAATTAGACCAAATAGAGCCACTGAGGAAAAGACGAAATAGATTGTGAGACTATTGCAAGGCATATTAATATGATGTTAACATTCCACAGGTTAAAGTAACCAGTCTGGAAAAAGCTTGAGACACTGCCAGCTCAGATAGAGGGTTCAGATCTTGAACCGACACAGTTCCCAGGGCCTGCCTGACAGCTTCAGGGTCCAAATGCTACACGGTACACAGATTTTAATCTCTGGATGTTAAAAACAAGTATTCTCTCTTCCCTAGACTATAGTTTAAATAATCGAACTGTTTCAAAATTAAATGAAAAACCCACCATGGCCTGCTCAGAGTAACTTCTCTATAGACTTAAAAAACTGAAAGAAACCAAATAAAATACCTAATTTGAAAAAGCAGATACAGGGGCACCTGGGTGACTCAGTTGGTTAAGTGTCTGACTTCAGCTCAGGTCATGATCTCTCGGTTTGTGAGTTTGAGCCCCACATTGGGCTCTGCGCTGACAGCTCAGAACCTGCTTCTGATCCTGTCTCCCTCTCTCTGTACCTCCCAGCTCATGCTCTCAATCTCTCTCTCAAAAAACAAAACCAAAAACATTAGAAAGAAAGAAAGAAGAAAGCAGATATGGAAACGGCTTTAAAACAAACAGCCTTGGGGTGATGGCTGGTTCAACTGGTAGGGCATGCAAGTCCTGATCTCAGGTCATCTCGGGTCATGAGTTCAAGCCCTACGATGGGCATAGAGCTTACTTAAGAAAGAAAAAATCGACTGGATTTAATAAAACTTAAAAAGAGAATCAATGTTACTTAAAAGCAACCACCACCACCACTACCAATAGTTCTTATTTTACTAAGACATAAATCATACAATAATAAAGTTTTTTTTTTAGAAGTTCTGTCTCAAACTGGGCCAGGTATTCTCTCAAAACACTTGTGAAAAATAAGGATCCTTTCTAATCTGGGTCTTATTAGAAGGAATGCTGCAATTAGGAAGGTGAAAGTGAAGGTATTTCCTTAAAGCACAAACTAAGATAGTACTTTCCTGACTAGTTACCTGAAATAACGATCGAATAGCAGCAACAAAAACCGAATAAATTGGTATTATCATGGTATCTTGTGATTTTAAAGGAAACTCAGAGGGGCACCTGGGTGGCTCAGCTGGTTAAGCTAGGCTCAATTCATGATCTCATGGGTTCATGAGTTCAGGCCCCACAGCGGGCTCCCTGTTGACAGTGTGGAACTTGCTTGGGATTCTCTCTCTCCCTCTCTCTCTGACCCTTCCCTGGTTGAGCTCTCTCTTCTCTCTCTCAAAACAAACAAACAAACAATTAAAGAAACTCAGAGATGACCCTCTAATCCTACTTTCTAGCCCTACTTCTAATCCAGGAACAAAAAAGTGAGCACCACAGGAAGAGTTTTTTAAACCACCCACACATATTTTCACAAAACTCCTTTAGGACTACAATTAGGTAGGCAGTGGCTTACAAACTGTATTCTGCACAGATGCTTCAGGAATTCTATCAATGTCCAATGTAAGTTTTGTTTTCAAATACACATTTAACTATTATTAATACCGTAATCTTAAGAAAGCTTTCAACACATGGTATCTGGGATTTGCTTTAACATACATCAAAAGAATTTCTTTCTAAAAATAGTAAATGTGGCAAAATCTTGATAACTGTTGAATCTGGGGATGGGTATACAGGAGTTTTCACTGTGCTACCTTCTCTGTTGCACAACTGCAAAAAGGTTCAAAATAAAAATATTTTCAACTCAACTGCATTACACACAAAATTTTAACAAGAATGTTTTAAAGTATACCAAAAAATTAACATGTCTGTAGACAGATATATACATAGGAAAATCTGCACACACACACATCTGAACTGTTATGAATTCTGTGCTGATGGGGAAGGGTAGACAAACGACAATGAAAACACATCACCAGAAACCCAGCGCTGCAAAGATTTACATGTATCCAGATGCTGTAGGCTCAGGGAGAAGCCAGGCCAGGTCTAAGCACCCCTGCTCATAACCTAGCATCCAATCAGTTACAGAAAATGGAATCTCGATTATATCGAAATACAGACAGTTATCACTTACTTTAAGTTTTGGTGCTTACCATGAGCTTTTTAGATTCAACATGTATGGTACAATAAAAATATACATTTGTTCTTTGTGCTGGGTTCCCAACACAGGTCTAAAACTCTTGGAATCTCAGGGGTGATAAGTGTCTTTTGTATGCTCCTGAGGTGACTGGTGGCCCCTCTAGCTTCAGGATGGGGGCTGGTCACCAGAAAGGTCAAGCAGTAGACAAGGTTGGAACTTTCAGCTCCACCACCCCCCCCCCTCACCTTAGGGGAGGAGGGAAGCAGGAAGTGAAGACTAATCACCAATAGCCAGTGATTTAATCAATGATGCCAAAGTATGGGTAAAAACCCCTAAACTATGGGGTTTGGGGACCTTACAGGTTGATGACCTTCTCAAAGTGCTGGAAATATGTATACCCATAATAACAACAACAAAATCTTGAAACTATGTGTGGTGACAGATATTAATTAACTGGACTTACTGTGGTGATCATTTTGCAAAATATACAAATACTGACTCTTTACAGTATACACCTGAAGCTAATATATCAGTTATACCTCAATTAAAAGAAACTTGAATTTTAACCAACTTTGTAAATGAGATATTATTAATAATTACATCATAGTTATGTGTCCAAATATTTTAGGGATGCATATTGACACAGATGACCCGATACCTGGAATTTGCTTTATTTAACAAAACAAAAGGAAAAGGAAGAAAAAGGGAATGTTGGAAGCAAGTCTTGAGAAAATCTTGATAATTATTTAATCTCGGCAGTGGGAATATGGAGGTTCTACTTTCCTGTGTAATGTTGGGAGCTGATCACAATAAAAATTTGTTATGTAATTTCTCCGATGTCTTCTCCTTGCCACTGACTTACTAACATTCACCGTCAGTCTCCCTCGTGGGATCCCTGAGCCCCACACCCCACTCCTCTGTCCTTGCCTACAAACCTGAGAGAATGTGAGGGGAGGGCGAGGCTACAGACAGGAGAGTACAGTGTGACTCCCACCCACCCACTTCTTGGAACCTCTTCTCGCTATTTCGCAGACGCCTTCACCATCAACCTGACGCCTTCCAAAGGCCAAGGGGAGACCTTTCACTGACCTCTCTCCTAGCTTTTGGTTTCTGCCCTAATCTTCTCTGTTAAAAAAGGGCAGAAACTCCTTTTAGGTCCTCCCTTCTTGTCTCCATCTCCATCAACTGCTTTTCCCAAGCTAAGAACTGGAGAGAGGGAGAGCACCTCACAGCGTGAGGGACAGGGCAGGCAGCCTGAAACCGGCCAAAGAGGAACAAAGGAGCAGGATCTCAGCATTCACACAGAAGTTCTAACGCTGCCCAGCCCAGCCCCATAGCTCTAAGGATTAAGGAGTTTTATCGGCTGCATTCTGAAGTGAGCCACCCACCGGTGGAATGGGGAAGGAAAACCATCACCCCTCACTGACTTCAGCCTGAGCAGACAGCTGAAGGAGCCCCGCCTGGAAGACACCACCCCAGTGCAGGCAAATTAACATGCCCAGTCTGCACCTAGTCCCTGAGGACCCCACCTTGGTCCAGTATCTTCAGTCACCACTAGAAAGTACTGCGGGGTGGGACAGAGTGGGTGGGAGAGGACTGCTCACCAGTTTTGGGAGTTGTGAGAATGTAAAACAAGAAAACAAACCAGGAAACTCAAAAAGGTAGGTTTGGGTAAGATCTGATTTACATTTGCACTCTGAATCAGCCAAGTCTCCCAGGGCCCGCTGAGCCTGCATACCCAGTGCTGCCCTAAAAGAGAATGTACACCTCAGCTACCACAGAGCAAAAAGTTCACCACCCTTCCCGGCAGGCTCCGCTTCTCAATCTTCTCCCAGTTAAGGGTTCTAGCCACAGCAGTCAGGGCTGGCTTTTCATCTGCAAACACTGTTATGTAACTGCCCTACCTCTATTCATCCTTCTATTTTTACAAAATTCCTGTATTCCTTAAAAATCTTCCTCCAGGGTGTGCTGAGATGCTCTCTTCCTGAAAGGAGTTTGATGAGTTTGGATGATTCTGACAAGCACTGCACAGCCTGGCAGCTTCGTGAACACAGACACTGAAGAGATTAGATCAGTAGATGAGTTCAAAGCAAACACAGAGGAAATCCAAAAATAGAGCGACATTTCCACTTCTGTCACATTTGTTGCTGTTAACAAAACTCTTCCTTTCAATTATCAGCCTCTCTTAAATCTAGACAGAAGGTTGTGTGAATCGCCCAGGGGTGCTTTAAAACATAGATGCTTTTTATGCTTACTCAGGACATAGACTATTCTCATGTAAAAAGGTTTTACCTCCATTTTATCCTATTTTCAAAAGAAAAGGCACAGAATATCAACATTTTGAAGACTGGGGTAGCAGCCTGACATTGTGTATGTGTAATATACCTTCAACATACTGGAGTTGAACATAACTGGAGTATGTTGAAGGTATATTAAGTTGGAAGACAGGCTTACAAAAAAGTTTAAAAGCCTCAGACGGTGACATGCTATTAACAAAGTATTTTTGAGGATGAGAAACATACTCCGCTAACATACACGGAGAACCTGCTGGCTAGCTGCTTTCGTATGTACAATCTCATTTAAGAGAAGACAAGACAGAACCACTTGGAAAACAACATGTATTAACACTTCAGATTTGGCATTACTCTCAAACATGCTTGTCTGTTCCCCCTCAGATTCTAATTTTTTGGTAAAACACTGTCTAGAAGCTCCTTTTAGATCTGTCCATCGGCCCCTGTCCTTTAGCTACAGGAGGTCCCTTTTATGGATTCCTGAATACCTGACATATAAAGTGAGAAAGCTGCCAAAATTTGAACAGGCCTCCTGTATCATACAGACATACACCTGGCCTCTTCCTAACCTCAAATCCAGTCTTTCGCATCCAAGTTGAAGACACAAGTTGAAGGTCTGACTCTAAGGCCTTAAAACAGAATCTGAGAACCAATACATGAAAATGAGTGACTTTTATAGTAAGTAATTTAAGAAGTGTTCACAGATAAATTTTGAGAGGGTCCACAAAGCCCCCGAAACTCAAAGAAAATGTTTCCCCAACAGAGAAAATCCAACAGCCTTCTTTATTGGCTGGCATTTAGGAATCACTGTTCTTGAAGACTGTATTTCTGGACCACTTTTTAGGGTCCTCAAAAAGGCTCCTCTCACTACTTTATAGTTATAACTTCAATCCCCCTTTGATCACTACACTCACTGAAGTTTAAAAACTCTTCAGCTACGGCAGAAAAAAATCTTAACATCTAAGAATAAAGCTTGTCACCTTTGAGAATGCTCAAAAAAAATGTGTTGCAAGTGCAGTTTTAAGCACTTTTTAAAGTGTGGACTAAAGCTCTGAGAGGGAGCATTCATTAAAACATAAATTCAAGCAGGTTTCATTCAAACACAGTTCAGCCCCCTTACATCATTCCTGTTGACATCAAGACTGGACTGAAGGGACGCTAAACACCCAGTGGGAGTGGGTGGGGGAACCGATCTCGCCAGCACCCGGGTGTGGCAGGACGGGACATTAGGCAGACCACCCTGGGGAGAGAATCAAACCCCAGGAACAAACTGGAGTAAATATTTTCCTTCTCTGGACAGTGGTTCAGATTTTGTCATGCAGAGCGCAGCAGAAGGTCAAGGGACAACCAAACTTTGGCCTAAGTCTGCAGATCTTTCTTCACAGGCTCCTTACATGGAGCTTTTCTCTAATAACTGCTGGATATTTAAAGAACATTGATTTGAAGGGGGATGCAAACTGCTGGCCTGCGTGGTGACCTTGGCCTTAGGCTGGCCCCATTCGGGGCCAGACAAGCAGCCACCCACAAGGCCTAGGGTAAAGTCAGAGAACAATGAGAGGGAAGAAAAGGGAGGAAGTAGTACTGACTACAGTGTCAGGCACGGTGACTGAGCATTTTACAAACAAAAACTCATACAATCAAAAGGAGGATTAAAGAGAACACACAGACAGAAACTCCATTTTAAGGAACCTATGAATTGGAGGCAGCAAGCAATTTTAGTGAGCAATCAGATGGTAAGTCCTCCTCCCCACCTCCCATTAAAAAAAAAAAAAAAAAAAAAAACACACACAACAAAACATCCCTGGTGCTTTCCACCGAACAAATGAAATAAAGAATAAATTCTGTATGATAAACGGTACAAACAAACAAGAATTTTGTTTTGTTTTGTTTTTTTTTAATGGCCAGGGCTGCCTGGGTGGCTCAGTCGATTAAGCATCAACTCTTGATTGTGTCTCAGGTCATGATCTCACCCTTTGTGGGTTCAAGCCTGGTTGGGAGTCTCTCTCCCTCTCTCCCTCTCTCTGCCCCTCCCTCATTCACACGTGTATGCACTCACTCTCTCTCAAAATAAATAAACTTAAAAAAAAAAAGAATAGATTCTTTCACTCATCAATGCCACTGCTAGGAATTTATTTTAATTATGCTCACAAAGAGGGCCATACACATATGTACGAGAATGAGGATGTTCACTGAAGTGCTGGTTCCTACACACTGATCTGTGGCAATTAAAGTATCACAGGGCACTGAAAGATCACTGCATGCGCAACATCACAATGGAATACTATAGGGAGGTTAAACCATAACGTAGATCTGTATGTGCTAACAGGGTAGGATCTCCTAAGACATGTTACATGGAAAAAGCAAAGTTATTCAATTGAAACATATAAAGACATAAAACACATTCTGAGGTCCAGAATCCTTCTTATTAAGTACAAAAATCTCTTCCTACCTAAACTTACTTTCCTTTTACCGATTTCTCTTTTTCTCCATTTCACCGCAAGATTCCTATTTCCATCCCCAACCCAGCTCGCCCTCTCCTCCTCCCAAGACAGAGGGGTGGGATTCATTGTAAAAGGTGATTTTTTAAGTGTCTCCTGAAAATTTTTTCCTCATTATAATATTATTGTAAGTGCTTGACACTCTAGATACTTATTCAGTCCTCATAACAACCCTGTGAGGTATTTTTTAACTCCATCTCACAGATGAAGAAACCACGGCTCAGAATGGTTAACACACACACACACACACACACACAAGGGGAAGAGGAGGGAGAGAGAGGAAGGCAGTTGGGAGTCTACGTTGGGGCACAGGCAGGCCATGGCTCAACCATGCTAGACAGTCCCCCAATTAACTCCAGAGTTATCTTCATTCATCTAATTTCTCTTCATTCATGGGAAAGTCCAAGTGTGAACACAAGTCAAGGAAGAAGGGGTCTGGAGTACGGATTCAATGTTATGGTATGACACAAATATACTGATCTATGCTGTCATATCCACTGAGGGGGGTGGGGGGGGGGGAGCATCTGAAAGACAGGAAGCAGAGGGACAGTCTCTAGGAACAAAGCTCCAGTGCCATACTTCTGAATGCTCAGAAGATGATGAACCCATGTGACCATGCTGGGCTACATATCTCAAACAGATGGAGTTATTCCTATCTACTTTATTCTATCCTCACTGGGAGAGATAATCCTACAGTTGTACAATCCTCATATTGTAATATATCTCATAATCAGGCAACTTCAATCTATACAACTATAGAATAGGACCCCTAGTTACCAAGACACTGGCCTGCACCTCTGAACTCAAGCCCAAAATGTGGGTCTTTGTTATTCAGGGCCACATAAAAGATATGCAGACACAATAACACAAACTTGGAAGGCCCAGCAACCACAGTGAAGTTTTATTTAATTTTAATTTTATTTTATTTTCGAGAGAGAGAGAGCATGCACGTGCAAGGGGAGGAGAGGGGGAGAGAGAGAGAGAGATAGAGAAAGAGAGAGATCTCAAGCATGGAGCCCAACATGAGGCTCAATTCTATGATCTTGGGATCATGACCAGAGCTGAAATCTAGTTGGAAGCTCAACCGAGTCACCCAGGCGCCCTGACAGTGAAGTTTTATAAATGTATAACAGCAATTGACCACAAACCACAGTACTAAGATATTCTACATAAGGATCCAAATCAGATGTTCAATAGTCAACACTCCCTAATTAATTTAACCATCAGCTTCATCAGGACTTGAAGTCCTAAAATCAAATCACAAAATAATTTCTAAAATAATCATCTAACCAACCAGGCACAGGCTCTTATAACCTGCAGCATATACTGTACTAGGCATGAAGAGACCACAAAATAAGCGCATGGGGCTTATAATGCAATTAAGGAAACAAGAGCCACACTCAAAATCCCTTCAGAGAACAACCAAATACAACAGTGAGGGGAAAAAACCACCACCTTCTTATATGAGTGCCACCTCACATGTCTTTATAGAAACATGTTTACAGAAAACACCAGCACTTGCTGGACTTCTGATTTTAAGGAGTCAGTTTTTATGTCACCAACTTCTCTTCCCTTTCTAAAGGAGAGATTCCTTCTTTGAATTTGCCGTCATATTCAGCAAATGAAGAGAACTTTCTAGAGCATTATATGAAATAATTCTTTTTTTAATGTTTATTTATTTTGAGAGAAAGAGAGCACAAGCTAGGGAGGAGCAGAGACACAGAAGGGGTGAGAGAATCCCAAGCAAGCTGAATTGTCAGCACAGAGCCCAACGTGAGGCCCGATCTCATGAGCCATGAGTTCATGACCTGAGCTGAAATCAAGAGTTGAGCACTTAACTAACTGAGCCACCCAGGTGTGCCAGCTAAGCTGTATTTTAAGAGAACCTTTATTACTTTGATGCAAGCTGGGCAGAAGTGGGATGAATGAATATAGTGCATCTAAGGTATGGATTACAGGAAAGCTTAGGAAATCAGTGACTGGATAAGCTCAGCATTTGTTCAGAGAGGAAAGGAAACAGATTTTCTCAGTGCTAGCTGAGAGCAGAATGAATCAGAGCCCACAACTGATTTCCTTAATGGTGCACTGATGTCCTCTGACCCTACATAGGATCCCCAGCATAGGATCTAGAAGTTCTGCTACTCTTCAGGAAATAGGCAGAAATAGGCCCCCAAATGACTTTAACTCCCCTTTGAACCCAATCTTAGTTCATATTCTTTTGGGAACAAGAGCAACAACCTCTCCCCTGAAATGTAATTAACAAAGGAGGAACACAGTAGAAATGGTAAACTGCATAAATTGCAGACAGTGGTAAAATATGGTTATGTTTTCCTACAACTAAGAATTCAGAACAAGTAAAACATTTCACTTATTTGATCCTCAAAGCATTACCTAACTTGATCCTCAAATCAACCCTGTGAAAAAGGCAGAGCAGGGCTTATTAATTCCATTTAAAAATGAGATATTGCATGTTAACAAATTAGATAACTTAGATAAAGTAGAAAAATTCCTAGAAAGACACAAACTACTTAATCTGACTCAAGAGGAAATAGAAAATCTGAATAGATCTAAAACAAGGAGAGAAACTGAATTGGTAAATTAAAAACTCCTCCCGCCCCCCCAAAAACATGGACCAGCCTCATGAATTCTGCCAAATATTTAAAGAACTAATATCAATTGTTCACAAACTCTTACAAAAAATATAAGAGGAAAATAGTTCCCAACTCATTCTATCAGGCCAATATTACTCTGATAACAAATCCAAAGTTATCACAAGAAAGAAAAAAACTACGGACCAATATCTCCTATTGAAAATAGAAGCAGAGGCCCCTGGGTGGTTCAGTCAGTTGAACGTTCAATTTCAGCTCAGGTCATGATCTCACAGCTCATGGGTTCAAGCCCCACGTCAGGCTCTATGCTGATAGCTTGGAGCCTGGAGCCTGCTTCAGATTCTGTGTCTCCCTCTCTCTCTGCCCCTAACCCACTTGCATTCTGTCTCTGTGTCTTTCAAAAATAAATAAACATTTAAAAGAAATTAAAAAAAGAAAACAGAAGTAAAAATCTTCAACCAAATACTATCAAACTGAATCCACCAACACATAAAAAGCCAATTTACGCATCATGAACAGTGGGATTTATCCAAGGAATGCAAGGTTGGTTTAACACCTGAAAATCAATTAGTGTATGTCAACAGAATGGAATACAAAACCCACATAATTATCACAGTATATGCAGAAAAAGAATTTGACAAAATCCAACATCCTTTCACGACAAAAAACATCTAACAAACTAGGCACAGAAGGGAACCTCCTCAACTTGATGAAGGACAGCTATGAAAACCTTAATGCTAATGTCATACTTAATGCTAAAAGATTGATGCTTTTACCCTAAAATCAAGAACAACAATATCAGCTTTTGCTACATCTATTCAGAATTGTACTAGAAGTCCTAGCCAGGTCAATTAGGCTAGGAAAAATAAAATAAAAGATACCTAAATTGGAAAGGAAAAAGTAAAAACTATCTCTATTTACAGATGAAACGATCCTGTATATAGAAAGTCCTAGAATATAAAATCAATGTGCAAAAAATTAATTGTATTTCTATACACATGCAATGAAAAATCCAAAAAAGAAATTAAAAAAATAATTTCATTTACCATTATATCAAAAAGAATAAGATACTTGAAAATAAACTTCACAAAAGAAAGGCAAGATACTCTAAAACTGTTTAAAAAATTAAAAATCTAAATAAATGGAAAGACATCCTATATTCATGGATTGGAAGATTTAATATTGTTAACATGACCACACTCCCCAATTTATCTACAGATTGAACACAACACGTATCAAAATCCCAGCAGGCTTCTTTGCAAAAACTAATAAGCTGATCCTAAAATTCATAAGGACATGCAAAGAACCCAGAATAGCTAAACCAATCAAAAGAACAAAGTTGGAGGACTCCTATGTCCTGATTTCAAAACTCACTACAAAGTTACCATAATCAAGGCAGTGTAGGACAAACATAAGGAAAGGCATATGTATCGATAAAACAAAATTAAGAGTTTAGGGACACCTGGGTGGCTCAGTCGGCTAAATGTCCAGCTTCGGCTCAGGTCATGATCTCATGGTTTGTGAGTTCAACCCCTCATCAGGCTCTGTGCTGACAGTGTGGATGGAGTCTGCTTGGGATTCTCTCTCTCTCTGTGCCTCCCCACTCACGCTTTCTGTCTCTCTCAAAATAAATAAACTTAAAAAAAAAAAAAAAACAATTAAAAGTTCAGAAATGAACTCTTACATCTATGATTAATTGATTTTGACAAGGGTACAAAATTAATTCAATAGAGAAAAGGGCAATCTTTCAACAAATGGTGCTGGGACAACTGCACAGCTACATGCAAAAGACAGAAGTTGCACCACTTCCTCACAAACTATACAAAAATTAACTCGAAATGAATCACAGACCTAAATGTAAGAGCTCAAACTATAAAACTCTTAGAAGAAAACCTAGGAGTAAATCTTTGGAACTGTGGGTTGGGCAAAGCCTTCTTAGATATGACACAAGGGACAAAAGAAAAAGTAGAAAACTGAAGTTCATCAAAATTAAAAACTTTTACACATCAAATGATACCATCAAAAAAGTAAAAAGATAACTGCCAGAATGGGAAGAACTATTTACAATCACATCTATAGTAAGGGACTCGTATGTAGAATACATACTCTTATAACTCAATATGAAAAGATAAATAACCCAGTTAAAAAGTAGACAAAGAATCTGAATAAACATTTTGCTAACGAAGATATACCAACGGCCAACAAGTACATGAAAAGATGCTCGATATCATTAGATATAAGGGAAACGCAAATCAGAACCAGGAGATGCCACTTCACACCTACTAAGATGGCTACAAAGAGATGGATAGCAAGTGCTGGCAAGGAGGTGGGGAAACTGAAACCCTCACATGCTTGGTAAGAATGTAAAATGGTGCAGCCTCTTTGGAAAACACTTTGACAGTTCCTCAAAATGTTAGAAATAGAGTTACCTCATGACCCGGCAATTCTACTAGGCATCTACATAAAAACCTATGCACAGGAAGTGTTCATAGCAGCATTAACCATAATAACCCCAAAGTGGAAATAACCCATATGTCTATCAACTGAACAAAATACAGCATATCCATGTAGTGTAGTGCTAATCAACAATAAAACAGGACTGAAGTACAGATACATGCTACAACATGGATGTAAACAGAGGTAGTCACAAAAGACTATAGACTGTATAGTTCCATTTATATAAAATGTTTACAATAAGCAAATCTACTGAGACACAATTTAGATTCTCAGTTGCCCAGGGGTGGAATGGGAAAGGAATGGGAGGTGACTCCTAATGGGTACGGATTCTTTTGGGGGTGATAAAATGTTCTAAAAATTGGATACAGGCAATAGTTGCACAACTCTGTTAATATACTAAAAATCACTGCATCGCAGGCCCTTAAAATAGGTGAACTGTATGGCATGTGAATTATATCTAATAAAACTTTTTAAAAATATTTTTAAATATTTATTTATTTTCGGGGGGGGGGGGGCAGCAGAGAAAGAGGGAGAGAGAGAATTCCAAGCAGGCTCCCTGCTGTCAGTGCAGAGCCTGATGTGGGGTTTGAACTCACAAACTGCGAGACCATGACCTGAGCAGAAAGCAAAACACTTAACCGACCGAGCTACTGAGGTGCCCCTCAATAAAATTGTTAACAAAGAAAAAAAGGACACAGCTTAAAGGCTGAGCAGGAGGAGTTTCCTGCAATTCTTAATAAAATGTTCTAGTACACCACAGACTTACATTTCAGAAAATGCTGTAAATAGCTCTTATGTGTATCACCTGTAGGGACACTGCAGCGAGGTGGTAGGTCTCACTAGCACATCAATTTGGGATTTTAAATTTCTCTTGAGGAAGCCTACAGTGTGCTAGATAAATTCTATTTACAGAAAAAGGTGAAAAAATGACATCACTCCTCTCTCCTACAGCAGATATACCCAAGCATAGGAACCATCCTAGAGACAGAACAATTGTTAAGCTCAAAATGCTTTTCGCTTTTTTTGGGGGGGGAGGGGGGGAGGAAGGAGCTGTTTCTTTTCAATTCTGATTTCTAACATTTGACTTCTCCCAAGACCTCCCTCATACATTCCCTTGTAAGAACACTGGTAATAGAAGCCGGCAGGCTTCCTCCAGACGGAGTTCTGTGGGGGCCTTACACCTGGTCCCTTTTGTATCACCAAAACTGGAGCGAGCACCCAAACCAGAGGTGATCCTCAACCAGTGCCCACTGCTGGGCGAACGTCTGACACATAAAGGACTTCTTTTTCAAGAGATTATCATTTATAGACAGAAAAAGTACACTGAAGTAGTGGGAAAGCTGTTCAGCTCTACACCAACAGCTGTAAGGATTAACATTTGTTCTTCATTCGACCCTTTCCCTTTGAAGAGCTGTCCTCTCTTAAATGTATGGCTTGGTCTTGCCTCCCACCCCCTGCTCTACTGTGCTGGAATCAAGGGCTTCAGGAGGGAAGTGTGATTCCGGCACTTGTGCCACCCCTTCCTGCTAAAGTGGTCTGACCCGAGGAGACTGTTAATAAGGTACAAATTAGCATTTAGGCAAGTGGCCAAAATTCGAGGGTTTTGTTTTTTTTTTTTTTTCAGTTTCATGTCTCTGAATTCCCAGTCCCTCTGATTACCCCAAAGTTGAAATATACTTTATATATGTACATTCTAGGCCATTTAGTCAAGGACACAGGCCTTAAAATGCAGAAGTGGACACGATGTGGTACCCAGGGGCAGGATAACAGCACACGCAGGTCTCTTCCCGGAATGCTGGGTAGAACCTCAGGGTATAGGCTGCAGAGCTCACGTTCCCTCACGACCAGTGGGGCCCCAAGGTCATCCAGAGCATGAGAGTAAGGAGAGGATTCCAAGTGGGTGAGTCAAGGCAGGAAAATGCAGAACATCCTCTTAGGTAGCCAGAATTTTAAGATATCACTACTTAAAGCAGAAAAACATCAACATCCAACACCACCCCTCACGTACCCACCCCTGACCAAACCTAGACAACAACAAACAAACTGGCCAGACCTCCTCCTCCGGGCCCTACACAAGAAAAACAAAACAAAACAAAACAAAAACAAAAACAAAAAAAAAACAATTAAAACACTATTCAGGAGCTGGTAGGGGCGGGGGCAAGTTTAATTGCTTTTTGTAAGAGACACGACGCCAGATGCCGTGTTCTCCAGAGATAAGCTTCTAACTCCTGACAGAGGCTCATCCTAAAATATAAGACTCCACAGGTAAAGAGTAATCTGGAAAGCCACTGGACAGGCTTTAAAAGCTTGAACTAAGGGTGAAGAAAATATTTCAAATCTCCAAACCAGCATGTTATGCTATTTTATTTAAAAAGGAGACCCAAACCCTATCCTCTGAAGGCCAACATCACAATACAGTTAGATGGAGGGGCCCACTAATCAAGACTGTCTGCCCACCAGGCAGCCAAACCTTATCCACAGAAACCCATCCAACGACGAGTAAGTCTTCTCACTGATGAGATGTCCTGGAGTTTCGGAACCATCTGGATTTGTTTGAGGATACATTTCAAATACATTAGAAATCCTCCACCATAGACAGAAACTGTAGAAGGCTCTCCCTGTAGGACTTTTCCTCCATCCCCAACAACTGCAGCAGGAGGAGCAGAGAGAAAGGGCACGTGCTAACAGATGGGACTCCTCTGCAGAGATGTGAAATTGTGTAACTTCACTCCGTTGCTGCCAAACAACCATAATGTGCATCTCTTCAGAAATAATTACTGGAGAATTCGAAATACCAACTGCCTCTCTCACAAAGTAGCAACCGCCCACACAGGAGCTGGGGGCTGATGCAGGATAAAGGAAAAGAGAGAGGAGCCTCCAGCCAAAGCAACAGCAACAGATTCACCAGGCACATGAGACACTTCCACAATAGGAGAGGGACCCTGGTTGAAGACCACCTTATTTCTCCTGTCGCTTCTGCTCCTGTACTCTAAGAAAAGGAGCCAAAGGAAGGGGTGGATAAAGCAGTGAAGAGTCCCCAGAGGAAGAAAGTAATAAAAAAGGCTGAAGTCTTTGAAATTATACCCTTTGGTATAAGTTTTAAAAAGTAGAAAATGGTCTTGTGCTAGTCAGCCTCCAAGATGGCACCCAATGAGGGAGCCATTTATCAGGTGAGATGAATCCCACCTCCCAGCATTCATGTCCCTGGACTGACCCGTTTAACCGAAAAGATATTATGGAAATAACAACGTGACTTCTGAAGCTAAGTCACAAAACACATTACAATTCCCATCTTGTTCTTGGATCACTCACTCTGGTCACTCAGCTGCCAGTATAGAAGAACACTCAAGCCACCCAATAGAGAGAGAGGTCCATCCACATAGTAAAGAATTGAGGCCTCCCACAAACAGCCAGCACTTGCCAGGCAGTAGTGAATTACTTGAGGAGAAGGTCCTCCAGCCCCAGTCAAGCTTTCAGATGACTACAGTCCCAGCCAACACTGTGACTGCATTCTCACAAGTAACCCTAAGCCAGATCACCCAGCTAAAATGCTTCCAAATTCTAGGCCTATGAAAGCTATGTGAAATGTTTATTGTTCTAAGCTACTAATAAC
This sequence comes from Panthera onca, assembly GCF_046562875.1. Lineage (NCBI taxonomy): Eukaryota > Metazoa > Chordata > Mammalia > Carnivora > Felidae > Panthera > Panthera onca. The sequence goes on along the minus strand of NC_138342.1, from coordinate 161,016,905 downwards.
TTTTGGAGTAATTTGTTATGCAGCAATAGATAACTAATACAGGCCTCTTAGAAACTCTTCTTTCTAACCCAAAATAGGTACAGAGTCCCAGGAGGCTGCATACATCTCCAGGTACCTACCTCTCCTCCCCCACGCAACTCACATGTGGAGAGAGAAAGCAAAAGTTACTACTCAATATGTCCCTTCCCTCTTTATTTCTCACTGATAAGCTGAAGCTAAGCATTAAGGAAGCAAAATGTTTTCAATAAAGTTGAATACCCAGTAATGCTTTTTTTCTTTCCTGCTTCAAGCTCTATATCTAAATTGTGCTGCAAACTTATAATATTCAAAATTCCTGAACTACACTTTATACTTCATATATGTGCAAAGTTAATAAATATGGAATATATATCCCCTACTGAACTTTTTCTTAAAATCACTGTCACTTAACAGGATACCTTAAAGGATGCTTTCCCCCATCACACACTCTGTCCTGGAAACATTTTAAGAACCTTCAGTTCCTCTGAAAAGTTTTCTCTTCAATCAGTGAAGAGAATCACAGAAAATCACAGATTCCCTGGGGGAGAGAAGCTGTATAATATGTTCCAAGAAGCTCTGGATGTGCAATCTTAAAAGCTAAATTTAAGACCCCACTCTACCACAAGCAGTAAAGACTCTGGCCCCAATCTGTGGAATGGAGATTATATGTGTCCCATCTCACAGCATCACTGTTCTAAAATCAAGTAAGATGCTGAAAAGAAGGGGGTTGGGGGGGGGGAAGCCTACTTGCTCCCATCAAATTCAGTAAACTCAGCTGAGGGGCACCAGAGTGGTTCAGTCGGGTAAGTGTCTGAATCTTGGTTTCAGCTCAGGTCACGATTTCACGGTTCATGGGTTCGAGTTTCACGTTGGGCTCTGTGCTGGCAAAGCATAGCCTGCTTGGGATTCTCCCTCTCTCTGCCCCTCCCCCACTCTCACTCACTGTCTCTAATAAATAAATAAAATAAATAAATAAACAAACAAACAGAAAAACTCAGCTGAAACAGAAAGACAATGGTCTGCTAGGTGGCAGTCTTCTAGTGGGAAAGCTGGAGATGAGTAATTTGTTGTTATATTTCCAGCAAGGACATGGGAAAGAAGGCACCTGGACTGCCTAGGAATATATCTGTATCTGCCAAACAGAACTGTCAAATTACACTTTTTCATTTGTGAAATAATGAAATATCCATTCAGCCATTATCAATCTAACTCCTGGAGATACAATCATGTTTGTGGAAACTCATGAAATCAGGTTCATGTACAAGCAAAGGAGAGAGTGAGATCTTGAACTTAGAAACAGCAATCCCTTTCTAGGCCCAATGCTAACAGTTTTCAGGCAATTCAGCAACCGTCATTTATCACAGCCCCACCAAGCTGTTTTGTTTTGGGTAGATAAACCAGTAGCTTTCATATCACTAACCTGAGTTAGGAGATTGTGACAAAATGGCTTATGCTGCCAGGACTTCCTATGAACATTGCTACTGCTCACTTGAAAAAGACACTATGAGTACTCTTTAACCTAAATGTTTAAACGGCTTTAGACCACATACATTTTTTTAAGTGGAACATTAAATGGCAGCAACATAATTTTGGAAGGGTTGCCCCTCCCACACACACATGCACCACCAGAAACTATCACAGTAAGCTATATCACTTTATTTGCTGCTCAAGTAAGCCCCAAACTGGCAAGTATGAGTCTAAGGTGAGTTTAACCATTATAACATTTACTGCTTTACAGTTATTAAAATGTTTACTTCCTTTTTTTAATGTTTATTTATTTTGAGAGAGAGAGAGAAAGAATGAGCAGGGGAGGGGCAGACAGAGAGAGAGGGAGAGACAGAATCCCAATCAGGCTTTGTACCATCAGCACAGACCCCAAAGTGGAGCTCGAACTCCTCAACTGCGAGATCATGACTTGAGCCAAAATCAAGAGTCGGATGTTTAACCGACTGAGCCACCCAGATGCCCCTAAAATGTTTACTTTCAGCAGGGAGACTTTACCCCTGCTCCTAAGTTTTTTATTCAAATATTGTGGTTCTGCACTTCCTGAGAAGTCTGCTGGAAAAACTATACTTTTTCCCCAAGAAGACTTTCTTTTTTGGGTGGAACACCACATAGAAGCTCTCTGTGTGGCTCATTTACACTGCTATAAATTAACCAACAAAGAAACATGGCTCTGATCCCATTTACTAACTAGTAGGAATCTCCCAAGTTGAGAGCTAAAAATGTTATCTGGGGGAAAAAAAAAAAAAAAAAAACAACACCACAGAATTGTATTATGCTGCTGAGGTTTCCAAGCCTTAAAGATCTTATAATAATAGAATATACAAATTTAAACTATGAAAGAACTAATTACATCAAAAATTAAAAAATAAAAATAAAAGTATTGGTTTGGGATATTGTCAAAGGAGCCACATGGGTTAAACTTTTGGGCTAGGTAACATTAAGGGTCCTTATTAGTCCCATCATTTCTAGGAAATTCTAATAAAGCAATCCTTGTGGTAGGGGCAGGGAGAGGATGTTAAACTAAATCCTTAGGAGAACCATACTCATGAATTTTACTGGAACACTTCAATAAATACCTAATGAAAAATGTCTGTATAGTATTTTCTTTTTTTTTTTTAAGCTTATTTATTTTGAGAGACAGTGTGCACACATGAGCAGGGGAAGGGCAGAGCGAGAATCCCAAGCAGGCTCTGCACAGCTAACACACAGCACAATATGGGGCTCAAACTCACGAACTGTTGAGATCATGACCTGAGCCCAAGTCAAGAGCTAGACACTTAACCCACTGAGCCACCCGGGTGCCCCTGCATATTTTCTTGTACATGTGACCCAAAGCCTTAGAATTGAAAACCTAAGTGTTACATTTTAACAAGATCTGCATTCTAGGTCTTACATATGCACAGTCTAAAACAATCCAATAAATATACCATTTCAATCATACAGCATATACCAACAATATACCATATCAACTGTCAAATAAATTCTAAAACACCCAATTAAAACTATTAAATTAAATTAAAACTATTAAAAAACACTTAATGGGCAAAAGTCAAAAGTTATATATTTGTACTTATATTATTAAATGATTCCCAAGTTCTCTTCATTCTTCTCTAATTTCCATTTTTCATAACTCCTTGGATCTCACAGTCAATTAAAAAGCAAGTACACTGACAGACCAATGACATTTGTGTTTTGTAAGGGAGACAAACAGCCAGCCCAAATCAGCCTTTCCCTAGAGTCTTAACCTAAGCATACAGGCCTGCACTAACAGCACCAGATGCCACAGTTCATGTTAATTAATCATGTATATAGCCTTGCTGCTTTCTTGAAAGTTCTCCCAAATTACTTAAGCTTTATATTTTTATCAAAATTGTCCTAGGTGTGGATCTAGGTCAGCAAACTTTTCTGTAAAGAGCCAAACAGTAAACATTTTAGGCTTTTGCCAGCTACACAGTCTCTGTTCCAAGTAATCAACCTTGTTGTTTTAGTGTGAAAGCAGCCACAGACAGCACCTAAGCGAACAAGTGTGGCTGCATTCCCACAAAACTTTACTTACGGGCCCTAAAATTTGAATTTCATATAATTTTTACACGTCACAATTTTTTTCAAGCACTTAAAAATGTAAAAACAATTCTTAGCTCCCAGACAAAACAATAATCGGTCAGAGCAAGAGACAGGGCCACATTTGGTCTGTGAGCCACAGTCTGCTGATTCCTGATCGAGACTACCAAAACTGTGTCAATAAACAACTCTGCATTCCCCACCAGGCCTCCAGCAGTAAACATCTGTGGACTGATCCTGTTTATCTCTTTCCTTCTATTCTGGAGGACTACAGTGAGTCTTTGAAAAGGCACCTAATTAACATATCAAACAGGGTAGATTTAACTAGTTGTTCCAAGGGCACACACCAGAGCTTCAGCATGAATTAAGATTTTCTTTCTCAAAGAAAGGTATATACATATATACATACATGTATATGTATATACATATAAAGGTATATGTGTGACAGAGAGGCTTCTAGTAGCTTCTAGTAGCACAGGACATCCACTCACTGCAGCTTTTATAGTCTAAGACAATGGACAAAACCATAGTCCATAAACACACACACAAAAAAAAAGTGGGGAGGGGATGAACTTGAGATTGTACCTTTCAGAAGTCCTCTGTACGTGCCATCTCCTCACGGATACATCCCCCAGCAAAAAGAAAATACAGTAACAGCAGCAGCTTAAACACTCTTTGTTGGGGGAGGCAGACAGATAGCAAACACAGAACTACCAGCCCCAATATTACAGCCACCACTCTGGTATTTTCAAGGAACCTCTTTGGCTCAACTTTTATTTTACCAGTTAGTCCGAAGCCAGCTTCTGTCTGTGGCTTAAAAAAATCCCCACAACCTCATCCATTGTTTCATTCCTAGATTGGCATACAATTCTGTCTTAAGGAGTGTTAAGACAGAGTTCAGATACTGTTAAGTCCCCAACAACTTCCAATAAAAAGAAAATTAACTTCAAATAGGTGTAGATGTTTCCCTGCGTTCAAAGAATCATATGGAAGTAGGGGTGGGATACAGCCCATACATTGGGGGACCATAATATACGAGGAAGCCAGTATCTTTTATGTATGTTAACTCTAACCCCTGACTAACTCATAAATAATCCCCCAAAATGATACAGTTTTATATAATTTCTACCTGCTATCCCACTATGTCTTGGAACCAAAGATATATGAAAGACTAACTTTATCAGGAGCCAAATAATCAACAATTTGGGAGAAAGAGGACCATCCAAGCTCAGAAGTTAAGACTTCAACGAGAAATGTGTCTCCAGGAATTTTGGTCCACTGATATCTTCCCTGGTCAGACCTGTGTTTGGTTGTATTTTTATATTTACTCTGTATGTATAACAAGGCCATCAACAAGACTCTGGGCTAACTCTACACGTTGGGCAGAAGGAGCTCTCAAAGGCAGAATACTACCAGGCTGATATACAATCATCCTATTATTTAAAGGCTCCAGGGGCACCTGGGTGGTTCAGTTAGTTAGGCATCCAACTTTGGCTTGGGTCATGATCTTACATTTTGTGTGTTCAAGCCCCACATCAGGTTCTCTGCTGTCAGCATGGAGTCTGCTTTAGATCTTCTGTCCCCCTCTCTCTGCCCCTCCCCCATTTGCCCTTTCTCTCTTTCTCTCTAAAATAAACATTAAAAACAAAACAAAACCCCAAATTGAAAGATTTCTTTTTTTTTTTTTTTAACGTTTTATTTTTTTTTATTTTTGAGACAGAGACAGAGCATGAACGGGGGAGGGTCGGAGAGAGGGAGACACAGAGTCGGAAGCAGGCTCCAGGCTCCGAGCCATCAGCCCAGAGCCCGATGCAGGGCTCGAACTCACGGACTGTGAGATCGTGACCTGGGCTGAAGTCGGACACTTAACCGACTGAGCCACCCAGGCGCCCCCCAAATTTAAAGATTTCTTAATATGTGGTGGTAGTCTCCTAGATTGTATACCCTACCGCATTACCCCATCAAATACATGGTCTCCAATCATTATCTACTCCACACAGCTTTCCTGGTCCATGACTCTCTAAAAAGAAATCTTTTAAAAGAAGAGAGAAAAAGAGTGTGAGCTAGAAGTTACCAAAACATGTAAAAAAAGTCAGTGGCACAGGAAGGACCAAACAATTGGTTCTCTATGGCTCTGGGGGGTCTGAGCCATAGGAGCCTCTATGCAATTAGCGAAGAATATGTCAAGATGAATCAGACTAGGAGCTGACAGAATGGTGAGGAAGGGAGCAGCCCAAGCTGAGGGACATTCAAAGAGACTTTCAAATCGCTACTTATGGGTCTCATGAGCATTACTTAAATTTGATGGGAAAACTTCAAAATAGTTCTTTCCAGCTTTCAAATCTCTCTTCTGATCTGCCAATCTTGACAGAAGAAAAAGGAAGCTTTGAAGAACAAGTGCATCTTCCGTGTGCAAAGCTAAGCGCCACATGTGAGCTCTCCAATATATAAACCTGCCTGTTCCCATGCGGTCTCTGCCTAAAACAATGGTGAAAAGCAACCCAGGGTGGAAAAAAAAGCAGGGAGGGAGGCTACCCAGGGTGTGTTGAGAGTATGGCTGAATTCTCAGCAGGGGAAACACATTAGACAACTCCCAAGTCAAAGCAAAATCAAACCACAAAAGTAATAATAATTATTATTATCAGTGAACCAATAATTCCAGCTCCATCATGAAGTCTTTCACAGAGAACCTGACTTCCCAAGCAACCTGTAAGGAAGTTATGAAGCAATAAAATACAGTAACCGTTAGGAGAAAAAAGTCATAATCAAGTCAAAAACTAGTTAACAGGATAACCTGGCTCTATTGAAGGATGACACTGGCAGACACTGGAAAAGAGAAAACATGGAAGAACAATATCCATGCTAGAGTCTCTTCTCCAGACAACAGTTAAGTAGCCTTTTTTTTTTTTTTTAAATGTTTATTTGTTTATTTTGAGATAGACAGCATAAGCAGGGGGAGGGCAGACAGACAGAGAGCATCCGAACCAGGCTCCCAGTTCCGAACTTTCAGTGCAGAACCCATCACGGGCTTCAATCTCACAAACTGTGAGATCATGACCTGAGCTGAAATCAACAGTCGGATGATTAACCAACTGAGCCACCTAGGCGCCTCATGTCTCTTTAAAAGGATGTCAAAACATGATCTCTCTGCTCAAAGCGCTGTTATGGGTTAAATTGCATCCCTCAAAAAGGTATGTTGAAGCCCTAACTCTCCATACCTGTGAATGTGACCTTATTTGGAAATAGTACCTTTGCAGATGTAATCAAGTTAAGATGTGGTCATACTGGATTAGGAGGGTCCCTATATCTAATCACCGGTGTCCTTAAAAGAATGTCATGTGAAGGCACAGAGATACACAGGAAGAAGATGGCCTTGTAATGAAGGAGACAGAGACTGGAGTTATCCTGCCACAAGCCAAGGAACATCGTGAAGTATCAGCCACCACCAGAAGCTAGAGGAGACAAGAAAGGATTTTTCCCTAGAACCTTAGGAGGGAACATGGCTCTGTGGCTCTGCTGATACCTCGATTTCGGACTTCTAGCCTCCAAATCTGTGAGAGAATTTATTTCTGTTGTTTTAACCCACCCAGTTTGTGGGTTTCTACTTTGTCAAGGCAGCCCTGGGGAGATAACACACCAATGGCTTCCTATCTTACTCAGAAAGAAAATCCAAGCATCATTACAAAGTGTTCCAGACTTTCCTTTATCTAACTTCAGCTCCTACTGTTCCCTTCCTAGTCACCACTCCATCCACACTGGCTTCTTCATTGGTCCTCAAAATCCTCCCACCATGGGGCCTCACGCCATCTCAGGCTGGTCCTGTTTCAGGCCTTTGCAGATGCCATTCCCTTTGCTAGAAAGGTTCTCTCCCCAAGAATCTGCAAGGCTGTTCCCTCAATCTTCTTTCAGGGCTCTGCTCAAGTTCCCTTATTGGCAAGGCTCGGCCTAATTACCCTTTGGCATCTCTTATCCCTACGCCATGCACCCTATACCTCCTTCCCCTGCTTTATTTTTTTCCATAATACTTAAGACAAGCTGACATGTGTATCTTGCTTAACCTTTAAAAGATCCATTTCCCTCCATAACGTTAGCTCAGTGAGAGCAAGACTTTTTCACTGCTGAATCACAGCGCACTCTATTGAACAGATAAACAGATTCTATCAGGACAGGTGAAATTTTACTCAAAACTGGCTGTGTGACAAAAAAGGTTGCTACTAATTAAATGGATCAGAAGCTTTTGTAGTTGAAGGGCAGGCTCAAGGTTGAGCTCTGAGGGGCTAGGAGACCATCTCTGTGCCAGGTTTCTGTAGATAGACTGAGAGGCTCACCATTCCTATATAGATGAAGGAAAAGTGAACAATTTTGAAACAGCTTAAGATTCCTTCATATCTAAAAAGGTCCACTCTTACATATAATTTTTGTCTCCAGCCACACACACCCCTGAAGAAAGTGACTTAGCCTGAGAAATATCTGAAGCCAAATCTAAACATACCTTCACCTCTGCATTACTACATACATTTTTGGTTTTTCGGGGCTTAGGGGGAAGGGCCCAGCAGGAATGTTTGATAATGATAATCTCAAACTGCAAATGTACAAACCACTTGGGAAGAAAACCATATTCCTAAAACAAACAAAAATATTTCAAATAAGCCAGGAGCCTTAAAACAGCTCTTTCTTAGTAAGTACTCGATCAAAAGCTTTTTAAATGGTCCTAAGTTAACACTCTTCCTTCCCTCATTTACATTCTCAAAACTTTAAAACAAAAGAGGCAGAAAATGAAAATCTTCCTTTACCTTGGGTTTTGGCCCCCGGTGCTGCCAATCCTAATGATGAATCACAGGATTCCTTGAGAGGTGATCTGATTGGTGTTTCAGCTTCAGGGGTCTCAAAATTACCTTCTGAATCCGAGCTGCCAAGGGGGAAAAATGAGGAATTACCACTTTCAACGGTATTTCCGACACCCTTTACAACCTACATATCCGAAAAGGCTAAAGTCCAGCATTTTTGCCTAACTTTACAACCCACTAGTCCTCAGCAAGGACTGGCCTGTGGGAGCTGCTGCGGGTTTTCTCGCAGGGCCCTCCTCCGCCTTCTGTCTGGCATCCTGTCTCCCTGAATATCTCCTCCATCCTCCGGAGCTTTTCTCATCACCATTTATTTCTGAGGTCATCCTTTCTTCTGACATCCCCCCCAAAAGCGCTTTCCAACAGACTCCTTTTCTAAAAGAATCCTTTCTCATAGGTTTAAAAATTAAGACTGCCCTCTCCCCCTAAAATTAAGCCAGCTCTCGCCATGATGCCTTTTTCTTTGGCAGGCCTCTACCTGTTTGGAACTCACTCGGCCTGAGGCTGAGAATGCTGTCACCTGCCTTCCTCAATCATTCGGTGGCAGCTCAGCAAAGACCACCATTTCTCACCAGCTGCCAGGGGCCTGTCATCACGCGACCTTCTTTACCAAGGCTGCATTTTCGGGCCACAAGGGGACACCAGGAGGGCCTGGGAGCGACTTCTCCACAGGGAGGGCCCCAAGTTCTACCGGTGTGATCAATGACACTCTTGTGTGTAGGGGCGGGGGCTGGGGGATCGAAGCTTAGAGAAAGTGACTGAAGCAGACCGGGATGCGGGAAGACTGCAGATTCCGGGTTAGGTTCTGAAGCTCATACGGAAACGGAGGAAAGGTAATACCGGACAAAACATCCTGAACTTGCGAATGCACAGCGGGGACCCGGTTACGGGCAGGGACGCAGCATTGCCATGATAATGGTTACGCGGGTGAGCGACCACAAACACGCACACAGAATGAGCCGCAGATGGATGGATGGCAGCACGTCTGCATCTCGGCAGGGATGCGTGTACTTGCCTGAAACTCAAGGATTTGGTCTCGGCTTGCGAGTCCTCCTCCTCGGGATCGCCCTCGGGCCCTCCGGCCTCGTCCTCTCCGGCGCCCCCGCCGCGCACCGCGGACCAGGTCCATTTCGCCCACTGCACTGGGGACAGGATCTGCCAAGGGCTGAACGCCATGAGCGCGGCTCCTCCGGCTCCAGCTCCTACGAGTAGGGGAAGGGGGAGAGCCTTTTTTCCCTTTCAAAATGGAGGGAACGGGTGACAGGCGCCTGTAAGCGTTTCCAGCGGAGGCGCGGATGTGGTTAAACGAGCGCCGTCGGGGGCCCGGGTGGAGCGCTTCCTCTCGGCCGGCAGTCAGCGCCGCTTCCTCCTCGTCCTCCTTCCCCAACGGTGCGGTCGCGGCCACCCCCGCGCCGGGCGACTCCCGCCGGGAAGATGCCTTTCCTGGGGCCTCCTCAGGGCCCCGGCCCGCGGCGCCGGGTGGCTCGGGTCTTGGGGTCTTGGGCTCCCGCCTCCCGGCCGGCGGGGCGCGCATCAGCTGCCGCGGGAGCCGCGCCCCAGGAGCCGCCCCCTTGGACCGTACTATTCGCGCGCGCGGGCGGGGGCGAAGGCGGCGCCGGGGCTTTGAAGTCCGCGGCGCTCCCGCCCGATCCCCCCGCCGCGGCGCCGTGCTGGTAGCGCCCGGACTGCGGGCAGGGGGCTGCCCCGCTGCGACTCCGGCGGGCAGAGCACCCAGGCGCCCCCAACAGCTCAGCGAGCGGCGGGAGCTGGGAAGATCCATTTCCTGGGTCCGTGCACGCTGGGCTTTTCCTCTTTCCCTTATTTTTTCATCTTGCTACTGTGACTTAATGGCGTTGTGACATTAGATCGCATAGAAGTGAAGCCCCTTATTAAAAAAAAAACAAAAAACTTTGAGGCCGCAGTTGCCTGTTCTTTTTACCCCTCCCTGACATTGACAGCGTGGAAGATTTCGGCCTATTCACCTCCGACTCTACCACTCCCAGGATTTGGAAATTCCTCAGCAATGCTACAAGAGGAGCCAAGGACTGGAATTGTAGATGCTTTGTCCCTCCCCAAACCGCACTCCTGGACGCTCTGGGGCCAGGTCTTTGGTAAAGGGTGCTAAATTACCCCCGTGAAATTACAGCCTGATCGGCTTCCCATTCTCCTTTTTGAGGCTTTCTCTTCATAACTTCGTCTAAATCTTTGATTTCTGACTTCGTTTACTGCTTCAGAAGTATGCCAACAGGCCTGGTGAAGGCAGCCTTCAAAATAAAAACCCTCTTTATGTTTGAAAGCAGAAGGAAATAGAAGAGCTCTCCTCGGATTTTCTTCATTTTCCGTTTAGGGATCGCTCGCCTCAGAATCTCCAATGCACCAAGGAAGCTGGCAGACACAAACCAAACACCAGGTTTCATGATCTCCTTGCCTGGATAAGGCATTTCTTGTACTATTGTAATTTCCCAGAGTCGCCGTGAATCTGTGAGGTGGTTGCAGGTTCTCACAGAGAGAGCAGCTTCAGAATTTAGGAACAAAGTCATGCTGAAACTGCAAGAGACAGTCTCCCCTAAAAGGGGAGTCATGCTGAGGAGTCATGACTGTCTTACACATTTGATAGCAAAAACAAAAGCAAATATACTGTAAGATAAGGCAGGGTAGTTATCTTACCGTAAGATAACTTAGTCTTACCATAACAGAAAGGCAGAGGTTTGCCTGAAGTCTAGATAAAAGGATTAGGGTGTCAGGATGCTTTAGAATTCATCCAGCTCCTTTCCAGAGAGAAACACAACTGTCAGGATTGTTCTGGAGACTACAAGGATGGGAAGTACGCAGGAGTCTTTTTTTTTTTTTTTTTAAAGTCATGAAATATACCCCAACATTATCCAGTTCTTTGTATTTTTAGGTTTACGGCTCACCATATAAACCTTCAGGTTATAAACTCCCCCAGGTTCCTGGATTTGACCCGTGTTTTGTTGCCTGGAAATAATATTACCACCCCACCCCCCCACCCCCCCACCCCCCCCCCCCCCCCGCCCCATGTAAATTAGTAACTGGCACCTATGTCTTCTTACATCCTGTTCATTCTTTCTCCTGGGTAGTTCTCAAATCTTCATTCCTCTGCATCCCCACTGTCACTGACATACTTCCCAAACTGTCTGTTTCTTACAGCTGCACTGCAAATGTCTTCCAGCTAGTTTTACCTCAGGGTTTCCCACCTGAGGGCATCCCACCTGGTTGATAGGTGACTTGTGCTATAGTCTTGCTGTTCCTGTTCCTCATTACTCCCAGCCCTTTGTATTCCTAAGCCATAATCAGTAGAGAATTGGTTCTGAACTTTCAGTATGTCCCAGAATCATCTGGGGTGCTTCTTTAAAAATACTAACTCAAATCACCACCAGGGCCTGGAAATCTGAATTTTTACCAAGTATCTTGTGGAATTTTTTTTCACAGGATAAATTTGGGAAACAACGATGAGCTTGGACTAACTGCTGCTGCTAGAACTATTTCTCTTTTTCCTGTAGAGTTCTGCACATTCCCACCCCCTTACCCCCACCTCGAGCTCCCAGACCTTGACTTCCCAAACTTCCTTCAATACCCAACTCAAGTGTTTAGTCTGAGAAAGCAGGCTGATTTCTCCTGTTTCTACCATCTCTATACCCCAACCTCTCAAAGAAACTTTTACTGTGGCCCTTAGATGGTTTTGAAAGGGGACACTATTAATAGTTACACCAGACAGCAAGCACAAACCAGGATGTCCCCAGGATGTAAGGTCACCCTACACTTAGCATATGATATATAATGTGTTTGTTTACCTATCTGTCCCACTTCTAGACCATAAGCTTCTAAATGGCAGGGGCCACATCATATTTGTGATTTATTTTTGTTTCTCCAGAGATTAGGACAGGGCCATACACTCAATAGGTGTTCACTAAATAAACAGAAAAGGGATATTGTAGTTTATAGATAGATCTTATGAGTTTGAGTAGGATGACATAAATTCCAAAAGCCTGACTCCTCCTGGGGAAATCAAGTTTTGGAACCAGCACAGAATGGAACTTGGAGCAAGTAATGACCCCAGTAAGGTAAAGCCCAACCTATACAGCCGTTTCTTGAAATTGGAGAAGCAAATGCCTAGTTTTCTGAACATCACTCTACTGCAAGCTCCTAGACTTGATGTGAACAGCGATAAAGGAAGTAATTACTCAATAACTTGAACTTATTTTATTGTCTAGAAGTTCAAGTAATGAGGCTAACTGACATATCAATTTTCCTGTAATTCTGGGAAAGAAGGGGCAATGTTTGAAAACAGATATCCCAACCAAGGTAAGCCATTTTGCTGCTATCCTCAGCTTCAGAGAGCAGAATGTCTGCAAATACATGACCAAGTCACCTAATGCAACGGATTTGTCTTGGAAACAACCGAAACCACAGAAAGAAACCCATCTGTTCCTTCCTCTCTTCTTGCCCTTCACTGAAGCTTTAGATCAATAGGCCATGAAAATCTAAAATGTAACTTCCTTGAAACATTCCACAATTGTGGTGTGGCCAAGCCAGGCACATCCGTTGCCTGTAATGGATGCTCCAGAGGGATCTGCAAGATGGGTCTCTTCGTTTAAAAAAATAATAAAATGTACGGGTTAGCAAACTCAAACAGGCAAACAACTAATCATTTCATAGCATTTCACAGCAGAGCTATTCTGGGAAAGCCTGGCATGGGGGCAGGAGGTGGGGGCAGATGTAGTTGGGGCCTAAAGGAATTGGTATGGATCCTGTATACCTCATAAAGAGTTGATCTCAACTCAAGTACTCAAGTTGAACTTGATCCTGTAGCGGGGGGACGGGGTGGGGGGGGTGTCAAACACCAGAACCTCCCTAGGTAACATAAGGGAGTGACAAGGCCAGAGTGGCAGCTGTGTCATCTGGAGAACACTGCTGTGGCTAAGGGGCAGTGCTACCAAGTTCCTGGTGCCCAGCATTGCCATCTACCAGTCTTTCGAGAAAAACCCAAACCATGGGTTTTATAACCCATCTTCCGATCTTTAATGTTCTTACTAATTTAAATCATTTTGAACCTTGTGAAGGCCAACATGGTGCTGGACAAAAACAAAGCCATCTGTGTGTCCGGGTAGCCCCCGAGCCTGGATGGGCAGAGGGGAGTCATCAGGCTTTGAGCAAGTAAATAACATTTCCATTTAGATCATTTAGATCATTCTGGTAACAACCTGGGGGATGGAAGGGAAGTAGTGAAGACTGGGACCCAATTTCCCTGCCCCAAACTACCTAGAGAAAGTGGACAGCCTCTCCCCTAGAGGGTAAAGAAGCAGAACTGAAATTCACGTCCTTAGCTGTCACTGCACTTGTTCAGGAAGCATCAGAGTTGTAAGCAGCTCAAGCATGATGTGAACACTTTGACAGTGGAAGGACCAGAAAACCACTGCTAAGGAAACCGAGTTTGTGCCAGCCAGTGAAATGAAAAAGCATCGGTTATGAAATGATGTGGAGGGAGTGGAGGAGGCAAGGCAGGAGGACCATGATGGCACAAGGGAATTAGGGATGAAGTAGGCAGAGAGAAAACCAAAAGGTCAGGCAGGCAGACAAACCCGTCAACATATCTGTATTTTCTCACAATTTAGGAATCTGGTGAGCGAGAGACACATCCCATGCAACTAAGATTAGATGCCAGATTGATGATGTAACCAAAGTGGCTGGGCAGCTCTGAAAACTTAGAAAAAGCACTGGCCTGGGTGAAACTGAAATGGCAAATAGCAGCTAGGCTGACATGCCTCAGCAGAACCTCCATAGACTGTCTCCCACTCCCCAGCCCTGCTTTTTGAGAGCTGTTTGCTGGATGAGGTTCCAAGATGTGGCAGGGAATTCCCCTGCACGTGGTTGCCCCACCAACCTGATCACTGAATGTTCTCACCTCACTCACCAAGCTAAACATCCTCAGGAGGTCTCTAAGATGTAATGGTTTAACAGTACCCTAGATCAATCTGATCTCTGTAATCCTTCTCTCCAGTAGCGGGGCAGGTTTTCTTATTCTCAGTTTGCAGATGACGTAACTGAAGCAGAAAAGGCAACCACCTGCCTGAAGTCATACAGCTAATTGGTGCCAGAAGTGAATCTAGAACACCAGTCTCCTGTCAGTACTCTTGGCGCTGTATCAGACTGGAAGAAAGCAGAATGTCTTCGCAGCCACGAGGTAGCTTGCCGTTCCGTAATCTAGACACTCCTCTCGATATACTGCGGCTGCAGTCCCTGCTTCCTGCTTACCCGGCATGAAAGCCACAACTAAGAATACCTCACTCTGCCACAGAGAAGTGCCACTGCCAGCAGGAGGCCTGCTTTCCTGACCCACCTCAGTCTAACCAGGCAACAACATGCTGATGTCTGCACGAGGCAACATCACACGAAGCAGATAAGGGCATCTGACATATTCAAATACCTTCATGTTACAGTCTCAACCCTGCAAGATGAGATGTTCTTACCTAGAGGCTATAATCACCTGTAGAATTACAATCTTCACTCCACTACCCAAATACTCCCAAATCAGAATTCATACTACATATTTACACTGCACATTATATCATAAAGACATCCTCCTTTCTTTTTTTTTTTAATGTTTATTTAATTTTTTTTGAGAGAGAGAGAGAAAGAGAGAGACACAGCACCAGTGGAGCAGGGGCAGAGGGAGGGGGAGACACAGAATCTGAAGCAGGCTCCAGGCTCTGAGCCATCAGCACAGAGCCCAATGTGGGGCTTGAACTCACAAACCGTGAGATCATGACCTGAGCTGAAGTCAGATGCTTAACTGACTGAGCCACCCAGGTGCCCTAAGAGAACCTCCTAATTTTTTTTTAAAGAAAAGCCAGATTTATGTCCATAGTTAATACTCTTTCAGAGTTCTACAAAGATTAAAAGGGATCTAAACTGTATCCATTAAATACTTGGCCAAGCTCCCCACCTAGGGCCTGCTCAGAGACCCTTGTACAGGCTTTCTGCTGGTGAACAACTCTTGTCAGGTCCACCATATCACAAAAGTAAAGTCTGACTTTCCCAGAAAGTATGCTATTCAACCTGGGTCAGGATCAGACAGACGGCAGAATTGCCACATGGCAGAGTTAAATAGTGTGTCAGCCTTCAGTGGGAGGTGGGGGGAAAAAACAAATATATTTTATGGTGTTTACACTGAACTAGTATCATTTAAGAGCCAGTTCTATGAAGTTCTCTCTCATCCCTATCAGACAGCATGAATGTATGTTTAATGACTTTATGAGAAAGTTCACTTTAGCTCCGCCCTGGGATGTAAGAGGGTTAGAGAAACAGTTGTTGAGTATGAAAGACAGAAGCAGAATTAGGTCTGTTCATTCCAAGTGAGGAAAATAACCCCAATATTATCCCTAATTCTTCCCACCAACTACCACAAACCCAAAGTTGAAAACAAGCCAAAAATAAACACAAAAGATCCAATTAAAGCAGTGAACTCTCTTTAAATTTAGAAATACCTTCCATTCTAGGAGATAAAAGTGGTTTTTCCTGCTAAACAGCATTATTGCAACTACAGAGTCGGTTAAACAGGTAGGCAATCTTGTAAAATTACTGTTATTGATTTAGCACTTTTTGTTTTCTTCTGTTGAATTTGTATTCCTTTCCGGCAGATTAGGCATGAAGAAAAGTGGACCCTCTGAGTCAGGCAGTGCTACATGTTAAGCCTCAGACAAGAAAACCATCTGAAACCCTTTCTAAGTTGTTTATGAATTTAAGTTTCTAATAATGAACATTACCCCAAATTTGAGAGATCTACTTTACTTCATTTACCTAGGTTAGGCAGAGGGTGGAATCTAAGGCTTGAGTTAAAGAGACTGAAGGAATTTAGGAAGTCGAAAGAGAATAATATTCTTACTCCTGCAGCCATTTTATTCCCTCCCCTCTCCTCTACCCAACCTCTAAAATAAATCTCCCAGATAATACACCTGGAACACTAGAAGAACACTGATCACATGACCCGGCTTTTCTGAGATCATCCTGATATCAAATATTCTACCTGCTCTCCTTGTAAACACATGTCCCCATTTTCAATTTATGAAACATTGTCACTAAGAAGTTGAAAGGTAATAGAGAGGGAGGACAACTGGAAAGGACAGCAGAGATTCATGGGGGTGGGGGTCAAGAAGGGAATATCCAAAATAACTGGGGTACCCACTCCATGTAAATCCTCACTCTGGGACGTGGGGTGGGGGGTGGGGATTTCATGACAGTAACTCTTTGTGACTGATAATCTTCCTGTGTTTCTAAGGAAAGGAAGAAGCAAACTCCTTGACATGATATACCACCAGCCTTCATCTTTTTTTTTTTTTTTTTTTTTAGTTTATTTATTTATTTTGAGAGAGAGAGAGAGGAAGGGCAGAGAGAGAGGGAGACAGAGAATCCCAAGCAGGATCCATGCTGTCAGCACAGAGCCCGACGCGGAGCTCAAACCCATGAACCGAGATCATGACCTGAGCTGAAACCAAGAGTCAGATGCTTAACCAACTGAGCCACCGAGGTGTCCCTGACCTTTATCTTTTTAAAGCAAAAATGTAACTGCCATATTTGGGTTCTGAAACTGTATGTGTGTGAAAATTGAAGAAAAATATGTTCTTTTATATGTCCTGTTATACCACAAAGTGGGGAGAAGGGAAACCTGTCCTTTTTGTGTATGTTAAAATTTTTTAAAACTCCAAATGTTAACACATCACTCATTTTCTTCACTAATAAATAAAAGCTAACCAACTAGCTGAATAAATGGAAAGATGTTACAAAGTCTCAAGTTGGTTAAATTAAATATTTAAAGATGGCAACATTATCCAATTAATGTATAGGTCTAATGCAATTGCAATAAAAATTCTTAGGGTTTTTTTTTCCTTGGGATTTGTCAATGTTTTCCAAAAATTTACTTAGAAACAAGTGAGCATATTTTAGATTCTTAAAAAACAAAACAAACAAACAAAAAAAACAGAGTCAAACAGGGGATTAGGTCTACAAGGTATTAGGATACATTTATGCCAAAATAGGCATATCCTTGTTCTGTGAAACAGAATGGAAAGCCCAGAAAAAGAGACTACCAAATATGGGGATGTATTATGTGATAAAGAAGATATTATAATACAGTGGGGAAGGAAAGGAAATTTAATTAGTGGTTGCAGAATAAGTGGTTGACAATGGGGAAAAAGATCAAGTTAAAACCTTACCCCAGAACATATACCAAGACGAATTCCAGATGGATTAGATGTCTAAATAATAAAAATCAAACCATGGGGAGAAAAAAACCCAGAAGCAACAGAATCTGTCAAAGCTCTGTCGAAAGGATGACTGTCTAATCTTCCAAGTAATTAATGAAATCACACACAAAATAAAGATTGCAGATTTGGCCACATAAGAGTAAAGCTTCTAAATATTTGCCTTCAAATTAAAAAGCAAATGACAGGCTGGGGAAAATAATAGCAACCCAAAGCTAGTATTGTTATTACCTAAGGCTCTCATGAAAATCATTAAGACCATCCAAACCTCAACAGAGCAACGAGCAATTATAACTGCTTGCTATGCGTCAGACACTATGCTAAGCACTCTTTACGTGAATTATCTCCTCTAATCCTTGCCCTCTGGCCCCATAGTATTGGAGGATATTATTATGAGGAAGGTATTAGTATGGCTTTTTTTAAAAACCAGGTCAAGTTGACTACATTTTCAACTTCTAGAGTAGGGACTCTGTATCTGAGTTTAGCAAGAAGGGTTTCAGAAGACTGTGATCTCCTTGAAATGACACGCAAAATTGTGTGTGTGCGTGTGTGTGTGTGTGTGTGTGTGTGTGTGTGTTTGTATTTACACCCATCTCCCCCTGCCTCGTCCCCGTATCCAGTCAAGCTCCACTCCAGGAACAATGCTTTAGGCTGATTAAAGATTAATTTCTGAATCTGAAAGTAGAACCAAAAATTTTTCTTCCTCCAAAAGGTACAGGGAAGTTCTAAACCAAAAGGGCCCTTACCCAGAGAACCCAGACCTGCCAGGGATTAACACAAGAGGCAAGCTTGGGTGACACGCAGAAGGGTAGAGCCACGGGTACCAGTGGGCAGCCTGTGGGTCTAATCTAAGGGACACCCTCATTCCTGGGGAGCCAAGGCGCCACCAAAAAGGAGATTTTCCCAGGGACTTCCTACTGAGACATATGAGTGTCCTCAAGGACACAAAAAATTGGGTCAGATATCCAAGGTGCACTTTATGTAGGAGATGCAAAAGAATCAGTTTTAACATCCCTGTCTTTGGGGTGCTCTCCTTTTAGGATACTTCCTTTGGAGTGGTATCTTCTGAGAAACCATGTTGCTGGGGTACACTGGACTCTGGGAGTCCCCCCTTATCTGCCATGTGTCTTTTTGTAATTTCAGTTACCCGCGATCAACCATAGCCTGGAAGGGGATGAGTCTCCTTCTTACACATGGTCAGAAGGTCAATAGCAGCCTAATGCTAGCTCTCAATGCCTACATCATTCACCTCGCTCTATCTCATCACATAGGCATTTTATCATCTCACATAGAAAAGAATGGTGACAGATGAACACAAGAGAAGGGAAGCAAAAATAATATAAAAACAGGGAGGGGGACAAAACATAAGAAACTCTTAAATATGGAGAACAGAGGGTTACTGGAGGGGTTGTAGGAGGGGGGATGGGCTAAATGTGTAAGGGGCATTAAGGAATCTACTCCTGAAATCATTGTTGCACTATATGCTAACTGGATGTAAATTTAAAAAAAGACAGTAAAAAAAGAAAAGAACGGTGAGTGTAGTACAACGAGATATTTGAAAGAAAGACCACATTCACTTAACTTTGTTACAGTATGATGTTATAATAGTTCTATTTTATGGTTATTGTTGTTAATCTCTTACTGTACCTAACTGATAAAAAAATCATAGGTATGTAGAGGAAAAAACATAGTGTATACAGGGTTTGGTACTATCTGTAGTTTAGGTACCCAATGTATCCCCCGTGAGTAAAACGGGCCTACTGTACTAGGTAGGAGACTCTTCCCATCTAGGAAAAATTCGGAACTGTGGCGGGGCTCAGTGGGGTATGGAGGCACGGGGCAGAATTCCAAGGCCCAGTTACGTGGAACAGTATGTAACAGTACGTAAGCTTCCCAGTTACGTGGAAGCTTAAGAATATGGGGAGCTCTGAACACAACGATAGGGCCCCTCTGGAGATCTTGGTGGGGGCCTACCCAAGTGGGGGGTCCTGAAGTTTAAGCTTCATTAGCTTCGTGGTAAATTCAACCCTACCCAGAGGGCAAAAGTGATCCTTGTGGCTCTGGAGTATCCAGCAAAACTTCAACCTGGTAAGTGAAAACATTGATAGACTGAGGGAAGGGGTCTCACTGACCTCCTCTGTCTTCTGAAAGGCAATGAAAAATTTTAACTGTTGGAAGCCTGATAAAACCGTTAAAAGTTCTCTCCTATACAAAGTGTGATACATACCTCATGGTTCTATTGCTTCTGTACAAATACACACACACCACACGTATATAACTTTAATTAAGGCGAAAAAGCAGGGGCGCCTGGGTGGCTCAGTCAGTTAAGCGTCCAACTGCAACTCAGGTCATGATCTCACAGCTTGTGGGTTCGAGCCCCACGTCAGGCTCTATGCTGACAGCTCAGAGCCTAAAGCCTGCTTTGGATTCTGTGTCTCCCTCTCTCTCTCTGCCCCTAACCTGCTGATGCTCTCTCTCTCTCTCAAAAATGAATAAACATTAAAAAAAAATTAAGATAAAAAAGAAAACATGTAATCCTTCTTCAGCATTGTGTGCGTTATGCACTCTTACCCTTTGAACTTCCACAACCACTGTAGCAGAGTCTAACTTCCCCCCACAGCCATTATTTCCTTGTTTCTTCTGGTAAAAGAATCCCCTGAGTTTGCATGGGCCACATGGCCACCCAGTAGAGGCCACATTTCCCTGCCTTTTCTGTAGCCAGGCGTGGTCTTGTGACTTCGTTCTGGCCTGTGGGATGTGAACTAGGTGGCAGATACAACTTTGGGGCGATGTCTTTAAAAAGAAAAGTGCTTGCCCTTGCCCAATGTTGTGGTCTGGTGCTGAGCCAGCTTCTACTGTGTGGACCAGGACCACACTCGGGAGACAGTGGAACAAGACGGACAGAGCCACGCCAGGCTGACCTCTGGAGCACGGCGGCCTGCTGCCCTAGACTAACACACCTGAGGGCTGTTACATAAGAGAGAAACAAAAGTCCATCTTTGTGCTACCGGACGGTTGAGTCTCTTGGTGCTAGCAGCCTCTCCTCCCCCTTCACAATACAACCTCTTTTGGGGCATCTTAGCATCTTAAAATCCCTCAGCTGGCTATATGGAAGAACCTGCCTTAAATTTCATTCCAGATCATTGTGAGAAGGACTACATTTTGGTTCTTTCAAAAATTCATCTTGGGGCGTCTGGGTGGCTCAGTTGGTTAAGTGACTACCTTGGGCTCAGGTCATGATCTCACAGTTCATGGTTTGAGCCCCGCATCAGGTTCTGTGCTGACAGCTCAGAGCTTGGAGCCTGCTTCGGATTCTGTGTCTCCTTCTCTCTCTGCCCCTCCCCGCTTGTGCTCTGTGTCTCACTCTGTCTCTCAAAAATAAATGTAAAAAAAAAAAAAAAAATTCATCTTACATCACAGTTGTATCTCTCTCTTTTCTTTTTTTTTCACAGAGCCCAACACAGGGTTTGAATCCATGACCCTGATTCAAGACCTGAGCTGACATCAAGAGCCAGATGCTTAACCAACAGAGCCACCAAGTGCCCCTTCAGTGGTGTCTTTTTCTTACGGCCAGAAAACTCCCCAACTGTGAGACTCAAGCCTGCCATGTAGATGAGGTGGTCTGACTACTCTGAAAACAGGACTGAGCCCACCTTTCTCCTTACTGTAATGACTTGAGTTGTAATACTTCCTTTCTGGAAAATTAGGCAGCAGTTTCTTTTATGTTTTTTAACGTTTATTCATTTTTTTGAGAGACAGAGAGCGAGTGAGCGGGGGGGGGGGGGTGGAGTGGATAGAGAGAGGGAGAGAGAGAGAGAGAGAGAGAGAGAGACACACACACACACACACACACACACACAGAATCCAAAGCAGGCTCCAGGCTCTGTCAGCACAGAGCCTGATGTGGGCCTCAAATTAGGAACCATGAGATCATGACCCAAGCAGAAGTTGAACATTTAACCAACTGAGCCACCCAGGCACCCCTGGCAGCAGTATCTTTAAAGATGACAGGTGTAGATGAAAAAGCTGAAGGGAAGACAAAGTCAATGCTTAGTTTCCTGCAAAGGCCAGATCTTCCAGGCAGAATGGATTTGGATATTGTACAAAGGATATAATCTTCTTTGAGGAGGTTTTCTTGAAGATAGTATGATTTTACAAATCCAGAAATACTATATAACTGAGTATTTTGCCAATTCAAAGGCTAAAATCATAATTGACCCAGGACCTGGTTGAGTGTAAAGCGTCCAAGTCTTGATTTCGGCTCAGGTCATGATCTCGAAGTTCATGGGATCGAACCCCACATCAGGCTCTGTGCTGGCATCGTGGCTCCTGCTTGGGATTCTCTCTCTCCTCTCTCAGCCCCTTCCCTGCTTGCTCTCTGTCTCTCAAATAAACACTTAAAAATTTCTTACAAAAATAATTGACCCACATTCTATAAATAATCATTGTTGTTCTTTGGCTTTAATACCAACTGGTGTTAATAATAATTGCTGGTACTCACCCATAAAATATGTTTTTAGAAACTATTTTCTTATGGACTCAGTTATGTTATCTTTCAGAACTACCATAAGCAAAGTTATCCTTAACTGCTCTTAGTACCTCATCATGTAAGATATGGTAATACTGAATGGATTTTCTATTTCCTTTCACCAAGGCATAGATAACCACTAAGTAAAATGTATTTGCTTTAAATTGTTTTCTGAACAAATGATAAGTCAGTGACTCCAAACCTAAGCATCCACCCTAGATCTCACAGAACCACAGGAATTTTTAGAAAGGATCTTTCTTTGAGAAAGATCACTGAGCTGAATATCCTTGTTTTCAGATGATCAGATGAGTCCCTGAGACATTAAGGATTGCCCAAGGTGCAGTCAGGCACCAAAGTTTGTATGACTAGGACTCATAACCTTTTGGGTGAGAAGTATGAATTCTAGGTTTTTTCCTCAATCCTAAAGCATATGCACACTTCATATGTATAACAGAGATACAACTCCCTACCCCCCAACACTCATCTTATTTTAAAAGGCAACTTGAACTATTTCATAAAGCATTTTAAATACCTTTATTAAGGGGAATATACGTTCATTCTTTCATTCAATGATTCCACAGATTTCACACATGACAAAACAGATCTAGTTCCTGTCCACACGGAGCTTGCACATTAGTGAGTTTAGGAAGCAAAAAAATAAATATGTAACTTACAAACGGTTGTGCATGCTGTATCAGAAAAGTGCAGGGACTATGACAAAGGCCAGGGGCGGTGGGGGGATTAGTGGTGATAAATCAGGGAGGTGACATCCTGAGGCCTGAGGGATGAATGTGGTTAAGTGTGGGGGTAATAGTATCCTGGCAGAGGGCAGAGGAGCCTCTGCTTTGGAGCAAGTATGGCTAAAGCTAGGCCAGCCAGGGGCGGAATTGTCCAGGTTAGATGGGTGGAGTAGGAAGGGCATAGGTTGTCCAGGGGGCCCGCCGTATCGTGGTGTTTGAAAAGGTGCATTTTTGATGACACAAAAAAAGAACAAAGAAGGAAGGAAAACTCACCTACAGTTGTGCTTTTGATAAACAGCCACTGTTAAAATGCTGGTGAGCAATATACCATTTTTATCTTTTTCAAAGCACTTTTTACATCTGCAATCAAACTATTTCTATTTTTCTACTTATTATCTGTCTTTCCCAACTAGACATGACTCCATGAACATGAAGCACCTTGTCTGTCTTGTTCTGTATGATATCTGATGAACAAATGAACAGACGAAAACTTCCAAATACTCCTGGTGAATATAAACAAGCATGTACTTAGGAGAATGGATAGATAGGTAGGTAGACAGACGGACACTTGTTACACAAATGGGATTTAAATATCATGCTGTCCTCTGCTAGAGGTGAGGACTTCATCCCTGCTTCTCCTGTTTCATCAGGATCTCTGCTCCCTGGGGGAGGGGGGTGGGAACCAGGATGTGCAACCAATGCCCTTCCTGACCCTGCAGAACCCAAGTGTTCTGCTCTCTCTCTGCTGCAGTGATAAGCCTCTCTGTGTCTACGACATTTATCTTGTTTCCCGTGGAGGGATATTTAGGGGTTCATTGTCCCTCATTATAAATGAAACTGTGATGAATAACCCTATGCACGCATCTTTTCACACACATACAATGACTTCTTAGAGTTAAAACCCTAGAAATGGGATTGTAGTATCACGACACATTTTAGTATCTTGACGCACATAGCAAAATTTGTTGTACCAATTTACCTTTTTAAAAAAAAATTTTAACGTTTATTATTTTTGAGAGAGAGAGACAAAGAGCGTGAGCGGGGGTGGGGGGGGTTGGGGGGGGCAGTGAGGTGGGGAGAGAGAGAGAATCCAGAGCAGGCTCCAGGCTCTGAGCTGTCAGCACAGAGCCTGACCTGGGGCTAGAACTTGTGAACCTCAAGATCATGATCTGAGCCGAAGTCAGACACTTACCTGACTGAGCCACCCAGGCACCCCTAATCTACCTTTTTAAATGACAGTGTATGAGACAGCCTTTTCTCTAAATCTTAATCAACACTGAGTTCAGTTAATCTACACTATGGCAAATAGGTGGAAATGACATGCCATTGTTGGTTTTATTTGAACACATTTGATTGCTAAATGAAGTCTGAATGTATTTACTTATTTGAATGCATTTATTGAACCACTCGCCGACTTCCTTTCTTCGCACCCTCCCTTCCTTTCCTTCTTTCTCTGGTAAACAGAGTGCTTAAGTCCTCTGCTTTAAACCAGTAGTTCTGGGGCACCAGGGTGGCTCTCAGTCTGTTGAGCATCCAGCTTCGGCTCAGGTCATGGTCTCACAGCTCATGAGCTCAAGCCCTACGTCAGGCTCTGTGCTGACAGCTCAGAGCCTGGAGGCTGCTTCGGATTTCTGTGTCTCCCTCTCTCTCTCTCTGCCCTCCCCTACTTGCACTCTGTCTCTGTCTCTCAAAAATGAATAAATGTTAAAAAATTAAAAATTAAAAAATAAATAAATAAACCAGTAGGCTGGTCTCTGCATCACCTCAGAATAAGAAATGAAATTCTCAAGCCCCACCCTGAACTTACAGAACTAGAAACTCTGGGGGTGGGTCCAGCATCTGTGTGCCCTCCAGTGAAAAGCAGCCACACGGGAGACCCTCCTTCTCTACACAGGAAATGTGTCTCTAACCTCCAAACTAGAGACAAAAACCTTTTTTTTTTTTAATATTTTTTAATGTTTATTTATTTTTGAAAGAGAGTAAGAGCAAGCAGAGGAGGGGCGGGTGGGGGGGCAGGGGATCCGAAGCAGGCTGATGTGGGGCTCAAACTCACCAACCATGAGATTATGACATGAGCCGAATCAGATGCTTAACTGGCTGAGCCACCCAGGCATCCCAAGACATAAAGCTTTTTGATCAAAAACAAGTTCAATATTTCCTCCTCAAAATGGCATTTGTGGACTGAATTTCATTTACTATTTTCTCATATTCGAAATATTCTTAATTACCTCAACAAGACTCATGAGTCCATTGTATCACCAGCACCTAACTCACAATGGCCCAAGACAGCTGTAAGAAGTATTTCCTATTCTTGTCTGCCTGGCATCACTACCCCTTCTCTGAGCAAAACTCCACATTTTCTTTGAGAAGCCATCCCCTCCCACCCTCAGGGCCTGTGGTTTGGGTATCTGGCTCCAGATGTAGGAGTGGGAGAGTGAGTCAGGCCTGACTAAATACCACATTCCACAACCAGCCCCCCACACCACCACCCCCACACCTGGTTCTGCAAAGGGCACATGACCCAAGCACAACCACCTTGTCTCCTGACAACCTCTCCAAACCCTGTCACCACTACCTCTCCTATTTCCTGTATCAAACCTGTGCCCTCTGATAGGATTCCAAAGAAAATCCAGCATCCTAACGGAGGGAGACATGCTAAAAGCTGCCCACAGGAGCCACCTGTGGGAGAAACAGCCTCTACCATGGTAACTACAGTGTGTTCAGCAGGCATCCCAGGGCACAGGCTGGTATCAGCAGACAGTATATGCACAAATGTGACTCCACACTGGGATTAGCCAACATGATGGGCATTTTCATTAGTCACTGGCCTCTTGGTTCAATAATCCCTTTATTTAAGAAGCTCTGTAAGCCTCAAGTAATGACAGCTGGTAGACACATTTCCCAGGCTGGTGGGTGCCAGGAATGGATCTGTGGAGTTTGTGTGGTAACATTCTTCAGTCTCATTCCAGGGCTCCTGATACATCTGTTTGGTAAAAAGGGGCCTCAGATGTTCCCAGAATTCACTCTCCCTCGCCAACACCACCAACGGCCAAATTTAAAGAAATTCCCTAATTCTTAGATACTTATTGAAGTGTCCTTGTGCTAGAGTCTTTCTTTTCTCCCTTTGGTTTTTTATTTTTTCCCCCTCAAATAAGATATGCAGAATTGTTTTATCTCCAGCACCTACACTTCAATTAAATTCACTCATTCAAAAACTTCTATTGAGTGGCTCTCAGTACCCGCAAGGCAGGCCAAGGGAACTTGGCCTCTCTGAAATCAACACACAAAACAGGCACATTACAGACAGCATAATGCAAGGAACTGATTTGTTTCACACATCCCCAGCCTCTGCCTGATGAAAGTGGAGGAAAGCTCAAGTATGACCAAAAAAGGAAACAAAATGATTCAGCTTCCATAGAGGGTTTTCAAATGCGTGAAGGGAAAAAGTATGGGGGAGAGGAAGAAAAGAGGGAGGGAGGGAGGGAAACCCAAGAGTGGTGACGTTATCGACTGCAAAAGAGAAAAGTGAGCATGCTCCTCTGAAGATTATTCTCCTCCTGGAGAGCTATTTTCATGCTGATAAATAATGTAGCATCAAAAAAATCTCTCTGCTTTGTAAAGAACATGAGAAATCTAGGATTTGATACTGTCAGCTAGAGTATTCATACTCTATTCAAGACAGACAGCTCTGAATACAGCTCTTCGGCTCAGCAGGGGAAACCACAGTCATCTGACATCTCTATGTATGCAACTGTCACAGCTCTGTGAGAAAGGATGTGTGGGAAAATCAGGGCTGGCAACACAGTGCATGTTCATACACGTACACACCCCCCCCCATACACACAGCTCACACACAGGCGTGCACAGCACACACAGTCACAGAGACCCACATACACCCCCCCCACCTCTACACAGTCACATGCACACCATACACACTTATACAACAGAATCACACACACCTCACACACATGCGTGTGCTACATGAGTCACACACATACACATAGCCCTACACAGACACACACACACACACACACACACACACACACAGCCATACACACCCCTCAAACACCAGTCCCAACACAAGCCCCAGCCCCACTGACCGTTCGTACAGCAGTATGGAATCGATCAAACAAGACAGACAATTATCAGGGGTATAAAAACAACTTCTACTTAAAAGAAAAAGACCATAAAACTGGGAAAGGTCTGCCAAATGAGAAACACAAGGAGAAATTAAAACGGGTAAGCCTAGGGAAACAAAGACTGAGAAAAAGAAACGTTGGAAGAACCAGTCAAGTTAGAGTTTTGGTCTCTGAAGAACATTCCTCAAAAACTGGGCTAACCCACTCTCATTAAGGAAGAACTGGCATCCTGTTGGGTTGGGGAAACACCGGTGTCCCCCTTTCTCTGCGTGAATAAAACCTACTGTGGGGCGCCTGGGTGGCTTAGTCGGTTAAGCGTCCGATTTCGGCTCAGGTCATGATCTCGCGGTTGGTGAGTTCAAGCCCTGCGTCAGGCTCTGTGCTGATGGCTCAGAGCCTGGAGCCTGTTTCAGATTCTGTGTCTCCCTCTCTCTCTGATCCTCCCCCGTTCATGCTGTGTCTCTCTCTGTCTCAAAAATAAATAAACGTTAAAAAAAAAAAAATTTTAAACCTACTGTACAGATTTGCCAGCCATGTGCTACAGCAGCCACCAGAGGGCACCAGAAAGTTCTGTCACACATTCAATCAACAAATATTTTTTAAAGAGAATTTCTTCAAGATTCGTGTTTCTATAAATACAAAAAGTTACCACGAGCCCCTTCTGCATCCAACGCAGGTGTTTATTCTGGA
Organism: Panthera onca; assembly: GCF_046562875.1. Lineage (NCBI taxonomy): Eukaryota > Metazoa > Chordata > Mammalia > Carnivora > Felidae > Panthera > Panthera onca. The sequence continues at coordinate 160,989,101 of NC_138342.1, read as the reverse complement.
ACTCAACCTTTGCACACCAATAAACAACACACGAAGGAGGGAGAAGTCTTCCAACTTCTCAGAAGCCACAAAAAGTATGCTCTGAATCATGTGATTTGAAGTGAAGAGAAACAACACACCCATGAAAAGCTCCTTCCTAGCCAGCGGGAGACAGAAATATCCAAAAATTCAATTTCATTCCCCGTTGTTCCCTATTTTCATTTTTCCTACATGTACTGAGTATCTGATGACTCTTTTATCCCACCCAACAAAGGAGTCCACAGAAGACACTGTCTCATCTCAGACCAACCTTGGTCAAGAACTAAGGAGATGGTGGCTGGCGCCCCCTGGTGGGAGGACTGGAGAACAGCGCCTCCTACCTGGCAAGAAGCAGGTAAAAGAGGCCCCACTCCACACCATCCTACCGCTATCTCTTTCCTCCCCACTATTGTCAGCTACTTTTGAAATTTGGGCACATCTCTTAGTTCTAATCTTATCCTCAAGGGAACCTTCCAACAAGCACTTCAGGTATCAACTGTTAAGGTGGCCCATATTCTTCAGAATTTGACTTGTGTTCCGAAATGTCATTACTAGGACTCATACTAGGAACCATGGCTTCACACATGGGGACCCAGTGGAGGCACAGGTTCGCCAAGGCAAAGGAAGCAATGGGGGACGGGACTGTTCTCAAAGAAATGCTTAAAAGGTGATGTCTGGCAGGTAAAATGTCATTCATCTTCCCACCATTATTTCATGCCCAAGCCTTCCTAGTTTTGTTTTTTCAAACCCCTATTTAAGAACAATTTGGATGTAGCCATAGAAACATAACATTTTGCAGTTGTTAGGAAAGCAAGACTCACAGACAAAAATAATTCAGCAAAGAAACCCAGGAGAGGCATTCTATCTGCTCTGTGTAAATGTAATACAGTATATGCGTATTTATCTATAGAATGGGCTGGACAATGTTTCTCAAACATTTACTTTCCTGAAACCATGTTATCACTAGGGAAAAAGCCATAAAACTTATTTTCCAGCAGATAACAGAAGCCGCTGCTAGTTAATGAGTTGCCTACATGGCAGACCCACTCTGGAAATGACTGGTAATTTTGTTTCTTCTGCTTCAGCCAGGTTCATTAGGCTTGAATCCCAGTGCTACCTTTTACTACTAGCTCTGTGGCCTTAGTTTCTTAACTTTTCCCAGGCCTCAGTTTATTTATCTGTAAAATTCAGATAATAATATACCTCATGGGGTTTAGGAAAGGATTAAATGAGATAATTTTCAGTGGCTTCAGGATCTCTGATCCTTCTAACTTTAATGTATTGTATATATGTGTATTTTCATTTGGAAAAAGCCTACAAACATTTGATCATATAATCAAGGGATCTGTGATCCAAAGGAGTTTTAAGAGCTCTTTATTCTCAAGCAGAGCATCTTTATAAGATTCCTGGGGCTCCTGTCCTTATCAGTGACATATCATGCTGTCAGGCTTCTGTGGGGACATGCAGTATGAGACAAGTGTATGGGTTATATTAGAAACAGAACTGGCCTGCTTTCAGAAAATAGCTAGGACTCTAAAGTTTCTATGTAATACTCCTAAATTTAAACAAGCCAAATATAATTTCTTTTGCCTACAACTGTTATTAATAGCATTTGTAGGAGACATACCATAAGATTGGTCAAGCCAAAACTGTACTATGTACAGGCAAAAAAAAAATTTATATCCACAGTATCCTTAACAGTGATAACATGAAAATGAAGAAGTGTCGACGTGAGGAATTCTCTTACTTTCCAAAGTTACCAAGTCTCTACAGGTAGAAGAGCAGGCGGATAAAGGACAAGTAGAGAATAGTGGTTAATCATTTGCAATTCCTTATAGAAATCTACAAGGGCTTTATATCATATCACCATGAAAAGGAAAGTCTAGATGGTCCACAGAAAGTGTATGTGTTACAAAACATGCAGATGACCTGAGAGTATCTGAAGGCACCACTGTTTCCATACAGGAAGCTAAACTGTTTAAAATGAAACCTTCAAGTGGACCCTAGATTGACCTATGTCACTGTAAAATCTGTGAGAAAAGCTCTGGTATGGATGTTCTTTTTCTTTTAACATTTATTTATTTTTGAGACAGAGAGAGACAGAGCATGAACGGGAGAGGGTCAGAGAGACAGGGAGACACAGAATCTGAAACAGGCTCCAGGCTCTGAGCTGTCATCACAGAGCCCGACGCGGGGCTCGAACTCACGGACCGCGAGATCATGCCCTGAGCCGAAGTCGGACACCCAACCGACTGAGCCACCCAGGCGCCCCTGGATGTTCTTTTTTTCCCCAAGCTCCACACATTCCCCTCCATTCCCGAAATCATCCCCACCTGTTTGACTCTTCAGCAAATGTCCTGCCCTCGAATACTCAGATTTTAAACATTTAAAATAAGAATGGAAAGACCTTTTCACCATCTTTCCTTCTTCCCAGCTGCTGCAGCCATGAACATCAAGCTGTGGGGTTTCAGTGGGAGCAAGATGTACCCCAGACACGGGAGGCACCACGGCAAGACTGAGGGGAAGGTTTTCCAATTTGTTCATGCAAAATGTGAGTCGGCACTCCTTTCCACAGCAGATAAACTGGACTCTCCTCTACAAGCACAAAAAGGAACACCTGGAAGACACTCAAAAGAAAAGAACTCACAGCTCAGTCAAATTTCAGAAGGCCATCACTGGTGCATCTCTTGCTGATATAATGGTCAGGAGGATCAGAAACCTGTAATTAGGAAGGCCTAATAGGGGCTGCCAAGGAAGCAAAAGGCTAATCAAAAGGCCTAATAGGGGCTGCCAAGGAAGCAAAAGGCTAATCAAAAGGCCTAATAGGGGCTGCCAAGGAAGCAAAAAAGGCTAATCAAGCACATAAAAAGGCAGCAATGGCTGCTGATAAGCCTCCCACGAAGGCAGCACCTCAGTAAAAAAGACTGTGAAACCCATGAAGCTTTCTGCACCTTTAGTTGGTGGAAAACGCAAAGTTGGCAGATCAGATTTTTAAATAAACATCTATTAAAAAAATGAAAAGAGAAAAAGCATCAAGTGTTAAATAGAAGGAAAGAGAGGTTATACTCTAATACTCAATATTTTATTTATTTATTTGGCTAGTGTGGAGCCCAATGCGGGGCTTGAACTCACAACCCTGAGATCAACACATGAGCTGAAGTCAAGAGTCAGTACCTAACTGCCTCAGCCACCTAGACACCCCTAATACTCAATTTTTAAAATGCTATTACAATCTGCAGGAAAAGAAAGGATTAATGCAGGTCTTCCTCAATTTACAATGCAGTTATATCTTGATAAAGCCATTATAAATTGAAAATATCATAAGTTGAAAATGCATTTAGGGGCACCTGGGTGGCTCAGTTGGTTAAGTATCTGACTCCTGATTTCAGCTTAAGTCATGGTCTCACAGTTCGTAGGATCAAGCCCAAGTCAAGCGCAGAACCTGCTTGGGATTCTCTCTATCCCTCTATCTCTGCCCCTCCTGCTCTCTCTCTCTCTCAAAATAAACATTAAAAAAATGAAGAAAATTCATTTTATATGTCTGACATACCAAACACCATAGCTTAACCTAGTCCACCTCAAACGTGCAAAGAACACTTACACTAGCCTACAGTTGGGCAAAATCCTCTAACACAAAGCCCATTTTATAATAAAGCATTGAATGTCTCAAATGGCTCAACTGGTTAAGTGTCCAACTCTTGATCTCAGCTCAGGTCTTGACCTCAGGGTCATGAGTTCAAGCCCCACACTGGGCTCTGCACTATGGAGCTACTTAAAGAAGGAAGGAAGGAAGGAAGGAAGGAAGGAAGGAAGGAAAGAAGAAAGATTACTAAATGTAATGTGGTATTCTGGATGGAATTCTGTAACAGAAAAAGGATAGCAGATAAAAGCTAAGGAAATCTGAATAAAGTATGGACTTTAGTTAATATATCAGCAACAGTTTCATTAACTATAACAAATGTACCATACAAATATGAGATGGTGATAGAGGAGATTGTGTGTGGCATCTACAGGAATTCTCAGTAAGTCAGCTGAATTTTTCTGTAAGCCTAAAACTGTTCTAAAATAAAAAGTTAATTTAAAAAATACCTCTCCAACAAAACAAAACAAAACAAAAATGGTGGAAAAGGGTTGCTAGATTTGTGTGACACAATTTTGTTACTCATTAGCTGTGAGACCTTGGGCATGTTGTTTAATCTCTCTGTACCCATTTCCTCATGTATAAAATAGGAATTGAAAATTATACCTGCCTAATAGGGTTATTTTGAGAATCATTTAAATAAACGCATGTAAGACATTAACATTTTCCTAGCACATAGCAAGCACTCAATAGATGTTAGCTGGCCTCATCATATAAAGAATCCTCACAAATAAATATGAAAAATTAATATCTCATTACAAAATTGACAAATAGAAATAAATTAAAAAATTACAGCTGGTTAGTAACATATAAGGGAAAAGTTCACTCTCATTGATAAGGACAAAAGAAATAAATAAATCAAAATTATATATTTTTTCTTACCAAACTGGCAAAGATTCAAACTGACAGTGCCCAGAACTGGAAAGGATGCTATAAGCATCTAGAAAGGACACTGTACTGATGGGGGGAGTGCAGTCAGTACTAGGTTTTTTTTGTTTGTTTGTTTATTTCTTTATTTTTGAGGGAGGGGGGCACGAACAGGGGAGGGATGGAGAGAGACAGACAGACAGAATCCCAAGCAGGCTCTGTGCTGTCAGCACAGAACCTGGCACAAGGCTTGATCCCACAAACTGTGAAATCATGACTTGAGCTGAAATCAACAGTCTGACACTTAACCAACTGAGCCGCCCAGGTGCCCCTAATTGGTACTACTTTTGGGGGAATAATTTGACAATATGTGGTAATATATAACAAAACATTTAGAATGTTCACATTCTTTGATCCTGTGATTAAACTTCTAGGAATGTATCCTAAGTTATTAACCAGAGATGTACAAAGAATTATAAGGATATTTATTAACTGTGTTATTTACATGAGCAAGAACAGTTACCAACCTAAATGTTAACCATTTAGGAAAGAATTGAATAAACTATGATACATGTAGATACTATACCATGTCAGTATAATGACAGAGAAATGTTAATAACATTAAGTCAAAAAAATCAGAATGTAAAACACAGTATAACCCCACTTTTGAAAAATATATTTACTGGAGAAAAAGAGACAGTAATAAAATATACCAAGATATTAACAGTCATCTCTGGGTAATGAGATTATGAGTGATTTATTTTCTTTATAGTTTTCTGTGTTTTACAAATTTTCAGATTTTTAAAAATATACTTTATGATTATAAAAGAATATATGCTTCTAATAGAAAATCAGGAAAAAGGAAACATTTATATATGCTACTGAATAGCTAATAAACAAAAATGAAGACAGGGTAAGGGGTTGAAAAAGGAAACTCTAGTCCCCTGGATGTGCTGATGGGGTGGGCGGTGAGGTGCTGGGGAGGATCATAGGAAGTTGTGGTTTCCTGGAACCCCCCACCATTTGGTTGAGCCCCTCTGCAAGAATCCTTCTCCCCAGTCTCATCCAGGGCTGCCATGGTGGTTTGGCCAACCCCTCAGCTGAAAACTTCCATCTATGGCTCCTGAAATTAAGTCCAAACTCCCACATAAGCCACAAAGACCCCACACCCAGACTTTATCCACTTCTCCAGATTCACCATTTCCCGACGCCACCAGTCCATTCCACATACACCTTACCCCCAAATCCTCACCACTCCCCAGACACGGCAGGCTCCCCACACCACCAGGCCATGCTGCACACAGGCTTTCCTTGCACCTGGACTGCCCTTCCCTGACCCCCTCACCTAGCAACTCATTCATCCTTCAAGACTCCTTCCAGGGTCAGTTTCTTCTCTGCAAACAGGTGGGTTCCCTGATGCTCATCTCTCAGGACGTCTGACCCTCACAGTGATTCCACTTTCCTGCCTGCCTCTCAGGGGCTCCTGTCCACATCTAGGTCCTCTTTGGCTACACAGTGCCTGAGTGTCTGGCTCGGAGCAGGTTCTCAGCAGACATCATGGGGTGAAAAGTCTGGCTGGAGATGGGGAAGGCAGGTAAGGAGAATTTCTGGGACAGCATACTGCCACTGGAAGGCAGTCTAGCATTCTCTCAGGCAAGGCTGGCTGCCACAAGCCAAGAAGAAAAAGCCACAGAGAAAGAGAGAGAGAGACAGTAAAACATACACACATGTACACACATGTACACACACACATGTACACACACGCACACTACCTCAAGAAACCCCAAGCAGCTAAGACCATCTTGAAAAGGAAAAAAAGTTGAAGGACCATACTTCCTGTTTCAAACTTACTACAAAGTTACAATCATCTAAACGGTGTGTCACCAAAGTAAGAATAGCCATATGAAAGCCCAGAAATAAAACCTCACATACATGGTCAACTGATTTTCAACAAGGGTACCAAAACCATTCAACCAGGAAAGGATACTCTTTTCAACAAATGGTGCCAGAAAAACTGGACCCACATTCACCCAAAAGAATGAAGGAGTCCTTACCTTACACTAGATGTAAAACTTACTCTCAAAATGGATACAAGACCTAAACTTAAGAGCTAACCTATAAAACTCTTAGAATAAGACATAGAACAAAATCCTCATGATGCTGGATTTGGTAATGATTTCTTGGATGCAACACCAAAAGCACACGCAATACAAGAAAGAGTAGTTAAGTTGGACTTCATTAAAATTAAGAACTTTTGTGCATCAAAGGATACTATCAACACAGTAAAAAGGCAACCCACATAATAGGAGAAAATGTTTGAAATGACATATATCCAAAGAACGCCTGTAACTCAAGAACAAGAAAACAAACAACTGGGGCAGTTGGGTGGCTCAGTCAGTTAAGCGTCTGACTTTGGCTCAGGTCATGATCTCACAGTTCACGAGTTCGAGCCCCACATCTGGCTCTGTGCTGATAGCTCAGAGCCTGGACCCTGCTTCAGATTCTGTGTCTCACTCTTTCTCTGGCCCTCCCCAGCTCATGCTCTGTCTCTCTGTCTCTCTGTCTCTCAAAAATAAAAATAAAACATTAAAAAAAAAAAAAAAAAAAGGAAAACAAACCTAATCCAAAACTGGACAAAGGACTTAAATAGACATTTCTCCAAAGAAGAGATACAAGTGGTCCATAAGCACATGAAAAGATGATCAATATCACTAATCACTAGGTAAATGCACAGCAAAACAAAATGAGATGCCACTTTACACTCATTAGGCCAGATATGAATTTTAAAAAAAAGAAGCAAAAAGAAAGTGTTGGGCAGATATGGAGAAACTGGAACCCTCATGCATTGCTGGTGGGAATGTAAATGGTGACATACTGGGGAAAACCATGTGATGGTTCCTCAAACAGTTAAACATAGAGGTACCATGGGGCTGATCAATTCTGTTCCTGGCATATACCCAAGAGAAATGAAAGGAGAGACTCAAACAGGTACCTGCACACTAACCTGCAGAGCAGAATTATTCACAACGGTCAAAAGGTGGAAGTGACCCAAGTGCCCATCAACAGACAAGTGCATAAATAGTATGTGGAGTATACATATCATGGAATATTATTCAGCCATAAAAAGGAATGAAATTCTGCCCCGCGATACAACAGGGATGAACCTTGAGGGCATTATGCTAAGTAAGCTAGACACCAAAGGACAAAGGACAAATATTGTACATTGCCAGTTACAGAAGGGACCTAGAATAGGCAGACAGAGACAGAACACAGAATAAAGGTTACCAGGGGCAGGGGAGGGGAGGTTGAGGAGTTACTGTTTAATGGGTGCAGAGTTTCTGTCTGGGATGATGAAAAAGTCCTGGAAGTGGATAGTTGTGGTGGTTATACAACATTGGGAAAGTACTTAATGCCACTGAGTTGTATGCTTATAAATGATTCAAATGGCGAATTTTATGTTATGTGTATTTTACCACAATTTAAAAAATGCAAACAAAACAACAACAAACCACCAAAAAACAAAAAACACAGCCCACAATAGCCAGAGTGAACTTTCTCAGAAGATGGGTCTCCATGTTCCATGGCCATATGGGATGCAACCAGTTCATTTCCTTGACCTTGGGTTAACAAATTCACGCACCCTGTGGCCCACTCTGCCTAGGAGCCAACTCAGACCTTAGAAAATCTGTTGCAAGCTCAGGACACCAGCAACTGAGCCTTCCCTGTTTTCCTTTTCTCTTCTTGATTTTTAATTTTTTTAATTTATTTTTTATTATTTTTTATTTTTTTAGAGAGCGAGAGAGAGCATGCACCAAGCAGGGGAGAGGGAGAGAGAGAATCCCAAGCAGGCTCCATGTTCAGTGTGAGCCCAACGCAGTGCTCAATCTTATGACGGTGAGATCAAGACCTGAGCTGAAATCGAGTCAGCTGCTCAGCTGACTGAGCCACCCAGGTGCCCCTCGTCTTGATTTTTAACACTGAAACACGTACTAGCTTGGAGAAGCCACACTGAATGGAAAAGAGGGAAGAAACTGTGGAACAAAACTACACCCGAACCCCCTCGGAGTTTCAGTCCTTAACAGACCAACTATCTTACCTTTTAATGACTTTCAGAGAGAGATTTTTCTTCCCTTATTAACTGTTTACTATTTGAACTGCCCCCATGGTCTAGAAGTTGTGATAGCTAAGCTCAACACACACATACAAATAATCCCCTTGTCATGCAATTCAAACCATTTCCTTTTGTGCTGGCTGCACTGGAGATGGAGCCATTCAAACATGGGCATTTAAAAATTTTCTATAGCAATCGGGAACCTAAGTGTTTTTAAGGACAATATAAATCGCACTGGGTTTCAGAAACATAATTCTCAAAGTTCACTTATTTTGAGTTATATTTTCCTGTGTCTAAAACTTCAAAGTCAGTGCTTCCCTTTTCATGTCGGGGCATCTGTCCCACAGTGACTTGCCCGTCAAGGGGCACTTCAGTTTAGTTGTTGCTGATTTCGCAGGTCACCAGAACCTTGTAGAAACCGCATCTGATTCACATGATCAGAAAGGTGCATGGGAAAAACACTCAAAACCTCAAACTCGTCCTGACTTTGCCAATGTCCTATTCCATTACGATATATTCCAAATGCAAACAAAGACTGGTCTAGAAATTTAATAAAAATTGACAGCAGGTTCATATCTTGCATTCCAGGCAGACAAGCTCAACGAGCAGTAAATGAATTAGTTACACACCATATTCCCTAATGAATAAGAGGCTTTGTTTATGTCATTGTTCAAATCTCTCCACAAATTACTTGTTCTTAGAAAACCCACCCTAGCCACATTTCAAAAAAAAAAAAAAAATCACCTAAGGAATCACTGATTTCAAATACTTCTCCAAAGTACCATATTCCCAAACACACGTCCATCCTCTTGATAGTGCATCTTTCTGGAAAATGGAAATTAACTGAGGAAAAAATTAACTTGAAAAAGTTATTGCCTTGTTGAATTAGGACACAAGTCAATCTTCCCTTCAGAAAAGATGCTGCTTTTTTCAAAAATATACATCCCAAAGAACCTAGCATAGCATCTGGTTTATAGCTATATGTAAATGTACTCATAATAACTTAGGTATTGAGTCTTCAGTAAGTACCAGGCCCTGCACTAATAACAGACACCACTTCAAAAAGTAGTTATGAGGGGCGCCTCGGTGGCTCCATCAGGTAAGCGTCTGACTCTTGATTTCAGGTCAGGTCATGATCTCAACGTCGCAGGACGAAGCCTGGCACTGGGTTCCACACTGGGTGTCCAGCCTTCTTGATATTCTCTTTACCTCTCTCTCTCTCTGCCCCTCCCCCGCGCTCGCTCTCTCTCTCAAAAAAAAGGTAGTTATGATTAATGCCATTTTAAAGATGTAAAAATTTTACTCAACTGAAGAAATTAACTGTTTTCCAAAGCTTCCTGAACTAAGTAAGCGATCTAGCTGGAATTCTAACCTGAGTCTGCCTCAGTCCACAGCTTCTGTTCCTAATCACCGTAACGCGCAGCCTCCCTGAATAAATGAAGTGACATTTTCCCTACCATTTACCAAAGCAGCAATTTTCTTTCTTCGGGTCTGGGAAAGGGAAACAGCTACAATTTTCAATAATAATCAGTATTGGGGAGGCTAGGTGGCTCAGTCAGTTTAGCGTCTGACTCTTGGTTTCCACTTAGGTCATGATCTCTTGGCTTCGTGGGTTGAGGCTTGAGATTCTCTCTCTTCCCCAGTCTGCTTCTCCCCCACTCACACTGTGTGTCTCTTTCAAAATAAATAAGCTTTAAACAAAATGTTCTTTAATGTTTTATTTATTTTTGAGAGAGTGCAAGCAGGAGAGGGGCAGAGAGAGACAGACAGACAGAGGATCTGAAGCAGGCTCTGTGCTGATAGCAGCAAGCCTGATGTGGGGCTTGAACTCCCGAACCAGGAGATCATGACCCAAGCCAAAGTCAGACACTCAACTGACTGAGCCACCCAAGTGCCCCCCCCAAATGTTCTTAATCATTAAAAATAATAATGAGTATTATCTTGGGGCTCCTGCATGGCTCAGTTAAGTGTCCGATTCTTAATTTCAGCTCACATCATGATTTCACAGTTGTGGGATCAAGCCCTGAGTGGGGCTGCACACTGAGGATTGAGCCTGGTTGGGATTCTCTCTCTCCCCCTCTCTCTCTCTGCTCCTCCCCCACTCACACACTCTCTCTCTCAAAATAAATAAACATTAAAAATAATGACTATTATCTTAAAATCAGACATTTCTTTTCATGTACATCCATACTTCCTTATATTTCACAATACAGCTCTGTCACGAAAGATTTATCTGGCTAATTTTAGCACTAGGTTAAATTATTCCAAAATATAAATTGTGAACATCCTGAAACATAATTTCTTCCTCAAAAGACAGATGCCAGCAGTAATGCTTTCCTTGTGAGATTTTCAAGTATTTATTTACTTATTTAAAAAAGGAACAATTGGGGCGCCTGGGTGGCGCAGTCGGTTAAGCGTCCGACTTCAGCCAGGTCACGATCTCGCGGTCCGTGAGTTCGAGCCCCGCGTCAGGCTCTGGGCTGATGGCTCGGAGCCTGGAGCCTGTTTCCGATTCTGTGTCTCCCTCTCTCTCTGCCCCTCCCCCGTTCATGCTCTGTCTCTCTCTGTCCCCAAAATAAATTAAAAACGTTGAAAAAAAAAAAAAAATTTAAAAAAGGAACAATAGATTTTGAAAATGCAACTGAAAAGGCTTGAGTAGGAGAACTTCCTTGAGGTCAGTGTTATCCACGACAGCCATATGTCCGGCAGGAAATCTGCAGCCGAGTGACATTAACAATGAATCCCCATTTTCTCAGACCCTGGAGACACTTGTGGCTTGTACATCTAAATAAGGCAGGGCTTGGACAAAGCATACTTTTAGCTTTTCATATTACAGGCATGGAATCTCATATTTCTAATCTTTGACCTGGTGCATGCAAAGTCGTTTGTAGGGCTGACTTTTTAAACAGAATCTGCACACTCTGATGAGACCAAATAATCCTATCACCAGCTACATGAGTTTCTGTGCTTCTTTTTTTTTTAATTTTTAAAAAGTTTTTATTTATTTTTGAGAGAGAGAGACAGACAGACAGACAGACAGACCAGGAGCAGGAAAGGGGCAGAGAGAGAGGGAGACACAGAATCCGAAGCAGGCTCTAGGCTCCAAGCTGTCAGCACAGAGCCCAACGCAGGGCTCCAAACCATGAACCAAGAGATCATGACCTGAGCCAAAGTCAGACGCTTAACTGACTGAGCCACCCAGGTGTCCCTGTGTGCTTCTTGATGTATTAAATTGGGCTAAATTCCCAGGTGAAGATCAAAGATGGGCTTCTATGTTGATCATATTTAGGCAAGCTTTGCTAAATATCTAAGGTACACGTAAGAACTTCATTAAAGAGAAAGATCCTCTATCGCCAAGCCACTGGATAATCTAACAACTGAGAATCAAATTCCTCACCCTAACAACTGAACCTTACACAGAAAGTACTGAGTTCGGCATGCTACCAGTGAATGATCCCAATATTTACTTTCAAATTACACAGTAAACCCTGCCACTTGTTCACAAAGATTAGTCAATTTTTATCCTTAGGTAAAACAATATATTGTTCAGAGATAAAACTATAACTTGTTTTTTGTACATACATGATTTTATAGCACCTTCAGAATAGCCTATCAAGTGGACATGGTTTTCATTCCCATTTTACAAATAAGGAAACAAACACAGAGAGGTTAAGGAACAGATAAAAGATCTCCAGCTGTTAAGGAGCAGAGCCTAGAATTAAACCCAGGATTATGTGCTTCCAAAACTCTTAACTTCATCTCAATGTTACACTGCGTCTCATGTTTGTTTTTGAAAAAGGTTAAATCAACTTTGGCAATTTCCTTTTAGTAGGTACTAAGCATTGCTAATTCAGATTTCTGCCTTATGCAGGAAGAATTAAAGGAAAAAAAAGTGGGATGCAGTCTGCCAGCTGAGACAAAAGTCTGCTTCCTAAGACAGCCCTAACTCTCCTGTGGGAGGCAGCTGCAGCAAGAGCTCTGGAGTCAGACAATGGGAGTCCACCACTTTCTAGCTGTGTGACCTTGAACAAGTCACTTAATCTCTCTGTCCTTCAGTTTTCTCATCAGTAAAACAAGGGCAGTAATAGAAATGAACTCAATGTTCTTGGGGGTTAAATAACTTAAAAGAATGTTTTTGCGCATTGTACATGCTTGTATTTAGAGGGTTTTTGCACATTTTACACGCTGGATAATTCTCAGCTCCTCATACGATTAATAAGCTGCCTGAACTAAGTTTAGTGTTCATACATAAACATCAGGAGGCACAACTAACATGCCTATTATTTAGATATTCAGAAAGCTACTTTGCCTTGAAAAGATGATCAAGGGGCGCCCGGGGGGCTCAGTCGGTTAAGCCTGACTTTGCTCAGGTCATGATCTCACTGCTTGTGGGCTTGAGCCTGGCTTCAGGCTCTGTGCTGACAGCACCGAGCCTGGAGCCTACTTGGATTCTGTCTCCCTCTCTCTGCCCCTCCCCTGCTCGCACTCTCTCTCTCTCAAAAATAAATAAACATTAAAAAGAAAGAAAAAAAAGATGATCAAAAGCCCTCCCATGGCACAGACTGCTGTATGTCAAGGCCCAGGGTATCCTTCTCAAACGAAATAGCTTTGTCACTGGCTGACTGAAAATACAGTATGAGTTCCTCTACATTACCTCACCTCCAAGTTACACACACGCTCCAAAATTAATTTTAAATGAAAAGGTTAACTATTGTTTGGGTTCTCAAGTAGTTAGCAACGCATCCTCTCTGGCGAGAAGCATGGCCACCTTGCAAACCGTGCAACTAATTTGCTCTAAATCACGTTCTCTAAAAGTGTTTCTTCGCAGCTTGCATTTCAGTTACTTGGTGTCCCCAATTGTTGTTGTCCCAGAACAAAAGCCTAATTGCTGCTGCTACAATACAGCCCTTTTTCTGAGATCATCATGAAGCCCTCGGAGCAAACAAGAGAGGGAGTTCTCATGAGCAGCAAGCACTGCATCCAAATTCCTGCACTCCAAAGGCCAACACGAGCCAAATTATCGGAGACTCGAGCCCCTTGCTTATATCTACACTTCCCTGCAAATAGCTGTCTCGCGAATACTTCAGAGCCCTTTAGGACACATGTGTTTTCCTGCCCGGACGAGTTCCGAAAAACTCGGGGCCCCTTTCTCCCACCCGCGCAGCGTGAACAAGCGCCGGGCAGCAGCCCCGCCTGGGCGCGATTTTGTCGCGGTGGGGTCGTGGCCGGGCGCCCCCGGGCCCCGCAGGGCGAGGCTCGGGACGGAACGTCCCACCAGGCCCAACCCGGAGCCCCCGGGCGCGGGCGGGAGCCCCACCTTCTCGGCCCCTGAGGGACCGGCGCCGTGCGCTCGCATCCCGGGCTGGCACGCAAACCCCCGAACGGCGGCCCCGCGGAGGGATCAGGGACTCACGCGCTCTCTCGGGCTGTCGGGGGCCTCTCCCCGGCCGGCTCCCGGCCCCGCGGGCTCTGAGAGTGCGAGGCTCCCATGGCTCGGAGCTCTGCGCCCCGGCTGCGCCGGCCCGAGCTCCGCGGCGCGCCGGCTCGACCCGGACCCTGGGCGGGGAGGAGGCGGCGGGGCGGGGGAGGAAGGGTGGGGCGGAGGGGCGGGCGGGTGGTGTGGAGCCCTGCCTCAGGGTCCCGGCCGCCGGGAAAGCCGGCTAAAGGGCGTTGCTCTAGACGCCGCCAACTTCGCCGCCAATTGCAGGGCTCGGCCTGCGCCGCGGCTCGGGACGCACGCCCCGCGACGCCGCGGGGAGATGCTGAGCTGCCGGAGGGGCTCGGGTCGCGGGCTCCGCACTCCCAGCCCGGGAGCCGCTTGGCGGCAGAGGAAAACAGGTGGAGTGGGTGGGGGCCTGGGCGCGCCCCCGGGTCCCCACGGACGGGGAGACGTCGCTGTTTCTGCCTTTCCGGCCCGGGGCGCTCGGCGGCGCCTGGCTAGCCCCTGCTCGAGGCTAACAGGGAAGAGGCTCTGCGGGGAAGCACCGATAGGGGGCGGTGTGTGTCGGGATCCTGAGACCGAGGCTGCCTTTCCGCACGGCACCGCTCCCCCGCAGCAACTTCTTCGGAGACTGAGACGGGGGCTGAGCTGTGCAGAAAAACGGGTTCATCCTGGTTGTGCCTCCGTCTAGCTGGGACACATAACTGCACCCTATGCGAGTCATCTGTAAAATGAGGTTGTATGTTCATTTTTACCTCTAATGACCCTTCTGGTTCTGACATTCAGTTTAGAATGAATTCTCTTCCTAATGCTGGCTTAGGGAAAAATGCACCCTATCCCTCCCACTGCGCCTGTGACCCACCTAATGACACACCTAGTAACTCCCTTTGCATAATATTTCATGCCCTTTCTCATCCATTCCCACCTCCTACATCCCTCCTCTCCAGCCATCTCTCCTCCATCCCAGAGTTTTGTTTTGTTTTAAAACAAAGATTGGAATGCCCTTTTGTGCTAACACCTATTTATCCTGCCAGACCAACTCATACCTTCCTTCTGTAACTCTATGCTGCATCCCGATAGTACATCTTTTTTTGTTGTTTTGTTTTTTGGTTTTTGTTATTGCCGGTCTCTTTCACTAGAATGTAAACTCTGTGAAGACAGAGAATTTGGTTTTTCACTGTTGCCCCATCACTGCCTGGTGCATAGTAGACATTAATAATTGTCGATAAATGCATTCATCCTACACTCATTTGATCGTTTTCCTCCCCAGTGTTCCTACACCATGTGTTAATTCCTCTAACATAGCACTTACCAATCTTATTTTATAATTATTTGTCTTTCCACTAGAATATGAGTTCTGTAATGACAAGAACCCTTTCTTATCTCTGTATGCAAGCTTAGTGCCTGGCACAGTGCCTCTGTCCTGGCATATATACGATAAGTATTTGCTGAATGAATGAATGAGTGAGTGAGCGAGCCAGTGGCAACGCACACAGAATGGTGTTCAATATCAACTTAATTCTTGACTCGAAGCTTTAGGCAATGAAGATGTATGTGCCTACATTTTAATGTTTCCAGAAAGGGTTAGAAAACTCATACTAGAGACTTAATATTTACAATAGATCTCTCTCTCTCTTTTTATGTCTAATTTTTATTTCCTGTTTATACATTATCTACACTCTACTATAGCCGGAGAGTTCCTAGAGTTCAGGATGCTGCCACACTGTAGGCATATACAAACAGAGTCTTTGGGGGTGGGAAAATAAACATTAATTAGTAAAAGTGTAGTGAGACTAGGAACTGAGACAGGGGGAGGGGAGGAGGATTTCAAATAGCTGTAGAAAAGTTGACTTTTGGCAGATGATTAAAAAAAAAAAGCTCACATTCTTCACACATCCTGTCTGTAATACCTTGGCACTGAGATTGAAGTGCCACTGATAACACAAACATAACCCTGTCAGAGCTGTGGTCCCTTTCAGAGGAACACTCAGCCTCTCCTGGTAAGAAAGGTCTTTATTCCCAGTGGATCATTCTAAGGGAAAAATGGGAGGGGGGGGGGGGGGACACGCAACAGGCGGGGCAGGGAAGGAGGGGAAAGCTTTCTTTCTACTGGGTAGACAAGATGGGCTGTTGGGAAAAGTTTTATTATTATCAGTGGAGAAAGGCACAGGGTAGCATCACTAAAATGGTTTAAAAGAAAAGGAAATATGTGACGTCCACACCCTATTGTGATGCAGAGAAACCGAGACAATGAGGAGAAACAGTGTCTGCAAAATAATGTGAAAGTTTGTGTCTACCAGTGGGGCCCAGAGACATGGCCAATACAGAGACATGGGCAGCTGGGGCTCTAGACCCAGGGGAGTGAAGACAGTGAAGGCGAAGTCTTATCTTTGGAAAATAAACTTATGAAGGCTTTTCAGGGAAAATGCCCAGGATAGACCGGAGAGATCCAAACATTCCTCTTCCCCGCAACATTTAATGATTGGCTCTTCTCACAGAAGCAAAGCCAGGGTCTATTTCCTCATCTCAGAGACTGGCTGCAGATCTCCAACAAAGGAATAGGCTATGGGATATGTAAAGATCCTCTGCTTCATGTCTCTTTGTTTAAAATCCTTCTTGCTTTTTATCTTTCAATTAGAACACAAAATTTAAAAGCTCAGCATCCCTGAGCGCCTGGGTGGCTCAGTCAGTTAAGCGTCTGACTTCTGCTCAGGGCACAATCTCACAGTCCGTGGGTTCCAGCCCCGCGTGGGGCTCTGTGCTGACAGCTCAGAGCCTGGAGGGTGCTTCAGATTCTGTGCCTCCCTCTCTCTCTCAAATATAAATAAACATCAAAAGCTCAGCATCCCTAATGAAGACATAGAATTGTTACCATGCAATCAAGAGTTCTTCTCCGAGGAAAATTAGTGAAGAAATGCAACCACCTCCTCTCCCTCAGTGTGGTTCTGAAGTTGTGAGCTCAAAGGCCACTCATAAGTGGTGGACAACCTTGCTGTCATCTGACCTATTGACTGAGCAAGTAATGCCAGTTCTGGGGCTCCCAACTATTCATACAGCTGAGGAGTTGTTCTTCAAGAGGAGGGCAGGAAGATAACAGCTGGACACCACTTGCTGTTGCATTTGATAGGGAATAAAGGAAGAATAGAACCTTCTGACTGTTTTATGGTGTCTGTAGTTTCTGCCTAAAGTGACCAAAGAAGAAGAAAGGGATGAGGAGAGGAGGGAGGCAGCCTGCATTTTGTAGTCCCTGGGTTCAGCAGTTCAGACTGCTGAACATGATGGCCAGCTGGGATCAAAGGAGATATGCAGCCTGTGATGGAGTCTTGGAGGGGTAATATTTGATATCCAGTGTTATAGTTTCCATTTTGCATTATAATTCTGTCAGTAGGCATTTTTTAAACATTGGAAAACAAGAAAGAAAATTTAAGAAACTGAAATTTATGATTGTCACCTAGATTGCAAAATACACTCTTCAGTGTCAAACCCTACCGCCAGAATGCTACTTGTGCTCAGTAGAAGGATGCGAGCTAACATTTATTGGATACCTAGGACGTTGCTTGGTGGTTGATGAAAGTAAGCACATTTAGTCCTCGTAACACAGAGAAATGATAACAATAGTAGGTAATAGTTTTTTAAGTACTTTTTATGTACTAGACTGTTCTAAGTGCTTTAGGTTTACTAATTCATTTAATGTTCATTACATTACAACGTTTATAGGCACTTTTAGTATCTTCAATTTACAAATGAGTAAAGTGATGCATGGACACTTTAACATGCAACACAGCTACAAAATGGCAGAGCTAGGACTAGAACCCAGGTAGGTTAACTCCAGAGTTATAACATAGAGCTTAGCCTCTATGCTGTATTTCCTTAATTTTTATGCTGTGCACCCCATTTTATTTTATTTTTTAAGGTTTATTTATTTATTTTGAGAGAGAGAAACAGAGCATGAGAGCAGCGGAGGGGGAGAGGGAGAGAGAAAGAATCCCAAGCAGGCTCCATCCGCACTGTCATCACAGAGCCTGATGCGGGTCTTGATCTCCTGAACAGTGAGTTCATGACCTGAGCCAAAATCAAGAGTCAGACACTCAATGGATTGAGCTACCCAGGTGCCCCTGTGTACCCCATTTTAAGATGAAGAAACTGAGGCTTTGAGAAGTAAGTACCATAACCAGTATTTAAACCCAGTTCTGTCTTGATCACAAAGCTTATGTTCAACATGGATTTGTCTCCCCAGCAATCCTGCCAAATGAGTAATACCCTTCACAGTAGCCCTCTTTGGAAGTTACATGCTTATCTCAGAGCTGCCCTACCTTTCCATTTTTGGAAGTTATTGAAATGTTAATTTATAAGCCAAAGGATAAAGTTAGGTTTACTACATATTGTTTGTTAGTAAGAGCCACATATTGTTCTTGAAATCAGGTAGTGTAAGTACTCCATCACTGTTCTCCTTTATCAAAATAGTTTTAGCTATTCTAAGTTCTTTGTTTTCCATATAAAAATTTTTTTCTTTTCTTTTTTTTTTTTTTTATTTGAGGGGGTGGGGCTGAGAAAGAGATGGAGAGAGAGAGAATCCCAAGCAGACTCCATACTCAGCATGGAATGTGCTGACCCTGGGATCATGACCTGAGCCATAATCAAGAATCAGACTCTCAACTAACTGAGCCACCCAGGCTCCCCTTCCCATATAAAATTTAAAATAAACTTGTAAACTTTTTAAACAACCTTGTCTGGATTTCCACAAGGATTACACTGAATCTATTGACTAATTTAAGGAAGATCGGTAGTTTAACAACATTGAGACTTCTAATCTATGAACATGGTGTAGCTCTATTTATGTAGCCCTTCTTGAATTTCCCAGAATGTTTTGTAGTTTTCAGTCTTTAGGTCCTGCACATCTTTTGCTAAATTTATTCCGAAATGTTTTATGCTATTTTAGATGGAGAAATAAAACTGATTATTGTATATTGTATCCTGCTATCTAGCTAAATTCATTATTACTACTTTTTTTAAGATTAAAAAAAATTTTTTTTAATGTTTATTTATTTTTGAGAGAGAGACAGAGACAGAGACAGAGACAGAGCATGAGTGGGGAAGGGGAAGAGAGAGAGGGAGATACAGAATCTGAAGCAGGCTCCAGGCTCTAAGCTGTCAGCACAGAGCCTGATGTGGGGATTGAACTCATGAACCACGAAATCATGACCTGAGCTGAAGTTGGACACTTAACCGACTGAGTCACGCAGGTGCCCCTCTTCTTTAAATGTTTGATAGAATTCACCAGTGGGGAGCCATCTGAGGCAGAAGGTTTGTCAGAATGTTTTTAAATTCCAAATTTCCTTTCTTTAATGGTCATAGGGCTCTTCAAATATTCTATTTCTTCTTGGCTCAGCTTTGTAATTTATGTCTTTCCCAGAATGTGTCCATCTCACCTAAATGGTCACATTTAATGGCATAAAGATACTCATACTAATAATAATGGAGTGTTCTTCTTTTAATGTCTGAAGGATCTGTAATGGAGTCCTCTCTTTCATTACTGATATGGCAATTTCTTTTTTTTTTTTTCTTGGTCAGTCAGGATTGAGATTTATCAATTTTATCAATTTTTCCAGTGACTAGCTTTTGGTTTTATTAATTTTCCCTTTTTTTCCTGTTCTCTATTTCATTTATTTTTGTTTTATCGTTATTATTTCCTTCCTTCTGATTGCTTTGGGTTTAATTTGCTTCTTTTTCTAGTATTTTTAATTAAAAAAATTTTTTTAATGTTTCTTTATTTAAAGGGAGAGAGAGAGACAGAGTGTGAGAGGGGGAGAGGCAGAGAGAGGGAGACACAGAATCTGAAGCAGGCTCCAGGCTCTGAGCTGTCAGCACAGAGCCCAATGCAAGGCTCCAACTCATGAACTGCAATATCATGTCCTGAGCCAAAGTCAGATGCTTAACTGACTGAGCCACCCAGGCACCCCTTCTTTTTCTAGTTGGAGAAAGGTGGAAACATAGACGGAAAGGTGGGAAATTGATTTAAGAGCTTTCTTCTTTTATCTTAGAGGCATTCAAAGCTATAATTTATTTCCCTCTAGGTGCTACTTAGCACATCCCACAAAGTTTGATATGTTGTATTTTCATTATCATTCAGTACCAAATATTTTCTAACCTCTTGTAATTTCTTCTTCAACCCATTGAATATTTACAGTATGAGTATTTATAGTATTAATATTAACATAGTATTAATATAGTATATAATATAGTATTATAGTATATAATATAGTATTAATATTTATAGTATATAGTATTTATAGTATTGTTTAGTTTCCAAATATTTATTATTTTCCTAGTTATCTTAGTTTCTAATTTAATTTAATTATTGTCAGAGAACAAACTTTTAAAATTTACTGAAACTTGTTTATGGTCCAGAATATGATCTATCCTGGTAAACATATCACATGTACTTGAAAAGAATGTGCATTTTGCTGTTGTTGGGTGAAGTGTTCTCTAAATATCAATTAGGTCAAGGTGGTTGATAGTGTTGTTAACAGTTTCTTCTTTGATGATTTTTCTTTGTTTATCAATTTCTGAGAAATAATATAATCTCCAGTTATGATTACATATTTCTTCTTTTAATTCTGTCAACTTTTGCTTCATATATTTTGAAGCTGTTATTGAACACAGGCAAATTTGCAATTTTTCTTTTCTTTTTTTTTTTTTTTTTTTTGAGAGAGAGGGAGAGAGCCGAGTGCACACACACTGGGGAGAGACAGAGAGAGAGGGAGACAGAGAATCTTAAGCAAGATCCATCCGAAGTGCGGAGCGCGACATGGGCTCCATCTCACGAATCTCGAGACCATGACCTGAGCCGAAATTAAGAGTCAGACACTTAACCGATTGAGTCACCCAGGCACCCGAGTGATTTTTATGCCACCTTGACTAAAACTTTTATTGCTCTGAAGAGCTCTTTATCTCTGGCCATACATTTTGTTTAGAAATCTATTTTGTTTGATACTAATATAGCCACTCCAGCCTTCTCCTGCTTACTGTTTACATGACATATCATTTTCTATCCATTTTTGATCTATCTCTGTCTTTGTATTTAAAGTATGTCTATTTGTTCTTTTTAATAGACTTTATTTTTAAGAGCAGTTTTAGGTCCACAGTTAAATTGAGCAGAAAGTATAGAGAGTTCCCATGTACCTCCTGCCTCCAGACACACACCCTCTCCCCAATACCAACATCCCATACCAGAGTGGTACACATATTACAACCAACACTGACATCATTATCCCCCAAAGTCCACAGTTTATATTGGGATTCACACTTGGTATGGTACATTCTATGAGTTTTAACAAACATATAATAACAAAAATCCACTATTCTAGTATCATACAGAATAGCCTCACTCCTCTAAAAACCTGCTGTGCTCTGCGTATTCATCCTTCCCCCCACCCCATTCCCTGGCCACTAGATATTTTTACTGTTTTTATAGTTTTGCCTTTTCCAGAACGTCATAATGGAGTCATACTGTATGTAGCCTTTTCAGCCTGGCTTGTATCACTTAGTAAAATGCATTTAAGCTTTCTGTGTGTCTTTTTGTGGCTTGATAACTCATTTCCTTTCAGCCCTGAATAATATTCCTTCTCTGGACATCTCCATTCACCTATTAAAGGACATTTTGGTTACTTTGGGAATTTTTGGCAATTAAGAATAAAGCTGCTATCAACATCATGTGAAGATTTTTGTACGAAAGTTTTCAGCTGATTTGGGTAAATGTCAAGGAATGTAATCACTGGCTTTATATGGTGAGAGTATGTTTAGTTTTGTAAGAACCCACCAAGGTATCTTCCAAAGTGGCTGTACTACTTTGCCCTCCCACCAGCGATGAGTGAGACTTCCTGTGGCTCCACATCCTCACCAGCATCTGGTGTCACGAGTGGTGGGAATTTTTGCCATTCTAACAGGTGTGAAATCAATGGTACCTCCTTGTTTTAATTTGTAGTCTCCTAATGACATACGATGTAGCATATCTTTCATATGTGTATTCGCCATCGATACAACCTTTTCAGTGAGATGCTGCATTTGGCTTTTTAATTCATTGAAAAACAATCGTCAATTTTAATTTTCTGAGTGGAGTGTTTAGGTTATCAACATTTAATGTAATTATGGATATGATTGGGTGAGGCCTATCATTTTATATTTTTGCTTTCTATTTTTCTCTTTTGACATTTGCTTATCCATTTCCCATTTCCTGCCTTTTTTTATTTCTTTAATATTTTATAAATTATTCCATTTTAGTTTTATTGATGGCTTTTTAGCTAGTGTTCGCATTCTTATTTTAGTGGCTGACCTATAAATTACAAAATCCATCCTTAACTTTTCATAGCCCATTTAAAATTAACAATGTACTGGGACACCTGGGTGGCTCAGTCGGTTAAGCATCTGACTTCAGCTCAGGTCATGATCTCACAGTTCATGGGTTTGAGCTCCTCGTTGGGTTCTGTGCTGACAGCTTAGAGCCTGGAGCCTGGAGCCTGCTTTGGATTTTGTGTCTTCCTCTCTCTCTGCCTGCACCCCCCCCCCACCTCCCCACTTGCCCTCTGTCTCTGTCTCTCTCCCTCTCTCAAAAATAAATAAATAAACTTATTTAAAAACTCTTTAAAAAATAAAGTTAACAGTTACTTCTTCATATACATTCTAGAGATGAAAAGTGCAATTTCTGAAAAAAAAATTGAGCAGATGGATTCAACATCCAAATAGATACATTAAATGAAAGAATAAGTAAACTTTAAGATGGACCAACAAAAATTACTCAAGATGAGTAACAGGCAAAGACCAAAAATAAAATGAATAAAATCTTAGGGACTTGTTAGATGATATAAACAGTAAACATACATGGATTCCCAGAAGGAGAGAAGAGAATGCAGTGGAGGAAATATTTGAAGAAATGATCACCAAACTCCTCCCAACGGTAATAAAAGTCAGAAATTTGCAGACACAAGATGCTGGAAAAACACCAAGTAAAATAAACATAAGGTAAAAGTAACATAAAAGTCTACTCTAATCACATCCTGGTCAAAATGTTATAAACCTCGAAAGCAGAAAGAGAGCAACACATAAAAAGGGATTTCCATTTGGTTCTTTTTTATTGCTTCAATTTCTCTGCTGAAACTTTCCATTTATCTCCTGAGATTTTGATTCACTGAAAACAAGCATTTTTCCTTAATTTTCTTTGCTTCATGGAAGATGGCGATAAAGTCTTTTAAAACTACAAAACACTTACACATCCTTGCCTTCGAAATTCCAACATCTTATTCATCTCCAGGTTAGATGCGATTGACTTCTAAGAGGTGTTTTGTGTTCCCGGCTCTTCATCTGTCAGGTAACACTGGACTGCATCTTGGACATCATAAATGCTAAGTTGCAGGGATTTCAGATTCCATTCTTTTTCTCTGATGAGAGTTGTTTTTCCGTTGTTTCAGCAAATGATTTTCTCACAGGGCTTACACTGCAAACTGTTTCTCAGGTAACAGCTCCAGTCCGGGTGTAGATCTTTTTGTCTGGCTGAGCTGCTTTGAGTGTGTTCTGTGCATGTCTGGTTCAGGGGTTAATCAGAAATTTAATTTGGGGATCCTCTTTCTGACGGTTTCCTTTCTGGGTTCCCCCACCTTTTCAGCATTCATGATTTTCGGACTTGACCCTTCTTACTCCCTAAAACAGCAAGACTGTAGAGTTTTTCAGTCTTCAGTCTTGTGTTACACAAGCCACTATGTGAACTACACTGAGCCCCAGGCTAAAAGCCATGGTGGCAGAGGACTTTCTCCTGTGACTCCTCATCTCCTCTCCTTCAAGCTGACATGCAACACCACAACCTATTTATTTCTGTTTTCTCTTCAGTACCTCCAGGTAGTCACTTTATATATCATGTCCAGGTTGTAGAGTTATTTTCTGCAAGAATGATCTTTATACCCAGAATAGTCCATAATATCCAGAGATAAGAACCCATATATTGTTCTTATGAAATGGTAATACTCAGCTTTACCACCCACTTTACTCATCACAGTTGTCCTGAGTGACCCCAGTTTCAAAAGTCAAATCTACCTCCACAGGATGAAGATTCATTTAGAATACTGAAAATAAGGGCGCCTGGGTGGCTCAGTCAGCTGACTGTCCAACTTCGGCTCAAGTCACGATCTCATAGTTCATGGGTTCGAGTCCCACAATGGGCTCACTGCTGTCGGCAGTGTAGAGTTTGCTTCGGATCCTCTGTTCCCCTCTCTCTGCCCCTCCCCCACTGTGCGAGCACATGCATGCTCTCTCTCTCTCTCTCAAAAATAAATAAAACATTAAAAAAAAAAAAGAATACTGAAGATAATTTGCTATGTGCCCTGAAGACAATTTTAAGGGATAGGACCAAAGGAGTTGAGCAATGGAAGCATCATTGCATAATTGCAGTACGTCTGTAATATCTTAAGGTGACAGAGGCTAATATTTCCTAATATCTGTTCTTCTCTTTTAGTAAAACAAACAAAGAGAAAACCACCTGGTTTTTGGCTATTATGAATGAAAGCTACATTTCCCTATTACACGTCTCTATTACATGTAGATATGGCCATGTAACTAAGTTTTGGTCAATGGGATAAAAATAGAAGTGTCAAGTTCAGCTTCCATGAAGCATCATTAATGGGGAGTGTGAAGGTACTACAGTCTGAATGCTTGTGTCCCCCTCAAATTCATGTGTCAAATAGTCCCCAAGAGTGACGGTATTAGGAGATGGAGGCTTTGGGTGCTACTTAAATCATGAGGGTGGAGCCCTCATGAACGACATCAGTGCCCTTACAATGACATTGACTCCAGAGAGATCCCTTGCCCTTCCACACTTTGAGGACAATAGCCAGAAAGCACCGGCTATGAACCAGGAAGAGAGCCCTCACCAGAGTGCAACTATGCCAGCGTCCTGATCTTGGACTTCCAGCCTCCAAAACTATGAGAAATAAATGTATAAGCTACAGTGTCTGTGGTATTTTGTGATAGCAGCCCAAATAGACTCTTTACCTTGCTGGCTGGGATATTGAGGGGCTAGCTGAATTCATGCGGCCACACTTCATCTTGAGGTTGAAGGAGCCTGGATCCATCACATCATGGAGCCTCTAAGCCTGCTGTACAGATTTTTTTTTTTTATGTGAGAAAAAAAAACTTACATATTGCTTAGCTACTATTATTTTGGATTTCTGTAAACCTCAGCCAAAGGAAATCCTAATTAATATTCTGGTCCTTAAATTGCAGAGAAAAACAGTCCTATTATCTTGTACTCAAACTGGAAGAACTGTATTACTTAGTGGCCCTGTCAGCAATTATTCCACCTACTCTTTAATTTTTTTTAATGTTTATTTATTTTTGAGAGACAGAGAGACAGAGCGTGAGCAGGGGAGGGGCAGAGAGAGAGGGAGACACAGAATCTGAAGCAGGCTCCAGGCTCTGAGCTGTCAGCACAGAGCCAGATGTGGGGCTCAAACTCATAGACTGTGAGATCATGACCTGGGCCAAAGTCGGACACCCAACCGAGCCACCCAGGCACCCCTATTTCACCTATTCTTTAGATAAAGAGTGTGGACAGAGGTGCCTGGGTGGCTCAGTCAGTTGAGTGTCCAACTCTTGATTTCGGCTCAGGTCATAGTCCCAGAATCGTAGGATCCATGCTCAGCATGGAACCTACTTAAGATTCTCTCTCTCTCTCTCTCTCTCTCTCTCTCTCTCTCTCTCTCTCTCTCCTCTCTCTCTTTCTCTCTCTTTCTCTCTCTTTCTCTCTCTCTCCTTCTGCCCCTCTCCCCTGTTCTCACTCTCTCTCTCTCTCTCTCTCAAAAAAAAAAAAAAAAAAAAAAGACTGTATATAAATTAGCCCCTAACCCTAATACTTCTCAGGCCTGAAGTTCAGCTCCTGCTGAATGTATCCATAAAACCTACCCCCAGCCATCATTGCCCCCCATGCGAATCTATGCCCTATCCCAAATAAACTTCCTCCAACTGAAGGTTTCCATTCTCTTCTCCCTCAGTCTTGCCCTGAGTGATTTATTCATTCATGCATTCATTCATTCATTCACCAAATACATACAAACACCTACCTTGATGTCTATCTCAATTTGAATTCATCTTCACAAAAATGTTGCACAAGGTGACAGTTGCCCGAGGCCTGCCACCAGCCTCCAGTGACCACATTGACCCTAATTCCACCCCACATCATTGTTATGGCACTGCCTAAACATAACAAAAAAGTCAAAACCAAGAGACTGATTCCTGGAACAGAGCTGGAAAGGACCCTGGGCGTCATCTAGCTTTTCCTTCTTATATTAATACACGTGAGCCAAGGCCCTGACCCACTTGAGATTTGCCCAAGGTCACAGAGACCGTGCCAGAGATGCAGCCAGGACTCAGAGTTCCCCACCCCATCCAGGCCTTTGTTTTTTCCTCCCTTCTCGTTTCCTTCATGCATACTTAATCCAAATATGAAGATTACATATCTGTTACTTTGATTAGAAAATATAAAAATGTTACCTTAAAAACCATCCTTATACTCAGTGTCAAGGAAATAAATTACCTTTGGTGATTTGTCTTTGAATTTATTCTCAGCTTACTCTGAAGAGTGAACATGCCAGCAACCCAGACCAGGACCTTTGCCCGGGCTGGAGCCATTAGCACTGAAGAAAATTAAGTCAGGTGAAAGTCACATGCTTCCTTACAAGGTAGGTTTTCAGTTAGTTTCCAGCCAAATGCCTTTTGCCTAAGGCTAATTCTCAGAAATTCTTCCACAATTCCACCACTGTGTGTATGACTGTTCTCTTACACTTTGTGCTAGCAAAGCTGAATTCTGGCACAAACACACACACACACACACACACACACACACACACACACAGAGTCTTTGTTTCCCTGCTTCAAGGTGATACAACTGTCATCTATAATAAGTGGGCAGTTCCCAGAAGAAAGCTTGTGCTTCAGATCTGTGACACTGCCCTCCTCCTGTGGAAACAGCTGCCAACTTCACAATTTCAATCTGTATTCTCCGGGACAACAAGGAAAGCACTTAAAAAAAAAAAAAACCCACAAAAAAAACCCTACTTGTCAATTCTATGCCTACATAATGGTTCAGGGACTATATACCTACATAATAGTTCAGTGTGCTTTCTATTGATTTTGTTTGGGAAGCAGGATATTTTTTGTGCCCTGGCATTGTCTTCAGAGACAGAACCTGCCTGGCCTATAATTCAAACGTCCTGGACTCAGTAACCTCAAGTGTCTTCTTGGAACATTAACCCTTGGTACTTTTTTGGATCTTATCTAATTCTGGGGTAGTGACCTGGAGCAAACTGTGGATATTTATTTACTTTTTTTTTTTAACGTTTATTTATTTATTTTGAGAGAGCTAGAGACAACACAAGTAGGGGAGGGGCAGAGAGAGAGGGAGAGAGAGAGAATCCCAAGCAGGCTCTGCACTGCCAGCACAGAACCCAATGCAGGGCTCAAACCCACGAAACTGTGAGATCATGACCTGAGCCGAAACCAAGAGCCGCATGCTTAACCAACTAAGCCACCCAGGCACCCCTGGGTATTTATTTTTAAGCGATCTCTACACCCAACACAGTGCTCAAACTCACAACCCAAAAAAAAACTAGAAGGTTGGCAAGAGTACTGACTGCCTGGGTTCAAGGAAGTGCTTTAATTTGTGAGCATTAAATTTGGAATTAAAAATCAGTATGATAGTTTGTTGTACAAGAATAGCAGCATGAATATTAAAAAAAAATGTGACTGTTTTCTGGCTGAGCAAACCAACAGGATGTATGGAGCCCAAAAATGCTGCAAAGCAGAAGCAAACATTCAAAGGAAATCTCTAAAGAGAGACAAAGTAAATATAAAATGTTCTTTGGCTTAGAAGTTAAGACTGTCCTTAGAGGTCATGTCAGGACCTTGATTATTTATCTTTGGATATTTGTGAGCCAGACAGAGCTGCCAAGTTACAAGAATAAAACAGGCTTTTACCCATAAGCAGGTTAAATGAAAGGAAGATTGAGTGCACGTACACCAAAACATCAGGGCCACTCTTTCCTCAAGAAGTCTGAAAGTGTTTCACCTTGCTACAGAGAAAGACCAGAACTGCCCCAGCATGATTCTGAACCTGCAGGTGAAAAATCCAGGGGTGCCCATGGGAATTGGGATGGAAGAAAATAAAAAGATCACACCTAGCCAGATGTAGTATATGCACTGATCAGTGGGGAGGGCTGTTGTTTACTTTTTACCATGTTCCAGGGAAGCATGGGTGGTAATCAGATCAGGATTTGGTTTGGGTGGTCTTAGCTTTGAAGTTTTCAACTTTCTTGCCTGTGCTCACAAGTTTTTTGTCTCCATGCAACTCAGTGATCCACACTGCTATTGATACTATAACCATTTTCTTCAGCATCTGGGATTGGGCAGCACAAGTGGAAGCTATAGACTCCATCATTTGGCTCCTCAGCCCCTCCATGAAGAGTTCCTGGGAGGAAGGGACTGATTGTACCTCTAGGACAGAGCAGGGCATAAGATGATCAGTGCAAGAAGGGAAACAGAGGTGTGAGCAAGATGGAATGAACATGAGAAACATAATACCTGGCTTGCCTGGATCAAAGCATGCTGAAGAACAATCCTAGGGCACAACAGATGAAAGGTGCCAACGGGATCATCAGATTCCAAATTCCACCTGACTCAGGAATCCTCTGCTTGAGAATCCTGACCAGTGGTCAGCCAGCTTCTGTTTGGAATTTTCAAAGATATTTCTGGTAGGCACAGAATTGTAGCACTCCGATCCCTTTCCAAGAAAGGACTTAGCAACCCAGCTTCAAGGAATGTGGTTAGCTGATAACCTCCAGCTGTTAGTGCCTTCAGGGTTTGCCTCAGCTTTGGAGCTGAGATCAGTTTTTCCCTGGAGTCCCCAGCCAATGCCTGAGCAAGGTGGTAGTATAAAGGCCTGACCATTTCTGCCCAACATGGCACTCCTCTAGTGGACAACGTTTGCTCTGGAACCCCCTCAGCGGCCTGGCAGAGACTTAGTCAGAACTGTACGACAGTCTGAAGGCTTTCCTGCCCGATCTTGCTTTCTCTCTTTTTCCTTTCCAAGTGTTACTCTTCAATAAAGCACAGGGGATTTTTTTTTTTAGGGCATAAGTTATTATTATTATTTTTTTATTTTTTGTTAAAACTCTACCCCCAACATGGGACTCGAACTCATGACCCTGAGATTAAGAGTCATATGCTCTAGGGGCACCTGGGTGGCTCAGTCGGTTAAGTCTCCAACTTTGGCTCTGGTCATGATCTTGCGGTTCATGAGTTCGAGGCCTGTGTCAGGCTCTGTGCTGACAGCTCGGAGCCTGGAGCCTGCTTCAGATTCTGTGTCTCCCCCTCTCTCTCTGCCCCTCCCCCACTTGTGCTTCCTCTCTCTCTCTCTCAAAAATAAATAAACATTAAAAAAAAAGTCATATGCTCTACAGACTGAGCCAGCCAGGTGTCCCAGGCACAAGCTATTCTTTATGATCCCGTAATGGTGGAAACATGACACTACACATTTGTCAAAACCCACAGAATTTTACACCACAAAAAGTGAACCCTAATGTATATACATTAAAGAAAAATCACTCAGGAGGTCAGGGGATCCCAGGATGGAACTGGTAGGACAATCTAAATGTATTACAAATGTATGAAACATCTTTACTTAAAGAGGTTGAGGGGAAAAAGGGGCTGATCTAAGTAACTTTGGAAATGAGTGGAGTAAGACTAACAGCCAAATAAACTATACATAAGCACTGTATTCTGACTGATAAAGTTGTTTCCCATAGGAGCCCATGTTAACAATTCTAATACCACTCTACATGTATATCACAATTGAACAATGAGGTAAATGGATGGCAAATGGTGGGAGCCAGGTTTTTCTGTTGAAGTAGGAAGTTACAGGTAAGCAAAGGGAGGTCTACAAAGAGCCATGTGGTAATAGATTAGAACTGGAGACATCAGTATGAATCCATGTTTGGTTCCATATAGATTACGTATAGAAATATTAATAAATAGGGGCACCTGGGTGGCTCAGTCGGTTGAGTGTCCAACTTCGGCTCAGGTCATCATCTCGCGGTTTGTGAGTTCGAGCCCCACATCGGGCTCTGTGCTGACGGCGCAGAGCCTGGAGCCTGCTTCGGATTCTGTGTGTGTCTCCCTCTCTCTCTACGCCCCCCCCCCCCCACTCACACTCTGTCTCTCTCTCCTTCAAAAATAAATAAACATTAAAAAAAATTAATAAGAAAAGAAATATTAATAAATATGTTTACATACACAGGTTAGTATACACACATATATCTTCCTGCTCTATGAGCTGAGAGGGCGTAAAAGCAACATCATCTCTGTATAACAAGCATGCACAGCACCCAGATCTTGGTTTTCAATTCCATTCTCTAATTAAAGGAACCAGGGCTACTTCTTGGAGAAATGGTTGATTCTAGGACTGAGGCAAGAAATATACAAGATGATCCTGGAACACCTTTTAGTGCCAGAAAGTAAAGAAGTGCTCAAAAAACAAACAAACACGACACCAAAACCCACGCTGATAGAGCTATAACAAAGGGACACAGAAGCCAACTGAAAGACTTCCCAATGGTCAAAGCTGGAACAAGTTGAGAAATGAAATTAAGAAATTAGTGTTGAGGGGCGCCTGGGTGGCTCACTTGGTTAAGCGTTCAACTTCAGCTCAGGTCACGATCTCCTGGTTTGTGAGTTGGAGCCCTGCATCGGGCTCTGTGCTGACAGCTTGGAGCCTGGAGCCTGCTTCGGATTCTGTGTCTCCTCCTCTCTCTGCCCCTCCCCCCCCTCTCAAAAATAAGCAAACATTTAAAAAATTTAAAAAAAAGAAATTAGTGTTGGATTATAACCTGAAGTATGAAATAATTATGTATAAGTTTCTACAATATAAATAAATGATTTAACAAATAAATAAGTAAAAGGACAAATGTTCCATGAAGAAAAATTCCAAATAACTTATGTAGATACTCCAGTCTCAATAAAGTAATGCTTAACTCTCCACTCCTTAAGCATGGACTGTGCATAGTGACTTCCTCCCAAAGAATACAAAACAGAAAGAGGGAAAAAAAGAGTAACTGTACAGTGCAGAAATCTGACAAACACTGCTTCAGCCATGTGATCAAAGTTGACATCAACAGTGATAAGTCATGTTGACAGTATGTACCCCTGTCTTGATGCAAGGAAATGGTACTTCACTTCTGTGGTCTTCCTTCTAAGAACCCATAACCACAGTATAATCATGAGAACAACATAAGACAAATTCCAATTGAGATATTCTACAAAATACTGGATCATTGGTCCTCAAAGCTCTCTGGGTTGTCAAAACCAAGGAAAGTCTGAGAAACTCTCAAACCAAAAGTAACCAGAGGAGTTATAACTACTAAATGCAACGTGGCACCCTGGATGAGATCTTGGAACAGAAATTGGACATTGAGCAAGAACTAAAGAAATCTAAATAAAACACAAACTTTAGTTAATAATTATGTATCAATACTGGAATTGTGACATGGGTTCCACACAAATGTTAAATGTTAATGACAAGAGATTCTGGATGTGAATTATACTGGAACACTCTATACTATCTTCACAAGTTTTTGTAAATCTAAAACTGTTATAAAATGAAAAGGTTACTTTCAAAAACACTCCCTGATATTGTTAAAATTAACTTTCTTATATTTAGCTGACATGATCCTCCTGGTTTTCTCCATCTTCCTCTCCTCCTCCTCCTCCTCCTCCTTCTTCTCTTTCTTCTTTCTTCTTTTTCTTCTTCTTTTTCTTCTTCTTCTTCTTCTTCTTCTTCTTCTTCTTCTCCCCCTCCTCCTCCTCCTCCTCCTCCTCCTCCTCCTCCTCCTTCTTCTTCTTCTTCTTCTCCTTCTCCTTCTCCTCCTCCTCCTCCTCCTCCTCCTCCTTCTCCTCCTTCTCCTTCTCCTCCTTCTCCTTCTCCTCCTCCTCCTCCTCATCCTTCTCCTCCTCCTCCTCCTTCTCCTCCTCGTCCTTCTCCTTCTCCTCCTCCTTCTTCTCCTTCTTCTTTCTTCTTCTTCTTCTTCTTCTTCTTCTTCTTCTTCTTCTTCTCCCTCTCCTCCTCCTCCTCCTCCTCCTCCTCCTCCTCCTCCTCCTCCTTCTCCTCCTTCTCTTTTTTCTCCTTCTCCTTCTCCTCCTTCTTCTACTTGATGATCCTCCTGGTTTTCTCTTTCTCCTCCTCCTCCTCTTCCTCTTCCTCTTCCTCCTCCTCCTCCTCCCCCTTCTTCTTCTTCTTCTTCTTCTTCTTCTTCTTCTTCTTCTTCTTCTCTCTTAATTTTTAACGTTTATTTTTGAGAGGGAGAGAGTGTGTGTGTGTGAGTGGGGAAGGACAGAGACAGAAGGAGACACAGAGCCTGAGGCAGTCTCCAGGCTCTTGAGCCGTCAGCACAGAGCCCAACACTAGGCTCTAATTCAGGAATCACGAGATTGTGACCCGAGCCGAAGTCAGATGCTTAACTGACTGAGCCACCGAGGTGCTCTGACTTGGTTTTCTTCTGAAGTTATTTTTATTTTGCATATTGTCTCATAACCACCTTCACCCATGAGGCCCAAGACCTCATTATTTTTGCCCACAGCAACCTTAGCAAATACCTAGAAAAAAGTCTGGGAATACAGTGAGCACTCAAAAAGATTTATTAGTTGAATGAACAAATACAACTAATACAACTAATACAACTGGTCTATTTTCTTTTACATGATGGTTCTTCAAACATATGGATTTGCATCCCTCCAAGTTTTCTTTACTTTAAGCTGGAAACCTCTAGATTCTTCACTTGTTTTTCACTTGACATAGGCACCTGGTACTGGCACTGGATGATGATACAGTAGTAATAAATTTATTTATTTATTTATTTATTTAGTGCTTTATCATATGCTGTGCACTGTGGTAAGTAAGCACTTTTAAAACAACTTCTCTTTTAGCCACACAAAATTTATGCTTTACAAGTCAGGCATTGTTAGATGATTTCTGGAATGTCATTATTCCTCTTAAAGAATGGCCCTAGATCTGGACTCTACTGACTAGGTGCATTCTGGACAGAGGAACTATCACCCTCTCCAATGTCTTTGTCTATCAACATGACCTATGTGGGGGATAGGTTTGCTGAAGCAGCAGTGAAGCCATGCTTTTATTGTTGTCCTCTAGCCAGTGATCATCATGCTGGTCTGTGATGAGTGAAGGAGCTTGTAGCAGACTGTAAACCAAGCATATCACTCAAGTACACTGTTTAGTTAGCTGGCTTGTTTTCACAGGAAGGCCTTCTCAATGAAGGAAGCTGTGTGTTGATTTATATTCTGATATCAGCCCTTCATCTTGTTGTGGACTGGCACTCTGAGTAGCACTGATCTAAGCCACAATTCTCAGCATTGTTTTCCTGTTCTGTGTTGTAACAGACTCAATATCTAGTGCATTCCTGCTGCCTATCAACTTCTAGCAAATGGAACTACTCAGGGTAGAAATCCCACAAAGAATACTCAAAGATTGTCCAGAAGGAGGGCAGTTGGTGAGAAGGTGTGAGAAGGGTGAGAAGGATGTGAGAGGGTGAAATAGTAGAGAAGTCCTTAGACTGAGTCTATTTTAGTCCTGGATCTCTCATTCGCCAGCTGTTGGTAGGGAAATTCCCCTCTCCAGGTCTCATTTTCCTCATCTGTAAAAGAAGGTGATGGAGCCAGGTAATTGCTTTCAGTTTTTGTGCTCTAGGTTTTAACTCCTTGAGTCAAATGATTTCCACACACAAAATGTCCCTAGGCTATGCTTTTCCACAACTTTTGCGTCGCCATCACATCTGCCACCATTTTGTTTCCCACAATGTTTGCCTGGTGACTGAACAACTGGCCTCAGAAAGGGAATGTCACAGCAATATCCATCAGCCAGGCCCAAAGATAAGAGATTAAGAGTCTAGGGGCTGAAAGGCATCTTCTGCAATATGTGTCTCCCAATGACTGAGCAATGCTTTTGTCAAACAGAGGTGTCAATAAAAGTGGGCCATTAGAATAGTTCTGGAATTTTCTGGTACTGCATGAGGGCTTGGAAGTTACCACTCTGTCCTAACAGCAAGTAAAAAGCTGAACAGACTGAAAAATCAACAACTCTTCTTTGATCCATAAGAAAGGGAAGGACACAGGACAAACCACTGCACCCAAGATTGGAGAGACAGACAGGTGAGTACAGAAAGTCATTGCTTACCAGAGCAGAGATGCATAAGCAGAGACACCATGGAAGCCACTTGGATATCGACAAATTGATTCTAATTATCTATATGAAGAGGCGAAAGACCCAGAATAGCCAACAGGATTTTGAGGGAGAGGAACAAAGTTGTAGAAGTGACATTACTCAACTTCAAGACTTACTATAAAGCTACAGTACTCAAGACAGTGTACTGTCTTTCACTATTGGTGAAAGAACAGACAAATAAATCAATGGAACAGAACAGGGAGCATGGAAATAGGCCCACACACATATAGTCAAAGGAGCAAAGGCAAGACAATGGGCAAAGATAGTCTTTCCAACAAATGGTGCAGGGACAACTGGAACGTCCTTCATAAAACTGACTCAAAATGGATCACAGACCTAAATGTAAAATGCAAAACTATAAAACTTCTCAAAAATAATACAGGAGAAAATATGGATGGCTTTGAGTGTGGAGATGACTTTTTTGATACAATACCAAAGACACAATGAATGAAAGAAATTATTAAAAACTTGGACTCATTAAAATTAAAAATTTTCTGCTCTGTTTGAAAAACACTGTCAAGAGAATGAGAAGATAAGCCACAGACTGAGAGAAAATATATGCAAAGGACAGATCTGATAAAGTTCATTACCTAAAGTTTACGAAAAACTCTTAAAACTGAACAATAAAGAAACAAGCGGAGCGCCTGGGTGGCTCAGTCAGTTAAGTGTCTGACATCGTCTCGGGTCATGATCTCACGGTTTGTGAGTTCGAGCCCCATGTCGGGCTCTGTGGTGACAGCTCGGAGCCTGGAGCCTGCTTCAGATTCTGTGTCTCCCTCTCTCTCTGCCCCTCCCCTGCACATGCTCTGTCTCTCTCTGTCTCAAAAATAAATAATAAACATTAAAAAAAAAAAGAAACAAGCTGATTAAAAAATGGGCCAAAGACTATAACAGGCATTTCAATAAAGAAGCTATGCAGATGGCAAATAAGCATTTGAAAAGATGCTCCACAGACAAATATGATATGATTTCACTCATATGTGGAATTTAAGAAACAAACATGATGAGCATGTTCATTTAAGGCAAACATAGGGGAAGGGAAGCAAAAATAAGATAAAAACAGAGAGGAAAATGGGGCGCCTGGGTGGCGCAGTCGGTTAAGCGTCCGACTTCAGCCAGGTCACGATCTCGCGGTCTGTGAGTTCGAGCCCCGCGTCAGGCTCTGGGCCTCGGAGCCTGGAGCCTGTTTCCGATTCTGTGTCTCCCTCTCTCTCTGACCCTCCCCCGTTCATGCTCTGTCTCTCTCTGTCCCAAAAATAAATAAAAAACGTTGAAAAAAAAAATTAAAAAAAAAAAAAACCAGAGAGGAAAACAAACCATAAGAGACTCTTAAATACAGAGAACAAACTGAGGGCTGCTGGAGGGGTGTTGGGTGGTGGGATGGACTAAATGGGTGATGGGCATTAAGGAGGGCACTTGTTGGGATGAGCACTGGGTGTTATATGTAAGTGATGAATCACTAAATTCTATTCCTGAAATCATCATTACTATAGGTTAACTAACTTGGATTTAAATTAAAAAGATAGAATAGAGAAACAAGATACTCCGCATCATACATCATCAGAGAAATGCAAATTGAAACAGTGAGATACCACTGCACACCAATTAGAACGGTCAAAATCTGGAACACTGACAACACCAAATGCTGGTGAAGATGTGGAGGAACAGGAACTCTCATACATTGCTGGAAGGAATGCAAAATAGGACAACTGCTTTGGAAGATGGTTTGGCAATTTCTCATAAAACTAAACATACTTTTACCATTCACTCTAGCAATTTCACTCCTTGGGATTAATGCAATGGAGTTGAAAACTTATGTCCATAAAAAATGCACACAGATGTTTATAGCATCTTTATTCATAATTGGCAAAGCCTGGAAGCAACCAAGATGTCATTCAGTAGGTGAATGAATAAATAAATTGTGGTAATCCAGATAATGGAATATTATTCAGGGCTAAAAATAAATGAGCTGTGAAACCATGAAAAGACACGGAGGAACCTTAAATGCATATTATTCAGTGAAAGGAGCCAAGGATAAGGCTACATACTATATAATTCCAACCATGGGACATTCTGGAAAAGGCAAAACTCTGGAGACAGTAAAAAGATCAGTGGTTGCCAGTGTAGGGGGATGTGGAGAAGACAAATAGGCATAGTACAGAGGATTTTAGGGCAGTGAAAACACTCAGTATGAGATTATAATGATGGGTATAGATCATTATACATTTGTCCAAACCCATAGATTGTACAACACCAAGAGTGAACCATAAGGTAAACTATGGACTTCGTGTGATTATGATGTGTCAATGTAGGTTCATCTTTGGTAAAAATGGACCATTCTGGTGAATATTGTTGATAATGGGGGAGGCTATGCATGTGTAGGGGCAGGAGGCATATAGGAAATCTCTCTGCCTTCCCCTCAATGTTTTTTGTAACCTTAAATTGTTCTAAAATAAAATCTTTAAAAAATTGTTCTGAAGGAATTCACCTGTGCCTCTATCACTCTCTGTAGTAAGCTGAATAATGACCCCAAAGGTATCAGGTCCCACTCCCTGGAACCTGTAAATGTGACCTTATTTATAAAAATTTTATTTTATTTGCAAATGTAACAAAAGATTTTGAAATGGATAGACTGTCTTGGATTATCTGGGTGGGCCCTAAATGCAATTACAAGAGTCCTTCTAAAAAAGGGAAGCAGAGGAAGATTTCACACACAGAAGAGGAACAGGCAATACGACCACGGAGGCAGATACTGAAGTGATGTGGCCACAAGCTAAGGAGAGTGGCAGCCACCAGAAGCTATTGAAGAAGCATGGCCCTTCAGATATCTCAATTTCTGCCCAGTGATACTGATTTTGGACTTCTGGCCCCCAGAACGGTGAAAGAATAAATTTCTGTTGTTTCAAGCCACCAAGTGTGTGGCCATCTGTTAGAGCAGCCACAGGAAACTTACATAGCCTCTTCCTAAATTTCACCTTCCTTTCATATAGATTTTTCTTTCTGTAATAAACAAAGCCACCCACATGTATCAGTCAGGATCCTGGCAGGTAACACTGCCCAGTTTGAGAGTTTGATAAAGGGACTGTAGGAGCACCTGGGTGGTTCAGTCAGTTAAGTCTCCGACTCAATTTCGGTTCAGGTCATGATCTCAGCTTGTGAGTTCAAGCCCCACGTCGGGCTCTGCGCTGACAGTGCTGGGCCTGCTTGGGATTCTCCTTCTCTCTCTCTCTCTCTGCCCCTCCCCAGCTTGTGCACACGCATGCTCTCTCTCTCTCAAAATAAATAAGCTTAAAAAAAACAAAAGGACTGTATACAAAGGTCTGAGTAGAGTGTGAGAGATCTCCAGAGAGTGTAGTTTCACATAGCTGAACAGTGAGGGAGACTCCAGCACCACTCCAGGCCTAAAGGGTGAGGGAGACAGAGCTGGATGGAGAGAGAGGGCTGACAGGAGCTGTGGCCTTCGGTCAGGGGACACAGTCGGCCCCCAGCAATGCCGCAGCAAACGGGCAGAGGAATAAGCACCTCATATCACTCTCTTCCCTTCCTCTGATTTCCTGCCAGTGGCCTCTGTTGCCTGCACCTAACTGGAAGGGAGCCATTCACATCAGCCTCCTGCACACAGAGAAAAGTGGAGAAGAGTGGAGAGTGGATTTATAAGGGCACATGGAAATATATGGCAACCGCATAACTTTAATCTCTTCCCAAAACCATCCACTTAACAGACTGGTCTTAGCTCTGTGGCCTTGGGCAAGTCACTACTACCCTGAGCTTCCTTCTCTTCATCAGCAAAAGGAAGGATGTAGACTAGGAGGTTTTTACGATCCCTTTCAGCTCTGATGCTCTGGATCCTAGAAGCAGACTAAACCCTTAGCAGGCTAACGCTGACACATGCCTAGAGTCCTGACAGCTGTTTGCTTATTCAGATATCAGCAGGCCCCTCTTTTCCATGACGCACCTCCGCATTTATGCAAGCACGTGTGGGGCATGCCGGTTACTGAGCCGCTGGGAGGAAAGGAGCAGGCTGTGCTCACTCACCATGTGCACGTGTCACAGGCGTGCTGGAACAGGGCAGCCAACGGCGTGCGGCGAGGAGGCAGGGGAGACAGGCAAGCCACTTACCTGATGGCCAGGACGCGGTCAGTGGGCACGTCTGCTTGTCCCTCCAGAAAGCTCCAGGGGGCCCGGGCAGCTGGTGCAGCCCTCAGGCCAGCCTGGCAACATCCCTGGCAGCCCCAGTACGGGGCAGCTGCCAGCAGCCACACACATGGTAATAATTAGCCAGCGAGTCAAACTACAGAAACTTCCAAGGGTCCAGGATGGCCCCACGTTGAACAAGGAACATATACCAAGCCTTCCCCTGCTGCCTTGAGACGTTTTGTTCTGTATTAGGTCTGCTTTTACAACTACTCCTGTCTGCTTCTGTCTCTTTGAAAACTCCTTTGGAAAGGGAGGATGAGGCCAAGGAAGAGAACATCTTCATTAGTCCCTCAGGCCTGCAAGTGTAGGAGGTGCAAACTACCCACCCTCCCCCATCCCCATACACCTTGGGTGGCCCGGGACAAACGACAGATTTCCTCCCTTCTCTTAACCCCACCCATAGTCATTAACTAGGACCCTCCATAACTCCTGATGGGCCCCACAGGAGCACTGGTTTATAGTGTGTGATTTGGGGGTGGGGGGGCCTAACAAGGACCTATACCCCAAATCCTTTTTTTTTTTAAATGTTTATTTATTTTTGAGAGACAGAGAGAGAGAGAGAGCATGAGCAGGGGAGGGGCGGACACAGAGGGAGGCACAGAATCCGAAGCAGACTCCAGGCTCTGTCAGCATGGAGCCCAACATGGGGCTCGAACCCACGAACGGTGAGATCATGCCCTGAGTCTAAGTCAGACACTTAACTGACTGAGCCACCCAGACACTCTGATATCCCCAAATCCTTAAAATCCCTCCCCAAACTGCTAATTCCTAAATTCCATTGTCATCTTGTTTCCAGCAAAACAATTTGATTCTTGTTGCACACACACCCACACTTGAGGAATATGTGTTTCAATGTTGTCCAGTGAGTTAAGGGCCTGAGGAGCTTGCTGGAGGTGAGGAAGGAAGAAGAGTCTGCGTGTGAGGGATATAAGTGGAAGTGGGGCCTCCAGGAAAGACAAAAGGACACACAGAGGGGGGACCTGGGCACTGGGGAACAGCATCACCTATGTCACACTGCTGTCTAGAGCTGCCCCTGCCGAGCCGGTGCTAAAGATGTTTTGTGAGAATTCAGATAATTCAGCAGCTTCTCTATCAAGAACACGTGAGAAGCTTGCACTGCGGACCTCAGACCCTCAGAAAGGGGCTGCCTTTCCAGGGTTGGAGCAGATAGCCACCATGGAATGTGGTTAGGGGATGCCTGGGGGTCTCCCTTCTCCAAAATGCTTCCCCTCCTCACTGCCAGGGTGAGATCTAAGTCTCCCATTAGAGCCAAACCTGCGTATCAATTCATTTATTAATCACTTTCCAGTGGTTGGCTGAAAGTCAAGCACTGGTCAAAGGGAGTTCTGATGGACCACAAAAAGGATTCATTTTAGATACAGGACGCTGAGGGTATGAGGTGCAAAGCAAGGCTCAGTGGGAGGCTGCAGCTGGGACCTTCTCTGTCTTGCAGAAAGTGACAGAGATCCTTGCATAGAAGGAGGGAGGAGGGGCGCCTGGGTGTCTCAGTCAGTTAAGTGTCCAACTCTTGATTTCTGCTCAGGTCATGATCTCATGGGTTTGTGGGTTCAAACCCACCTCAGGGTCTGCACAGTGCAAAGCCTGTTTGGGATTCTCCTTCTCCCTCTCTCTGCCCCTCCCCTGCTCGCTTGCCCTCTCTCTCTCAAAATAAATTAATTAACTTAAAAAAATAAAAAATAAACTAAAATAAAGAAAAGGAGGGAGGAATTCCTGGACACAGGGACTCTGGAGAGAATGGAAACAGGTTCAGATAGCAACCTGCTTGCCGGGCCCTGCCTGAGAGTGTGCTTGCTTAGATGCAATTACTGTGCATCCAGCACCCCGACCCCGGCCTGCCTTTGCATCTTTGACTCCGGTTCTACAAAATGCCTAAGTGCTTCACTAGACCTCATGCTGTGGGTGTTCCTGCTCCCTCCATCCTCTTCCCAACAGCACTCTTCAAACAGACAGAAATGGCCTAAATCAGGGAGGATTAGATCCACTAGAACCAAACTGTGAGATTTAAGCACCATGCGCAAACCAGACGGTCCTGAGTTAGTGCCAACCCTAGCACTTACCAGCTGTGCGTGTGTTTACGCATATTGTTTTCTTCTCTAAACTTTGCATTCTGCATTTGTAAACTGGGGATACGTACAAGTAGTACCTTGATATGCAGTTCTGAGGATTAAGCAAATGAGAAAATGCGTATGAAGCACTTGGCACAGTGCCTGGTTCATAGTAAGTGCTCAATAAATACCAATTATTAATTCATATCTTGCCTACTTTTCCTTCCAGTAAAGGTTGGCAAACTGATGCACATAGCTTTCAAAATCCTTGCAAATTTAATCTAGGCTTAGGCTCTGCACAGATTTGTTCTTTGAAAAAGCCACAAAATTCTTTTGTAATTCATGATCTCTTTACTGGCTTTTTATCTGCTATATTTAGCTCTTAAATTTTATATCTCAGCTTGAAACCCTGAAGCCATTCTTCTAAAAATATAAGTGGTTCAGCCATTGGCATTTGCTCACTGAAAGCACAAGCAATTTTTTTTTCAAAATAACAATAGGTCAGAGGTGGGACTAATTACCATAACTTCTTTTTT
Organism: Panthera onca; assembly: GCF_046562875.1. Taxonomy (NCBI): domain Eukaryota; kingdom Metazoa; phylum Chordata; class Mammalia; order Carnivora; family Felidae; genus Panthera; species Panthera onca. The sequence goes on along the minus strand of NC_138342.1, from coordinate 160,947,900 downwards.
TTTTTTTTTTTTTTTTTTTTTAACGTTTATTTATTTTTGAGACAGAGAGAGACATAGCATGAACGGGGGAGGGGCAGAGAGAGAGGGAGACACAGAATCAGAAGCAGGCTCCAGGCTCTGAGCCATCAGCCCAGAGCCCGATGCGGGGCTCGAACTCACGGACCGCGAGATCATGACCTGAGCTGAAGTCGGACGCTTAACCGACTGAGCCACCCAGGCGCCCCTACACCATAACTTCAAAGATAAATAAATTATACTTCATTTAATCAAAGGATCCAATTTGGCAAGGCCAACCCTAAAGACTAGCTGCTTTAGTTCTACCTCTTTAATCTCTAAGAGAACATCTTAATTCTTTCTCGTAAGTCCTAAGCTGGGACCCTGGTCCTTTCTGGCTGGGGTCCAGGAACAACCCTCTCCCACCCAGCTCACAGTTGAAATTGTTAGTGTCCATTTTATAGCCTCAAACACCAGGTACTTATTTCCAGATGGCCACCCAGCTACCTAAAGTTAACCCAACAACCTCTTTTACACATAATAACATATTTACTGAGTGCATACTCTGTGCCAGACACAGTTCTAAATGCTTTATGTGGACTAAACCACTTAATCATAATAATATCTCTATGAAATTGATACTGTCATTATCATCCCTCTATATGGGATATCGTTATTTTGATAATTTGTCTAAGATGACCTAACTAATATGCGGTGGTACTAGGATTTGAACCCGAGAAGTCTGGCTACAGAGCTGTTCTTTCCCACTAAATCACACCACCTCTGAGGGAAGAAGTAAAGCTTACCAAGGATATAGCTTAAAAATCCTGATTCCACTTTTTCACAGAAGCACCCTTCCTTCCATGGAACATTCTGTCCTGGCCTTGGTCACTCTGTTCCTCCCAGCCTATTCTCTGGGGCATCCTTTGCCCAAAATATGAACAAAACACACAACAATATCCCTCTTATCCCTGTCAAACAGGGCTGCAAAAATATTCAAGGCAGTGTGGCTCAGACTCAGAGGATGGGGTTCCAAATCCACCATCAACCCTAACCAGCTGGGTGCCCTTGAGCAAGTCACTTTATGTCTCTACCTTTAGATGCCCCATCAGCAGAGTGAGGGACCTGCCCAACTGCCTAATTGGGGGGCTTTTGTGGGGACTACATGAGCTAATTGGTGTAATGTGCTTAGCACAGTGCCTGGCTCAGTAGGTAAGCTGTTATCATTAAAAGAGAGCAGTAACACTATTATGATTATTGATCATGCAGTCCATAACTGGGAACAGAGTTGAGAAGGGCACATTCAGAAAAGACTCAGAGGGAGGCCACGTTGTAATATAAGCTTGCCTGTCCCTGCACACGAGGACCGGCTGCCTGAGATGGAAGAGTTCACCTCCAGACCTGGCCGGCACACACCTCCACTGGGTGCCCCAGGGCAGGAGATGATCACTAAGTCGGAGGCAGTGGGGAGGGCCAAGTGAGAGCTTGGACAGGGAAGCTAGAAATCCTCCCGGAAATCAACTCCATCCCACAAGCAGTCATTTTCAGCCCAGACGCATGACTTGTTCCAGTTTAACGGTTCTCAAAATTGTTCTCAAAACTTTCCTTCAGCTGGGCACCCCAACATACAAGTCCATAAAGGTGGAGGTGCTTGGTTGGAAGTAGGAAGAGGAGGCTTCTGGCTGAACTCCTCCCCAAAGGGACCCTGTGTCCCTTCTGAAAGACAATGATAACCTCAGACCACAGTTTGAGAAGCATTAAAAAAAATTTTTTTTTAATGTTTTATTTTTATTTTTGAGGGACAGAGACAGAGTGTGAGCAGGCAAAGGGCAGAGAGAGAGGGAGGCACAGAATCTGAAGCAGGCTCCAGGCTCTGAGCTGTCAGCACAGAGCCTGACACGGGGCTCGAACTTACGAACCGTGAGATCGTAACTTGAGCCGAAGTCAGACGCTTAACCAACTGGGCCACCCAGGCTCCCCGAGAAGCACTTTTTAAGAGAAATAAAAAGACATACTATATGAACCTTGCCCTTAGGGAGCTTGGAGTCCAGTGAGCTGGTGGCTACAGTCCTGTACTGACTGGCAAGTAAAGTCCAATGTCCCTCATGGAAGGTACAGATCCTCACAAGGCACCCTTGCTGTCACCCACATAACCCTGAGGCTTTTCAGTTGCAAGAGATCCTTCCACATTCATACCACACACTATAGGGACTGGGAAGGGCTTGCTTGCATTGTTCACTGGCTTCAATAAAATCATCTTTTAAATCTATTTTACCGCTCGCAGCTCTTCTCTAAGGTGGAGATTATCACTATGCCATTTTACAGATGAGGGACCTGAGGCTGAGGGCATTGAACTTGTCCAAAGTCACCCAACGAGGCAATGCAGGAACCAAGATTCAAATCCCCACCTTCCTGGTTTCAGAGCTTGGCAGCAAAGACCGGGGCCCCAGGCTACCTCAGTGCAGATCCCACCTCTGCCATGGGCTGGTTGTCTCTGCACCTTCAGTGTCCTCATGGGTAAGTAAAGGGGACGACAGTGACACCCACCACCCTTAGAATGGTGCCTGGCACCAGCAACCGTTGCTGTCTTGGGATCACCAGCTAATAGGTTATGACTAGTCTGTTCAATTCACGCTCTCATTTATGCAGCCTGTAAGAGAGCAGTGCAAGTGTGTGGCTCAGCAAAATACAGAGAAGTAAAAGCCACACGAGTTCAAAGAGAGGGCATTTGAGATGCTTCATTTATGACTGCTTCATAAATTTTTGAGTTACTCCTTAGGCAGAAGCCAAGCTGCGCTCTCCATGTCGGTCCCATGTCAGCACATGTGGTGCCAAGGCTGGCTTTCGGCGACGCACGGCCAGGAGCACGTCCCTGACAGAGCCAAGGGCCCCACGCAGCCTCCCGGGTGGACGGGTGACCTCTGCCACGCTCATCTGGGTCTCGAACGCCACCTGGGCGGACCCATAAACGCGCAGCGCTGGTGCTCAAGGTTCCCTGGGGGCCTGCGCCACATTTCCACGCCTGGAGAAGCCACTACAGAGTGTGCCCTTGGTGGGGGTGGGGCAGGGGAAGGAGACAGCACTGCCGGCCAGCCGGCAGAGCACGTGGTCAAGGTCCTGGGTGCCGGCTGCGCCCCAGCTCACCACTGCGAAAATGCCACTCGATCTATTCAGAGCTGAAGGTATTTACAAATGTGACATTCCAGGGACTCGAAGAAGAAGAAGAAGAAGAAGAAGAAGAGACAAACCTCCAAAGCCAGAGAAATCAGGGAACTCTCAGAATTCTGCCACAGCGCTTTCCATACCAGAAATCAAACAAAACGTGTGCTTCCAGGAACCCAGGAATTAAAGTTCAACTTGGAAAGAGAGGGAAAGAAACGTCGGACTTTATGGCTGTGCGTCCACGCCCCCCCCCCCCCCCCCCCACCGGCAAAAGAACACCGTCAGCCCAAGGCTTAAAGGACAAGTGCCTCTTTGGCTCAATACATGTCAAAGGATCGCAAGAACGTCGCAAGAACGTCCGGTGCCCCCGTTCCTACCTCTTCGGCTGGGGTCCCCACGGTCGTTTCTGTCTCCCTCTTCCACCACCTGCTACCGCGGATCCATCAACCCTGCTTGGGAAGCCGGCGCTGCTGCTCAGGGAGGGGTTCCGCGGAAGGAAGGGGAGGGCAGGCACTGAGATCACGGACGTGGGGAGGGGACGGTCTCCGAACCAAGCACTTGGTCAGAGGGAAAAGGATGTTTTGTAATTTTTGGCTTGAATTTCCAGAGGCAGAACAGGAAATGTCCACTGGGGCTGGGAGGTCTAGGGAGAAATGGGCTGAGTCTCCCTTCAGAGGGGTTTTTCTGTGGGCTCTCAACTGTGCCCTCTCTGGAATTCAAAGCTCCGTCTGAATTCTGGTGCCTTTTCCCCCTTACTCTTTCCTCTAGCACATTTTTTTTTTTTCTTAATGGAACGTCAGCTTCGTTCCTGACATGCTGGAAAAATTTTCCTCTGCCTAAACTTGGCTCAGGAACACTCTCTCCTTGTGAGAGAATTTCTCCTATTACAAAGTTCAGTTTAAAAAGAGAGGGCTATTTGTTTTGCCAATTTTTGTATTAGGGACATTTTTCATGGATTTTTTTTTTCTCTGAACGTCTGGATTTCAAGAAATATGCACACCCATATTCCTCTTGACTGTTTCCTACTCCCTTCCACTGGAAAAACAACAACAATAACTGGTAAAAGATTGCCTCAAAAATGTCCTTAAACTGTGGGTCTAGGTCAACCTTTTCCCTGCTCACATCTCCACCCACAGTGCAGGGTGCCTGGAGTGTGGTAAGGAGGAGTAATGCTGGTCTTCAAGACCCTCTCTTAGTTCTAGGTCTTTCTATGACGGTAACGTAGGAATTGGCTACCTTTCCCAAATGGGGTCCATTTCCAAGTAACAAACTTGCCTCAGAGATGGGACGGCAAGATCACGGGTTGTGATTCTTGGAGGTGGTGGGTGGGGGTGATCTAGCTGTTGGTAATCGCCTGGAGGGTGGCATGTCTGTGAATTGTCAGATGCCACCACAAATTGGGAACCTTTACCGTACTTATTGACCCTTGCAATAAAACTCAGTAGTTCTCACAGTGCTAATTGGGGATTTGTTCACAAACAGGAAATGAGAACGTCCCCTCTGTTCTAGTTATTAAAAGGAGGTGAGTAATAAACAAATTAATCGTGTAAGCAAGATAAGAACAATTTTTTTTTTTTTTTGCCAATTCGTGAGTTTAGAAAATGTCAGATGCTTTAGAAGTCTCCTTCATTTACAAAAATGATACCGCATACATAAGAGGCTGAGGCTGGCGGTCTTTAGATTTTTGAGTTGATGTATTGATAACGTATTTGTACCTAGTCAGGAAAGCAAGACTGACATAAATGATATATATATATTTTTTGTTTCTAGCTTGAGTTTTGTACCTAAACTTGAAAGTAATTGAAATGCATTCATATTCTGAAGTTTACAGATTCTATCATTTCAGTCTTGGTTTAGTGTGGAAATAATCCTAATCAACAAAATTTAGCCCATCATTAAAAGTATTTAACTAGATGCCCATTTTACTTTTTAACATATTTTAACATAATAGTATACGTAATAAACATAGAACTCCCTCACTTGGTCTTTGTCCCCAAATGCTCTCAAGAATCACACTCTGAAAAGAGGCTGACAAATTGAGTCTATGTGATATCTAAGCAATAGATAAGCTGTGTTCTAAAAAGATTGACCAAGCACCCAAATGAGGGCAAGAGTCTAATTCCCCACATGTGAAGAGTGTGTAGCTTGCTGGGCCCAGCTCACCACAGGGGAGATGTTGCCAGGCAGAATTGGTGGGGTGGCATTTCTAGCTCTCATCCTGAGAGTCACTAGATTAGTCCTCTCTTTCCACTTGCTAAACTAACTGCTTTGATATCATGAATATAGGCAGAGGCATAACAATCTCATAGGCAGCAAAAGACAGAGCTTGAAGCTGAGATGAAAATCCAGTCTTTTCCAGGTTAGAGCTAGACAGTATTTCACAAAATGCCCAAGTTTTGATTGGTTTGTGGGTGAGGGACCACACTGAATTTAACCAGCTACAGAGCACTGGTGGAGTGCTTAGTGTGCGTGCCAGCTCTATTGGAGGCCTCCTCAGATGGAGAACAATTTTAACGCAACACCTCTGTAAAGTATTGTTGATCTCGTTTTACAGAAGGGATGCTGGGGTTCTGAGAAGTGTATTTTGCAGTTTTACTTGTCAGAGTCAAGACTGTTCATGATTTGAGGTTTTTTGTTTTTGTTGTTTTTGAAAGAGCGAGAGCAAGGAAGAGGGGGAGAGAAAGAGAGAGGATCCTAAGCAAGCTCCATGCTCAGCACTGAGCCCAATGAGGGGCTCAATCCTACGACTCTGGGATCATGGCTTGAGCCGAAATCAAGAGTTGGACGCTTAACTGACTGAACCACCCAGGCGCCCCATGATTTTAGTTTTTTGAAAAGATTCATTTTATTCATGCTGCCTGTCTAGCCTCCAACTCCCTATCACGTTCCTTGTTAGAATTGCGAATATCATCCATTTATTCATTCCAGGCACTAAACATGTAATGAACATCAATGTACATAGTACTGGGTCAGGAGACAAATACCTCAGACTCTGCCCTGGGGATGTTTTTAATCTAGTAGAGGGAGGAAATAAATATATGTGTGTCACTGGATGCAGCAATTCTACTCCTAGGTATATACTCAAGAGAACTGAAAACGTATGTCCACACAATAACCTGTACACGAATATTTGCAGTAACATTATGGATTATAGCTGCTGATGAGAACAACCCAAATGTTCATTAACTGGTGAGTGGATAAACAAAAGTGATATAGCCATACAATAGAATATTACTCAGTCATGAAAAGAAGTAAGTACTAACACGTGCTTCAACATGGATGAACCTTGAATACACTACCCTAAGTGAAAGAAATCAGATACAAAACATCCCATACTATATGACTTTATTTATATGAAATATCCCAAACGAGCAATTCTGTACAGACAGAAAGTAAATTGTGGTTTACACAATTAATAAGTAATAGTGGTTGCTAAAGTGGTGGTGGAGCGGGGGTCCTTGGGGTTGACAGTTAAAGGTACGGGGTTTCTTGGAGGGATGATGAAAATGTTCTAAAACTGATGATGGCAACTGTTGCACAGTTTTGTGAATATACTAAAAACCACTGAATTGTACATTCTAATAAGGTGGATTAATAAGACACGATACATGTACCTGAAAAACTAATAACTGTATCTGTTTGTTTTGTAACCTACCCCAGTTTGCCAAGTGCCATATTCCACGTCCAGTTTCTTGTTTCTTTGGCTAATTCATTTTGAGGTTTTATTTTGAGAAGTTCAAGACGCTAAGAAAAGATGATGTGGGAGATTCAAGGAAAGAGTCATTTCTTGTAGGAGCAAATTATTCTGCATATTGTGATTCTTTGACAATCTTCTTTCTTTGGGGAAACCAATATCCCCAAGCTGGTCCCATTCCGTCCTCTACCAAAATTCGTATTCAAGAAAGTATTTTAAAATTGTAATTACCCTGAGATTTAGGGACCAATTACTGTATGATTACTGTGTGTGCATTTAATTAATAAGCAACTGTTTGATTATCTTAAGCTGATTGAGATAAATTCACTCTACTTTTTCGTCTCTCAAAAATGATCAAACTCCTACTAATTCTGGGTACTCTGAAGGCGCAGAAACCAAGAGTTTGGCAGAGAAAGCAAGCAAGTAAAAATGTTGTAGGCAGTTCGGGTTCTATAATGGGAAATACAGGTACAATAAGGGCCCCATGGGGCAAGGAGCGTATGTGTGGGGAATGGGCTGGAGTGGCAGGTGTCGTAAGAAGGAGTCCTGTGGAATCACTTCTGAAATTGATGGGAGCCACCGAAAAGTTTGAAGCAAGAGAGTGTCATGTTTTAGAAAAGGTGTTCTGGAGGTCCTGAGAATGGACACTGGTACTTTCACTCTATAATTCCCGGCAATTGGGTGAATGAGGTTTCATTATTGTTGTTGTTTTATTTTAAAGGATGGATTATGTAAGCGTAAGGTAGTAGCATCTTTCTAACCCCCTGAATATGTGCAAATACGATTTGCGCTGATACAGAAGGGAAAGACAATTCAGCCGCCCTTCTTTAGAATCCATGACCCGCATCATGAACTTTGTTTCTCCTTGTGGGTCAGATGTCATTCTTTCATCTGTCCAGTAGATGGAGGCATTGCTGTTCCAGAAAGAAAACTTTCCAAACTTGGTCTTCAGTGTCCACAGCAGCTAAGTACCAGCAGTGGCTGCCATTTACTCCTTTCCATTGGGCAGCAGATAGGACAAGTAGCCCAGAATTATGCAGTACAAAGAGTAGCCGTATTCTAGTCTCGACAGTGATCTTGGGCACATTACTTCATCTCTCTGAACCTCATTTGCCTCATCCAAAAAGTGAGGGTTTCCCAGGTCCAGAGTCTCCTGTCCACATTTCCAAACTGCTACACTCAGAAAACTAAAAGCATTTCATAACTCACCTGGCAGCAAGACTTGACTTGAAGTCATGTATTTTCTTATTTAGTGTGGATATTCTTACATTTTGCTCCAAAAGCGTTTATATGTTTAATTACAAGGTGCTCCCCCTGCTCACTGGGGGTTTGGATATAATAAAAGGTAGAATATGCAGAATTAGCTTCTTAAAATCTGCAGACAATTGGAATCCTGAAGCACACCTGGATTTTGGGTAAGAGCTTGTAGACCTGAAGTATTGACTGCAAGGGTGCTTTGGGGATGCAAGCAGGTATCTAAAGCACTAAAGCACAACATTGCAAAGAGCCCTCCTGGGCTTTTCTCCCTCATACCCGACCCAATAAGATTTGGGGGATGGCAAAAAAGAGAAAACCCACAGGGAAAAACAAGGCAAATAATCCTGGTTGATGCATTCATATCACTCGTTCATACGACAAAGATACGTGAAGCACTTCTTACATGCTGGTTCTAAAAACAGGACATAGATGTGAATGTGCACCCGAGTATGTAGAGACAAGGATCGCAGATAAGGATGTCAGCAAGGTGGGCGGTGGCCAACTGGAAGACTGCCATGCAAACATTTCAACCACTACAGATTGATTCCTCTTCAGTCTTTAAAGAGTCTTCCTTTAAAATTCAAATACTTCTGGGTCCCACTTTGTGCCACCTCAAAATCATAGAATTTCGAGGCCAGAAAGGAATTTAGCTGTAACAGCTCAGCTATCCTGTCAAAACCTTGCAGGGATGGTTGATGGGCAACAGGAGTGGGACAGCGCTGATGGCATAAGCCCCAGTGGGACCTACCTGTAAGCTGTGGAAAGGGTGTAAGAAGGTACACTAGTAAATTTCTCCTAGTTGATTAGTTTCTCCTCTCTCCATTTTCAGTAGTGTAAGCACTTGTACAAAAGCAGAACTTATGTTCCAAATTCTGTTCTATTCTCCACCTCCCACTGCCCTCTCTAGGCATCTCACCACCATACATCTGTTGCTCAAACCAAAGACCTGAAAATCATTCTCTCCCTCCCCCATCTCTAACACTCGATCCATTTGTAAATCCTGTCTTCTCTTCCTTCACATATATCCTTGGTCTGACCCGCTTCTCACTGTGAGAACTCGGGTCAAAGTCACTGTCATCTTGCTGGAACTAAGGCTGCAGCTTTCTAATTGGGTGCCTGCCTCTATTCTTGTGCCCTTGGACATCATTCTTTTTGAGAACAGCCAGAACCATCTTCTCCAGCACAAAACCCTTCAATGGCTTCCCACTCTGCTAGAGAGGATCCAAACTCCTCACCACATCGCAGGGCCCCTGCCCACCTCTCCAACCTCATCTTCCAGGCTGTGGCCACACTGGCTTTTCTGTCCCTCCAACATGTCAAACATTCTGCTGTTTGTTTCAGTGTTATTGCCTCTTCCCCCAGATCTTCATACACAGGCCCAGCCCTGGCATTAGTGGGGCCCAGGGCAAGGGTAGAAATGGGGCCCGCATACCACTAAGAACTGTTACATAAGATATGTTCTCTCATAACAACAAAATTGAAAAATTGTGTGAACGTATGGTTTTTATGACTGTAAATTAGCAAACTATAAAAGACAATTGAATTTAACTATTATTCTCATATTGAGTGTTCTGTTGGCTGGTTGGCAGTATTTAAATGAGTAACAGAATAGAGAAATACATTATTCATAATTATATATTTATTCCAGAAAAACTCACTTTTGGCTTTCACTTAAGTGAAATCACTGCTCTAATCATTTTCAAATAATTTTGTTCTATTGAGATGAAAGATAGAAAATACTTTTTAAATTTTATTATTCTCAAAATATAGAAAACTTGAATATATTATCATTAAAAACACATCTAAAGATAAACATAAAAAATGAAAAATTTTTTCAAACATTCAAAATTATTTAAAAGCAAACAAATGCATAATATAATTAGAGGGTATGAAAGTTGAAAATTAGACTTATTTAAATAAGGTTGAAGAACTTTTTTGGAAAATTTAGCCAAATTATATGAAATATCCTTATTAAAAACATGATTCTCATCATTAGTGTTCAATGTCCATGTGGTTGTCAGGGTGAAGAATTGGTATGCTTCCAGCATCTTGCATCTAGACTAACATACATATGAATTTGAGAGAAATATGAATTATTTAACATTGCAAAATGTTCCTCCCAAACCACGTGCAAATGTTGCAAATACCACTCCAATCCCTCAGCATCTCCCAAACACAAAGGTGAGCAAACAAATAAACAAGAAAACAACAGACATTCAGAACCCAGGGAGACAATTCTTTATGCAACGATCTCCTGCACTGATGTTGTCTGATAAGAAGTTTTTAACAAATTAGTTAATTTGTCCTTTCTCTTGCCTAAGCATTTCTGCCATGCTCGCCCTGTCTCTACTTGTTTGCGTGTGGGAGCAGAGGTGGAAGAGTGTGTCCCTGGGGTCCAGTGTTGAAAAATGACAGTGCAAAGAGTGCTCAGGCAGGGGACCCAGAGCAGGGGCCCCTGCTGCCTCGCTCCAAGACTAGTCCTTGGAGGACTAGGTCACTTCTCTCTGTGTTTCAGACATAGAAAAGCCTTCCCTGGCTTTTCTTCCTGACTCACTGCAGGGATGCCCAGCTCCCCACCCCAGTCATTCTTTACAGTTGTCTTGGATGCTTTCTTTCATAGCAATTAGTCTCTGAGATTACATTGTACTTAATTTGCTGATTGTTTATTCTCTTTCTCCCCCAATCATGGAGTCTGTTGTATGTCTACTATTAGAGATTCAGCAGTTACAGGACGGTGTGGCAAATGATAGTCCCACCATAACTATTTGTTAATTGAACATCTCCGACTTTATAATTCTAGAGGTACAATAGCAGTGTACTTTTATTTATGTGATGCTTTAACGCTTACTTACCCTTTTGTCCGTGCCCAAAACCTGGAAGTCCGAAGGGCGTGACTGGGACTGAGAGGTCAGTGTGAGAGCTGGGGCTTGAAACCATAACTCCTATCCATAAAATGAAGGTTCTTTCCTGTATACTACTAGAGCAAAGAAGTGTGATCTTGAGGGCTTATCACACACTGCCTTCAAACATAAACCCAGGGGCACTTGGGTGGCTCAGTTGGTTAAGCATTGGACTCGGTTTTGGCTCAGGTCATGATCTCTCGGTTCGTGAGATCGAGCTCTGCGTCAGGCTCCACGCTGACAGCATAGACCCTGCTTGGGATTCATTCTCTCTCCCTCTCTCTCTCTCTCTCTCTCTCTCCCTCTTTCTCTGCCCTTCCCCTACGTTCTCTCTCTCTCTCTCTCTCTCTCTCTCTCTCTCAAAATAAACTTTAAAACAAAAAACAAAAACATAAACCCACAGTAAGCAGCCCCGCACATTTCTTCCCCTAGGGGGCAGTGGCTGCACGCACAGGGACATCAGACTCATTTTGGTCAACTAGAAGGTAGTAAGTAGTGAGAACCCACGTCTTCATCTTCACCCAGATTTTAGAAGCTCCGCAAGACATTCTTCTGATCATTCCTCTGATCATTCCGAGTCTGCAGTACCAGTCCCGTAGATATTAGCTCTGTCTGTTTCCAGAAAGAATGGATTCCCTGCCTTTACCCCATCTTTTTCCAAGTAAAAACTTAGAAGTTAAAGCCAATACATCTCTGTTCCTTTTTGCTTTTCAGATACCTTATTGCCAATGTTTCTCAATCTCCAAAATCCTGACCTGTTGAACTGGACGATGTTTTGTTGTGGAGGGGCCATTCTGGGCACTGTGAGATGTTGAACAGCACCCCAGGCCTCTGCACACGAGTTGCCAGTAGCACTCACAACCCTCTTCCGGCCACCACACATACCCACAGTTGTGACGACAGTGTCTGCAGACCCCACCAAATGTCCCCAGGAAGGGAGGGGTGACATCACCCTATCACCCTGGTTTGAGAATCCCCACAAAACCCAAACCGCCCCGGGGAAGAGATGCCACGGAGTCTAGTTATGAGTTGTGCTTCAGGAGGGTGCTGAGGAGGAACTCACAAATGTTCTCTGCGTAGGATCTTGAGATTTCCGTGTAAACTTTTCTTCCGGCGACATTTAATTTTTTTTATCGCCTCCCAATGGCAATCATTTGCAGATTAAGTGGTGTTTATCCTCCTGGCTATGAACTCTAAAAGGAGTGCAGGGGACTTGGGTTATTGATGTTGTTTTTGTTGTTGTTTTGTCTGCACTGTTCTTGGTCCCTGGGAGTCATTTCTTTCCCTTTTATTGCAGTCGTTCCTCCCCCTCCACCAGACAGGCTTAATAACTGGCAATCATCACATCGCGGGGCAAAGCGGTCGGCAGCCACCCCCGCAACTGGGGAATCAGACGTTCCGCAGATTCGGAGCTCTCTGGAACCATCGCTTCTTTTGTTTTCGCAGGCAGACTGCAGTTTTGCCTCTTGGCTCTCCCTGAATGAAGAGAATCTTAAAACATCGTGTGGCTGCAAATGGCTTCGTATAAGCTGGAAGGAGCGGTAAACAGGAAGTCAATAGCAAAGGAGGAATAAAAGTGATCAGTCAATTAGGCTGTTGGAACGACTGAAATCCCCCCAAGGCATCTTTGGGGAAAGCTGGGCCGCCTTAATCAGGCTTGGGTATACAGGCCCCCGGAGCAGAGCTACAGGGAGGCCTATGGGGGAGCCAGGGAGGGCTGTTGAGTGCCAAACCACTCTGAGAGCCAAAGATCTGCCAGGAGAGCCAGAACAATGTGGCCCACATGCATGCGTGGAAATCGTCACAGCCAAGTTGCAGAACTTACATGACAATTTTTTATCCTTTCCTGGACTCGGATGAAAGGCTGCTCTGTGAGTGGAGAATTCAATGGCCCTGGCATTCTGTCTCACATCTGGCCGCTCTTGTCGTATTCCAGACTCTCACATTCAGAGAGAGACGACCCACAGTGTTCATGAGACACGAGGGCACTGAGGCTCCAACTGTGCCTTGGATTCTGCTCCTTGGGACCCTGGCTGCCCTTCTCAGCTGCCACCCAGCACCTTTGGCTTCCGTGCCTGGTGTCCTGACCCAGCGGGGCCCCTCCAGAACCTGCCACACTGGGTTAGACACTGATCTGCCCTCCCTCAGACTCTTTTGTGAGAGCAACATCACAGAGAATTGGGGGATGATATAGTGATGTTTGACGTCAGTCTTAAAGGGAAGTGCCTCCCATAACTGAGAGAGAAAAAGAGAGATGGAGAGCTATTACAGTTTTGGTGTCTTATTTCACGAGGAGGATCAGATTGTGCAGATAGGGAGTTTAAGGGGAAAAAAGATATAGGAGGTGACAAACTAGTTTGAAGCCAAAGATTAAGAAACATATTTCCTTTTTTTTTTTTTTAAGGTTATTTATTTTGAGAGAGAGAGAGAGAGGGCGTGAGCAGGTTGGGGAGAGGCTGAGAGAGAAGGAGAGAGAGAATCCCAAGCAGGCTCCATGCTGTCAGCACAGAGCCCGATGCAGGGCTCGAACTCACAAACCGTGAGATCACAACCTGAGCTGACACTTAACTGACTGAGCCACCTAGGTGCCCAAGAAACATATTTCTAAGGCTACCTGGGGGAAGCAGGGTATGCACCAAATAGACCACTATGATTAAAAAGTAACCCTCTCTCCAATCCCTATTCCCCGGGTTCACTTATTCTGTCACAGGCTAGGCTGCAAATGCAAGCATGGAAGTGGCCTGGGTTGTCTCCCTACCAGAGGTTCCACCATGGCAAGTGGGGACGTTTTCAAGGAGGCCCCAAAGAAGACTCATGTTATGCATGATGATGGCGGAGCTCTGCCCTCAATGTTTCTGAACTAGAGTCATAAGCATGATGTTTTCCAACAGTTGACACCCTTGTGACTAGACCAGAGAATAGAGATCCTGACCAGGTGTGGGAGGTGGTTGGTCTCCAGCTTCTGGTTCAGCAAAGGCCCTGCTTCCTGGAAGCACTCTTGCTGTCCATCTCTGGGCTGCTGTTTCTGAACAGGACAGGACACAAGGAGGAGCTCACGAAACCTCCCACCCGGGCTCAGGCTTCTCAGTTGTATCACCAGTTGCATGACTGTCCATCTTCTCCTTAAGCAGACCCAACAGGAATCACGCCATCACAAATACATAACTTTGCAACAACTTGCACACGTATGTGGTAAGCAGGACACACACTCTGCTGGGGTGGGGAGGGCCTCTCAGTAAAACTTCCATTTCCCAGGTAAACTTAGTGCCATGACCTGACCTAGCAGTCATCATGGACAACAGATGAATCAATGGACAAGAGCCTCTGCCGTGTGCCTGGGCTGTGTTCTGTCCTGTGGGTCATATTAAAGATGCCAAAATGGTCCTGGCTTCTGTGAGCCTGCATTCTAGTTCAACACAAGAGCCTGACAGACATGTGAGGCTGAGACCATAATAGAAGGCCACGTGATCATTCTGGCCCTTAGTGAGCTCAAGCCTGAACATTTATGTAGAGGTGGCTACTTCGTTAAATATTATCTCACATTGTTATTTAATTTGTCCTGTATCACCCTGTGACATATAAACCCCTCAGTACGAATCACAACTTACCCTTCTTAGGGTCTCATCACATACACACGCATAAGTGTGTGCACGCACACACACACACACACACACACACGCACGCACACAGAGCTTCTAGAATAGTGCTGTACACAGTTAGGTGCTCATTATGCTATTACTGAATGCCCCAGTCAGTATGATTGTGTAGAACAGAATATGATTGCAGCAGGGGTTTGTGTAAGGGAGCAATCTGGGTGGAGGTGCCTGAGAGGCTCAGTGGGTTAAGCATCCGACTTGGGCTCAGGTCATGATCTCATCGTTTGTGAATTTGAGCCCCGCATTAGGCTCCAGAGAGTCTGCTTCGGATCCTCGGTCCCCGTCTCTGCCCTTGCCCACTCATGCATGGACTCTTTCTCTCTGTCTCTCTCTCTCAAAAATAAATAAACATTTGTAAAAAAAAAAAGGGGGAGCAATCTGGGTGGGCAAGACAAGATGGAATTGACAGTAAATATGCTGCGGTTCTTTTTTTTCTTTTGAAAGTAGTGATTAAAGACAAAATTTTAAAAATTATAAAAGTGTACGTATTCATTATGGAAAATTCGTAAAATAAAGAAAAACACAAAGAAGAAAATTTAAATCACAGATAGTTTGACTCCCAGACATTTGTAAACATACAGAATTTGTAATTATGAACTTGTAACCAACACTAGGAAAGAACAGAGGCGTAAGAGAATAATAATGGAAGACCTGATCTCAAAGAGAGGAGCCTCTCTGCGGATGTGACATTTACACTGAGGCTGAAGGATGGGCAGAGGTGGGACAGATGAAGGTACGAGAGAGAGTATAAGAGGCAGGTATGTGTTAGAGAATGCAGTTTTTAAAAAGGTAAATCATACAAATATAAAATGAACCTGTGCCAAAGATTTTTTAACTCATTAATTATTGAGGGAACCATTAAGATGTTATAACTGTTTCATTTTTTTTTTTTTTTAGTTTATTTATTTTGAGAGGGAGAGAGTACGTGCACATGCACGTGGGTTGGAGGGAAGGGCAGAGAGAGAGAGAGAGGGAGAGAGAGAATCCAAAGCACAGCATGGAGCCCAAAGTGGGGCTCCATCCCACAAACTGTGAGATCATGACCTAAGCCAAAACCAAGAATCAGACGCTTAACTGGCTGAGTCACCCAGGAACCCCGGTTATAACTGTTTCAAAGGAGAATTCAAAGGACCATCTTATCAATCAGGAATGCTGAAATGAGATTATTATATTATATTATATTATATTATATTATATTATATTTTTATTTTATAGAGAGAGTGCTCGAGTCAGAGAGAGGGCCAGAGAGAGAGGGAGAGACAATCTTAAGCAGGCTCCACACTCAACATGGAGCCCGATGTGAGGCTTGATCCCACAACCCTGGGATCATGGCCTCAGCTGAAATCAAGAGTTGGACATTCAGCTGACCGAGCACCCAGGCACCCCTGAAATGAAACATAAATAGATGCCAACATGAGTAGAGGAAAAATCTAGCCCTCCCCTGGACAGAATTTATTGGCACATGGAAATAATCATTTGCACAACTTCCCAAGTTGTAAACTAGCTCACAGAAAATGAAAGATGGAGATAACCAGGATGGGTAAGCTAGTCACGACATCCATGAATTTTTATCTCTCCTTTCAAAGTCCTTTATGATTTTTCCTGACATATGCAAATGCCCTGGGGAAGGAAAGAGCTTAGTAGAACTGAAAGAAGAGGAACGTTGCTGGGACATAATGAGCAAGGAGGGGAGTGGGTTGAGATGGGGTCATGGTGTACATTCCAATTGGTGGCCTGCTTTTTTCATTTAACCATAGAGGATGAACATTTCCCTATAGCATCCAATATCCTTTTGAAGCATGATTCTTTTTTTAAAATAAGTTTATTTATTTTTGTAAGTAACCTTTACACCCCATGTGGGGCTCCAATTCACGACCCTGAGGTCAAGAGCAGCATGCTCTTCTGAGCTGCCAGGTGGCCATGAACCATGATTCTTTTTTGTTGTTGTTGTTTATTTTTGAGAGAGAGAGAGAGAAGGGAGAGAACAAGCGGGGGAGGGGCAGAGAAAGAAGGGGACAGAGGATCCAAAGCGGGCTCTGCACTGACAGTAGCAAGTCCAGTGTGGGGCTGGAACTCACAAACTGTGAGGTCATGACCTGAGCTGAAGTCCGACGCTCAACCGACTGAGCCACCCACGTGCCCCATGAGGCGGCAGCACCATGTTCCCTGGAAGAAGACTCATTATAATTTACCAGCCATCCCCCCCACCTTGTCCATTTAAGTTGTTCTCACTTAACATGCTTGTGTGTGAGTCTTTGTTCTCACATATCTCTGATTACTTCCTTAGAATAGATTTCTATAAGTAGAATCTCTAGACCAAAAATAATTTTAAGGTGTTGATGAATAAAAATTGCTTTTTAAAAAAGTAGTCTCTACACCCAACATGGGGAGATCAAGGGTTGCATGCTCTACTGACGGAGCTAGGCGCAGCAACAAAAATCACTTTGCAATGAAATGTTTTGGGGAAATAATGGGGTAAGGAGAGGTGGAAGCCCTGAGATTAGCTAGAAGGCCAGTGTAACAAGGGGCAAGAGGGGGGAGGGTCTGAACTAGGGTGAGAGGAGCGAGGGGGAGGGAGGCTCAGAGAAAGAGGCGTTTAGAAGCAGTAGCAGTATGGGGGTCTGGAGAAATGGGGCAGGAGTAGGCTTTGGGCTTTCCTTTGCTGCGGACACACTGTGGAAATGGGCATGTTTGGGAGAGGAAACAATTTGAGGAACATAGAGCTAGAAGCATGGAGGCAGGGTCTGGGCTAGGAAGGTAAATTTGGGAGGCACACAGAGACCTGCTAGTTGGAACCAGGAGTGAGGGGATGCCTACATGAAAGGAGCTCTCACAGACTCCCCACAATCAGGGTGTGCTTGGGGAACCCAGCAAGAAAGAAGAAGGTAGGGAAGCCAGTCCAGGAGGTAGATGTTTAACAATGTTAAATATTGCTGTGGGGTCAGAAAGGATGAGGGATAAGGAAGAGAACCATTGTGTTTAGCCAGAAGAAAGTCGTCGTGACCTTGACAAGAGAAGCTTCAATTGAATTGTGGGGGCGGAAGTCAGTGGTTACGGGAATAGGAGGTAAAGGCATTGAGTGTCGGCCACAATGTGGAGGATTTTGGCAGCAAAAGGAATAAGAAAATCTGGAAATTAGCTAGAAAGGAGGGGAGTCCAGCATTATTGTGTGTGAGTGTGTGTCTTGTTCATATTCCAACCCAGCAACTTCCGTCTGCCTTTCCACATCCCCTACCACGGTTTCCTCTGCTTATTTTCCAATCCTAAGTATTTTTTCAACCTCAGAGGATGTTATGTGGCTTCATAAGACAAGCACGTAAACAGAGCCGGCACATAGTAAGTGCTCAATGAGCGTTAGCTATTTGTATTAATCAAGAGTCCTTAAGAACAAAATATGTGAACAGAAAGGAAGACTGATGTGCCACAGAGGGATAAAGTGGAGCTGAGGTTAGGGAGGAGGTGCCGTCCTTAGCAGGGAGCCGTTAGAAACATAATAGGCCCTTTTTCTTTTCTTGGCCTTAAATTTAGATCTATTGTTGGCTTAATTCTAGATACACTGCTCCTATATGAGATGTCCTGAAGGAGCCTACCTTTTGTCAGTTTGCACGTAGCTTTGAGACTCTTCTCAAGGATTTCTTTCTGTCTCCGCGTTCATTGCTTTGGGGTCAGTCTGAGTCACGGGCCTGGCCCTGCCCCTTTGGAACAGTGGGAGAGAACAAAGAACTCCCCAAAGGACAAGATTTGGGAAGAGAATGTGCAGAGGGGAAACCAGCAAACACCAAATGTGTGGTCGTAGCAAATAAACGAGGGATAGAAGAACACAGGAGCCCACGTCTGCAGCAGCGGACGGAGTGAAATCCCAGCCAGTCATCAACAGGGAGGATCTGGGCCAGAGCAAAAGCCCAGAGGATTCTGTTTCCGGGTGAAGGTGCAGGTACAGTGCGGGCTGAGGAGCAGAGAGGGGCCCCGTCCTGCTTTTCTTGTCGTAGGATGACAGAATCAATCCACATTGCAGCAGGGCTGTGGGGAGAAGGTACAATTAGTTTATTTTGTCTGTGACTTTGCTGGCCTTCCTCCTCAGTCCTCCTCACCCACTGGTTAGAAGGCAGAAAAAGTAACTAACTGTCCAACTTAGTTTATAGCTTGAATAATGTATACAGTCCCTTTGAGTAGAGAGGTCAGTCTTTCATGGATAAAAATACTCCTCTTTCTCCGTCTCACCCTAAGATAGTGTCTGGGTCACAGAGGAAGAGGCCTGTGTGACTTACTAGGAGGAGGGCTTCAGATGTGTCCTCAGCATCCTGGGAGGTCCAGCGAACTTTCCTATGTCTTCTGGCTTGCTACTTGCTCCAATTGGCCTCTCTGGTGACGTAGGGGGCTGTTGAATACTCCATGTGCCCTCTCTTTGCTTGACCAGAGCTCAAAGCACTCCCAAGTAAGTTGACTTGGCTCTCCCATTGCTGCATGCCCCTCAGAGGACAGTCTGTGACTGTCGTTAGGTCCCAGTGCCAAGGTTTTACTCTGCTGTCCTGGCCAGAGACACCCACCGCAACAATAATTCTTGTCTTTTCTCTCAGCAACATCTCCGCTGGCATTTCTTTTCAGAAGCAGAAGCCCTACTGTTACAAAAGCTGACCATCTCATTGCTTGATTTTATAACTAGGCTAAATGTCAGCCTGGGGACAGGGTGGGGGGATATGTTATTAAGGCTACCCACGTAATGAGACAGGAGACCCCTCAATTCCTCTGCACTGAATGATGCTTCGGACCAAATTGTTTGAACTGGTTAGTTCCATTGGCATCTGGTGGACACGGCTGGTTTTGGCCGGGCCTGAAAACCTGAGAGTCTTTTATTTCAAACCCTCCAAACTCTGTGCTCAATGAGTATGGAAAGTGTTGCATGTGGAAATTGCTTGGGCGACTGGGGGAAACGTTGCCAAAAGAGAAACTTTCCAGTTCTTAGCTTTCAAAGTGTGCACTGTGCCATATGTCATGAAGTAATGCAGATTCTCTGAATGGGGGCGCCACAGCCAATGAAAGCAGTGACTGGACAGTCAGCAAATAGAGTTCTAGTCACTAATCAGAGGCAAAAGAATTGCTCAGAAAGAGCAAAAGAACAGGCTACTAAGAATCCAAGCAGCACAAAATGGAGGGAAACTGCCCTTGGGCCCAGAACTTCATTTTGTTTAGGAAGAGAAAAATAAGCTCAAAAGTGTTCCCGAAGCAGCAGCGTTAACGTTAACAGATACCATCTGGAAATCAACAAAACGCAGATTTTGTTTTTACAGATTTGTACTGAAAACCAGTTCCAGCCAGGGAAACTCAAATCTCAGAAGTCTCCAACAGGGTACTGAGATATAAACAATCATTTAGCAAAATCCGCAGTCAAAATGACAGATGAAGCCTGCTGTCTTGTCCTCTTTATTTAAATCAAGACATGAGGTCAGACGTGACCAAGTGGGTGGAGATGTGATCGTCTGCGGTGATACATTTTAAATACTTTTTAATACGCAGAGCTGAGCCTCAGAGACAGGCAAAATTGATCTTCAAGACTTCATCTCCCTCAAATACCTCGTGTCCTCCTTCTGGCCCCCACAGATTACTGTTCTTGGAAGATAATGATTTAATGGATTTGTTAGTCTTTTTCCTCACCTGTCTTACTGTCTCCCTATATTTACATTTAAGAGGGCTTTGGGGAGATACAGGTATCCCCCGGTTTTAGAAAGTTTGCCTTTGGGGCACCTGGGTGGCTCAGTTGTTTAAGCATCTGACTCTTGATTTCCACTTAGGCCTTGATCTCATGGTTTGTGGGATCGAGCCCACGCTGGGTTTGTGCTAACAGTGTGGAGCCTGCTTGGGATACTCTCTGTCTCTCCTCTTTCTTGCCCATGTCCTGCTCTCTCTTTCTCTCAAAATAAATAAATAAACTTTTTTTTTAATCTGCCTTAGGCCACTTTGCTTTTATGAAAGACCTGTTTTTGCTAACTGAAAGAAATTCAAAGAGTATTTTCGCTTTTATGAATAAAAATGGAAAGTGAAATAAAAAACAGCGTTCAACGTTTGTTTTGCAGCAAGCCGTTAGAGAGGCTGCATGGGGCCCTGAGCAGCAAGAGTGGCCCCGCCAAACTCCTTCCCTGGGAACTACACTCAGCGTCTCAGTACCAACCCGCCATAGCTTGAACTATGAGCATCTGTGCTTATCTTCATGTATTTTGTGCATTCATTAGCTAAATGCATCCTAAGGTATCAGAACAGCCTAAGACAGGTCATTTTTGGGGTCTGGGAATGTCCAAAATTACTAATGGTAATTGTTTTTTGCTTTACAACTTTTGATTCAGCTTACAAAAGTTTTCATAGGAACACTCCACTTCGGATATTAGGGAAATACCTCTAAAAGAATTGTCAGGATTGTGGGAATTTTAGACAGCAACCTGGTGGTCTTGAAGGGGAGCGGGTTGCCTTTTGGGAGTTGGTACATTTCTCAAATCACCCATCTACAAACAGTTGCCTGCATGTGAGCATTCCCTGGTCTAAGGCTGGCTGCAACTTTCCGGCCAGGCTTCCCATCTCCTTCCATATCCTGGCAAATGTGAGTAGGGACATCCGTGAAAGTCTTGCATACCTGTTCAGTTCAGAGCGTGAACTACTCCGTGTTGTTGGTGGCGAACAATTAGTGCAGGTTCCCCTGGGTAACTAGGTGGAAAACAGGCCTCACGCATAATTCCCTGCATGCATGTGGCTATTTCCAAACAAAAATTTCAAGCAGAAGACCTCACCTTCTCAGAGAGCTTCCATGCCTGGCTTCTTTCTCTGGCCCTGCCCTGAACTGAGATTCAGCAGGATTGCTGCCCACGGTTGCCCAGATGCACTTTGGTGCTGCTTGCCGCTTCACATTGGACTGTGGGTCATTCCTGTGCTGGGGAAGGTCACAGACTTGTTAATTAGATGGAAAGCAAAGACAGGATACAAATTTTCCTAGAAGGACACTAGCATGTGTGATGTCAATACCATTTTCAACTTTTAGTGGTGATTATGGCCACCACCCTTTCCTGCTTCCTGAGGACAGCAGTTCAATATGACTTCCAGCACAATTAAAACAGGCAGCTTAGATGGAGCCAAGGTTAAGGAGGGTGTAGGCCTCAGATCCACGACATGCTGATTTTTCCATTTGACTACTCAAGGGGGTTCTCATGCAAAACTACCACTGGGAACACACACCATTTCCTAGTTTTATTTTTTTTATTTGTATGCAAGGTATATTTGCATGATGTTTTATTTTTGGCAAACACTGTTACATTCATAATTTCATTTGAGCCTTAACAGGATCATCTGAGGCAGGTAAGGTGGGGATTAATCTTTCCCTTTGATAAATAAGATATCTGAAGCTCAGAGAGCTCCCACAAGTAGCAGTGAAAGATAGGACTAATCCCAGGTTTTCTGGCTCCTTGACCTTGCGATAGAAACACCTTGTGATGGGATAGAACTATCAAATCACTGTCACCATTCATACAACCCAGAGAGAGCTGTGGGTTGGTCAGACCCCGTCAAATCTGCTCAACTGGACATGTGCTTTTTTTTCTACCCAGCATCCCTTCCTTTGGGAATCACCCAGCCCCCAATTCTGTAATATCCATCTAGTTTGGCTGGTAAAACCCACCAAATCCTTATTTGAAGATAGGGAACTATAAACCCTGGCCAACCAGAGAATTCTATTATCCTGGTCACATAATTGGCCCAGGTATGACCAAGATGACCCAAGATGACCAATCACAGTCTTCTCTGGGCCTTTCACTAAAGCTCTTGGGAAAGATGCATTCTCTTTCTCTGGGTCCTTGCTTATATGAAGCAAGAGTCTGACTGAGAATGCAGGCAAGCAGAGGGTACCAGAGCTGAGAGATGGTGAGAGTGCTGCTATCATTTGAACCACTGAGTCCAGCTGCGCCTGAAACTTCAGTGAGCCAATCATTCCTATTCTGCCTAAGCCAATTGGAGTTGTATCTATGACACTTGCAAATGAAAGGAGTTATTGACTAATAAAACCACCATTTCTGTCTCTCCCAGAATTACAAAATTACCTCTTTAATGTTTATTTATTTAAAAAAAATTTTTTTTAAACATTTATTTATCTTTGAGAGAGAGAAACAAAGCATGAGCAGGGCAGGGGCAGAAAGAGAGGGAGACACAGAATCTGAAGCAGGCTCCAGGTTCCAAGCTGTCAGCACAGAGCCTGACGCGGGGCTCGACCTTATGAACCGTGAGATCATGACCTGAGCTGAAGTCGGACATCCAACCGACTAAGCCACCCAGGCGTCCTATTTATTTTTGAGAGAGAAAGAAAACAGAGTGTGAGCAGGGGCAGATGAGGGGCAGAGAGAGAGAGAGAATCTGAAGCAGGCTCCAGGCTCTGAGCTGTCAGCACAGAGCCCAACGCGGGGCTCAAACACACGAACTGTGAGATCATGACCTGAGCTGAAGTTGGACACTTAACCAACTGAGCCACCCAGGTGCCCCTCAAAATTACCTATTTAAAACTGTTTATTTATAGTATGCTTTATTCCTTTCCACACCAAGAAAAAAAAAAAAATCCGAGGCACCTTAATACAATAAAAAGGCCAAATAGGCAAAAAGCTAAAATCAAAGCATAAATTTAATGCATAAAATACATATCATATGTGTACATATAGAGCACTCTTTATATTAAATTTAGAGCCAAGTATAGTTGAAATTATAGTACCAAGTGTTGTTGAAGATGCTAGAAAATGGACACTGTTGGGGAAAGTATCAACCGGTGCAAACTTTCTGGAGAGAAATTTGACAATGCTTATTCATAACCAGCATTTGCCCATAATCAACAATTCCACCTTTAGGAATGCATCCTAAATAATTAAATAAAATAATAAAATAAAATAATAATAATTAAATTATTAAATAATTTAGAGGAAATAATTAAATAATAAGGATTATGCAAATATTTAGCTATAAGAATGACTACTATAATCACCAAATAATTAAATAGGGAAATAATTAAATAAAAAGGATTATGCAAATATTTAGCTATAAGAATGACTATTATAATCACCAAAACTTGGATAACAGCCAGGATATCAAATGACAAGTGACGGATCAAAATAGTATGTCTACCCATTGGAATACCATGTATTTATTCAAATAATGATGTGGACTTTTATTTGCCGACCTGGAATAATATTCACATATTGTGGAATGGCTTTGGACTAGTACACCTAAATTCTCCCTAGGCCCCAACAAGATATGTATAAATTGTTCACTTTTAACCCCATGTTTTTTTAGCAAAACAAAAAGAATCTACTTATTGGTTGTGCTAATTAAAATGGGAGAAATAGAGAAGTGGAAAAAGTTGCCTCTTTTTTTTTTTACAGTTTGGATGTTCTTATTTAGGCCAAATTTGGTTCTCCATAGACGTGTGGTTAATTATCCCCTCTTGGACCATGTCCATTTTCAAACACTTCACTAGTATTGCAAGGTTATTTATTGGCAGTGAGTTGAGTCTTATGCATCATCTATTCTAGACCACTGGTCACCAAAATGTGTATATGCTCAAAACAAACCACTGGGTTGTAAGAAGAAAGTTGTAGAATTTCTATCTATGGATAACTCTTTTTTAGTTTCTATTTCTGATATGTTTTATAATATATATAATACAACTGGATAATATGTAACAAATAAGTATACAACGATTGCTAAATGTTTTTGATGATAAAGTTGTGTTCTGGGTATCTACTGCTGTGTAACAAACTGGAAACTGAATGGCTTATAACACCATTTTATTTTGTTCAGTCTTGCGGATTGGATATTTGTGAAGGACTCACCTAGGACATTTATCTTTGCAAGAAGCAACATGAGTTAGAATAGCTCAACTGGATCTAGAAGATCCATTTCCAAGATGGCTTCCAAGATGATTGGCAAGCTGGTGCTAGCTATCAGTTGGGAGTGCAGCCAGGGTTGTTGGCTAGGAGAGAGGGACATCTCAGTTCTTTTCCATGTGGCATCTGTATTAGGCTGCTTGGGCCTCCTCACAGAATGGGATCTGGCTTCTGAGAGGGAATATTTCTTAACGTTTATTTATTTTTGAGACAGAGAGAGACAGAGCATGAACGGGGGAGGGTCAGAGAGAGGGAGACACAGAATCTGAAACAGGCTCCAGGCTCTAAGCTGTCAGCACAGAGCCCGACACGGGGCCCGAACTCACGGACCATGAGATCATGACCTGAGCCGAAGTCGGCCGCTTAACCGACTGAGCCACCCAGGCGCCCCTGAGAGGGAATATTTCAAGAGATGGGAGGTAGAAGCTGCCAGTCTCTTAAGGCCTGGAGTAAGAAAATACCAAAGTGTCATTTCCATCATATTCTACTGGTAAAAGCTAATCAGGAATCCATTCAAGATTCAAGGGAAGAGGCATAGAACCAACCTATCTCTCAGTAAGTGGTCTATGAAAGAAGCTGTGGCCATCTTAATTTAGTTTTTTCCTCTTTTTTTCGTGACTGGCTTTATAAACAAGTGTTTTGCCACCCAAGAATGGAAAATGTAACAAGTTCAATTTCATGGCAAGAAAATATTTGTTTCTAAAATTAGATGCCTTTTTAAAAAATGTTTATTTATTTTTTAGAGAGAGAGAGACAGAGACAGAGAATCCAAAGCAGGCTCCAGGCTCTGAGCTGTTAGCACAGAGCCTGACACAGGGCTCAAATTCACAAACTGTGAGGTCATGACCTGAGCCAAAGTCGGACGCTCAGCCTACTGAATTAACCAGGTGCCCCTTTGATGCCATTTTTAAATGAAGTATCAGGTTACCCAACTTTTTAAAACTTTTTATTGAAGCATAGTTGACATACAATACTATACTAGTTTCAGGCATACAACCTAGTGATTCTGCACTTTACACATATACATTGTGAAATGCTTATCATAAGTATAATTACCATCTGTTACCTTAAAAATTATTATATTATTGGCTATATTTTCTATGCTGCACTTTTCATCCCCTGACTTATTTGTTTTATAATTGGAAATTTGTACCTCTTATTTCACCCATCCTCCACCTCACCTCCCTCTGACAACCACCAGCATGGTTTCTGTATTTATGAGTCTATTTCAGTTTTTCTTATTCGTTTGTTCATTTGTTTTGTTATTTAGGTTCCACATATAAGTGAAGTCATATGGTATTTGTCTTTTTCTGTCTGACTTATTTCACTTAGCATAATATCCTGTAGAGCCATCCATGTTGTCACAAACGGCAAGATTTCATTCTTTTTTACAGCTGAGTAATATTCCATTGTATGTATATATGTGTGTGTGTGTGTATATATATATATATATATATATATATATATATATATATCTTCTTTACCCATTCATCTGTGGACGGACACTTAGGTTGCTTCCATAGTTTGGCTATTATATAAACAATGCTGTACTAAACATAAGGGTGCATATAGCTTTCAAATTAATGCTTTTGTTTTCTTTAGGTAAATACCCAGAAGTGGAATTATGGAGTCATATGTTATTTCTATTTTCAGGTTTTTGAGGAACCTCCATACTGCTTTCCACACTTATATTCCCACCAATAGTGTACAAGGTTCCCATTTCTCCACATCCTTCCCAACAACTCTTGTTATTGCTCATCTTTTTTGGTACTAGCCATTCCGACAGGTGTGAGGTGATATCTCATTGCAGTTTTGATTTGCATTTCCCTGATGATGAGTGATGTTGAGCATCTTTTCATGTACCCATTGTCCATCTGCATGTCTTCTTTGGAAAAATGTTTATTCAGTTCCACTGAATAAGTGGAATAAGTGGTGTTGAGTTGTATGAATTCTTTATATATTTTGGATACTAAGCCCTTACCATATGTGTCATTTGCAAATCTTTTCTCCCATTCAGTAGGTTGCCTTTTTATTATGTTGATGATTTTCTTTGCTGTGCAAACGCTTTTCAGTTTGATGAAGTCCCAATAGTTTACTATTGCTTTTGTTTCCCTTGCCTGAGGAGACAGATGCATAAATATGTTTGCTAAGGCTGATGTCCAAGAGACTACTGCCTATGTTTTCTTTTAGGAGTTTTATGGTTTCAGGTCTCACATTTAGGTCTTTAATCCATTTTGAGTTTATTTTTGTGTATGGCATAAGAAAGCAGTCCAGTTTCATTCTGTGCATTAGCTGTCCAGTTTTCCCAGCACCATTTATTGAAGAGCCTTTTCTCCACTGAATGTTTTGCTTCCTTTGTCATAGCTTAAGTCGCTATATAAGTGTGGATTTATTTCTGGGCTCTTTACTCTGTTCCACCGATCTATGTATCTATTTTTTCTTTCAGTACCATGCTGTTTTGATTAGTGTAGCTTTGTAGCACAGTTTGAAATCTGGTTCTGTGATACCTCCAGCTTTGTTCTTCTTTCTCAAGGTTGCTTTGGCTATTTGGAGTCTTTTGTGGTTCCGTACAAATTTTAAGACTATTTGTTCTAGTTCTGTGAAAAATACTACGGATGTTTTGATAGGGATTATATTGGATCTGTAGATTGCTTTTAGTAGAATGGACATTTTAACAATGTTAATTTTTCCAATCTAAGCACAGTATATCTATTTATCCATGTCATCTTCAATTTCTTCCAGTAATGTCTTATCGTTTTCAGTACAAGTCTTTCATCTCCTTGGTTAAATTTATCCCTAGGTATTTGTGTGGCCATCTTTAGTTCACCACCTAGTATGTGATCAAAAATATGTGAAGACCACTAATTTAGGTAAACAGAATGTGGCCCAGCAGCTCTGCCCCCAGACTGGAGCTCAGCTCTCTCACGAGGAATTCTTGGCTGTCAGAAGCTTGTCTGCTCCCACTGGTGCATCTCCTCATAGCTGTTTCACCAGAAATGAGGCTCAGGTTTTTCTCTTAGTGGTTTTTTTTTTTTTAATGTTTTTACTTATTTTTTGAGACAGAGAGAGACAAAGCATGAGTGGGGGAGGGGCAGAGAGAGAGGGAGACACAGAATCCGAAGCAGGCTCCAGGCTCTGAGCTGTCTGCACAGAGCCTGACATGGGGCTCGAACTCACGTACTGCGAGATCATGACTTGAGCTGAAGTCGGACGCTTAACCAACTGAGCCACCCAGGTGCCCCTCTCTTAGTGGGTTTTTTAATCCAAAGGCATAGAAAGAAGACTATATGCAGGACAATGTGAAGAAAAATAGAGTTTAACTCTTTATCGGCACTACCGCTTTATCTTGCTTAATAAAATGATTTGTCTAGCGTCAGAAACAAAACATTTATCTGGTCAGGTCTTGATGACCTTTTATTATTTATTTATTTATTTATTTAAAAGTTTTTTTAACATTTATTTATTTTTTGAGAGACAGAGAGAGACTGAGCGTGAGTGGGGGAGGGGCAGAGAAAGAGGGAGTCACAGATTCTGAAGCAGGCTCCAGGCTCTGTGCTAACATGGGGCTCAAACTCATAACATGGGGCTCAAACTCATAAACCATGAGATCACGACCTGAGCCAAAGTCGGATGCTTAACCGACTGAGTCACCTAGGCAACCCTTGATGATCTTTTAAAAAATGTCTCCATTATGGGGCACCTGGGTGGCTCAGTTGGTTGAGGTCTGACTTCAGCTCAGGTCATGATCTCAGTTTGTGAGTTTGAGCCCCACGTCAGGCTTTCTGCTATCAGCATGGAACCTGCTTGGGATCCTGGGCCTCCCTCTCTTTCTGCCCCTCCCCAGCTTGTTCTCTCTCTCTCTCTCTCAAAAATAAATATTTTAAAAAACTACAGAAAGTTTAAAAAAATTCTCCATTACAACAGTATTCTCTAAAGCAAAATATACTGAAACTTAAACGAAATACAGTCAGAGTGACTTTTATGACTCAAAGGATATGATTGTAACGGTATTCTACCAGAAATTTCCCAATGCACAGGCTGACACCTGCTTTTCCTTTCACATCAATCGAGTAAAATAATCGCAAACAGAGGTTTAAGATTTCTCCCATAACACCTACTCTTAAGGAAAGCAAAGTGGGTTATAAACAGTATAAACCCATTTTTTTAAAGAAAATATGTGTAAGAGAGATGGGAGTAAAATTTTTCACTATTTACAATTCTAACCTCTACTGTTAAGAGGATCCTGAGAATAACATGTTGTTTTCCTGAGCAGGGCAATGGGTAAGGGAGCAAATTAGAAAAAGTGAGATAATGAAAAATTATTTCTCAAGAGAAAAGGAAGAGTTGTCTCAAGGTGGCAGAAGCAGAGAAGGTGAGTAGTTTAAAAGAGTGAGTCGGGGGTGCCTGGGTGGCTCAGTCAGTTAAGTGACTCTTGATTTTGACTCAGGTCATGATCTCACGGTTTGTGGGCTCGAGCCCCACATGGGGCTCTTTGCTGACAGCATGGATCCTGCTTGGGATTCTGTCTCTCCTTCTCTGTCTCCCTCTCTCTCTGTCCCTCCCTAACTCTCTCTCACGCTTGCTCTCTAAATAAATAAATAAGTAAATAAATACACTTTTTTAAAAAAAAGTGTGGATCGGGGATAATTTTGCTACATGGGCTATGGGGACTCTCCTCTAGGTTGTCACAAACCCTTTGGTAAAATCTTCACTGTTTGGCAGTTCTTTTTAGTATTGGATTGTGTTCTTTGGGGGATGATTCCAGTAATGTTGACATAAACATGTTGAAGGTAGACACAGGCCAAGAACAAGGGTAGCCTAAGCAAGTTCAAGTCCCTTGTAAGTAACATCTGAATAAGAAAAGTCCAAGGTATATGTACCCCAAATCGGGACAGTGAATACCCCTGGGTGGTGGAGTAAAAGGATATTTCTTTCATTCTCTCTTCATTTTTGTGTGTTTACATTTTGCTACTAGTTGTGTTGTTAAGAGGAAATTGTTTTGAAACACACATGGACTTTGTGATCGGACAGATCTATGTTAGAGCCCAGCTCTGCTTCCTCAATTTATGATTTTGGACAAGTGCCTTAATTTTTGTAAGCCTCACTTTCTCCGTTTGCCTAAAAAGGATAATAACTGTACCTTTACTCGTGGGTAGTTGAGACAATGTGTGAGGTTATGTCTGTAAAGTTCTTCGGGTGGTGCTTAGAGCTGAGCAAGCAAACAATAAGTAGTGTAAACTGTTGTTTTGTCAACAATGAAAGCTTGTTGGTGGTTCTCAGATCCTGAAAATGACCAGCCTTTCCTACTCATTGTCAAGAAGGCAGCACCTGACTATGTGTCTCTGTCCTTGAAGGAACCAGGAGTGTAAATCCAACTGGGTTTTATCCCTTCTACCGTAAGTCACACAACATATTATCATCATAAAGAAAAGCCTTTTTGAATACCTACTGTTTGCAGGTCACTTAAGTTCTCTAGAAGACATGTAAAATGTAGTCTTCATCTCATAGCCAGGTCAACTTTGGCCACTAACGCCCGAGTGTCTCAATTCCTAATTAAAAACACTTTAAGGGTAGGCTATACTTAGGACTGGACCCACATGTTCTGAATTCCCAGTGAAGAATACACATTACATTTCAGGACTTCTGCACTAGCCAAGGCGTTCTGATGTGGGGTTTGAGTTCCTTGGTGCTGTCATGTGACTGGCTTTTTGATGTGGTTTCTGTTCCAGTAAGTTAAACTCTGGCATCTCAGAACTGGCAAAGCCTGCCATGCTAAAGATGAATTCTGAGCACAGACTGAGGCTGAATCTGCATGCCTGCGGGTTGATGAAACCACGAACTGCCACAGGATTAATTAGTTGGAGGCTCTTCAATGTGGCACGGTCCCACTATTCAGGGTTTCTTAGTTGCTGCCACGGAGCCTGGCTATCTAAAACAGCACTCTCCGGGGCGCCTGGGTGGCTCAGTCGGTTGAGCGTCTGACTTCGGCTCAGGTCATGATCTCATGGTCCGTGAGTTCCAGCCCCGTGTCGGGCTCTGTGCTGATGGCTCAGAGCCTGGAGCCTGTTTCAGATTCTGTGTCTCCCTCTCTCTCTGCCCCTCCCCCGTTCATGCTCTGTCTCTCTCTGTCTCAAAAATAAATAAACGTTAAAAAAAATTTTTAAAATAAAAAAAAAAATAAAACAGCACTCTCCAAAATATTTTTGGTCTTTGACCTCTTCAATGGAAGAAAAAAACCAAAAAAACAAACTCTGAACTTGGCATATTCCTGCTTGAAGCTCTGGAGGCACATTTATTGGGATTTATGAAACGTCTCACTGTTCTGTGGTGCCTGGCGTTTATTCATTACATTAAGTAAATAAATAATTCATTCCTGAAAAAAGTATAAGCATTATGATAAATATTCTTAGTGTCCTCACCAATATCTGGCTCTTCTCTGTAGGCACATAGAAGACCAGACTGCCCAGCCCTCTGTGATTAGGCAGAGCTATGTGACTGGTTTAGGTCAATAGGATGTTAGCTGCAGTGACATCTGTCACCTCTTGGCTGAAGTGTGAAAGCTTGGGAGCAGGCGAGAGGTCCAGTCTCTTTCTCCCTGCTGAGACCAAAGGAATCATGCGTGCTAGATGGTGCAGCTACAGATGGTAGATCTCCATCAGCCTGGATCCTTGAGTGATTGCTGGAGTGGAGTTTTCTCAACACACATACCCCCACCCTTGACTTGCAACGGACATATGCAAGAAATAAATCTTGTTTGTGTCCAACTTTGGGGTCTGCAGGTTAATTAGTTATCACAGCACAACGTAGCCTATTCTAACTAATGCAATTATCTTGTGAACATTAGTAATACAGAAAACAGGATGCAGTTCACTTGTAGGACCTGGGAGTCACTGGGAGTAGGTCAAGGAAGACCATGCCGAAAGAAAGAGAACAAAAGGAGTGCAGCAATTCAAATGACCGAGTTCAAGGGGACTGGACTCACTGCGCTCTGCTGTAGGATGCCTGGATGCAGGGCAGAACTTGCAGGTGACACTCAGTCTCTGGAGGTGCTCATCCCAGGCACACCAGACTCCAGACCCAGGTTATGAGAGCATGGCAGCCCACCCCCATGGATATAAAACATTTCCAGTTGACTGCATACCTTGGCCCCATTGGTTCGGAGCCTATGTCAGTTGGTAACGTTTGTTTAGTTACCTAGAAAGTGAAAGATGCTTCATAGGTCACTGCAGAAGCACAGGATGTTAGACTAGGATAAGAACCAGTAACTGGTCTGTATTGGGTTTTTGTTGTTGTTGCTTTTTAAGGGCTTTTTGTTTGTGTTTGTTGTTGTTGTTGTTGTTGTTTTACATAGACCCTGAGTGTTTCTGGGTTCTATGCAAAATTATCTAGATGGGAGTTAAGACATACATAGCCACCATGTAAGGCTCACTGAAAGGCACCATAAATGATAAGTTAACAACCATGATGTGAGGGGAGTCAGTGCTACACTTTCCATTTCTAAACTTGAAACTACAGCTGCTCCACCTAAAGCCACAAACAGTTGAGTACACTGGACAGAGAAGAACTTGGAAAGGCAATGAGGAGAATCTTCCTTGCTTGTCGTCACTGATGATGGAAAGTCAGTTACCATCTATCCTTTGCCTGACTAGCCTAAAGTGAGGGGGCATTCAGTTGATTCAACAGAATGATGCACATAGGCTAATTTCTCATGGTGCCAGATTGCCTTCTTATTAGAGCTGGAAGAAAGAAGGAAAGATGTAGGGTTTATCTTCTCACGATTCCCTGGGCTGGAATTGCCAAGTGTTTATACTTCTGTATAAAGTTGTCTTTGCAGAAACCTGCCTCTCTGAATTCATTGGGAATGCAGGGCCAGGAGTCTGACAAAACTGAGACGAAAGTGTTCCCTAGAACCCAATTTTTTTTGGATACTTTGCTACTTAGCAGAACTTTTATGCTAAAGTCTCTCAGGGTTTCTAATTTTTACAAGGTAATTATTTTCAAAGTCCAAAAGGTGCAGTTTCCCTTTCTGAAAGCCTCCTGATGCAAGAGAAATGGGATCTTGTTACAAATTACTTAAGTCACTCTGCTTCCTCTGTCTAAATCCACTCTGCTGGGAAGGCTAGCTGGAAGACTGAAAACCACAGCTTCATTCCCAGGTACACTACTGTAAAATAATTACATTAGATGTTCACGTGATGAATTTAAATGGAGATAAGTGCAAATATATTTTTACTTTGAATATAATGCACTTAAAAAAAGAAATTGCCTGTATAGCTACATGCAGAAGAATGACACTGGACCACTTCCTTACACCATACACAAAAATAAAATGGATGAAGGACGTAAATGTGAGATTTGAAACCATAAATATTCTAGAAGAGAGCACAGGCAGTAATTTCTCTGACATTGGCCATAACATTTTTCTAGATACGTCTCCTGAGGCAAGGGAAACAAAAGCAAAACTAAAACATTGAGGTTAGATGAAAGTAAAAAGCTTCTGCACAGCAAAAGAAACAATCAACAAAGCTAAAAGACAATCTATGGAACGGGAGAAAATATTTGCAAATGACATATCTGATTAAGGGTTAGTATCCAAAATATACATAGAACTTTTACAACTCAACATCAAAAAACCCCAAATAATCCAATTAAAAAGTGGGCAGAAGACATGAACAGACACTTCTCTGAAGAAGACATCCAGATGGCCAACAGACACAGGAAAAGATGCTCAACATCACTCCTCATCAGGGAAATGCAAATCAAAACCACAATGAGATATCACCTCACACCTGTCAGAATAGCTATTATCAAAAAGACAAAAAACAACAAATGTTGGCGAGGATGTGGAGAAAAAGGAAACCTTGTGCACTATTGGTGGGAATGCAAACTGGTGCAGCCACTGTGGAAAACAGTATGGGGATTTTTCAAAAACTTAAAAATAGACCTCCCATACAATCCAGTAATTCCATTACCATTTACCCCCAAAGAATATGAAAACACTAATTTGAGAAGATATAATCACCCCCATGTTTATTACAGCATTATTTACGATAAACAAACTATGGAAGTGGCCCAAGTGTCCATTGATCGATGAATGGATAAGAAGAGGTGGTCTATATACACAACATTTTATTTCTCAGCCATTAAAAGAATGAAATCTTGCCATTTGCAACAATATGGAACTAGAGAATATTATGCTGAGTGAAATAAATCAGTTAGAGAAAGACAAATATCGTATGATTTCACTCATATGTGGAATTTAAGAAACAAAACAAATGATCAGAGAAAAAGAGACAAACCAAAATAACAGACTCTTAACTTATAGAGAACAAACTGATGGTTACCAGAGGGGAGGTAGGTGGGGAGGTGGGTGAAATAGGTGAAGGGGATTAAGAGTACACTTATCATGATAAGCCATGAGTAATGTATGGAATTATTGAGTCACTATATTGTGCACCTGAAACTAATATAACACTGCATGCTAACTATCCTGGGATTTTTCAAAAGCTGGATAAGAAACTTATATATGATTATATGTGAACCGCAAGAATGAACAGATTGTTTGCTTATAATTATATGCAGATAATATACATAAAATTCACTTTGAATAAAAAAAAGAAAATGTCTGTGCTTTAAATTTTTTTTTTAAATGTTTATTTATCTTTGAGAGAGACAGAGACAGAGTATGAGCCAGGGAGGGGCAGAGAGAAAGGGAGACAGAATCTGGAGCAGGCTCCAGGCTC
Source organism: Panthera onca (assembly GCF_046562875.1). NCBI lineage: Eukaryota > Metazoa > Chordata > Mammalia > Carnivora > Felidae > Panthera > Panthera onca. Next base: position 160,913,592 of record NC_138342.1, on the reverse strand, counting down.
TGAGCTGTCAGCACAGAGCTGGACGAGGGGCTCAAACTCACCAACCGTGAGATCATGTCCTGAGCCGAAGTCGGACGCTTAACCAACTGAACCACCCAGGCACCCCAGTGTCTATGCTTTTAGAATAGAAGCCAGGTTTCTGACCTTCCCCTCTGCCTAAAGAAAGGATTTGGAAAAGGTGAATAGTGTCAGTTGAAAAATATTGGCAAGAACCTATCTAGTGGTTCCCTACCTTATAAATCCATACCAACAGTACTAAATGTGTATAATTCTGGTTTCCAAATCTCACCTCAATACTCTGTGAAGTGAAAGAAAAGGTCCTACATTCTGAGATATACCATAGTTACTTATTTTTCAGGGACTCTGAGAGTGCTTTATTAGCAAAGGGTGCTAATATAAAGATTTCTGGGGGCAGGTGAGGGAGACGCCCGAGTGGCTCCAGAAGCTTGAGCATTGGACTTCGGCTCAGGTCACGATTTCACAGTTCATGAGTTCAAGCCCTGAGTTGGGCTCTGTTTTGACAGCGCAGAGCCTGGAGCCTGCTTCGGTTCTGTGTCTCCCCCTCTCTCTCTGCCTCTCCCCTACTTGTGTGTGCACTCTCTCTCAGTCTCTCTGTCTCTCAAAAATAAATAAATAAACATTAAAAAAAAAGATTTCTGGGAGCTGGGTGGCAGGCAAAGCCCCTTGCTCAGAGCCTAAAGGCCTAAGCCAGAGCTGGGGCCCATTCTGTCTAGTATCATTGCCACACACTGGGAGGAACGAGGCCATGGACAGGTCCCTGTTTATGGAGCTGTGAGTTGTACCCTGTGTGTAGAAAACATACCTATATTTCAGATTGGCCCCATGACCGAGGCGGAGCACAATGGCTCTGCCAAATGGACATTCACGGCAGAAGTTGGAAGACTTGTGCCATTTTTTGCAAGCAGCAATTAGGATTTTCAATACCTAAAAAGAACTTAGAAGTAAATGAATGCAATCTCCAAAAAATTAAAACTGCACAAATAAAAAATGAAAGGAAGGAGAGAGGAGGTTGTCTTTCTCATATGCCAGAGGAAGGTGATGTCAACTTCAAATCTCTGCTTCATTCTGGTCCAAGGCCACTGTTAGAACTAAGTTCTGTGAAGGAACACAGAGACACTAAAGAGGCAGACTCTAGACAAGCTCACATAATGAATGGCTGTCCTTGCTGCCTAAAGCATCACACCTGATTGACAGGCCCGAGAACTCTGCTCCCACCTCGCTAGCCCCCAGGAGCTAAGATTGATGTGCAGGATGGGAACACGAATCCTGGGCTTCAGGAGCAGTTTGAGGTCAAGTCAGAATTTGTTTCTATCCTGCCTTTCAAAGCTTTGTTTGTATATGAACCGTCCATGTGAGTGACTCAGCATTGCGGGGCTGGGGAAAGTGGGGATGGGGAGCCTTTGAAGAGATGCATTTCAGAATGGACATTCATCAGAAATGAGGGAGGCTGAGGATTTTCCTAAAACAATTGATGAGAACTGAAAATTCTGTGTAACCATTTACCAGGCTGGTCTCCCTCCAGCCCATCAAATCCCATCCCCTCGCTGTTGGTTGCCCTAACCAAAATAAATAATAAATGCATAAGGCTCAACAGGGAGTCTATTCAGTTACTGCCACCCATTTCCAAAGCCCAGGCCAATGTAAAGTAACCCAAGACTTCACTCCTCTTCAGGAGACTCCTGAACATCCTCTGAGGCAATTAAATCATGGAACCTGTGCAAATAAGATTTTAATGGAATGCTATTTCCAGACATGATGAAAGCATTTGCAATGAATTGAGTATTCATTCTGACTATCACATGTAAATGAAGCATAGTTCTTTGATATACTAATGATGATAACAGCTAATTAATGGCTTTCCTTTGTAAAACATTTATAGCTTACAAAATAACTTCACATGAATCATCTCCTTTATTTTCAGAATGGTATGGTAGGTAGGATGTGCGTTATTATTTAAGTGAACAAGGAAACTGAGATTCAGAGGTTAAAAGGCTTTCCTGGAGTAACACAAGTAATTGATGTTGGATGTAGGATTAGAACAAAGATTCTAGGTCTGATACTTTCCCCAATCCATCCCACTCTCTCTCAAAAAAGAAAAATTCTTCCTCTTCTTTGAAAGCTTAGAAATTTATCAATTGTTTAGTACTTATTTAATGTTTGCTGGCACATTGCTAAGTTGAGTCATTGTATTGAGTATCAAGTGCTAAACATATCTTTTCTCATTTAGAGGTAAGTCTTGTCATGCCCATTGCTATAGATGAGGAAACTGAGCACAGAGATGGTTTTGTAATTTGTCCAAACCACACAGCTACTAAGTAGTGGAATAAGGATTTGAAAACAGTCAGCATGACCTCACAGCCTTAACTGCAGTGCTATGCAGCCTCCCATCCCCACATCCATCCAGTGAGGTGGGCAGGTTTGTGACTTCCTTAACTGATGATCGAAGAATCATAGGTCTAGTTTCTAGTCCACAGAACTACCCACATTGCCAAGTTGTTTGACATCGTCTGAGTCCTTGTTGATTGTCACAGCTGAGGAGCCAAGCTGGAACCAATGGACATAACCAATAACCAATAGAAAGAAAACAAATAACCAATGGAAACCAATCACTCTACTTTTAGATGGGGTTCCTCACCTGCCACTCTCCCACCCCACGAGAGCCTTCCTTTCCCATCAGCTACTTTTTTGTTCACAATGGCACCACCTTTCCTCTTATTTCTGATCCTGAAGGACCATAAAGTTCCTTCTCCCTCAGTTCTCATATCCAGTCAGTTATCAGGGATTCCTATTTCCTGAATGTGTATATGTCTAGAACTTGCTTTGCCCTCTTCTGTCCTACCACCTATAGTCCAGTTGAATGGCCTCCCCAGTTTCAAACACTTTCCACAATAGAGTCCAACCTGTCTCCGAGCGTCCTAAAAGCACAGCTGTCCTTGTCACATCGAATGCTATGAAAACCACAATGGCACCCTGTTGTCTATCATAAGCGCTGTTTTTCAAATCCTCCACAGTCTGGTCTACTTTTCCTACGAATCCATTCTCTCTCCTTTCTCTTCTTGTCAAGTAGGTGTCCTCAAAGTCCCAAACACATGTCCATATAATCCCTGTGCCATCGTTGTTCTTTTCCTTGACCCATTATTTTCTCTTCTTTTCCTTGATCTGTTATTTCTCATGCTTATTCCAGCATAGGCGCCCCTCCAGTCTTCTAGGAAATCTCTTCAGAGTACTCTTCCTTCTTGGACTCCTATTGTTCCTACAGAAGGTGCCCCAGTGTTTGGTGTTTAATATTTTTTTCTAATTGTCTCGGTACTAATTTCATCTTTTCCGGTAAGTTTCCAAGGTCAAGTAACTTCGTGATCCTTGCTAGGCATAACAGTACCGGACTCAGAGATAGAACTTATTTAGTGGAGTCTTTGGCATCAGACCGGAAATCATTGGCATCAGACCAGAAAGCAAACTAACCCAGGTTGATTGCGTGGTTCTGATGAACAACCCAGTGGCCTTGTTCTAGGATGGTTACTTCTCCAATACTTGATGCCAACATCAAATTCATCTGAAGGTCAGAAAATTACAAAAAGGCCAATTCACCTTCTGTAGTAGAGTTGTCTTTTTGTCTACCTTCTTGAACAGCTGAGGAACCCACCTTCTCTGATTCCTTTCCCAGGTCACAGTAGCTGTTCTCTAAGGAGGTATGATAATGGAGGGGTGGGAGTGAGGGTAAAATGAGTTATCCAAATGAAAGACCACAGCAGGTGGAAGGTGATTTATAATCTCCAAAGTAATACATTAGAGAGTGGAAAGTCGCTCAAGGCAGATGTTTTAAAATAATTCATGAAACAGTTTTTACCAGAAGAGAAGTTCCTGGATACTGCTAAGCATTGTTCAGAATCAGCATGTTAAATGGCCATTCATCAAAGTTAAAGTTGCCCCAGGCATATTTGTGAGAGACTAGTACTTTGGAAATATAATAATGATAATAATAAAGTTAGTATATATGTACACATTTGAAAAGTATGTCATACTTTCCAAACTATGTTCTCCAGCACCATTAGGAATTAAATCCTTTTGAGTCGGAAGGAGCTCTGAAGGTTATCTGGATGAAATAGGGCTAACATTTTTTGAATACTATTTATATACTTTTATTTTGTCAGAGACATTAAGTCTATCTTTAGATTTCTACAGCATGAATGCAAAAACGTGAATATTCAGGTTCTCCCAATCCAGAATGGGATTTTTGTAGAAATAATAATTGTGAAAACCAGGCTTTGTTGAGAATGAAATGAGATTTTCTAAATTTCTTTAGGTCTCATTTAGCATAGCAAGAACCAAGTCTGTAGATGCGAATCAGATCGTAGAAATGCTCCCATGTATACAAGTACTGAATCTGACTGTGATATGTAGGCCATGAAGCTAGGTAGTTTAGGGTAAGAGGAGAATGATGAATTGTAGAGGTAGGAACCTTGCCTGCTTCTGGTCTCAAAGGACCATGAGAAGGAGGAGAGAGACAGATGCTGGAGAGACACATTGGTCTTGATTTTCTGTCTCTGGGCGGCCCAGAGGAAAGATGTGTTAGATAAGTTAAAATCAACACAAGGCCTTTCCCCCATTTAACACTGAATGGAAACACAGGCTCCCCACACCAATCTGGGAGTGGCCACATCAGAGTAAACTCAGCAATACTGTGTGGTTAGACAGTGGAAGAGCTAGAACTTAATTTCCCAAGCTACCCTCAGTTCCTTTGTGGTGTGGAAGGAACTCGGAATCTCCTGTGTGCCCCCTGGGGGGTGTGAAGCACAGATGCTGGTAGGAAGCTGGCTGGTAAACATACCAGAGAGGGATGACTGTGGTGAGAGCAAGATGGCCATGTGGCCAAAGGATATGAAATAGACTGCCTAGGTCCTGACCTCACAACCAGACCCAGGGGCCCAAAGCATGGGGAAGGGGTGGGAGGGAAAGGGGCTGGGCTCTGACTCAGCTAAGACAGGAGATGAACCAGAAGCTACCTGACCCATAGTCTTCAGCAGCAAACCCTGGCCAAATGCCAAGAATTAGGACAAGCTGCACATCAGTGGTCACCAGTCCAGGGAGCAGCCCAGGAAAGCCACCTTGCAGTAGACATGGTGAAGATCCAGAGAACACCATGTGGATTCATGCCTGCCCCCCTCCACCCATGAGAATACAGTAAGTCCCCTCATATGCCCAGGCACCTTCTCGGTGAGAGAAGGGAAGGAGAGAGACACCAGAAACTCTGGGAATTTTGCCAAAAACAAAACAAAAACTGTGCAGTCTGAAGAAGACTGCTCCAGAGCATGAGATTGGGCTGAGATTAGAAGGTTGGAATAACTTGGTTTCCCACATCACGGTGGGATAGGGGCTCGATGAAAAAATGAGAGCATTTTCGCAGTCTTCCGTACTCTACTCTGAGAGTAGGGTGAGTGCTTCAGTGACTCTGCTCGCTGGCATGAGTATCTCCTTTATAAGCAGGAAAAGGCTTATATGGACCATGGGATCAGGGGAGGCAGATGTTGCTGTATCTATTTTGCACATGTAGAAACCAAAGTCCAGCAATGAAATGTCTCCTCCATGGCCGAAAGGCAACTGGGTAGCAAAACCACAGCAGGACTTAGACTTCCTGATCCCAGCCCCACGCTCCTTCTTGTAAGGCCATTTGCCTCTCCCATGACCCTTCAGGAGATGCCCAAGTAAATGAGCCAGTGGAACAATGGTGAAAGGTATTTATGCTCAGAAGCTTTACACGTGGGGATGGCATGATTCTATGTCCCTTTCATTATGCCAATGTTTGAAATGGAACAGAGCTGATAGGACATTGATTGAACAGAGTGCTTCTTTTTCTTTCTTTCTTGTTTGTCCTCCCAAGTATCACCTAAAATTGAAACCTCTGTTGGCTGCAGTTTTTATCCATCTGCAAAAGCATATTAGAAAGAGAAAGAGGTTGGCAACTGACTTCAGGCTTTTCCCCCCAGAGTGTTACTTACCTGACTTTAACCAGATGCTGTGTATCAGCCTGTCTCTCTCCTCCATGCTCAGTGGGTAAAAGACAAAAATATAAGGAATGCTTGTTATGCTGTGGACTCTCTCCCCCTCTCTTTCTCTTTCTCTCTTTCCTTTTTTTTTCTTTTATCCCAGGACCGGATATACAAGTTCCAGAAGAGGAATATACATCCCCAGAGTCTGAAATCAAATCTGGAATTCATATCCTCTGTAAATGTACTTTATTAAAAGCAGGAATCAAGAAAGGTTTTGGAATTATTATATTGGAGACGTTGATTGTGTAGAGAGGACTTGGAATTAGGGATAATTTTAGACATGTTTTGCAGGCAGCCAACTCCATGGACAAATGGAAAAACTGGGCACTTTGGCATCAGTCCTGTCCCAAACACTTTAAAACCAGCCCTCAGACTGCATTACCAAGTCAGAAAAGAAAGCAGGAGACTGCAGTAGAGCCCATTTATCTTTATTGCAATCAGGTGAATTGAAATTTCTACAGGAACATATAAGTAAAAATTCCAGGCATCACACTGTCAGCTTGGGGTTAATCTCCGTAAAATCTGTTTGCTGCCACGTAATGATGTTTAGTGCAACCCCAGAAGGCTTCCTGGGGTGGAAAGCATGAGAGTTGGTGCGTGTGCATAGTGTGCCTGTGTGTGCAAGTGTGTGAAGCAGCTGAAAGTGTTGGTTGAGCTCCAGAATGGGAACCGGTTGAGGCTGTAAGGGGAGGAAGCAGAGCGAGTCACTTGAACTGCACTGGAACGTGCCTGCAGCCTGCACCACTGGCCGTCCTGTGGGTGGGGAACCAGGAACTTGTCCATTGTTCCCATAAGGCCCAGACGGTTTTATATCAGTAAACTGTCTCTGAACAATTTTCTCCCCTCGGCTTGGCAGCACATCCTTCTGAATACCATTGCAGCTCACGGTATTTCTCTGATGAAAACCATCATTTCACAGAGGTCAGCCAACTCAACAGCGGGAGCAAAGTGATTATGGGATTCACATTCCAGTAATAAAGGAGGACCTAAGCCCTTTAGCCAGAGAAAGGCGGGAGCCCCTTGTGAACCAGAAGAAGCCCCTGGACTCTGAGAGGTCCTGGAAAGACAGAGGGGTGGCAGTGTTTCTGGGCTAACATAAAGGAGAGCTATTGTTCGGAGAGAAAGGGTCAGAACTGTGGCACATGAGGTTCCTGATGGGGCCACTGCTGGCTTTGCGCCACGCCCGAGGTCACCTCTGTCACCCAGCCCACCGGCTGCTGTGCATTCACATCCAGTATCTCTCCTGTTGCTTTATTTGAAAAGTTCCCTTTCTCGGAACACATGGGGAGGTACTGCGAACATTCGGATGGCTAAGGTCCTTGACTTTTCATGTTGGCTGCCTTTCTAAAACTTTTGAGTTATTGTCTTAATTATTGCAGCCATAAAGGAGAATTTGAAATTACCCCTATGGTGGCTCTCAGGAGAAACAGCGGTGGGATCATTTTCTTGTGTTCCTGTCTTCTGGAGAGAGCTGGATTCCTCCCGTTCCCCTCCCCCCCGCCTTTCTTCCTCCGCAGGGTTCTGGCCTCCGGAGATGAGCGTGGGCCTGGAGTCTCTGTCCCCAGGGTTCTCTGCAGGAAGGGTGGCTGCTCAGATTCCAAGCTTCCTGCCTGGACCAGTGACGATTCCAACACCCCCTCAGGGAGGCGGTTTGTAATGTTTGTCCTGTAAACTCTTAGGTAACTGTTCTGTTCCACCAGAGGAGGTCATGTGGCTTAGAGAGAAAAGATGTGTTTTTCTACGGGTAGCTAAGGACACTGAGATGCGGCCAGGCAACCACATGGACAGAACCCCTGCTCTGAGCAGAGAGCACTGTTTGGGGAGCCAAGGGGAACAATGTGCTATAAACAGCCCCGGGCGCTAGGCTTGTAGCCCTTCCACATCCGTCTTCAGAAACTTCACTAGAGAAACGTCTCCTTTCGGAAGGCACAAATCAGCAAACTGATACACGTTTCATGAGCGACTTTCCAGAATTCTAGGCCCCTCTGCCAGAATGTTCCAGGGCATTTGTTCTTCCACTAGTTAGCTTATGGCTGTGTTTTTCATTATTACTTCAGCTGTAGTTCTGAGTCTTTCTGACTCTCCCCCTCCCTTCAGTTCAGGTCATCCTGTTTGTCTCCAAAAGCCAAAAACTTTCCCAAAATGCATTGAGGCCAGCAGGTTCTAAGCAACTAGAAATTACTGAAGGATGTAAGAAGGGGGCTCTAGCCCGGACCTTCTGTGGTCCTCAGGCTTGGCTGAGATAGAAACTTGGCTCAGATCGAAACAGAGCCAACCACTCTCTGCTCAGATGTTTTTATCTTCTTGGGTTTTGTTGTGTTGTGTTTTGTTTTGTGTTTTGTTTTGTGTTTTTTACTATTTATTTGGAGGGAGAGCATAAGCAGGGGAGGGGCAGATAGAGGGGGACAGAGGATCTGAAGTGAGCTCTGCGCTGACAGGCTGACAGCATCGAGCCCAATGAGGAGCTCGAACTCACAAACTGCAAGATCATAACCTGAGCCCAAGTCAGACGCTCAACAGACTGAGCCACCCAGGCATCCTGGTTTGTTTTTTTTTTTAATTGAAGTATCATTTACATACAGTAAAATGTGCAAATCCTAAGCATTTATTTATATTTATCGAACTACTCCTCATTTAACTACCACCCAAACCAAGAGTATAGGCCTTTCCCAAGACCCTTCTTCATGCTCATCCGGTTCCTGCATGCTTAAAATCCTCCTGTGAATATCTTACAATGTTATGAACTCTCACCTCACTTGGAGTTTCTTGCCCTCATTGTCTGTCTTGCTCTCCACCAGCTCAGACTACAATCTTCGCTTCCCTTCCAACAACCAGACAACCCATAGTCAGACAGCTGGGTGAGGGAGCTGGGGTGGATTCCATTGTCTTCTTTTGAAAGTTATCAGCAGAGGGGCACCAGGGTGGCTCAGTCAGTTGTGTCCAACTTCGGCTCAGGCCATGATCTCAGGGTTTATGGGTTCGAACCCCACATTGGACTCTGTGCTGACAGCTCAGAGCCTGGAGCCTGCTTCAGATTCTGTGTCTCCCTCTTTCTCTGTCCCTCCCCTGATCACGCTCTGTCTCTCCCTCTCTCTCAAAAATAAACTTTTTTTAAAAATTTAAAAAGGAAAAGAAAAGGAAAAGGAAAGTTACCAGCAGAGGGTCGCCTGGGTGGCTCAGTTGGTTAAGCGTCCGACTTCAGCTCAGGTCATGATCTCAGCGTTTGTGAGTTTGAGCCCAACCTCAGGCTTTGGGTTGACAGCTCAGAGCCTGGAGCCTGCTTTGATTTCTCTGTCTCTCTCTGCCTCTCCCCCGCTTGCATGTTCTCTCTCTCTCTCTCTCTCTCAAAAATAAAATAAATAAACATTTATTTTAATTAAAAAAAAGTTATCAGCTGGAAGTTCAGAGAAGTCGAGCAATTTGCTCCCAGCCACAGAGCCAATAAGGAATGGTGTGATGGCTGGAACCCACTCCTGCAGGTTTGCTCTTGGCTAACTTTCCTCTGCCTGGGCTTTGCTCATCACACAAACGTGGCCATTTTCAGAAGAGCACAAAGCTATGCTCCACAGAAGTGAGAACTCATCAGGACGCAGACCATACACAGGCCACAGGAACAGGTGCGTGGAGCCCAGCTTTGTCCGGGTTAGACAATGTCCTGGCAGCCTCTAGCCTGAGCGCCAGCCCTGCCTGGCAAGCTGGTGGTGTGCATCCTCTCCTTCCTCTTCAGAGCCCCAACGCAAATGAGTGCCAGTCCTCAAGCTTTAGCATGCCTACGGCGTCTGCAAATGGGGTGCACATGTCAATTCTCTGGCCTGGGGCAGGCCTCTGAAGTCTGCATTTGTACCAGGCTTGCTCTCCCCCTCCCCGACTCACCCCAGGGCATCTGTGGGACCAAGAGCAGTGCTATCTCCTCTGCCTCCTCTGCATTCAGCCGTATCCTGGTCCTACCCCTCTCACACCTGTCCCTCCCTTCCTGGGAGATTTCCCCCATGCTTCATTTCTTCCTTCCTGGTCTTTGCCATCTGCCGAGTCCCTAGATTATTGGGTTCCTTTTGATCGTGATTCTTTTATTCAGCCTATTCACCTAACCTCCAGTTCTTCCCTGAATTGTGCCTTAATCTCTAGACAGGCTTAATGTTTATGGTGACTTAACTGAGTCCACACATGCCAAATATACATGCAAACACACCCGCTGCTGGAAAGCCTCCCGCAGCTCCACTGAGTAAAGTCCAGACTCCTCCAAGTAGTGCCTTAGGCTCTCCAGGATCTACTGCTTCTCCTCTGGGTCATCTCTGTCCTGCCTCCCTGAAAAATGCCCTTCCCTCCTGCCACTATTTCTTAACTATTTATGCACCTTCCTGCCTGGGGAAGCTCTTCTCCCTTTGCCCAGAAAAGTCGTCCCTTGGGCCCATCTGGTGAACACCCACTCTCTTTTCAGGAGTGAGATTGAAGGAAGGTTGTTTCTTCAGGAAACAGCTCAGGCTTTCCCAACACCCTCCCACCCCCATCCCCCCCAAGAATGGATGGTTCCTTCCTTTTAGGCAATGCCTTCTCGCTCTAACTGGACCAGGAGCCATGTATCCTCCCAGCCTGCATGGGGTCTGGGCTCACAGAGTGGGAACTGAGAGCAGAGCCATAACCCAACATTTTCCTGGACAAAGGACTGTGGCCATTTTTATGTCGTGGCTGTGTGCTAAAATAGTATGCCAGTAAAAATGTTTATTGAGTGTTTCCTAAATGCCAGGCACTGTTTTAAGCGTTTTCCCCCCCTATTAGGCTTATTTGTAGAAGCTGTTTTTCTTGGATGTTGATTATTTAAAATGATCTCCTGTCTGTATAGAATAATGTCTCACGTTTCAGAGGATGCAATAGTAGCATCTATAGGAGTCAATAAAAAGCAACTGTCTCCTGTTGGTCTGAGGGTTCCACCCCTATGGCAGGCGAGCTATCAGCTGCACATCTATGATTCATTCATCCGAGTGGGATTTTTTTTTCTTATTTTTTTCTTGTAGGCTTTAAAAATGCTAATGGAACATTTGAGGGGTGATTTTATTATGTCAGCCCCATCCCCAATATACCGGAAAATTCGAATAGAAGTCAACGTGGGGGAAAATGATTCAAAATATACAAATGATTCAATGCAAACAAATTTATCTTAAAAGCCACCTCTCTGGACTATGTCTGTTCCTTTCCAGGCATTTAAAATGCCACAAAGAAGAGTGCCATTTCTCTAGACAGAGGCTTCGTACTCCCTAAGATTTATGATGCAGGATTTTGTTGAGGTGTCTCAGTGCAGAAGGGAGAGAGCAGGAACCGAAGCCTCCAGACTCCTAGTGATCACTAGAATGTGCTGGCATTTCCCAGGAGACTGGCAGTTTAAAGCCACCAAAATGTACTTCTTGATTCATTAATCTCTTCCTTAGGGTGGGAGTGGAGACGGGGAAATCTGTTGGAGATAAGCATGAAGCACAATATGACTTTGCCTTCTTATAAAGAGCCATCATTCACATAAATTGCATCCTTCAACCTTTCAAGGGATTAAATGCTACAAGACAGACAGCATCTGGTTCAAACAGCAGCAAATCAAAGGGGGTAACAATACACCGCACGGTGAATAACAGGCAGGCTCCTGTATCCATAGGAGGCCAAGAGCAGAGGGAAAAAGAGTCACCCTGAGAAAGGGTACACCTGTAGATGTGTCGGGGAAGATAGTGGTGACTGCAGGGATAATAAGGCCATTCTTCTAAGGTGACCCAAAGCGGCAGGCAGCCACCCTCCTCCAGGGGAGCAACACAGCTCTCCTTGACCCAGGGACCAAAAAAGAGAATAGAGGACAGAGATTCTCCCTTCAGAAAGCCACCAGTCAGGGCCATTCATTAATGTGCAGACTCAAATTGGTTTCTTGCATGGTTTGTTAAGAGAGCAGAGGGAGACGCTGTTTGTCTGGAATTAGATAAAAAGTCGCAGAAGTTTGCCGGCTTTGTCTCGGTCCCCACTTTCCTCCCCTCCCCCACCTCAAGTCTCCTCCCCTTCATCTCCATCTCAGGCTCTCATTACTCTCATGACCTCTGCCCTTTGACCCTTTGGAGGAAGGATCAGATGCATGCCATTCACACCTCCATGTAAAGTTAATCCTCTGGCATCTCCCAGGTATTCTGTTTTAGCATACCCTGAATGAAAGGCTCTCCTCTGCTAAAGAATTTCAGGTTTCCGTGCTTTTCTGACTGGTAAGCATCAAATTCTGGCTGTTTTGACTGAGGCCTATCTTGAGCGTTTCAGACCACCCTTTTCTGGAACTTTTCCTCGAGTTCTCTGGTGAGTATTAATATTGAAGGATAGAGTGCCCAGAACTATCCCAGGTGCTGTATTTGTTCAGTGGTCTCTCTTAAGTTAGTTTTACTTTCTATCAAAGTTGTACATACACCTTCTCAAACATGTCTGAAATTTAGACTCATCTGGAGAAAAGTGTTTTTAAAATCTTGAAGTCTAGACTTCACATCAGCTAAGTAAAAATCTGACGGAGGTATGGGCCAAGTACGGGCTTCCGAAGAAGCCCCAGGTGAGGCAGCAGGGATGTGAGCCATTGACAGAGATCTGTCATCCTACAAGGCATATTTCAAACCACACGAAACCAACAGCATCCCCCTGCCAAGCGTTACCTCCCTTATTTCCCACTTCCCAGAAGTAAGAAATTCAACAATCTGAGCTGTTTCATATGACATTAACCCTTATATTTCTAAATTGCATGATCATATTGCTTCTCCTTCATTTTCCACTTTAATCATTTCTTTTTTTTAATGTTTATTAATTTTGAGAGAGTGCGCACACACACACAGGAGGGGCAGAGAGACAGAGGATCCGAAGGGTGTCCTGTGCTGACAGCAGAGAGCCCCCAATGTGGGGCTTGAACTCACAAACCGTGAGATCATGACCTGAGCAGAAGTCAGACACTCAACCGACCGAGCCACCCAGGCGCTCCTGGCTTTAATCGTTTCTTGACTTCCCACCATGGAAAATAGGATTTAGCTCTTTCATATCACCAGACACACTGCAAAAACTCACACTGCCCAGCCCCCCGACATCATCCCAATGCTGTTATAATTTGGTTGTATCAATATTCACATTATGATGATAGTCTCTGTTTGCTTCGTTCTTCTAGGTACTTCTCTATAGTTCACCCCCACACTCTCCCCGTATTGTTCTCTTCCCAGTTGGTTTAATGTTTTGAGGAAATTACTCTCACTGCCTTGGGACCTACAACCTGGACTGCCACCACTTCAAGCCGCTTCATGGTGATCCCCCCCACCATCAGCCTGGGGATTCCCACCTTTCCCTGTGTCGGATCCTTTGTCTTCTTTGCCTTCTCTTTTGGTTTTCTTCCTTATTTTTGTGAAGTCTATCCACCAGGAGTTTCTGGGGAAAGAGTACACAGAAGCAAACTTTTGAGATCTTGACTGTCTGAAAATTCATGATTCTCTCCTGGAGTTTGGCTGGAGATAGAATTTTAGGCTGGAAATAATTTTCCCTCAGAATTTGGAAGGCATTGCTCCATTGTCTTCTGACTTTCTAGTTCCTATTGAGAAATCCAGTGCCATTCTGATACTTGATAATTTGCATGAAAAAAAAATTTTTTCTTTCTATGTGAAAGCTTGTTGGACCTTCTCCTTGATCCCAAAATTCTGAACTTTCATGATGATGTACTTGGTGTACCTTTATTTTCATCCACTGTGCCAGGTATTCAGTGAGCCTTTTGAATCAAGAAACACAAGCCCTAGGGTCTGAGAAATGCAGTAATTTCATTAACAATTTCCTCCACCCACTACTCTGTTCACTCTGTCTTTTAAAATTTTTGTTATAGTCACCCTGCTATACATTAGATTCCCAGGACTTGTTTATATTATTACTATTTTTAAAATTTTTATTTTATTTATTTTTCTTTTCTTTTGGAGAGACAGAGCGAGAGAGAGAGAGAGAGAGTGAGGGAGGGGACAGAGGGAGAAAGAGAAAATCTTCAGCAGGTTCCATGCTGAATGTGGAGCCTGACGCAGGGCTCAATGCAGGGCTCGATGCGGCCTGAGACCCTGGGATCATGACCTGAGCTGAAATTAAGAGTCAGACACTCAGCCGACTGAGCCACCCAGGCACCCCTGGACTTGTCTTATACCTGGAAGTCTATACCTTTTGACCACCTTCAGCCATTTTTTCCATCTCCCATCCCCACCTCTGGGGACCAGCAATCTCTTTTCAGATTCCACACATGGGTGAAATCATACAGTATTTGTCTTTCCCTGTCTGACTTATCACATCATAATGCCCTCAGGGTCCATCCATGTTGTCACAAATGACAGGATTTCCTTCTTTCCCATGGCTGAAAAATATTCCATTGTATGTGTATGCCACATCTTCTTTATCTGTTTGCCCATCTATGTACAGTTAGTTGTTCCCATGTCTTGGCTATTGCACATAATGTTGCAATGGACATAGGAGTGCAGATATCTTTTTGAGATATTGATTTTATTTATTTTGGATAAATACCCAGAATTGGAATTGCTGGATCACATGGTATTTCTATTTTTAATTTAAAAAAATTTTTTTTAATGTTTATTTGTTTTTGAGAGAGATAGAGTGCTAGCAGGGAAGGGGCAGAGAGAGAGGGAGACACGGAATCCAAAGCAGGCTCCAGGCTCTGAGCCGTCAGTCAGCACAGAGCTGGACGTGGGGCTTGAACCCACAAACTGAGAGATCATGACCTGAGCCGAAGTCGGAGGCCCAACCAACTGAGCCACCCAGGCGCCCCTCTATTTTCTGAAGAATCTCCATACCATTTTCCATAGTGGCTGCACCAATCTACATTCCCACTGACAGCACGTACGGGTTCCCTGTTCTCCACATCCTCACCAATACTTGTCATTCCTTGTATTTTTGATATTAGCCATTCTGACAGGTGTGAGGTGATATCTCACTGTGTTTTTTTAAATTCTTTAAAATTTTTTTATTAAAAAATTTTTTTTAATATTTATTTTTGAGAGAGAGAGAGAGAGA
The DNA here is from genome assembly GCF_046562875.1 of Panthera onca. Classification (NCBI taxonomy): domain Eukaryota; kingdom Metazoa; phylum Chordata; class Mammalia; order Carnivora; family Felidae; genus Panthera; species Panthera onca. Next base: position 160,898,482 of record NC_138342.1, on the reverse strand, counting down.
GAGAGACAGACTGCGAATGAGGGAGGAGCATAGAGAGAGAGGGAGACACAGAATCTGAAGCAAGGTCCAGGTTCTGAGTTATCAGCACAGAGCCTGATGTGGGGCTCAAACTCACTGATCTGGAAATCACGACCTAAGCCGAAGTCAGACAGACCCTTAACTGGTTGAGCCACCCAGGAGTCCCTCACTGTGGTTTTGACTTGCATTTCCTGTTCTCTTTTTTTAGACCTCTTATTCAGACAGTGAATCCCAAGGATTTGTCTTATAATTTTCTTATTTTTTTCTCTTCTCTTTTCCAATCCTTTGTCTTTTTGTTTTATTTTCTAGGTGATTTCTTCATCTCTAACTTCCAACTCTTTTAATAAATCTTTCATTTTTAATTTCTAAGGTCTTGTCCTGTTTACAGAATGTCCCTTGTATAGAGCCTTCTGTGTTGTTTCAAGAGTGCAATATCTTATGTCATCAAGGGCTTGGGAAATCCACAGTCAGCGGGGCAATTCGTGGCTCTGCTGACTACACTGATGTCTATCTCTGGGACTCACTGTTACACACCTGGGTGAAGTGAACAGTGGACCACCTTCAAGAGACAGAGGACAAGTTATATATGATATATGGATGTATATATACCTGCATGATATATGGACAAAAATAGTGCACAAACCCAGAAAGGCAATGTCTCCTAACGATGCAAGAAACCTCTCATCCATTACTTATTGTCTTTGAGGGTCAGCAAATAAAGGATAAATTCTCTTTTGATTGCTTTAGAATAATACAGAAGCACTTGTTCTAATCTATGATCTGATTGTTAAAGATGAAAGCTGTAGTGAACTCCATGTTTATAATAATTCCTTTTTTCTATATGCAGCTTCTCATTTTACCAAGACTGCTCACAAGTATTGCCCCATTCGGGCCTCATAAAGACTGAGCAAACAAACAGATAATTCTTCCATTTAACAAATGAGGAAAGTGCTCTTTCCTCCATACACACTGCCTTGCTAAGACACTATGGCTGTGCGATTGCACTTTGCCACATACAATGATGTAGCAAAACAGGAACAACAGTGGGGTGGAAATCTAGAAACCTGGATTTTAATCTAGACTCTATGGCCAGTTAATTAAGTGAACTTGGGCAATTTATTTCTGTTTCACTAACATTTTGAGGGCCCTTCCTATGTACCAGGTATTATTCTGGGTGCTGGAGATACCAAGCTGGATAAGACACGGTTCCTGTCTCTAAATTGCTTGCAATTTGGCTGACAAGACAGAATAAACAATAACAACAAAAAAAGCAGTTTTCTATAATCACTCATGAAAGTAATATACAAATCTATGCCTTGAAAGTCTACCAGAGGGCATAATGAATTCTATCTGGAGGAGAAAAGCAGTGAAGTTTTCAAAGAGAAGATGAAAAAGAAAATCTTAAAAAAAACAACAGTAATACATTGTTTCAAGAAAACTCAAACAAAATATGTTACATACAAAGTGAAAAATCATCATAACTCCCTTCCCACCAAAAGATGAATGATGCTAGTTTGATGTTGATTAGGAAATGACATTTGATTGATGTTTTAAATGGCTACTGGAGGTTTGCCTGACACAAAAGGTGGCAAAGGTTGGAAAGAATTCAAGGCGAAGGAAATGTGCAAAGGGGGAAGGTAAAAGCACATGGTGGGTTCAGGGCACAAGCTACAGTCAGTTGTGTGTGTTCAGGGGAAAATGGCAAGAAATAAGGCAGGAGAACAAAGCAGCTGTCAGAACATGAAGGATCTTGTCTACCAGGCTAAGGATTTCGGATTGTGTTCTGCAACAGTGGGGAGGCATTACAGTATTTTAAGTTAAGGTAGACAGGGTCACATCTGTATTTTGCATACCATTCAGTGGCATTGTGGAAGGTACATTATGATGGGACGAGACAGGACTGAAGTCAGAGAGACCAGTGAGGAAGTCTAGGTTAAAATGATGAGTCTGGACTAAGACAAGAGACTGAAGAGAGAAAGGAAGGGAAAAACTAGAGAGACTTTTGGGAGAGTTAGTATTAATAAGAAACTGGAAGTGAGGATAAATGAAAAGAGGGGTCTAGGATGGCTCTTTGATTTCTGATTTGAATAACTGCGTCACTAATGACATTATTAACAAAGAGAAAGAATATTGGATGGGGAGCCAGGTTTTGGGGGGAGAGAACAATGCCTGGAACACATCTGGGTGATGTACCCAGGAGGCACTGGTCATAGGAGTTTGGCAACATCCTGATCCCATGTGTCAACAATAGGTGACTCCCAGCAAGGGTACTGGCCAAGATTGGGTTAGCTGGATCAGGAAAAAATGATTACTTGGTACAGAAAAAAAACACTGATTATTAGTATTAGGACTAGAGGAATAGTATTAAGCGTCTGATCTAAGCAGTGAATATGAAATCATAAAAAGAAAGAAGTCAAGGAGTCAGGAAGTTAGGGGATGAGAAATAGCATGCAAGGCAGAGTATACATGTATAAAGGAAGAGTACAAGATGTGGGCTGTAAGAGACCATGTGAAAGTCCTTTTTTCATTATTGGTTCTGACTGAGGATCTTGGAGCCCACCTTCCGGCTTAAAGTGCCATTCATTCCTGGGTCCAGATGTAGCAGGCGAGAGCATGCTCAGGTTTGCCTAGTGGAAACTCCCAGCCCATCTGAGAAAGGAGGGTCATCTTTCTATGGTCCTTTCCCTTCCTCTGCACCAAGTGCTAGAACTAGCTTTGGCTCCAGCCTCCAAGATGAAAGGAATGAGGAAGCTGGAAGGAGAAGGGGTATGGGTTCTGAGTCCGTGCAAAGACCTAAAAATTGAACTTGGGTTTGTATCAGGGTTGCACCTCATTATCACAGGATGTTGAGCCTTCCTTGAGATGTGTCTCTAGGCTCTGCAAGCAATCATTCTTACTTAGAACCCAAGTGGATGGTCTCAAGCACACGTCTGGGCCTACATCCTTACCGGTCTTTTTTTTTTTTGGCCAGGGAAATCGTCATACTTACTGTATGTATGCTTGGTTGGGGTGGGCCAGGAACAGAGGCAGATGTAATAAGGGATTTGAGCCTTTAAAAGAATCTTGCTGCCCCAGAAGTTCAGAAAAAATGTTACCCTTGTCAACTGGACTATACTACTGCTGCAGGTGCCCGAAGAGAGTCCAGCAACAGGCTTATATTGATTGGTTCAGGTCCAGGAAGAGTCAAATGTGAACATTCTAGTCTCTCCTTTCAAGGGTGTGAGGAGGTTCTATTCATCAGGCCAAAGGACTTCAATGTGTAACCTAGATTATTATTACATTTTTCACTGTTTAAATTGTTCTGAGTGGATCAGAAATGCAGGATTCCTCCCTGTGCACCCTCTGAAATATTTAATCAGGTTAGAAGACATCCGGAAAAATCCAACCACCTGTTAGAAAACAGATTGGTCTACAGCACCGTCTGCTTTTTGTAGTCAGCCACCTTAGTTTTAGTGGGTAATGGCTTCCCACCCCCATGCCCAGCCACAAGAACTTGACCATCATATTCTCCCAGGTTGGCTCTGACTCAGGCAAGTTTGAAGGTTGTGTTGGCTAAACCAAGGCAAACCAACATATTCCCAGATGTTTTAGAGTCTACCACCAATCAGGTCTGTAGTTGGACCCCCCTCATTTCTCTCCCACTCATCCTATCCGCCCCCCAAACACAGTCCACACCCCAAAGTAGAGAGAAAGAATAATAAAGAGAAGGAAGGAGGAAAATAAGGAGAAAGAGGCAGGATAAATACATTCATTACTTTAGAGGAAAGAGAAAGGAGTTAAGAGAGCTCCCACCTGACAACTTCTGTCGATTTGGGTGGATTAGAAGGACTAAGATGGCGGAAGGCTAAAGCAGTGGGGTCATTGAAGGTTCCGGGGAAAGTGTGATAGAAATGACCAACAATGGGGCACAGTTGTGAAGGAGGAGGTGTGAAGAGAAAGGGAGTGAATCTAGAAGACCAATGATACATTATAAGTACAGGAAGTGAATAAGGACTAGACGATGTGATGTGGTTGAAAAGCAGGTTCAGCTGGAGTGGGTACAGGAGTGGGCAAGTGGTAGGCTAAACAGTGACCCCTCCCCCCAAAATTATATCCACAACCTAATCCCTGGAACCTGTGATTGTTACCTTACATGGCTAAAAAGGAACTTTGCAGATGTGATTATGTTAAGGATCTTGAGGTGGGGAGATTATCCTGGGTTATCTAGGTGGGCTAAATGCAGTCACGTACCCTTGTAGAGGGAGATTTGGCACACAGGAGAAGGTACTGTAAGCACAGAGGCAGAGACTGGAGTGATGTGACTACAGGCCAAAAATGCTGGCAACCCCCAGAAGCTGGAAAAAGCAAGACTTCTCCCCTACAGGATGCAGAGGAATGGAAATGTGGCCTTGCCAACACTCGGTGACACTGATTTTGGACTTCTGGCCTCTAGGTTTTTTGTTTGTTTTTGTTTTGTTTATTTTTTTTATTTTTTTTTTTCAACGTTTTTTATTTATTTTTGGGACAGAGAGAGAGCATGAACGGGGGAGGGGCAGAGAGAGAGGGAGACACAGAATCGGAAACAGGCTCCAGGCTCCGAGCCATCAGCCCAGAGCCTGACGCGGGGCTCGAACTCACGCACCGTGAGATCGTGACCTGGCCGAAGTCGGACGCTCAACCGACTGCGCCACCCAGGCGCCCCTGTTTTGTTTATTTTTTTGATGTTTATTTTTTTATTTGATTTTTTTTAAATGTTTATTTATTTTGGAGAAAGAGAGAGAGAGACAGAGCACAAGTAGGGGAGGCGTAGGAGAGAGGGAAACAGAATCTGAAGCAGTCTCCAGGCTCTGAGCTGTCAGCACACAGCCCGATGTGGGGCTCAAACTCACGAACTGTGAGATCATGACCTGAGCTGAAGTCAGATGCTTAACCTATGGAGCCACCAAGGTGCCCCTGTTTTTGTTTTTTAATGTTTTATTTATTTTTGAGAGAAAGAGAGAGAGAGACTCCATGAGTAGGGTAGGGGGAGAGAGAGAGAGAGAGAGAGAGAGAGAGAGAGAGAGAGAGAACAGAAGATCCCAAGCAGATTCCATGCTGACAGCAGCCAGCCCAACACGGGGCTAGAACCCATGAACCTCAACCGAAGTCAGACGTTCAACCGGACTGAGCCACCCCAGGTGCTCCCTGGCCTCTAGAACTTTGAAAGAATAAATTTCTGTTGTTTTAAGCCACCAGGTTGGTGGTAATTTGTTATAGCAGCCACAGAAAACTGATACAACTGGTTATGAAGATAGGGTCACAGAGTTTCACAAGAGGAAAGTTGTTTTGGACAAGAATAAAAACCAACTTGTAGCCACGTAGTTATTAAGAGTAGAGTGGAAGCTAAGTGAACTTGAAATAAACTTCATAATGGTTAAAAAAAAGAAAGAAACTTCATAAGTGCTGACATGTGCTAGGAACTGGCTAGACATCTGAGGTACATTATCTCATTTAATTCTTACAGCCACCTCTTAAGGTAGGCTTCTTACCCCATTGTTTTTTGTTGGTGAGAAGATGTACTGCAGAGTGATTAGAAACCATGGTGATCGTGGAGATGGAAATTTGAAGTCTCATATCTATCTCTAAAGTTGGGTTTATATTCACACCACGGTGAAACCAAGGCTCCCATGGTTGCTGGGTGCCTAGCAGACACAGAAGTTGGAGCGAAGAGGAAGACTAAACGTCTTTAATAAATGCTCAACTCTAACCCTGAACCTGAGATGCCTGTGTGCTTTGAAAGGGTGGGAGGGGACCCTTTCATGTTCCCTTTCATGGACAATGGTATCATCATGGACATGTCCTTTCATGGACAGTGGTATCATTAGGGCAAAGTCAGGCCTATTAGGACAAGGAAGCAGAGAAGGCACATTCCAGAAAAGAGAGACTTCTTGGCTGTGGAACTGGAAATTGCAGAGGACACAGTGAAAGGCATGAGAAAGGGAATCTTAGAGACTCCCTGATCCAGCAAAGTAGCCATAGAACAGCATAGAAATCCTCTCATATAGGGTTGATGGGGGGTGGGAGGGAGGGGAGGGTGGGGGATGGGTATCGAGGAGGGCACCTTTTGGGATGAGCACTGGGTGTTGTATGGACACCAATTTGACAATAAATTTCATATATTGGAAAAAAAAAAGAAATCCTCTCATATAAACACTTAGAAATAAAATAAAAGTATAATAATTGTGGGGGGCCGGGCCCCGGTGCCAGGCTGAGACCGGGTCGAGAAATGTTCCCCGTTGACTCAAGCCAACCTGGTGGTTCCCCCTCCCATTCATGTGGGAGGCCGGCCCCGGCGCCAGGCTGAGACCCACATATAATAATAAAAATAATAAATATAATAAAATAAAAATATAAAATATATATTTATATATTCATATATAAAAATTATATAAAATATAAAATAAATATAAAATATAAATAATCACATATAAATATATAAAATATAAATAAAAATATAAAAGTTATATAAAATAAAAATAAAATAAAATAAAAAATAATAAAAATAATAATAAAATAAAAGACTTTTATAAAATAAAAGTCTTTTTATTTTTATTTATTTTTTTATTTTTTTTAACCTTTATTTATTTTTGAGACAGAGAGAGACAGAGCATGAACAGGGGAGGGGCAGAGAGAGAGGGAGACACAGAATCCGAAACAGGCTCCAAGCAGTCAGCACAGAGCCCGACGTGAGGCTCAAACTCACAAACTGTGAGATCATGACCTGAGCTGAAGTCGGATGCTTAACCGACCAAGCCACCCAGGCGCCCCAATAAAAGTCTTTTTAAATGTATGACAACAACACAGCAACCTCATTAAAAAAAAAATGAAGTTATTGACTATATGCAAATAGTCAATAAACCTATGAAAAAATGCTCAGCTAGTCGTTAGGGAAATGCAAACCAAAACCACAGTGAGGTACCACACCCGTTAAGATGTCTATATAGGATGGCTGCTATAAAAACAAAAACAAAACAACAGAAAATAACAAGTGTTAGCAGGGATGTGGAGAAATTGGAACCCTTGGGTGCTGTCAGTAGGAATGTAAAATGGTACAGCCACTATGGGAAACATATGACAGCTCCTCAGAAAATTAAAAATAGGATTACCATATGACCAGCAATTCCACTTCTGTGTATATACCCAAAAGAATTAAAAGCAGAGTCTTGAAGAGATATTTGCACACCCACATTCCTAGCAGCATTATTCACAATAATCGAAAGATGGGGCAACCCAACTGTCCGCTGATGGATGAATGAATAAACAAAGTGCTACATGCATACAATGGAATACTAACCTGCTAAAAATGAAGAAAATTCTGACATATGCTACAAGATGGATAAACCTTGAAGACATGCTAAACGAAGTAAGCCAGTCACAAAAGGACAAATATCAGATGATTTTACTTATGTAGGCAAATTCATAGAGACAGAAGGTAAAATGGTTGTTGCTAGGGATTAGCAGGGGAGGAATAAAGAGCTATACTGTCTAATGGATACAGAGCTTCAGTTTTGCAAGATGAAAAGAGTTCTGTGGTTGGATGGTAGTGACCGTTGCATGATGTCAATGTACTTAACGCCACTGAACATACACTTAAAAATGGTTAAGATGGTAAATTTCATGTGTATTTTACCACAATTTTTAAACAAGTAAAACTAAAATAAATAAAGCATGGATGAGCTTGACAGGTAGAAAAGGAATCTCCAGGTTATGAAGTGAAAAAGGAATAGCTCGAACAGCAGATTCTGGAACTTGTGCAGCAGTGGCCCCAGGCAGATGATCTGACCCAACAAAGGAGAAGGGCTTGGCCTTTAACACCCGTGCAGGACAGGAGATGACACCCCAAGCCTGGGTGAAGTAAGGGTTAGACTGAGTCCCCTATGTAAAGCTCAGATGCTCTCAGGAAAGCTGGCAACCCAAAAAGATATCAAGGAAGCTCATCTCTGCCCTGACTCTAAATGGAAAAGAACAGTCCCCTATGAAAAATCAAAACCCCAGTCATGTGTCTAGCACAAGTTTAGAGCCCCAATATCTACTACCTGCATCAGAAGGAAACTCCAAGCCAAAAAATTAACATAAAATTGGTCTTTAGCCAGTGATACCCCTAGGATACCTGGCAGAAGCAAATATTAAATCACTGGAGTTAATCTTCAACACTCCAGGCCACAGAGAATTCCACAGGAAAAATAAAGCCCTGCCTACAATAAAAATCTATAAAAACAGAAATAATATACCATGTACAAGAGTCAACAGTCAAAATAAACAGGAGGGGTTAAACTCCTCAATACTTTAGATAGTAGACAAACTGTTGAATAGAGACTACAAAACTAGTATTTTTAAATGGTTTTTAAATCAAAGAAGGATATTCCTAAGAACAGTACAAGACGCTATTTTAAAAAGAATAGAAAGATTTCAGATTAGCCAGAGGAAACTCCTAGAAATGAAAAATATGGTTACTGAAACTAAAAGTGCAAGGGGTACATTAAGTAGCAGATTAGACACACAAAAGAGAGAATTAGTGACATGGAGGAGGGATCTGAGGAAATATTCCAGAATGCTCCAGAGACAGACAAAGAGATTAGATATATATATAAAAAAAAAAAAAAAAAAAAAAAAAACAGATTGAGAGACAGGATGAATGAAAAGAGCCAATATATGTCTCATAGGAGTACCAGAAGAAGACAATAGAAAGAAGAAACAATACTCAAACTCTAATATCTGGGTCCCAAAAATAGCCTTGCCAATTACTGTCTTACAGTGGGGCAAATATTTTAACCTCTTTTGACCAAGTTTTCCTGATTGTACCATGGTTGGTTATAGGACCCTGTTTGAGAATTAAATGAGATAACATATGTAGAGCACAGCACATAAGAAACATATAATGTATGTGGCTGTTATTTTTTTTTAACATTTTAAAATTTTTATTTACTTATTTATTTGTTTATTTTTGAGAGAATGAGGGAGAGAGTGAGCAAGGGGCAGAGAGAGAGAGAGAGAGAGAGAAAGAGAGAGAGAGAGAGAGAGATAATCCCACATAGGCTCTGCACTGTCAGTGCAGAGCCTGACTCAGGGCTAGAACTCATGAACCATGAGATCATGACCTGAGCCAAAGTTGGATGCTTAACCCACTGAGCCACCCAGGCGCCCCTATGTTGCTGTTATTGTTGTTCACAGGAATTACCCCATGTTGCTAAAAGATTCAAACAACTGTTGAAAGAATCACATAGAAGATAAATAAAAATAAATCCATACCTAGACACTCTATACTAAACTGCAGAACATCCAAGATTAAAATCTTACAGTAACCAGAAAGATAGACATATGACCTACAAAGGGACAATAATTAGACTCACGGCAAGGATCCTTCTCAATAGCAACAAAAGAGGCCAGAAGAGAAAGAAAATGTCTTCCATGTGCTGAGGGAAAAAAACTGTCAAACTAAAATTCGATAGCCAGATAAATTGCCATTTACTATTGAAGGTGAAATAAAGGTATTTTTCAAAGTAAAAAAAAGAAGGAGGAGGAGGAGGAGGAGGAAAAGAAGAAGGAAACCAATTCCAGAAGGAAGACATGGTATGCAAGAAGCAGCAGTGAGGGGCACGTGGGTGGCTCAGTCACTTAACCGTCCTGACTCTTGATTTCAGCTCAGGTCATGACATCACAGTTCGTGGGATCAAGCCTCGCATTGGGGCTTGCTTGTGATTCTCTCCCTGTCTGTCTGCCTCTCCCCTACTTGCTCTCTCTCAAAAGAAATGGTGGGGGGTGGGTGGGGGGGAGTCAAGGAAATGGGTCTGTGGGAGAGCAAAGGCAGCCCAGGAATTTCTGTCGTGGGCGACCATGGCAGAGGAGAATGGGGTAAGGATTACGGGATTACGGAGGAGAGACATGAATGGAAAGCTAATTAGAATTTTGGTGAGGGGACATAAGGGCCCTCCCAGGGGTTTTGAAGGAATTGAGTCACTTTCTGGGCCTCAGCTTCCTTCTCTGCAGTGCAGAGTTGGAGGGTATTTGTCTCTGATGCCCCTTCTGCTCAGACATTCTACAGTGCTGGATAGAGTCAGGGAGACGTGAGGCCAGAGCACCTGAGAATAGCAGGGCTAATTGTATGGAGACTCCTGGAACTCTGAGGGTGACCTCAATCTGGCTCTGAAAACAATGCAGCCGCCAATATTGGACATGAAAAGTCCCTCCCAGAAGAAGGGGAAAGAATGGGCCTGAGCGTGGCACAGACATAAATGCAAGAGGCAGATGACAGGCAAAATCCTAAAAAGCCACATCCTGCCTTCCAAGCTGCTTTCCAAAGGCTCTGAGTTTGACAGAAATCCAAACATGTCTTGTCTTGGGCACCTTCCCCTTTAATTTTCAAACTGATGTATATTTTAAGGGAAATTTAATCCGTGTGGCTCTGACTTATGTACAACAAACTCCTCTAAGGGACACTTGGTGCTGGGAGCTTTTTGCAAATTTGGAAGATCTTACTACAAGATGCTCTTTCTGTTTGTTTGTTTGTTTGTTTTAACTGATTCCGTTTCCATCTCCTTCTACCCAAAGTCCAAGAGTTTGGTCAGATGCTAGGAACCTGCTGGATAAGGGCTCTACACTTACTCTTCCTCCTCTTCCTTGGCGGTCAAAGGGAACTTATCCAAGCCAAGGGGGAATGGAGCTTAGCTCTGTCAATGGAACTGTTGTCCTTGATCCCAGCATGAACAGGGCCTTACTTTGCTTCTCAGGCACAATGGCTGCGTTTGAGGCAGAGTTGGCAAACAGGACTCCAGTTTCCAAACCGTGTTTCCTTAGGTGGTAATCGACACCCCACCCAACCTTGTTCTCCAGTGGCAAACCTCACAGAAGCATGTTGGTGGCTCCTACTCTTCTGCTGACCAGAGCCCAGTTCCACAAGCCCCAGGAGAGGAAGGAAGGTATGCAGCCAGGCTGGGCAGAACCTCCATCGTTCTCCAGTTCTGCTGGCTAAGAGCACGTGGTCCCAGCTGACTCCGTGGCTTCGGCAGTTCCATGGTATACCTCACTTCCAGGAATCTTACCCAGCCCGGGGTGGAGAGCCTCGTCACGTATTTACCCACAGCCTGGTTCCAAGATGCAGAATCATGCCACTGGAAAGAATTTCCAGTCTGTGACTTCGTCCCCCACAGTTTCTACATTTCCTTGACAACTGGTGATGATCTGGATGTTTAAAGCACATCTTCTCTCATACTTTCACATTCTTACTCATTTAATTTAATTAACTTCAAGCAGGGGCTGCAAAGTCCAATCAGATGAAAGAGTCAAATCTTGCCAGTTAAAAAGCATCATGAGAGCTGAAAACAACCTAAGGGCTGCTTTTCTACATTATCCACCCGCCCGCCACCCCCCCCCCCCACCTCTTTAAGGTTGGAATTATTCAAAGGAACTGTTTATGTGGCTTAATTTTAGGGCTGACCTTCCCTCAGTAATATCCCTGTGACATCTGCTATTCCATTCCTAACGGTTATTAGCCATCTCGTCTGTGTTAAGATTGCTGGAGGAAGAAAAGAGAGGAATTTGGAACACACTTGTAAAATGCATATACTCTTGGAAATTAAAGCACACCGAATCCAAAACACCTGATGTAAATGAGTTAATTAGAACAGGAAGCCCAGTGAGACAATGTGGTTTAGTGAAAGAATGCTGTGCTTGGAGTCCAAAAAATAGAGATTGAATTCTGTCTCTACTCTCGTTCTCTGCCTTAATTCCCTCATCTGTAAATTGGTGATAACCATCCTTCTCTCATTATAAGACAGTGATTAAGATTTAAGTGTGTGTGTGTGTGTGTGTGTGTGTGTGTGTGTCCAGGAATATCTTCTGTAATGACTCTGTGAATGTCAGCATACTTTTTTTCCAAAAAAAAATTTTTTTTGAAGAGAGAGTACAATCAGGGGAGGGGCAGAGAGAGTGGGACAGAGGATCTGAAGCAGGCTCTGCGCTGTGGGGCCTGAACTCACAAACCATGAGATCATGACCTGAGCCGAAGCCAGATGCTCAACTGACTGAGCCTCCCAGGTGCCCCAAGGTCAGCACATTTTGAGGGTGGAGGCCATGAGAGAGGAGGGAGGAGAGAAGATGTGGCCCCAGGATTTGCCACAGGCTGATGCAGTGCTGAGTCCTGATGAACTCTCCAACAGCTAGCCTCTGAGTCCACCAGGCTTCTCACTATTGGACCAGACTTCCCCATGATGATACTTAGGAACTGAAAAAGGTCTGAGGCACCTGAGTGGCTCAGTCGATTAAGCCTCACGGTTTGTGAGTTGGGGTTCCACACCGACAGTGTGAAGCCTGCTTGGGATTCTCTCTCTCCATCTCTCTGCCCCTCCCCGACTTGTGTGCACTTGTGCTCTCTCTCTCTCTCTCTCTCCCTCTCTCTCCCTCTCTCAAAATACATGAATAAACTTAAAAGCAAAAAAAGAATTGCAAAAGGTCTGAGTGTCTGTCATCGCTTAGGGTTCCACTCAACACACTCAGAGCCTCTCTGACGCAGCCTGTCATCTCTGGGTCCCCTCCACCAGTGTGTGCCGGTCTGCTCCCCGTCTTGGCTCCTCAGCAGAAGGTGAGACCCAACTGGACAGTTGGAAGCTACCTGGTGGCATTTTAATGAAGACTGTTATGCCTCAGGTGTAACTTTTACTGACTCCTAGGGAAGCCTGCTCACCTCTGCTTGGGGCACCTTTATTCTGGCTTCATAAAATATTGTTTATAAGGCCAGGCTCAAATAAAGTTAAAACAGTACAGCAGGGTGGCAGAGATGGGTTATAAGACTCCAGCCCATTACACAAGCAGATTCCCTGTAGCCCCTGTATCCACAGACTGGTGGATCATCCCCAAGAGTTATTTTTCTCTTCATTTGAGCAGATTTCCCCCCAAGGCAGGCTCTGGAGCTGCCTGCCAGACCTTGGGAATGGGGAGAAACGTGGGGCTGACATGTGAGCCCCGAGCTGCAGCGGGCGGGGGGATGCTGTTTCACCTCTGGGCTTGGAAAAGCCGCCTGACTTTTGGGAGGGAGCCTAATTGATTCTCCCGGTGGCGGCACTGTGGTGGAGACCCCTGGAAAGAATGATGTTTAGGGCCAGGGTACCAGTGCCCAAGGCACACACACTTCCTTTAATTAATGGGAGCACAATGCCAACAAACACACCGGCATCTGGGAAGTGAGGGCGACTAACAGGCAAGCCTCCTGACTTCCTCAGGGAGTGCCCTGCCAGCCAGGATTATTCGCTGTTCTTGTTCCCTTGCACACAAAAACCCCCCCTGTGCTTGGCTGGGAGGCCCGCCCCGGGTGCTGGCAGACCCCCAGTCCAGGGGCACTGCCTAAGCTTGTCTTCCAGCCTCTCTGGCAGGGATGTTGCTCTTGAGTGGCTCCTTTGAAGCATTCAGAAAAGCCAGGGGACCTTTCTACCTCCTGACCTTAAATGGTCATTAGCTTCCCTTTTTCTCTCATTTGGTATCTCAGGGCTGTGGCTATTTCTACCGATAAACTTCTTCTTCTTCTCTCTCCAGATCTCCCACCATCGCTACCTACCCCCACCCTGCAGGGTCTGAAATTGTCTCTAGCACATGCGAAGCCCACCCAGGCAAGGAGCGGGGCTGCCCAGTCTGTGGCTTTACCCACACTCCATGTCAGTCAGTGCCTCTCATTTCTAGAGCAGTCTTCCCTGAGATATGCTCTGTGAGTCTCTTTTGATTCCTGGCAATTGCAAACATGGCTTGAGAGACAGTGATTCATTCAGGAAGTGTTATACACCAAGTTATGTGCCAGGCACTGGGTACTGAGGACTCCAGGCACCTGAGGTCAGATTCCTTTCTACGTAAAGAACCAGAGTTAAGCGCTCTAGTAGTATGTCCAATGGGCTATCGGTGCACAGTGGAGGGACCATCCTGGCTGTGCACAGACTATGTGAATCAAATGCAGACTTACAACTAGCTGTGATAAATGCAGATTCCCAGGTCTCATCCCAGGACCCTCCAAATCAGAATCTCAGGGAGGGAGGCCCAGGAAGATGTATTTTTGAGGAGTTTCTTAGATGATTCTTATTCACACTAAATTTTGAGAACCACTGTCCCATTTGAGAGCCTCTGTTCTGGAAGCAGTTAGGCAGGGTGCACAGAGGTGATTACATTTGAGGTTTTTAAAAAGGTAATAGTCTTTATTTAAATTTTGATTTTCCTTGAAAGAAATTATCAAAGGATTCAGTAATTATTTGTGACAAGCTTAGTGTGTGCTGGGCTGTGTAGAAGGCAAGCATTATTATCTCATTCTACAAAAGAGACAATTTAGCCTTGGAGAACTTGATGCATGGTGGACATAGAATTCAAACCAAGCTATTCATACTACACGTAGAAAGCCTATTTTGATCTGTTTCAGTAATGGAACTAAAACTTTGCCCCTTCATGTGCTCTAGAGTTTAGACTACATCCTGTAGGCAACAGACACTGAGTGTTTTTGAGCAAAGGTATTACACTGGCAGATCTTTGGATAGATAACTCTGGGAAGATTATCTTGGAGAAATAACTCTGACCACCAAAAATAAAAAGCGACTATGATAATCCAGGTAAGAAATGACAAAGGTCCAAACTAAGGCAATTGCAGGGTGAATGGAGAATAGGAGAATGGACAAATAGAAGGTCCTCTATAAGACATGATGACTGGACAAGGGGACGGAGATGTGTTGGTGCTCCACAACAATTCTCTCTCATGGCTTTAGAAAACTGAGTGTACACTCTTGCCACTGGCCAAGGCAGAGAATGCTAGAAAACAGTAACTGCCATAGGACAAAGTGTTTATGATACTGAACCATTGCTCTTCTCCCTCCCCTACAATCTACTTGGCTTTCCCAACTTGGTTTTTGCTATCCTCCCAAGAGTATGACAAGCCCTGATGTAGTCCAGCTACTGTGAGGACATTATCAGCTCTCAGTTTTGGCCGAGAGAAAACAGTGGGTTCACTAAGTGCTTTGCTTACAACAGGATTTCATCATATTGTCTGTGGGCAGCTTCATGATTCCTGGTTCAGACTTCTCTTAACTGAAAAAGCACTGAAATGTCTCTGGATGAGCATCTCATGCTCTCATGTCCACTACCGTGGAAACTGGGGGAATGCTGTTCCTTTGCAGATTTTTTCCCAGCTGTGCATTCACAAGCCACATGGAAGCCTGCAAGTCCTGTCCGATCACAGGCTGAAAACTCAAGCTTGAACAGTACTTACTCAGTGGCCCTGTGTGATGTATCCACAGCCAGGGGACTGACGCTTTGGCTACTCCTCGAAACCCAGAGCAGTGAGCAGAGGCCAATTCAATTATTAAGAGGAGTTCTTACAGCCTTGAAATTGAAATAGCTGGTACAGATTTGGTCCCAAGAAGAAGAACATTGCAGTCAGATTTCCTGGTTCTCCTGAGCCCCGACAAAGCACAGCCTGAGCCGAAGACGAGTACAGAGTTGGGGTTGGCCCAGAAGGTGATAGTCTCAGTGGATAGTGGCTTAAAACAACCAATATATATATATTTTTTCACATAGCTCCTGTGGGTCAGGAATGTAGGAACAGCTTACCTGGGTAGTTCTGGCTCTATGTCTCTCATGAGGTTGCAGCCAAGTCATTGGCAGGGGCTACAGTCATCTGAAGACTCGAATGAGGCTGGAGGATCCACTTCCAAGCTCATTCATATGGCTCTTTGTAAAAAGTGCCAATTCCTTGCTCTGTAGGCCTCTCCATAGGGATGCTCGTGACATGGAAGCTGGCTTTGCCCAGTGCACATGAGACAGAGAGACAGACAGACAGTTAGGGAGACAAAATGAAAGCCATAGTGTCTTTTAAATTTTATTTTTTGACATTTATTCATTTTTGAGAGACAGAGAGAGAGCACAAGTGGGGGAGGGGCAGAGAGAGAGGGAGACACAGAATCAGAAGCAGGCTCCAGGCTCCGAGCTATCAGCACACAGCCCAACGTGGGGCTCGAACTCACGAGCTGTGAGATCATGACCTGAGCTGAAGTCAGATGCCCAACCGACTGAGCCACCCAGGCGCCCCTACAGTGTCTTTTAAATTCTAGTTTCAGAAGTGGTATATCATTATTTCTGCCATTTTCTGTTGGTCACACAGACCAACCCTGGTACAATGGAGAGAACCACACAAGAGTGAGTATCAGAAGGCAGGGGTCACTAGGGCAGTCTTGGAGGATGGCTACCACACTGAAAGTTCCCATAGTGCACCTGTTAAACAGCCAGAAGGAAAGACAACGCAACCCACTATACTTCATTTGGCTTTTGCCACCTTATTACAGTGTAGGAAAGGGTGTGAACTTTGCTGCCTGCATTTTGACCTCCAGCATTTCCATCCCATTCCCTTAACATACAACGGCAGCCCTCTAAACTTCCATTGCATTTAGACTTAACACTTTTACAGTTCAGCAGAGTTCATCATTTTCCTTATCGTTTTACATACTTAGATGGTTTCCTCAACCAGATTGTAGGCTCCTTACGAGAAGGAAACATAGGTCTTCTTTTTATTTGTAAACGGGAGTAGTAGCAATGCTGGACACATTGTAGCTGTTTAATCAAGAGTTATTTACTGAACTGATGGATTCAGAAACCCTTCTCAAATCCTCCTTTTTATAGTCTGGGAAGTTGAGGAGTCAGCAAGGAAAAAACTTGGTCAGATGAGTCATCAGTCAAGTCCAGAGCAGATCTCCATAGGCAGCTGCTCATCCCAGCTGGAAAAGGAAGACTGGCTCTTAGTCCGAGACTCGGGGGCTGCCGGCTGCATCTAGCTGGGGCTCGTGATCACGCCTCTCTTGCACTGAGCTGTCCAATAACTCATGAGGCTGTTGGAAGCCTCATTTCTGCACAGCCTGGGCCTGTTGCGTGCAGTTTGCCAGGCAAGCACTAACGTTTCCAGAGGAAATGGTCACTAACAAGCAGAACTTCCTTTTAAATCTCTCCGTGATTTGTGACATGGCTCTGAAATGGGAAGCATGTCTGTTCTGCAGAGCAGAAGGGCCACTTGGCCTCACACAATGTCATCAGCACACACCAGTGAGTCATATGGATCTCACTCTGCTCCTTTCTATTCTGCTCCTTAGCACTAGGTCATACAACAGTTGGTGATCTAGGAAAGAAAGCTGTACTCAGCCCAGTGCTAGTGTAATACCAAACAAATGCATTTTGCAGTTGATGTATCTAAGTGGCAACACCAATACCTCACATTGGAATTGCAGTGAGGAGAACTCCCCACTATCTGCTTTTCAGTTGCCTTAGGTTTACCTGGGGTTAATGGGTCCCTACTAAATGCTTCATTATTCAAAATGGCCTTTGGAAACCCATGCCTTTTGTTCTTTCAGCGAATTCACCTTAGTTCTTGTGTTGTCTGCACCTCAGCTTTTCCTATCAGTGGTTTTGCATTTGTGGTAACTATGGGAGAAAGCCTGTGAAAAATGCTTTGCTATATTACATTGCCCCCTGGCTCCAATGAATTGCTCCGTAAATCACGATATTGTTAAAGTGTCCTAGCAAAACTAAACCACTTTCGGAGTCTCAGAGAGCACAAGGATATTAATCAAAGGCAAACACTGCGGAAGGGACATTTTAAAAAAAGAAAAAGAAAGAAAAAAACCACAGTTTTTAATGTGTGGAGTCTGGAGAAGAGCGTACATTGGGACTAGGGCCAAACCAGAATATCTTTACTCTTTCACAAATACTCTGATATGGGAATGCATTATCTCTGAACATTTTAAGCCCATTTAGTTTCATAGCAAAACAATATTGAACACCTGCTGCATCTTAATGATGTAGTTCAAGCAGCACAGGGTGAGGACAGGAGTGGTGGGGGTGGGGGCTCCGTACATCAGGAAGAACGATTAATCAGCTTCAGCTGGGCCCCACAGTGTTTGTGGAGCGGATGACAGGCACGGGCATCTTACAGATACACTTGAGTGCACCTGTCCTTGACTATAGTGCAACAAAGGCAGTAAACCTGGCTCCTCGAGTCCTAGGCTGTAGGTACAAACCTCAGGGAGGGGAAGCGGTAATAGCAGCACAGGTTCTCGGGTTACTGCCTAGGACAACTGGTCAGCGGACCAACAGCCTTCATTGAGAGGCTATAAACCACTCCACACTAGGTATGATGGAAAAACACAAGCAAAAAAAAAAAAAAAAAAGAGACCAAATTCTACTATTCTGGAACTTCAGTCAACAGAAATGTTGCTCAAAATGAGTGACACTTGCTCATCTTTTTGTTGCTTGGATTTCTCGCGACAACATTTGGTTTCTTCTTTTTCTTTTCCCAGTTTTAAGGAGATACAATGGACATATCACATTGTGGAAGTAGAAGGTGTACAGTGTGATGATTTGAAGCACGTCTATGGTGTGAAGTGTTTACCACAATAAGGTTAGTTAACGCACAACCTTCACATGACATATTTACCATTTTGGTGCTGTTGTTGTGGTGAGAACATTAAGGCTCTCCTGTCAGAGCAGCAAGTATACAGCACAGTAATAGGAGCTATAGTCACTGCACCATTGTACTTTAGATCCCCAGAACTTCTTCATCTTATAACTGAAAATTTGTACCCTTTGACCAACATCTCCTCACTTCCTTCACCCTTCAGCCCCTGGAAACCACCATTCTACTCTCTGCTTCTGTGAGTTTGGGTTTTTCAGACTCTACATATAAGAGAGATTATACAGGATGAGCCTTTCTCTGATTTATTCCATTCAGCATTATGCCCTCCAGGTCCATCCATGTTGTCACAAATGGCAGGATCTCCTATTTTTTTTTATGGATGAACAATATTCCATTATCACATATGCACACTATCACATATCCTTTATCCATTCATCTGGTGGTGGATGCGAAGGTTGCTTCCGACATAGGTTGGCTGTTGTGAATAGTGCTGCAATGACCCTGGGGGTGCTGGAATTTCTTCAAGACAGTCGTTTCATTTCCTTTGGATTTATACCCAGAACTGGGATTGCTGGATCATAGGGTAGTTCTAGTTTTAATTTTTGGAGGAACCTCCATATTGTTTCCCACACTGGCTGAAACAATTTACTTTCCCAGCACCAGTGCACAGGCTTCCCTTTTCCTCACATCCTTATCATCACTTATCTCTTGTCTTGTTGATGATGGCCATTCTAAGAGGTGCGAGATGATATTTCTTTTGTGGTTTTGACTTGCACTTCAGGGTTTGGTTTCTAATGGAATCTGACTTAAAGTGGATGGCTTGTGTCCTGAAACGATTTATCATCTAATGATAAGTGACAAGCACAAAAAAGTACTGTCCCTAAACAGATATTAGAGACAAACTTTTTAAATCCCAGACCTCCAAAATAGAATCTAACAAATGGAGAAAGGGGCAGTCTTCCACTGACTAATTGCAAAGAAAGCATTGCAACAAAGGTCAACCTTTTCAAATCCCTTCTTATCTCTTTACCCTCTTCTTCATTCCCCAAACACACAATGAAGATAAAAGTCACTTGAAATGTAACTTGACCTTTTAAGATTTTGGCATATAATGATTATGATTAAGCAGATGGACTTGGGGGTCAGCAGGCCTGAGTGTGAATCGTGGTTCCATGTGCTTCTGGTCAATTACATCGACTCTCTAGGCCTCAGTTTCTTCACCTGTGAAATGAAAATAATAACAGCATTAACCTTATATACTTGTGAGAATGAACTAAGGCAATTCACATGGGGGGGGGGGCTCAGAACATTACCAAGTAGTAAGTGCTCAATAATGCTATTTAATATAAACATTATTATATATACATGTATCATAACCATATTACTTATGGATGCATACTGTCACACTCTATTCTGTGTGTGTGTGTGTGTGTGTGTGTGTGTGTGTGTGTGGAGTTTCAAGCATTTATTTCTTAGATCCTCCATTTTTCATTGTATTTAGATACAGCCGTGAGATATTATGCACAATCAAATTATTTATAAATTTTAGCAGCATTCAAATCCAAGTGCTTACTGCAAATCATTTTTCCCAACCTAGGAAAAACAAGATTCACCAGCTACAACACACTTTTTTTTAAAAAGGGCATACTTTACATACTGTTTTGGTCATCTCTTTTAAACATAAAATGTGTTATGAACATTTTAACACATCATGAGCCTCCCAAAACATCATTTTTAATGGCTTCCATGTATGCCATTACATGGATGTACTCTAAAATATTTCACCAGTCTCCTATTGTTGGACAATTAGGTTGTTTCTAATATTCAATATTATAAATATCCACCAAGGAACTGCCCTGTAGAGCTTTCTTGTCCACATTTTTGGTTGTTGCCTTAGGATGAATTCCCACAACTAGAACCACTGAATCAAAAGAAATGCAATTAAAACATTCTAAAAAGAATATAAACACATTACAGAAAATAGGGCAAAGAAAAAAAATACAATTCTACCACACAAATACAATTACTAATATAATGTGGGTGATTAATATATTCTGATGTTTCATTTTTACTTAGAAGAACAGAAGCTTCAAGTAAAAGATGGGCAGATGTTTATTATTTCTTCTCCCTTCTGAAACCCACTAAAATGACAATAAAGAACTAAAAGAAAATCATAAACCCACAACGAAAGAGAGAATTGAAGAGGAGATGACAGAAAACAGCCAAAAGATGTGGTAAAAATTTTGAGAACTGAAAAGCAGACCAGATGAGTGATGAGTGACTTAGTAGATCAGAGGAAAGGAAAATTCATGCCATGACTTAAAATCCATGACTGGCTTTAAAAGAAGCAGCTAGACTCTCTAGATCCTTCCTTGACCTTGAAAGAAGACAGAAGGTTTACCCTCTAGAGAGGCTGAACCAGATAGGTTCTGGATCAGGAACAACAGACACTACAGAGGGTAGGGTGAGGCACCTTAATGAGAGGAGCCTATTTCAGTAAAAGTTGACATACCAACTACAAAGTGAGACTCATCCCCATTCCTCAGTTCTCCAGGCTCATGCACTCTCTATCCCTCTTCCCAACTCCAGACAGGAGGCTGGAGAATTCTTCTACAAGCAATTTGTAGATCGAAGAGAAAAGATTAGGAAGGGACCCTAAGGAAAGGTCAGTTCTCTGAACAAGCTATGGTAAAGTTCAACAACTGACAAGAACCTCCCCCCCACCCATGCAGAAAAGGATCTCTAGACATTTGAAAAGAGCCACTAACATGAAACACACCAAAACAAAACAAACTATCCAAAAAGAGGAACTCTGCTGCGCCTGGGTGGCTCAGTTGGCTGAACATCCGACTTCAGCTCAGGTCATGATCTCATGATTCATGAGTTTGAGCCCCACATCAGGCTCTGTGCTGACAGCTCAGAGCCTGGAGCCTGCTTCAGATTCTCTGTACCCCCCTCTCTACCCCTCCCCCGTTCACACTCTCTCAAAAATAAATAAAAACATTTAAAAAATTAAAAAAACAACAAACCAAAAACAAAAAGAGGAACTCTGAAAACACAGGGCAGGAAGCAGAAGGAAATATCTAAAAAGGAAAAGAGAGAGAGAATATTACATCCATGAAATAAGAACAGGAAGCTATAAAAAAATTTAGAAAACAGGGGGCGACTGGGTGGCTCAGTTGGTTAAGCTTCTGACTTCACCTCAGATCACAATCTCATGGTTTGTGAGTTCGAGCCCTGTGCTGGGTTCTGTGCTGACAGCTCAGAGCATGGAGCCTGCTTCAGTTCTATGTCTCCCTCTCTCTCTGCTCCTCCCTTGTTCACGCTCCATCTCTCTCTCTCTCAAAAATAAATAAACATTTAAAAAACAATTTTTAATTCGAAAACAGGAAAATACTGAGTCATTAAATATGAGAAAAAAAATCAACTTTTCTTTTGAAAGACAAAGTTGAGGCAATCTCCCAGAAAGTGGAACAAAAATAAAGTTATAGAAGATGTAAAGGATAGGAAATTTTGAGACAGAGTTTCTAGAAAAGAGAACCAAGAAAATGGATGAAAGGAAGTCCCTCAGAAATTAGTACTGTGTCTGACCTAAAGGAGAGTTATACACAGTACAGTGAATGAGAAAAGGCATACCCAACACCTGTCAATTTGATATCATCAGGAACAAAAAGAACATAAAAGTTTCTAAAAAGAAATCTAAAAAGAAAAACAAGTCACTTAAAAAGACTGAGAATCAGAAGAACAAATGAAAACAATGGAGAAATTCTGAGGGAATGATTTTAACCCATAATTCTATACCCAGCCAAACTACAAATAAAGTGTACTAATATAAAAACACAGTTTCAGGGGCACCTGGGTGGCTCAGTTGGTTGAGCATCCAACTCTTGATTTTGGCTCAGGTCATGATCCTAGGGTCAGGAACTGAGCCCCACATTGGTCTCCATGCCAAGTGTGGAGACTGCTTGGGATTTTCTCTCTCTCCCTCTGCCCTTCTCCCCTGCTCTCTCTCCCTGTGTGTTCTCTCCCCCCTGTGCTCTCTCTCCCTCTCTCAGATAAAAAATAAAAATAAGAAAAAACACAGTTTCAGACATTTGAAGTCTCAGAAATGTATCCTCCTTGCTCAGGAAGCTACTGGTGGATGTGCCTTGCTAAAACTAGGAGAGAAAAGAAGAAGAGAAGAAATGAGGATGAAAAAGCTTACTGATATAATCTGAAGATCCAAAAATAGTTTAGTTGCTTATAAAGATATAAGCTTATTTTTTCCCTCTCACATAATAGTCTAAGGTAAAATTCCAGGTCTGCAGGGAAACTCTGCTCCATTTAGTCATTCAGGAAACCAGATTCCTTCTGTCTTGGTTCTTTACCACCCTTTAGAACAATGGTTCTCAAAGAGCAATCTCCTAACCAGCATCACTTGAGAACTTGTTAGAATGCAAATTCTCAGGTCCCAACACCAGGTCTAATGGATCAGAAACTCTGGGGGTAGAGCCCAGAAATCTGTTTTAACAAGTCTTCTGGGTAATTCTGACGAAGTTTGAAAACAACTATTTTATGACATTATCCTTTTCTGAATCATCAAAGTTTGACAGCAGGTACTTCCATGTTCTAAGTCACCAGAGGGAAAAGAGGTGAAGGGTTTTTTTTTTTTTTTAATTTTTAAAATGTTTTTATTTATTTTTGAGAGGGAGACAGAGGCAGAGGATCCAAAGCAGGCTCTGTGCTGACAGCAGAGAGCCTGATGTGGGGCTCGAGCTCATGAACTGTGAAATGAGCCATCAGATCATGACCCGAGCCGAAGTGGGACACTTAACCAACTGAGCCACCCAGGTGCCCCAAAGGTATGGAGGTTTTTATGGGAAGGCTTGGAAGTGGTCTATATTGCTTTCACTTGCGTTCACTTGGCAACGGTAACCCTTAGCTTCATGTGGTAACCCTTAGCTTCAAAGGTGAGTTGGGAAATGTAGTTTTCAGCTGGGCAGCCACCTATTACTATGGAAGAAGGAAAGCATGAATTTGAGAAGATAACCAGCAGTTTCTACCATAAATATAATCCAGGCAACAGGGACTCCAATACCAAAGAGCAGCAAAGATAGATTCCAGGATGATGTGGAAAGGACATCCCAGAATGTCCCACTCACAGACTCAAACTGTGAGTCAGGCCACAGAGAGAGCATGCCAGATGGGAACAGGAGCACTGCAGAAGTTCCAGAAGGGCCGCCAAGGAAAATAACAAAACCAAGAGAATACCAGCATTTGAATGTATTGACAGGAGATTTTGCAGATAAACTAATAGTAGGTACATAGAAAACTAAACAGAATACAAAAAAAAAAAAAAAAGATAGAAAAGAATTAATTACAGGGAAAACAAAAGGTTGAATGAGAAAGGTTACATAATTATAGGATTCTATGTGGCTTAGCTAGGAATAATATTACATATTCAGCATGTAAATATTTAATATTGATTTAACCAAAATGGTGATCTAACTATATTGGGAGAATGGGCAGAGAGAAAGTGTGGGCAGACCAGTTTAATGATGGTAAACATTTATATAGCTGTGTATGTTGTATTGTGTGTCATAAATTATTCTAAGCTCATTATATACTCACATTTCAACCCTCATAATCACTCTGTGAGTAGATTCTATCATCATCCATCTTACACATGAGGAAACTGAGGCACATAGCAGTTAAGCAATTTGCATAAGATCACACAATTAGTAAGTATTGGACTTGAGATTTATTTATTTATTTTTAATGTTTATTTATTTTTGACAGAGAGTAAGAGGCAGAATGAGAATGGGGGAGGGGCAGAGGGAGAGGGAGACACAGCATCTGAAGCAGGCTCCAGGCTCTGAGCTGTCAGCATAGAGCCCGACACGGGGCTCAAACCCACTAACCATGAGATCATGACCTGAGCTGAAGTTGGACACTTAACCAACTGAGCCCCCTGGGTGCCCCTGGACTTGAGATTTAAACTCACTAATTTCTGTCCAAAGTCCATGTTCTCAGTTACTACAACACATGATCTCACTTTCTGTGGTAGGAAGTCAAAATACTTAAAATCAATAAACATAGAAATACAGAATTAGCATGTTATTTATAAATAAAGACGTAAGTACCAAGATGAAACATATAATCATTTAAGGTGATTGCCTCTGGTCAGGAGGTAACTAGCAATGGCCAAGGAATCACTGTTTTTCTTGTTAGTGTTGTTATAGACCCACTAGAAATATTGGACTTTTAAAATCTTTTAAACAATATTTTGATTGAAATAAATTTGGGGGTGCTTGGGTGGCTCAGTCGGTTAGACGTCTGACTCTTGGTTTCAGCTTGGGTCATGATCTCATGGTTTTGTGGGTTTAAGCCCCAAGTCGGGCTCTGTGCTGGCACTGCAGAGCCTGCATGGGATTCTCCCTCTCTCTCTCTGCCCCTCCCCTTCTCACACTGTCTCTGTCTCTTTCAAAATAAATAAACGTAAAAAATAAAATAAAATAAAATAAAATAAAATTTTAAAAAAGTGAGATGACAGAGTGTGTCTGGCTAGGTAAACTTAGAAAATGGAGAGAGACCCAGAAGAGAAGGTCAAGAGGACTCTAATGGGAAATTATGCAAGGGAAGCAACTAGGAAAATTATAGAAAAGAGAGAGAGAGAGGAATTTCCACAAGAAACGGAAAGAAAAGGATGATATTCTTGGAGAAAGAATAAGTCAAAAGTAAGAGAGCCAGGGAGAATGAGAAGGGAAGAGATTGAATAAGACAGGGTAGGGACCTCACTCCTGAACATTATCCATGGAAATTCTGCGGGTGGTGTCCAGGGAAACTACTGAATTAGCACTCCAGTGGCTTTATGCAGAGCTGCTTTGATTTGGGCTCTAACTGGAGACTCCTTCCTCAGCTGAAAGAAACAGCTTTGGCCTTAAAACTGAAGGCAGAGGGAAGAATGGCCTGGAAAGCCATACTGAGATGACTGACTAAAATCTAATTATGTGTCAACCTAAGTGAAACAAAAGTAAGTATTAAAACTTCACTTGTTTATCAAGATGGGGCCTTGGAGCAAGTCACTTAATTTCTCTGAGCCCTGGTTTATCCTGTTGCAAAAAAATAATATATAACAAATCCTTGATATGCATGGTACATCATACCTTTCAGAGCTAGTTTTCATTTTCTATTTCCCCAAGTGAGCTTTTTAGGAGATAAAATTGAGGCTCAGGAAAATGAAGCAAGTAACACATAATTACACAACTAGTTAATAGTGGAACATATAGTTCACTTTTGTTGGTAAACAGTCTCAATTAAGAATCACAGAAACTGTATGGTGTAACACACACACACACACACACACACACACACACACACACCAATTTATAAAGAGGAAAACCAAGATATATACTCGGCTGGTTGGCCTCAGAACCAGGACCGAAACCCAAAAGCATGGGTAGAGAGAAGCAGCTCCAGGCTCACTCCTCCCCGGACTCCTTGGGGGACACGGTACCATCCTTCCCAGGAAGTCCAGATTCCAAACTCTGCCCTGCTTTCGGAACATCCATTTGCCCGACTTTTTTCATTTGGAAACTGCGATCGCAGAAATAATAACGGCTAAGATTTGCTGATGCAGCGTTACTGTGGTGAGTCCAGTGCACGATTCAGGACAGGGAGACCCGCCAGGAGAGACGAAGCTGCGTAAAGCTGTGGCGGGAGGGCCCGCGGCGTTGCCCGGATTTCTGGTCACAGCTCCCCCTCCGCCCCACCGCCACCCCTCAGCAGCCCTGGGCTCCACTCCCATCCCTGCCATCCGTGCTCATGGTCCCAGGGCGCCTGCTCTCCCAGCCGGGTGAGACACCTAGGCTCCCAGCTTCCTTCGAGGGCGCCTGGAGAGGAGCCGTGGGGGCTGGCCGCAGCCTCAGCCCAAGCTGGGTTCACTTTGGGTTTCTTCAAAGTCGCGCCAAGTTTTTCCAACACCTCCCTCCAGGTCGGTGCTCTGGCCTCACGCCCTGGCCCATAGCAACTGTGCAAGGAAAGAGCCGGCCTGGGAGGCTCAGGAGGCCCCAGAGGCTTGGGAGGCAGGGAGGCCGGGGAGCCAGGGAGATTGGGGAAGTCAGGGAGGCCGAGGAGGCTGGGAAGGCCCCAGAGGTTTGGGAGGTCAGGGAGGCTGAGGAGGCGGAGAAGGCCCCAGAGGCTCGGGAGGCAGGGAGGCCGGGGAGGCCTGGGAGCCAGGGAGGCCAGGAAGGTTGGGGAGGCTGAGGAGGTCAGGGAGGCCGAGGAGGCTGGGGAGGCTTGGGAGGCCGGGGAGGTCAGGGAGGCCGAGGAGACCCCAGAGGCTTGGGAGGCAGGGAGGCCGGGGAGCCAGGGAGGCCGAGGAGGCCCAGAAGGCCCAGGAGGACTGGTCGCGGCCACCACCAAGACGGTGACCCCAAGCAGGGCAGCTCCTGCAGGGGCGCGCTCTGCAGAGGTCCGCCCTTCTGGAGGCTGCCCGCCCAGAGACCCTCTTGGAAGGAAGGAAAAGCTACGCCGCCACGGCCGCCACCTTCCTTCCCGGGGCTCCTCGTCCAAGGCCAGCAAAGCAGATATTTAGCCTGGATGCCCAAGGCCGCGGACGTGGGGCCGGGGGCCCGCGCCCCCTTCCTGGGCCGGCCTTGCCACGTGGCTCCCCGAAGCCTCTCCGTCCCCGCCCCCACCGCCTTTTAACGGGGAATGCTGACAAGCTGAATACAGCGGGAATAACAGCCATTTGTTCTGGTTATCGCTGCCGGTATTGAAGCCAGATGTGTGTGTTGCTGACATTGACATGGTACATCTGGCTGGGTTTTTGGTTTCCATCGTGGAGTTTACCACATCCACCCTAGTCTGCTAGAAGAGAGGAGGCGAACATCTGGAAGTCATTGCAGCTGTCACGCTTCAAGGGGATCCTGTACCACAGAGAGGAGAACTCAATACGTAACTGAGCGAAATTATCCAGCTCGTCTTGTCAGTCCAGATTTCAAACACATGCAGGAAAATGGCCACCGCCTTATGGCGCCCTCCCTCTCTCTGTGATGCCCGCGGGCACCGAGAGCCCAAGAGTCCTTTACCCACCACCCCAGGCACCGGGGTGTCGCTAGTGTAACACTCTGGGTCACGTTCATCACTGCGTGCCTGAATCTTGTGTTCATCCTGGCTAAGCGGGGCTAAGATGGCTCTTTCTTTTTCCTTTTGATCTCAGTTTGCTGGACCTTTTAAATTAAATATTGCTTAGTCCTTCCTCCACTTCCACTCATAACCGCCTTTTTTATGGCATTCAATGCTCTAGCCCTACCCTACCTTTTCAATTTTATCTTCATTCCTTTCCCAAGGCAAATACTACTTCTAGTCAGGGCTGAAATTATCTTATTCTGACCCCAACCTTGCCTTTTTCCTGGAACCCTCTTTCTTTCCCTGTTCTCTTCACACCAATCCAAAACTTCTTAACCCTTCAAGGTCTACCTCAAGTATATTTTCAGCAATGAATCCCTTCCTGACCACTCAAGGCTCCAATTTATCTTTCCTTCTGTGTGTTTTAATTAAGCACAAACCTATGGAGACAAGACACTGGTTTGCATTTTTCTTATATCTCCTTCAGCAGCCAGCACTGGGTGCTGAAGAATAGTAAGCCCTCCATAAACATCTGCGGATAAAAGCATGAATTAGTGTTTTCTGTTTGTTTGTTTTTTTAGGTTTATTTATTTATTGTGAGAGAGAACATAAGTGGGGTAGGGATAGAGGGAGAGGGAGAGAGAATTCCAAGCAGGCTTGGTGCTTGGTGTAGCCTGATGCGGGGCTTGAACTCACGAACCATTAGATAATGACCTGAGCAGAAGTCGGAGGCTTAACCGACTAAGCCACCAGATGCCCCTGAATTAGTATTTTCTTATCACCTATTCTTTGCACTTAATTTCCTTGCCTTCTATTTAGTTTTCATGACAAGAGTCAATGTCTATATATAATGTGTCTTGGAAAGATAACTGCATAAATCTAGTAAATAAGAAATAATAATACCTGAAGAAATCTATCAAGTGGAGATTCCATTAATGTGGAGTTCTGCCTGCTACTGCGCATTTGATAATTGATTTTTAAAACTGAAGTGCATTAGAAAGAGAGAACAAAGATTACAAGTCAGGGGATGTGAATCCTATTCCCAAGAGTGCCCCAGACTTGCTTAGTGAGCTTGGGCAATCACTTACCTTCTTTATCCCTCCAATCTCTCTCTGTAAAAAGAGTGGGTTGTGGCCAATGTCCTTCTCCCAGTAATGGACAGAAAGGAGCCACTTTCCTGAGAAGAGATAGATTTCCTATCAGAAAAGCTTTTCTCTACCACTTTTGGATCTGTTCTGGGGTTAGAAGGCAGCGGTCTCCATCATTCAGTGTTTCACCTGCCCAGCACCAAAACAAGATGGATGCATAAATGACATGGTGGAAAGCAAAGGGAAGCAAGCAAGAGTAGAAGCAAGATTTACCCCTTGTGAGGGTCCAGCATTTTCTGAATCAAGACAAGCCATTGCGGCAAGTGTTGGGAAAGGCTAGGTGTCCCAGCCACAGATGAAGTCTCTTGAGTTTTGTCCTTCTTTGTGCATTGCTAAGGATGCAAAGTACTCCGCTCAAGCATTGTTATCTGGCATGGATAAGAATTTAGGAGAATAAGTAGGATCTAGAAATAAAGGATATGGATGGAAGAAGGGGACTACCAAAGAAGAAAGAAAGTGTGCTTCCCTGGTAGGGCCACCTAGCCAAGGAGTATGTTTAACTTCCGTGTTAAGGAGGGCCATGTTCCAAGATAAGAAGGGAATAGGAATCAGCAGACCCAGGGTTCCAGTGGGTTTTGGCTGCTCTGCTCTGGTGGGCAGGTGCATTTTCCTCTCTGACTCTCATCTGTAGAATGAAACACTTAGGTTAATTGATCTCTAAGGTCTGTTAGGTCTTACATTGTATAAGTCATTCAGAAACCACCTTGGAGCCCAAAGCAACATATCACTTCTGACTAACCTCTAAATCCTAGCCCTACTCTGTCCTGAACTCATGGGGCTCTAAGACACCTTCATAGAAGAGAACTCTGGGCATTGAGTCCCTGAAATGCTTTTGCTCCATTCCTTCAAATGGAAGAAAAAACTTCTCCTCTTCTCCCAGAGAGGAATCTATTGCAATAGGAAGATTGCAGATTAATGACCTAGAAAATCTTCCTCAAATGGAAATGATACTTAATTAAGTTTCATTAAATCGTAACTCCTGGCTTCTGCTTTTGGCCTCTTGCTAGCGAGTCCAGAATTGAATAATTCTCCCATCCCTGGGGCTATTGAATTATAAGTACATCAGCTCTAGGGGATAATCTTCTTACCTCCACTATATCTTCAGCCCTCTCCTTCCTGTCTGAACACTCAAAAAAAAAAAAAAAAATCATTACCAGGCATTTCTGACTCCTTCAGGAGAGAGGATGGCCACCTCCAATTTGTCTTGGTTTATGGGCAACTTGACAATTTGACTAAGTACTAAAGATCCAGGACTATATCATCCTCTCATAAAAAGCTAATAAAAAGGACTCTTAATGCAGCCCATTAGTTGGCTGAAAATGAAAGGTTATGCAATCATTGTCTTAGCTGAAAGGAACTAAGCTTTCCAGGAAGAGTTCGCTCTACACCCAGAGAGGCATCAAGAGGAAAGTTCACGTCCCTCTGCTCACATTTGCCGGCCGTGGATATTTAAGCATCTTGCCCCATCCTTTCCTCCCCGAACTCTTCTGTTTCGACTGGACCTCTTGCTTTCTGTATAAAATGCCTCTCTGCAAATTCACTTTCTCTCCACAGACACTTCTTCTCACATTGCCCTGCTGTGCTCATGGCATGGGTGGGTGAAGCCCCAGAAACCTCCATTCTCACGAGAAACAAAGTGCTCGGCACTGCAGGCTAACTACTCAGGTGGCCTGACATCATCAAGCAATTTGAGGGGCTCCAGGAAGACCTTCCCTTCTCAAAAAAAATATGCTCTCCTCAATTCTGCTGTTAGATTCCTTTGGAGCCTTGAAAGACCTTTAAATGGGATTGTGGGTGCCATATCTTCTTATCTTATGCAAATCCTCCCTTCTCTAAAGTCTTAACCATCTGCATGATTTCTCTGGTACTTTTCATACAGTGACTTCCTCTGTGACCTTGGGCAGATCACATTTCCTGTCTGGACTGCAGCTTCCCCCTTTGTAGGATGAGTAGAAGAGTGATGTCTGAACTTTCATTTGATTCCAGCTCTGACCGCATAGAGTCAAACCACCCTGAGATGAAGCTCTCGTCTTTGTGCATCTGGTCTTCCTACACGTGTGTATTGAAGGGACGGTGCAGGGAGCATATTCTTTGTTGGTCCCATCCATGTGCTGAGCATTGTCCAGAGTATGAAAATTAATATGTACTTGATTTAATCTTGTACTCAATGTACTTTTGATATGACCCGAGGTACTTCTAAAGAAGAATGTAGTTTAGGATCCGTTTAAATGGACTTCATCTCAAAGAATCAGAAGGAGTTGCTAGTTTCCAGCACAGAAATCTCTGCTTCTGGTATTTTAACAACAAATTTAGCCTTTGTTTTTCTGGTAGGCATGGCATAAGGGGCCACAAGCATGGACTGGTCATGCTTGCTGGATAAATAATGGATTCAATAAATATTTTTTCCATTGACTCAACCACCCCTTAGGTGGGAAGGCAAAATACTGATAGAGAAGTCCTAGAAGAAATCAGAACAGGGTTGGTGGCTAGAAAGGCTTTCTGCCAAGCGAGAACTCCCAAAACAAGCTTTCAAACTTGTTGACAACAGTGGACCCTTCTGAGAAACTCCCATGCTGCATGCAGGCCACCAGCATGGCTCCAGGATGTGAAGCATGTCTACAGGCTACTGGGTGCACACCCAGCTGCTTCCTTATGGTGGTTTCATTCCAGGAGAGATGTTCCATGTTGATCTGTAGACCCGACATTTCTTTGAGGAAAATGTAGTATTTTCTCTTTTATCCAATCACACACCTTTGGAAGAGAAGAAAAGCAACCCTCTACCTTATAGATCCTTTTTTTTTTTTTTTTTTTTTTTTTTTTTTTAAGTAGGCTACATGCCCAGTGTGGAGCCCAACTCCGGGCTTGAACTCATGACCCTGAGATTGAGACATCAAGACCTGAGCTGAGATTAAGAGTCTGATACTCAGCTGACTGGGCAACCCAGGAGCCCCTGCCTGTAGATCCTTAAGCCTGAGTGCTCACCAGCACAGAGCTGTCCCAGAGAACCCCTCATTATATAAAGCTTCTGCACCTGACTCAAGGATGGACCCGGCACTGGCTGACTGGCAGTTGCCCCTCAGAATCCCAAAGCCTGCTCTTAGGATTCATTGTCAAGCCCACATTCAGTCCCAGTTGTACTTGCATGAAAGATTACTCAGTTTGATCTCTGAAATTCTCCGGGTTTCCCCACAGATGGGAAATTCTCTTTATCCTCACTCCTCCTCTACTTCGACATGCCTGCCCACCTACTCCTTTAAAAAGCACCTTCTCAGGGCATCTGGGTGGCTCAGTCAGTTGAGCGTCCGACTCTCGGTTTCAGCTCAGGTCACAATCTTGCGTTTCGTGAGTTCGACCCCACATCGGGCTCTAAGCTGACAGCATGGAGCCTGCTTGGGTTTCTCTCTCCCTCTCTTTCTGCCCCTCCCCCACTTGTGCTGTCTCTGTCTCTCTCAAAATAAGTAAATAAACTTTAAAAAAATCAAAAAGCATCTTCTCTGTTGTTCCTTTCCTTCCTTAGATTCAGGCTTTTTTCTACTACAGGATCCTCAGAGTTATTTCTGCTTGCTCCAGTAGGGAAGCTAGGCAGCTAAGTCCCCCAACCCTGCAGCTGGCACCCTTACTCCACTCCACCAATCCTGTCCCATTTGGAAAACTAATGTGCCTTGCTCTTAAGACCAACAAAACTTTTTGAGGTCATTGGGTGCCACCTCTTGCTCCTGCACAGGTGACTGTCCTAATCTTACAAAGAGGTATTCTACCCTCTGATGGCCTTGCTGCTACATCCTAATCACTCCTTGTAGGTGAGGAGTTCTTCCTTTCAACCTGGGTTTGCCTGCTATAACTGAGGCCCCAATTCTCATCTAATCCATTGTGTCTGGGACAAATGGCTGATGAGTGCTTTCCTTCTGTCCTTAGCCTTCTCTTCAGCAGAGAAAGTTTCCCCAGAAATAAAACTCTGATTGTTCTACTCCTTCCTTCCCGCCTGCCTTTTCTAAGCACCCTCTAAATCAGACCTCAGGCTCCAGAGGGAGTAATATCCTTTCTCTCGCAGCTGGTCTGAGTTTTGCCGTCTGGGAGACTGGGCTTAGAACAGCTTGAAGTTAGCATAGAGGCGAATGAAGCTTTAAATCTCCAGCACTTAACAGCTTCTCTGCAGCCTCAGAGGTAACCGCATTTTCTTGCTTGCTTCCTCTCATCTCTATATATATCTATGTAATCTCTGTTCACTGGAGCCTGACTCCAGCCCTCTGTCTGCACTGCTCTGGTCGTGCTGAAAGAGGAAAGGTTGGGAAAGAAAAATTAATAGACACAGACCCATAAAAATAACAGGCTCTCTAGAGCACACATGAAGAAATAATTAAACAGATTAAACTTGGGGAATGGGAAGAAAAGGGCAGAAGGCTTAGCAAGCTGATACTGATGCCTCTGACTTCTACTTCCAAAGGGGCTACGGCTCAGTGGAGAGGGATCTGGGTGCCTTTTTCTTCGTTCTTCTGGGTTGGATTCATAGCTGAATGTTGCTACGTCACTAAACTCTTTAAAGGCTGGGTCAGTGCCTTGTATTTCTTTGTGTTCCCCCATCAGAGCCTCAAACAGTGCCGCGCCCTAGTGAGAAAAGGAAATTTGATATTTATTGAGATTTCTTTGTATGCCAGGTACCATGTCAGATAGTTTACATCCTGGCTGATGATCAGTTGAATGTATTTCAAGATCCAGAAATGAGTGCATTCTCTTTGCTATGACCAGGGATCAATCCCAAATAACTACTACCACAAAAGCTTGTGATTCTGGGGCCAAAAAACAGATTCCTACCTCTTACCCTGACTGCCTCCATTCCTTTCCTCTCTTCAAAGGTAGAAACTTCTGCTAAGATGGCAAGGGAAGGAGGGAGGCTGGCATGTAGAGATCATTTAAATATCTGAACATGTGTAGGTCAGTGAGCAGCAATGGCCTAAGACAGGGGGAGGTGTGGGGGAAGCAGGAGTCTCAAGGTATGTCCATTCCTTCCACCTCATTCCTTTGGGCTCAAATGAAAATCTCCTGAAGAGGAACAATCTTCAACTGCTATTTCTTTTCATCAAAACTCTCATTGCTTTCTAATTTTTCATCATTTTGAGGATAAATATGTATGATGTTGTGCCTTATAATAGGAATTATATATTTGGTCTTCTCTGTCACTGGCACAGAGTTCTTAAACCCTTGGAATTGCCTAAGTGATGAGAGCTGAAATGGGTCTTTTGTTATATTAATGAAGTAATGTTTGAAAAGAACTTAGGTCACCTAAGAATGGGGCTGGTAGCCAAAGGAGCCAATTGTGGGATTAGAGGGTTGGAACTTTCAGTCCCCCCACCCCCACCCCGCCCCCTCGCCCACATACACTGGGAGGGGAGAGGGACTAGAGGCTGAGTGCAATCATTGATGGCCAATGATTTAATCAATTGTATCTAATGATGAAGTCTCTATAAAAACTCAAAAGAACAGGGTTCAGAGCGTTTCTGAGTTGGTGAACAGCTGGACGTGGTGGGAGAGCAGCCAGCCAGAGAAGGCATGGAAGCTGTGTGACTATTTCCCCATACCTTGCTCTATACCTCTCTTCCATCTGGCTATTCCTAAGTTGTATCCTTTTATAATAAACTGGTAACCTTGTTTTTACATTTTTTTAAATGTTTTATTTATTCTTGAGAGAAAGAGAGACAGAGCATGAGTGAGGGAGGGGCACAGCAAGAGAGGGACACAGAATCCAAAGCAGACTCCAGGCTCTGAGCTGTCAGCACAGAGCCCCACTTGGGGCTCGAACTCGAACTCGCGAGCTGTAAGATCATGACTTGAGCCGAAGTCAGTTGCTCAACTGACTGAGCCACCCAGGCACCCCTAAACTGGTAACCTTGTAAGTAAAATGTTTCTCTGCGTTCTGGACTTGGAACTGGCATGGAAGGGAGACATAGGAGAAGGGCAGTCTTGTAGGATTCGGCCATAAACTGTGAGATAGTAACGTCAGAATTAAGTTACATTGTAGGACGCCAGCTGGTGTCTGAGAATTTCTTGGTGTGGGGAAAAGAACCCCCACAGGCTGGAATTGAATGCAGAATCATAATATCAAAAGAGAAGGTTCAGAATACAGAAGGTTCCCTGGGGAAGGCAGACCTGGGTGAGAACCCAGAATAGTGACTGGTAGCAAGAACACAGAGCATGGAAATGAGACAGATTGGATTCATATCCGTATTCCACCATTTCCTACGAGTGGAAAATGAAGCATTGCTTTATTTCTTTGGGCTTCTCACTCTTTTTTTTTTTTTTTAATTAATAGATTATTTTTTGACAAGTTTGGGGTTTACAGAAAAGTTGAGCAGACAGTACAGAGTTCCCTAATATACTTTTATCCACCACACCCAATTTTCTCTGTGATTAATATCTTCACTCTTGGTATTATAGATCCTTGGGTTTTAACAAATGTGTAATGACATGTATCGACCATTGCAGTGCTTTTCTGTTTTTAAATGTTTATTTATTTTTGAAAGAGGGAAAGAGAGAGAGGGAGACACCGCATGAGTGGGGAGGGGAAGAGAGAGGGGGAGACACAGAATCCAAAGCAGGCTCCAGGCTCTGAGCTGTCAGCACAGAGCCCGACACGGGGCTCGAACTCACCGTGAGATCATGACCTGAGCCAAAGTCGGATGCTCAACCGACTGAGCCACCCAGGCACCCCCAGAATTCTTCCACTGCCCTAAAAATCTGTGCACCACCTCTTCATCCGTCCTCCCACCCCAACCCCTGGCAACCATTGATCAACTGTCTCCAGTTTTGCCTTTTCTAGAATAGAATGTCATGGGGATGGAATCATGCCATCTATAGCCTTTTCAGATTGGATTTTTTCACTTAGCAATATGCATTTCAGTTTCTTCTGTGTCTTGCTGAGGCTTGATAGCTAATTTCTCTTTATCACTAAATCTTTAATTTTTTAAATCAGATCATGACCCATATACATTAAAACCCAGTGAATTTTTACAAAGTGAGTACCCAAAGCAGTTATGAAAATGACCAGCAGCCCAGCACCCTTGTTCTCCCCCCCTCCACCTAGTTATTACCACAACCCCTAAAAATTACAGCTATTCTGACCTCTAGCATCATAAATTAATTTAGCCAGTCTTTGAAGTTCATATAAATGGAATCATCCAGCACATACTCTTTTGTTCTGTTTTTTTATCTTTGATATTTAGTTTCATCTGATATCATAGTAATTTGTTCTTTTTTAATTGCATAGCATAAATATACCACAGTTCATTTGTCCATTTTATCGTTGGTGACCATTTGTGTTATTTCCAGTTTGGGAAATGCTATTACAAATATTGCTGCTATGAATAGTCTTCTACAGGTCTTTTTGGTGAACATATGCTCACATTTCATTTGGGTATATACCCAAGAGTGGAGTTTATGGGCTATAGGGTATCTGTATTTTTAACTCTAGAAATAATCGCAGTTTGCCAAAGTACTTGTATCCATTTACACCCCCACAGCTTCCCGCTCTCCCCAATACCTTGTATTGTAATAGTTTAATTTTAGCCATTTTGGCCACCTGGTGGTTTGAATTTGCATTTCCCTGATGACTAATGAAGTTGAGGACTGTCTAAGGTCAGGTTCCTTGAGAAAGACCCAGATGGAGATTTATATGCAGGAAGTTTATTAGAGAACACCTTGATGGAGAGGGACATCCCATTGCCATAAGTGTCAGCTGGTCCTGTGGGCAGCTCTGGAGCTGGCATGACCTTTTTCCAAGTAGTCCTGCCTTGAGGCAAGGGACCAAGTCTTCATACCCAGTACTGACCAATCACTGGATGTGGGCTGTCTCTGGGAAGGAGTATGACTTTGGGTAAAAAGTTCTCTTTTGCTAAAGGCAGTTCCCAGAGAGGGACATGGCTGAGGGCAATACTCCCAGAGGCTGGGGAATGAGAGGATCTGGGTTGTTCACCTTAGCCTCACCTGTAAGCACCTTTTCCCATGCTTATTGGCTACTTAGAGATCCTCTCTTGTCAAGTAGCCATACTGGTCATTTGCCAAATTCTTTTTTTATTGGGTCATTTTTTATTGGGTCATCTTTCTTTTTTTCCTTATTGAATTGTAGCAATTCTTTGTATATTTTGAAGATGAATCCCTTATTAGATATACGTAATACAAAAACATATTAACTTGTCACTATTTAAATGGTGTTTTTTAATGAATGAAAATTCTTAATTTTAACCAAGTTTCTTTTCCTTTTTGACAAGTGTTTTTTGTGATCTGTTTATAAAATCTTTCCATATCCTAAGGTCATGAAAATGTTCATATATATTATCTTCTAGAAGCTTTATTGTTTCACTCTTCATATTTGTCTATGGTAGACCCAGAATTGATTTTTATGTATAATGTGTGGTAGGAATCAAGTTTATTTTTTCTAGCTGGGCATGTAATTAATCTAGTACCATTTATTACAAAGATCATCATTACCTCACTACATTTCAGTGATAACTTCACCAAAAGCCAAAGCCAGGTAACTGCATATATTTGGGTCTACTTCTGAATTCTCTTCTGTTCTATTGGTCTGTGTCTATCTTTTTTTTTTTTTAATTAAAAAATTTTTTTGTTAACGTTTATTTATTTTTGAGAGATACAGAGACAGAATGCGAGTGGGTTAGGGGCAGAGAGAGAGGGAGACACAGAATCAGAAGCAGGCTCCAGGCTCTGAGCCATCAGCCCAGAGCCCGACGTGGGGCTCGAATTCACGAGCTGTGAGATCATGACCTGAGCCGAAGTCGGACGCTCAACCAACTGAGCCACCCAGGTGCCCCGGTCTGTGTCTATCTTTTAATAATTTGATTATTTTAGATCTATAAGTCTTTATATCTGATAATACAACTCATCCAACCTTGTCTTTTTTCCTTTGAGAGTATTTTTGCTATGCAAAACCCCTTCCATTTCCATGTAGATTTTATTTGTTTAATTCTTTTTTTCTCGATGTCTATTTATTTATTTTGAGAGAGAACATGACCACAGGGAGGGGCAGAGAGAAAGGAGAGAGAGGGAATCCCAAGCAGGCTTTGTGCTCCCAGCATGGAGCTGGATCCCACAAACCATGAGATCATGACCTGAGCTGACATCAAGAGTCAGATGCTCAACTGACTGAGCCACCCAAGTACCCTGGGTATAGAAATTACTTTTAAAAAATTAAAAATAAATGAATAAATAAAAAGCAAGATGGAAGGCCATACCTTTCATTCACTTAAACGAATATTTGTTAAGTAACTACCTAGTGCCAAACTTCATTCTTAGACAGAAGTCGCCTCTCGTGGAATTTACATGTGACCAATTAAAAAATAAAAAACAAGATAATTTAATTTTATGATTTGTCTTTAAAGGAAAGTGGAAGCCCCGGATCTCGAGCACTTCTGTGCACTTTAACAGGGTTTGACTACCTCAGGAGTCAGTGGGGCACTGGCCTCAAGGCATTCAGGAGCATCTGGCCTTGAGATTGACCTAGCCTTTTATACATGTTTTGAAACTCTACAGTCTTTGGAATTTGCTGGGTTGTCAGTGAAGGTTGCTCCAACCCCCAGATGTGAGCTCTCTTCTTTTCTGCTTCCAATGACTCTGGAGACTGGAGCTCAGAGTTGACCCATCCACAGCAGGCCTTAGATGCTCTGATCAGTGTTACACCGGAAAAGTGGAGGCCCTGGAATACAAGGAGTTAAAAAACAAACCCTGGACAGTCTCTTCTTCCTGTGTTGACACATCTTCTAACTCTGAGTGAGCTATCTGAAGTCCTAGGTCCTACCAATCCCACCAGGAGATAGCCCTACTCTCCAGGACAGACCTAACCACTAGCCTCAGAGACATCTTCTCCATTCCTGACTCGTGCAATATTCCTGGTAGCCAGACCTGATTAATCAGATTTTATGAGGTCCCCATTATGACACTCATTAACTTTGAACTCTACAGACACTTATGAATTCCTTATTTATTGATTCATTATTTATAAATCACTTTCATTCACATGATCTCATAAAATCCCAATCCCAAAATAAAGATGAGGAAACTAACTTTCAGAAAGGCCAACTGGCCTTCCTAAGGTCACACTTCTGGTAAATAGAACAGGACTTCTGACTCTAAATGCAGAGTTCTTTACAGTGGGAATGGAGAACGATGAGAAGATCAACCTGGCAGGCATGTTTGCAAATGGCAAGGCTTCCCTGACCCCCCACCCCCACCCCGCCCAGAGATCTCCTCCAGCTATGAATAAAGCCATTTTCTAAGGCTCTTGTTCTTCTCTTAGGGGTCAGGATCTCAACCTCCAGCCAGGGCTCTTACCCTTTCTATTTCTTCTGCATTTCCACCAGGTAGTTGGAAGCTAAGAGTGTGAAAACTGGAGGCATTTCAGTGCTGAGGTGCCCATCATCCTGAGGAATGGCCATCTACTTCATCTCCTAGGCTGGATAAGGAGCCAGCTGCCAAGGCAAGCCCATCTGTAGGCACCCCTTCCCAGCTGGCAGCAGAAATCAGGGCACCCTTTGCCCAGGGTGCGAGGCAGTCTGTCTGCACTGAAACATCCGGCTTGAGCTAATGAGCTGTTGGCATGGATGGCCAATTATTTTACTTTAAAAACCTGCCAAACTCTCCTTTTTTGCCATGGCATTCCCTCAATGGCTCAGGCTTGAAATTGAATCCTCTGTGTAGAAGGCAGGGCCCTGCCCTAGGACATTCCCCAGCCCTTTCTCTGCCTTAGGCCATGGGCCCAGGGGTAGAGTGGAGCCAGGATGTTTTCTCTTGGAGCCTAACTCAGACAAACTTTGGCCACCTTAACTCTCCACACCTAAGAGGTCAGAGTCCTGAGAAGGGGCTTGGATGGCTCCATTTCAGGAGGCCCCAGGGTATTCCTGGACCAGAACAAAGGCCAAGGACTGCCATCGGAGTCCTGGAGCACTCAGAACTCCTGCCTCCAGAGCAACCCAAGCTGTCCACAGGGCCAGAGGCCTTCAGGATGGGTGTGCTCCTCACTCAATTCCAGCTCCTTCTAGATTTACACTCTGTACTATGCTCCCATTCCCCACCATCTGGTGCCCTAATGCCTCTTTCCCCGGCCATAAACTGCTCTCAGGAAAGAGCCTGTGAAGCCCATGTAGCCAACCTAAAGTACTTCTATCAAAAGGCACATTACTCCGAGTGGGATGCCAGGGAGAAACAATTGTTCCAGAACAGCACATTCTCCACAATGGCATCAATTCATAATTTTTAAAGGTAACTGCTAGACATGATGGCTGTTAGAACTACACTGAGCGCATGCAGGAAGAAGCCGTGCAAAGCAGGGCTGTGTGAGGCAGAGAAGAGTTTGTCCCAGGACAGCCCCCAACTCTTTTGGAGCTTGCTCTCCACAGGCCCGACACCTGCTCTGCCCCATGCCTGGCTCCTGTCAGCTTGCACAGTATGATCATGCTCACAGGATGGAGCAAGCCCCTTTCTGTTTCTGCTTCCGGGAAAACCTACTCTGCAGAATGAGGTGGTGGGACAGTGAGAGGGAGAGGCTCACCCCTACTGGCGTGAACACCTGCTGGAGCTTCCCACCTGGAGCACACAAAGGGCCCGAGAAATTGCCGATGGTCTCCCCCCACTCTGCCTCCTCCTTCCCCTCTTCCATCCCAGCTCGTACCCCACCCTTTCCTTATTTGCCTCAACTGCTTTCTCCCCTCTCCCCCTTCTCTTCCTTCTCTCCTTTCTTTCCTCATTCTCTTTTCCTGTCCCCCCCTCCACATCCCTCTTCCTCCTGCTCCTCCTCCCCTTCCGCAGAGAGCATTTCTCTGGCACTTTTCATCCTGGGGAGCTCTCAGGGCTGAGCCAGGCGGGGTCCCTCCCAGAGCCGCCCCTGCTTCCCCTCAAAGCATTGGCAGCCCACACCCTGCACACAGCAGGGCCCCTGGGAGCCACAGTTTGCACAGCCGGCGAGGCTATGGCATTCTGTTCTTTCCCTGCTTTATAGAAGGGGTTCAGACAGGAGGAATAAACGACAGGTGTGGAGCCATTAATGCTAGGGCAGACTTTCTTTCTTTGGATCCTCAGTAGATGGAGTGGAGGGGGTTATTGAGCCTTGCTGTGGGCCTGTCCAGGGCAGCAGAAATGAGTGAGGAGTGCAGGGGCAGTGCTGAGCCACGGTACAGAGCACCAGTGCAGTCTGGAAGATCCCCCTATGAATCACTCTCTGTCTCTGTGACTCAGACCAGCTATTCCACGCTTCTGCTGCCTCCTTTGTAAAATTAAATTTCAGTCTCATGGAGATAGTGTACTTAGCATAGTGCCTCACATGGTGAGCTCTCCATACGTGTCAGCAACGAGGGTGGCGATGAAGCATCAGGTGGGAATCTTTCCCTGGTGGTGTTCCATCTAGAAGGGGAGGTAACACAGCAATTCAGGGGTAGAAACTGAAGTCAGGAAGGCATAAGGAAGAACGCTGGGGTGAGGAAGAAACTCCCTCTCCTTGGGGTATTGAGGGAAGCCTTTGAGAGGAAAGTGGCACTTAACAGAACTTTTGAGGGTGGGAGCTAGATGTGCCCTGTGGCACATGTCCCTGAGGGACAACATTCCCTGTGGAGGAAACACCATAAGTAAAAAGTCCAGAAACAGGCAAGTTGGTGGCTCATTCAGGGAAAGGATTGGTGCACTAGATTGCACCCCCCTTGCCTCCTCAAGGACACCCCTCCAGGAATTTCCCCTTCCTCTCCTGTTCATTAATGTTTCTCCTTTACCGTGTCATTCCTGTCAACGTATCAACATACTATTATTTCACCTATCTTAAAACAGATAAACCTCCTTGACCCCACTTCTCTGCTCCTCTTTGGAGCAAAGTTCCTAGAAGGCTAGGTGCACTCACTGTCCCCAATTCTCCTCTCAGCCCCTCTCAACCCATTCATTCAGGCTTCCATCTCTACGGTCCCACTGACACTATTCTTGCCAAGGTCACCAATGACCCTCGCATGGTCCAATCCAATGCTTATCTTTCTTGACCCTCTAGAGCATTTGACATAGTCACCCCCTTTACCCTGAGGTACTTTCTTTACTTGGCTTCCAGATACCATCCTCTCCTAGTTTTCCTCTTACCTCATGAGATACCCCTTATCATCAGGCTTTTTGACTTCCTCCCCAGCTCCCTGATCTCTCTCTATTGACATACCCCAGGGCTCTGACTTGGACCTCCTCCCTTTTTTTTTTTTTTTTTTTTTTTTTTTGAAGCTAGTGTTTGTTTATTGTAACATTGAAAATATTTTAACTATGGTAAGATATATATAGCATAAAGCTTGCCATCTTAATCATTTTTAAGTGAAGAGTTAAGTACATTTACACCCACATTGTTATGTAGGCAGTCTCCAATACTCTCTTCATCTTGCAAATCTGAAACTCTATACCCCTTAAACAACATCCCCATTCCCATCTCCACCCCTGGCAACCCACCATTCCATCTTCTGTCTCTATGTATTGGACTACTTTAGGTACTTCATATAAGTGGAATTGTACAGTATTTGTCTTTTTATGACTGGCTGATTTCACTTCACATAATGTCGTGTAGGTTCACCCATGTTGTAGCATGTGACAGATCTCCTTCCCTTTTTAGGCTGAATAATATTCCACTGTATGTGTTTTCCACATGTTATTTATCCATTCATTCATTTATGGCCCCTTGAATTGTTTCTGCCTCTTGACTATTGGAAATAATGCTACTGTGAACATGGGTGTGCGAGTATCTCTTCCAGACCCTGCTTTCAATTCTTTTGGGTATATACCCAGAAGTGGGCTTGCTGATCATATGGTGGACCTCTTCATTTTCTCTCTATACCACCGTGATCTCATCCAGTCTCATGACTTGAAATACGTTTACTGATAGCTTCCAAATTTACCTTTCCCCTGAACTCTTGACTGATATACCCAACAGTGTACTTATCTCCCCATCTGGATATCCAGTAGGCATGGAGAACTTATTTCCCCAAACTGAACTTGTAATTCTTCCCGTCCCAAACCTGACCTTCTACCAGTCTTCTCCATCTCATTTAACGGCAACTCCATCTTTCCAACTAGTCCATCAAAAAATTTGGAATCTTCTTGGGTCCCCACCCCTCACATATCACATCCTATTGGCTCTCCTTCAGAATAAATTCGAATTCTGACCACTTCCCATTACCTCAACTGCTACTTTCATGGTCCAAGCGATCATCTCTCACCTGGACTGCTGCAATTCCCTGCTAACAGGTCTCCCTTCTCCCATACTTGCCCCTCTTCTAAGTATATTCTCCAGACAACAACCAAAATGATCTTTTTAAAGATTTTTAAGTCAGATTACATCCCTCCTTATCCTTCAAGCCCTCCAATGGCTTCCCACCTCCCTCGGGGAAACGCCAAAGGGCTTTAATGACCAACAAATTCAAAATGAGCTCCCATTAGCTCTGTGAGCTCGTGTCTTACTAGCCTCCCCTTAGGTATTAGGTACCTATGACTGCATAACAAATTACCCCCAAACTTACTGGCTTAAAAAAGGAAACATATTATCTCTCAGTTTCCTGTCAGGATGCAGGATGTGGCATAGGTGCGTCTGAAGGCTCTAGGTCTCTCCCAGGGCTACGGTCAAGGTGTTGCCTGGAACTGTGGTCATCTCGAGGCTCACGTGCGGGGCGAATCCACTTCCAAGCTCACTCACCTAGTTGGCAGGACTCAGTTCCTTGTGGGCTATGGGACTGAGAGCCTTAGCCGCTTACTGGCTGTTGGCTGAGGGCCTCCCTCTCTTCTGTGTCCCGTGGGCCTCTCCATAAGGCAGTTCACAACATGGCAGGTGGCTTCCATCAGAACAAGCAGATGAGACAACAAGAGGAAGCACGCAAAGTCTTTTGGTAACCTGTTCCTGGAAATGACACCCCGTCTTTTTTGTGTATTATATTTGTTGGAAGCAAATCACTAGGTCCAGCCCACACTCAAGGGTGGTGGATTATACAAAACATGAATCCCAGGAGGCAGAGATCACTAGAAGCCACCGTGAAAGCTGCCTGCCACACCCTGCTTCATCTGCACCGGCCTCCTTGTTCTTCCACACAGGAGGCAGGCCTTTGTCCCAGTTGGTCCTTGGCCTGGAATGCACTTCCCACATGGCTCACTCACCTCCCTCAAGTCTTCACTCAAATGTCACCTCCTCCCTGCGGCTTTGTCTTACTGCCTAATTTAAAATTGCAGTTCTCCACAGTCCCTATTCCCTCTCCCTGCTTTATTTTTCTCCACAGCACTTAGCATCTTCTAACACCCTCTATTTTCCTGTCTGTTCGTCTGTCTCCATTAGAATAGAGGCTCCTGAGGGCAGGGATTTTTGTCCATTTGTTTCACTGTCACACCCCCAGTACCTAGAGCAATGCCTGGTACATAGTAGGTGCTCAGAAAACGAATGAATCCTACAGGCCTACAATTTTCAACTTTCCCAGCGTGTAGCCCTTTCTTCAAAAAATATTTTAGGAGACTCCAGTATATCAGACATAGAAAAGCAAGGTGGCTCAGCTGGAAGTAGGCAGTAGGGACAGCACCGGTCCATCTGTATGCCTTCCCCTGCCCCCAGCCCATGCTGTTATTCCCTTTTGGTGGTGTTGAGAGGGCTCACAGACCCCCAGGCTTCTTTCTCAGTGCTGTGAGAAGTTCTGTTCAAAGCTAAGAAGGAAAGAGCTCACTGCTTCAGCCCCTTGTGTGGTTTCTGGGCCCTGCTGGGAACCAGCCTGGTGTTTTAAGCCATAGGAAAGGAGTCCTACCTGTTCCTACCACAGTCACCAGTGACCTCTGAGTGTGGACCTACCTCTCTCTGATTCCAAACTTCGTTCTATTTCTGGCCTCTGAAAAGTGAGAAAATATTCAGAGACTCCCAGAGGGTCATTGTTGGAAAAGACCTTAGATACGACTTAATACAACTTTCTGTCCTATGGTTTCCAATCATCGATTCATTCAACAAACGTTGAGTACCTGCCAAGTACATGCCAGGCACTGTATATAGACAAACAAAATAGAGTACCTA
This sequence comes from Panthera onca, assembly GCF_046562875.1. Lineage (NCBI taxonomy): Eukaryota > Metazoa > Chordata > Mammalia > Carnivora > Felidae > Panthera > Panthera onca. The sequence continues at coordinate 160,853,718 of NC_138342.1, read as the reverse complement.
TCTTCCAGTGGCACATGGGGAGATAGTGAATACCGAGACACCCATCTCAAAATTCCCTCTGCCTGAACACCTCCAGATCTGGAGAACTCACCTCCTCCCAATGACACCAGCAACAGAACTGTTCTTTTTCTTGAGCCCTAACTCTGTTTTCTTATAACTCCCACTTTTGGCCTTAATTTTCTCCTCTGGCTCCACACTGAGTAAATCTATCTGTCTTCCAAATGATAGCTTTTAAGTACTGGAAAATAGCAATCAGGTCCCACAGAGAGCTCTCCGAGACTTGCGGCCACTTTGGGGGGACTATGTTTTGTGGTTGCCCCTAAGGAGTTGGGATTTTGGAGCCAGGCGGTGTTCCTGATCACGTAGCAAGGCCCTGGTGCTGGGAACTCCCTTTCAGAGTCGCTGCCCACACCGCCCCACCCCGGCAGGAGGGAATTCCAAAGCGCTTGCTCTGGAGGGGTGAAGGGTGCAAAGCAATGTCAAGGCCCAGGCTTGGGTTTTCTGCTCCTGCCAAGCTCCCCTTCCTAGAGGGGCATCTTGTCCTCCAGATGCGGCATTTTGACCTGCTCATTTGATTTTGAAGCAGCCAAACTCCCGAACCGCACCGCCCCCCTTCTCTGTGGTGAGAGGGACACAATAAGGAAGGAACCAGTGACTCGGGGAAAACTAGCTGCAGCTGGGGGAGGCAGCAGCAAGGAATTAAACCTTTTTTTTTTTTTTTTTTTGAGTGTCCTTTGTTTCAACAAAATGTAGTTTTCCAAGTAATTGTTTGCCTGATGCAATAGGGCCTGCTGGGCCCTGGGGTGTAAATCTTCCCCACAACGGGTCAGTTTTCTGCTTTTTCCTGCAAGGCCCAAGCCTCGAAATTTCTGTGGGCCAGCCGTACAGGTCTTGAATTCATTAGTTTGGGCCCCTTGGCTGAGTCGTCTCCAGCACCTCTGCCAGAGCTGTGGGCTGCTTGGCACAGTCCTGGAGGCCAGACTTGCCCAGGAGAGAAGAGGGAGGTGGGGGGGGGGGGGAGAAAAAGGAGAGGGAGCTGGGAGTGCGAATGGGTGGCAGGGAGGGGAGGGAAAGGAAAGGAATAGAAGAGAGGAAATCTGAGAGAACCTTAACTATTTGCTGGCTAGCTGTAAAGCCTCAGAAGAAAGAGAAGAAGCTTCAGGATATAGTCTCAGTCTCAGAAAAAGGGCCAGGATATGGGAGTGACATGTGGAATCTACCCGCACAGCTGTACAAGGGAGCATGTTCCTGAAGAAGTATCTAGATTCCTGGCTGCAGAGAGAGGAGGGGGAATAAAAGGCCCATTCGCCAGTGTCTGGAAAGTCTCTGTATTGCATTGCCCCTGCCTCTTTCCCCTTTCTCTCTCTTTTTCTCCCCATGCACTTATTTCCATTTAAAATACAAAAGCATAGGGGCAACTGGGTGGCTCAGGTGGTTAGGCATCCAAATTTGGCTCAGGTCATGATCTCACGGTTCATGAGTTCGAGCCCTGAGTTGGCCTCTGTGCTGACACCTCAGAGCCTGGAGACTGCTTTGGATTCTGCCTCTCTCTCTCTGCCTCTCTCTCTCTCTCTCTCTTTCTCTCTGCCCCGTCCCCACTTCTGCTTTCTCTCAAAAATAAACATTAAAAAAATAATAATAAATAAAATATAAAGACATAAATAAAAAACATTTTCCTTCTTCCTTTTCCCTCTTTCTACTTCCTTCGTTCTTCACCCTCCTCAATACCCTGCCCAGCTCAAATCCCATCTTAACCCCTCTTCTTTGACACTTACAAGTACCTGAATAAATGTGACTCTTCACGGCCCCCAAACACTGTCATTTTCTTAATACCACCTTAATCTCCTTCCCCATAAGTCTCCTGATTAAATGAGGTAGAGTGTTGGCATCCTTAGGGACATCTAGGCATCTTCAATGAACAAAGAAGACTGAAGGTCTGTCCTTCAAAGTCCAATAGAATGTCAGCCTGTTGTGGGCAGGAATACATCCAGAATTTGTATTAAGCACCTACCACGTAGCATCACCCAGACTCTGCCAATCAATCCACATCTACCCACCACTGACTTCCAATAAAGAAGGGCCATTCTGGTTACTCCATGACCCTAAGTAAAAGCTTTGGGCAGAACTATCCAGTAGAACTATCCAGAAGTATCCAGGCTCTAAAACCTAGTACCTTAACCATCTCTTGCCTGCCTAGTAAAACATGCCCTTGGAAAACATCTTTAAACTCCACCACTTGTACTTCTGTGTGAGTTTAAAACCCTGTGTTAGGTCAACCTAGAGATACTTGCCTTTTCATTTTCCCTCATTGCAGGAATAAAGGCTTTAAAATGATTGCAGGCAACACCCACCCAGGGAAAGGTGTTTAAGGGGGCAAAGTGCTGTTTCCACGTTCCTGATAAAGACTGTGTATTGCTTTCCCTCTGAGGCCAGCATAGAGCCCAATCCCCTGAAGCCAAATTAAGAGGCTTGTGATCCACACTTCTGGGACAGAGGAAGAGCTACAAAATGCCATCAGTGTTGAGTGAGGGCACTGTGAAAGCTCCCCTCCTTCTCCTACCCCCTCCCCCCCCCCAAAAAAAAAGATCTGGAGAGACAGAACTCCGTGTACTCATTACAATTCGGTTAACCTTAGACACGTTCCTGCCCAGACACAGAACCCTGGGCTGGAGCTTCTGGGAGCCCTGTGATTGTGGGGTTCTCTGTGGGTCCAGCCCAGGGTTTCTACTGGTGCTGGAAACAACAAGAAGCCCCACCCCTTCACTCTAGGGCTCTGATCTGGAGGGCAGCACTGCGTGGTGTGTGGTTAGCACAGCGGGAGGACATTTGTCTTGGTCTCTGATGTGCATCTCGCCTGAGAGTTCTTTGGGGAATGATGTTATCGTACCAGCATCATCATCAAATGGCATTCCCCCCCAGCCCCCGAAGGGTCCAGATGTGCAGGACACTGTGTTAGGCCAATGAAGCTGGCTTATTCTGCAGCATCTAAAGCTTTCTCTCCAGCACAAGGGCTGTTGCTTATTATGTGCTCATACCCTTGTGTTCTACACCCAGCCTCTCGTCCTGTGCCAATCTAGGGGAAGCAAACTTCTCTTCTCCAAAAAGCTGCAGAGGTCTTTGGGGATCTGTGGAGGCTAAGCCAGAGCCCTTATTTGCTTTGGTTGGTGGTCCCTGCCACAGAGCTAATGAGCTGCAAATACTCCCCTTTCAAAAGGAAGGGCTGAGCCTTTGAAGCCTGCAAGGACCCGCCCCCGAATTCCACAGCTGCAGGCAGCACTTCCCAGCAGGGCCCTGGAGAGTGTGTCCCACCAGCCTCCCCTCCCGGGGCACACCCAGCCTGGGCCTCCCCGTTGGAAAAGGGGAATAGTTTTGCTTCACATCCTGCGTTCTGGGCATGACACAAAGAGCAGAAATAAGCACCGTACGTGTGTCATCTTCTCTGTGTCTCTCAAAGACCTTAAAGATACAGGAACCGGGGCACAGAAAGGCTCTATCATTTTTCCAAAGTCACATAGCAAGTAGGTGGCAAATCCAGGACTTGACCCTAAGTCTAGCTGACTTTCAAGACCGTACATTTCAACATAAGGTAAATTGGTTTTATTTCTATAAAACCCTGGAAATAAGCCTTGATCTACATATGTCTGGGACCCATGTGCTTAGGACCAGATAGGAATTGGTCTCCGTCCAAAAGAAATCATGCTTTCGGGCCAATGATCATCTCTGAGAGAACATGGGAAAAAATTCTCTCATTTAGGTCTCTTCTTCCCCCACCTTCAGCCAGGCATCTGTCGGTGGGAAGATTTCTGAGTATACACACTGTCAACTTCTAGTGAAATTAGGAACAATAAGGACAGTGGGTGGCATCTTGGCAGCCAGATAGAATTTCTGCTTCCTAATGATTTCTGAGAACCAGCTGCAGGTCTCCTGTTTGGTCCCTGCACAAGCGCAGCCAGTGTTAGACCAGAAGGCAGGCAGGCAATTCAGCAGAAGTGAAGAAAAGCAGTTGTAGAAGCCGATTGAGAGCAACAGTAACCTAACAAGACAAGACTGTATTGAATATGTACCTAATGCTCAAAGTTCACAGCAGTGTGTGAGCTTCAGTGTGAGAGTGTGTGTGTGTGTGTGTGTGTGTGTGTGTGTGTGTGTGTTCGGCAGGGGGGTTGGGGAAGGGGAGAGCCTGAGAAATAGAAGACCCTCAAGGCTTTTGCAAATTGGTTGAGGAGAAAAGACCAATATTTTATATAAAATAACAGCCAAAAGGGTTTGTGTTACACTGCACGTAAGGGCTAAATTATTCAGAACAGACCATAACTGCAGTGGGAGAGCCGGATCGGTGGGCTTAGAATAGTAAGAAGGGGCTTCATGGGGTTCGAGGAAAACTTTAGCTGGCCCTTGAAGGCTGAGGAAGATGCAATCAGGTGCTGAGGAAGAGAGGGCATCCCTGCTGAGGAGCATACATATGAAGACTGTAAATAAAAACTCGAATCAAGTCTGCATTGTACTTTAAATCACAAGCTGTTAGGGCTCGAGGGGTCTTTACAGGTCATGTAGTTAAGCCCTTCCCTTTGCAGACAAAAAACCAGAGGCCTAGAGAAATCAAGTTGCAGTGGATGAACCGCTTAACCTCCTTGGGCTTAGTGGATATTGGTCTCCATGGAAGTGGGATTGCTTTGTAGACAAGATCTCAGTTAACCCAATAATAACATCCTTGGGAACCAGCCAGAGATGGAGATGGTGGCCAGAGCAGTGGTGGTGATTTGATCCTTCATATCATAGCGAGCTAGAAAATAAGCAGGTCCCCCAAGTCTGCTCTGTCAGACTCTCCAGCTACAAAGTAATTGGAAAAGGGTGCTGTTTGAAAGGTGGGGGCAAAGGAGACACCTCAGCCTCCCAACAGGCCTCCTGGCCTCCACTCTTGTTGCTTTCAATCTGTTCAGCACACTGCAACCAGGTATAATTTTATACAATGAAATTCATCCATTTTAAGTGTAAAATTTGATGAAAATGTAGTAACCGGATACAGTCCTGTAAACACAACCACACTCAGGATACAGATGTTTCCATCACCCTGAAGACTTTTCTCATGCAACCATCGCTGTCAATGCCCTCCCCCCTGACACTCGCGATCTGTTTTCTGTCACTGCAGTTTTGCCTTTTCTAGAATTCCATATAAATGGAACAGGGCGGCATCAGTCTTTTGTTTTGACTTCTTTCACTAAGCACGATATTTTTGAGATTCATTCATGTGCTTGTATTCATGTTTCATTCCTTTTTATTGGCAAGTAGCATATCTGTTTATCCACTCAGCAGTAGATGGACATTTGATTTCTTTTCCATTTTTAATTATTTTGAATAAAGCTTCTATGAACATTCAGGTACAAGTCTTTGTGTGGACATATGTTTTCATTTCTCTTGGGTAAATATCTGGGAGTGGGATTGACAGGTCACAGGGTAAGTATATGTTTAATGTAAGATACTACCAAACTATTTTCTAAAGTGGCTGTACGATTTTGCATTCTAACACTGGGGAAGAGTTATACTTGCTCCATATCCTTGCCAACACTTGGTTTTAGCAGTCTTTTGAACTTGACCTATTTTAGTGGGTGTGAGGGAATATCTCATAGGGGCTTACCATAGCATCTTCGTCATAACTAGTGATGCATCTTTTCATATATTTGCTGGCCATTCTTATATCTTCTTTTGAAAAGTATGTGTTCAAACTGCCCATTTTTTACTGGTTGCTTGTCTTCTTATTGAGTTGTAAGAGCTCTCTATATCCTGAGTACAAATCCTATCATAAGTGTGCATTGCAAATATTTTTTCTCAGTCAGTGACCTGCTTTTTGTTTTCTTACTTGTGTCTTTTGAAAGGCAAAAATTTTAATTTAATTTTTTAAAGATTTTATTTTTAAGTAATCTCTACATCCAACGTGGGGCTCAAACTCACAACCCCAAGATCAAGAGTGGCATGCTCTACCGACTGAGCCAGCCAGGTACCCCAAAGGGTTTTTAATTTTAGTGAAGTTAATTTTATCAACTGGTGTGTACTTTCTGGATTTTTATGAAATATTTGCTTAACCTAATGTAGTGAAGATCTCCTTTTATTCTTTCTTCTAGTTGTCATTTCATGTTTAACGCTATGATTCATTTTGAGTTAATATTTCTGAATAGTTTAAGGTAAGGAACAAGATTTAGTTTTTTAAATACAGATATTCAGTGGTCCCAGAGCCATGTGTTGAAAAGACTTTTTTTTTTCCAAGTGCCTTGCCTTGGCACCTTTGTCAAAAATCAATTGATGATCCTTAGGAAAGTGCAACTATTCTTTATGATACTTCATGTTGGATATCTTCCACACATAGGTCAAAACCTATAGAATGTATACAACCAAGAGTAAAACCTAATGTAAGCTATGGGTTTTGGATGACAATGATGATCAATATAGGATCATCAGAAATGTACCACTCTGGGGCGCCTGGGTGGCTCAGTTGGTTGAGCGGCCGACTTCGGCTCAGGTCATGATCTCGCGGTCTGTGAGTTCGAGCCCCGCGTCGGGCTCTGTGCTGACAGCTCAGAGCCTGGAGCCTGTTTCAGATTCTGTCTCCCCCTCTCTCTGACCCTCCCCCGTTCATGCTCTGTCTCTCTCTGTCTCAAAAATAAATAAACGTTAAAAAAAATTTAAAAAAAAAAAAAAAAAAAAGAAATGTACCACTCTGGTGAGGGATGTTGATAGTAGGTTAGGCTGCATGTCTGTCAGAGTAGGACGTATATGGGAACTTTTCGTACTATCCGCTCACTTATGCTATGAACCCAAAACCACTCTAATAAATAAAGTCAATTTTTTAAAAAGAGAAAAAAATGGCCTTTTTAGTCTTTTTTTTAAAACAAATCAATTCAGTATCTAAGTGTAGATTTACTTCTGACTCTCTAGTCTGTTCCATTGATTTATCTATATTTATTTCAATACCGTACATCTTGATCACTGTAAGTTATGACAAGTTTAAAAATCAGGTAATGAAAGTGATCCAATTTTCCCTTCTTTTTCAAAATTATTTTGGCTCTTCTATGTATTTTGTCTTTTTCATATAAATTTTAGCATCAGCATGTCAATTTCTTCAAAAATGCTTTCTAGGATTTTCATTAAGATTGCAGTGAGTCTTTAGGTCAATTTGGGGAAAATTGCCATTTTAATCATATTGAATGTTCCAATCCATTAACATGGAATCCATTTAATTAAGTCTTCCTTTGCAATGTTTTCTAGATTTCAATGTGCAGATCTTGCACATCTTTTGTTAAATCTATTCCTAAGTATTTTTTATGCTACCGCAAATGGAGATTTTAAAAAATTATTTTCTAAATGTTCCTTGTTAGTATATAAAAATAAGAGTAATTTCTGTTTATTGACCTTATATCCTGAGATCTTGCTGGATTCATTTATTAGTTCCAGTAGCTTTTTTGTAGAATCTTTGGAATTTTCCTCACGTGCAATTATGTTATCTGCAGATAAAGGCAGTTTTACTTCTTCTTGTCCAATATTTATGCATTTTATTTCTTTTTATTGGCATGTTTTACACTGGCTATAACCTCTGATACGATGCTGAATACAAATGGTGAGAGAAGATATTTTTGCCTTGTTCCTAATCTAAGGGAGAAATCACTGGGCCTTTCACCTTAGAGTAAAATGTAGGTTTTTAGAAGATCCCTTTAATTTGGTTGAGAAAGTTCCCTTCTATTCCTAATTTGCTGAGGTCTTTTTTTTTTTTGATGTATCTAATGTGACAAAAGTTTTTCTGCATCTGTTGAAATGATCATATTGTTTTCCTCCTTTATTCTGTTAATTTGTTGAGTTATATTGATTTTGAAATGTTAAGCCAATCTCACTTTCCTGGAATAAATCTCATTTGGTCATGATATATTACCTTTTTTATATGTCACTGGTTTCTATTTGCTAATATTTTATTAAGGATTTTTTAATAAGGATTTTTATGTCTCTGTTCATGAGGGATACTCCTCTGTCATTCTCTCTCTCTCTCTCTCTCTCTCTCTCTCTCTGTAATGTCTTTATCAGGTTTTGGAATCAGAGTTATACCAGCCTCATAAAATAAATTGGGAAGTGTTCCCTCCTCCTCTATTTTCTTAAAGAATTTTTGTGGGGCTAGTATTATTTTTTTCCCTTAAACATTTAATAGAATTCACTAGTGAAGCCATCTGGACCTGAAGCTATCTTTGTGGATGAAGTTTTAACTATGAATTCAATTTCTTTATTTTATATAGGCCTACTAAAGTTTTCTACTTCTTTTCAAATCAGTTTTGGCAATTTTGGTCTTTCAAGGAATGTGTCCTTTTCATCTAGGTATCACATCTATGGGTATAAAGTTGTCCACAATATTCCCTTATTATTCTTTTCATGACTGTAGGGTCTATAGTAATGTTTTCTCTTTCATTCCTCATATTATTAATTTGTGTCTTGTCTTTTTTTGTCTTAATCAGTCTGATGAGAGCCCTACAAATTTTATTGATCATTTCAATGAACCAGCTTTTTCATTTTTCTTTTCTTGATTATTTGTTCACTTTATATTTCATTGAGTTCTGGTCTTTATTATTTTCTCCCTTCTATTGACACTGGGTTTAGTTTCTCCTTTTCTAACATCTAAAGTGATAAACTCAGGTAATTGATTTTAAGATTTTTTTTCTTTTCTGATGTAAGCATTAAACCTATAAATTTCCCTCTATGTATTGTTCTAGGTCCATCCCATAATTAAAAAAATTTTTTTAAATGTTTATTTATTTTTGACAGAGAGAAAGAGAGAGAGAGCACAAGCGGGGGAGGGCAGAGAGAGAGGGAGACACAGAATCAGAAGCAGGCTCCAGGCTCTGAGCTGTCAGCACAAAGCCTGATGAGGGACTTGAACTCACGAACCATGAGATCATGGCTTGAGCTGAAGTCAGATGATTAACGGACTGAGCCACTCAGCCACCCTACCCCTTAATTTTTTAAATAAATTTTAAATTTTAGAAGATTATCAGATTTACAGAAAAGTTGCAAAGATGGCACAGAGTTTCCATATTCCCCTCACCCTTTTCCCCTATTGTTGATACTTTACATTGCTGTCATGTATACAATTACATGTCATAATTAAGGTATCAACATTAGTATATTACTATTAACTGAATCAACACTTTTTTTGGACTTCACAAGATTTTCCCTAATGTCCTTTTTATTTTCCAGAATCCCATCCAGGATATTCCATTGTATTTAGTCATTAGGTCTCTTTAGTGCCCTCTTGGGCTGTGACAGTTTCTCAGATTCTTGTTTTTGATGACCTTGACTGTTTTAAGGAATACTTGTAAGGTATTTTATAGACTATCTCTCTCAGTTTGTCATTCTCATGGTTAGACTGATGTTACAGGTTCAGGGGAGGAAGACTATGAAAGTGAAGTGCCATTCTCATCACATCATATCAAGGGCATGTATTAGTATGGCTTATCAACGATGGTGTTAATCTTGATCATTTGTCTGAGGTGGTGTTTGTCAGCTTTCTCCACTGTAAAGTTATTCCCCTCCCCCCCATCCCTTTCCATACTTTACTCTTTAGAAGCAAATCATGAAGTACAGCTTGTACTCAAGGGGCTGGGGAGTAGCATTCACATAATCTATTTAGAATTCCTCTGTAACCAAGACTTGTCTGTTCTCCCATATTTATATATTCAGTCATTTATTTATATCAATATACATTCATGGATATTTATTTTATATTTTGAACTATAATACAATGCTTCATTATTGGTTTTGTAGCTCAAATTGTACCAGCTTTGGTCATGGGAGCTTTTTTAGGTTGCTCCTGTATCCCTTGAACATGCCCCTATCCTTTTGATTTTTGAGCATTCCCTTACTCTCTGGCACAAGATGATCCAGGTGCATCTTGTATATTCCCTGTTCCAGTCCTACAATCAGCACTGCTTTAGCTACATCCCACAAATGCTAATGTGTTATGTTTTCACTGTCATTTAATTCAGAATATCTTCTAATTTCCATTATTACTTCTTCTTTAATTGATGGATTATTTAGAAGTATGGTACTCAGTTGCTAAATACATGGAGTTTTCCTAATTATCTTATTGATTTCTAATTTAATTCCACCATAATCAGAGAACATAGTCTATGTGATGTCAATCTGGTTTGGGTTTGTTTTTTTGGGGGGGGGTTGTTGTTGTTAAATGATCCTCTATTAAAATATTTTTCCTTTGTAGTTCTTAAGTAGCTGGGCATTCCACTATACCACTACTGATGTCATCTGTGATGTCATGAGGGTGGCAGCCATCAGCATTGCAGCTTGAAGACTAGGCAGTCCTCAGGATCTCTTTAATGGTTTCAGAGAGTTCTCTAGCTAAAGATTGGTGCCACATCTGTTGGGCAATGTCGACAATCTCATCAAAAGTGGTATTTCTACTGTGCTTGATGTTTTTCTGCTTCTTTCTGTCTCTTGGCAGTTTCTTGAGAGCTTTGATAATCAGGGCAGGGGCAGAAAGTAGCACTTCAATCTGGACCTGTCCTGTTCTGAATGGTCAGTTCCAATCACTGGTAACCTTGGTGATGTCATCACCAACCTTTCTTGGAGATAGACCCAGGGAGCCGATCTTGGGGGTCAGGGTAGATGTGGCATCACTTCCCCACTGGTACATCTCACTTATACAACTTTAATCTCATTAGGGTCAAACTTAGGCTTGCATAGTGGAGGCAGCTGGTGTTGGATGAACCTAGATTCCAGACGACCAAAGACAGTTGCAACTTTGCCTCCTCCCAGCCAAAAGCCAAAAAACTATGATGTCAATCTTTTAAATTTAAGGCTTGCTTTATGGCCCGGCTTATGATGTATCCTGGTTAATACAACATGTGCCCTTGAAAAAGAATGTATAATCTATAAATAGCAATTTTTATTCTATAACTAGCAATTCAGTGTAATATTCTACAAATAGCAGTTCAAAGTGGTTAAGACTGTTGTTTAAATCTTCAGTGTTGTGCTGAATTTTTTAGTTTCATTTTATCAATTGCTGGGGAGAGGTGATAAAATCACCAACAACTGTGGAATTGTCTATTTCTCTTTTTAATTTCATCAATTTTGCTTCATATATCTTGAATCTTTGTTATTAGGCATATATACATTTACAAGTAAAGTCATGGTGAAATGACCATACTTAATCATTGTGAAATGTTTCTTTTTGACTCTAGTAATACTCTTTGTCTTGAATTCTCCTTTTTCTGATATTAATATAGACACTTCAGCTTTCCTATACTTACTGCTCGTATTTACTTTCAACATATCTGTGTCTTAATATAATATAAAATTAAGTGTGTCTCTTGTAGACAACATATAGTTGGATCTTGTTTTCTTCAATATGATTATCTCTGCCTTTTAAGTGGAGTGTTTTAATCCATTAGTATTTAATGTAATTATTGGTATGGTTGAATTTGGAGCTAACATTTAGATTTGTTTTTTATATTTTCCCCCTGGTTTTTGTTTTGTTTTCTTTTGTTCTACTGTTCCTCCATTCCTATTTTTTTATTGTTTTGACTTTTTTTTAAGATTTAATTTTAATTTTCCTATTGGCTTTTTAGCTTTACTTCTTTGCATTATTTTTAGTGCTTGCTCTAGGAATTATAATACACATCCTTAATTTTTTTTTACAAAATGCTTCCAGTAAACATGGCTCCATTTCACACAAATTACAAAAACCTCACAACTGTGTTGATCCATATTCCTTCACCCTATCTCAGCCTTTGTGTTGTAGTTGATATGTAGAAAGAGATTTCCTTTGGTATTTCTTACAGTACATGTTTGCTTATGGTTAATTCTCTTTCATCTGAAAATACCTTTACTTAACCTCAATTTGCTTTTTTTTAAACAATATAAATGCTGTATTAACAAACACAGATCATCACTGTGGGCCAAGTGGTTGACCCAGACATGCAGGACACAGCCACAAGTTTAGCTCAGCCTCCGAGCCTCTTGTTCTGACTCCAGTAGGGTGAGCATGTCACCCTTGCACACAGGGCCTTTCACATCAAAGATGGTGGAGTGGTTCATGTCATCCAATGAACTCTGCACACACCTGCATGCACTGTCCCTGTGAGCTGGTCCTGCCCAGCACTTTGGTGATCCTGGCCAACTTGATGGACTGCACACAGTTTGTGTCCATGAGGGTTGCTTGGCAGCAGTCACATGGAGAGCTAACCTTGATTCTTGTAGAATATTTTCACTGGAGTGAATTCTGGGTTGACAGTTTTTCCTTTCTGTACTTTAAAGATACTCTACTCTTGGGGGTGCCAGGGTGGCTCAGTCAGTTAAGCGACCGACTGGCTCAGGTCATGACCTTGCTGTTTCCAAGTTTGAGCCCAGTGTCTGACAGCTCAGAGCCTGGAGCCTGTTTCAGATTCTGTGTCTCCCTCTATCTCTCTGCCCCACACCCACTCGAGCTCTGTCTCTCTCTCAAAACTAAATAAACATTTAAAAAAATTTAAAGATACTCTACTCTTCCAACTTCCTTGGTTTTTAATGGCAAATATGTCGTTTTTCTTTTGCTGCCTTCAAGATTTACTCTTTATCTTTGACTTTTAACAGTTTGACTATTAAAGTCAAATTAATAGACACTATGGACTATTAAGTCCATTAATTTCTAATATTGTATTTTTCAGTACTAAAGTTTCCACTTACAGCTTTTTTTTAAAGAATTTCTCTTTCTCTGCTGAGATTTCTTATCTTTTCATTCATCATGAGAATATTTTCTTTTACTTCATTGAGAATAATTATAATTGCCATTTTTAAATCCTTTTGTTCTACTTCCAATATCTGGGTCATCTCATCTTGGGGTCGTTTTCAGATTTTCTTTCCTCTCAAGAATGTGTTCCACATTCATGACTTTTTGTATGTCAGATAAATTTGGGTTGTATCCTGGTCATTGTAAATGCTTATGGCATGTTATGGAAAATCTTGATTTTGGTTTTTTTTTTTTTCCTTTGATTATAACCACTAACTCTGTTTCTTGGGTGGCAGGTCCTGTGTCTGTTCAAGTATTTTTTTTTTCTCTAACTGAATCGCTATCAGTCTGTTCTGTAAATGTATGTTTGAAGAGCCATTAAGAGGTATGGGTTGTCAGAATTTGGGATTCTCTTTTTGGCTCTTTTCCTTCCATTATTCCTCCATTCTCTTCAGCAGCCACAATTTCTCTGGTTTCAATTTCCTGGTTTCTCACCCCAGAAAAATTCCAGCATTTCCACAAGTACCCTACCACCTCCAGCATCACATCACTGCACTTGGCCCCAGGGAAAAAGCCACAAAAATGAGAAATTACTTTGGAAAAACTCCCCTCCTCTGAGAATGTATTTCCCTGAAGAGTCTGTCTGCTTCTGTTGACTCTCTATTGCCTCACATAGCAGCCTTTTTTTTTTTTTTCTTTTTGCTACTTGTCCAGATTTTTAGTTGATTTTTATAGAAGACTCAGTCTGGTAAGATCTTACTCTGTCTTACTAGAAGCAGAAACTCTGAGATATTTTAAGGAACAAATATTATGTTGCTCCTTTGCTAAAATCTCATAAACATCTTATCATTGCTCTTACAGCAAAATCCGAAGTATTTAGTGTGCCCTTCAGTTAGGCTCCAGAGCAAAAATTCCCAAGTGGAATTTTAATGACAGTTTAATAAAGAGACTGCTTACAAAAGTTACAGGAACAAAAAGGGAGATTGAGGCACTCAAGACTAGCAAAAGTAGGAAGGCATTGTGATTGCTAGGTTTTAATGGGCAGAGTGAACAAAGGGTGTTACTAAAATCAATAAAATTGGGGCTGTGGAAGTGGGGCCACCCAACAGGAATTATTGTTACAAGCTACTGCCAGAACCTTAGCACCCAAGCAGGGAGAGAGTAGGAGAAGAAATGTCATGCCTCCTTTCCCCTATGTTCTGATCTCCTACTCATGCTTCCATTGCCCAGACCCAACTGGAAGTCAGCCAGGTAGCCCAGTGATGCAGTTTTTAGTGTTTAGCCTCTGGGTCTGCAGAGCAGGGCAGGGAAGGACCTGCTCTAGCCCATGCTTACCAGTGTTGTTCCCTCCAACACACCGGTACTAGACATCTTTCAGTTCCTCAAATAACTCTCTTCCACCCTTTGTCACATGATGTTCCCTCTATGAATGTTCTTCCCCCTCCCTCTCTTTGTCAACTTCACTGCTGTTCAGCCTCCTGTTGTCAGCTTGCGCCTAAATCCCTCAGGGAGCTCTTTTTATGACGCCCCAGACTATATAATGACTCCTTTTTATATATTCCTAAAGCTCCCTGTACTTCTCTTACAACACCATGCTCATTAGTGACTAATTAGTAATGTGTTATAATTTAATTATTTCTCTAACATCTGCCTTCCTTAAGAAACTGTGGGCTCAAGGAGAGCAGGAGTGATTTCTATTTTGCTCACCAATCTATCTGCAGTGCTTGTACAGGTTCTAGCACATGTAGTCCTCAATCAGCATATGTGGATTGAGTAACAACATGTCTGTCTTTTGCTGGAATATGAGTGAGCTGACTGTGTACTATTAATTTCTGAATCCCTTTCTCCTAGCACAGTGCCTACCATAAAATATGTCCTCAATAAATGTGATTATATATATTCATAAATAAATAAAACCATTTATATTTTAAACCTATACCACACTTAAAGTAATGAGTTCTAATAATTGAATGCTTACTGTGGAAGCAGCCCTATGCTTAATTTCTCCTTAAATTGCCTCTTTAAAGCTTTGGAGGCTGTCTTCCTGGTCCCCAGTTTTATGATTTTCAGATTTCATAACCACACCTATGTCTACCTCTCTACCATGTTTTTGCAGAATGTATTTCTCCTACCTCACACACACTTGACTTTCCAGCTAAAAAGAGCCTCATCTCTGTAACCTCTTTACACTTGGTCAGACCTCAGCCCCTAGAATACTTTATTCCTTTCTTTTAGAATTTCTCAATGTCTCATGTATTATTGATCAGTGAAGATTAGAAATGCCCATAGCACTGGGTTCTTGCTTCAGAGAAGGTGGGACTTTCTTTCTTTCCAGTCTTTGTCATGATGAGCTAGTCAATCAAGTCCTTGGAGAGTCAGTTTCTTCATCTATAAAATAGAAGCAATATCTTGTGTGTCGATTATGCATTGTTGAGTACAAACCACCCAAAAGCTTTAGTGGCTTAAAACAACCATTTTATTTGCTCATGATTCTGTGAGTCAGCCATTGGGTTGGGTTCAGTTGGTGGTTCTTCTACTGTTCTTCCTGGGGTCACTCATGCACCTGCCATCAGCTGGCAGATTAGCTGGGGGCTGATTGGTGGAGGACCCTCGACTGGGACAACCTGTCTCTGTGCTATGAAGTCTCATCCTCCATAGACAGGTCCTGGCTTCTTCACATGATAGTATAAGAGTTCCCAGCAACAAGAGTAGGCAAAACCCTAATGCATAAGCACTTTTCAAGCTTACGTTTGCATCACATTTACTAATATCCCATTGGCCAAAGCAAGTCATAAGGCCAAGCCCAGAATCATTGTCACAGGGGCTACACAAAGACATAGATACAGGAAGAATGACTCACTGGGGACGATTACTGTAACGATCTACCACACTTGTTTACTTCAGAGAGCTAAGGATCAAATGAGATGATACTGGCACACCACAATCTACAATGAAAGTTATTAGTTTATCAATGTATGTAATTCCATCATTTTAATTTTATTTGTTGTATCTGGGGGTCTTTTGATGTCCCCTATGAAATTCAAGCCCCTTTGGAATGATGTTAAGGATTAAATTGTATTCCCTCAAAAGGCATTTTGAAGTTCTAACCCCCCAGTACCTCAGAATGGGGCCTTATTTGGAATAGGGTCATTGAGGATGTAATTAGTTAAGATAAGATCACATTGGAGTAAAGTATGCCCTTATAAAGTGTCCTTATGAGAGGATGGGCATGTAAAGACACAGAAATAAATACACAGGGAGAATACCAGGTAAAGCCAAAGTAGAGATTAGAGGGTTGGGGGGGGGGTTCGTTTTGTTTTGTTTTTAGAAAGGGGGGAGGGGCAGAATGAGGGAGAGAGAGACTTTCAAGCAGGCTCCTTGCCCAGCACAGAGTCCAACTCATAGGGCTCAGTCTCATGACTGTGGGATCACGACCTGAGCCAAAATCAAGAGTCAGATGCTTAACCGACTAAGCCACTCTAGTGCCCTGAGATTAGAGGTATGATTCCACAAGCCAAAGAACATCTGGGGCTACCAGAAGCTGGAAGAGGCAGGAAATAATCCTCCCCATAGAGGGTTCAGAGGGAGCACGGCCCCCTCATCACCTTGATTTTGGACTTCTAGCCTCCAGAACTGTAAGAGAAAAACATTTCTACATTTTTAAGCCACCCAGTTTTTGGTACTTTGTTACTGCTGCCCTAGGAGACTAATACAAGTGGCAAATATCTTTAACCCCCATCAGCTTCATCTAAAGAGGCATGAGATAGAATGTACCAAGAGTCTCTGATTGAGAGTCAACGGTACAGGTCATACAAGCCATTCATCATCTGCTGTACTTGAACAAGTCACTAAGCCTCTCTGAGCCTTTGTTTCCATATGAATTTTCAAATGAATGTTCAGTCAGAGGATATCTATAGATCCATGTTTGCAAAAGTATGATATGAGTGTACATGGTAAGGTACTGGGGATAATCTTACATGGGTTCCAGGGGAAACATTTTTTAATTTTAATGGTTAATATTCATTGTGGTTATCTTGAATGAATGAATGAATGGCAAGTAAGGCCAGTTTTCCATTTATGTTGGTAATACAAAAACATGCAAGATTTTTAAAGTCTCAATTTAAATAAAGCTGTGAGTAAATAATAGAACAGTTGGCATATGGATATGTCAAAAACTGTGAAAGTGGTGTGTGAAAGACTGACATTTGGTAAAATACTGAATTATATACTCTCAAAAGATCCTTCCAGATGGAACATGCTAGGATTTTGTGGGTCCATAAAGATGCCCACTAGAGTAGAATATAGATGAGACTCTAGAGGAAGATAGGTGGGCAGTTAATAGGAAGATGAGAGAGGTGTGAGCAGTTCTGAAGGAACCCAAGAGGAGCAGTGAGCCCCTTGGTGCTGTTGGGAAGCATCTTCTGATTCAGGACCTGTTTGCTCCATATCCGTCATATATCCATACCCCAAAGCCACCATCTCACTAGGTGTCTTTGCCAGGATATCTGACCCTTTCTAAGTTTCCGTGACTGGAAGTCCCGGGTCCTGAGATGCAAACCACCTCTTCACTCAAGAAGCAAATGGTAACAACTATCAAGTTGAGAATCTGGAGACTCTTACAGTTGGACTTGGCTCTGTGCTGTGTTCTAGTTTTCTACTCAGGTATAACATGGAATCACATTTACAGTAAGTGGCTGCTGGTGGCTGAAGAAAGGGCAAGGAGCATAAAGAGGCACAAGTCATCACCTCAAAGATGATCCCTAGTGCTGGAAGAGACCTGGGAAGTCATCTAGCCTCTGCTATAACCCCACTGGATGTCACCAAACTCCTGCTGAACACAATCATTGACAAAGTATCCCTTCGGTTGTCAAATGGCCCTTAGGGTTACAAGGGTTCTTGTCTGTGATAAGCTGCAGTCTCCCTAGTGGATCTTTGAGTGGGAAGGACCCTCAAGCAATTATCTTGTTAGTCCAGAGAAGGTGTTATTATACACATTTTTGACAGGAGACAATGGAGACCCAGAGAGGTTAATGGCAGAGAGGAGGCTCCCCTTTTCCAGTTTAGTAATTTCCCATTATGCCACAGTGTTTCATGTACATTCTGATTGACTTCTTAGAGCTGACTGGACCAAAAAGCCATCAGTCCCACTGTCCTATCAACACAGGCATCTCTCCTACAGCATGTTTGATATGTGATCATATTTATTACCTTTCCAGCAACCACTGTGCTGGCTTTACCATCCTCTACCAATCCTAGGAGAAACTCCAAAGCCTACTTTTAAATACACCTGTCTCATTTCTGTTCCATTATTGGCACTGACTTGGTTTGGGGATTATTACCTATTGGTCCTTGGTCTGCATTTAGTATCGCCACACAATAAGCTCTTCTTCCAGCCAACAACTCTCCACATACTTGAAAAGATCCCTCTCATTGTCATAGAAATCTTTTCTTCTGTAGATTAAACATTACCAGGTCCCCTAACTGCTCCCCAAGGACATAGTTCCCAAGTCTCTGAACACTTTTGCTGGGTCTTCTAGAGTGTTCTAGTATGTGGTGCTCAGAACTGATACAATAGCATAACCTGGTTGTAATATCACCACCATTATCTGGCCACTATACTTCTTGTTAATGCAACATCAACTTTTTGAGCAGCCACAGGCCACTCAAGACTCTTGGTGAACTTGCAGTCAACTAGATTCCTTAATTATGTACTATGGTCAAACTATAGTTTGAGAGGTCAGGTGTCTGTCTGAACATACTTCTGTAGCATTCCTATCTCCTTTTATGCTTAGTTTTTTCTCTATAGCATTTATCAACATTTGACATACTATTTATTTTTTTAATATGAAATTTATTGCCAAGTTGGTTTTCATACAACACCCAGTGCTCATCCCAACAGGTGCCCTCAATACCCATCACCCACCCTCCCCTCCCTGCCACCCCCCATCAACCCTCAGTTTGTTCTCAGTTTTTAAGAGTCTCTTATGTTTTGGCTCCCTCCCTCTCTAACCTTTTTTTTTTCTTCCCCTCCCCCATGGTCTTCTGTTAAGTTTCTCAGGATCCACATAAGAGTGAAAACATATGGTATCTGTCTCCAGTTCCATCCACGTTGCTACAAAAGGCCATATTTCATTCTTTCTCATTGCCACGTAGTATTCCATTGCGTATATAAACCACAATTTCTTTATCCATTCATAAGTTGATGGACATTTAGGCTCTTTCCATAATTTGGCTATTGTTGAAAGTGCTGCTATAAACATTGGGGTACAAGTGCCCCTATGCATCAGCACTCCTGTATCCCTTGGGTAAATTCCCAGCAGTGCTATTCCTGGGTCATAAGGTAGATCTATTTTTAATTTTCTGAGGAACCTCCACACTGTTTTCCAGAGAGGCTGCACCAGTTTGCGTTCCCACCAACAGTGCAAGAGGGTTCCCATTTCTCCACATCCTTGCCAGCACCTATAGTCTCCTGATTTGTTCATTTTGGCCACTCTGACTGGCGTGAGGTGGTATCTGAGTGTGGTTTTGATTTGTATTTCCCTGATGAGGAGCGACATTGAGCATCTTTTCATGTGCCTGTTGGTCATCTGGATGTCTTCTTTTTTTTTAAATTTTTTTAATGTTTATTTATTTTTGAGACAGAGAGAGATACAGCATGAACAGGGAAGGGGCAGAGAGAGAGGGAGACACAGAATGTGAAGCAGGCTCCAGGTTCTGAGCTGTCAGCACAGAGCCCGACGCGGGGCTCGAACTCACGAACTGTGAGATCATGACCTGAGCCGAAGTCGGATGCTTAACCGACTGAGCCACCCAGGCGCCCCAGTCATCTGGATGTCTTCTTTAGAGAAGTGTCTATTCATGTTTTCTGCCCATTTCTTCACTGGATTATTTGTTTTTCGGGTGTGGAGTTTGGTGAGCTCTTTATAGATTTTGGATACTAGCCCTTTGACATACTATTTATTGCAGTTACTTATAAAATGGATATGTTTTAACCTAAGTCTCAGATATTCATGGGGATTACTTGTTCACCTCTTCAGGTCTTTAATTAAATATTATCTCCTTGGTGAGGTCTTTTGGACAAACCCAAGGAGGTCAGGTGTCTGCCTGAACATACTTCTGTAGCATTCCTATCTCCTTTTATGCTTAGTTTTTTCTCTGTGGCATTTATCAACATTTGACATACTATTTATTGCAGTTATTCTTTGGTAAATCTGTTTTCTCACATTAAAATGTAAGCTCCATGAAAAAGTGCTTTTTATCTATTTGTCCATTACTACCACCCCAGTAGAGATAATAGTTCCTGGCACACAGTAAGCACAAAATAAATATTGATTGTATCAGTAAGTGAATAAAATTCATATGGATTTTATTTATATAGATTTATATGAATTAGGCATAATGAATACCATAGGCCAGGTGACTTAAACAACAGACATTTATTTTTCACAGTTCCAAAAGCTCAAAAGTCAAAGATCAAGAGCCAGCAGTGTTCAGCTTCTGGTGAGAGCTCTCCTCCTGCAGACAGCTACTTTCTCATTGTCTCCTCATGCCATGACCTTTACCCTTTACTTGGTGTGTGTGTATGTGTGTGTGTGTGTGTGTGTGTGTATCTCTTTCTCTCCCTCCCTCCCTCCCTCCATCCTTATAAAGGCCACTAATACTATCAGAGTAGAACCCTACTTTATGACCTCACTTAAACTTAATTACCTCCCCAAAACCCTATCTCCAAAGATAGTCACATTGGTGGTTGGGGCTTCAACATGAATTTTGGATGGACATGATTCAGTTCACAGCAGTAAGTTATTAGCGATAACCTACTCAAACCATTTATACAGATAAGGAAACTGTGGCCCTAAAATTTTGAGGCAACATCTTGCCCACTCACTTCCTGATCAGCCCTCACATAAGGGCTGCCAATGCCACCTTGGAACTGAAGTGAGCCCCACCCAAAAAGCACACATACATCGAGGACCTCAATTCTTCCTGCTGGAGCCTCATCTCCAAATTTCAGGACCAAAGACCCTCTTTCCAATTTACCCTGGAAAATGGCCACGGTGGCCATATGCTGGAAGAACTTGCCATCTTTCCAAGAACCTATCAATTCTGTACTTACTGAGCCCATCCCAGTATGCAACCCAGCTGTGCTCTCTAAGTGATGACAACAAGCTGGTAAGATGGAGCTAATTTTTATGAAACTATTAGAGAAAAAATTAAGTGCTAACAGCGTGTGTGGGACTAACTCCAGGATGTCAAGAGTTCCAAGAAGTGAGGAATCAGTGAGTGAGAGAAGGCTTCATGGAAGTCATGGGACTCCAGCAGGCCTAGAAGTATCCATGGGACCTAGACCAGCAGAGGGGAGGAAGGAGTCACTGCCAGTGGTGGTAAGGGTGGGGTGCTGACAGTACGTTGGGAACAGAGGACTGAATGGGGTCAATCACAGGGATGGAATTGGGATGGTGATGAGGGCCTGGCATTGGTGCTGAGAATGGGTGAGAGAAGCACTAGGAGATCCTCTTTTGCCAGTTAAATTACTTTGTTCTTTCCTCCCTCTCCCCCAGCCCCCAATAGTCAAGGCAGAAAGGCCCAGAGCTCCCCTAACAGGAGGCTTCCTAAGAACATTGATCGGGGCAGACTTTTTGTTTTTCTATTGGAACAGGCAGCTCCTCGGATTTCCTTACTGTCCTTCTTATCCAGATTTTTCCTCCACCAGCAGCCAGTTTGGGGGGGGTAGGGAGCTCCAGCTTATTAACTTGAGCAGAGCCCAAGTTCCTTGGGGTCTGAGGTGCAGTGGGGTAAAGGGTTTGGCCAGCAGGTCTTTCCTTCTTGGATTTGACAAGAAATGGGCAGGTCATAGGCAGCTGTGCTGAGTATTTATGTTACGCAAAAGGCCGAGTCAGCCCTCCTTCCTGCCAAGGTCAGCAAGCCACATTCCCTGCGGTTTGGGTGTGTGGGTGTCTTCTGGACCAGCAGAAAAGCCGGCCAGGAGCCCAGACCTTCACTTGTGCAGACCCACTGAAGCTGGGGAGCTTCTGTTCCCAAAAGGCAGCACCAGGTACCCCTTGGATCTCCTCTTTCACCCCGCACCTTCCACCCTCTTTTCACCAAGCATTTCTGTTCACCAACGAATGGGACTCAGGGGAGGTCATGGAAATGGGGACCCAGGCATGGGCTCAGTTAGGGTGGTGGGGGATTGTGAAGATGACAGAAGGCCCCCAGACTGATGACAGTAAAACATTTGCTGACAAAACTTCAGTCAAAGCTCCGGGGGGATGTTGCCTCCCTGCGCCCCACCATGACCATCATCGGCCACATATGCACACATTCTCATTTTATCCTGCTGAGGTCAGACTGAAACGGACATCACTGGAAGGCAGAAATGAGCAGCAACAGGACAGTCTGAGTGCTGACTTCGGCAAAGGAGCCGGGTTACTCCAGCTGTTCCCTTTAGGAACAAGCAGAACTAGAGAAGGTTGGGAATCAAGGATTTCTAATGTGCAGATAAACCCCCCATTTTATTTAAAATGTGCAAGGCAGCTATTTCCTTGTCCCTTGGGCTTCCTTTCTGCCTCCACAAATCCTACCAATCCCTCAGGATTCAGCTCCAGGCCCAGCTGCTCTGGAAAGCCCTCCACTCCTCATCCATCTCTCATGCGCCGGGGACCTTGATGCAGATTCACGGTCCACCTGGTGCTCAGTTGGATCCTTCTAAATGAGCCCCCACCCATGGGCCTCTTGGAGAAGACTGGATGGGAGGATTCTACCACCCTGAATTTCCCTGGATCCCCGAATACCTAAACCAATCTGACCCACTGTGAAGAAAAGAGATGGACATAACAAATACATGAGTGGCAAGGATAGCAAGAAGGGCAGTGAGAGAAGGACCAGAATGATCTGAGAGGCCATCAAATGTTTTTCTCTAAAGATCTGTTAGAATCAAAGCTCAGCGCCCACCCCAAGGGCCAGCTGGGGACTCCCGCCCTCTGCAGCCCACGGTGAAGGCAAGCCAGGAATCCCTGAGCTGGGTATCCCTGCAGGTGGCATTCAAGAGTGTGACCAGCAGGACGGTGAGAGGGGGCCTGGAAGGCAGAGTCTGGTGCCGAGCTCTTTGTAAGTGAGACCCAGGAGCCCCAGTTTAATTAGAATTCCTGCCTAGGATGAAGGCTGACGGCTGCCAGCCCAGGCCTTGAGCCATTGGTCACGGCCCATAAAGGCCACACACGAGTCGTGGAGTCAGGGTGGGGCCTGCTTCCCCTCTGGGGGGAGCTTAAGAAGTCTCTGTGATCCCCACCTGCAACTCGGGGCTCCCCAGGACTCCATCAAAAGGCTCTTCTCTGTGGACCGCATGTGTAATGACACCTGGATCTCCATAGTCCACTCAGTGGGATCTCTGTTCTCTCCCCACACCTTCCAAGAGCCATTCCTGTTGCCAGCTTGCCCCCACCCCTGCCTTTGATCCCAGCTGCAGGGACTGCCATGCAAAGCCCCACGTGTCCAGGACAGCTTCAGGGTTGGCTGGAAGACCAAGCCAACCTGCTCCATGAGGGTTAGTAGTTTGAGAAGATTGACACAGATGCACACTTTTTAAACTGTGAAATATGCTATAAACTTCATACCAGGTTTTCTAATGATGGACTTGGTGGTGGCCAACGGCTGCTCTGTAGTGCTCCCTGGGGGCTCGGGCGGAGCCCATGCACGCAAACCTGAAGCCAGGAGGAGGGCGAGGCTGAGGTTCTGTGCAGCTCCAACCTCTTGGAGGCTGTGCCCACCAAGTGAGGAAGCACTTGCCTGCCCTCCAGTCTGCAGAGTGTGACCCTGAGGCAAGCAAATACCCACCCACCACAAACATTCCACCTGTAAAGCTTCACCCTTTCAGTTTACATTCCAGATCCTGCTAAAATGTTTCCCAGGGAGGGGTCGTCATTTAACGGATTCTCAGTCATTTACACTTTAGCGTGTACAAGGGATTGGAGACCAGATTAAATTAGGAAATTAGGAGGCAGGAGCCTAGGGTATCAGGGTTCCGATGGGGAGGAAAGTACTGAACTAAGCCCAAAACAAACTAAGTCATTTTAAGTCAGGAGAAGTTCTTCTCCCTCATTGATGACACAGTGTTTGAGGGCAAGTCATTGAGGCCAGATTGTTGGTATTGGAATCCTAAAGCTACAACTTACTAGCCACTAATGAGCTTGGGCAAGTTACTTAACCACTGTGTGCCTCAGTTGCCTCAACTTTAAAAGAAGGAAACTCTTGGGGCACCTGGGTAGCTCAGTTGGTAGTGTCCAACTTCAGCTCAAGTCATGATCTCAGGATTTGTGGGTTCGAGCCCCACCTCTGGCTCTGTGTTGTCAGCACAGAGCCTGCTTCGGATCCTCTGTCTCCCTCTCTCTCTCTGCCCATCTCCCAAGCTCTCTCTCTCTCTTTCAAAAATAAATAAATATTAAAAAAGAAAAGAAAAGAGGGGCACCTGGGTGGCTCAGTCGGTTAAGTGCCCAACTTCAGCTCAGGTCATGATCTCAGTTTGTGAGTTCAAGCCCCATATCAGGTGTGCTGATAACTCGGAGCCTGGAGCCTGCTTCGGATTCTGTGTCTCCCTCTCTCTCTATCCCTTGCCTGCTCACACCCTGTCTCTGTCTCTCTCTCTCTCTTTCTCTCTCTCTCTCTGTCTCTCTTTCTCTCAAAAATAAACATTTTAAAAAGTTCTTTTTTTGAAGAAAAGAGAAGAAGGAAACTCTTAGCATAATCCTCCAATGCTGTTGCAAGGATTAACAACGTCAGTGTGTGAAAGGAAAAGTAAGTCAATGTATGTGTAAACCATTTTGAGAACATTCCGGCATGGCAACTGTAAGTAAGCAACATCTAAGTGTTGCAATTACTATCTACAAAATGAGGGAGGAGGAAGGGCGATCTTGGCATTCTGTTGGTAAAGTGTGTGGCATTCTGAACGCAATCTTTGAGAATGGTCTCCTGCTAGGAAAAGTGAGTACCTCTTTCCTCCCCCAACGAAGGCTCTGGGATGGGTGAGCAGGTTAAAGTTCAAAGAAATACTCAGAGAGGCCATTCCAGCAGCCCTGAACTCTCCATCTGTCTGCTTACAAAACCCCACTCTGGGTTATTACCAACTTTTGCATGCAAATGTGCTGCCGTGCTAATAAATCAATTCCCAACCATTAAGAGCCTGTAATAATCCTTTTTACTCAGCTTTCAAGCCTGTTTTACTCAGTACCTAATTAACTAATAGCCAAGATTTGGGGCTTCTTTTTCCTGGGAGGCTTCTCACTGGATCCCTTCCCCCAGAGTCCTACCCTGTTCTCCTTAGTTGTCTTGCTGATAGAACCCGTTTCACAAAGTGGGTTGGCCCCTCCAGGAGGTGGTCAAGCAACTAGAATGTGGGAATATGGGTCCACTATGCTAGGAGATGAGGGATAAATAAATACATTTAATTTAATTAGCTAAACAATCAATCATTACGCAAACATAATGTCCTCCCATAAGGTCTGATTTTAATGTTTCTATTAAGAAAGGTCAATAAATCATGTTAATCTATGAGGAAGGCTCTCAGCTTGCTCCCTCTCCCCATGTACATATTTTAAAGATATTCATATTTGTCAAGATCTAGCCCTAATTCATTCGTTATTCAGATTCTTCACAAAAGTGCTTTTTGAACACTTCCTGCATGCTAGGCCCCAAGCTACACATGGAGGGTACAAATATGAATGGACAGCAGAATGTGTTCATTCTCCAAAAAGAGAACACATATCCTGGAGAGTTAGGGGTCAGTGAGAAAATATTACAAGTTCTATTTGTATTTATTTTTAAGCTTGCCCTCTGTTCATTTCTATTTTTGTATTTCCTTTATGATGACTATACAATAAGAGAAACATATGCATATGATTTTAAAATAAATATCCAGGGGTGCCTGGGTGGCTCAGTTGAGTGTCCAACTCTTGATTTCAGCTCAGGTCATGATCCCAAGGTCACGGTTTTGAGCCCCACATTGGGCTTTATGCTGAGTGTGGAGCCTGCTTGGGATTTCCTCTCTCCCTCACTCTTCCCCTCTCGCCCACTCACACTCTCTGTCTCCCTCTAAAATGAAAAAAATTGGGGTGCGTGGGTGGCTCTGTCAGTTAAGTGTCCAACTTTTGATCTCAGCTTAGGTCATGATTTTACAGTCACGGGATTGAGCCCTGCATCGGGCTCCACACTGAGCATAGAGCCTGCTTGGGATTCTCTCTCTCCCTCTCTCTCTGCCCCTCCCCCATTCACATTTGCATGCTCTCTCTATCTCAAGATAAATAAAATAAACTTTAAATTAGGATAAATAAATAAATATCCAAATATCAAGGATACTACTTAAACTTTTGTATCCATGCGATGCCTGATCAAAAAGTTCAGAGATGACAGATGTAGAGCAGTTGTTCTCAGGGAGACCTGTGGGAAGTGGGAAAGAGAATCAGAGTGCCCTGGAGAGAAGCTTTTCACAATACATTTGTCCATCCTTCTGCCAGGAACCATCAGAATTTGGGGAGAAGAAGAGATGGAAATCTTTTGTAATTTTTTAAATCTCCAGGGATTTCTGACACTGATCCCTCTCTGAGTCCCAGATGAGAACCGCCCATTCCCTGACTTCTTCCAGAAAGTTCTCTTTAATCCCCTTCCCCAGACTGCACTGCAATGTCCTGGGGTCTCCAAGTCTAAGCATAGGCTTGGTGTCACCCTGGGCACTGCCGGATTTTTCCACCTGCTGCCTCTTTTCAGAAGGATGGGAGAAGGGGCTGGGGGCACCGGAGCCAAGGCAAGAGAAAGTGGGAATGCTGGCCTCCACACAGCACCTTGGGAAGACAGCCTCAGATTACTCACTTCACGGGCATGGGTGGAAGGAGAATTTCTGGGACTTTGTTACCATGAAAGTTCCTGTGTCCTCACCCCTCCAGGCAGGACAAAAAGAGCTAGGTTGGTCACCACGGGGCCTCACCATCATTTCTGTAGGCCGCCCCCTCCCAGTTCAGCAATCCCCATCTCCCATTGCCAGCACCCATTGCCCCCCCCCTCCCGCCCTCCCATAGCCTCTCTTGTCCCTAAGGAACTTCACACTGAGAGAAATTCTAGCCTTAGCCTATCCAGATGGCGGATTTAGGAAGAGAAGGAGAGGTTAGGGAGAGATGTTTACTTCTTACATGTTTACTTCACAGACAGATCGCTGTGAAGTAAACACGTAAGCTAAATGTGTCAGCTGCAAACTGCCAAGACATCCCTGGCCTGTTAGCTCACTCTGCCTGCCTCGGCCCAGGGAGCGGCCAAGCTTCTCTTTGCCCAAGACTGGGCTGTAATCAGACCAGAGTTGGGCACCTGACCCCAGGGCATCCCACCCACAGGCTGGTTGGCAATCCTTGAGACGGCCCGAAATGAAGAATTCAGCCCATTCGACTAGCTTCCTTCATGTGTGATGGAGACAAAAAGGGAAGATTGGGAAGCTAGTCAGAAATGAGACCCACAGAGAGAAGTGAGCATGGCACCAGAGGGTGACCACAGGGCCCAAGGGAGCTCTTCGGGCCACTTCCTCGAGCTGCTGGGGCAGCTACAGCTCTCTGGTTCCGGTTCTGAGGCAGCAGGATCCCCTTCTTCTCCAGGTAGTTCCAGGGTGGGAGTGGGGGTGTTGGTTCCTTACAAACCACAGAATCAAGCAAATCCAAACCTTAACTGACTGCTTTCCAGGTGGGCCTCCAGATATGAAATGAGGGACAGACATGTAGACAAGGTCATCTCACATCCCATCGCCTCAGAACAGACAACTTAGCCTGCTCTGGCACCCACAGAATGTGGGTAGACCATAGGCCATTCGTAGCTAGATTGATAGATAGACCATCTATCTCCATGGTCTTCAGGGTTACCCAGACAAGAGAGTTAAAGCATTAGCCCCACTCTGAAAAGAAGGCAGACCCTCAGAGAGGAACCTGGGGAAGGCATGTGTGGAAAACTGATTCTACTGGGGACATTCCTTTCCTTGCCCACCAGGAGAAAGGCAAGGCTTGAAGCCTGGCTTTGCCCATCTCCACACCCATCTCAGGCTTCACACTGAATTGTGACCCTTTCCACTTTCAGTTCTGCCCTGGCTATTCATGGTAGTGGGATTACCCCACTAAAAAATTTTGATCCAGGGAGAGAAGTGTAATAAGATTCCCATTTCCCCTCAGAGATGGCCTGAGACCCAGCCCTCCCTGGAGGTAGCTTAGGTGAGTGTCACCTGAGGCCACCTGGATCTTGGGAAATTGTCTCTGTCTTAACACGCTCTCTTCTTATAAAGACATTTGCTCTTTCACCATAGAGAACCAGAAGCAGTCAGCCTCATGTCCTAGCCCATTAGGACTCCTTTGGCAAGGTGAAGCATCTACACTAATTGAGGGAACAAGATGTTGAATGTGGCCCTTCTGGTTTTCCAGGATTATAGCCAGGACCCAATATGAGAGCAAGAAAGGCAAATTACAGTTAGAACCTCACATTCTATTTTCAGGGTTACCAATCAGGTCACATAGGACAGGCTATGAGGAGTCAAAACCAGCCTGCCTCCCACCAACCCAGTTCATGTAAGAAGTGTCCAAGGATAAGAAGCAGGGTCACTGGTCTTAGGAATACTGCAATAATCATGTAGGTCCTCTCTGTGCCTTAAAGAGGAGTGAGGGGGACTCCACGAGAACCACTCATAAAAGTTAGAGATGTCTGAAAGAAGGAAAGACTGTCATCCCATCCCCTCTACTAGATAATGGCTGAGCTGCAGAACTCATTGGATTGGAGGGTGATGAGAGACTCTTCAGAGAACATTCCGGGAGCCTACTAGCATGGTGCAATGGCATTTTGGTTCCCCTCCACCTTCAGAGACCGAAAGAGAGTGCTTGATATTCCTTTACATTTGGAAACACTTGTGAGCAGATACTATATTAGTTTCCTAGAGCCGCCATAACAAAGAACCACAGAGTGGCTTAAAACAGCAGATATTTATTGTCTCACAGTTCTGGCAATCAGAAGCTCAAAAGCAAGGTGTTGGCAACGCCAGGCTCTCTCTGAACCCTACAGGGGAGAATCGTTCCTTGCCTCTCCCCGGCATCTGGTGTTTTGCCAGAACTCCTTGGTCTTCCTTGGCTTATAGTGGCAGCACCTCAGTCTCAGTCTCTGCCTCTGTCATTGCATGGCATTCTCCCTGTG
Organism: Panthera onca; assembly: GCF_046562875.1. Classification (NCBI taxonomy): domain Eukaryota; kingdom Metazoa; phylum Chordata; class Mammalia; order Carnivora; family Felidae; genus Panthera; species Panthera onca. Next base: position 160,824,770 of record NC_138342.1, on the reverse strand, counting down.
TCCTCCATGGTCATCTTCTTGTAAGGACATCAGTCAGATTAGATTAGGGTCCATGCTACTCCAGTATGATTTCATCTTAACTAATTACATCTGCAATGACCCTATTTCCAAATAAGGTGGCATTATGAGGTACTGGAGGTTAGGACTGAATGTATTTTTTGAAGTGGGGGGACACAATTCAACCCCTAACTAGTACTGTTGTGTACTGTTTCTGGACCAGAGATTTCTGAAAGTGGAAGGCTCACTGGGCTGGCCAGTGTCAGCTGTACTTGAAGAGATTGTAGCCTAGAGTATCTCTCATCTATTCTAGGGCTATATGGCTTCCGGAGGAAATAAAGGAAACCCAGGGATTCCTGTGGTTGTGCATGAAGGAGCATGTGGTTAGTGGACAGACAGGAACCAGGGGCTCCAGGGCAGCCACAGAGCTGAATAATAGGACACCGAAACCAGAAGTGGGGTGTGCTCCACTGGAGCACCCAAAGGGAGATCTGCTGCCCTCCTGAAAAATGTTCCTCACCCTGATAGAGGCCACAGGCCTGGAATACCTCCCCACATTGACATGGGGCTGCTGAGGTAAGGAAATCTCTGCCTCTTCTACCCCTTCCTGCCCCCAACCCCTTCTAGAAGAAAGAAAAGGAGGAAGGATCTCAGACACAGACTACACCCTCCCCACATTCTTTAAGCAGCTGGGAGCCAACACTCTGGCCAGCCCAGCAGCAGGGAGGAGATAAGCATTGCATTGTGCTTAGGATAGAAGTTTTGAAAAGTAAACAGGATTGTGTCTTAAGTGTTGAAATGAGACTGTGCAAGTGACTCAAAGTGACAGGAAAGACAGCACCTACCTAAAGAGTCATTAAGGGATGTGCTAACCAGCAGGACATAACATAAGGTCTACACTGTATAAAGAAGAGCAGTGATGGGATAAAATTCACGCCCCTTCAAGATGACACTTCAACAAATTAAGATTCCTCCATCTACTCATCAGTGAGTTTCTCTGACTTATAAAAGTGTCACATACAGTCTGCTGCCCCCACCAGACAGACTGTGCCCTTCGTCATGTGCTTGGGACCTAAGTTCAGACAGCTGTCTTCCTGCAACAGAGATGTGCCCAAATGAGAGCAGGTCCCAGCCCTCATCACTCCAAAGCCAGACACCAAGTGACACTGGAGCAGCACAAGAGGTCTTTTTCAGCATCCGTCCTCAGAGGATCTCAATACTCCTTTTCTCAGATTGCAGGTGTCAGAAATCGAGGAACTTTATCCAAGGAGGCACAGCCAAGTAAGGGCTGCTGGGCTGCCAAGAAGCCAGCTCCACCATGTATTTCACAGAACCAAGCTTTTTTTTTTTTCTTTTTGCTGTTTTTTTCTTTTGGTTTAGAGTGGGCACTATGCCCAATATGGGGCTTGAACTCAGGACCGTGAGGTCAAGAGTCACATGCTCCACTGACTGAACCAGCCAGGTGCCCCAGAGCCAAGCTTTTTAGAATGACATAGACCAGTGAGGAAAAAATGTTATGAGCAAATGACTTCTTGAGCTTGTTACTCCTCCAGAGCAGGTGTGAAAAAGCATTCTGATAGATGCTACACTATGGAAATGTGTTGGGAGAGGAAGTAGGAGGAGCTTGCTTACTGCTAGCAGTCAAAACAGCAAAATAAAATTTGCATGAATATGTGGTTAATGATTCAATTAGAATCAATTCATCAAATAGTTCTCAAGAACCCAGTGCTGTAAGGCATAGTGTTTAGTACAGTTGGGAATACAAAGATGAGTAGGTCAGGGCCCCTGCTCTCAAGCTTGAAATCCAGGAAGAAAAACCTAGAAAAAGTCTGTGAGCAACTGTAAGTAACAAGGCAGACTGTAATATAGGTCATAAAAGATAAAAATTAATGGCATGGGATTTTCAAGGGAAGGAGAAATCATCTGGTTGGGAGAATCAGGAAATGCTTAAGGGAGGAGATAGCATTTGGACAATGGATAACAACATTTTTTTTTTCACTTAAGACACATTTATTGAGTGCCGACTGTGTAGCAGATGCTGAGTTAGGCACTGGGCATTCAGAAATAAAGCATGATCCTTGCTCCTATAAAGAGCATTCTATTTTGATATGCTGAAAACAATGTTCCAAATATTCCCATAAATCATGTTGCCTCTTGCTCCTCATTTAATGGCTTTTCACTTTTGAAAGAAGTCAAAGTTTTATTTTTTTAATTGATGATACATGAACACATTTTTTTTAATTCCAAAAGAATAATCCTTAATGGTGAGAAATTCTAAGCTTTACCTCTAAGATCAGGTACAAGGCATGGATGTCCCCTGCCACCTCTCCTTTTCAACATTGTAATAGAAGTTCTAGCTAATGCAATAAGATAAGATAAGAAAACAAAGTGTATGTACATTGGGAAGGAAGACATTAAACTGCCTTTGTTCACAGATAACATGATTGTCTATTAGAAAATCTGAAAGAGAGACACCTGGCTGACTCATTTGGAGTGTAACTCTTGATCTCACTGTTGTGAGTTTGAGCCCTATGTTGGGTGTAGAGATTATTTAAATAAATAAATAACAACTTTAAAGAAAAAAGAAAAGAAAATCTGAAAGAATCAACAAAACAACTCCTGAAACAAATAAATGATTATAACAAGATTGTAGGATGCAAGATTAATGTACAAAAATCAATTACTTTCCTATATACCAGAAATGACCAAATGGAACTTGAAATTGGACCAAAATACCATTTATTTACATTGTCACCCCCCCCAAAAATGTAAATTCTTAGGTATAAATCTAATAAAATACATTCAAGACCTATATAAGGAAAACCACAAAACTCTGATGAATAAAACCCAAGAGCTAAATAAATGGAGAAATATTCCATATCTCAATATTGTCAAGATATCAGTTCTTCTGAACTTGACCTACAGATTCAATGCAATCCCAACCACAATCCCAGCAGGTTAGGACCACCTGGCTGGCTCAGTCAGTAGAGCAAGTGACTCTTGATCTCGAAGTCATGAGTTTGAGCTCCATGTTGAGTGTAGAGTTTACTTAAAAATCCCAACAAGTTATTTTATGTATATCAACAAACTAATTCTAAAGGTTGTTATGAAGAAGCAAAGACTCAGAATAACCAACACAATATCAAAGGAGAAATTGGAAGACTGACTTTACCCAACTTCATGACTTACTATAAAACTACAGTATCAAGACAGTGTAGTATCAGTGGGAGAATAGATAAATAGATCAATGGAATAGAACCGAGAGCTAAAAATAGACCTACATAAATATAGTCAACTGATCTTTGACAAAGGAGCGAAAGCAATACAATAGAGCAAAGATAGTCTTTTCAACGAAGGGTGTTGGAACAACTGGACATCCATATGCAAAAAAAAAAAAAAAAAAAAAAAGGAATCTAGACACAGACCTTCTACCCCTCACAAAATTAACTCAAAATAGATTGCAGACCTAAACATAAAACACAAAACTATAAAGCTCCTAGAAAATTATACTGATGAAAATCTAGATGACCTTGGGTATAGAGATGCCTTTTGATACAACACCAAAGACACAATCCATAAAAGAAAAGTTAATAAACTGGACTCATTAAAATTAAATTTTTCTGCTATGCAAAAGACACTGTTGAGAGTATGAGAAGACAAGACACAGATGGGGAGAAAATATTTGCAAAAGACACATCTGGTAAGGGACTGTTTTCTAAAATTTCTGAAGAACACTCAAACCCCACAATAAAAAACAAACAAACAGGAGTGCCTGGGTAGCTCAGATGGTTAAGAGTCTGACTCTTGATTTTGACTCAGGTCATTATCTCACAGTTCATGGGATTGAGCCCCGAGTCAGGCTCTGCACTGAAAGCATGGAACCTGCTTGGGATTCTCTTTATCTCCCTGTCTCTCTGCCCTTCCCCCATCTCTCTCTCCCTCCCTCCTCTCTCTCTCTTTCTCAAAATAAATAAATAAACTTTAAAAAAAAACTCAAAAAACATGGGACACCTGGATGGCTCAGTAGGTTAAGCATCCAACTTAGGCTCAGGTCATGATCTCATGGTTCGTGAGTTTGAGCCCCATGTCAGGCTCTTTGCTGACAGCTCAGAGCCTGGAGCCTGCTTTGGATTCTGTGTATCCCTCTCTCTCTGCCCCTCCACCACTCTCACTCTGTCTGTCTCTCTCTTTCAAAAATAAACATTAAAAAATACTCAAAAACAAAAACAAACAAAAAAAAAAAACGCAATTAAAAAAAGAGCCTAAGACCTTAAGAGACACCTTACCAAAGAAGATATACAGATGACAAATAATCATTTGAAAAGATGCTCCACATTATATGTCATCAGGGAAATGCAAATTAAAAAGCAATGAGATTAAACATCAACAACAACAACACAAAACAACACTGAGATACCACTACACATCTATTAGACAGGCCAAAATCTGGAATGCTGACAAAGATGTGGGGCAGTAGGAACTCTCATTCAATGCTGGTGGTAATGCAAAATGGTACTGCCACTTTGGAAGACTATTTGACGGTTTCTTACAAAACTAAACATACTCTTACCCTACAATCCAGCAATCGCACTCCTTGGTATTTACCCAAAGGAGTTGGAAATTTATGTCCATACAAAGGGCACCTGGGTGGCTCAGTTGGTTAAGCATCCAACTTTTGATTTTGGCTCAGGTCATGATCTATTTCACAGTCCATGTGTTTGAGCCCCTCATTGGGCTCTGCCGCAGTGTAGAGCCTGCTTGGGATTCTCTCTCTTTCCCTCTCTCTCTCTGATCCTCCTACATTTGCATGTGTGCTCTCTCTCAAAATAAAAAAACTTAAAAAAAATTATGTCTATACAAAAACTCACATATAGATGTTTACAGCATCTTTATTCATAATTGCCAAAACTTGGAAGCAACCAAGATGTCCCTTAGTAGGTAAGTAGATAAACTGTGGTACATCCAGACAATGGACTAATATTCTGTTCTAAAAAGAAATAAGGTAGAACCTTATTTCTAAGTGAAAGAAGCCAATCTGTAAAGGCTACATACATTCCAACATTCTGAAAAAGGTAAAACCAAGGAAACAATAAAAAATCAGTGGTTGCCAGGGATTGGGGCCAGGGGGATAAATAAGCAGAGCATAGAAGATTTTTAGGGGAGTGAAAATACTCTGTATGATACTATAAAGATGGTCACATGTCATTTACATTTGTCCAAACTCACAGAACATACAACACCAAGAGTGAACCATAACTTAAAGCACAGGCATGATGCATCCATGTAGTTTCATTAATTGTAACAAATGTTCTTTTCTCCTGGGGGATGTTGATAAAAGAGAAGCTATAAATGTATGGGGGCAGGAGGTATATAAAAATCTCTGTACCTTCCCCTCAATTTTGCTGTAAACTTAAAACCTCTAAAAAATTAAGTTTTTTAAAATATAATTTATTGTCAAATTGGCTTACGTACAACACCCAGTGCTCATCCCAACAAGTGCCCTCCTCAGTGCCCATCACCCACTTTCCCCTCTCCCCCATCCCGCATCAACCCTCAGTTTGTTCTCTGTATTTAAGAGTCTCTTATGGTTTGCCTCCCTCCCTATCTGTTTGTATTTTTTTTTCTCCTTCCCTTCCCCCATGGTCTTCTGTAAATTTCAAAGAACAAACGTCAAAGTGAAAAAAACAAAACTGTGGTGACCAAGAACAAATCAGTGGCTGCCAGGGGTTAGGGTTAGAAGTAGGATGAGAATATAAAAGAATAGCACAGGGGAGTTTTTGAGGGGTGCTGGAACTGTTCCATATCTTAATTACACTGGTGGTGACACAAATTTTATATGTGTTAAAATGTACAGTACTGTATACCAAAAGGAAAGAAGTATGGTAAAATCTTGGACTGTGAATAACTTGTTCCGCAAGTGTTCTGCAAGATGAGCAAACAGTTATAATAAATTGTAACTTGATAAAGGAGGGATGTCTTGCAATATGAGTAGTACGTGATGCCAAATGTCACATGATCACAACTGAGCCATTGGTTCTTCTCTCTCTCTGTCTCTCGATGTGGCGTTGTGGGTGTGGGTGATCCTCTCCCATGTTTGAATGCTTGGTCTCAGACCGCAGTGTTCAACAGAAATCAGTGAGTTTTCGGAACGTTGGAAGGTGCCCACAACTGGCACTGGTGTATTTTTTGTCACTTTAGGGCACCTATGGATAGTCCTTTGCTTTTACATACAAGAGTAAGCTTAGGAATGCTTTGCATCATTCTATGTCATTGGATAAGCTCCTTGTTAGAGTTGCACAAAAAGAAAAAAATTCCATTGAGCCAATAACCCTCCTCTCTCATCTCCCTAACACCAGCCACGAAAGTTTTCAAAGGTAAGTGTAGGTAAATTTTTGTTTTTCTTTATATTTTGTATTTTCTTTATTATTTTATATTATATTACAGTATTGTAATTATTTTTATATGAATATTTTGGGATTGTGGAACGAATCTTCTGAGTTTCCATTATTTTTTATGGGGAAATTTGCTTTGATATACAAGTGCTTTGGATTACAAGCATGTTTCCTGAACGAATTATGCTTGCAAACCAAGGTTTTACTGTAAGTAAATTTTATAGTATAATAATTTTTGAAAATTAGAGGAAAAAATTTAATATGAAGGAGTACAGGGTGAAATATAACTTCCTCCCACCCATGACCTCAACTGCCAAATTACCCTCTCCCAAGGCCATTATTTCTGTATCCTTTCACAGATTTATGATTATTACAAACACAACTGTATATGTCCATTTTGAAATACCTGCAAAAAGTAGAATACTATAAAGGCAGTTCTGCTTTTTTTCATTTAACAGTAAATCTTGAAGAATTTTTTTTATCTCAATATGTACAGAGTTGCCTATTCTTTTAAAAGATTGCATAGAATTCCACTGTATGGCTGTCTCCTTATTTGTTTTGTTTTAACTAGACTCTATTTGATGGATATTTATGGTGTGTGTGTGTGTGTGTGTGTGTGTGTGTGTGTGTGTTTTAGATACAAAAATGGCCACAATTCTTCACTTCTCCCTACATCCATGCCCCTTGGCAAGGTAATTTGAGTTCTTTAAATTAAGAGGTATTATCTTTTTTAGAAAATTTATTTTGAGGAAGAGACAGAGAGAGAGAAAACTCAGGAGTGGGGGAAGGGCCAAGAGAGAGGGAGAGAGAGAGAAGCCCAAGCAGGCTCCACACTGTCCACACAGAGCCCAATGTGGGGTTGAACTCATGAAACATGAGCTAACCCAAGCTGAAATCAAGAATCAGACACTTGGGGTGCCTGGGTAGCTCAGTTAAGCGTCCGACTTCAGCTCAGGTCATGATCTCGCAGTCCTTGAGTTTGAGCCTCGCATCAGGCTCTGTGCTAACAGCTCGGAACCTGGAGCCTGCTTTGGATTCTGTGTCTCCCTCTCTCTCTGCCCCTCCCCTGCTCATGCTCTGTCTCTCTCTGTCTCAAAAAATAAATAAAAACATTAAAAATTTAAAAAAAAAGAATAAGATGCTTAACCAACTGAGCCACCCAGGTGCTGCAAGAGGTACCATCTTGACCCCACTTCTTGATTCTGGGCTGGACCTGTGGCTTGCTTTGGCCAGTTGACTGCAGCAGAAATGACACTGCGCTAGTTTTAAGACTAGGGCTCAAGAGGCCATATGCATTTGAACTTATTCTTTTGAAACACCACTCTCACCATGTACACAAACCTGGGCCAGCCTGTTAGGTGGTGAGAGATATATGCCCAGTCATCCTTCTCATCCCAGCAATGAGCGAGCCAATGCCTAGAAGCAGAGGTTACTGACCTGCAGCCGACTGCGGTCATTCAAAAGAATGCAGTGACGCAAAAGAACCATCCAGCTGATTCGCTGGCCTGAGAGCAAAAATTAACGTTTAAGCCACTGAGTTCAGAATGGTTTTCTACAAAGTGATAGGTAATTAATACATTTGTTGTTTCATGTTTTGTTATTACAAACAATGCTGTAATTAATGTTCTCTCACATATATCTTTGCATGCATGAATTGGTATTTCTGTAGGATATGTTACTAAGAGGAAATATTGCTGGATCAAAAGGTACGTACTATTTTGACAGGTATCGTCAATTGTGTTCCATGGAGATCGTACCATTTATACTCTCACCAACATTGTATTAGAGTGCCTACTTCCTTCCACCTTTTCTAAAACCAAGAGTCAAACTGTTGGATCTTTGTCAGTCTCACATGTGAGAAATAATATGTCAATGGACTTTGCATTTCTTTTACAAGTGTCATTGACTATCTTCTCATATGATTTTAAAAGCTATTTAAATGGCCTTTGCTGTGAATTTTCTGTGCATTTCCTTTACATTATGTTGTGGTCTATTGATTTCTAGAAGCTTCATATATGTTGAGGAAACTAGCCCTTTTCTGTTTTTTATGATGTAAAATATCCTTCTCTGTTTGTTGTTTATATTTTGACTTGTTAATGGTATTTGGGCCACATAGAAAGTGTTAGCCCTCATGTAATTGCATTTTTCAATCTTTTCTGTCTTCTAGACTTTGTATCATGCTTAGAATGGTCTTTCCCATTAATTGACTTTCAACTGACAGGTGAAGAAGGGGTAGGGAGAGTGGTCCAGGAAAAAGAACACAAGAAAACAAAGTAGGAAATAATTAGGCACTATCAGGAATGGGAAGTAAACATAATGCATGCAAGGAAATACAGCAGCAGAAGGTGAAACTGGAAAAGTAAGTTGAATCACACCATCAGAAGATGTAAGCTAAGGGGTGCCTGTACAACTCATTTGGTTGGGCATCTGACTTGATTTTGGCTCAGGTCATGGTCTCACTGTGAAATTGAGCCCTGCGTCAGGCTCTGTGCTGGCAGTGCAGAGGCTGCTTGGGATTCTCTCTCTCCCCCTCTCCCTCTGACCCCCCCCCCTCAAAATAGATGAATAAACTTTAAAAAAATAAGAAAGAAAATAAGTAATTAGAGTCCTGAGACGTCCACATGTCCATGGATAGAATACAGGCCATAAGAAGGGAATCTGCAATTTAAGTCAAGAAGACAATGGGATAAGACCCAAATTTGCAGCATCACAAATGAGGAACATACGCTTGTTGAAAAGAAATAGATCTTTTTATAAATCAAGGAGTAGTTCACCATATTTGTGTCCAGAAAGTCTATACCTGTTTTGGAAATCCATGATTGTAAGATAAAAGCAGAGTGAGTGACAGGAGTGATAGTAAATAAAGAAACAAGTGATGAGATTGTATCACCCCAATGAGAAACTATATTCCAGGACTCTCTACCAGACAGTTGCCAGTGGAATACACAGTATAGAATTTGGAGGAATATATCTCAGAAATTGGATTTTCTCTTTGACAAGTTCCAACATGCATTCTCTTGCTTGATTTCCACGGGTGAGACAATGACTTCTCAGGCCTCCTGAAAGATGTTCTTGACTCCCTTTGGATCAGCCTGATTTAGATGGCCTCTTTAAGTTGGAAAGAACAGAAACTTGACTCTGACTATATCAAGTAATGAAGGTTTATTGTAAGTATATAGGAGTCACGTAAGAGAGGTAAGATCTAAAAAAAAAAAAAAAATCCAGCAAAAGTTCATGGATCTCCCCTCAGGATTTGTGTTAATAACAAAACTCAGTTACTCTTCACATTCCTATTTCTCCTTGAGTATACATGATCCTGCTGATGATGATACTAGCTGATTTCTTTGCCTTCTATACAAGTACATATCAATTTTTGTAAGGATTTTACATAGGCTCAAAAAGAAAGTGTTCTTTGTTGGGTGCAGGGCTCTATATATGTCCATTAGGTCAGGCTTTAAAACTGTGTTATCCAGGGGTACCTGGGTGGCTCAATCAGTTAAGCATCTGACTTCGGCTCAGGTCATGATTTCACAGTTTGCGAGCATGAGCCCTGTATCGGGTAAGCTCAAGCTTCACTTCGGGTGAGCCCCACTTCTCTCTCTCTCTCCCTCTGTCTCTGCCCCATGCTCACTTGTGCCCAATCTTCCTCTCAAAAAAAAAAATTGTATTATCCAAATATTCTATACTGTTACTAATGTAAAAATCTAGCACTGCTATTATAAAATTACCATTTTCTTAAGTCAATCCATTTTTGTTTATATATTTTGAGGCTAGATTATAGATGCATACATGTTCAGAATTGTTGTTTTTCTAAAAATTTGTACCTTATTGTTATGTATCTTCACCCTAATAATTTTTTTTTACCTTGAATCCTATTTTGTCAGTTATCAATATAGCTACACCAGCTCTTTTATCTGGTATTGTCCTTTACATTCAACTTTTCTGTAGACTAATATTTTAGTTGGGCTTATTATGATCATATCAGTGGATTTTGCTTTTTTTCCCATAAAGCAATCTGTTTTATAACTGGCAAGCTAATCCAATTATAGTTAATATGAATTACTGATACATTTAGATTTATTTCTACCATGTTAACTGTCTTTCTATTTCACTGATTTTTTTCCCTCCATACCAATTTAATGTTCTTCCTCTCTACAGTTTTAGAATTTATATTTTTTATTTCTACTTTTTGAGTGGTTCTCTAAAATTTTTAATGTGTCACAAGTTCAGGTTCTCCAGGAAGTGCTGAGATGGAATTAGATGTGCAACAGGATGTGGAGGAAGTAGCACTGTGAAAGAGAAAAGGAAGAAGCAAGAAGCAGAACCAGGCAACAGCAGTGGATGGGGTGGCTCAGATCATAAAGCAGGTTTGACAAAGTCTCTACCAGTCCAATATGGATCTGGAATCCCCGCAGCAGGGAGAAAAATGCTCAGAGGCTGCTCTGAGAGTAGCATTACTCTGGCTTGACAGCTGAGGTAGATCCTCAGGGAGCTAGGAAGAAGGCTGTCAGGTATCCTAGCATTGGGCAGCAAGTCTTTTCTAGAAGGAAGCATTAGCTTGTACATTTCCATGTCTGCCATGGCATGCATATTTGCCTTCCTCAATATCTCTATCCCTTTCCTAAATAATGTTAGGATTTTAGCATTCTACAGCAGTCATTTCTGCCCACCTTTTATGTACGTGTCCAGTAATGACCCCTTATTACACCCTTCAAGTGAATCGTTATTATTGTTTTATGTCATCAGTGCTTTTTAGATTTTTCTATACATTTAATAATTTCTTTGTCCATCACTTTTTCTTCTTGCACCTTAATTCTTCATTCTGTTTTCAATTTTATTCTTTCTGAAGTACATCTAAGTCTTTCAGTGAGAGTGTGTGAGCGTCACCAGTCTTGGTTCTGAAAATGTTTTTATTTTGCCCTAGCTCCTGAATGATAGTTTAGCCAGGTATAAAAAATTTTACCAGGATTCTGAAATTTCACTGCATGATCTGCAGGTTTCTGTCATTACTGTTGAGGAATCTGTTAATAATCCTTTGTGGATTTCTCTGGGTGCTTTTAATACTTCTCGTTAGTATCCAAAGTTCTGCATTTTTACCGTAATGTGTCTAGTTGTGGCGTTAATTTCATTCTGCCTGGAACTCATGTGATTTAAGAATCTATGATTCATGTTTCTCATCAACTCTGGAAAATTATCAGTCATTGCCCCCTTAAATATTGACTCTCCCTCATTCTTTTATTTATTTCTCTTCCTAGAACTTCTGTTCACTATCTACTGAAACTTTTTAGTCTATCCTCCTTGTCTCTTAACATCTTTTTAATATTTTATATCTCTTTCACACTTGGCAATGAGTTCTGGATAATTTTTTTAGCTCTAGCTTTCAATGTACTTATTCTTTTGTATAAATTTGTTGTTTAGGTTTTAATTTCAGTGCCTATATTTTCCATTTTGTATGACTACTATATATTTGTCATATCTTTTTCTTTTCTTGCATTTTTATTACTTTGTCTCTAATCATTTTAAGCACACATTTTTAAGAATTTCTAATAGTTATATTTTCCGAAATTCTTAGTCATGTCCTCTGACACACGTTCATGATGGATTGTTTCCTTGTGAGTTTCTAATTTTGAGTCCATATTCAACAGAACTCCATCTGTGGAAATCCTGTAAAGCTTAGGATCTGGGTGTGTTCTTCCAGTGGGATTTTGTGTTTGCTTTTGCCAGTCTCCCCAGAGGTATCATCAGCCTTGGGCCACTTGAGCATTAATGTCTTAACTTGAGGATTCCTGGACCACCCAGATAGTATAAATTAGAACCAAATTCAGGCAAGGTACAGGCTGTAACTACAAATTCTCAAGGGGTACTTTGTCCCATCCAGACCCAAGCCAAAGTAGACAAGTGTCTTTACTGGCTCCTTCTGATGATGAGTGGACATTTCTTAGTCCATTATTATACTAAACATTGTAGCCTGTAAATGATCCCAGATTTGAACAACAGCCCCAGTTGCAAGCCCTCTGTGTGACACAGCCCCCAGGCTTTGTCTCCTAGGAGGTTCAGACCCAACCTGTAGCCATTTCCAGGTCTGGCAACAGGCTATTCTCCTCTCAGGGCTGCCATGGTTCTTGATCACATACTTACCAGTCTGGTTTCCAGTTTGCTCTTCAGTTTTGGCTCTGTGGGTTTCTCTCACTTTTTTATACACTCAGTTATGTGTTTAAAAGGGTGTCTGTTATATCCTATCCAAGATTCTTAGGTATTTTGTAGCAAACTATTCCCAAATCACATTAGTTCACCATATTGACAAATTAAAATCTAATCTTCTTCACTGTTTTGCTTATTTGAATACTTTATAACCTCCATTTCAATAATTTTATTGCCTCTCTGGGCAATATGTCAGCCTCAGCTCCTCCTGTTAAATAGCTTGCTTCTCTACCATTCTTAATTCAAACCCCAGGAATTGGTACTTGATTGAACCAACTCACCCTGTGTAGGCAGAGCTCTTCACTCAAGACTCACACAGACCATGAGCAGCCTATGAATTGGTTGCTCTTGAGCCAGGTCCAGTCAGACACCACTGAAGGAGGAGTGGGGTCTCATGGTATAAAATACTGTGGCCTGCTGCTGCCCCAAGGCAAATAATTTCCTTAAAAGGGCCCATGGAAATAGCAAGCACTGCCACAGACATTTCTAACACACCTCCTTCCAGTCCATCCAGAACAAGATACCATCATCACTGGATAGCATTTTACCCATGAACAAATGAATAAATGGACAAATAGCTAGTTGCAGAGCTCATAGCCAGTTGTGATGGTTAATATAGGTTCAATTTGCAAAGCAGACTCTAATGGGCTGCTGGTCAACATTTTTGTCAGCATTTTAGAAATAGAGATCAAAGTCAGTTTATAAATTTGATGCATGACACAAAGTTGAAAGAGACAGATAACACATTCCAGAAATGAGGTTCAAATGGTTTCAGCTGATTAGAATAAACAAGATTAAATTTAATAAGGATTAGGTAAAGCCCTGCAGTTAGGTCCAAAATACCAATTGTGAAGCACAGGATTGCTCTGTCCTGGCTTGGCAGCAATCCATGGACAAAAGACCTGGGGGGTTTAGTAACTGTAATTTTAACCTGACCCCAGCTGGCCCTGCTCAGCTCCTACCCACATCCTCCTGGCTTTGACGAGACATGTTGGGGCCCACAGAAAAAGAACTCCCCAGTGGTCTCCCAGCACCCATGGGCTCCATCCTGAATTACTCTGACCTCTGCCAATTCTCTTCTATACCCTAACCTAACCCCACCCATTTTATGCACAATTTGGTTGCCTGGACCATCCCTTCATAGCTCTGCTCCAGTCATTTTGCTTGTAGCCTTTTGGGTCTCTGAAAAGCATTTCATAATAGGAACTTTGTAAGGAAGAGAAGGAAACATTTTCTCCTGGAGAAGAGACTATGGAAGTAAAATGGGCATCTCCAAATGAAAGAGTGAACACCCATGCCCTGTGTAGCTCCAGGCAGCATAGAACTGGAACAGAGAGTCGCAAGGATCAGATGTCTGTCCAATATAAGGCATTAGTGTTTTAGTTCATATGTAATAGCATTTATTATAAGCAAGGTGAGAGTTGCTTTAGGCCATCCCAAGGAAGGACTTTCCAACAAATACAAATAATTCTGGCTGGCTGGGGGGATCCCTGACCTCTTATCTGGAATACAACAGAATTGATTCCTGCACTGGGGAAGGGCACTAGACTCTGACCTGTAAAGTCCTTTCTGATGGCAAAATTCTGGTTCTATAGTACTATTTTCAAGCAAGGCCAATTATCTCAGAAAAGCACTGACATGACCTAATCCTTTTGAATGCAGAAAAGGTGACAGACCACAACTTGTCATACCAAAGCCAACTGAATAACCTACAAAAACACCTGCAAAGTCTTCTCTACCTACTCACTTCTCTTCTGGCCCTTTAAGTTAGCCCAACCCATCCACAGGCTGCACCTGCAGAAGATAAAGGCCAGCTGAAAATAGCCACGGGTGTTCATAGTCATTTCCCAGAACCTCCATTCTCTGATTTGGCTCAGATTCATGTCACCCTCCTTCAATCTCTTGGCTCTGACTTCACCTCAGTTATTCGAACCTTGGCTTTACTTACCCCCAAAGACCAGTGAGGTCTTCAAACTTTAGCAAGCATCAGAATCACCAAGAGGACTTGCTAAAATGGGTTGCTGGTCTCCATTGCCAGAATTTCCAATTAAATAGGTCTAAGTGGGGTCCAAGGGTTTGCATTTCTGTCAAGTTCCCAGGGGACAGTGATGCTGCTGGCCCAGGGACCACACTCTGAGAACCACTGCTCTAGGCTGTGGTACAGTTCTCCCCTCTGCAAGAACCCCAGTTTAACTCAGCTGCATGAAATCCTGTCTTCTAAGCTCCTGCAGCCCCAGCCATCCCTCCAGTACCAGTCTCTGGATGCTACACTTGAGGGATGCTGAAAATTCCCCAACACTGCATTCCTGAAACCCAGTCTTTCTTGATCTGTTATAACACAAATACCTCAGAAGGTGTTTTGCCACGGTTTTTTAGAGATAATTAATTAATAAATCACGTGAAATGGTGTTCTTTACTTGAAAGTGAGCATGTTAAGAAAAAAAAAAACTAATTCCCCCAAATCTTCCTAAATTGGGAGACATCCAGCTGGTGGCCTTACACTGGCATACATGAGCAAACAGCTGAAGGCAAACAGTAGGGGCCAAATATTAATAGCTAACTCTAACATAACTCTTGTGTCAGCTGTGTCATAAGCATTTTGCATAGATATGTTATTTCGTTCTTTGTAACAAACCTGTAAGGAAGATCTGATTATTATCTTCGTTTCATTGATGAGAAAACCAGAGCACAGAAAGGTCAGGTAACTTACTTTAGGTCACACAGCTAGAATGTGACAGCCAGGTATCAACCTCTGGGGTTGGGGCTCCAGAGTCTGTACTCCCTCTTACACTGCATGACCTAGGGTGACTGTTATGACTGAATCAGTGTGCTGGGTTCAACTCCCCTTTTTTGGCCGAAACTTTTACCCCAACTTAGGTGCCAATTTTCAGGTCTTCCACTTCCTACTCACCACCCCCATTCGCCTTGAGACTTGTTCCCTTGCCTAAGAACATAATTTCAGACTTCACAAGCACAGAGATTTGGAGGAGTCAGTGGGAAGGGCCTAAGACCATTCTAGGCATACCCAGCTAGCCAGGAACGTATACCTGGCTTTAAATGGAGTCTATTTGAGATGGAAAAGCTGGGGGCACAGGATTTTCAAGGACTGTCTCCCAGATGGTAGGCCTTTCTGGATGTCAAGGCAGATCCAGGACACTTTGAGGTTTTGAAGATATCTCCAAAAGAGGAGCTTACTATAAATGTTGACATTAAGCAAGCAGACACATTTAACCCCCCCAAATATACAGTTCAATGTAATTGTGAAAATCACAAGATGATCAATTACAGGATTTATTGAAACTCCTGTGAACTCAGTGTGCCCCAGCTAAGCGGTGGGGTTAGCAGTCTGCCATCTAAGGGCTGTGTGAGGAGTCTTCTTCCAGGCCTGTCTGGTGGCTCAGTGCTTATGAATGAAATCTTGCCTGCAGAGAACATCCATCAATGCTGGGGCCCTAGTTCTGGCTCAAATGGCCAGAACCTCTGTTGGAGGTCCCAGCTCCCTGGAGATGCTGGGCGAGGCTCTGGCCCCAGAAGGGCTTCATCTCTGGTTTTTCCCATAGCTCAGAGCAGCCTGCTCCAGCACGTTCTCCAGACCTTCTCCCTTCTAATCCCCACTGAACTTCTACCAGCCCCATTCACCGCTGCTCTAAAACTGAAAAGTCATGATGTTCTGACTCAATGACCAATATTTTAACTGGCATCTAATGGTTCTTTTGTTCCTAAAGATCCCTTGCCACATATCCAGGAACACATCTCTAAATCTCTACATTATTTCCACTTCTGGTTGTGAAACTTAACCAAATAAACAGGGTCCTTGACCTGACTCTTTGTTACTAACAAAAGGGGAACTATTTTGTTTGAATTTGCATCTAGCCTTTCAAAGGGGCTATGCTTCCACGCAGACCCTGTTCTTACCTAGGACCTGCTTACAACAAAACTGTGGTAGCAACATTTGGTTGCTTGGGCTCCGTTTGACTGCTGGACCAACAACTAAACTTTTGCAGGAGTGGGTGCATCTCAGCGTACTGATAGGGTTAGAAGATTAAAATACAGGACACCCAGTTAAATTTGAATTTCACATAAACAATGAATACATTTTTAGTGTAAGTCTATCCCATGCAATATTGAAGACATACTTATACTTTAAAAGTACTGGTTGGCGGTACCCAGGCTCAATTAAGCATCCAACTCTTGACTTCAGCTCAGGTCATGATCTTACAATCATGTGTGGAGCCTACTTGGGATTCTCTCTCTCTCCCTCTCTCTCTGCCCTTCCCCTGCTCTCTCTCAAAATAAATAAACTTTTTTTAAAAAAAATAGGGGCGCCTGGGTGGCTCAGTCGGTTAAGCGTCCGACTTCAGCTCAGGTCACGATCTCGCGGTCCATGAGTTCGAGCCCCACGTCGGGCTCTGGGCTGATGGCTTGGAGCCTGGAGCCTGCTTCCAATTCTGTGTCTCCCTATCTCTCTGCCCCTCCCCTGTTCATGCTCTGTCCCTCTGTCTCAAAAATAAAAATAAACATTAAAAAAAAATTTAAAAAAAAAAGAAAGAAAAAAAAGAAAAAAATTAAAAAATAAAGAAATAAAAGCACTGGTTGTTTACCTGAAATTCAAATTTTATTGAGTGTTTATTTTTATTTACTAAGTTTGGCAACACTAACAAGGTATCAAATAGTCCAGTTAAATAAAAGTTCTATGAAAATACTAAAATATTACCCAGAAGTACAAGCACCCAGCCAGCCTAGCAAAGCTCATGTGCCTGCGCCTTGGTTAGCAGAAGGAAGGCATCTGATTGACCATCACATGGATCCAGTGGAGGAGAGTTAATTTTCCAAAAGGACATTGCAGCACTACTCAAATTTTTAAAAAGAAAAAGATAAAATGAAAAGTACTGCTAAGTGACAAGTCAACAAGGTCTACCAGTTACCAAATATCCTAACGATGGTGTGGGGTGGGTGAGAAGAAAGATTTTAGGATGAGGAAAGTGAGATTAATAAAGGTAAATCTCTCTTGCATAATAATTTCCCCAAAGTCACTTTCCTAAGAAGCAAAGGGAGATTTCGGAAGATGTAGGTCTTTTTCCCTGCTCCGGGACTGATCACTGCGCGATTTGAGGCAAGCCCTTTACGGCAACTTCCCCTCCATCCTCAGAGCCTCAATTTCATCCTAGAAAACTCAAAACTCAAATTTCTCTTGGATACAGAAATCATCATAAGAAGGTCCTCAGAAGAAAATGCAGGATATAGTCAACAAAGTCTTCTGTTATTAAAATAAGCAGTGAAGGGGCACCTGGGTGGCTTAGTCGGTTAAGGGTCCAACTTCAGGTTGTATCTTGGTCATGATCTTGGTCAAACTCAGGTCATGATCTTGGTTAGTGAGTTCAATCCCCACATGGGGCTCTGTGCTTACAGCGCAGGGCCTGGAGCCTGGAGCCCGTTTTGAATTCTGTGTCTCCCTCTCTCAGCCCTTCCCTCACTCAATTGTTCTTTCTCTACTATTTATTTAAGAAATAAATATTGAAAAATAAATAAATAAACAGTGACAGTGAGGTAACTCTGTCCCACAGATGAAAAGGGTAGAAAATTGCCTCATTAGAAAATATTTTTCAATAAAAAAGAATCAGAAACATTCACAAAAGGATTTAAGTCAAGTGATGCAATAATTTTAATGCAACAATAGCCATATTTTTGAAAGCCAGTGCTGATTACCAGGTATATTAAAAATGGCCTTGGGAAAATCTCTGTGCAAATATTTCTCTTTTAGTTTAATTTCAAAGACTACTTAAAAGGAAAAAGGGAGGATGTCTGAAGTACTAAAGTAGCAATCATTTGCACCTGGACAGCCTATGTTTCATCCCAGAACCGGAAGCATTTTGTGCCCAGATGAGAGAGCCCATGTGTGTACAGGGAGCTGTGGGGGGCAGGAAGGGCATGGTAGAGAGAAAAGGTACCTCTGCCAAGGTCACAGGGAAACACAGGTGGATTTGAGAGCACCACTCCCACCTAATTCCAATCACGCAGCCTCTCTGCTCTGAAGGGAACATGGGTCATGCTATGGGAGGTCCCTCATGGCTTCAAGATCAGAGCCTCTGTAGCTAAAGAGAAGCTAATGAGGCTATGGCTGAGTTTCCTGAGCCCCTGCTGTATCTGCACAGCACCATTAGTCATCACTGGGCAGAAAGAGGGTAGATAAGACCCAGGTCTTCCAACAAGCATGAGACGAACTCACAAGACTCTGCAAAGAGATGGCATCCTTCAGCAACGGTGTGAAGGAGTATATAGACCTTCCCCTGGGTCTCCAAGGGTAAGAGGGATTTAGATAAAAACACAGAGCATTTCACAATACGTCAGGACACCCATATGCCATCCAATTGTTTCTCAATCTGAGAACTACAGAATTCCCGACTTTCCCCCATGAAAAGCAATGTAAGCTTAAGGCTGGCTTCCAAGTGGTTTGCTAAAAACCAGACACTGGTAGTCTCCTCCAAGAGGTTCAGAGAGATTCTGGTTAGTATGTTCCCATTGTGTTTGTGTTTTGCTGGTTACTCGCCCCACCCAGCACTTTTTCCAACCCCTCTTTTCTTCTTTTCCTTCCCGCAAAAGAAAAACTTATGATTAGACCTCAAGATGAGAGCAGAGAAGCTCCTGGATTCTCATGCATTTCACTGAACTCTTGGGGCCATAGTGGCTCATGTTACAGCTGAGTCTGAGCCTGTGCAGAGAGGAGGGTCCAGCTGACCAGGACCGGACCCCAGGTGGGCACATCTACCCCTGACCTTTTAAAGGCTTACTAAACAAAGGATTAGACAAAGGTCAGCTCGTGGCCATCACTAATGGGACCTGCCATCACTCACTACCAACATGACAGCCACTGGGCAGCCTGGGTTTTCTAGGATAGTTCCAGTTTAAAATGTCATGTTGACCCCACAAACCATTGAAACAGTCTGGAAATAATAACATTTCAGTGCCCAGACTACAGTTTCAAAAGTGTCTCCTCACACTTGGGATTGACACATAAGTGTTTATCAGCCCAAATATCCTGGCTGGGTTTCAGAAACTATGATCATTGTAGCTAGAGGCTGATTGGAAAGGAAGGGTGTTTGGTCTTCACAATGTCCCCCTCTCCCTTTCCAGCTGCTTGCTGCTGCTTGCTGCCCACCCCGCTCCACCCTCTGCCTCCCCTTTGATGAACACAGCCCCAGTTAGGACCTGGTGAGTGCACACAGAAGCTAAATGGCTGAAGAGGATGTCAGGCTATCTGCATTCTCCCCTAACAAGGAATTGGGGAGTTTAAGCAAAGCGTAAGAGAATATGGGGAAGAGGAGAGTGGGGGGGGGGGGGTCTCTGCAGAACCCCTTGAAACTGCGTGGCCACTATCTGCTCTGCCTGTTTGCCACACTAAGCCTCCAGCCTCTGCATGGGGTGGAGGAAATTGCAGCTACCACAGTCGAGGGAGAGAGTAGGGATCAAGTAGGTATGGGCATTTTCAAGAAGTGGCTGAAGCCGAACACTCTGTCCAGTGGCTGCGTGCCACCCAGATGACCTGGCCCAAAGACAACTAGGCACTGGCCACAAGTCTAAAGGTGAATCCTTTATGTGCTTTGCACTTCTGTACAGAAACGATATGAACCCTGCCCTCCAGAAAACTGCTCAGTGGCTGATATCAAAGGAAGTACTCAGACCACTGGGGCACCAAGCTACCAATTGGTAATGGTCACCATGTCACAGGAGTCTCAGCTTCTGGAGCCTTGGGTCACAGTTCAGTCCGAGACTGTGGAAGCAGAGGTCTCCTATGACCCATCTATAGAACATGATTCCTGAACCCTGCCCAGACCATGGTCTCCCCCAGCCAGATGAGTCTTACAAGACCCTGCCAATCTAAAGGCATATCCCAGGCTGCCCAGTGTTGGCGGTCTAGGTCATGGGTAGCCCACCTCCTTTGTGCCCATTTCTCCTACTCTGCTTGCTCCCTGATGACAGGTATCTTGCTTCTACACCCCCAACACCCAGCTAGGGCCCAACTGGTGCCTTTCTATTCTCATGTTTTACTTTCATTCCTCCAGCTTTCTTGTTTCTTGCCTATTGCCATGCTCCTTCCATGGAAAGATCTAGTTGTCATGACCCGCACTTCTTGCAAGCCCTAGGACACATTGTCCCTATGTACAGTCCCCACAGGGAGGTAGGTGTGTGGGGTGAGGCAGGAGACAAACCAAGAAAAATATCTCCCCTCTTTGTGCTTCTTTCCACCACAGAGTAAATCCAACCTTTTCCGATCCATACCCTGGTACAAGAGAATGCACGACAGTCTTTTTAAAAAATCACCACGAAAGCTGTCTGAGCCTCAATTTTTTCCTCTGGCTTCTCCTCCTATGGCTAGATTTTTCCACAATTAGAGATTAATTTGTATGGCTTTTTTTTCTGCTAAAATACTACTAAGCAGGGAGAAGGGAACAGCAGTTCTTTGTGTTTCAGGACAAACATACTTCTTCTGAGAACACACTTTGATGGAAAGAGAAAGAATTGAAGAGAAACAATGGAAGAATAAGGGAGTTGGGAGTGTTCAGAGAAGCCTCAAAGAAGAAGAAACAAGGGGCACCTGGGTGGCTCAGGTGGTTAAGCGTCCAACTTCAGCTCAGGTCATGATCTTGTGGTTCATGGGTTCAGGCCCCGCATCGGGCTCTGTGCTGACAGCTCAGAATCTGGATCCTGCTTTGGATTCTGTGTCTCCCTCTCTCTCTGTTCCCCCCCCCCCCCCTGCACTCTGGCTGTCTCTCTCTCAAAAATAAATAAAGAATAAAAAAATTTTAAAAATTAAAGAAAAAAAGAAGAAGAAGAAACAAGTGCAGAAGAGAAGGATGGCTGGTGGCCCAAGCCACACTTCCCCTGTCCCAGAGTTTTGCCCAGGCCAAATGAATCTGAGCCAGGTCTCAAATTAGCAGGAGGAGAAAGGGGAGGGATATACTGGAGCAAGTCCAGGCATTGAATTCAAAGGCCTCCTTTAGTCCACAGACCGTGTAGGTATCAAGCATGCAAAGACCCAGCCCCTGCCCTCAAGATGCACCCAGTCTAGTTGGGAGAAACACAAGGAGTTCAGTGTTTATGACACAGCACTTCACACAGCAGAGGGGTTTGGTGAACTGGTGCTGATGCAGCCTGGGGGAGGGGGAGGGTCGGTCACTACGGGCTGATTAAGAGAAAAGTAAAGAGTCTTGAAGGAGAGGGAAAGGAATACCCAACAAAGGGAACAGCCTATGCAAAGGTTCATGAAAAAGCAAAGTTCTCTGTACTTAAAATATAGGGTCCTTAAGGGAATGTGCCCGGAGAGGAGACTGGAAAGGTGCTGGGCAATCAGAGCACTGAAGGTCATGCCGAGACAGTTAAGCTTTATTAGGAAAGCAACGAGGAGCTACTGATGGATTTGAAGCAGGGGACTACATGGCAGTGTGTATCTGGATCATTTGCTCTGAAGGTGCAATGGTGATGGAGCAGCAGGAATGAGACTGGAGACGGGAGGCCAGTTAGGAGGTGATAGTAATAGAGAGATGAAGGACTGACTGAAAGCAGGGGCAGAGGACACAGGGAAAGACTGGGGAGCCGCATCCATGAGACCTGAGGACCAGGGTACTGGCTGAGCGAATGTAAGAAGATGAAGACAATGTCTGGATTTCCAGGAAGGCCACTGGTGTATGGTTAACTATCTACTGATAAAGAGAATGCAGGGGGAGCCATGCAGGGTTTAGGTTTCAAAGTCTGGAGGTAAGTAAAATTTCATTTGGTCAACATTCTATCTGAAAATCCCTTAGATTACCCAAAAAGTCCAGCTACTTTGGTTGAATTAGAGGAAGTTTCAGGGCCTCGTTATACACGATCTTTAAACCCCAGAACAGCCTGATGAGAATTGTTTTTTAAGTGCAACACTTGGCCTGCGACTTCCTGCTGGCCCCATCACACAATAACCCAATATCCAGCCCCTGTCCACACAAGTGTCCCGTGGTGACCTCCCCCAAGCCGGCACACCCAGCTCCCTCCAGCACCAAGCAGCCGGGGGGGCCACAGGCAGTGGCCTGGGCTGAAGTGGGGAGGGTGCAATAGTGATGAACATACTGAGGAGCCCCCCACCGCCCTCCCTGCCCTCTAACCTCCACGCCCCCTTTCCACGTAATAAACAACAGCCTTGGCGTCCAGCCAGAACACACACATACACACAACCAGAATCTCGCTCAGCATGGAGATCTGCTCATCGCGTGAGAAACACAAGGAACCAGTCCCCCTGCGGGAGCAGAAGAGCCCTGCCCTCCATCTTCTCTTCACCCCAGAGGTTCTGATTTAACCCCCTGCAGCGCAGCCTGGGCTACTGGATTACTCAAAGCTCCTGGGTGATCCCAAGGTGGAGACAAGGTCTTGAATCTCTGGTTTCAATTGTTCTCTTTCCTTCCCAAAGCATCATTTGAATTCTTACGAGTTAAAGGGCAACGCGGGAGTTCAGAGTTGGGCCCTCGGTGACTGTCGGAGGTTCAGAGACATCCCCTGCCCTCTGCTAATGATCCCTCCGGATCTTATAAATGTTTATCCAGGCAGCGCTGGGTCCAACAGTGGCTCCTGATTGCTGGGTACACTTGCTGGGATGGGGAAGAGGCTCTTCCAGACAGAGTTCCAGACAGCTTGGCTCTGAAACACAAACAAACAGAAAATAGTCACTCTGCCTCCCAACCTGTTCAGCACTGGGGAGGTGGTGCGGTGGGGATCAGGGGAAGATTTCAAACAAGGGCAACATTTACTAGGCTCTTCCAACCTGGGCTAGAATAGTTATTACCGCAAATAGCCGTTTTGCCTGCTACGAGTCTGTAATTTCAACCTCTGAAGTAACATGTTCTCAGGGCTTCTGGTATCTCATTTTGTTGATGTAATGAGGAAAATCCAGGGACAGGGCTGAAGGCAACTTCTCACCCCCCAGCTGTCGGTGCCCTAGTGATTACCAAACCCAAGCTCCAAGATTTTGTAAGGAAGATGCTTCAGAGCCCAAGTTAGGGCCTAATTATTCTTTTTCTTAGCACACTTAGAATCTGCACACCCTCCCCTTCAAGTGCTCATTGTTTCTCTGGGCATCTTCCTTAGAGCATCTTTGAAATTCAAACCCAGTGAATCCTGACCCCTCAGAGGCAATGGAAACGGAGTCAGTGAATCCATGAGTCCAGAGGATGGCCTTCTAGCTCAGCAAACAGAGCAGAAGTGCCACACTTGTCCAGAGCGGGTGCCAGGGACCCCATCGGCTGCTCCATTCTGCCCTGACCCCTCAGATATTGGTAGGGCCTTGCCATGAGGGCCCTGTGGGAAAGTCGAGGCATATACACCAGGCTTAGCCTTTTGCGGGAAAGGAAAATATATACCAGTTCTACCTGGTTGTACATTCAAATCCAATCAATCAGTGTTCATCAAGCCCGGGGTGGAGGAAGCCTGACATGCCAAATGAAAGCCCAAACCCTGAGGGGAGACACCGACTTGGCCCTGACTTCCCAGAGCCACAGCTTTTCCCATTATGCTGCTAGCTCTTTTGTGCAAGCCTGGCCCAGCCAGCCCACCAGTGACCCAGGGCAGGAACTTCTGTCAGGAGTAGGTCAGCCCCAGGCACACAGCCACCTGGCCTCTGTGTTCCTTCACTGTGTTACTTGGGTTACCTCCATCCTACTGACAGCCGGTAACATGGAGACGAGCATTTTCTAACTCAAGGGTTCTCATCCTTATAGTTTGGATTCCCTAGATCCCCAACGGCTCCAGCGGGTGACTGTGAAACTCTCAAAAGCAATATGAATTCATTTTCATTTAAAAAAATTAATGTAAAAACATAGAATATTTTTTTGTGGGAATCAAGAGAAAGGGAAAATGTCACAAACCTGACAAATGCATATAATTCATTCATTCAGCAAACACCCACCAAGTGCCAAATGCTGTCCTACGTCTGGGAGCTGCAAACAAGAATCAAGCAGGGCACCAGCCTCGGCAAGGTCTTGGTTGGTCTAAGAGGCAGAGGATTGTCACAGTGTGTGACAATAGTGTGTAAACAACAGTGCTTGTGAACGGCTGTAACAGAGGCGCTATGGCAGCCCGCGTGGACAAGCTATGGGAAGATTGGTAGGGATTCACCAGGACCTAAGGACAAAACGTATAGGGAACAAGGGTGCGTGCAAACTCCAG
The DNA here is from genome assembly GCF_046562875.1 of Panthera onca. Classification (NCBI taxonomy): domain Eukaryota; kingdom Metazoa; phylum Chordata; class Mammalia; order Carnivora; family Felidae; genus Panthera; species Panthera onca. The sequence goes on along the minus strand of NC_138342.1, from coordinate 160,799,991 downwards.
AGCTGCACGCAAAGGCAGCACCTTCAAGAGTGAACTCCCACAGGCTGGCACCTCAGCCAGCACGTCCAGCTGGGCGTGACTTGTGCTGTGCCTAGTACAGAAGGTGACCCCTTTCCTGGCACTATCCTATCCTATTGAAATTTCTTCTTCACTGCACCCTCCATTTGTGTGCACATGTCTGATAAGCGCCCATGCAGGTTACGTGGCCTTGAAAGTCACATACGTCATCCTATGCAGAACGCTAAAAATAACTTACCCCGTTGGCCACCTGCCGTCTCACCTGCCCAGACAGAAGTTAGCCAGGTGGGCCTTGTCAGAAAGCAGGAGCTGGCAGAGGAGGACTCTGGCAGCTTTGCAGTTTGAATAACTATCCACTGGCTTCCAAGCATATCAGGAGGCAGGAGAGTTTTGCCATATAAAGACATTGGCCTCGGGGGCCTTGGGGGCTTCTTCAGTCAAGCATCTGACTCTTGATTTCGGCTCAGGCCGTGATCTCACAGTTCTGCGCTGACAGCATGGAGCCTGCTTGGGATTCTCTCTCTCTCCTTTCTCTGTCCCCCTCCTGCTCGTGCACGTGCAAGCACACATATGCTCTCTCTCTCTCTCGCTCACTCGCTTTCAAAATAAATAAATAAATACATTAAAAAAAAGACACTGGCCTCAGAGAACCCTCAAAAAGTGAGGAGAACAAGTGCTTATGGAGTATCCACTCTCATTCAGACCATGTGTCAGTTGCTTCATGCATGTTACTGTTAACTCCATTTAAAGAGGAAACAGAAGGGGCGCCTGGGTGGCTCAGTCAGTTCAGAGTCCGACTTCAACTCAGGTCATGATCTCCCAGTTTGTGAGTTGGAGCCCCGCATCGGGCTCTGTGCTGACAGCTCAGAGCCTGGAGCCTACTTCGGATTCTGTGTCTCCTCCTCTCTCTGCCCCTCCCCTGCTCATACTCTGTCTCTCTCTCTGTCTCTCAATAATAAATAAACGTTAAAAAAATTTTTTTAAATAAAATAATAAAGAGGAAACTGAGGCTCACAATGCCACAGGTGAAAGGAATGAAGTCAAGCTCCACACTAAGCCGCCATCAACCCCATGCCCACACCTGCCTGCGCCTTCCTGGAGACAGCCAACCCTCCTGCAGCCAAACCAAGGGCTCAAGCAGCCTCCCCCACCCCCACCCCCTTGGCTGCCGGTGTGGAAGGGCCTCCTTCCCCACACTGTGATCTTTCCCTTCTGCACAACTGCTCCAGCAGGGAGTTGTCAGCACCAGTACAGGCAGGCCAGTTTCAGAGCAGGTGTTTGCAAACTTCCTGAACACTCTTCCTTTAATGAAAATAATATATGGATCCTTGAACAGGCAACACATTTCTATATTGTTTTGCTACAGAGGTTCTCATTTAAGACAAAAAAAATCAGGGTTGGAAATTACATCCTTACAAGTTTAAAAAGTAAAAATAATAAATTCTTGACACCTCATTCCATACACAAATATCTCATGTAACTCTAGAGTTTGGTGTCCCTTAATGATAGGGACATGACATCACGACACTCTGGCCTTGTCCCCACTTCAGAACCTCCAACTGTCCATTGGTCAGTTGAGTAGGCCCCCTCTCTGTGCCCTCAGCCCTTGGCCTGAATCCCTCGGCCCAGGGTTCAACAAAGCGCCTAATTTCCTTTCTCTAACAGAAGGCTCTTCAGACTGGTTCTCCAGACTGCCGCCCCATTTCTCCCAAACCTTCAATCCCAGAGACGCCATTGTTCCTCTGCTTTTCAGAAGCTGCCATTCCTGAGTCACCTCTCCCTTCCCACTCCTCCTAACTCTTCTCTCTAGGCATGTAATTTTGTCCCGGTCAAGGACATTGGAGTTCAGTCTTGTCTTTCACATAAAACGTGAAGGAGGGGGAATGAGGCAAGACTGCGTGTGATCACATAGAGAGGGCAGAAGGGTAGACTGGACAGTCAGGAGGGCTGGATGAGTCAGGGTAGGTGTGATGAGGAGGCTGGGAGGGAGGCTGATATGGAAGCAAGAGCTTAAGCTCTGGAGTTAGACCTCATTTTTTCCCCTAAGCTTCAGTTTCCCTTTCTGTAAAATGGATATGATCATACCGAGCAGAAAAAGCCATTAAAGAAATCTCACTTTGTGCATAGTGCTTTACTTATATGATTTCACATGATCATTACTTTTTTTTTTTTCTCAACAAGTGAAGAAACTTGAGTTTAAAGATTAAGTAACTTGCAAGGTGCCTGGCTGGCTCAGTTGGTAGAGCATGAGACTCTTAATCTCAAGGTCTTGAGTTCAAGCTCCACATTGGGTGTGGAGCCTAGTTAAAATTTAAAAAAAAAAAGAAAAAAGATTGAGTAACTTGCCCAAAGCTACACAGTTAGTAAACAGCAGAGCCAAGATCCAAACCCAAGTTGGTCCTGCTTTTGGTTAGCCACCACATGGTGCTGCCCCACACTTTACTTCAGATATTCAATCTCTCTCTTTTTTTTTAAGTTTATTTATTTACTTTGAGAGAGTAGGAGGGGCAGAGAGACAGGAAGAGAAAGAACCCAAGCAGACTCCACCCTCTCAGCACAGAGCCCCACTTGGGGCTCGATCTCATGAACTATGAGATCATGACCTGAGCTGAAATCAAGAGTCAGATGCTTAAACGACTGAGCCACTCAGGCGCCCCTTATCTCAGACATTCTCATTCTTGGGGGACCACATCGTCACCTCAGAAATCACAGCAACTGCCTCTCAGGCAGGGAAGATGCACCTCCCTATCTTCATCACCTCCAGGATAGACATCCTTGCTCCCTCCACCATTCCCTCCCCTTGATCCCTTAATGTATGGGTTGGGCAACACCCTGCTAGGTGAATCACCACTCTAATACTACCAGCTCTTGCCGATGTCCTAGAAGGAAACAGTCACTGGCTTCTTGAGAGCAGGGACCCTGTTTTTCCTTCAGCTTTATCGCGTTAGCTCTGTGGGGGCATGTACTAAGGTCCCAATTAAATACTTGATACATGGCCAAGACAAGGACTGGTAAAGATGGAAGTGACCCCATTTCACATAAACCTCCTTACTTCCCTGTGGAATCCTGCCCTCTTGACATGTATTGCTGGCAGACAGGGCCACTGTCCAGAACCCATTCAACCTCTACTTCACAGGGGCTCCGGGGAGCCTGAGGCAGATTGAGGGAGGAGGAACATATATCATCCTTGTAACGTGTGCAAATTTTAAGTGCAAACTAAAGCTAAATGCTTTCATCATAATTTGTCAGATGGATGGAAACAATCTTTAAAAGTAACTTATAGTGAACATAACTTTTTTATAATTGATATTGAAATAAATTATGCCAGCCCTTGAAACATCTCTTCTACGGTTGTTCTTTGTCACACTGTTTACCCTCAAATCAACTATTTCAAGGCATTTACTAATATTTGTCCCCTTTCAAGCCCACCAAAAGGGAACAAAGATTTTTTTCTTCAAATCTGCAAAACTATGGATTTTTTTTTAAGTTATTTATTTATTTTTGAGAGAGAGATAGCAGGGGAAAGGCAGAGAGAGAGACAGAGAGAATCCCCAACAGGCTCTGCACCAGCAGCACTGAGTCCGGTGTGGGGCTTGAACTCACAAACCAGGAGATCACGACCTGAGCCAAAGAAGTCCAGTGCTCAACTGACTGAGCCACCCAGGTGCCCTCTAATAGCTATTTTTTAAAGTTCAAGATTCCAAGGGTTTCCCCTTTCAATTTCTAATGACCTCTTTGCTGATACAGTCCGAAGACTTCATGTTACTTTCATATTTAGACAAAATTCAAATGTGTGAGAACAATTAGAACACAGTGTTATGGTACACACAGAGAGAGCATGGTTTGTGAGCACCAACGTGAGAATGACTTCCAAGATTCCAAAAGGCCACTTAATTTTTGTCATCTTCTCCAATAAAAGCTCATTTTCTGAACCCGGCCTTCAAACCCCTACGTAGTCTAGCCCCATCATAAAATGTAAAGCCTTATATCCCCCAAATAAACCCCATTTTTGTCTAGTGACACAGAAGTTATTGCCTCTCACTCACACATGTTGTGCCTTCCTGCTTGGTGTCTTCGTAGTTAATCTGATGCCACCATTTCTTAAGCAACTATTTTACGCCAAGCATCCTGCTAAGTGCTTTTGGGGGTATTTTAAGCAACCCTTACACAGCCATTCTATGAGGTAAGTCCTATTTCTCCCCATCTTGCATATGGAAGAATGAAGCTCAGAAAAGTGAAGTGACAGGCTGAGCTCCAGGGAGGACTTGGTGGCCTTGGGCAGAGGTGGAGCGGACAGGCATCGTGGACAAATCTAAAGAGAATTGCATTTCAGTCAGGGCCCGTTAAGACTACAATTCCACTTGGTGATGGTCCAAAATGTGTTCCAGTGACTCAGCAAAAGGTTAAGTGATTTTCCCAAAGCCACACAGCTGTTCCAAGGTGAGCCAGCATTGGAAACCATGTCATCCTAATTCCAACACTCCCACTCTCAATCTCTACCCCACACTGCCGAACACCCCCACTCTTTCCAGCCCCAACAATCTGAATCATCAAGATGCAGCTCCAAGGGGTGTTTGGGTGGCTCAGTTAAGCATCCGACTCTTGGTTTCGGCTCAGGTCATGATCTCACAACTTCGTGAGTTCGAGCCCTGCATCGGGCTCTGTGCTGGCAGTGCGGAGCCTGCCTGGGATTCTCTCTCTCTCTCACTCTCTCTCTACCCCTCCCTGCTCATGCTGTCTCTGTCTCTCTCAAAATAAATAAACCTTAAAAAACAAAAAGCTGCAGCTCTAATCCCAGCTCTTCTGGCAGCTCCCCATCTTCAACCAAGTAGAAGTCATCTTACCTCTTTCCAAATTCTTATTATCTGAATTCTGGAGAATGTCTTGTTGTCCTTGCTACAGTTTGCCCCATTTTTTCAATTTCATTCATTCAGACAGCCAGCCTTTCTCCTGCACCGTCCACGTGCCAGGACCTGCCAGATGTCCAGCCCCCAACCCTGGTCCTCAAAGAGGTGGCGTCAGTGTTGGGTCTTCAACTAGACTGTGAAATCATTGGAGGCAGGAACATAACGGACACTTTTCCGTATCGACCCCACCCCCCCGCGCCCACCCCCACACTGGCAGCCCAGGAGACCTGCAGCAGATATATCTGGATTAACTGCTGTCTTGGATGGTTGAGAATAATGCTTTTCTCCCCCTAGATCGGGGCCACTGACTCTTTGCCTGTACCCTATGACCTGCCTGTTCTGTAAATTCATCTTCCTGCTCCAAGGTATTTCTCTTCCCACCAGGAAGGCAGCTCTGCCAGGTAATTTATCTCTATGTCCTGTCTTCTTGGGAGAGGGACGTGCGGCACAGCAGGTGCCTGGTAACAAGCCCATTAAACCTCCATCTCTGCTCTCAGCACGAGCGCCCAGGCACTCTGCAGTATTTGTCTTGCCTACCCAGCAGCTGCGTGTGTGAGGAGGCTCTACCTCAGCCTGGGGGGTGGGGAGGGAAGCAGGAGACTGTACGTGGAGCAGCAGGTCACCCGCACAACAGGAACTGCACCTAGGGCCACGTCCCTCCTCCCAAGGAACGGGGTTGGGCAGAGGTTAACAGAAAACCAAACCCCAAGTATACACGGCCATTCCTTCTTTAGATTGCCCCCACACGTGTGCCCCCCTGCACATACACATCACCCCCTCCTTCCCAGGCCCCCTGACATGCAAACTCACAACACAGGAGACAGGAAAAGCCAAGGAAACTACCTTTCGTCCCTGGTCCCCATGGTGCAGTTAGGGAGTATCAGACAGGACTAACTCCCCTGTCACCTGTCACCAGGGCCTGAACCTTCTCATTTAGAGTTGTTTTCTGAGATGGCCCAAAAGTGTCCCTTTGAGAAGAAATACTGGACAGCCCAGGCTGGCTTTCTGGCACTTAGAAGGGCCCCACACCTGGCTTAATGCTCTGCTATTGCCATCTTGAGATTCTTAATAATTTTTTAATGACAGGCTCTGTGTTTTCGTTGTGTGTTGGGCCCTGCAATTAGGTGGTCCTGTGGCTCAATGGCGAGCAAAATTCTTCAGGAACAAGATACAGAACAAGACAGGCTCTCGATGGGGTAGGGATAGCAGGGGGCTGTAAGGGCTGGCAGGGCTGGCCCTGAGAAAAGACTAGCTTCACTGGCCCCACTCAGGCTACAGAACACAAGATGCCACAGCCCACAACAGCTCAGGGAAACTGCTGGAGCCTGCTGGCCTTTTCCATGTCACCAAAGCCAGAAAGCACTGAGCTGAGAGCTAAGTGTCACTATGTCCCTGGGAGGATGTCCAAAAGTGTCCCCCCCACCCTCACCCCCAGCTCTGGGTGTGCAGAGTGAGTGTGATGGTAGTTCATCCCCACATTTACACGTTTCTGTCCATCCACCAGGCCTGGCCTAGGCATCCAGCTACAAACCCTGTCCAGTCATCCAAGCCATAACAAAGCCAACTCTAAGGAAACTACTGGTGCCAGCTGGGTGCCTTCAGCCACAGCAAACGGGGACTAGGACCTGGTTTGCCAGCAATGAGTCTACCCCAGGGGGAGCCCATGTAAGGCTCAGAACCCAACTAAAAAAACAGAGAAATCCCTGCCAACCTCATTTCCAGCAGAAGCCCCACTCCTCCTCTGGGAAAACCAGCCCTTTATTAAAGCAAGGGGTCTGGCATGGAGTGAGAGTGAGGGCTTCTTTAAGGCAAGAGCCAGGTCTTAGACCTCTTTGCATCCCCATGGCAAGCTCAGGGCCTAGCCCAAAGTAAGCCCTGGAAGGAAGGAGGGAGGGATGGAAAGACAAAGGAAGGAAGAAAGGAAAGTGGGAAGGAAGGGAAGGAGGGAGGAAAGAGAGAGCCCTTCTTGTCTTTTCGTCTCCTTCAAAACAACCGGTCAGATTCGACCAATATCATTTCTTAAAGAGCTTGAGAAGCGCCAATAAAATGCAAATATCCCTAGAAATGGTCATTCTGTGAGCTTTCTTCCAGGGACATAAAAAGTGGTGCTTGGAGCCTGGTAAAGGCAGGAGGAGAGAGGGGAGGAGGAAGGCAGGGTGCTCCCGAGGATAGGCCCCGGGCAGGAAAACAGCCGCCACTGCCTCTGAGGGGAGCGGCCCTGTGTGGTCACCAAGGCTCTGTCCTGAGACTACAGAGCAGACAGACCTGCTCCAAGCAGCTTCTGAACTGTGGCTTGCTGAGCTCTGCTGGTCCTAAACACCGTCCTGGGCCCTGAATCCCCCTTCCTGCCAGTGCACTGGAAAAGCAAAGCCCCCCCTAAAGGAGGGAACAAACCCAATTTCACAGTGGGTAAGGGCATGGATGGGGGGGAGGGTGCTGTGCTGTCTCCCAGATCCCTCCTACTGCAGAAAGGGGCAGGTGGGGGAGAGGAGGGCCTGGAGGGAGGGGCCTTCAGGCTCTCACTGGAAATCCCAGCCTGCTCCACAGAACAGGAGACCTCATTAAGAAGGCCTGCTGGAAAGAGGATTAGGCATCATAGTGAGTTCCCAGCATGTGGTTGTTATTATCAGTGGTTGTCATCAGGATTCAGAACTCCTAGTTCAGAACCTGTGCCCTCTTGCCAGCTGCAGCTGCCCTGGCATCAGCTGATCAGCGGCAGGCTCCCCATACCTGCCTTCCCACTCTGAATCTGTAGGCTTGTGGATTCAAGTGCTGGGCCTCAGGACCTGCCTAAAAGCAGAATGGAGCCGCCCTCCCCCAGAAGCCCGGATCATGTGCTGGCGGTCCAGGAAGGCCTCAGGAGGGAGGTGGCCAGAGCTGGGCCTGGCAGAATGAGGGCAGAGGAACTTGAATGTGGTTGAGGGAGGAGGGAGAGCAGCAAAAAGCAGCCAGAGACTCTTTTTTTTTTTTTCATTTATTTATTTTGAGAGAGAGCATGCACAAGCAGGGGAAAGGCAGAGAGAGAGAATCCCAAGTGGGCATCATGCTCAGTGCAGAGCCCTATCTATGTGGGGCTCAAACTCACAAACCATGAGATCATGACCTGAGCTGAAATCAAGAGTCAGATGCTTGACCGACTGAGCCACTCACGTGCCCCCAAAGCTGACAGAGACTCTTAAGCACATGCCTCTGCTCGCCTGCCTCATGCTTCCTAGTAGCCTGGAAGTTTCCCTGCATCTGCCCCAAAAGCAGCAAAAAAGATTCTCCTGGGAATTCTTGGGATCAGAGAGAGGTCTTAACTGCCCCGAGAATTCCCTCATAGACCTGGGGGTGAGGTTACTGCCTCTGGGTTCCTCTTCACACCTGCTGCTGCCACCCTTCAGCCAGCTGACCTCCAGGGTCCCCCACCCTTCTCCCTCCTGCTCCAACCTGGAATCGTCTCCTGCGATGACCCAAGCTTTGGAGGATAATTCAGCCTCAGGAAGCCCTTAGGAGGAGAAGTTGTGGAAGAAGCTCCTCTCAGGGCTGCATGGGGCTGTTGTCCCCTTGCTACAGCAAGGACAGTGCTGCAGGTAGCAGGCTTCTGGGGCTAAGCTCCAAGGCCCAAGCCCCTAGCTCACTCACTCATTCATTTGTTCATTGACTGGCTTGACTGGACACCTACTGAGCACTTACTAAAGACCCAGTGCTTGGTCCCCTTTAGACACATTCACCCTCCCTTCGCTTATGGCCAGAGATGGGGAGTAAGGACAGACACTGGGATATAGGTCATCTGTTGTGTGTGAGGCACCGTAGAAAGGGCTGCGAGTTCATGCCTGAGCCCCCAAAGAGCTTACAGACTCAAAACTGGGCAACATGACAGGGATGAGAAAGGGGTCGTCAGCCTGGAAGTCTCCTGCTAGCCTGGGGCAGCAAACTCCAGTGGAGACCTAAGCCTGAAGAAGAGTTTGGTGAAACGGGAGTGAGGAGGGTGAGAGCTAAAGATAGGGGAAGAGCCATGGGAAAAGGGCCAGAAGACCCAGAACCTTCCAGAAGATGGGAAGGCCTAGAACAGCAATGGTTCTGAGAGCTGGAGCTTAGAAGTGAAAGAACACCTCTGCCTTGGGCAGAGTGCAGGCATGGTCAGATTTGAATTTTATTTATTTATTTTTAAATGTTTATTCATTTATTTTGAGAGAGAGAGAGAGCGTGCGCGCACACGTGCGTGCGAGTGGGAGAGGGACAGAGAAAGAGAGAGGGACAGTCCTAAGCAGGCTCCGAGCTCCTCTGTCAGCACAGAGCCCAACAGAGGGCTTGAACTCACGAACCGTGAGATCATGACCTGAGCTGAAACCAAGAGTCTGACGCTTAACCCACTTAGCCACCCAGGTGCCCCAGATTTACATTTTAGACAGTGGCCAGAGTAGGAGGACCCTACCTGTATCTAGTGAGAGCTAATGGACAGTGAACTACAGCAGTGGAGGTTAGGACAGGACAGAAGGGGCAGATTGGACAGATTTAAGGCGGGGAGAATGGACCGGATGCAGTGACTAAGTGCATGTGGGGCTATCCAAGAAGGAAGACGACACCCAGCTTCCGGCTTGGTAAGCAGGGAGATAGTTGAGCTGTTAACAAGGGTAAGAAATATGGACAAGGAACAAGATTGTGGGGAATATGATGAATAGTTCAGTTCTGAACTTGTTGAGTTTGAAGTATTTGCGGGACATGTAAAAGATCCTGGAAAGCTGTTAGACAGTCCTAACTGGACCTCAGGTGTTGCAGGTTTGGAAGACAATGGCAAATGAAGTCATACAAGTAACTGAGATCATCCAGTTTGTAAATGACAACAAGGATAAACCCCCATGGAACATCATCCATGGGAAAGGAAGAGAGAGACCCAGGAAACATTGAAAGGAGTGACCAGTGAGAAGAAAAATCAGGGGAGAAAGAAAGTGAATGCATTAGGACTTTCCTGCGTGTAACCAAAAAAGCCAATTCAAACTGGCCCAAATAATAAAAGTGATTTAAATGTCCATGTAAACTGGCTTCAGGTTCAGTATGATTCAGCTGCTCGACAGGCTTCAAGGATCCAGCTTTTCAGTCTGTCAGCTCTGCTTTCTGCAGGATTAGCTTTCTTCCAGTGCCAAGTGCCCAGACTCCTAGGTTTCAGGTTTCATACTGCCTCCTCCAAGTGCAGGAGAAAGAGACCAACACACCCAGAGATCTCCCAGAAGAGCAAGGAAACTTCTTACCCAGAAACTACCAACAACATTTTCCCAAGCTCATTGACTTCAATTTGGTCACATTCCCACCCCTGAACCATCTCCTGTGGCTCTGACCAGCTTATGCCAAAACCATTTTCCCCAGATTCAGAGCACAGAACAGAACTGATTTTCCACTGAACACATAGACAGAGGAGTAGATTCCTTAAATAAAAAACAGGGTGGGGGTGCCTGGCTGGCTCAGTCAGTAAAGCATGTAAAGCTTGATCTCAGAGTTGTAAGTTCAAGCCCCATGTTGGGCATAGAGATTACTTAAAATTTAAAACAAAACAAAACAAAAACTTAAAAGAAAACCACAACATGGGGCGCCTGGGTGGCGCAGTCGGTTAAGCGTCCGACTTCAGCCAGGTCACGATCTCGCGGTCCGTGAGTTCGAGCCCCGCGTCGGGCTCTGGGCTGATGGCCCGGAGCCTGGAGCCTGTTTCCAATTCTGTGTCTCCCTCTCTCTCTGCCCCTCCCCCGTTCATGCTGTGTCTCTCTCTGTCCCAAAAATAAATAAAAAACGTTGAAAAATTTTAAAAAAAAAGAAAACCACAACAGGGTAATTATCATTTTACCAAAAATAGAAAGATGTTGGGGGGGGGGGGTTGCGGGCAATCACAATGGAAGGCATCACAGATGAGAGTTTTCAAAAGGGAGAAAGTGGCCAATAGCAGCAAAAAAGAGAGAGATCAAGGGACACCTAAACTGAACCTGTGTGTTTTGTATGAGGTGGGATGGTAGTACCTGAGGGCTGGGGATCATCTGGAAATTCTTCCTGGAAATTGTAGTCCCTGAAGGGAGGCAAACCACACATAAGCATTAGATAGTATGTGCGTGCATGAGTGTACGTGTATGTGTAGGTGCCTGCACACACCCGCACGCTGCGCACACTGGGAGGCAGGGGTCTGCCCGGCAGCGGGAGGGTCTCGCAGAAAGAGATCTGGAGGCAACGCTGAGAACACACTCCAATGGGGAAAAGCAGAATCCACTGGGTGGAGGGGGCAAGAGATGACGAGTTGTAGCCGACACCAAATCCCTGCAGACAGGCCACACAGAGCCCCTTGGACATCATCATGAAGATGGTGGGAGTCCTTGTAGGCCTCCAAGCAGAGGGTGGCATGGCCCCAGTGAAGCATAAAACACTGACTCTGGCCTCAGCCTGGGGATGGAGTGAAGGAGCAAGGGAGCAGGCTGCCAGAGCCGGGGCCAGGCTGTTGCAGGCATCTGGGGGGCCCCCTGGCCAAGGGGTGGAGAGAAGAAGACAGGGTGAGCAACATCAAAGAGGACAAAACAGCAGCAGGACGGGCAGCAGATAGAGGTGAAGGGTGAGGAGGGGAAGCATCCTGAATGTGAGGGCAGGGCTGGACAGCCCCAGCCGCTATTCAGGATAGGGGCCCTGCCAGAAGTCTCCTCCCCTGTCCAGCCCATCCATTCATCTCTGTGGACATGCCAGTGATGTCAGCACACGCTGCCACGGTCAGGATGACTAACTCTTATTTGCCGAAAGGAAATTGAATATGCACGTGCGGGGAAATGCTTGGAGCTCCAGCTGGCCCCACAGGTGGGGTGGGGAGGAGGGAGAGGGTGAGCTCCAAGAGGAAGGAAATAAAGAGAGATGCTTCCAATGAGATGGAGATTTGACAGAGACAGAGAAACAGAGAGAGAAATGCCAGTGGAAGAGAATTTTGCCCCAAAGAGCCGCTGATGCAGAAGAGGATCCTGAGTCTTCATTTGAAGGCAGCTCCCTGAGTGGCCAGTCATTTTTCTTCTTGAAGGCGAAGCATTTGCAGTCCCTGCTCCCAGAGCTCAAACCCCACATTCTATTCCTTGTCCATTTAGGCTGTTGTCAAACAGGAGATGCTAGAATCTTTCCACAGGAGACCAGACCAAGCTGCACTCTTGGCCACGCTTCCTTGGCCTCAGCTTCAGTTTGAAGCAGGGGGAGGACAGGGCTGGGGGGCTGGGGCGGGGGGGAGTGGAGAACACACAGGAGGAACGGATGGCTCTTCCCAACAGCCCCTGGAAGGAGAGACAGGAAGGGGAGCCCTGGCAAAACACCTATCCTCTCTCTCTGCTTTCTCGTTCAGCGTCCTCTGGCCTGGCGTTCCCACCCTTGTCTGACTGCAGGGGAAGAGGAGGAGGACGAGGAGCTGTGGATGGAGCGTGTTTCCAAGACGGTGGCCAAAACACGGCCACCAATCTGGAAAACACAAGCCCCTGGCCGACCACAGCCACACCTGCCCCCACCCACACAAGGAGTGTGACAACATTTGTCTCTCCAGGGTATTGTCCACATTCAACCCTGATGTCCAAGGGGAGAGGAGCAGGGAGTTGGGGGCAGCCAGAGAATGCCAATGAATGTTCAGTGCTCTGGCCTTCCTTCTGCCTCAAAGTGGCAATAGAGCCTGGAAAGAGTCAAACCAAAGGTCTTGGTCGTTATTTTCAGAAAATGCTCTAGGGAATCTCTTCTTCAATCTAAAAACCCCTCCACCCAATCACCAGGAAGGCCACAAGGTCAAAAGTGACCTTTTTTGCTCACACTCCGCCCCTTCTTCCCCCTCACTGAGCACCAAGAATAACTTCCTGCTGGGGGTGAAGGTAGGTAAAAAAAGATTTAATTACAGTTTCTGTTTCTGACCTCACTCCCCACCCCCCAAGGGCCACCATGGTGCCCTGCCTGGCTGTGGTGTCAATGAAAGGGCACTGGCCTGACTTACACTACCACAGGCCATGGTGCCACCTAGAGAGCCATGGGGCTTGGGGCGGTGGTGGGGAAGGTCATCTCCACTGCCAAGCTTATTCATTCTCACAGCAATCCCCAGGCTATCTCTGGCAATGCCAGAAAATCAGGTTTAAGGGTACCTTCTTAAGAATTCTGAGGCCAGGGGCACCTGGGTGGCTCAGTTGGTTGAGTGTCCGACTTTGGCTCAGGTCGTGATCTCGCTGTTCGTGGTTCGTGAGTTCAAGCACCATACTGGGCTCACTGCTGCCAGCGCAGAGCCCACTTTGGATCCTCTGTCCCCCTTTCTCCGCCCCTCCCCCCCGCTTTTGCTCTCTCAAAAATAAATAAACATTAACAACAACAACAAAAGAATTCTAAGGCCAGATTGAAGAGAGTTCTAAGTCTTTGGAAGAGAAGGTAATTTCCTCCTGAAGTCTTCAGACCAGCATTGTCCCTTCCTCCAATTTCCAAATCTCACCCTCCACCCCCACCCTCACCCCATTCTCTGCTCTGTGGCTGTCCCCCAGGATTGGTTCGTGCTTAGTGTTGCCCCTTTGTGTTCTCATCAGCATCAAATGTGCTGCCCTTCACATTTGATAAGCCTGGGGCACACACCCTCTGTGGGCCCTCCACCACTCTGGCCTCCCACTCTCACTGCCAACTTGCAGAGGAAGATTTTTAAAACTCCAGTATTCACCAAGCAAATCCATCTCTGCCATCAGCCAGCCCTCACCTGTCCCCTTAAACTCTGATAAGCAGGTTGGGAAGGGGAGGTGCTTCTTCCCACAAAGCCCCCTCAAATCCTCAGAGACCTCTTTTAATCTGGTCATCAGATATGTCTTAAACCAATGCTGAGCCAGGAGAGTCATCCCTGGAGCTATGTGGAAACCAGTTTTCTGGTTTGGAACCTCACCTACCGGGGATTCCGTTAGTTGCCTTTATTGTCCAAGAATGTGAGTTAGGAATCCACCCCCCAGGACGTAGGAGGGGTGATTAAAATGAACAAGAGAATAAAAGCTTTCAGACATGGTCCATCCGTGCCAAAAACAGCTTCGGAGGCTTACAAGTGCTCAGAGGACCATCAAAGGGAAGCCGATGCCGATAACTCTGTGTGCTGACTCGGTGAAATACTCCATCTCGGGGATATTGCCATTGAAAACATCTCCTCTATCTGGAATCTTTTCTACACCAAGCGCACAATTGCTTCATTCATATCTTCGGAGGAGTCTGTCACCAAATCCATAAGCTGCCTCTGCCAGCAGGCGGGGCAGGATACCAGCTTGCCCAGCCCTCTGCCCACTGGGCTGCACCAAGGATGCAGTTCCCATGTTAATAAAGCCCCAAATTCTCTCCTGCCCTGTGGGCAGCACACTCCTCCCTCCCCTCAGCCTCATAAAGAATCAAAGCAAGGGAAGGGGAAAGAGGTGGAAGCAAGAACTTCCATCTGAGTCAATGTTCAGGGAGATTCACATAATCATACGATGTGCTCCTATGCCCGGGAAAGGGAAACTAACCTTATGGTGTATGTCTTCTGTGTACCAGAAAATGTTATGTCACATATCTGATCTTTACAACAACCCAGTGAGGTGGGTCTTTTATGGGAGAGAAAACAACCCAAGACCACAGCAGTAAGAAAGCAAGCCCCACAAGACCACAGCACTTGAAAAGCAAGCCCCAACCCCACCTCCCTACTCCCGCCCAGTTAATGGCAAAATGTGGGCCAACCACCCAGAACCTCAGCTTTGTATCACCTGCCTCTACACGGAGAGTAGTAATGGCATCTTCCCAAGCCACCTCCCAGCACAGTGAAGGAAGCCAGATGCAGTCCAGGAGTCCTAGTGCTTTGTCATCTGGAAAGCAACATCCAAATGTTAATGGGCTGTGACTTCCTCAAAGGTGGGGAGATCTTCTACTTTATCTTTGTGTCCCCAGCACCCAGATCAGCCAGGGATGTAACCTGCACCCATACGACATCCCATGAAGAGCAAGAGGGGAGTCTTCCCTTTGTCTGTGGGGTTGGGCGGAGTGGCAGGGAAGCCAGCACCAAGTGGCAGACCACCCTGGCCAAAGAGCCCACACACAGTTCCGGGAGCGGAAGTGGATAAGGAGACTCCCTTCCCCACAACCAAAGCTAGTCAGTTAGGTCAGCCAAATCCACTGAAGTCTTGCAGGAAGACCCTCTCACGAGAGGTAAGAGTTGAAGTGATGCCCAAAGCACTCCTCACTTTACAGGGAAAGCTGAGCCCATGTGTGTTGGGAGTGGGGCAGGTGGAGGGGTGACCCCCGCCCGGTGTCTGCCTTGAAGAAACCCAGTGGCTCCGGACAGAAGGGCAGACCCTGACACCTGGCTTTCACTAAGAGTAAAAAGGAACAGGTGCTCTGGGCAAGTTTTAGCTGGGGGTGGGGTGTGGAGAGAAAACAGGGAGGAAAGTTCTAGATCAGGTGTTCCTCAGGAAATCCCCCCACAAACCCACATCCTCCCAGGGAAGCCTTCTCCCCCCACCCAGCTGGGGAGAGATCTTTGAATCCCCAGGGCCCTTATCCGTAACCCGTTTTGTGGCACTAACTGCATTCTGCCTTTTGTTGCCAGCACTTGCATTCCTGTCTCATCTTCCTTATGGCATTAAGAGCAGGGCATTATTATTATTATCATTATTATTGTCCTGTGTCCTTCTCAGCAGCTACCACAGTGCCCAGCACCTGACAAAGAAATGAAATCCAGTTCAAGTGAGGAAGAGGGCAAGAGGACAGAGGAAGGTCAGAATGGCCTGCTTAACCAAGTGCCCCCTGTCTGACCTATCCTCTGCCAACTCCAGGCCCCAACATGGCCCACTGGGGTGCCAGACACACTTGGGAGTGGTCAGTGGGCAGTGTTTCAGGCAGGGCGGAGGCTCCCACTCCCTGAGGTCCGGCCTGGCCTCACTGGAGCGCTGGCCCTCCCCTTCCAGGCAGGAAGCACTCCTGCAGCAGCCGCATCTGCACAGCCATAATTGAGCCTCACTCTCCAGAGTGATTTGTGTGTCAAAAATCCGCCAAGGCTGTAAATCAGGTGCTAGGAAGCTCTGTCTCCTGTTTTCCTGCTTACCCAGAGGGAGACGGAATGTACCGCCACGGGCTCCCAAATCTGGAAAACCGCCTCTGATTTAAGAGGAGAGTTTTAACCGTCATTAACATGGGCCAGTGCCGGGGAGCCGGAGCAGGGCTCCTGACTCTCCCTCCCGGCCCAGCCGCCTCCTCCCCAGCTGGGGGGCTTAGCCGGTGGGGGACCTGAAAGCCAGGTGCCTAACAGGCCCAGGTCAATAGCAGCTGCTTCAGCTCTTCCCGGGAGGCTCCAGAGGGGAATTTTCCACTGCCCAGTTTGATTTAGCTCTTGCCTGCTGTGTGGCGGCCTTGACTGTTCACAGTGAGGGGAGCAGGAAGGTAGGGAGCACGCACAGAGGGCCTCCATCCCGCAGGGCTTCTCTGGCCCAGAGGCGTGGGAAACTCCACCTCACTATTCCCGATCCCAGAATGCTGGGGTCCCCTGAGGTGCTGAGGGTGGGGACCAGGCCTCCCTCTAGGGAGGGAGAAGAGAATCAGGGCCCTGGTTGCAGGGAGCAGGACAGAGCCCAATGAGTTGCCTCCTTCCCCCTGTCCCTCTCTTTCTCAGGATGTCTGAGAGATGTCTAGTGTGGGTGAGGGCTCCCTCCCTCTCTCTCTCTGCCTCTGCTCCTCCTCCCCCTCCCCGGAACCTCTGCCCACCCCCCTCCAGCCCGGAGTTGCTGATGCCCTTTGGGTTCTGTTTTCATTCCAGGCTGTGGATCCGGTCGTGGGAAGCAGGTAGGAAACCATGATTCTGGGGGTTAAATGAAGAATTATATTTAGTGCTCACAGAAAGCCAAATATTGGGTTAGCAGCCAGGAATGGAGAGGGAAAAAACCCAAAGCAAACAGCAGAGGGAAGAAATTCCTACCAAACAAGGTCCCTATTCATTCTTCCAATCCCAGGTGCAGGGGCCTGCAGGAGTGAGACCCGCTGAACGTAAGCAGCCCATCCTGTGCTCATGGCTGCAGAGAAATGTGAGGGCCCCAGACTTTGGTGAGACCCTCAAACTCAGATCTTATACCGCTGTCCTCGTGGGACCAAAGAGCTCTCAGCCCTCCCCACAAAGGTTGTCAACATCTCCACCGGCAAAAGGTGAGCTGCTACAGAGCTCACTATGTTGACCCTGAGCCCTTTGAGACCCAAAGGTGGGGAGGGGGAGAGCAAAGTGAAATGTTCCTGGTTTGACCTTGAGCAAGTGATTGAACCTCCCTGAGCCTCATGTATGGAATGCAAGAGTTGGATTATGATTTCACAGTTCCTAACATCCTACTATTCTGTGGCTGTCTAAAACAAATAATGAGAATAAGAGTATGAACAATACTACGACATCTGTCTCCATAAGAGCTTAGCATGGGGCCTAGAGAGATAAAGGATATGTCCCAGCTTATTCCCCACTCAGCCTTCTGTGCCTTGGCCCTCCACAGGGTAAACTTCCAGAGTCTCAGCTGACTCTTCCGGAAATTCCAGACTCCAGTGACATGCTTCTGGAACCTTCTCAGACTGCCAGAAAGTCAGATAACAGTCTGGGCAGGGGAAGGACTGCCACAGCCAGGCTGGCTAACGGGAAAGCTGATGGGGACTAGAAGTTCAGGGAGACGTTGAGGGTAAGGAGGGAGAGAGACAGAGAACGGGCAGGAGCGGGAAGACATTGTAGACCTCCCAAACATCTTCTGCAGGGTCGTGGAAAAGGCAACACTTACCCTCCTAACTCCCAGACTCATTTGTATCCAGCCACTGACTTATCCAATTATCCACCCCTCCTGTGGATCTCTCTGTGGGGGACATCGACAGTAGGAGGCTGGATTCCAGGTAATAAAGGATGTTTAAGAGCCAAAGTTTCTAGTCAGGCAGTACAGAACTGAATTCTGACTAACTAGAAGAAAGGAAAGACAGGAATTTCCTGCCCGGGTCTGTCTTTCTCTATGTGTCTCTATTTATTTCCCATACACTTGGCTCTCTCTGCTTCCCACCCCCTAGTTTCCTCAAAGAGGCCCAAGTTTTGGGAGAATCTGGGCACCGATACCCCCTCTGAGCAGGAGATGCCAACCTATGGACTGACATTGCCTGGAACCCCGAAGAATGCCTCTTCTAAAGAGCCCCAGCCTGAAGGTAGCCCCATCCACTAACTCAACCCTAGCCATCCCTATCTCCTCAGGTTCCTCATCAGCACTCATCAGCAGGGACTCAAAAACACTTGTCTGTCGGGTGATCTATAGGACCAAAACCTTGGGAGAAGACACGCAGAGCCAGCCACTAACAAAATTGTGAAATAAAGTGAATTCCTACAAACCTGCTCCTTCCCTTGCATTCCATAAGCTCAACAAATTGCACCACCTTCCACCTGTTTTCCAGAAACTAAAAATCACCTTTGACATCCATCCAATTCACCATCTCCTATTTATACCCCAACCATATCTTTACAGTCTCCCCACCTTCACTACTATGGCTTTCACGGGGCCTTGGACATGTCTCATCCACATTATCAGAATTCCCTCTTATCTGGTAACCCTGGCTTTGTGTGGCTCTTCCTCATCCCATCCTCTCTAGTGTAGCCAGAGAAGTATTTCTAAACTGCATGTGTGTTGGGGGCATCTGGGTGGCTCAGTCGGTTAAGCGTTAGACTCTTGATTTCAGTTCAGTTCATGATCTCCCGGTTCATGGGTTCGAGCCCCACATGGTGCTCCGCACTGACAGAGCGGAGCCTGCTTGGGCTTTTCTGTCTCCTTCTCTCTCTGCCCGCCCCCCCCCCCACCGACTCTAAATAAATAAATAAATAAATAAATAAATAAATAAACTACATCATTTCACCTGCCTGCATGCGGTTTTCCATCATCAGCTACTTAGAGGACAAAGTCTGGGTTCGTGAGTAAGCATGCAAAGCCCCCCATCCACTCAACCCAGCTGGTCTACTACCATTTCTCTGGTCTCCAGCCAGTAGTGAGAGTTCCCTAAACAGGTCCTGCTGGGTTTCCAGTCAAAATGGAATAGTGCAGTTAGTGCAGCCACTTGGAAAACAGGATAGAGGTTCCTCAAAAGAGAACTACCCTACAATCCAGCAGCTCCACCTCTGGGTACTTATCTGAAGGAAAGGAAAACACTAAATTGAAAAAATACCTGCACCCCCATATTCGTCACGGCGTTATTTACAACAGCCAAGATATGGAAACAACTAAGCGTCCATCCATGGGTGAATGGATAAAGAAGTTATGGTGTATATTCAATGGAATATATTCAGCTATAAAAAAGAAGGAAATCCTGCCATTTGTGACAACATGGGTGGACCCTGAGGGCAGTCTATTAACTGCAGTAAATTACGTGGAGAAAGACAAATACTGTATGATTTCACCTACATGTGGATTCTGAAAAAAACCAGACTCATAGATACAGACAACAGATTGGTGGCTGCCAGAGGGAGGGGTAGGAAAAATAGGGGAAGGAGGTCAGAAGGTACAAAATTCCAGTTACAAGACAAGTACTGGGAGTGGAATGTACAGCATGGTGACTATAGTTAATAATACTGTATTGTCGGGGCATCTGGGTGGCTCAGTCAGTTAAATGTCTGACTCTTGGTTTCAGCTCAGGTCATGATCTCATGGTTTTGTGAGTTCAAGTCCCAAATCAGGTTCTGTGCTGACAGTGTGGGGCCTATTTGGGATTCTCTCTCTCCCTCTCTCTGTTCTTCCCCTGCTCATGCTGTCTCTGTCTCTCTCAAAAATAAGTAAACTTAGATGGGGTGCCTGGGTGGCTCAGTCAGTTAGGCATCCGACTTCGGCTCAGGTCATGATCTCACAGTCTGTGAGTTCGAGCCCTGCGTCGGGCTCTGTGCTGACAGCTCAGAGCCTCGTGCCTGCTTCAAATTCTGTGTCTCCCTCTCTCTCTGCCCCTTCCCCCCTCACGCTCTGTCTCTCTCTGTCTCTCAAAAATAAATAAACGTTAAAAAATAAATTAAAAAAATTTTTAATAAAATAAACTTAGAAAAAATTATGTAAAAAATAATATTGTATTGTCTATTTGAAAGTTGCGAGGGAGTAAATCTTAAAAGTTCTTATCACAAGAAGAAAATATTTGTAACTATGTGTGGTGATAAATGTTAACTAAGTTTATCATCATGACCATTTCACAACATATACAAATATTGAATCATTATGTTGTATACCTGAAACTAATGTAATGTATGTCAATTATATCTCCATTTTTAAAAAATGGAGTGTTGAATTCTCTCCTCTAGCCACAAAGCCGTAATGAATAAAACATTTTTGAAAATAGCCCAACACACAAAGCTGGGCTCAAAACACAAGACAACTATTGCTGTGAATTAGAAGCCCAACAGAGACAGAAGTCATCGCATGGAGCCATGACTGAGGGCGTTGCTGGGCTCTGGGTCGCAGTGGTAGCCACAAGCTAGGCTCCTGTGGGGTACCAGAGACTAAAAGTTCTCTTGTTGTTGTTGTTGTTGTGTGTGTGTGTGTGTGTGTGTGTGTTTTAGTTTTTTTAAACATTTATTTATTATTGAGAGACAGAGACAAGCAGAGCATGAGCATGGGAGGGGCAGAGATAGAGGGAGACACAGAATCCAGAGCAGGCTCCAGGCTCTGAGCAGTCAGCACAGAACCTCAGCACAGAGCCCATTGCGGGGCCCGAACCCACAAACAGGGAGATCATGACCTGAGCAGAAGTCGGACACTTTACCAACTGAGCCACCCAGGCACCCCTCTCTTGTTATGAAAGTCAGGAGTATAGTTACCATTGAAAGGGTAGTGACTGGCAAGAGCACCAGGGGGACTTCTAGTGACTGGTGATGTTCTCTTTCTTGATCTGGGTCCTTGCTATACAGGAGCCTTCACTTGTGAAAATGTCTCCAGCTGCTCACTTGTGATTAGTGTGCTTTTCTGTAATGTACGTTATACTCCAATTAAAAAGTTTACTTGTAAAAATGTTTTCCTGGGAGACAGGGGACCAGAGTCAGATCCATGGCTTGAAACCAAGGGCCTGATTATGGCTTTCCTGTGTATGAAAAGAGGCTGATTAAGAGTGGGGCCACCAGTCAGCTACTGGGGCTCCTCTTTCCAGATCCCCTGGGCCAGGGTAGGATGAGGTAAAGGGACGGGAATAGAGGACCGTCTTGCAACGAGGAACCAAGCCAAGTAGCTGCCCAATAGCTCCACATCTGCATTGGCATTATTCTAGCACAGAAGAAGCAGGAGCCATGGAACGACACATAAGGTTTTGTTCTGGGAGGGGAGCTTAGGAGATTTGGCGAAGGCAAGTACAAAACTACAAACTGCACATTCAGAAGGAGGAGAGGGAAAAAAGGGACAAAAAACAAATTGAGAGGGGCAAAAGCTGCCTTTCAAAATGGATCTCCAAACCAAAATTCTGAAACACATTTTAAAAAATGAAGCTTATGAAAAATAAGCAAAAAGTATTAGATGAAAACTGGTAGAAATGGAACAAGAACAAGTGATCATAGAAAAGAACCAATTAGGGGAAAAAAGGGAACCAATTGGAAATCTTAGATACAAAAAAATAGCCATTGAATTTTTTTAAAGCATCAATATTCAGGCTAAACTCAGGATTGAGTATAGTCAAAGAGAA
Source organism: Panthera onca (assembly GCF_046562875.1). Taxonomy (NCBI): domain Eukaryota; kingdom Metazoa; phylum Chordata; class Mammalia; order Carnivora; family Felidae; genus Panthera; species Panthera onca. The sequence continues at coordinate 160,778,422 of NC_138342.1, read as the reverse complement.
AAAAAATGATGAATTGGAAGATAATAAAGAAAATCATCCAGGGGCACCTGGGTGGCTCAGTCGGTTAAGTGTCTGACTTTGGCTCAGGTCATGATCTCACAGTTCGTGGGTTCAAGCCCCATGTCAGGCTCCGTGCTGACAGCTCAGAGCCTGGAGCCTGTTTCGGATTCTGTGTCTCCCTCTCTCTCTGACCCTCCCCTGTTCACGCTCTGTCTCTGTCTCAAAACTAAATAAACATTGGGGCGCCTGGGTGGCGCAGTCGGTTGGGCGTCCGACTTCAGCCAGGTCACGATCTCGCACTCCGTGAGTTCGAGCCCCGCGTCAGGCTCTGGGCTGATGGCTCAGAGCCTGGAGCCTGTTTCCGATTCTGTGTCTCCCTCTCTCTCTGCCCCTCCCCCGTTCATGCTCTGTCTCTCTCTGTCCCAAAAATAAATAAATGTTGAAAAAAAAAATTTAAAAAAAAAAAAAAAAAAAAAACTAAATAAACATTAAGATGAAAAGAAAAAAAGAAAAAAAATAGAAAATCATCCAAAATGCAGTACAAAGAGACAGGGAAGAATAATAAAAGACAAGTTAAGACATGAAATAGACTGAAAGACTCTATCTAAGGGAGATCTATAAGAAATAGAGTGGACAAAATGGTCATATGGTTTATTTTTATTTCTTATGTTTGTTTGTTTCTGTCAGTATTCTTACTACCCCCTTCTAAATTCTGGTACCAAAGTTTCAGAAGGCAGATTAAAGCCTAAAGTCATTTTCTTTTCTTTTTTTAATTTTTTTTTAATGTTTATCTATTTTTGAGAGACAGAGGAAGAGACAGAGTGCAAGTGGGGAGGGGCAGAGAGAGAGGGAGACACAGAATCCGAAGCAGGCTCCAGGCTCTTAGCTGTCAGCACAGAGCCTGAAGCGGGGCTCCAACTCACAAACCTTGAGATCATGACCTGAGCCAAAGTCAGGCGCTTGACCTACTGAGCCACTCAGGTGCCACCCCCCTCTCTTTTTTTAAAATGTTTGTTTGTTTTTGAGAGAGAGAAGAGACAGAAAGCCAAAAGTCATTTTCTTCCTCCAGCTGAGGTAGCAGGTGCTCAGGCTTGGTCAGACATAATTTGTGCAGAGTCTGGCTGGACTGCATTCCCCTGCCAGTCATCACACTTGTCCCAGGGCTGCAAGACAAGAACGATACCAGCAGAAATTTCCTGCAGTTCCCTGACATCTGGGTGGTAACAGCAATTTCCTTACTCTTTTTTTTTTTAATTTTTTTTTAACGTTTATTTATTTTTGAGACAGAGAGAGACAGAGCATGAACAGGGGAGGGACAGAGAGAGAGGGAGACACAGAATCTGAAACAGGCTCCAGGCTCTGAGCTGTCAGCACAGAGCCTGACGCGGGGCTCGAACTCATGGACCGTGAGAGCATGACCTGAGCTGAAGTCGGACGCTTAACCGACTGAGCCACCCAGGCGCCCCAGCAATTTCCTTACTCTTGAGGCCACAGCTACAGTGGTGAATCTGAAAATTAGGCACATTTCCTGATGTTCCTGCCTAAGTTTGTTTTAGCACCCATTTCCTATGTGAATTCCCTTTCTACCTGTAGTCCCCAGACTAGTTTCTGTAATCCTGACTGATAAAGGTTATTGGCTATGTTTGGAGATACAGTACTTTTTCCCATAAAATAGATTAAAAAATTCAAAGTTGTAAAGTAGTAGAGAAGGATCAGAGATTTAAAGAACAGTCCAGAAAGCCCAACCTTCAAATAATAGGACTTCTAGAAACAGAACTTGGGGGAAACTGAGGGAAGGAGGTCAACAAAAGAAATCATTCAAGAAATCCCTAGAGCTGAAAGATACAAGTGTGCAAACTGAAAGGGTCCACCTAACACACAGCATAAAGCATGACAACAGAACCATGGGCAAGGCACATCATAATGAAATTTTAAAACATTAAGGATAAAGAAAAACTCCTAGAAGCTTCCAGAGGGAGGGGAAAACAGTCACATACACAGCATCAAGAATCAGAATGGTGGGGAGTCTAGGGGGCTCGTTCAGTTAAGCATCCGTCTCTCGGTTTCAGCTCAGGTCATGATCTCCCAGTTTCGTGGGTTCGAGCCCACCTCTGGGCTCTGTGCTAACAGTGGGGAATCTGCTTAAGATTCTCTCTTAGACCCTCTCTCTCTGCCCCTCCCCTGCTCACGTTGTCTCTGTCTCTCTCAAAATAAATGAACTTAAAAAAAAATTTGTTTAAGGAATCAGAATGGATAAACTTCTCAAAAGCAAAAATGGAATCTGGAAGATAATGAAGCAATACCCTCAAAATTCTAAAGAAAAAATTATTTCTACCATACAGCTCCACACTCAGCCAAGGTAAAAATCAATGTAAGGGTAGATAAAAAGCCATTTTTAGATGTACAAAGAAATATTTTTAAAGTATCTCTTAAATACCCTTTCTCAAGAAGATACTGGAGATGTGTTCTACCAAAAGTAAGGAAGCAAACTAAGAAAGAGGAAAGCATAGATGACAAGAAATAAACTCCCCCTCCAAAGATGAAAATTCCTAAGATGGCAATGAAAGGAGATAACAGGATAATAGCTGTGTAATAAATGTAGAAATCAACGAATCTAGATTGGAGCAGATCAGAATGTTTCAGAAAAGATTTCCTCAGGAAAATAAATTTGATAGACCACTTAATGTTTGGACATATTGAGAGAGGGTTTACATAACTGGGGTTGAATTAGTAGCATGAATAGAGAACACTAAGCAAATGAAAAAGAAAGACAATCGTAAACTCCTAGGAAAACAAAAATTTGTGCAGATAAGGAAAATTAATCATAACGTACTGCATGGCTCAGCTCAGGGCTAACATAGTCATGATAATATAGCTCAGCGTTAACAGAGTTATAATATAAATATTTTGGATAAAATTATGGTATTGACAGGATTAAGGGACAAAAGAAGATCTGTATGTGGTTGAGGGAAGGAAGTGAAAGAGGGCTAAAGCCTTAGTGTCCATAGAAGGAAGTCTGAAAATAATACCTATGGCTGAAAAATAAAGAAGCAAGAATATAAACATAGTATTTAGCAATATAGAGGTAAACACCAAAAGAACCAGTTGAAAGAATTGAAAAAGTTTGCCTTTGAAAAACGGGAAATGAGAGGCAGGGAGCAGGGGACTTCTCTTTTTCATAACAAGCCTTATAGGACTATTTAACTTTTTTTTTTAAGTTTATTTATTTTTAGGGAGGGAGGGACAGAGAGAGAGAGAGGGAGACAGAGAATCCTAAGCAGGCTCTGCACTGTTAGGACAAAAGCCTGATGCAGGGCTTGAACTCACGAACTCTGAGATCATGACCTAAGCTGAAATTAAGACCTGGCTCTTGATTAACCAACGGAGCCACCCAGGCACCCCATATTTAACTTTTTAATTTATGTGTATGTATGATTTCAAATAAAGATAAAATTTTAAAAAAGAGAAGAGTAGATGTTAATGAAACAAACAAACAAACAAAACAGAAAGGATCAGTGTAAAATGCTGGCCCTTGGGGAGAAAATTATTAAACCAGACAAATCTCTAGCAAGCCTGAGATTAAAAGAAAAAAGATGCACTAACAAACAATAATAAGAATAAAAAAAGATGCAGTCTGTACTTACACAGAAAATTTTCAAAACACTGCAAACAGCTTTATGTATTTGAAAACTCAGATAAAATGGATAATTTTCTAGATATAAATAAATTACCAAAATTGGTGTAAAAATAACTACAGTCTAAATGAACTATTAAAATTTTTGAAGTGATAATCAAAGGCCTCTCACTCTAAAAGATATCTGGTCTAGATGGTATTAGAAACTCATTTTCTTGAACATTTAAGGTACAAATAAACTATTTTTTAAAAAGTAATGTAGGGGCACCTGGGTGGCTCAGTTGGTTGAGTGTCTGACTTCAGCTCAGGTCATGATCTCGGGGTTCACAGGTTCAAGTCCTACATCGGGCTCTGTGCTGACAGCCCAGAGCCCAGAGCGTGGAGCCTGCCTAGGATTCTGTGTCTCCCTCTCTCTCAGCCCCTCCCCCACTCATGCTTTGTCTCTCTTTCTCTATCTCTCAAAAATAAATAAACATTAAAAAAATAATAAAATAAAAAATAAAAAAGTAATCTCTGTACCCGATGTGGGGCTCCAACTCCCAACCCCAAGATCAGGAGTTAAATGCTCCACTAATTGAGCCACCCAGAGTTTAAAGTAAACTCTCTTAAACAAATGTTTTTAGTTCCTGTGGCAGTTGTCCTCCTAAATCCTTCTTCTGATAAGATTTTTTGCAGAGCATAGGTTACCCACCTACGGCTATATTTCTCAGCCTGCCTCGAAACTAGGTACGGCTGTATGACTGCATTCTCACCTTCAGTTATAAGCACAAGTGCTGTGCTACATTCTGTCACTCAGTATATTAGTTCCCTAGGGCTGCTGTAACAAAGTACCACAAACTGTTTTGCTGAAGGAACAGAGATGTATTCTCTCACAGTAGAAGGAGAGTAAAAGTCCAAGATCAAGGTGTCATCAGAATTGGTTCCTTCTGAGAGTTATATGAGAAAATATCTCTTTTCTCCCTCTCTCCTGGCTTCCTATACTTTGCTGGAAATCTGTGGTGTTCCATGGCCAATCTCTGTCTTCATGTTCACCTGGTATTCTCCCTTTGGTGTGTCTGTGTCCTAATTTCCTCTTTTTATAATCACAACACTTATCATATTAGATTAGATTAGTCATATTAAATCAAGAGTCAGATGTTTTAACCTACTGAGCCACCCAAGCACCCCTGAGTGGTGTTTTGATTATAGGAGCTTGGCTTTTACCCTAACAAATACAGCTGCCCAACTCACTTTATAAGAATCTAAACTTTAGAGGTGCCTGGATGGCTCAGTCAGTTAAGCCTCTGACTTCAGCTCAGGTCATGATCTCATGGTTTGTGGGTTTGAACCCCACATCGGGCTCTGTGCTGACAGTGCAGAGCCTGCTTTGGATCCTATATCTCCCTCTCTCCCTGCCCCTCCCCGACCTTTGTGTGTGTGTGTGTGTGTGTGTGTGTGTGTGTATAAGTTATATATTTATGTATAATATATATTATATATAATATAATAGTATTTAAATATATAATTTATATAAATTCTATATGATTTATATAATTATAATTATAATCATATATAATTTACATAAATTTATGTTTATCTTAGTGATTCAAAAATAAAATGGTTCAAAGTGCCTGGGTGGTTCAGTTGGTTAGGTGTCTGACTTCAGCTCAGGGTAGAATGGTTCAACATAAGAAAATCTATAAAAGTACACTAACAGATTGAAGTAGAAAAACACATTTAATCAACACAGTAGATCAGAAAAATATTTACCAAAATTCAATGTTCATATAACTGGATATGTAAACATGAAATATATAGTTAATAATGTGAAGGAATTATTGTTGATCGTGGTACTGTAGTTTTTTGTGGGTTTTTTGAAGAATTATTATCTTTTAGGGATTCAAACTGACATATTTACAGGTAACATGATGTAACGTCCAGCATTTGTTTCAAATAACATAGAATGGGGACAAGTTAGCAAAGGAACAGATAAAATAAGACTGATCCTGAGCTAACAGCAATTGAGGCTGTGTGATGGGTAGACAAAAGTTTATTACACTTGTCTGTCTACTGTTGTGTGTGTTTTAGTGAAGAGTTAAGAAAATTCAAACTCAGTCATAACTTTAAAAGAAAAGAGACTCAGGGGTGCCTGGGTGGCTCAGTCAATTGAACATATGACTCTTGATTTCGGTTCAGGGCATGATCACAGTCCGTGGGTTCAAGACCTGCATGGAGCTCTGTGCTGACAGCTTGGAGCCTCCTTAGGATTTTCACTCTTCCTCTCTCTGTCCCTCACAGCTTGTGCATTCTTTCTCTCTCTCTCAAAATAAATAAACTTAAAAAAAAAGATTTCTGATTATTAAAAAGAAGAAAGAGAAGAAAAATGACACAGAAATCAATGTCCTTAACCTGACAAAAGTCATCTATCAACCTTAGGGTTCAAATCACTTTTGTAGTAAAACTTAAAAGCATTGCCATTAAAGTCAAGAATGAGATGAATATGCCTGCTTCTCCTCAACACTGTTCTCAAGGTCCTAACCTACACAATAAATAAGGAAATAAAGAACAGGTATAAGAATTGAAGGCTGGGGAGACAAAACTATCCTTAGTTGCAGATAATATGGTACTATATAGAAAATCCAAAAAACCTAATAAAGTCATTTTTTTAATGTTTATTTATTTTTGACAGATAGAGAGAGACAGAGCAAGAGTGGGGGAGGGGCAGAGAGAGGTAGAGGCGCAGAATCCAAAGCAGGCTCCAGGCTCTGAGCTGTCAGCACAGAGCCCGACACAGGGCTTGAACTCAGGGACTTCGAGATCATGACCTGAGCCGAAGTCAGACGCTTAACCGACTGAGCCACCCAGGTAACCCCCTTTTATTTTTAAAGTCATTTTTTTAATGTTTATTTATTTTTGACAGATAGAGAGGAAAAAACCTAATGAATTATTATAACTAATAGTGAAGCTCAACAAGAAAATCTAATAGAAAGAGCATATTATTCACACATACACACAAAAAATAATCCGGTATCTAGGAATAAGTCTAATAAAAGATATGCTTTCTGAAGAAAATTACAAAACAAAACAAAACAAACAAACAAACAAAAACCATTATTAAAGAACCTAGAAAGAGACTTGAGTAAATGAATTTATTTTTACATCATGTTTACAGACAGAAAGTTCAATCTTTTGCTTTTTTTTAATCTTTTAAAATGTTTATTTATTTTTGAGAGAGAGAGCGAAAGAGGGCACATGCTAGTGGCAGAGAGAGGGGGAGACATAGAATCTGCAGCAGGCTCCAGGCTCAGAACTGTCAGCACAGAGCCCAACCCAGGGCTCCAACTCACAAACCAGGAGATCATGACCTGAGCTGAAATCAGACGCTTAACTGACTGAGCCACCCAGGCGCCCCCAGAAAGTTCAATCTTATAAAGGTATCAATTATACCAATATTAATATATTAATCCAATGCAATTCTAACCTAAATCCCAACCAGTTTTTTCTCGTAATTACACAAGCTTATCCTAAAATTCACATAAAGGATCACATGTCAGGAAAGCTAAGACAATGTTGAAGAGCAAAGTAAGAGAACTTGCCCTACAGATACCAAAATCCTTCTAAATCCTTAATAATTAATTCAATAGGATGATTGAAGAGTAATAGACAAACAGACCAATAGAATAGAATAAAGAGCCTCCAAACCTGCATATCTTTGGAAATTTGACATATGACAAAGGAGATATCCCTAAACATAAGGAGGAAAAGAATGGATTATTTGGAAAATGGTACCAGGGCACTTGTTATTCACCTAAAAAAAAAAAATTAGATGTCTACTTCACACCATATAAAAAACATAAATTCCAGATGTTCAAAAGATATAAATATAAAAAAGAAAGAAATTTAAAACTTCTGGAAGAGGGGCACCTGGGTGGCTCAGTTGGTTGAGCGTCTGACTTCAGCTCAGGTCATGATCTCACATCTTGTGAGTTGGAGACCTGCATCAGGCTCTGTACTAACAGCTCAGAGCCTGAAGCCTGCTTCCAATTCTGTGTCTCCCTCTCTGTCCCTCCCCCGCTCATGCTCTGTCTCTTCTGTCTCAAAAAGAAATAAATATTAAAAAAATTTTTTTTAACTTCTGGAAGAAAATATAAGAGGAAAAAAAGAGAAAATATTAGAGGATACCTTTATGACCTCAATTTGAAAAAGAGGACTTAATTAAAATACAAAGCTTAATGCGTAAAGGAAAAGATTGATAATTTGACTACAATAAAATGTAAAACTGCAGTTTAAATGTAAAACAAGACAAAGCCCAGAAGATAGGTACAGCACATACCATGACAAAGAAATTAACGTCCACATTTTATAAAGACCTCTTAAAGATCTATTTAAGAGAAGTTCCAGTTTCAGTAAATGGAATAAGCATGCCCCGTCTTGTCTCCCCCATTGAATGCAACTATGAATCCTTGCACAGACTCTGTGGGGTAACTAGCAATCTGAGGACACTGAAAAGTAAATAGTATTAAGTCAACTGGAGGACACCAGAGCTCAAAGATCTATCTAACCAGTGGTGAGGTTACCATTTTTTTCCCGTCAGTATCACTTGACCAGAAGGAAACCTGAAACTCAGAAGTACATACCAGATGAGGTCAGAAAGAGCTGCAAGAGAAACCTTCTTTTCCCGGTCTGAAGAAGGGGAAAAGGCACCACTAAGGGTCACAAGGACTTCCCTATTTTTTTTTCTCTTTTTTTGCACCCTCCACTCCAGCCTCTAGGCAATAACAAAGTGGAGGCATGACATTGGCAGGTGCCAAAACTCAGAGGAACATGAAGGGGCTGTGTTCCTCCAGAATGTGGGGCAAATTCCCATTGTGTGATACTCTCTGATTTGAATGACTACAGATTTATTATCAGAAACCATGGAGGCCAGGAGAAAGAAGGAAAACACCTGTACCAAGAATTCTACATCTAATTCAGTGCAATCCCTATCAAAACACCAGCTATGTCTTTGGCAGAAATGGACAAACTGATCCCAAAATTCATATAGAATTGCAAGGAGCCCTAATCACCTAATTTTGAAAAAGAGGAACAAAGCTGAAGGACTCATACATCCTGATTTCAAAACTTACTACAAAGCTACAGTAATCAAAATTGTGGTCCTGGCGTAAATATAAACATATCAATCAAAAGAATAGGACTGAAAGTCCAGAAGTAAATCCATATATGTACAGTCAACTCACTTTTGACAAGAGTGTCAAGACCATTAAATGGGAGAATACTCTTCAACAAATGGTATGGGAACAACTACATAACCAGATGCTAAAGAATGAAATGGGGCCTTTACATCATACATACACAAAAATCAACTCAAAATGGATCAAAGATCTAAATATAAGACCTAAAACAGTAAATCTATTAAAATAAAACATAAGTATAAATCTCTATGATCTTAGATTTGATAATGGAGTCTTATAAATGACACAAAAAGCACAAATAACAAAATAAAAAATACATAAATTAGATTTTATCAACATTTACAACTTTTGTACATTAAAAGACACTATCAAGGGGTACCTGGGTAGCTCAGTCAGTAAAGCATATGACTCTTGATCTCAAGGTTGTGAGTTCAAGCCCATGTAAGGCACAGAGCCTACTTTAAATAAATAAATAAATAAATAAATAAATAAATAAATAAATATTTTTTTAATTTTAATGTTTATTCATTTTTGAAAGACAGAGACAGACAGAGCACAAACAGGGGTGGGGCGGAGAGAGAGGGGGACACAGAATCTCAAGCAGGCTCCAGGCTCTGAGCTGTCAGCACAGAGCCCAACGCGGGGCTCAAACTCACAAACCACGAGATCATGACCTGAGCCAGAGCCAGTTGCTCAACCGACTGAGCCACGCAGGCGCTCCGATATTTTTTTTAAATATTAAGAAATATTAAGAAAATGAAAAAACAACCTACAGAATAGGAGAAAAGATTTATATACCGTATATCTAGTATGTAAGATATAGAAAGAACTCTTTTTTTAATTTTTTTAATGTTTATTTTTGAGAGAAAGAGAGAGACTGAGTGTGAGCAGAAGAGGGGCAGAGAGAGAGGAAGACGCAGAATCCAAAGCAGGCTCCAGGCTCTGATCTGTCAGCACAGAACCCAAAGCAGGGCTGAAACTCATGGAACTGTGAGACCATGACCTGAGCCAGTCAGACACTTAACTGATTGAGCCACCCAGACGTGCCTAGAAAGAACTCTTACAACAGAACAACAAAAAGACAAAAACCCAATTCAAAATGGGTGAAAGATTTGAATAGATATTTCTCCAAAGAAGATGTGCACATGGCCATGATGTACATAAGCACATGAAAAGATGCTCAATATCATTAATTATTAGGAAAATACAAATAAAAAAAACAGTGAGATTCTGCTTCACACCCATTATGATGGCTAAAATAAACAGAAAACAACAAGTGTTGGTAAGGATGTGGAAAAAATTGGAACCCTCCTATATTGCTGGTGGAAATGTAAAATGGTATGGACACTAGAAAACAGTTTGGCAGTTCACAAAAAGTTAAACATAGAATTATATATGACCTAGCAATTCCATTCCTGGTTATACATCTAAGAGAATTGAAAACAGGTGTTCAAACAAAAAGTTATACATGAATGTTCATAGCAGCATTATTCATGACATTCCAAAAGTGAAAACAACCCAAATGTCCATTAACTGATGGATGGATAAACAAAATGTGATATATCCATACAATATAACATTATTCAATCATAGAAAAGAATGAAATACTTATACATGGTACAATGTGGATGAACTTTCAAAACAGGAGGCTAAGTGAAAGAAGCCAAACACTGAAGGTGACATATTGTATGATTCCATTTATTTTTTTTTTTAATGTTTTTTAATTTATTTTTGAGAGAGAAAGAGAGACAGAGCATGAGCTGGGGAGGGGCAAAGAAAGAGGGAGACACAGAATCCAAAGCAGGCTCCAGGCTCTAAGCTCTCAGCACAGAGCCTGATGCGGGGCTAGAACTCACGAACCATGAGATCATGACCTGAGTTGAAGTTGGACACCCAATGGACTGAGCCTCCCAGGCACCGCTGTATGAGTCCCTTTATATGAAATGTCCAGAATAGGTAAATTCACAGAGCTGGAAAGCAGACTGGTGGTTGCCAGGAGAAATGAAATAACTGCTTAATGAATATAAAGTTTCTTTTGAGGGTGATGCACTCTGCTGTTAGACAGCAGTGATGGTTGCACATGACGTATGTACTAACAGCCACCTAATTGTACACTTTAAAATGATTAAAATGGAGAATTAGATATTATGTAAATTTTACCTTAATTAAAAAAAATTCTATATCAAGTGAATATATTCTTTATAAATGAGTGAAGTAAAGACATCCTCAAGTAAAAGAAAACTAAGAGAGCTTGTCCTCATCAGACTTGTTCTACAGTAAATGCTAAAGAAAGTTCTTCAGATGGAAGACAACTGATACCTAAAAGAAACGTAGGACACCAGGAATAAAGAAAGAGAATCAAAAATGATAAAAATACTGTTAAATATAATAGACTATTCTCCTAAATTCTTTAAAATATGTACAACAGGGGCGCCTGGGTGGCGCAGTCGGTTAAGCGCCCGACTTCAGCCAGGTCACGATCTCACGGTCCGTGAGTTCGAGCCCCGCGTCGGGCTCTGGGCTGATGGCTCGGAGCCTGGAGCCTGTTTCCGATTCTGTGTCTCCCTCTCTCTCTGTCCCTCCCCCGTTCATGCTCTGTCTCTCTCTGTCCCAAAAATAAAATAAACGTTGAAAAAAAAAAATAAAATAAAATAAAATATGTACAACAGTTAAAAGTGAAATGACAACATGGTTCAGTAAATTTTTGGTATATATACATGTAATACATATAACAACTACAAGATGAAGGCTGTGAGGTAAAGGGACCAATATAGTGGTAAGTTTTCTACATTCTACATGAAGTAGTAAAATATTAATTCTTAGTAGACTGTGAAATATTAAGTATTTATATTATAATCCCTGGGGCAACCACTGCATTTTTTAAAAGCTATGCGGAGATACAGTTTAAAACTCAACAGATAAATTAAAATGGGGGACAAAGTTAAAACTATAGGCCTAATTTTAAATTTATCAAGATTTATACGAAATGAAAGTTGTCTAAAACACAGGGATTGTCTTATTAGATTTAAAAACAAACAGACAACAAAACCCAACTATTTACTATCTATAATTTTATGATACAGGTAGATTAAAAGTAAAAGAATGGATGGGGTGCCTGGGTGGCTCAGTCAATTGAGCATCTGACTTCGGCTCAGGTCATGATCTTGTGGTTTGTGAGTTGGAGCCTCGCGTGGGGCTCTGTGTTGACAGCTCAGAGCCTGGAGCCTGCTTCAGATTCTGTGTCTCCCTCTCTCTCTACCCCTCGCCCTCTCATGTTCTGTCTGTCTGTCTGTCTCTCTCTCTCTCAAAAACAAACATTAAAAAAAATTTTTTTAAGTAAAAGAATGGAAAAAGATATACCATGCAGACTAATCAAAAGAAAACTAGAGGGGCACCCGGGTGGCTCAGTCGATTAAGTGTCCACTTCGGCTCAGACCCCAATCTCACTGTTCCTGAGTTCGAGCTCCACATCGGGCTCTGTGCTGACAGCTTAGAGCCTGGAGTCTGCTTCAGATTCTGTGTTTCCCTCGCTATCTGCCCCTCCCCCACTCTCACTCTGTCTCTCTATCTCAAAAATAAATAAACGTTAAAAGAATTTTTTTAATAAATAAAAAATTAATAAAAAAAAGAAAGAGTGGCTATATTAATGTTAGAGAAAAGAGACTGCATGGCAAGGATAATTTCCCGGAACAGAGACAGCAATACCTAATAACAAAAGTCAATTCACCAAGAAGACAACTTTAAATGTGCATGCCCCTAACAAAAGAGCTTAAAAATCCATGCAGCAACACTGACAGAATTGAAAGAATTAGATAAATCCATAATTATAGTTGGAGACTTCAACACTCCTCTCTCAGTAATTGATAGAATAAGCCAACAGAAAATCAGTAAATATATAGAAGAACTGAACTATTCCATCTACCAACTGGATCCAAATATTTATAGAACACTCCACACAACAGGAACAGAATATACATTCTTCTCAAATGCACACAGAACATTCACTATGATAGATTTTATCCAGAGTCATAAAACAAACCTAAATAAATTTAATAGACTTGAAATCATACAAAGCATGTTCTCTGACCATAATGTAATTAAACTAGCAATCAATAACAGAAAGATAACTGGAAAACCTCCAAATACTTGGAAATTAAACAACATAATAATGCATGGGTCAAAGAGGAAGTCTCAATGGAAATTAGAAAATACTTGGACCTGAATAGGAACACAACATATCAGCATTTGTGGGATGCAGCTAAAGCAGTGCTTAGAGGGAAATGTATACTATTAAATGCTTACATTTGAAACAAAGAAAGACTTCAATCCAATATTCTAAGCTCCTACCATAAGAAACTAGAAAAAGAAAAGTGAACTCAAAACTTTCAGAAGGAAGGAAAGCATAAAGACTCAATAAAAGTAAAAACAAAAATAGAGAACATCAACGACGACGCGAAAAGCTGAGTCTTTAAAAATTTCAATAAAATTGATAAATCTCTAGCTAGGCTAACAAAAAAAACAGGGGAGAGTGGTGGGAGAGAGGACACCAATCACCAATATCTGGAATGAAAGAGAGGCTCTCACTACAGACCCCACAGACATTAAAAGAATAATAAGAGAATACTATGAACAACTCTACACAAATGAATTTGACAACTTAGATAAAATGGACCAATTCCTTGAAAGCCACAAATTACCAAAACTTACCTAAGAAAAGATAGATAACCCAAATAGTCCTATACCTAGTAAAGAAATTAAGTCATCCTTTAAAGTATTCTGATAGTTTCTTGGGGTAATAAAACTGCTCTGTTTCCCTATTGCTCTAATGGTTACAATCTATATATGTATTACAATTCAGAATTGCAAACCCCCCTCCTCAAAAAAGTCAATTTTACTCTGTTAATTTTTAAAATAAAAAAAATAATAAATTCAGAAAAAGCCAAATGAATAAATATCAAAGTGAACAAAAATATACAGGAAATTCACAGAAGAAACAAACAAAAACTATAAAAATGTTCACCTTCCCTGGTAATCAGAGAATGAAATTAAAATAACAATAAAAAGTCATTTGCTTGATCATAAAGTCATTTTTGATCATAGCAAGTATTGGGCCAATGCAATAGGACCCACACTTACTGATAGGAATACAGCTGGCCAATTTCATTGGAGTGGAATTTCACAAGATGAAGCTAAAAACGGACCACTCTTCCCCCCAACAATGCGTCTTCTAAAATTTTCATAGGAGCACAAAAAAAGGATGTTCCCAGGAAAGTTCATTACAGCATTGTCTGTAACAGTAAAACATTTTTAAAAGCTAGAGAATTAATACATGATGTATTATTCATACAGTGGAATACTATACAATACTTTAAGTGATATTTCATGATATGCTGTTTTAAATAAATGAGCTTAGAACTATAAGAAACTGACAGAGATAAAATCTCAAAGATAGAATACAGAATGCATGGGCACCTGGCTGCCTCACTTGGTAGAGCCTGTGACTCTTGATCTCAGCATTGTGGGTTCAAGCCCCACATTAGGTGTAGAGATTACTTAAAAATAAAATCTTAAAAAAAAAAAAGGAATGTGGAATGCAATAGCCAGTTGTAAAATGACACTGTTTATATCAGGTTTGAAAACATGCAAAACAAAGTTATATGTTGTTAATATATTTGTACACATGCTTTAATAGCATTAAAAAAAACATGCCTGTGAGGCGGTGCCTGGGTGGCTCAATCCATTAAGACTCTTGACTTCTGCTCAGGTCGTGATCTCATGGGTTCATGGGTTCAAGCCCCACATTGGGCTCCACACTGATGATGTGAAGCCTGCTTGGGATTCTCTCTCTTATCTCTGCCTCTTTCTCTCTCTCTCAAAATAAGTAAATAAACTTTAAAAAAATGCATGGTAAACAGAATCACAAATTCAGGATAGATGCTACCTCAGTGGAAGGAGAGGAATGTGTTCAGTGTAGAATACCCAAAGGGACTTCAACTGTATCTGAAATTTCTTTTCTCTTTTCTTTTCCTTTCTTTTCTTTTCTTTTCCTTTCTTTTCTTTCTTTTCCTTTCTTTTCTTTTCTTTTAAAGAAAAACTAAGCAAGCAAGGCAACATATTAGAATTCAATGGATACAGATCGTGGATTCATGGGAATTTATTATGTTATTCTCTATTTTTCTAGATATCTGAAGTATTCCATAACTAAAATAATAATTACCACTGCACACAGTAATTCATCCTAGTGGTTAGGGCCCTTGCCAGGAGCAACGGCTGGGCTCTGATCTCAGTTCAGCTGCTCTCTAGCTATGGGACTTGGAGAAACCACTTAACTTCTCTGAACTTCAGTCTCCTTCAATGTAAAGTAAGGATAGTAATAGGACTTTCCTTATGGTATTTGCGGGGGGGGGGGGGGTACATGAGTTAAAATTTAGATGTTTAGCATAGTGTTGGGCACATAGCAAATATAACGTGTGTTAGATTTTTTATTTTTATTATGCTTCAACCTTCGCAACTCAACTGTCAGCTCTATGAAATCTTCCCCAACAGTGCCCCTGTGTCTAATCCATCTGTTAGCCCTTGCCGAGAAGAAGCAGGAACTCTACCTTGACTTTTCACCTTGCTTAGCTGTGTAGCTTAACTATTTGTCTGTCTTCCTGACTGTACTATTTGTTTAATTATCTTTGTATCCCAAGTGTCTGGCAATAGTAGAACTATAGGATGGACTTACGAATGACTTATAAGTAGGACTTATGGATGACTAGAAGAACAAACAAATAAACAAGTGAATGTCCCTCTTGTACCTAATAAACCCACTAGTGTTTTCTCCCCGTCTTCCCTCCCCTTCTCAAGGACGTTGGACTTTCATAGACTGGCTTAAATCCCTCAAATCACAGAAGAAATACTTAATGAAAAGTCATTACTCTGAACAAACATTCTTCGCAGGTCAGGTCTTAAAAGAAGCTCTTGTGTAGAAGACGAGCTTAAAACAAAGGGAAAAGTCTCCTGCAACCTGCCCTACTATACTCAGCACACACACACATACGCACAACATCAATCTCTGCTCAGAGAAGGACCATCTCAACAAGTGACAAATACGGGAAGGTAATGTGGGCACAGAGCTCTCAGAAAAAAAGAGTTGTGAATGTTCTCTTGAAAAGTTGTGTGTGAGTCACAATTTTTAAAGCACAAATCGTATTCTTGGTGAATAAAAGAATGTTTTTAATTTACTGGGGAAGCTGGCTAGTTAAATCTTATTGTGAATTCTTTATTAAAGACTGAAGTCAGGAATTCTTTTGTTAAGTAAATATTCAGGCCCTTCCTTGCCAAAGAGCTTTTGAAACTTTGCTGTAATTATGCTGATGTTTTCTGTGTTTATATGTTAAATGCCTAGAGCTTAATTGTTAATGGGTAAATAAGAGAAGCCGCAGGGCCTTTGCCAAAAGAGGCCCAAGAGCTGGGGCTGGGAGAACAATGACTCCACAGGACTCCCCTGGAGTGGGTTGAAGGCAGTTAGGGAAAGAGCCTTCACTTCTCTCTTCTCCGTAGATGTATCTCCTGGTGGAGCCCTGGGAAGAGACAGCTCCTCAGATCGTGAACCTGGGCCTGAACAAAAGTGCCAAGCAAGAGTTCTGGCCTGTGTTCCATTTCTCCTCACTGCCAACAAGTCAAGAATTGCCACTGCCCTCAAGAAAAGCAGCTGGAGAGGGGCGCCTGGGTGGCTCAGTCTGTTGAGCGGCCGACTTAGGCTCAGGTCATGATTTCATGGTCCGTGGGTTCGAGCCCCACGTCGGGCTCTGTGCTGACAGCTCAGAGCCTGGGGCCTGTTTCGGATTCTGTGTCTCCCTCTCTCTGACTCTCCCCCGTTCACGCTCTGTCTCTCTCTGTCTCAAAAATAAATAAACGTTAAAAAAAAAAAAAAAAAGAAAAGAAAAAAGAAAACCAGCTGGAGAATTATGACCCTGTCGTAGTAACTGTCAACCCGATAGAGGGCCAAGAGCAAGGGTCTTGGCTACTTTCCCAAGGCAGGTTACTGGGTTGCAGTCCTATGCCCACCACACACAAGCTGTGTCAGCTCTATCTTGGGGTCCTCGTCAGCAAAATGGGAATAAGGGTACCGACCTCATAAGGGTATTATCACAATCAAATAAGCTAATATTGTAGAAAAATGCTTAGGACTGCGCTTGGCACATAGTAAGTGCTACGTAAGTTAAATATTTAACTGAGAGTTCAGTAAACATCGTGTTAGGTTTCCATATATCAAATTTCTATGGAACAGAGGTGCAAATAACATGGTACACTGTGAATTGTTTGCCGGGTTACAGTAAATTGTAACCTTACAGTAAATTGTAATCCTTCACATCAAAATATTTATTTACTTATTTAATTTATTATTTATTTATAAGAGACAGTGCAAGTAGGGGAGAGGGGCAGAGGGAGAGGAAGAGAAAGAATCTTTTTTTTTTATTTTTTAATGTTTATTTATTTTTAAGAGAGAGACAGAGATAGTGCAAGCAGAGGAGGGACAGAGAGAGAGAGGGAGACACAGAACCTGAAGTGAGTTCCAGGCTCTGAGCTGTCAGCACAGAGCCCGATGTGGGGCTCGAACCCACAAGTTGTGAGAATGTGAGCTGAAGTTGGACGCTTAACTGACTGAGCCACCCAGGCACCCCAAAGAGAGAGAATCTTAGGCAGGCTCTGTGCCCAGTACGGCACGGAGCTCAATCTCAAGACTGACTGCAAGATCACAACCTGAGCTGAAATCAAGAATGGGGTGCTTAACCGACTGAGCCAGCCGGTGCCCCTCAGTGCATATTTAAATATAAGGTAGTCTTTCTAGTCTCTGCAATACATCCTCCAGATTATACCCAGAGGATGAAGAATTCGTGAGGAAACTTCGAGATACTTCTGTTGAAAACGCAACATGGCATGTTCAGATCAACTCTCTTCATCTTAGAGCTTCTCCCCTTTAGGGTTTGGGGTCTTGGCAGAAGCAGGCTGTGACTTGCTGAGCCTGCCAGAGTATCTCCAACATAATCTTAGCTCTTCTAGGCAAAATAATTTTAAATCCAAAGTCAGCAAATCATTTGCAAGCAAGAGTTAGCAGGAAATCTCCCTGTGTTGGCTCGGGCCTTTTCCAGTATTAAAGTGGGGAGGGGAACAGAGGATATTCAGCAGGTATGGGTTTGAGGTAGACCGTGTCCGCTAAGGCATGGTACTTCCTCCAGGTTCTAGTCCTTCAGATGGATAGAATGTGGTCAGAGATAAGGTTCTCACACAGACACAGGGGGAAATGTTCTCAAGGCTTGCCAGATCCTTAAAATTTCAGAGTTGAAAGGGGGCATTTCAACCCTTGGCTATAAGAAGCTAGCCAAGAGCCAAGAATCTCTATGCTTCTAGGCACACGAGGCTCCTTGGTTCTCAACATCACTGAACAACACGTACTTAGATGTGAACTCTCTCGGAGCACAGCCGTGGAGGTGCGATCCACGAGGAAGGCCCCAATCATCTCTTCTCCTAAAGAGAGGAATGTGTCAAAACACAGTCATGTCCAGAATCTCACTGAATCCCCAGAAGCACATCTTTGGAGCAGAAAGAGAAGTGTTAGTAGGGCACTTTAGCAGCCAAGGAAGCAGATGCTCACAGTGGCAAGTGACATGCCCAGGATCACGTAGATGTTAAAGGCTTGAACAAGGGCCTGGGCATACCGATCCTGGCCTGTACTATTCACCAGACTCTGCTATACTCCCTCTCTTTTTTGAAGGACCCCCCCACACACTGCCCAGGAAAAGAGCACTCTACTCCTGCAAGCACCAAGTCTTGTTCCCCTGTGCTCCTGTTAGAACCATGGCCAGCAGCCAGCAGGTGAAGGCAGGTCAGTGACCACTACACACAGACCTTGGTGCTCAGTGAGCCCCTCCTTCCTCTGCGGTCTCCCCCCCCCACCCCTGGCTCATTCCCACTCTGGGGGTAGACATCTGGAAAGAGCTCAGGCCTGCAGCCCATTATCTGCTTTTGGATGTGCAGCACCTTCTTTTTTCTACAACTTCAGAAACAGCTATTCTTGCTCAACTAGAGATGGGTTCTCCAGAGGTCCCAACACTTCCATCTGCCTGGACTGCTGGGAAGAGAAAGCATGCTCTCAGAGATGGTGAAGACCACATTCCAGAAGGTGCTGGCACATTCTATCACGTAACCAACCATTGGTTCCCCTCATGTGGGGAAGGGGGCTGGCTCAAATGGCACAGATATTGGAGATCCTCCAGCTAAGACCCTCTGAGGAAGCTAGGAGGAGACACCCAGGTCAGGAAGGGGGTGAGACCCCACGGGGAAAGGACTCTTCACAGCTGAAGAGTTATAACAAAGAGCCCCAGACTTGGAAAAGACCTTTGAAGTTTGCAGGGTACAGTCCAGGGATCTGGCTAGGGAGCATTGGAGCAAGAAACCAAAAGCAGCCAAGCAGGAGGCAGAAGGGAAGGAAAGGGTTGAACAGTGAACAGAAAGACAAAGAACAGGCAGTTCCAAGGAGCCAAGAACGCAAATCATTTGCAGACGCTGGTGTGATAGTCAACCAAGGCTCCTGTGGGAGTGACTGTCACTGTGGATCAGACACATTTACACGTCACAGTGAGTGTGAGCCTGTGTGTGTAAACGTCCCTGATGAATCAGCCCGTGTGTGTAATACTCTGTCAGTTCGTGAGTCATGGAGTGTGTGTCAGAGCTGGTGTGTGTGTGTGTGTGTGTGTGTGTGTGTGTGTGTTCTAGTGCACAAGCCCGCCCGTGAGAGCTGCCCATGCCCAGAGTGACGCTGGAATGTGAATGAAAGCCAGACAGCACAGCGGAGAGCAGAGCACTCCCAGGGTGAAGCTGTGTTTAAAGGGCACCATGCTTCATTCACACCGTACATCACACACCACATTTCTGAACCCGTTCCAGAGAAAGCCATCTGTCCCCTCTTCCTGCTGAAACCCCCCTATGGAGCAACAGTGTTAAATTCTTCAGGCTTGTAGGGTTGTTTCCAGAGTCAGAGATGGCCCATTCTCAGAATCCTACATTTCAACCCCTTCGTTTTACCGAGAGGGGAACTGTGGCAGAGAAAGCCAACGCCCAGGTCCCAGAATCACACAGCCAGCTTGTAGCGAAGCCAGGTGCAGACTCAAGTGTCCTCACCACCACCAACAACAGCCCTCACTGCCTAGGCCTCCATCCCCCTGCACACAGTGCATTCTTTTTCCATTTTCCTCAGGGATGTGATGGGTTGACTCCTTTTTACGAAAATGCACCTAGGCCCTCGCACGGGAAGAAACACCGATGTCCATCCTAAAGGCTGACTGACATCCATGACTAACCACGAAGGCAAAGCCGTGGCATCTCCAGCTAAATGGCCATAGACTGAGAGTTATTTTACCTCTTCTGGAACCAGACTCTCACCCCACCAAGTCTGGAGCAGCCCCAGGGAACTCCCATTTTTAGGTCTCTGTGTCTATCACTGGCCAGGCCCTTGGCACTTGACACTTCGTGATTCAGAAGTTGCTTATGAAACATCTACGAATGTGTCCCTTAGGACTCTGATTCTTTCTCCTTTCACATTCCTGATGGTCCTTTCACTGCTTAATTTCACAAAATTGAAAAAAATAAATACAAGAGGGGATTTGTTTTAGCAGTTCTGAGGAAGGGTTTAATAGGTAAAGAGCCTGAACCTATTACAGTGAGGTTTGGGATTATCTATGAGTTTCAATTATCCATTCCATTCATTCTTCCCAGATGGCTCAGAGTTGACCTGAACTTCAAAGGGATCGCTTCAGCCACTGGATTTATTGGTCTTATTTCATATTAATTAGGTACTTACTATATACACAGCACTGCTAAGGCCATTCAGTAGACACAGACCCCACCCTGCACCCCTAGAGAGCAGAGATTGATTACCTCATTTATCTGGACTTCAAAGCCCTTTAATTCCAATAGCATCTTATCACTGACTGTGGAGGTGGCCAGGATGCTGAGGGCACAACAGGGCAAGGAAAAGGAAAGAAACAGAGAAATCAGTTCTCCAAGTCACGTCTGGAGGAAGGCTGGTCTTACATCTGAGTCCAAGTTCTGCATCCACAGAATGGTGTTTTTCAAATAGTGCTCTGCAAAACACATGCCTTGGGAAAGGGAGTGAGGATATTGTCTTGTGTGGTGGACAGACGGACAGGATGAGTAAATGTTGTTATAGTAAGTCTCCCTCACATGTAGCACATGGGCCGAAAGTTAATGGCCAAATAGTTCCTTGAACATAAATAAATATATTCACAGAGCATTATATGTAATAGCAAAAACGCTTCAAATAACTGAAAAATCTATTAAAAGGATAAATAAATTGTGGTACATCCATACAATAGAAAACAATGCAAACAAGAAGAACAATGAGTTATATGTACATACACTGACTTGAAAAGAGATCTGTGATTATTAAGTTAAAAAAAAAAGCAAGTTATGGGGCACCTGGATGGTTCAGTCGGTTGTGCACTGGACTCTTGGTTTTGGCTCATGTCATGATCTCACGGGTCCATGAGTTTGAGCCCCGCATCCCACGTTGGATTTTGCACTGAGTGTGGGGCCTGCTTAATCTCTCCCTCTGCCCCTACCCTCCCCTCAAAATAAATAAACTGGAAAAAAAATCAAGTTATAGAATACGATCTTATTTTGCATTTAAAAATTAAAAGGGGTAGCCTATAAGTAGGCATATATATATATATATAATGTGGGGCAAATGTGTATATGTAGAAAACTGTGTATGGAGAATATATGGCAGGATACACAAGAACTGCTTACGTTGTTTACCATTCAGAAAATGGGGATTAAGAAAATTACTTTTTGGGGCACTGGGGGGCTCAGTCGGTTAAGTGTCCAACTTCCGCCCTACGTCATGATCTCATGGTTCATGAATTCGAGCCCTGTGTCGGGCTCTGTGCTGACAGCTCAGAGCCTGGATCCTGCTTCAGATTCTATGTCTTCCTCTCTCTCTGTCTCCCATTTGTGCCCTGTCTCTCTCTCTCTCAAAAATAAAGAAACATTTAAAAAATTATTTAAAAAATTACTTTTTTATATACTCTATTGTTTGACTTATAAGTATGAATTATTTTATAACTTGAATAAAGAAAAAGCAAATGTATGAAAATAAAGAGAATAAAAACAGGCTTGTAGACGCTTACTGGCCACACTCCACACAGAAGCATCCCCCCTCGTGAAATGCCTCACCTAGTATGACATTTGGAGAGCTGGCAGCCATCACTTGAGAAAACATGGCACATTTGGCCTCTGCTGCAGCGTCACGGAACAAAACAAAGACTTCAGCTGTCAGCTCAAAAGAAAAATACTGATTTACATAAACATATGTGACATAGATTTAGTCAATGACTTTGAGAGATCTCACTCTAAACAGATAAAATTAATTAAAGCTAGTGCAACTTTCTGGCAACTGTGCTCCAACTCCCCATTATTTATCCAGGGCACTGAAAATTGGAATACATCACGGATTCTTAAATCACATCCTGAGTCTGGAGGAGGGATGGGAAAGGGAAAGAGGCTTTGCCGTAAGTGCCAGGCACTGAGCTGGGCACTGTGCCTACATCATCCCATTTGATCCTTATGATAATCCAGCAAGGTAGGAGAAAAGGGATCAAGCATGTGCACACATGGGCATGTGTGCGCGCGTGCACACGCACACAAACACACACACACACACGCACACACACTGGAAACTATGGAACAAGGCAAAAGGAGAAGACTAACAGAAGGAAAGCCTCAGCCTCAGGAAAGCAACACCCCTATGGCCTTACAGTGGCCAGGCAGACTCCTCATCAGTTCAGGAGAGTAGTGTTTTGGGGATCCCTTGGACACTCTGGCCAGGAGACACTGCTTGGGTCCACTTCATCCCCTGGAGGGTCTGAAGCTCTGGGGGAGGAGGTCTAAGCATAAAAGGAAACTCACATTACTTACTTTCATTACAAGTGACTGAAACCTAACATAAACCAGCTTAGGTAAAACACTGACTGATTTGGCTCTCACAACTAAAAATATCTGTGAGTAGATGGCTCTCTGGGATCAGGAGTCAACCAATGTCAATCAGCACTCATTCTATCTGTGTGTCTCAGCTCTTTTCCTGTTTTCCGTGCTAGCTTCATTTTTCAGGCGACCTTTTTTGACATGGCAGCAAAGATGGTCCCAGAAATTCCATGTTACTTAGTTCTTTGCAACGACCTATTCCAATGAAAAGAAAGCACTTGTTTCCCAATAGTTTCAGCCAAAGTGCCAGGGATGGCCCAGTTGGGGTCACAAGCCCATTACTTAATAACTACCGTGATGACCTGTTTGGGCAGCCCCAGGTCACATGGGCTAGAAATAGGGGACTAGTCTTCCCCTCCAAAATTGTGGGGATAGCACCAAAGGAAGAAGGGAGGGACACTGGGCCAGCAGACCACAGATGTTTAACACAGCGTCACACAGAAACCAACCAGCAAGTTGTAAACTAGGAAACTGGTAGGTGTTGGTTACTTATAACTGTCATCTCTTGGGAACCAGAAGGTCCTTAGAAATTGGTCAACACAATGATAGAAATTCTTCAGACTATAAGGACCCTCTTCTCCTGTTGCCAAGGTTAAAATTTTGGGGAGATGCCCAAGAAATCCCTGAGAATTCTTGCCAGTGACCCTGGAGCCATCAGTTCCTGATGCTCTGCATACGCTGTGGGGAATTCCAGTGCCTAAAGAGCTGTGATGACAGAAGGTCCTTGATGACAAAGAGGCTGGAAATGTTCTGGGAAGAGCTCTGGAGTAGGTACCTGCATTCCAGTTCAAGCTCTGCTTCTAACAAGCCATGTGACCTGGAACAAATACCCTAAGTTCTCTGAGTTCATAGTTCTCATATGGAAAATAAAGGGGCCAGGACAAAGCAAAATGACATCTAAAGTTATCTCCAGCTTTAAATTTTTGATTCTAGCTCAGGAAAAGTTGCAAGTTTACAACTTGGAAAAAGTTTATGGGTGTCTCTGCAAATAAATAAGTGAGATAATAGTAGGCTGAAGAACCATACCACACCCATTGGTCAAATCTGGGACAATTTGAACAACAAACTAAATGATGATAGTAATGGAAAATAACCCATAACTAAAATTAGATTCAGTGAATTCATATTAATATACATCTAACCATCCATCCACAAGAAGGAAAAGGAAAAGTTCTTCTTTATAGTAAAATGTCAATTAGAAGGAATAATGAAGTTGGAAAACCATCAATGAATGCTAAAACCAATGGGTGAAAGTTTGATGAGACACAGGATATTTCCAAATCTCAAGACATCTCCCCATAGATTACTTATTGATTACAAAAGGGAAAAACAGCAACTTTATAGTGATGAAACTTGGAAGCCGCCGCCATCCCCAGTGATCAAGGGTGACATCACCTGTACTGGAAGAAACCACCCTCACGTGTTACTGATATAATGCACAGAGATGGCCACAGCATCCCCTCTGTGTCTTTCTGCCCAAAATACATAACCTGAATCTAATCAGGGAAAAACATCAGAAAAACCAATTTGAAGGAAATTTTGCACCACGATTGACCTGTACTACTTTAAAATGTCAAGGTCTAATTTAAACTCCTTTAAAAAAAAAGGTGAAGGTCATGAAATACAAACAAAGAAAAGTTAAGGAAGTGCCCAGTGTAAAAGAGACTAAAGAGATGTCAATGAAATGCAGTAAAAGGTGTGATCCTGGATCAGATTCTAAACCATGAAAGAGATAGTTACAAAGGACTTTATTGAGATAATTGATGAAATTGAACATGGACGATGACGCCTGCATACCCAGCAACCTGACTGGAGCCTAAGGTGTGTGTAATCCAGTGAAGGAGACCTCCAAGTGCCAGCTAAGGGGTTCACTCCCCAGTCCAGGGCAGCGGCCCTAGCTTCCAAAGCTCCTGACCCCAACATTCTGTCCTGCTTTCCCTCTCGAAGCTCTCCGATTGGTTCACTGGAACAGTCCGCTGCAGGCAGCGGCCAACCTCTGGTAGGTTCCCCAGAGCTCCAGCAGTCCTGCACTGTCACCTCTCGCGTTTACTGTAGTTCCATATCTTCCACTGGTTTTACTCAGGGAGTCCTCCCTGGACAAGGAGGCCGTCACCTGACTTCCTCCGAAGCTGGGGAGGTCCTGACTCTTAGTGAGTTCCCCCGTCCAGCGCCCCCATCAGGCTCAGTGACCCTCCAGTAGGGCTTGCTCTCCTGAGTCAACACACCATCCCCAGAGGGGGCTCTCTGCCTTCAGCGCGGTTCGTGATTAGAGAGAACGGGTACCAGCCCTTCAGCCACCAGCCAGAGGAAGGAGCCCTAGGCCACAGGTGGGGGTTCTAGCTCTGATCCTAATCCTGACCTGTGACTGAGAAGCGCTTGTGCTGGAAGTCTCGCACACATTTTCTTTGATTCTAACTATGACCATGTTACAATGGAGGAAGTCAAGGCTCAGAGATTGAAAGGTTTCTCCCTACTTTATATTATGTTTAAAAGTAAAATCCAGGGGCGCCTGGGTGGCTCAGTCGGTTGAGTGTCCGACTTGGGCTCAGGTCATGATCTCACGGTTCCCGAGTTCAGGCCCCGCATCCAGCTCTGTGCTGACAGCTCAGAGCCTGGAGCCTGCTTCGGATTCTGTGTCTCCCTCTCTCTCTGCCCCTCCCCACCACACACTCTGTCTGTCTCTGCCTCTGAAAAATAAAACAAATAAAAAAAATTGTTTTTTAAAAAAAGTAAAATCCAAGTGGATTAGCAATTTAAATTTATTTTTAAAAGAAGAAATGTTGGCTATTCGTATAACCTCAGGGCTTTGGAGACCTGCCCTGGCCAGCCTCTGTACTAGAAGACATACAGAAAAGGCAGATTTGATTCTATTAAAATTTAAAATATGGTAAGAGATACCTTCAGTAAAATTAAAAGATAAAAGATTGAAAGAAAATAGTTACAACACATATAAAAATTATTAGCCCTGATATACAAACACTGTCTACCAAATGATTAGAAAAAAACAAGGAGAAAGGATATAAAGACAATTTGTCAAACAGGAAATGCAAGTGGACAACTATCCTATGGAAACACAATCAACTTGCCTTGTTGACTGCAACTTAGAGACTCAGAGAATGCAACACAAAACAATGATGAGATACAATTATTTAACACGTTAGATGGGCAACATAGCAAAGGGATGGAGACTTTGCAGTACTGGCAAGGGTGTGGGGGAATAAGCATTTATATAAAAGGCAGGTAGAAATGTGAATTCCTGAAACAGTTTTCTTTACTAAGTTCTGTTAGAATCTATTAAATTAGATAGACCTGGAAAAAATCTATTAAAATTAAAGATATACATACACATTGACCCAATAATCCCATTTTTAAAAAAATTTTTAATGTTTATTTTTGAGAGAGAGAGAGAGAGAGACAGAACATGAGCAGGGGAGGGGTAGAGAGAGGGACAGCTGTGCTGACAGCTCAGAGCCCGACGCGGGGCTCGAACTCACGGACTGTGAGATCATGACTTGAGCTGAAGTCGGATGCTCAACCAACTGAGCCAACCAGGTGCCCCCCAATAATCCCATTTTAATGAATTTAAGTAATAGAAAGAAGAGTACAAGTGCATAATGAAATATGTAAAAATGTTTACTATAGCATTTTTTAAAGTAGCTTAAAAAAAAAAAAAAAGGAACAGGAAAAAGAGAAGATTTCAATGTTCCTAAACTGAGAAATGATTAAATAAATTACAGTACAACTACACTATGAATATCATACAATTATGAAAAATATTTTTAAATATTTGTTTATTTTGAGAGAGAGCATGAGAGGAGAGGGGCAAAGAGAGAGGGAAAGAGGGAATCCCAACCAGGCTCCATGCCGTCAGCCCAGAGCCCAACATGGGGCTCTATCCCACGAACTATGAGACCAGGACCTAAGCCAAAGTCAAGAGTTGGATGCTCAACCGATTGAGCCACCCAAGTGCCCCTCAAAAATATTTTTTAAATGGATCCCTGTGTATTGACCTAGACTCAAGCTTCCAAGATATATTCTTAACTTTAAAAAAAAAATGTATCGGGGTGCCTGGGTGGCTCAGTTGAGCATCCGACTTTGGCTCAGGTCATGATCTCGCAGTTTGTGAGTTTGAGTCCCACGTCAGGCTCTGTGCTGACCGCTCAGAGCCTGGAGCCTGCTTTGGATTCTGTCTCTCCCTCTCTCTCTGCCCCTTCCCCACTCACACTCTATCTCTCTCTGTCTCAAAAATAAATAAATATTTGGGGCTCCTGGGTGGTGCAGTCGGTTAAGCGACTGACTTCAGCCGGGTCACGATCTCGCGGTCTGTGAGTTCCAGCCCCGCGTCGGGCTCTGGGCTGATGGCTCGGAGCCTGGAGCCTGTTTCTGATTCTGTGTCTCCCTCTCTCTCTGCCCCTCCCCCGTTCATGCTCTGTCTCTCTCTGTCCCAAAAATAAATAAATTTAAAAAAAAAAAAGTTGAAAAAAAATAAATATTTAAAAATTTTAAAAGTGCATCAATAATTTGATTCCATTTTGTTAAAACACTAATTTAAAAGACATGCACCCCATATATGTATATACGTATATGTTTGCTATATTTCCCTGAGCATTCGTAAAGGATTGGAAATAGGCAAACAAACAACACTGGTTGCTCAGTAGTAGAAATAAGAGAAGCAAAGAATAGAGAAGGTGATTGTTCACTTTGTTTTTCTTTTATATGTTTCGTTTGTTATAAAAGAGTATGTAACTTTTGTAAATTTCCAAATAAAAAAGAATTAGGGAACTTCTTCAAGTTCAGAGGGCACTGTATGCCACTGTTCAGATTGAGCACTGCACAAGGATCTGGCGGCAGGGAGGGATTCACATGGCATCACGAGGGAGGGAAGGAAAGGTGGGAGATACCAGCCCCCAGGTCCTAAAGCTGCAGGAGACAGCCCCCTCCTACCTAAACCCCATGGCCATACACTGGAACATACACATACTCAGAAGGGGACGCATGTACACTTTGGGCCCACTCTCATACGCATCGCTGTGCCTGTCCCAGCCATGCGTCAGGTGCGCCCTAAGGTTCAATCGCTTGCTTGCTCTCCACTCTTGGTGACCTGATTCCCTAAGCATCCCTAGCTTAAATCTGGTACAACCCCTTTACTTGAGGGAGGGTGAAGGTAGATGCAGAGGTATGGCTGGTTGTGGGGCAGTCAGGGAGTATGAGGGTGTGGGCACATGTGTGTCCTGGGACTGCTGTGTGCTGAGGTTCAGGCACAGCCAGAATAAGGCTGCCTTCTCCACTTGCTCAAGCAGTGCAGTAATATACTAAATGTCGCCAGTTTTACTTGAGGAAGGGGCACCTCCCTCCAGTGTGCACAGAGATACCACATGGGCCAGCAGCAGCCCTGCTAATAAGTGACAGAGACAGAAGGCAGTTCAGATCCTACTCCATTATCAGCTCTGTGACTTTGGAGATAAAAATATGATCGTGGATGTTACGGCACTGTTTGAAAAGTCATAAATGGAAGGTGTCGTTGTAAACGATTCTCCAGTTCTCCAGTCAGCAAAGGGCTGGAGGTTATCTAATCTGTTCCCGGTCTCTTGGCATATGAGAACACAGGCCACTGGGACAGACTGATGTCTCTGGTTCTCTGAAAAACACCACACAGCAACATCTTATTTTTTCATTTCTATTAAATTTAGGGCTATATTCTGTACTTACAAGCTAACGTGGTTTACAATGTTAGTTGTGTGTGTGTGTGTGTGTGTGTGTGTGTGTGTGTGAGCAGTATGTAGGTAACCATCCTCAATAAGATTTAAATCTCCTGGAGGACAGACATTGTCCTTTTTTGCATCTCCCACAGTCAACTGCTTTCCATTGGTCACTGTGTTAAGATTTAAACAAATAAAAACACTTCTCATAAAGATGAAATTAAATAACATATAAATGATACCTATATAGTACTTGGTCTATAAAAGGTGCTTACACATATTTCTTTTCCCTTACTCCTCTTCTGATACAAAAGGAATACGAGCACTCGTTCAACAATATTAATTTGAGGCCATTGGTTAAGTACCAGGCATTGTGCTCGGTGTTGGGGATACAATGATATATAAGAAATAATCTCTTTAAGTTCTGTGGTCCCTCTGGCCAGAAAAATATCCTTTATTGTAATCTCTCATGTGTTATATGGAGTTGTGAATGAGGCACTCTTGGGTGCAGGGCAACAGAAGGGTAATTTGATGATTTTAATGATTTTCTGAGGTTGGAAGGCAAGTTGGATCTCCAGTTGGAAAGGTAACGTTTGACTAGGGTCTTGAAGGATGAATAGGAGTTTGCAGAGCCAAAAGAGAGGAAAAAAGCAGCAAAAGTGTTATAAGCAGAGTAAACAGAATGAGAAGCCACTTTCAATATTAAAAGTTAGCTTGAAAATAACCACCTTCTTGACTGGAACATGATCCACTGCCAGGGAAAGGACCCCCAAATCAAAAGCAGTTAATTGGAAGAAAGAAAAGTGCTTCAGAGCTGGGCCCTCCATCAATCATCTCACACTTAGAGCTCTTCAGGGCCCGGCACTAGCCTTTACATACGCTTCATTTCAGGATGTTTGGAGCTTTTTAAATTATGCATGTTGTTATTTTCCATTATCTAGAAAGGAACAGTTTTTAAAGCCAAAAACCAAAAGCTACAACCCCCAGGAATTTATTTTAAACCTGGGAATTTCCCTGGGGCCTGGAATTTGGTGTCTGGGTTCCAGATTTGGGGATAATTGTTGGGCTCCCTTCTCAGACCCCGCCTCCACGTGTGTCCAGTGCAGTGCCTCCCCCGCCCCCATCGGCACCATCTGTTCAGCAGGGCACAGCTTTCCAGAGCCCTGGGTCAGCCCTCTCCTGGTAACTCTACCTGAGGAGAAAAGCGGCTCTATGACCCACCAGATCAGAGATAAAGCCCAAAGTGTTTACAGTATCAACTTTCCTCCCCAGAGAGGACTGTATCTTTCTCCAAGGCTGCAAAACCCAACTGTAGCTTTTTGAATGGCTGGTCCTGTTGGCACCTCCAGGCCCAGGAGCCCAGCTGGCCCCCCAGGCCCAGCCCAGGGAAGGAGGGAGAGAAGCCGCTGACAAGCCGCCCATCGTGAGAACAAAGCTATCAGCCCCATCTTTGCAGGGTACCAGTCTTGCCCTCACACCTGCCAGGCGGGGCCTTTTTTTTCTTGGTAAACTTCTTTGTCCATTTGTTCGGCACTAGGCACACGGAAGACTCTCAATTAGGGTTTGAGGTTTATTGCAGCTAGTCTGGTGGCAGCTAGTCTTGCTATCTGGATCTGGAGATCTAGGTCGATACTCTTCTTCCAACTGGACCAATATCCTGTCCGAGCCTCAGTTTCCCTATCTTTAAAATGGCAATCATGGGGCGCCTGGGTGGCTCAGTCGGTTGGGCGTCCGACTTCAGCTCAGGTCATGATCTCACGGTCCGTGAGTTCGAGCCCCGCGTGGGGCTCTGGGCTGACGGCTCAGAGCCTGGAGCCTGCTTCGGATTCTGTGTCTCCCTCTCTCTCTGCCCCTCCCCCGTTCATGCTCTGTCTCTCTCTGTCTCAAAAATAAATAAAACGTTAAAAAAAAATAAAAATAAAAATAAAATGGCAATCATTCTTATGTTTGATCTAGCTGTGTCTCAGGGTTGTTCATTCATTATAAGCATGGCAACACGAAGTAGGAGACGCAGTGTGGGGTGGAGACTAAGGGCTCAGTTCCTGCATTATGCTTGCGAGATTCATGTACTAGTCTGCAATTGCCTAGTTATGTCTATGCTATAACCCTGGGCAAGTTACATAACTTTTCTGATGCCTCAGTCTTCCTCATCTGTAAAATGGGAGTATAATAGTTCATTATAACTAAGACTTCGCGTGGTCACCAGGAGGGTTGATTGAGATATCTAGTACTTATATAAAGAGCTTAGTACAGTGTCTAGCACATAATAAAGGTTAGCCAGTATCTACTCTGTTCTTGGTGCTCTGGGAAGTGCTGGGGTTCTAGCGATCAAAGACACAGAGCTCACAGTGTGCTAAGGGAGTTGTTAACTCTCCCCACACACCTCACTTCAAAGATTTTGTTGTGTATGAGTGTGTGTGTGTGTGTGTGTGTGTGTGTGTGTGTGTGTCCTTGCTGCACAAGACAGCCCCTGCTAATCTCTCCAGTCCCTTGTCCTTTCTCCTCCAGCCATGCTGGATTCCTTTCTAGTCCTTGAAGCCACCAACCTCTTTCCTGCCTCAAGGCTTTTGCTGTTTGCCCCTTCTGCTTCTAACAGTGGCTCCTGGACTGGAAGCATCAACATCTTCTGGGAGCTTGTTGGAAATGTTCTCCAGCCCCATCCAGACCCTCCTGAATCAGAAACTCTGGGGGCGAGCCCAGCAATCTGCATGCTGGTACACACTAAAGTTTAAGGGCCACTGGCCCAGAACATTCTTCCCTCTTCCCTTCTTTTGCCTCACCATTTCCCCGAGAAGGAATTCTTCCTTCCTCCTCTCAGGAGAGCACCTGTAGCCGGAAGAGGCTGTGAGGTGGCTGGTGTTTTCTTTGTTGATTTATCATTTTGTTTGGAAGAATTAGAAATCTCTGTAAGAAGCCAGTTTGGAACCCCATGGGAACAGTTCTGGATGGATGAAGTCAGAAGAACTGGGGGCAGGCACAGTGACACACATAGATTTCCTGTCCACGAGGCCATTTCAGAAAAAGAAAATAGAAAGCACAGAGTCCTGGAGCAGGTGAACTGACTTAAGCGGAGAGAAACCAAGTCACTTGGGGATATTTAGCACCTAATGTAAGAGCAGAAATGTTAAGGAGGTAATTAACACCTATATTCTAATCTCAGTAGTAGCTAAATACAGACTTAAACATAAGCTTGAAAATGACAAAATAGGCCCAGGAGGACAAAAGAAAATCGAGAAAGATGTTACTGAAAATAGTCAAGCTAGTGATACCTAGGAATTGGGGTCTTTTTTTAACATATAGTCTCATTGTAGTTTACCAAAAAAAAAAATCCAAGTTCACCAGTTTATGGCTGTTGTCTAAATATTTGTAAACACATAGAGAAATATATTCTTGACATACCTTGGGTCTGCATTATCCAAGCAGGCACCCCCACACTCACCTGACAAGTAACAGCTTTCTCCCAGTAAAAGCAGAGAGAGAGAGAGAGAGAGAGAGAGAGAGAGCCTAGAAGGAACCGGGAAGGCTCCACAAGGTGCCATTTTTGCGATGAAAATGAACAAGGTCACGAAGCAGGAGAGCAGCACAGGCCAGCGGGCGTGGAGGAGGGCTCAAGCCACGGATGTGCACGAACAGACCTCCTCATCCGGTGTGCTTCTGAAAAAATAATGCAATTGTAAAAGACCAGAGAAGCCACAAATAGAACAAAGGGAGGAAAGGAAAAATCAATAAGCAGTAAAGAGGAGGAAGGGAGCCAGGCGTGATATCTGCATCTTGCTGGCCAGAAAGGGAAACCTGAGGCCGTCTAGGTTGGTGCCCCCTCATGTAACAGGGCCTGGTTATGGACAGTGTTCCTAGTCACTGACTGGACAATATGCACAGATCCCTTCCATGGCAGACGCTAGTATCTACCTTCCACCTATGGGGGATTGAGAGTCGGAAAAATTATATAACTTGCTGCAATTCTAAGATTTGAACCCAGTTTCCCAGCCCTTCAGCCCAGGCATTTTTCTCAGCAACCACAGCAGTCTGGTCCATGAGGGCACTCATGGAATATGAACTAAAGGAGTTTGGAAGTGGAGAGGACCACTTTACCTGTGTTTATGGAGTTGGCTTCCCAAGGCTGATTCACCTGGGAAACAGCCTCTGGGGAAACTTGATCCCCTCCCGGTGTCTGTGCCCCACACAAACTGATGTGTATCTCTCTGAAACCCGTCAGCGTCAGCAGGAGACCAGCAAGTGGCCTTCACCAGGGCCTCAGAAGATGCACACCTTGCTCCTTGAGACTTGCTTATTCTTCCTCTTCCTGGAGGGCATGCAAAAGAGAGAGGGGCACTCACAGCTCGGGGCTCCCCCAATTCTGCACTCACCACTGGGGTCTCCAAGGAGGGAAGCAGGGACACCCCTTCATTTATCCACACCCTGAGCCTCTGAGACCTGACATCGCCCCTCTCCCCCCCTCCCACTCTGCAGTATTTTAGTTGGAGAGTAAGAGAGAACTCGCTAAATCAAAGTGGTTTCCCCAGCAACAGTGGGAGAAGCAGGTTTACTTACTCCAGGTAAATAATGCATGAGCTTGGACTGAGAAATACGGCAACCAAGTTCATGTTACTAACGGGTTCACTGAACCTCAAGGCTTGGCTCCTGAGCCAGAGTCCCAGGGGATAAGGTTGCAGTTCCCCTCCTGCCCCTCCTCTCCAAAGGAATCCTTTCTGTATTCAAGTTGTGTGTGTGTGTGTGTGTGTGTGTGTGTGTGTGTGGGTGTGGGTGTGTGGGTGTGTTTTCCTGGCTATTTTGTAGCCCCTAAATCAAACTGCCTCTGCCTTCAAAAGCCAAGGCAACAGGCATCGGTCCTCCATGTGGCTTCACCCCCATCTTTAAAGAGAGGGTGCTGGGAAAGACTACTTTGCGAAGTCAGACAAGGAAGGGCAGACCTACACAGCACTCCCCCCATCTACCAGAAGATGGTTTGTTTCCAAATGCAGCAGGTATACCTCGAAGGTCAGCCAGGTCCCTGGCTCCAAGGTGCAGGAGTACTATGCCAAGAAGATGTAAGTGGGACCAAATTGTGAAAGAACAGCTTCGTGATAAAGACTACTCCTGCCCCCTGAGAATAACTGACACTGAATCTACAGCTCTCTGCCCCCACCCCAGAAGATGTGGTGCTTTCTCTGATTTGTACTCTGAAAGTACTTCATTTTAAAAAAAAAATTCATAAATATGAAATTATAGAATATAGAAAAGCTTTTTCAAATTACACAGCACCATCCCAATCAGATGACCCCCCCCGATACACACACACACATTGCACCCCAAAGAGAATCACTAATGTACATGACTTAAAATTCAGTACAAGGAGAAATTTTTTGTTTTAATTAAAAATGTTTTTAAAAATTTAACGTTTATTTTTGAGAGACAGAGCACAAGCCAGGGAGGGGCAGAGAGAGAGAGGGAGACACAGAATCAGAAGCGGGCTCCAAGCTCTGAGCCCTCAGCACAGAGTCCGATGCGGGGCTTGAACTCACTAACTGTGAGATCATGACCTGAGCCAAAGTTGGACGCCTAACCGACTGAGCCACCCAGTTGCCCCAGTATAAGGAGAAATTTTAAAACACCAATCATGGGGCGCGTAAGTGGCTCAGTCGGTTGAGCCTCCAACTTTGGCTCAGGTCATGATCTCACAGTTTGTGAGTTCAAGCCCTGTGTCCAGCTCTGTGCTGACTGAGCCTGAAGCTCAGAGCCTGAAGTCTGCTTCAGATTCTGTGTCTCCCTCTCTCTGCTCCTTCCCCTCTCTCTGCTCCTTCCCCTCTCGTGCTCTGTCTCCCTCTGCTTCAAAAAGAAATAAACATTAAAAAAAAATTTAAACACCAATCATAATAGACCAGGATGTTTTACTGGGGGGAAAGGTGAAGATTTAGCCCTTGCACAAAAAGAACTTGCAACTTCTTGGGGTCCTCTCTGAGGGTAATTAGGTCTCCAAAGTTGTGTAGGAGGGAGTGCTTACAACAGATAGGCCCAGAACCGACTTGTTGTCTTATCTGTCTGTCCCAGCAATTGTGCGGAGAGTAGCTGGCCTTTACTTCCCTTTTACCCCTAGTATCTGGCACACTGCCTCACAGGCAGTAGATACCATCTAGATGAATAAGAAAGTAAAGCTAATGAAAGCTTCTAGTTCCCACGGAAAAAACAAAATTAAGAACTTCCCTCAACACAAGCAATGAGATTTAGACAACGACTGCCATTTGTGTCTGTTTGAACATATTCATGGGATTATAAAACTGTCTGACGCAGACATTGTATAGAACATTCCAGTGTTAATGAGTAACTATCTGTGGAAATGCTCCTATTGAAAGCCTCCCTGTTTCTCAGGTGGAAAGGAAGTAATTCACACTGACAATAGATACTGCTCCCGGCGCAAAAAAATGAGGCAAGTCTTCAGTGAGTATCATAGCAACCTAGTGAGTCTGTGAACATTTTGGCAGTTTTGCATTAAAACCTGAAAACTGAAAGGCCAAATGTGTTAGAAAAATGATGTTTTAAAGAGGAAGTTCTGACATAGGCTACGACATGGATGAACGTTGAGGTCATCATGCTCAGTGAAATAAGCCAGCCACAAAAAGACAAATACTGTATGATTCCACTGACATGAGGTACCCAGAGTAGTCAAAATCACAGAGACAAAGTAGAATGATGGTTGCCAGGGGCTGGGAACAGTTAAATGGAAAGTCATTGTTTCATGGGTTTGGAGTTTCAGTCTTACTAGATGAAAAGAGTTCTGGAGATGGATGGTGGTGACGGTAACACCACATTGCGAATGTATTTAATAATGCTGACTTGTCCACTTAAAAACTGTTAAGATGGTAAATGTTATGTTAGGTGTATCTTATCACAATCAAAAGATGGGGGAGGGGCGACTGGGTGGCTCAGTTGGTTAAGCCTCCGACTCATGACTCAAGTCATGACCTCACAGGTTCATGAGTTCGAGCCCCGTGTCAGGCTCTGCACTGACTGGAGCTTGCTTGGGATTCTCCCTCCCCCTCTCTCTCTGCCCCTTCTCCTCTCACGCACATAATATCTCTCTCTCTCTCTCTCTCTCTCAAAAATAAATAGATAAATATTAAAAAAAAAAAAAAGATGGGGGGAAGAGACTCTGGCAAATAGAAACAGCACAACTAAAAAACCTTCAGGTACCTATTGAAGCAGCTTAGGCAAAAATCACGTGGATAAAGCAATGTCTGACTAGTGACTGAAATAAAGTGAGGTGTTTGGTCTGGATTGAAAATTTGTTTAGTTGATCCAGGATCGTGCACTCGCCAGTAAACATTACGACAGGCACGTAAGAAGTGAAAACTTGCTCAGTAACAACCAACCGAGGAAAGGATGGAGGTATAATTGGAGGGCATGCACCCTGTCTGCCACAGATCATGCAACAGGTATATAATGATTACACAACAGCGGTCAGCCCTCAAATGCAGGCTGATACGTGGATGGTGCAATACGATAGCACACACTGAAGAATGCTTTGGAAAATAACCACCACAAAATGTACTGGGATTGAGCTATAACAGCCCATCAACAAATCCTGTTCAACTGAGCAAACAGTCTGTCTGTTTGGAGAAAATGAATAATCACTGTGGAAGTTATTGACCGAAGCACAAAAGTCTTGGTAAAAACATCACAAAACTGATTTAGAAAAATAAAACAATGTGCTGCTGGCAGAATGGCTCTAGAGTAGCTATGGAACGTGAGAGACTCATGTGGTAAAATCTGCTGTTCCCTCTGGAAACCGGAGAGGTACCCAGACACTCACTGCCCATCCATCGTTCAGGTATCAGGGCCTAACACACTTTGGCATCAGTTCAAAAGGCAGTACATGGAGACAATTGCCATATCAGTATGACACTCCTGTCCCAACAACAGATTATTTTCACATTCTTGGCTAATACAGCAGAGACTGCTATAATAAGTTATATAAACACAATAATGTTATACTTGAACATTTTATAGTATACCTAGTACTTTTGTTTTTTTTAATTTATTTTTTGAAAGTTTATTTGTACTGAGAGAGAGCAGGGGAGGGGCAGAGAGAGGGGGAGACAGAGAATCCCAAGCAGGCTCTGCACAGCCAGTGCGGAGCCCCGACATGGGGCTCGAACCCACGAACTGTGAGATCGTGACCTGAACTGAAATCAAGAGTTGGACGCTTAACCAACTGAGCCACCCAGGTGCCCCTACAGTATATATAGTACTTTTAAAACACTACTGGACCTTTTATCACATTTGTACTTTTGTTTGCATATGTCTATTTCAATTTCGTTTCTCCCTTTTTACTGTCGCAGGAAAGCTACGGGACTCGGTGCGGTAGCATTTTATAGAACAAAACTAAAGCCCAGGTGGGCCTTCCAGGGCCTTCCAGGTCTGTCCTTGTGACCTGATGCATCCCCGTAGTTACACTGTGACATTCATCCCTTCATGTACATGTGCTTATACCAGGTCAGGGTATATCATCCAAATGACATTCTCCAACACTTTACATGCTTTCCCCTTGAGTTATACCAGTAATCGACAGGGGAAAACAAGTGTTTGGGACCCTAAGTTGCTAGACATTTGCCAAATCTCCACCTCACTTGGTGTCTGAGAGAGAGATCTATATGGCTCTGAGAGCCAACAGAATAGGCTCTCCCTCCCACCACATCACCAGTGGCACATCACATCCCTCCAGGTGACCTTGCCCTAGGTTCTGACTCACTTAACGATAGCCCTGTGCCTCTCCATGAACTACAGGGAGTAATTTAGGAGTTGGGGCCTATAGAGTGTCAATCAACCTGGCCACGGGGAGGGACAGCAGAACCTCTGAGGCCTCAGGTCAGGGCGCAGGGTGCAGTGAGCTGCAGAGAAGAGGAGAGGCCAGTGTCCAGCCAAGCAGAAGACGAAACAGGAACTTTGGTGGGCAGTGCCCACAGAAAGACTCTGTCCTATGGCACAGAGACCCCTGCTCACTGCATATCCCTGTGGCAGTTAAGAACAAGAGGAGACCTCTTAGGAGGGCAGTGGGCTGTGGCCTGTATCCTAAGCCTCTGATACATTTTAAGCTGTCTGGGGAGTCCCCAATTAACTGTAAGAAAGAATTACTTACTCCATTATATGGCCACAGAACTTGGGCCTTCCTCTACTGGGCCAGATTTCACTCCACCCACCTCCAAGACTGGCTCCTCTCCCAGTTTTCCAGAATTCTTTTCTGCTCTTAAAACCTCAAGAGCTCCAAGTTAAACTGGCACTGACCTCCCCCTCCTCTGACCCAAAAGGAAAACCAAACTACATTCTCAGATTAAGCTCCACCTTTCAAAAAAAAATTTTTTTTAACGTTCATTTATTATTAAGAGACAGAGAGACAGAGCATGAGCAGGGGAGGGGCAGAGAGAGGAGACACAGAATGCGAAGCAGGTTCCAGGCTCCGAGCTGTTAGCACAGAGCCCTGAAGCGGGGCTCCAACTTACAAACCAGGAGATTGTGACCTGAGCTGAAGTCAGACACTTAACTGACTGAGCCACCCAGGAGCCCCTGAAAATTTTTATTTTTAAGTAATTATTTTATTTATTTTTTAAGTAGGCCCCACACCCAGTGCAGAGTCCAACATGGGGCTCCAACTCACATCCCTGGACCCTGAAATCAAGGCCTGAGCTGAGATCCTGAGTCAGACGCTTAACCAACTGAGCCACCCAGGCGCCCCTCCCCCACCTTTTAGAAACCACGGCCTTGCGTCTAACCTGCCCCTCTGCCTTCAGAGCAAGTTTGAGAGCTGATCCAAGGTGTAGGAATCAGAAGACAGATTTCTGAGCCCCAGAACCAGGATCTATATTCCATCTTTCCCTCCCCCAGCCACCCCAGCACACAGGTTCACGCGTACCCCCATCACCCACCCCCACAGCATTCAGGGTCCGAAGAGCACCCCCAGTACCGCATCACTGTAAAGTTGCGAGTGCGCTTTCCCACACTCGCAAAAATCCTACACGGCAGGTAACAATATCTTTTCCACAGGCAAGGAAACTGAGGCTGGGTGGGGTTGAGCGCATCAGGGACAGAGGTGGGTGGAAGAGTGAATGGCAGAGTAGGAATTGAGCCTGTTCATGGGTCCTCAGCTTACAGTGCTCTGTGACGTCATCAAGACTCTCGCCACCCCTAAGGGTGGACCCTAAGGAGGGACCCTGCCCTTCTTCAAGCCTCCTTTTACCTCTTCAGAAACTGGGGCACTGCTTACTTCCTCCATACTCGACCTGCAGCAGAGCAGTGAACGTCAATTAACAGCAGCACCAGGAAGACGGGCTCTCTTTTGATCTCGTTTGTAAAGAACATGTGGAGGTGCAGAAAGACACGGAAGGGCTGCCCCAAGTCAGGAGGGGGAACAGCACCCGAGACGCGCCCGAGAGCACGGCCCTTCCGCGAGGTCGGGTCCTGTAGTGGTCGCTGTGCCTCAGTGAGGTCCCACCTCTGCTGGCACGGGCACCCTCTGCTCCGGGGTCCTTCCCAAGGAAGGCTGCGGCCGCACTGCTGGGCCTCTGAGACTTCAGCGGCTAATAGGATGCAAATTGGAGTGTGCTCCCATGAAGATGTATTATGCATGCACTTTCTATTAGATTTCACTTGGAAACTCATCATCCATCACCCCAGCAGGGCCTGCACAACCTCGGGCCTGTGTCAGCAGTTTCTCCTCATCTGGGGTCTGATGCCAAATCATCTCCCTCACTGGGAGGCTTGGGGACTCCAAAAGTTTGGAATGTGGTCTGGCTGGATGGGGAAGCCACTTCCTGGCATCCTATGAGGTTGTCCTGCCCCTGCTAGAAGAGGGCAGGACCAGGCTGGGAAGGAAGAGACTGAGCCACACAGCTGAGACAGTCTGCATGAGGGCTCGAGTGACCTGACCTCTTGTAAAGACACCCCAGTGACCCCTCAAGCACAGCGATTCATGGGAGAGGTTTAGGCTGGGAGGGGAAGGGGGGTAAAGGCCCTGGCCAAGGGCCCAGACTTCAGTCAAGGAGGGTCAGAGCCACACAGTCTTTGCCCCATGGGGGTAAGCCAAGCCTTGAGTCCAATAGGATTTGTCTAGAGGACTTTTCCTCCCTTACATACACAGCTGCACGTACACATACAACCCATATCCCTGTACCATACACGCTCACAACCCCATAGAAGCACACATACAGCCCATCCATACCCTCATATTTACACACACACATACAACATATACATGCTCTCACTCTCACTCACATACACAATAAACACACAGCACACCATGCCCATACACATGCATGAACACATACCCCTATTTGCCTGCACACACTCACCCACACAAACACACACGCATCAATCCCCTCACACATCCACAGTCACACAGCACATGCTTGTATACATGCACACACATGCCCATTTCCTACTCCCACGTCACATGCACACACACCCTCACACACACTCTGTCACAAATAGTCATACACGCACACATATTCATATCCAGTATTACTTCTGATGCCACAGAAGAGAACGTTCCTTCATTTATGAAAGGCTGAGGATGCCACCCACGTTCCAGAGTTGCTAGGAAATGGATTCTGTAGGTGTCATTGAAGCACTGGTGGACAAGTTCCCAGGCTCCTTGGGAGCAATAATTGGGAAAATGGGAGTCACGTTTCCCTCCGCACCGTCTTCCTACCAATGGAAGGGCAGAGGGTGCAAGAAACCAAAAAGGAAGAATCAACTGGGCATTGGAAATACGATAAACTGCCAGATGGGAAGGAGAAGTTTCAGCTCCTGAAGACTGTGAAACCAGTAAAACCTTCAGCCACCGTTGACCAGGCCGCTGCTCTCTGCCTGGGCTGGGCTGAGGACCCGAGGAGACCCAGAGTCGGCTT
Source organism: Panthera onca (assembly GCF_046562875.1). Classification (NCBI taxonomy): domain Eukaryota; kingdom Metazoa; phylum Chordata; class Mammalia; order Carnivora; family Felidae; genus Panthera; species Panthera onca. The sequence continues at coordinate 160,737,975 of NC_138342.1, read as the reverse complement.
GCCAGGAGAAGACATCAAGCCAGTTCACAATCTAACCCATGGTGCAGGGCAGTGTGTGATATGCTAATCAAGGCTTTCAAAGCAGAAGTGCTTAGTGTGCACAAAGAGGGGTAGTCACCATGGACTGGAGTGATCAGGAAAGGAGGAGAAGAACATGACGGGTGGAGAGATGGTGTGAGCTAAGATTTAAGGGTAGGGCGATGGAAGGTTTGGCGTGAGGGGCCAGCCTCGAATGATTGAGTGGTAAGGGTCTGGCCCTGGGTGGTACTGGGTTGGAGAGACTTGCCTCCTATAAGGAAGCCAAAAGGCCTCTGCTTGTCCTCCAGCCATGCTAAAAAGCCACCTGATATCTTTCCAGTCTCAGAGCCCAGCACATGTGTTGCCTCCCAGACTTTCATTTCTTGTGGTCTCAGGCTTAGACCAATTCAGCACATAGTCCATGAATCTTGATGATAAATCCCTGACGTAACGTAAACAGCAGAATCCCTATCGACCAGGGCATGTCATATAAACTAAGAGCTATACTAGCAATCTTCATGGTGCTAATGCCATTTCTTAATACGGTATAAGGGTTCAGAGGATGAACTTCACATGCCCAGATCAGACAGTCACAAGAGGATTCATAGAGGAGACGGTGTTCGAGGGCTGGCGGAATGAGCTATTTTACCCTTCTTCAGCTTACATGTTGTCTCCCACACACAATTTTGTTTTCATTTTATACCTCTTTGTCCCCTATCACGCCTAGCACAGAACTATGCTTTTAGTAGTATGCATTTGTATTAGTAACGTACATTAGCATTCTCAATAACTTTATTGTCTCGTTCATTCATTCAACTTCTACTTGCTTGCTTACTAGTGGAGCTTCCAGAATGCTTCTTCAAGCTCAGAAAAGTAGGAGCCACATCCAGCCTAGCTATGTGCTCCTAGCTATGTGAAGGTGGCCTTTCCAAGGAGGATTGGAATGCCACCCTGGGCGGACCGAAGGCTACCACCTTGACTGTGTAGGTCAGAGTGCAGTAATGGGGTGCAATCCAGATCTTGGAACTCGGACCTCAGACTTGTTTCATATCTTCTTTTTGCAGCCAGAGGCTAGAGATAGTAAGTGGCTATGCAAAGTCCCAAAGGTGATTAGATCAGGTCAAAGGGAATCATACATTAAAAACTGTGCTTTGAAGTAATTTGACAGTGGGGAATCCTAACCAGCACTGCTTCAGTCTAAGGCTCAAGGTCAACATTGACAGTGGTGAGTCATGCCAAAAGTATGGACCCTCCGGGTGATGTGCTGAAACGGCACTTTCTTCTGAGGTCTTCCTCCTCAAACCGCTAATGCTAGTCTCATCATAAAAGAAACATCAGACAATCTGATGGAATAGTCTACAAAATACCTGACCAATATTCCTCAGCTGCCAAACTCATCAAAAACAAGGACACTCAGAAAACTGTCGCAACCAAGAGGAGGCTAAGGAGACATGACTGCCAAATGTAACACGAGATCCTGGCTGAGATCATGGACCAGAAAAAAGACTTTAGGGAAATCTGAATAAAGTCTGGACTTTAGTTAATAATAATGTATCAGGGCGCCTGGGTGGCTCAGTCAGTTAAGCATCTGACTTCAGCTCAGGTCATGATCTTGTGGTTTGTGAGTTCAAGCCCCGCACTGAGCTCTGTGCTGGCAGCTTAGAGCCTGAAGCCTGCTTCGGATTCTGTCTCCTTCTCTCTCTGCCCCTCCCCCACTTATGCTCGCTCTCTCTCTCTCTCTCTCTCTCTCTGTATCTCACAAATAAATAAATGTAAAAAAATTTTTTTAATACTAATAATGTATCAATATTGGTTCATTAATTGTCACAAATACACCACACTAATGTAAGATGTTACTAATAGGGGAAACCAGGTGTCAGTATCTAGAAACTCTCTGTCCTATCTTTGCTTTTTTTCTGTAAATCTAAAACTGCTCTAAAGAAAATTTTAATTAAAAAAAATTGTGCTTTGAAACCATAAGAGCACTCTGTGCATCTGAGATCTTATTAGTGTTAATAACAGGCTCCAGTCCAGTACATATCCTGTCCTATCACATGGCTCCCGGACATATTAATGTCTCTTTAAGCTCCTCTCAGTCATGAGTCGCTCAGAATTTCCTTCTTTTTTTTTTTTTTTTTTTTATGACCTTAGCAGATTTGAGGAGTGCTGGTCAGGTATTTTGTAGAATGCCCCTCAATCAGGATTTATCTGATGTTTTTCTCCCAACCTGATTTCAAGTCACTGAATCACAGCAGAGTCCATAGAGCTGAAACCACTTCTTTCCCCTGGGCAGGTAAGAGGGGGAGGCACCTCCACTGCCCTCCTCTATGAAGACTCTGTGTTGAGGGCAACTGAGGAGCCAGGTAAGGCAAGTAAAACCATGCTTTGGGGGAAGCATGTGGGCTGTTCAGAAACCAGCCCTGGCATCCTCGTCCCCGTTAGTGCTGGCACCAATGTTGCTGTCAGCTTCAACTCACGTGGAAGATTCAAACTTCAGCAAGGATGGGTCTGAGAGGGAGAGAGCCTTGGCTTGGGACTGGATAATTCCAGAAGACTAGTCTCTGCTCACATCTCCCCAGAGCCAATTTGAGGGACAGCCAGCTTCAGTGGCCATGGGGACAGATGGGACTGTGGATGCTGGGACCTGGGAGAAGTTGCCTTGACAACCCATCCTCAGGTGTGCGAGAAAGAGAGTGCCTGTGTGGGTTTTGAAAAGGACAGAATTCTAGAATATTGAGCTGCCTCTAAGGGTGTTGTCATCTTTATCCTCCCCTGGGTGCCTTCATTGTACAATTTCTTAGCCTCTGTCTTTGGTTCCAGCCACTCCGACTGGGACTCAGCCCTGCTGAGGGGGAGGCAGCCACTGGGCACTGAACTGCGTGGGTTTGATAGGGCTGGCAGGCACACTCAGCATGCTAAATCCAGTGGACCATTCGAGATGTCTAGACAGGAAGCCAGGCTGAGAGAAAAGCAAGGATACTCCCCTCACACTGGAGCCCAGAAGCTTCCAGGCAGGCTGCTGCCACTGCTTCAGGAGCCCAGAGGATGGGTGCTCCAGGACCTGGGTGCCAGCTCAGGGCACATTTTTATGGAGGGAAGGCATGTGCCTTGCCCCAGCCCAAGTGCAGCAGGGGTGTGCCATGTGAGGCAGACATACCCTCAATGTGGTGCTCAGGTTTGAAAGTGGCTCAGCATGACCTTGAAGTTGAGGCTGGGAGAGCGAATCTGGCATCAGGGCTTCAGGCTCTGGTCCCAGTGCCAGTATGGGACACGCTCTGAACATCAGGTAACACTTCCAGTAGGGGTAGTGGAGGGAGGGGAGAGCCTTGGGGGTCTAGCACTGAGACCTTGAACAGGTTAGTCTGCTCTCAATTTCCCCATTTGTAAAATGGGGCTAATTATATACGTACCTGCCTCATGGGTCATTATGAGGTGCAGAGGCAATGATATATGGGAAGGATCCGCACAAAGTGTTTGGCAGGCACGACTATTACAAATGATGTTTACACTGTAAGCTTCGAGACCGTTGAGATATTCAGTTCCGTTGAACTGGGAAACTTGGCTTCTTTTGGCTGTCAGTTCCTGAGTTGCTTAGACTGGGCAGAGTCCTACAGCTCATTTAGTCCAATATACCCTTCTTGTCCTTGAGAAAAGCTGGAGCGTGTGATTCTGTGACCTCCCAGAGTCCCCGAAAAAGTTGATATCTGACCGAGGTTGCAGCCCACGGCTCCTGATCCCCACCCAGGGTTCGTGCATCATGCCACACCGCTTGTGTCTGCCAGGGCCGATTGTTCTGGGCGCTGAACATTTACATCTCACCTCCAGCACCAAGAACTGGTCCCAACAGACTCCATTTGCATTTGAGTGCACACCCACTCTTGACAGCTTATCATATAACCAAACACCCGTGCCAGATTCTGGGATCTTTAAGGAAATACAAAAGAGTGAAAGACACAACAGAAAGATGATAACCAAGTGTTCCTTTGGAGTTTTGCCAGTGTGGATCGGCAGTGTGCCTGAAACCCCCGCCCTCAATCTGTTCACCAACCTGTTTCGCTCCTCATTCAAGCTGCTCCTGAAAGCCTCTCCTCTGGGAAGTCTTCCCAGATCAACTAAGCTACTGGCAGCTTCCGTGGGTTGGCCCTGTCTGAACCCAGTACTTCCCTGGGTGTTCCTCACCCACCTTCCACCTCAGTGGGCACTCAGCCTTGTCTGCCACTCCCAGCTGCTAGGCCAAGCTTTCGCCTCCTCTCCTGGTTTCTGGGCAGGAACACTTCCCGTTCGTTCCTGTTTGCCAGTCTGCCCTAATTCCAGTCATGCGTTTGACATATATTTCATGTTGATACTTTATTATCTCATGATGTATTTGCCTCCTGCTTTTATTTGGTCACGAGCCTGTCCTCTCCTTATTTCTTCCGATCTGTGTTGTTTGTCCAAGGTACTTATAACCCAGGGGGTCTTGTTATCATGAAGGGAGAATTGCTTGCTCCCGCCCTTCTGCTGATTCAATCAGGAGGTTACTGGACTCTTTGCCCTGTGATTTAAACAGGTCCAAGTTCCATGTCTCATCAGCCTTGGCTACAAAGCTGAACTTCTGCTATCCATACATTCTCTTTACTTGTGACTGGCAATTCTGCCTTTGATTTTTAAATGTAGTTTATTTTTTTAGGTTTATTTATTTTTGAGAGAGAGAGCACACACACACACACACACACACACACACACGTGCGTGCACGAGCAGGGGAGGGGCAGGGAGAGAGGGAGAGAGAGAATCTGTCAGTGCAGAGCCTGACACAAGGCTGGAACTCTTGAACAGTGGGATCATGACCTGAGCCAAAACCAAGAGTCAGACACTTAACTGACTGAGCCACCCAGGCGCCCCTCTGTCTTTGATTTTTAAATCCAAACTTTTGGGCCAACAGACAATCCATCTTTTTCTTTCTCAGACTTTCTACTTACCATGACCTTTACCATCTAATGATAGCATTGTTTAAAGGGAGCTTGCAGAAGTGTTACCACTTCTATAAAAAGGAGGGGAACTAGAACACACACATACACACACATGCACGCATGTTTTGCTGTCAAATGTAACTCACCTCTGAATGATGTAAGTACAAATCATATCTGTAAGCATACACGATCTCTCAATGATGCACCAAAATCTGAAAATATTAGTTGCCTTGGAGAAAGACTCTCATTATATACCTTTTTCTACCTTTTGAACTTTGAGAGCTTTTTTATCATGAATTATTTCATATATACAAAAAATATCTGAAATGAATCTATCTAGTGAGATAGAATAATAACTAATTCTGCCCTGTGGACCCACCATCTATCATAGGAAATGGAACATTGCCAATAGTGTTGAGACTTCTGCACGTCCTGCCTGAGTCCGCGGAAGCAGCCACCATCCTCCTGCCCTCAGTCCTGTTTGTCTTTAGAGGCAATCACAAAAGCATGATCCCAAGGTGATACATTATTTCACTGTACTCGTTTTCAATTTTATAAAATAATGTCACACTGTGTGTATTTTTCTGTGACTAGCTAATTTCCCTCACCATAGTCAAACCTCATCCATGCTGATGCTCACAACATTCATTCGTGCATTTTCATTGTTACTTAGCATTCCATTGAGTGATACACCTGCTTTATGTATCCATTTTCCCCGGCATTAGACACCAGGCTATTGCCCAATTTTGCTGCTATGAACTGTCTTAGGCCTGCCTCTTGGCACACGTGTGCAAGATTCTCTAGAGTTTGATTCCCATAGTGGTACTGCTGGGCCAGTGGGTAGATATGCCCTCAGCTCAATGACCGTTTGCCAAATGGTTTCCAGATTTACATTCCCACCAGCCACATGAAGGGATTTTGTTTCTCTGCCTTCTCACCAACACTTGGTATTAATAGACTGAATTGTTTGCCAATCTAGAGGGTGTAAGGTGTTGTGACATTATGAACTTAATCTACATTTCTCTGGTTACTAGTGACATTGAGAGCATCTTCTTATGTTTCATGTCCATTTGTGTTTCCTTTTCTGTGACTTTTTGAATTTTGAAACATGTGAATATATTACTTATTCAAATATATATATTTATTAAAATGGGCCTCAAATATCTCATTTCTCATATGCAAAGGACTCCACCACTCTCCCCCAAAGCACACAAATACCATCTCTGAAAAGTACCACAACAAATAAAGTTGCTAACAATACATTGATGAGTGTTATGGGCTGAACTGTGCTCCCCCCAAATTCATGTGTTGAAGCCCTAACTCCCAATACCTCAGAATGTAACCATATTTGGAGATAAGGCCTTTAAAAAGGTAAGCAAATTAAAATGAAATCTATAGGGTAGGCCCTCGCCCAATATGACTGGTGTCCTTATAAGTAGAGATTAGGACACAGATAACACAGACCAACAGCTGACCATGTGAGGACACAGCAAGACGGTGGCCATCTACAAGCCAAGAAGAGAGGCCTCAGAAGAAACTAGATCTGCCAGCACTTTGATCTTGGACTTCCAGCCTCCAGACTTGTGAAAAAAATTAACTTCTGTATCTTAAACTCAGTCTGTGATACTTTGTTACGGCCGCCCAAGCTGACTAGCACTGTGAACATATTATGGTTCACGCAGTGCTTCCGCATACTCATTCCACCTACTTGTTCATCACCAAATATTAATTGAGCACATTCTGAATCTAAGGACACCTTTCATTGTTAAACCCTCACTGCAATCTTTTAAGTCAGGAACAACTATCCCAGACTTAAGGGAACTCATATTTGGGGGAGCTCAGAGGAGGAGAACAGGAATGACAAGGAAAAAACAAAGACAGTATGTGGGGCCAGAGATGAGAAAACTCAGGTAGATGTGATCATTATCTTTAATAAAAGAAGACCGTCATGGAGGGGAGAGGGAGTCCATTTTTCTTCATGGCCCTAAGCAATAGAACTATGATGAATTGGAAAAAACATCAAGAAGACAAATTTCACTTGAACAGAGAAAGAAAACATTGTCAGTTTTGTGAGAACTTCACCTGAATTGTCTAAAGATACAGCAAGATCTGTAACTTGAGTGTTGTTAGTCGTCCCTGTAGAAGTTGGACAACCACGTCATGAGAGATGGTAGGGGAGGGAAGGTGTAGGGAGTGAGTGTCAAGCTTCAGATGTGTGGTGGGAGGACAGGACACTGATGGTCCCTTCCTATCCAGAGAGTCCATGATGTCTCTGAGACCAGGTAACTAGTAAGGGGTGGACCAATACCAGAGCCTGTTTTCTAGATTCTGATTCTCTTGTCTTTCCAGAAAGTCAAGCCACATCTAAACAGATTAGTGGCTGGACAAATGAGTTCTAATGATGACAGCATTCGCTCAGCTGCCTGGGGACAAGACACAGTGACCAGGAGGATACAGCTTTTGAAATGAGAGAATTAAGTACCTCTTTAGGTGCCCCTCCCAGAAGTCTGATTATAGCCCGGTAGATAGCAGGAAACAGGAAGGAGCAAGCAGCTCTGAGAACCTACTAAGCACCAGGTCTTTCATGTGGCTGGTTATGTAATGTCTTGCATTAGCGCCAGCTGTAATATTATTCTTTATCTCCACTCAACAGATGTGGAAGCTGAGTCTCAAAGAGACTAGGCAACTGTCCAAGCTTACGAAGCTAAATCATAGCAGTGACCTTGACCAAATTCCCTAACTTCAGTATTTGAGCCAACGCCTGCCTGATTCCAAAATCCATCATATCTTGTTACCTAATGGGTACTGGTATGTAAAAAATTTGGTTTTTATTTCTGTAAATCCAGACTACTGTCCTTTAGTACAAAACCCAGGATAAACAAGTTGTCCTGAATAGGACTTACTGGCCAGGAGGCAATGAGGGCGGGGACACTTCCTTCATATTCTTTAATTTGGACAATCGACACTTTCTCAGCCTCAGGTAAAGTACCAAACAAGCTTCGAGCCCTGGCATCTGACCAGATCACTGCTCTTAAGCTCCTCCATAATGAAATTCTCTACTAATGTAACTAACACTTGCTTCTGCAATGAGTGTTCTCTCCTCCTTCTCTCTCTGAACACTGTTATTCCAGAAGACAGTATGGCCTGTTTCTAGCAGAATCTGTCAGTGGAGAAGGGCGGTAACCCTGGCCACAGCACAAAGGCCTGAATGGGCCCCATTTCAAGCTGAATGATCTATTCAGTCCTCATTGATCTGCAAACTGGGCTGAGAGCCCTTTAAGCTGAGCGGGAATGAGGCCTCAGAGTGGGGCGTTGCTCTTTGCTCCGCTTTTTTACTTTTGTTTTTTTGCCCCCAGGGCAAAATGTAACTTCTGTTTTAGTCTGAGCCTCGCCCTTTTTTTGGTAAACACAAAACAGTCCTGGGTTCCCCACCACCACCCATCCCAGACAGAATAATGCCCAGTGAGAAGGAGCCCGATCGTTGTTTTTGCATAGGAGCTAGATAAATCCACTCCCCAGTTCAGTAGTAGAGGAAGCTGGGCAGGCTCCAGAATACGAAAGAGCCTTCCCCAGTCTCTACCAGCCTTTCTCTGACCTTCTGGGGGCTTCAAATTCCCTCCTCCGTGTTCAGAAGTGTCAGAAGCTAGGTCCTTCCCAATGCAACCCTTTCCTGGGACTGCACATGGAGCCGCTTTAAGCTCTGAAGTTTGCTAGGACTAGGGTTTCCTCTTTCACCTCAAGCTTTGCTTCAAGCACCCTTCCCTGCACAATCTGCTTCTCCTCTCCTCCCTCTCTTCCCAGTTCCAATCTGCCCTATTACTCAATCCACCTGACCTTTCTGGAACTCAGAACAGGGTGCATTGCATTGTTAGAGACAATAGGCCCAAAGGGGTGGAGAGTTAGAACAAAGAGAAGAAACATTTTTTTCCCTCAGGAAGTTTAATTTAGATCAGGTGAGCACAAAGCTAAGCCAGATAAATACCGAATTTATGAGCCAGTGACTGTGGCACAAAGCACATCTAATGCAGGTCGGACCTGGGAGCGTTGCGGAGTATGAGTTTCATCTCTGCTCTTTAGGGGTGACTTTGTGGAGGAAGCCAGCTCTTAGCGGTCATGAAGGGGAGTGCCGGGCAGCTGACCTGTTTGAAAGGAGATGCAAGGTGAACCACGCAAAGGAGATCCAGAGCTGGTGGCAGTTGGTTAAAAGAGAACGACTAACAAACCCAAAGACAAGAGGGGAAGATTCGGCAGAAGGAGGCCATCGCACTTGTGGGACCACGCAGTGTTCATCACATGTGCCACAGGCTACGTTGCACAAAATCCCTTACAATGGGGAACATGATGAAAACAGGCTCGCATGGCAGAGGCTGCTAACCTGCCCCATGACCTTAGAGAAGACTTTTGAGCTTGTTGGACCTCAGTTTCCTTACCTGTGAGAAGTAAGGGAGATGATTCATTTTCAGAAATACCAAATAAAAGCTGTGCTATCTAATTAACAGTAGGTCTACAACCTATTGGAAATATCTGCAAAACTTCCCCCTTCCCCCACCCCGCCACAACAGAGTCCCAAACTTTTAAACACTTCACTTCCTGGTTCTTCAGCTCTCCATTTCGAGGGCTTACTTATTTTTTGAGGGCTTTGCAATGAGCATGGGCCAAAGAACAAAGGAGGGACTGAAAGTCTCTGCATCACCTCAGGGAATTTACATTTATTCCAATCAGACTATTTTTTGCCTTACATGGGCATAGACGACTTCCGGGTGAGGCTATAACCTCTGTAGTGCTCAGCCAATGAGGAACCAGAGGAGGGACTGGCATGCTAGGAGATAAATTGTCTGCTGTAACTGCCCTGAGTGTGCCTGTCCATCAGGCATCTGCTCTTGCAAGAATATTGATTACAGCCTCTCCTCACTGTGCTCTGAGTCTTCATGTCGCTCCTTTGATTGGGTCGGTGGGCTTCTTCCTCACATTATCTACCTGAGAAAGGGGTTGGATTTGAGCAAATGATTCCTAAACTTTGGATGGGTCCAATTGATTAAAAGTTTATGAAAATTCTTTATATTGCCAAATAAGAATGTTTTTGAAGCATCACCATCTACTCTCACCTTAAAAAGAAAGCACATTTCAATACTAAAAAAAAGTAGAAGAGACACAATCTTGGAATACTAAGGAGAGTCCTTTAGAGAAATATGGAAAAGTCCATTACGTGATCTTAGTGTTCTCATTTCATTGCAGACTATTGAAAGCTTCATCACAGAGGAAGACAGATTCCAGAAACCGGGAACTAATAGGTGATTCTAGAGGCACGTTCTAGCTCCTAAGATTCTGTGATTGGATCCCCAAGTGGGCAAATGACCCAACCCTCCCTTTGACCCACACTTGGTGCTTTCCACAGCCTGAAGCATAGCATGCTTGAGAATGGTGGCTGCCACTCTCTGTGCAGGTGGTCCCTGATGCATCAATTTCCCCTTGTCCCCTGAGGTGCAGAGGAAGCTTCCTGTGGCGGTTCTGCCACTGTGACAGGTTCTGGTGGGGTGCTGTAGGCAGCAATCTGAGAGATAACTCCTCTCCTCCACTGGAGGCAGTAAGTTACTCAGGGGTGACCTGTGTCTCACTCATCTTGGAAACCTTTGCAGCAAGTGTCCATAAAGTCTTCCCACTAATATACACTGGATTTAATTTCTATACTCTGAGGTGCAGAGATACGAGGGTCTACACAAATGAAATCGGTTCTGTGTGCACAGTTTTAACAGACCGCACCCCAAGGAGGCTGCAGGCTCTGGAATTGAGTGCCATGTCAGCCGAGGGCAAGGGGGCTGCTTTGGTAACTGCTTTTGGGGGCTGTCATTTGGTAACTGAGACAATTCGGGGAGCAGCTCCCCACACAGCCCCAGGAGCCTGAGCCCAGCAGACGGACAGCTGCCCTGGCGGCACAGACTTTGCTGGGATTGTCTGGCAGAACTGTTGTCTGGAGACAATGCAGCCCATGTGACAGGCCCTAATGAGTCCCTTCTGGAATCCCACAATGGCCAAGTGGCAGAGGCTCCCTGAATAGGTCTCTCTCTCTTCTCAGCGGTGCCTGGGCAGCAACCTCTTCTCTCATTCTCCTCCTGCATTTCTCGGCCCTCTCTTCCTTTCTTCCTTGTCATCTTTGTCTTTTAGGTACTTTAATTCTCTTGTTCCCCTTTGACCTCTTTCTTCTCCGCACCCCTCCACATTCCGTCCTTTCTATCATGCCCTCTTAGATACAAAATCACCCTTCCCTATGCCCTGTGGCCATCCTACTCCTAGATCTCATAGCTGAACAGCTATTTCTGTAGGCATGTACCATCCCCCCCATTTCCCTGCCACCCTACCCCAAGGGGACTGCTCTTAAATTCTTAAATCATGCTTTCCCTGCTGCTGGGAGTGTGGGGGAGTCAGCAAGATTTAGTGATTGAAAATAAAAGCACCTGTAATGTAAGTTCATTATAAGTACTGGCGTTCCCTCTCAAGTTAAAGTTCCCAGGCCCCAGCAAGATGGCTTTTCTCTGCCATTAAGAATTGGAAAGGTCTGATCCAGAAGCTGCAAGGGAGGGTGGGGGGGAGGGTTGGGTTTATCTTCCTGCTCTCACTTCCTTGATTTGCAGCAAAAGGGGCCGTGTGCAGCCTTGGCTGACCCAACCATGGGCATGAGGTCACATTTAGGGCATCCCCTGGGTGCCTTCCCTACAGCCTGCCTGGCTGGCTTGGAGCTGCCAATCCGTCTGTAAGAAGCCCCACTGATGGGGAGGGTCAGCTTCTGCCACTGCCCGCCTTTTCTTCACCATTCACCCCTCAGCCTGCACTCCCCACCCCCCTCCCACCTCTTAGGAACCAGAGCTGTGGAGGAAAAAAAAACAGCCCTGATGAATGGGGATTAGGGGGCTCTGTGTTTTACAAAACGTGGTCAGGAAATACTGAGGGTCCTCCTTATTTCACCAGTAGATTCCCTAGAGAAGGATAATGCAATTGAGGAAGCATTGAAAGGGGTCTTCTTTCAGAAGAGCTGAAGGTTCTGTCTGGGGAGGAGAGAGGTGAGGCAGAGGGCAGGAGCCAGGGGCAGGAGCATTGTGGATGTTCCATAAATCTTCGGCTTTACATCATTCACTTAAAACCTGGCTGTGAGGCACAAAGAGGAGAATCTGAAGCCAGAGAGAGAGAAAGGGAGAGAGGGAGAGAGACTGCCAGGGAGCTTATTGAGAAAAAAGGAATTTGAGAATCACCAATCTGTTTCATTATCCCTGATGGCTCACCTTTTTTTTCTGCCTCAATCACTTTTTCTTTGACAACTGTCTTTATGAAACTGGGTGCAGTGGGTGCCTTTCAGGATGAGATGCTGGGTGGGTATGAGGGCAGATGAAGATCACTGATGGTGGTGAGAAGAAGGAGAGTAAAGGAACCCACCCCCACCCCTGCCTCTTTATACCCAAACTGGGATAAATCTGCGTGCTGGCCTTAGAACTGTTCAGAGGGGTGCCTACCCTGATATGCACGTCCCAAAAGTCCGAATTTGAAGCTGGAGCATTGTTCAGGCCTTCCGGCCCCTCAGTGACTCCTGGTACACTGTAGAGTAGCTCAGGTAAAGATAGTCCACATTTAATGAGCACCTACTATGTGTCAGGCACCGCGTGCAGGGCTTTAGATGGATTGTTTTTCATCTCCACAACCCTACATATCCATTTTACAGTCAAGGAAGTGGTGAGGCCCCAAGAGGCTGCTAAACTTGCCAAGGTGACAAAAAAAAAAAAAAAAAAAAAAAAAAAAATCATAGGCTGGACAGACCAGGGTTTACCTAGCCCCAGGGGAATACTGGCAAGTCAGTGAAGCAAAAGGGCTAAGGAGGTGTCTGTTATTCTGTATTTTTGATCAAGGCTAGAGAAGTCTCATTTAGATCCTCCAACAGGCTTTAGAGCTCAAATAAAAGGCCACCTGAAGCAGAAACAGGAAAAGGAGGGCAGGAAGAGGGCATAACTGCTCCACAGTCCCAGGACAAAGTGCCTTCAATCAGGGCCAGGGGCAATGTGACCCACAGTCTGGACAAAGTTGGGCGTGCATTTATTGTCCCAGCGTGCTCCCAGAAGCCCCTTACCTGTCATCAACACTGTTTCTTGCTGCCACCAACACACGATAATCTGATCTGGAAGGAAAAAAAGGGAGTGGAGTATCTGCAGAAACAAACATCATCAAATGTCCTGGCTCCCTTCCCAGAGCTTCAACATAAAAGCAGGAAGGAAGAAGTCACTGAGCTGAGGCCGCATCAGCAAGTCTGTCCGAGTCTCCAGTAAGGTGGCAAGAGAGGCCTTGTAGCTCCAGGGCTGACTGCCAGGGCGCTGTTGCCATGGCGGGGTGGCCTTCTCGGCGGAAGGACAGGCTTAGTGACAGGGACATGAAGGATGAGTTGAGTACTTGTTCTTTTCCTTCCCCTCCATATTCAACTTTTTGCCATAACAAACTTTCTGTTTTAATAATGCTTACGGCATTGGGGCGCCTGGGTGGCTCAGTCAAGCGACCCACTCTTGAGCTCAGCTCAGGTATGATCTCATGGCTCGTGGGTTCGAGCCCTGCATGGGGCTCTGTGCTGATAGAACGTAGCCTGCTTGGGACTCTCTCTCCCTCTTTCTCTGCCCCTCCCCCACTCATTCTCTCTCTCTCTCTCTCTCTCTCTCTCTCTCTCTCTGTGTCTCTCAAAATAAATAAATAAACATTAAAAAGAGAGAGAGAATAATGCTTACTGCATTTAAGACCTTGGCTTGAAGTCATAGCATCAAGCACAGCTCTAATTTGGACAACCGGTGACCTGAATTATACTCCTGGGAAGGTAGGAGGCAGGGGCAGGGGACTGCCTCTGAGATCTTTCACAGAGGTGAGGGAACGCTGCAGCCAAGCAAGAGTTTCCTGGTGAAACTAAACTGGCAGTAAAGTGAAAGATCAAATCCTTTCTCTGCTCAGAACACTGCCCCTCGCTCCTCAACACTTTGAAAGGCAGAAGGAGATGGAATTATAAGTGAGCCGGGGTATGGGGTATGGAAAAAAGATGTAAATGAAAAATAAACTTGAAACATACCTAGCAGAAAGCACATTTGATTTGAAAGAGTCTTTCCATCTCAATTCTCTGTGGGCCTATTTGTAACAGAGATAGGGTTACTTAAAATACAGTCTCTGCACTGGCTGGTTGAGTCTCCTGAAAAACGCCTTCCATGTTTTCCACCAGCCTCTGCTGCAGCATTAACTCCTCATTCCTGAACAACACCTCCAACAGGACCAGCTGAACTTGAGCAGAGTAATTCTGAAACCTAGGGACACCCCTAGGTGACACGGAGACTTGGGCCCATAAGCTGTCAGATTGCAGCCCTTTTTTTCCTACCACCCCCTCCTTACACATATGGGCTTGCATGCACGCGCGCGCGCACACACACACACACACACACACACACACACACAGAGTCACAACATCCTATAAGGCTGAACTGTTTTAGAAAAATGGCCTAGGTGTTGATTCAAGCAGATTAGTAACAAGTTCTCTTTAAAACACACACTCAAACTGCTACAGTTCCGTTTGGTGTGGTTTAAACATTTTTTTTTATAATTGAATTTTTTAAAGGAAGAGCGGTTTTAAATTTCCTTCTGTAGACACTTAATCAAGAGCATCCTCTTCTCCTGAGGTGAAATGGCCAGCAACAAAGGCTCTGGAGTCAGGCCGTCTGGATTTGTAGCCTTGCTTCTTTACCTAACCACTTCCTCTCTGTAAGCCTCAGTTTTCTCACCTGTGAAATGGGACCTAACAGTTGCGTCTACCTCATTGTTGTGAGGTTTAAATGAGATGAGTGATGTAAAAGCAAGGGGCCTGCTCACAGCAAACATTCATTAAATATTAGTTTTGTGACTTCAAAACAAAACATTGTTTTAATGTTTTTATTTTATTATTTTTGAAAGAGAGAAAGACAGAGCACAAGCAGGGGAGGGGCAGAAAGAGAGGGAGACACAGAACCTGAAGCAAGCTACAGGCTCTGAGCTGTCAGCACAGAGCCCAATGTGGGGCTCAAACCCACGGACTGTGAGATAATGATCCGAGCTGAAGTCGGACGCCCAACCGACTGAGCCACCCACGCACCCCAAGAAAAAATTTTTAAATGTTGTCCAAATGGACTTGCACCTGGCAGGGCAGTTCTCCACAATCTCTCTTCTTGCCCAAAGATAAAATTATATCACTTAGAGCATGTTTGCTTTTTCTAAATTGCTAATCATAAAAGTAGTACACGGTCAGGGCCAAATGCCTCTGAGCATTTATAGACTTTATACGTTCTGTTAGCTTCTACATACATGTTGGAAGAAGGTACTACTTCCTCTGGGCAGATGTAACCCTGCAACAGCACACAGCATGTCAGCCCCTGAAATACTCACACAGGACACAACTCGCTCAAACATCCAGGTGACCCTGTGAACACACTCCTTGCAAAAAATTCAAATGATACAAAGGTATGTAAAAAAGAAAGTGTAAGCCTCAAACAAGAAAAAGGAAAGGAAAGGAAAGAAAAAAAAGGAAAGGAAAGGAAAGGAAAGGAAAAAAGAAAAGAAAAGGAAAGGAAAGGAAAGGAAAGGAAAGGAAAAAGAAAGGAAAGGAAAGGAAAAAGAAAGGAAAGGAAAGGAAAGAGTAAGCCTCCTGTAATCACATCCCAAACAAAACCACTATTAACAGCTTGCTTAATAGATCTTTGCTCTGTTTAAAACAGAATAATGAAATTCAATTAGGGAGGAAAAGTATGGTACATGATGAAATTTTTAAATAGTGCCAAGGGGTGTAGTCTAAAAGTTCACTTCCTACCCCTTGAATTCCTAATCAATTCATCAGTTGTGTATATGTGTGTTTCCTTCTAGGTATCTATATATAGATAAGCATATATGTGTGTAGGTGTCTGCATATGTGAGGGTGTATGTGCCCATGTCGTTTTTTTTTTGTTTGTTTGTTTTTTGTTTTTTTTTTTTTTACAAGTGATGTCTTTTTTTAGACACAATCCTGAGATCAAGAGTCACAAGCTCTACTGACTGAGCCAACCAGGTGCCCCATAAATGATCTCTTATATACACAATACAAAGCTTCATGCTCTTTCCCCTCCGTGTTAGTACATACAGATACATCTCATTCCTTTTAACAGATGCACAATTTTGCACTTAGGGGTGTACCATGATTTATTTCACCAAGTCCCTTATGGAAGAACAGTCAGATGGTGCACATGTACATTTTCAGTGCTTTGCAGTCACAGACAATACTGCAATGATTATCACTGTATATGTATTATATACACAGTCTTTCTGGACATATGCAAGGACATCTATACATTATATTTCTAGAAGAATTGCTGAGTCAAAGAGTATGTAAAATGTATACCCATTAAATGTTGATAAATATTATCAAATGGCCCCCAAAGAGGCTATCAAGCAGCACTCCCACCAACAATGGTTCTAAGTGCCCGTTTTCCCACACCCTCACAACACCTTCATCTTTTAATCTTTTAAAAGACATATCTATCTTTTTTAACCTACCTGGGGGAATGCTGTCTATTTTTAAATTCTCTTGCTCCCTGATGCCACCCATTCCAATATCACCAAAAGTTCTTAACAACCCAGGAGAGGTCATCTGCAACTTTGTTAGCATATCCTTGGATGGAATCCATTTCAAAGTTGAATCCTCAGATATCCCTGTCTAACCCTGAAACTTTGATCTTTGTCCCCAGGCCGGGTAGAACCCTGAGGAACCGGGTCCTCTTACTCCTGGGGAGTCCTCAGAAATGCAAATGGTCCACCGCTCTGCTCCTGCCATCCTGTCACCTCTCCAGTCCCCAGCACAGTGCTTTGGATGAGCCGCTTTTACTGGAAGAAGGTTTGTAAGCTAGAGTCAGAAAGAGGGAAGAGTTTAGGGAGCTTGGAAAAAAAGCAGAGGACAAAAGGCCAGCTGGTTCTTAGTGAACATTCTGAAGGGAGTCTGAAAGCTAGACAAGGGACATGGCTCTGAGGTTTTATACGTTCTGTTAGCTTCTACATACATGTTCCTGTTGTCATCTTCCTGTTTCACAGTAAAACCTACAGCAGAAGGGGCTGCTTGTCCTGTGAGGTTAGCAAGGAAGGGGAAGATTAGCAGGGAAAATATAATTTTTTGCAGCCGGTCTTGGGGGACACAGAATCTGAGGGTGGTGGTGACCGTATAATAACACCACAAAGATACCTGGAAAATGGACTCTTAAAGAGGTGTTTTGAGCTGCAGGAAAGCTCTTGGGCTAAAATAGAACCACAGTGACCACCATTTATTGAGCACTTACTATGTGCCCAACATTCTGCCAAGTACATTACATGTGCTATCTCATTTAATCTTTTCAGCAGTTTTTTGAAGAAAAGGGTACCATTGTTATTCTCATGACACCCCTGAGGAAATGGAGTTAAGTAACTTGCCCAAGATCACACAGCCAGAAAGCAGTGGCAGAATTGGGACCAAAACCTGTTTGATCCCAGGGACCTGAGTTCATCCCCTCAGGGCAAGATCATATAGAAGCTTCAATGCCTCTGCATATACTCTCCAGTCTTGCACTGCTCAGTTACCCCAGATGAGTTTGTCTACTTCCACATGCTGCTTGTCGTCTCTCAAGATTCAGGCATCACTTCCCTCCAGTCGTCTCCTTTCCTGATCTCTCTTTCTCAAACACCCTGTAGGTGCGCCTGGCATGGCACTGCTTGTAACACTGGGTCTCTGCCACAAGACTGGGTGCTCCCTGAGACTGTACCCTCCTCTCGCATCTTGGGATGCACAGTGCCTAGCACAGTGCCTGACACATGAGACATGTCCCCCCCCTCCCCACCCCAAGGTTCGGGGAATAAATGTTGCATTAGGGCCAGACAGGCTGAGCTGCCACTATTGCAAATTCCCTTTCCCACTCCCAGTTGGTAGGACAGAGTGAAATGTTATTTACAAAAACACCAAGCCAAACAAGACCCTCCCTTTCCCGATATGCTGAAGCTGCGCCCAGAACAGCCAGGGGTCACCAAATGGCAGCCAGATGGTAACTGACGGCTGCTTCCTAACTCCAGGGGCCTGGGGCAAAAGGCCTGGCTGCCCACCTGCTCCCAGGGACCTGTGAACATCCACTTTGTAGGCAAAAACCCAGACAGTTCCCTCCTCCTGAAACCCATCCAGCATCCAGTCCTAGGAGCTGTGACACTGCCTGCTCCCTCTAGTCTGAGGGACTCCCAAGGCCGGCTGGAGCAGCTCTCTGGCCCAATCTCGACCCCATAGAGATGTTGCCTGCCTCTCCCCTAACTACTCCTGTGACAGGGAGGTGTTAACTCGGCGGTACCAGTCCAGTGTTGTGGGGGTGCTTATCTCTGGGGGGAACAGTCGAGCCCTAAGATAACTAAACTCAGATGGAGCAGGGGAGCGCTGGGGAGACAGCCCTTCTCCGTGGAAGAACTGTGAGGCCACAAGTGGCTGGCAGAAGAAGGAAGGGATTTTCTGCAGCATCCGAAACAAAGAGAACCGATGGGGCTTTGGGGAGAGCTCCGTTTCCCTCGATTTCATTCAGCACCGGTTCCCTCCTCCCACAGATCCAGGAGGCAACAGGCCCCCAACTGGTTATCAGGTCCTGGAGCATGAGGGCCTTTGTCTCCCCCTCAGACATCTAGCTGGCAGGGCAAGGGGCCTACAAATCCTCCCTGACCCTCCCAGCTCTTTGTTATCTCGGAGGGAAGATTACATTTCTGTGTGGGGAGGCAAGGTGCCAGGAGTCCTCAGAGCAGGACAGAGGCCGCCAGAGCTGCCGGCTGACCCCCGTTGCCTGGAGCCACTCAGGGCTGACACTCAGAACTGGGGATGTTCTCCCTTCAATGTCCTGGGGCCTGTCCTAAAGTGAAGGGTCTGCGTTTCAGAAAGACAAGGGGGGGAAGAGTCGCTGGGAAGGGGAGTTGGGCTGGAAGGAAGCAGCCAGCTCTCAATTATTCAGGAGCTGCGTCTGTAGTCTGTGGATGGCCCATTCTTTCCTAGGTTTCTCACCTTCTCCATTCTGCTGTCATTGGCTGTTTCCTTGAGAACTGGAGGGAGGAGAGCTGTCAAGGTGGCCACTTGCTTTCATTTTGATTTCTTGCTAAATCTATAGAGAAATTTGTTCAGTAGTATGTCTATGCCTCTCAGCAGCAGGCACACAGACTTTTAGATCATTCTCTTTCTGTTTCAATCAAGGACACGTTCTTCAGCCTTCTCATTTGGGTTCAAGATACTCCTAAAATGCTTCCAAATCAAAGGGGGAAAAAAGGCTGGATTAAAAACTCCCCGTTTTAGGAGACTCATAAGAGAGGAAGGGGGATATATTGTCTTTGAGTAATAGAGTCGGAAAATAGTCATTGGATATTGATGTAAACACTGGATTCTCCCTGGCTTGACTTCCCAATTATATTCCCTCAAGTTGTATTTCCTCCTCTGGCGGGTTCGCTACTCTCATCAAGTCCACCAACAACAAATACGTATGGAACACCTCCCAAGTAGCTCCCTAAACTCGTCAGACACTTAGATGGGATCCTTGCCTTGGTATAGCTTGGAAACTAGTTAGAGAGAAAGGTTTAAAAAAGATGACTAACAAAGTTAAGTGTCAGATCAGTGGGATAGACCAGAAGGTCAGGAGAATTCCAGGGACTGACAGGGCTGGGAGTGGCAGGGAAGGCCTCTCTAAGGGGGAGGGATGTGAGTTTGGCTTTCTTATGTGTCTGGAATGAGCATTATTTAAAATGAGGAAGGTCTAATGGGAGAGCAGCTTCTATGGGAGGATAAACAGAGCCTGATTAGGAGCTGAAAAGTTGAAGGATCGGGGTGGGTGGCTGGGGGGGGGGGGGGGTCAGGGAATAGGCTTGTAGGGGGAATAAATCTATAACCATGGCTAAAATTGATTTATTCTGCAAATACGTGTGTTCCTGCTTTTTATTTAGTTTTTTTTATTTAGTTTTTAATGTACTCATCCATTCAACAAATATTTATTGAATATCTCTAGTCAGTCAATAAACATCTATTGATCTCCTACTATGTGAATGACACCATGATAGTCACTATTCTTTCACATGCTGGTCAAATAGAAAAATAACAGCTCATTTCCTTACATTTGGGGTGCCGGTGGTTAATCTCATTCAGTATTCCAGCTTCCACAAATTCGAGGGGTTTTGTGGGGGGTGGCAATGAGGTATTAGCCCTACCTTAACTGACAGTGACTTGTATTTGTGTAACACTTGGTGCACTGACATACATTATTTTCTTTGATTCTCATGACAATCATCCAGCTAGGGGGAAATAGGTAAACAAGTCTTGATTTTTTTCAGATGTATAACTTGTCTAAAGTCAACCAGTTTGTAAGCAGGGGACCAGAATGGATATATCTTTCATACTTCCTGTGGCACACTTCTCACCCTCCCAATGGCCCCAACCTGGCACTCTGGGAGCCTCAGAAAAAAATATAGACTCTTGACCCCTTCCTGGCACAGCCTAGTTCCTTAAGTCTGAGCAGGTCCTAAAATTTGTATTTTTTTAGAAGTTCCCCAGAGGACTAGTGTCCATCTGGATTAGGGAACCACTAGCTTACAGGGGAAGGATCCAGAGGAAAGGGCATCTGAGCCACTTTTCCTCAGGTTCCACAGAGCCTTTTCTTCGGGTATTCTGGGTGGGTTCCGACTAATTTCCAAACCAACAGCATGCCCAGCTCCCATCGCTCACTCTTTGCTTCCTAAAAGTCACTGCAGGTGGAAGACTTCTGGAGGCCAAGAATGGTGCCGTAGAATTCACAGGGCCCAGCTTTGCATAGACCTCAAAACCTAAACTCTGTGGCTGGGGCAAGTGAGATGGAGGGGAAGGGTCTAAAGAGGGGATAGATCCTCTCGTGAATAAAAAAGCTTGTATTTATTGAGTGTTAACTATGTGGCAGGCCCTCATTTAATCCTCAACTCTATATGGAAAGCACTATTATCCACCTTTTCATAGAGAGAAAACAGATTTAGAGTGAATCATTTCCCCAAGGCACACAGTCAAGTGCGATTCCAAAGCAGGGGCTAGCAAGTCAAACCTCGGGATTACAGCGTCTCCCCACCTCACCCCCAAACCGCTTCTGTGTCCACTGCCTGAAATTCGGGCGCCCTCCTGGCGGTGCTCAGATGCAGGGGCACGCGCGCCCAGGGAGACCAGGCTGCAGCAAAGCAGCCGCAGAGCGCCGCGCCGCTGGGCCCGCTCCCCCGGCTCGGGGGCCGCGGCTGGGAACTACAAGGCCCAGCAGGCAGCAGCAGGGGGAGGAGGAGGGGGTGGGACTAGCGCGGGTGGGAGTGAGAGAGCAAGCCCTCGCGCCTCGCCGGCGCACAGCGCTCGGAGCGCTCCTGCGGGTACTGCTGCGGCGGCCTGGGCAGCGGGCGGCGGCGAGCGGGAGCCCGGACTCTGGTCCAGCCGCAGCGCGCGGAGGAGCCCAGGCTGTGCCCGGAGCTGGGCGGCAACGTCCCGACTGGACCGAGACTCTGTTTAGCGCATTGCGGCGACCTCGCCTTCTCCGGGCGCGAGCGCGCGCCGCAGCTGGAAAAGCAGCGGAGACCGAGGACTTTTCGCCGGTCCGAGGGGCGCCCCGCAGCGCGCACCGTCCTAGTGCTGCAGTCGGGCACGCCGCGGCGCCGGGAACCCCTCAGGGCGATGAAGCCGGGTCTGCGAGAAGCGTGAGGCGCCGCCGCCCGGTTCCGGAGAGGGGGGCCACAGGGTCTGGAGACCCCGGGCGGCGGACGGGAGCCCTCCCCCCGCCCCGCCTCCGGGGCACCAGCTCCGGCTCCATTGTTCCCGCCCGGGCTGGAGGCGCAGAGCACCGAGCGCCACCGGGAGTCGAGCGCCGGCCGCGGGGCTCTCGCGGCCCCGCCAGGACCCGAGCGGAGCCCGGGGGCGGCGGGCCGGAGCCCGGGACGCGGGCGCCCGCCCGCCCGCACAAGCCACGGCGGACTCTCCAGAGGCGGAACCGCAGCGCCGAGTGAGGTAAGAGCCGCGGCGCCCGCAGATCCGGGGCGGGCTTGGCGTCCCGAGCGGCCCCCGGCGCTGGAGCCTCCTGGCTGCGCGCTTCCCCCGCCGCAGCCCAGTTGGGTCCGGCGCCTCCCTCCACTGGTTACGCGCCCCCTCCACCTCCTGACTCCCTTCCCAGCGCTCTGCGCCCCCCTTTTGTCTCCCCTCCCAGCTCCCCGCTCGCGTCGCCTTCTGCGCCCCCTCCCCGCGCTGGTCCCGCCGCTCCTCCTGCCGCCCAACTTTTCCGCCAACTCGCGCTGGGGAGCTGGCGAGGCGGCGGCGGCTCCGCGGTGAGACCTGGGAGGGACAGGGCCGGGGCGAAGGCGGCGGCGGCGGCTCTCGGTTTCCTCGGACTGGAGAGGGAGGGCGGGAGTGGGCAGCGAGGTGGGGGTGTGCGTGTGTGTGTGTGTGTGTGTGTTGCATTCCAGCCCATCTCTTTTTAATCCACCAGTGGGGACTCACCCCAATTCAGCAGGTAGCTTTGGGTGGAACGGTAAAAACCCGAGGTATTTCTGAGTCCTTTCCCACCCCGGGGAAGTCTGGGGTCGGAGTTGCGGGTGGGTGGATGGGGATATGAAGAAGGAAGGAAGTGGAGGGGTAGGTTAGCCTCTCCTCGAATAGGTTTTAAGGAGGTGTCGTCACCAAATGGCTGAATCGGCTGTAGCGGAGAGCGAGAAAGGAATTCCCTTTTCCAGAGGGGGTTCTTCTACTTAGTCGATCTCAGAAAAGGTCGGAAGTTTGGGGAAGGGAGGGCGCCCAGCGGGTGATGTTAAGCCCCATTATGGGGTCGGGGGGGGGGGGGGGGGACGTTCAGTTCCAATCTGGTTCTAGGAGGTGGGGGAAGGGATGAGGGTTTTGCCCGGT
Organism: Panthera onca; assembly: GCF_046562875.1. NCBI lineage: Eukaryota > Metazoa > Chordata > Mammalia > Carnivora > Felidae > Panthera > Panthera onca. The sequence continues at coordinate 160,715,078 of NC_138342.1, read as the reverse complement.
GCGGTTCACTCGGCAGCGCTGCTTGTTGCTTCTCTGGCTCAGACCCTCTGCCCGCCCTGCTCCCGCCTCCCGTTATGTTTGGGGTTGGGAAAAGAGGAACCCTCGTTTGCAGAGGAATTTATTGGCATTGTAGACGGAGTTCATTTAACACATATCCTATGAAGGCAGCCAGACACCTTCGCGCGGGGGTGGAGGGGGTGGTGGTGGTTGAAGCTTGCTTCTTTCTGGGCCCAGAAGCTATTGGTCCACCAAAAAAATTTCTGCGGTGTCTTTTTCCCCCAACACTTTTTTCCCCCATTTTCCAGATGTAGCAGCTGCATCTGGTTCCGTTTCGCCCCACACCGCAGCCACATTAACATCCCTCTCCCTCCCTTCTCCCTCACCCAAATTAAAACTGCTGTTCTTCAACTTGTCCTTACCACCTCCCTCTTTAAAATTTTTTTGAGACTTGGAGAGGAGAAGAGAGAGTTACTCTGGATCCCAAGTTATTTCGAATCTGATGGTGGAGATGCTGTCTAGATTGTGCCGGAAAAAGGCGTCGTGGGAGATGGGGCCACGATTTTAGGGGCGGTGGCACTTGGGAACGGTTCTGCTGGAGGTGGCCTGTTTGGCCATGGGTTTGACCCAGAACTGGCCCTGACGGAAGTTTCTGGAACCATAGCATTCCTTTTTCCGTCCCTTCAGTTAGAGCTGGAGCAGCCAGGGTTTCTGACCCTGTCCGTAGCTCGCCGTCGGTGTCTGACCGCCCCGTGGTGGCGTCACGCGTTCCTTTTCCACCCTCCCTGGATTGAGCCCGGGGCGCAGCTGCGGGGGGCATGGGAGGGGGGCGGCCGCTGTTGCTGCTGGGGGCTCTCCTTGGGCGTTTTAAAGTCGTTCTGTGGGCTGGAAACTGAAGTGAGACATTTTACCTCTTAAGGGCTACAGGGTTGAAAGCGCGGCGTTGGATTGTTGAGGGTGTGTGTGTGTGTGTGTGTGTGTGTGTTGTTTTTGTTTTTGTTTTGTAATAGCCTTTGAGGTAGGAAGGCACCTTATGGTCCAAAGTTGCGGGAGGGTGGGGAGAGTTGGTCGCTCTCACCCTCTCTTTTCCAGTCTCTTTCAAATTGAAAACACTTCTCTGGTTTCCTCCTTTGGGCGGTAGTTTGGAGGCTGTAATGAAATCGCACTTTCTCTAGACATGGTAATTAAGGTGACTGTTTCCTCCGCAGATGTGCCCTGCCCTTTGCACCTCCGGACCAGCGCTTTTTTTGGAATAGCGTCTAAACTGTAGAACCTTAGCCTTGAGACTGTTTAGCAGAAAGTGGCCATTTTCCCCCTGGGCCCAGCCTCCTGGTTTCCTCTCTGAGGCTTTAAAAGCTAAGTAGCAGGGCCCCGTGGGACGTGTCTCAGTCTAGCTAATTACCCCCAAGCCTGGGTCATCTCCTTTCCTTGCAGTGACCAAGGGAGAGCCATTGCCAACTGTCTGTCCTGATGGCCTGCCCCTCTAATGACTTGTTTATGTATTCCACCCCACCCCAGTTGGGAGAAGCTCCAGGGCTGCCGCTGACCCCTGGAGGAGCACAGGGTGTTTGGGGTCAGGAGGTTGCTGGGGCCTGGCTCTAGCAGGGTTGCTTACATACTGCATCAGTGACAAGCTCCTTGAAATATCTGTTGCATTCACTGTTAGTCATAGCCAAGTGTCAGCTCTTTAATGAGGGCCATCCGGATGGAGAGCCACTTGGACATGTGTGCTTTCACTGCCTGCGTTTACCATGCCTGTACAAATGCCCATTTTGTAGACGTTTTCACTAATGGGATTTGGGCCAGAGGGGGCACCACTTACTTTGGTTCCAAAGTAGACAGCCTTGGGTACTTCTTTTCCTTGGTCAAAGTTCCTTGAACTTAGAAAGTTCCAGTAGAAGAGCAAGTGAAGCAAAAGCACAGGAAGAAATAGAGTAGGAACATTGCAGATGCTGTTGTCCCTCGTGTCTTGAGGGAGATTAGAGTACATCAAGGTATACCTAAGCCTGAGCTAGCTTGGACTCCAGAGGGCAGAAAGAGCACACTGAGCATTGAGTAGGCAGATTCCAGCCATGGAGACCCAAGGAAAATCTGCGGGTTTTTGCTTTTAGTTGTATGCTTTGTGTTTGGGACATTGACCTGAAAAAAAGACTCCTAAAGCAGGGGATTTGCTCCCATGAGCCAGCTTCTCTGAACACACTCTACTTGCCTCCATTTTTAAATCTCTTTCATCAAGATGGCTGTTAGGGAAGAGCTTCCTGAGAAAGTTTGAGCCTGCTAGAGTCAACAAAGGTAGATAGAATTGATTCAAATGTCTTGTTCTGAAAAAGCCTCATCCCTTGAGATGAGTTTAATTTCCTCTTGGGAAATTTGCCTTGCATTTGTCTTCCCAAGAGCTTTGTCAAAGGTCTGGATGCACCAAGGACTGGTGGGAGTCCAGATGTAGAGCTTTAGAGAAGATTCTGGTGTTTCCAGAGAGGATTAAATTCCAGACTTGGGCCAGCATATGTGCTTTTTTCCCTCAGCTTGCATTTACCTTAAACAGAAATTCTCTGTCACTACCACTTCTTGCAATTAAAGAAGTTATATTTGGTCTTCCCTATGCGCCCCCCTCCCCCCCGCCTCCCAGGTAAATAGCTGTCACTTGGGTGAACAACTCCAAGAATATGGTGAATATGGTGGTGTTCCACCAGTCCATTTTGTCTTCAAAAGCAAGGTTTCCCAGGTTATGGTGGAGCAATTAGTATTTCACTTATTATTATTAATTTTTGGTATACCTCCCTCCCAAGGACATTGGACACATTTTTTATAAAGACTCAACATTTATAGTGTTTCCATTGGGGCACCTGGGTGGCTCAGTCCGTTAAGCGTCTGACTTTGCCTCAGGTCAGGATCTCATGGTTCCCGAGTTTGAGCCCCGCATTGGGCTCTATGCTCTCAGCATGGAGCCTGCTTTGGATCCTGTGTTCTCCTCTCTCTCTGCCCCTGCCCTGCTGTGCTCTATTGCTCAAAAAATAAATAAATAAGTAAATAAAATATTGTTAAAAAAAAACAGTGTCTCCCTTGGACCAACAAAAATTTTACAAGCTGAGCTGCATAACTTTTTTCTGGTGTCTATTAATTATTTGCCCTGGTACTCTCAACAGTGAGTAGAGAATACTCACTTTGGGGGAGTGCGACCATTTCTGTTAAGAAGTCAATCTTCTTCCCATCTAAAGGGATGAACGTTTTGATGTTACTTCCTCAATTCTGAGGAATCAAAATGTTTAGAAAATGTCTCATTTGGTATTTTTTGAGATAGAGTTTGGCTGGCTAAGAAGGAGTATTTGACTATTGCTTTTATGTGGCATTGGCAACCTCTTTTCCTCAAGAGTATCTGGGGGCGCCTGGGTGGCTCAGTGGGTTAAGCGTAGGACCCTTTTCGGCTCAGGTCATGATCTCACATTTTGTGAGTTCGAGCCTCGAGTCAGGCTCTGCACCAGCAATATGAAACCTGCTTGAGATTCTCTCTTCCTCTCTCTCTGCCCCTCCCCTGCTCTCTCTCAAAATACGTAAACTAAAAAAAAAAAAAAAAAAAAAAAGATGATCTGTATCAGTTTCTTTTCAATCAGCCTTTCCTTCATTCACTTACTCATCCAATTAACAAATGTGTCAGCATCTGCTATGCAGATCGTGGGTGCTAAGGGTATTAAGCGAAAGTTAGTCAGGCACAGACCCTGCTTCTTAAGGAGCTTGTGATCCCATGATACTTTGGAAATTCGGAGGAATGAGAGCCTCAGCTAGAAGGCTCAAGAAAGACTTGTGGAAGAGGTAGGGGGCTTTTTTTGTTTGTTTTTTGTTTTGTTTTTGAGGTGGGATTCAGAGAATAAGAAAGCTTGGCCCATTAAAGATGGGGGAAGGGCAAAGAAGAGGGCAGAGCACGAAGATCGCCTAGGATCATGCTGTCCCATAGAAATAAAGCACGATGGGTGGCTCAGTCCATTAAGCGTCCGACTTCAGCTCAGGTCATGATCACATGGTTTGTGGGTTCGAGCCCTGCATCGGGCTCTGTGGTGACAGCTCAGAGCCTGGAGCCTGCTTTGGATTTTCTGTCTCGTTCTCTCTCTGCCCCTCCCCAGCTCACACTCTGTCTCTCTCAAAAATGAGCATTAAAAAAAAAAGAAATAGAACACGAGCCACATGTAATCTTAGATTTTTCTAGTAGCCATGTTTGAAATTCAGAAAAAAGAAACAGGTGGAATTCACTTTCATTAATTCATTGGTTGAGATTTTAATAATCTATTTAACTTAGCCTCATAAATCCAAATGCTATCATTTGAACATGTAACCAATGTAAAAAATTATTGATGAGATACTTTACCTTCCTTTTTTTCACACCCAAGTTTTGAAGTCTGGTGTGTATGTTTCATTTCTAGCACGTCCTAATTCACATTAGCCACATTCCAAGCAAGTTCTTGGCAGCTACAAGTGGCTAGTGGCCATTGCATGGGATACCTAGGTCTAGAGGATAGGGTTTGAAGACAGATAGTGAGAAATACCTTCGTAAAGATAGGAAGTTTGTGTCTTCTGCCACCAGTTACCAATGTCTCCTGAGAGTGCTGGCCAGGAATGACTCAAAGCACAGTGTCTATGATTCCTTACATGGATTTGTACTTAGGAGAGGGCAGGTTCTTTCACCCATGCTGCCCATATGATCTCTTAACCACCTGTGATGGAGGCTGGGCAAATACCTCCTCCAACAAGTGGGGAAATGCAGAGGTTGTGTCCCCCCCCCCTCCAGTCCCCAGTTGAGGACCTCTGTGCCCAGGTGGGGTTGGCGGGGGGCGGGGGGGGGGGAGGGGAGGGGGTGCTTCAGGTCCCCGGAGACCTGACTGGTATGGGAGAGACTGAGGGTAGAGCCAGCTGCAAGGTCTCTGAGGAAGCTTCTGAGTACACCTGCAAGGCTGCAGGTCACATCTGTCCAGCAGTGAAGGAGGGAGACTGTCCCTAGGGGATTTTAAGAATTCATTAATTAGTAGAAGGAGAGGGGGGTGTGGTAAAGGAAGAGGTGACAGTTCTAGGGTCCCAGACAGTATGTGGATTGGTGGTTTGGGTCGCCGTGTTTTCTGTAGGTTTGTGGAATGGGGACCCTTCTCATTCCAGGGGTTGGTGCTGGGAGGCTGGGTTTTCTTGACGTCCTTTGTTTCACAGATGTGGGACTTGAGGCCCAGAGAGAAGCACCTTTTTGGGGTTGAGCTGGAGAGAAGCAGCTAGAAGAGTTTGACATGCACTGATAGCAGAGCTGAGCACAGCCAGCCACACCTGTGAGGGAGCCGGAGAGGCTTTCTGGGGGACAGAGTGGCTGAGTGGTGGTGGAAGCCGCCTGTCTGCTGCATTGAAAACAAGCTTAATCGCCTCAGCATGGTACCACCCTTTCCACTGGATACTGAAAATTCATTCATTACTCTGGTGGTTCCTGTGATGCTTAGGTTCTTAGCCAGGGGTACCTTTCTGGATCACAAGCCTGTATCTTTTGTTTGGTGTATCTTTGGGGGCATAATGAGATGTGGGATGTGGCTTACGGACGCCCTGTTGTAGCAAGCATCGCTTCTGTCCCAGGCCAGGGACCGTGCCCCATCCTCGGCCCTTAGACGGTCCTAGACAGATCTGTGATCTGCTTCCAAGGGTCTTCTCTCAGGCGAAGGAACTGAGGCGCTCCCATCTCCAGAGCTACCTTGGGTCTGTCCATGTCTGCTTGGTTTCTTTATGACACAGAGATGCTCTTTGGAGAAAATGGGCTTGTGCCAGATAGAGCCAGATTTGCTTACCCCTACTTGGCCCCTGGGCCCTGTCCTTTAGCATTAAAAACAAGTGATGAGTGTCCCGGTGCTTTTGCCTACCAGCTGCATAGCCAGGAGCAAAGTACTCAACCTCTTGGAGTCTCAGTTTCCCCATCCCTTAAAGGGGAATAGTAATTCCTACCCCCAAAAGTGTATAGTGAGGAAGAGAAGATGTTTTATAAGTATAAATTTTACCTAGTACATGCTTCATGCATAGTAGGTGTTCAGTAAATATCCTGTTCTGTCTCTTCAAGTCCCTTTCCTAAATTTAGAACATTGAAAGAGAAATGTTTATTTATTTAACGATTTGAAGTTATCAAATTTTAGTAAAGCCCTGGAAGGAAGCTAGTGGTAGTACATGCCTCCTCCCACTAGCCAGCGCCTGTGAACGAAGCCAAGAATCTGGGGGTTTTCTGCCAACCGGGACTGACTCACTCATGGGGACTGACTCACTCATGAGGGGCCCTGTCTGCTCCAAGGAGGCAGGGCTGAAGCACCACATTAGGGCATGTTCCGGAGAAGTGGATTCTCCAAATAACTTGGATGGTTCCTTGGAGCATTTAGGACAGAAGCAACCTATAATATGGAGACGTCACTCCTACCCCAGTCCAAACAGGGCCCAGAAAGTCTTAGCACTTGGTAAATGCTTAGCAGCAGCAACGATCCTATCCTTAAGACCCTCAGTGGGTATTTAAAATTTTACCACTCCAAACCTGAGGAGGGTAAGGGGCTACAGTCCATGCTTTTTGGAATGGGTCCCGGCAAGGACCTTCGTATTCTTCAGCGTAACCATTTCTGCTAGACATCTTGCAGCGTCGGGGAGGGGCATTGCGTCCACCTCGTGGTTCTGTGCTTTGAGGTCCTTTATGAGTTGGTGAGAGTTGTGTTCTGTCCATATGGGAACTTCATAGAACCAGAGATCCCTGCGATGTGTGTGGTGTTAGAGACCAAAAGAAAGAACCCAGGAGATCACTCACTGCAGCTTCCTGGTTGCACAGGTCCAGAGAAGGTCAGCGTTGTACTGGTTTCCCAGTCCTTGGTTTGTTCCAGAATTCTTCATCTTCTCTACCCCTCACCAAAGGGCTGGTTTGCCCTGGAGGAAGTGCAGTGTGTACTGGGAGGGGCACCAGCACGCGGGGGGCCTCCCGCAGCCCCACCACACTCTGTGGAGCCCTTGCCTGTGAAGGGGCGGAACTCTTGGGGATTTTCACCAGGCTCTTTGCTTTCCCAGCATAAATCATCTTGGGGCTTTTGCCTTGGAGGACTTCACGACAATTTTCCCAACAAGGCTTGCCATGTAGCCCACACTCAGGAAGTAGTCGGAGAGCTGAATTAAAGCACTGTTTTGTCTAATTAAAGCCTATAACCTCAAATTCAGTATTGGGGCAGGATCACAGTTCCCTTCTTTGTGCCTTAAGAGTAAGTTTTTGCTTTAAGCACCCTTCTGGACAGGGTGACTGTGCGACACACTTTAACTCCTTTTTCTCCTTATCTCCCCCCTCCCACGCAGACTCTCCTAACTTTTTGGTTTGTTCTTTCCTTAGAGTCAGCTTGAAAAGGAGGATCAAGCTCAAGACGGAGTCTCCATGGAGGTGTGGAGCCTGGTCACCAACCTCTAACTGCAGAACTGGGATGTGGAGCTGGAAGTACCTCCTCTTGGCTGTGCTGGTCACAGCCACACTCTGCACTGCCAGGCCAGCCCCGACCTTGCCCGAACAAGGTAAGGCATGGGCTGAGGGGTCAGCCTGGACTCCTGGGCCTCGGAGACCTGGCAGGCTAGGACAAAGGTGATGTTGTGGTTGACCGGGAAGGCAAGGCTCCACCCCGGATGGAGCAAAGGGCTCCTTTTTGTAGGAGAGGCTTCCAAAATACATGGGCTGGTTTGCACCTGGCTATAAACACACCCAGCTTCAGCAGAGGCTGGGGTCATAAAGGCTAGTGACGTCCATTTGCCAGAGGTGACCTGCTTAGGGCGGAAATATAGTCTTTTCTCTTCCTGAAAAAGAACTTCTGATTGGGATCTAAGAGCTGATTCCCCAACCTAGATGACATAAAATGGGGCACAAATGACCTATGAATTTGTTTGTTTAACACTTGGATGTTGAGGGGTGTGGGAGCTTGATAAAGACCTCTGGCTTCTAGAAAATTGTTTCAAAGACAATTGTTCCAAAGACAATTGTTCCATCTTCTTTGAGGGCTGGCAGTCATGGCCACGTGCCTGCCATTTTGCCGTCCTTGGCCATGTCTGACAGGCTGTGGTTGGAAGCCTGCCGAGCGGTTTGCTTTGGATACGCACCACTGGAGGGATTTCAGAGAGACGGAAAGCCAGGGAGCATTATGGTGCATGGATGCTCCTGGAGATCTATAGCTTCTTACAAAGTCAGACATTATTAGTAACGAGAAGGACTTACTTATGGGATTTACTGGAATTGTGAAAGTACTTCATGGAGGTTACAGGTATATAACACACCTAGTGGCTTTCAGGGGCCTGTGAGAACTTACTGCTGCCAAAGGGTAGTGTGGCTTGTGACTCGGTGGCTCATCACACAAATACGAAGGTTGGCAGGCAGTGGGCGAGAGGCTCAGGTGTGCACGTGAGGTAGTGGCTGAGTTTAAAGAACCATCAGTCTCAACTGTCAGGACCCGTTTGAGTGATAAATCATGAGTGAAAATATTTGTCTACTCTCATGGTGATGGGGAAGATCACATGAGACTTTCTGGAAGGTGTGCTTGGGTGGACCACACAGACTAATGTTGCATTCGGAGACAGAGCTGAACGTAAGACTTGAGCTAGAACATGCCAGAGACCCAAAGTGGGAGTGATCATCTCTGCCCACAGGGAGTTTATTATCAGGAAGATAAGTACAGAGGTAACTAAATACAAGGTAGACTGTGTTTTAACCACACAGTGGAGTCATAATGCAGTGGGAATGCAGAGGAAGAGGAGAGCAGAGAGCATTTCAGATGGGTCTAGAGGGATGGGTGAGGGTTTGTTGGATGACAGCCAAGGGGGGTTGGTTTGGAGGGGAATGGAGGGCATTCCAGGTAGACTAGTGTGAATGAGGGTGCTGAGGCAAGATGTATAAGGTGTATACAGAATGACTTGCCCAGTGAGTAGGTAGTTGTGGGGAGTAATACCTGGAAGAATTGAATTGCGTTAGCATATGGAAGGCCTTAACACCCTGCTAAGGACACTATGCTTAAATGAGTAGATACTGGGAATAAATGGGTAGATACTAGGAATCTCAAAAAGTTCTGAGCAGGTAGTGATGTGGATCCAGCTTTCAGAAAATTAACTTGGCAGTTGAATTTGGATAGATGGGAAGAAGTCTGTGTTTGAGTCCTGCTCTGCCATTTAATATCTGTATTACTTGCTTTGACAAATTACTCAAGCACACTAAGACTTAGTTTGCCCATCTTCTTTTTCTTTTTAATGTTTTAATGTTTATTTATTTTTGAGAGAGAGAGAGAGAGTGTGAGGGGGGGAGGGCAGAGAGAGAGGGAGACACAGAATCCGAAACAGACTCCACACTCTGAGCTGTCAGCACAGAGCCCCTTGTGGGGCTCGAACTCACAAATGGTGAGATCAGACCTGAGCCGAAGTTGGACACTTAACCGACTACGCCACCCAGATGCCCCTTAGTTTGCCCATCTTTAAAATGGGGACAGTAATAAAGCATTAAATGAGGTACCCAGATAAGACACCTACAGGTAAAGTTTTGGTAGTTATTACTGCTGTTACCACAGTTGCCAGACAGACGAGTTAGCTGTTTATTTAGCTGTTTGTTTTGAATGTCTAGCTAGAGGAAGGAACCAGAGTGGGGGGCGTGAGTTGTAAAGGAAGGGAAAACCAGCAGACACTATAGAAATAGAATCTGTGGGTTTCAGTAGGTTGGCTGTCAACTCTGGGTGATTTGAGACAGAGACAGAATGAAAGTAAAAGGAGTGAGTTAGGGCAGAAGGTTTATGAGGAGCAGAGATTTGGATCAGCCACAGTGTAGACGGTAATAAGGGAGTCCAAAAAGCAAGGAGGGCTTGGATGAGGTTTGAGAATATGAATTTATGTTGGGCCCTAAAGTGCTTTTTTTTTTTCTTCATCTTTCTCTATCAAACTCCTTTGCCCTTGAGAAATGGAGAATGGAGTAAGTGAATGGTATGGGTTTCAGGCCCAAGGAATTGTGGGGTGGGGTGGGTGTCGAGACGTTCACTGAATCCACTGGCTGTGGATCCTGAGAAAGGAAGCCCAGGCGGTGATAGAGGATGGAGCCAGGGGGCTGAAGGTCTTGATGAGGAGGAAACACAGGCCAGGAACAGAAGGGAGGGAATAGGGAAGGTGGAGGGGGCTATTAGGAGGGCTCTGCAGCAGTGAAGACTGAAGTCAGACCGCCATTTAAAAAAAAATCAACTGAGGCATAATTTACATTTTGAAAAATAACATCCATTTTTTTAATATAATTTATTTTGAGAGAGAGCACAAGCGGGGGCAAGGGCGCAGAGAGAGAGAAGGAGAGAGAGAATCCCAAGCAGGCTCTGCACTGTCAGTGCATAGCCCCACTCGGGTCTCAAATCCACAAACCATAAGATCATGACCTGAGCCCAAATCAAGAGTCAGATGCTTACCCACTGAGCCACCCTGGTGCCCCAATACACCAATTTTTAAGGGTATAGTGTGTTTTGGTGAATATAATGTCCCATGTGACTACCACCCCAGTCAAGGTAGGGAACATTTTCATCACCTCCAAAACTTCCCTCTGGTCCCTCTGCATTCAGTCACCTATGCAGCATTGACCCCAGCAACCGAAGATCTACTTTCTGTCACTATAGACTAGCTTTGCCTCTTCTAGAATTTCACATAATGGCATTATGTGGTGACTGTGTAGCCATTCCCCGGTTGATGGGCACTTGGGTTAACAGGTTTGGTTGTTATTAATAAAGCTCCTGTGAACATCTGTGTGTAAGTCTTGTGTGGACATAAGGTTTGCTCAATTGCCTTGGTTTTGATTTTGGCACCACTTCTTACTGTTGACTCTTGGGAAAGTTCCTGTGTGTGGAACTTCTATAAAATATAATGATAATGAACATCTGCTCCCAAGATCCAATAAGAATGTGTGCAGAGCTCTTAGCACAGTGCCTGGCACATGGTCAGTGGGCAATAAATGACAGTTGTGAGTGCTTTTTCCTGGGACCCCACAGAAGACAGCACGTGGTGAGGGGCTTGTTCCCTGGGTGGTGTGGAATGCCTTAGGACACAGATGTGGAAGTCCACTGGACTCCGGGGACGAGTCCCAGATCCCTGTTTGGTTAAGTCCCCCTGTGGGTGCAGTGTGGCTCTTTCACAGAGCTTTACCCCTCCTGAGCTTTGTGATAGCAAAGTACGTGCCCCCCACAGTCTTCAGAGAATTGCTGGGAGGTCATTAGGGAAAATCTGTCCCTGCGCTTTGTAAACCATAAGGTACCCCACAAAGGTAAAGTATCACTGTATGGTCTTAGCCCTGCTGATTATTAAATAATAATGCTGCTATTGTCCTCAGAAAAGACTATAATCTGTGTATAAAGGGTTTGTGCAAAAGTTTAAACCCCAAACTCTGCTCCCACAGAGAGCTTTTCCCCTTCAGAAGGGCCTTCTGTAATTGTGTGTGTGTGTGTGTGTGTGTGTGTGTGTGTTGGGAGCCCCTCCCCCAGTCTGCAAATGCTCCTGAGGGAGTGGGGAGGGCCTGGAGTTTCTGGCTGTCCTTGGAAAGTTGATTTAATAAGGGTTCCAGGAAAACCAGCCTCCCTTGGTCCCTCCCTCTCCTTTCCTTTCTCTAGTTTGGGATCGTAAAGAGGCTAAGCTTGTTTCAGAGCAGGTCTTGAGGAAGGAGGGAGAGGGAGTTGTGTGGAAAGACTAAACCTGGGTCATGGGTGGAGGTGCAGAAATGCGCCTTTAAAAAGAGAAATACTGACTTGAAAGAGATTTTGAGCTTGAGGAGGGTTGTGTCTGTGTATTTTTCTCTCCTTTAGAATAAGACTTGGAAAAGCACGTGGGTGAATCCAAAACTGCTTGCTTCTTGCAGTTGGGGCTGGGGGTCCTGCCCCCTTTCCAGTAGTAACGTGGGTTAAACACCCCAAACCCCATGGTCAAGGGGACAGTGTGAGACTTGCAGTCTCAAAATACTTGCGTACATACTCAGAAACCTGCAACTAATAAGCGATTTAATGGGCTGGGGTTTTCCTGCTCCTCCCACTTACCCAGATTTGAAGGAGTCTGGTGGCCGGTTGAAGGGGGAGAGGTTACCCTTAATGGAAAAGCCGCACGTTTCCATTTCTGGCTGCAAGCCCCCTCGATGCCGAGCGCCACAAAGCAAGGCTTTGTCTTTGTGTTCCACAAAACCTGCGCCTGTGGCGGGGTGGCTACAAGCAGTACCAGAGACATTGCCCCAGCTTCAGGTGGGAGGGCCCCAGCCACCCCAGGCAACCCACCAGGGGGTCCCACAGCTGTCTTTGGCCTTAAGGAGTATGCATTTCAGCCTGGCTGCAGGGGGAGCCGCAAATAGGTACCAGAGGGTATCCCACTGCCTGCCTTGGACAGGCTGCAGCTGATTGGTATGGCCGGGGCACCAGTGTCCCGTGGCTACACTGGGTCACACATCCAGGAGCGTCCCTCTGCCCCATCTGCCCCCCAACATCATTTCTTCCTGTCTGCTTTGAATGCACACTGGATGGATGTTCAGGAGGAGTTTCTCCTCCCTCAGCCAGAAGGCGAGTGGAATCACATGGAGCAGAAGGCGACGTTGGGTGACCCACTTGAGAACAAGGGTGCAGGATTTAGGTCGGTAGAAATCTGTAGGGTGCTTACCTACCAGGTTTCCCCCGAGGATCCGCTCTGCCCCACATCCTTTTCCCCAGAGTGGAGGCCTGAGTGTTTTTGAAAGGGCATGTTTGCAAGTGTTCCCAGAGCTGAGCTGAACAGGGTGGGGGTAGGGAGACCCAGTGCTCAGCCTGTGAGAGAATGTGAAGGAGGAGCACTCACGTGTCCTGCTTGACCACGCTGGGCAAGTGCAGCAAAGCCACTCCAGGGCTGTGTTCTTGGCTCTGGCTTCTGCATTGCTACACTATTAGCTTCACTGATTTTCCACTCTGGCTTTGCCAGCCAGCTCCCCGAAGTCAGGGAGGAGGAATTTCTCAGGGAAGAACAAATGGCTGTCCAGAGCCCTTGCTGCGGGTGGGGGAGGGGAGGGAGCCCAAACAAAGAATCAGGCTGGGATTTTGTCACCTGGTTTCTGTGACTACCTAGTCTGGGGTGGGCGGGAATTGAAGAGAGAGCGCCAAGGATTCCTTTGGATGCCGTGGCCCCAGCATGGAGGTAGGTCAGCAGGGCTCAGCCAGGGTGCTTGCTCCTGGTCAGGCAGAAGCAGTGAGTGATGGCTTGTGTCTGGGGTGGTGATGGATGGCCTTGGGAGAAGTGAGTTCTGGGGAGTCATTATCCGGGAGGGCCATGTCCGGGGTCAGAGAGCCTGACCAGCAGCTGCGCCCTGTTTTCACAGCGCCTGGTTCCTCTGAGGCCACTGGGAGCTCCAGCTCACCCTGTAGACACCACCTTTGCCTCTTCCTTCCTTCCCCGAAGCCTGGAAACGAGACAAGTGTCTCCCTGCTGACCGGGGAAAGTCCAGCTGCTCTGGCGCTCCTGGTCTCCTGAGTTCAGCTGCCCAGGCCTCCCTTTCATTCTGGAAAGATGGCTCATTTACAGACTTACTGCAAACATTCTCTTCTCTCTGCCCACCCACCCTACACCCTCCCCTCTGGCCCCAAGTGATTTAGCTGAAAGTTAAGTGCTCAACGGGACTCTTAAGGGCCTGGAGTAAATCCCAAACTGTTTCCTCCCAGAGAGAGGCCTTCTGGAGCCCAGGCTGCTCCTGATTGTGGAGGTTTGCTCTGACTTACAGCTGGTGACAGCCAAGTAGGGGAGACAGTTGCCTGAAGCCCCCATGGTGGGCTTGTTGCCGCTTTTTTTTTTTTAATTTTTTATTATTTTTGTGAGAGAGACAGAGTGCGAGCAGAGGAAGGGGAGAAGGAGACACAGAGTCTGAAGCAGGCTCCAGGCTCTGAGCTGTCAGCACAGAGCCCGACGTGGGGTTCAAACCCACAAACCTTGGGTCATGACCTGAGCCGAAGTTGGAAGTTTAATGGACTGAGCCACCCAGGTGCCCCTAGGCTTGTTGCCTCTTAATGGTAGCTCCTGTCTCAGAGTTCCTCTTTCCTGGTTGTCAGTTCACTTGGACTCTCATCTTTCCCCTTGCCAGATGAGGTGCCCACTGCCTTCATTTAAAGACTTTGCGCCTTGCAAACTGGGCAGTGCTGGGGTGAGGCATCTGTCCATTTAGTCCCAAGCTCTGAGAAAGATGGGCTCTGGCAGAGCTTGAAACCCAATCCTCCTTCCTTATCCCACACACTATGGTGTGGCTAAGCCTCCTGGGATGGGTTGTGTAAAAGGAGGTGAATGGGGGGGCAGCCGGCACCGCCATTTGAGCGAATGTGGCTGTGTTTCCCTGGCCCTGCATGTGCAGGCGCTTGCAGCCTCAAGTGGGTGAGAGGGTCAGGGAGTTCGGTGAAGACAGGCCTCAGTGGTTACGAGCTTGGGGCAGGGAGAGAGGTTAAAATCCACCAACACTGAACTTTCAAATTTGAGTTTAGTGTTTAGCCCTTCCTAAGTTTTTCTCTAGGATTGAAAACTAGCCTCTGGCTGATGGTCCCTTCATTCTGTCAGTCATTCATTCATTAACAGATTTCTCCCTCCCTCCTTTCCTTCCTTTTTTTTCCTTCTTTCTCCTCCCTCCTTCCCTCCCTCCTTCCCTCCCTCCCTCCCTCCCTCCCTTCCTCCCTTCCTCCTTTCCTCCTTTCCTCCCTTCCTCCTTTCCTCCCAGCCAGCCAAACAAGACTCTTCCTTTTCCTTCTTTTATACAATGTATTTATTCATACATAACCGTAGTTTATCCTGGTCCCTCAGTATGAAATGTTCGCCCCTATCTTTTTCTCCTTTCACTTTTTGTAATTCCTACTCTTAGCTGAGGGTTTAGCTTGGATTTAGCTTGGGTTTAGCCTAAGGCATAGCTTGAGGGCCACCTACCCCTTGAATCCTTCCTCTTGTCTCCAAATTAATCACTTCTTTTATCCCTCTTTCTGTTTAACTTTCAAGCTGGCACTTTGCCTTAATGTTATATGGAGCTTTTTTTAAGTTTATTTTTATTTATTTTGAGAGAGAGAGAAAGAGCAAGTGGGGGAGGGCAAGAGAGAGAGAGGGAGGGAGACAGAATCCCAAGCAGGCTCCACACTGTCAGCCCAGAACCCGGTGTAGGGCTCAAAGTCACGAAACATGAGATCATGACCTGAGCCGAAATCAAGAGTCAGACCCTTGTGTCTGGGGTGGTGACCACCCCTAACCGGACTTAGCCACCTAGGTGCCCTAGAGGTTTTTAACATATGGTTTGTTTCTTCCTCAGAGCAAAGTTCTGAGCAGTCAGAAAGAATATTTTCATTGCTCTTTTAAAACACAGCTATTTGATATGTCATCAAGGTTTACCATAGGAAATTTAGAAAATAAAGACTTGTAAAGAGAAGAAGAAAAACTATTCCCATAATCTAAAAATAGTCACTGTTAACTGTGAATCTATTTCTTTAGACTGTTTTTCTTGCATTTATACAAATGTGACTTTTCAAATATGGAATTTATATGGCATACACTGGTTTTTAACTTAAGCACATAGGTTTTTTTGTTTTTTTAAGTAAGCTCTATGCCCAGTGTGGGTCTTGAACTCGTGATCCTAAGATGGAGAGGTACATGCTCTACCAGCTGCCCCAAGCATGTAGTATTTATTGCCAAGCAAAGAAAATTGTTTCATTGTGCTTAATAACTACATATATTCCATTGTGTGGGTGGGCAAAATGTATTTATTTACCCAGTCCTCTACTGTTGGGCATTTAGGTTATTTTCAATAGTTTGCACTTAAATGAACATACTTTTACAAATAAAATGTGTCCATATTTCCAAGGATACTTACATTCTAATACATAGAATGTATTTTTTTACATTAGTATGTACAAAGTATGTAATGTACTTTATTACATTAGTAATATTACATTACATTACTAATTACTAATTACATTACTAATTACTAATTACATTACTAATATTACATTAGTATGTACAAAGTATGTAATGTACTTTATTACATACTGACAAATTTGCCACAGAAAGGTTAAGCCAGTAAAACTCTTCTAAAATAATAATAAATACTATTTATTGCACCTTCACAGCCTGTCTGCTTTACATTTTTACATCTTTACACTGATCCCATGGCCATAGGTTTTACTCCCATAGTCAGATGGGGAAACTGGGATCCAAGGAGTTAAGTAACTTACCTGAGGTCATAGTTGGTGAAACGTGGAACTTAGATTCACACTCAAGTAGGTATGACTTCAGTATTTTTTTCTAGTCCCTAGAAAAAATAGTGTATTTTTTACACTATGTCCCTATGTCAGATTGGGTTTCCCCCTAAAGTTCAGACGGACGAACATTTTATTTTTTTTAATGTTTATTTATTTTTGAGAGAGAGAGGGAGACCCAGAATCTGAAACAGGCTCCAGGCTCCAGGCTCCAAGCTGTCAGCACAGAGCCAGTCGCGAGGCTCAAACCCACAAACCGTGAGATCATGACCTGAGCCGAAGTCAGACACCTCACTGACTGAGATACCCAGGCACCCCCAACATTTGAATCTAAACATTTCAATTTGCTGGGTCAGCCTTTCTCTGTCCCACAGGAATCAGGCTCCACCTCCCTTTCTGGGTAGGTGTGCAATTGGGGTAAGGGCAGCTGAGATGCTTGCCTTGTAGCATTTCTCATGTGACATTCTTCTCTCTGCTCAGAGGTTATGCATGGGTCATAAGTCTGTGAGCTGCCTAAAGGCAGGGGTTCCCTAGCCTAGAATATTCAATAGAACAGAAACCCCATGGAGGCTGCCTTTTCTATTGTAGCAGAGCCTTCCTACTTGGAGAAGGTCTAGGATCGGAGGTCCCCAAAGTGTCAGATGCCACACCTGAGTTTTCTTCGTAGGTCACACTTATTCTAGAATGTGGTGGTGTTGCCCAGACATACAAATCACCTAGATTGCTTCTAAAATGGTTGTGGTCCAGCGGTGTCTGCTGGGTGGAAATATGTCAGAAGGGCTTACTGAGGCTAAAGCACTGGCATTGTTTTGAGGCTACCACTATGTATATTTTTAAGACATAAGGAAATACAGGGGTGCCTTGGTGGCTCGGTCAGTTAAGTATCTGACTCTTGATTCAGGCTCAGGCCATCATCTCACGGTTCGTGGGTTCGAGCCCCACATCAGGCTCCTCACTGACAGTGCAGAGCCTGCTTGGAATTCTCTCTCCTTCTCTCTGCCCTTCCCCTTCTCATGCTCCGTCTCTCTCCCTCAAAATATATAAATAAACTTAAAAAAAAAAAAAGACATGAAGAAATACAAAAACAGGGACAGAGATCCTGAAGCTGTCGGTTGTCTTAGTGCCTACTAAGATATTCAACACATTAATGTTTTAAACAAAAATATGTATTATATTGTGGTTGGGCTAGTCACAAATAATTACAGGATTTAAAAAACCTAGGGGCACCTGGGTGGCTCAGTTGGTTAAACGTCTGACTTTGGCTCAGGTCATGATCTCATGGTTCATGGGTTCGAGCCCCATGTCAGGCTCTGGCTGATGGCTCGGAGCCTGGAGCCTGCTTTGGATTCTGTGTCTCCCTTTCTCTCTGCCCTTCCCCTGCTCATGCTCTGTCTCTGTCTCAAAAATAAATAAATGTTAAAAAATAATTTTAAAAAAATCTATATTAATTTGTGGTATACTGTCTGAAGTGTGCCCCAGGAATAGGACATAGATGTATTAAAAGTTGTTTGACAAATATCTTCTTCCATTTCTGTTGGTAACTATCTGTGTAACCTGGGGAGAAAACACCAAAAGTCCCCCATTCAAGAGAGGCCAGGACAAATGCCTTCCCCTCCCCTAGCTTTACCATGGATCAGGCCCAGTCCTGGCCAGTGTTATCTTTTTTTTTTTTTTTTTTAATGTTTATTTATATATTTTGAGAGAGAGAGAGAGAGTAGGGGAGGGGCAGAGAAAGAGGAAGAAGCCGAGAGAATCCAAGTAGGCTCTGAGCTGTCAGCATAGAGCCCTAAGGGGCTGTGAGATCATGACCTGAGCCAAAATCCAGAGTCAGATGCTTAACCAACTTAACCGACTGAGCCACCCAGGCACCCCCCTGGCCAGTGTTATTCTTACCAGACATATGCAAATACAGCAAATGACTCGTTAAAGAAGTGTCATCAAAAGACTGCATCAAGTAAGGACATAAAACCCAGGTTATGAGGACATCTGCAAACGTAGGAGAGGGTCCTTCCCTAAAGTGAAGGGACAAATTAACCATCATTTGTGAGCTGTGATCTGTGCGTGTACATATACATCGTGAAGGCAGAGGTTTTGTCTTTTTGTTCACTTCAGCACCTTAGAACAAATAAATACATGCATGAACACACAGGTAAGGAACCACCCATTTTCTTTGTTTAAAAGATAACCTAAAATTTCCAGTTTTAAAAAAGGAGACAGCGCAGGGCACTTGGGTGGCTCAGTCGGTTAAGTGTCCGACTTCGGCTCAGGTCATGATCTCACAGTTTGTGGGCTCGAGCCCCATGTCAGGCTCTGTGTTGACAGCTCAGAGCCTGGATCCTGCTTCGGATTCTGTGTCTGCCTCTCTCTCCCCCACTCACGCTCGCTCTCGCTCGCTCGCTCTCTCAAAAAAAAATTTTTTTTAAGTTAAAAAAAAGAGATGGTGGGAATAAAATCCTTTTCAGCAGGAAGATAAGGAAAATATGTAAGGAGTCATTTCTCCCACGTCTGACACTCTTCACATCATCTCACGGAACGATTCTTGGGTGCTTGAGACATGGCATCACCTGGTGGCCATGCTCCGTTCCCACAGCTCTTGATTCTGAAGCAGGGCCAGAGGTTGGTAGTTCTGACAAGTTCCCTGCCCATCCAGGAGAATTTGAGAATCTCTGATGTTCAGTTAATTTCTCAAAAAAGTCTATAACGTAGGTGCTGTTTCCACGTCACAGTTTAGGCAACTGACCCAGAGAGGTCAAACATACACAACTTGCCGAGATTAAACAGCCAGTAAGTGGTGGGATTGAGACTGGAGTCTGGTGGGTATCAATGCCTGCAGCCCTAACTCCTGTACTGGAAAGGATGAGAGGCAGGAAGGTGGAATATCAGAGAGGCTGGAGAGAGAAAGACTAAGATAGGCGGAGAGGTAGTGGGAAAGGTGGAAGAAGGCTGAGTCAAGTTGCCTGGGGGTACTGGGGAGGCAGGGGTAGGTTGGTCTGAAAGCCTTCCGGGGAAGAAGACTCTCTCCCCTCTTTCTCTGATGCGGGGCTTTAAGTCAATTATCACCGTCTTTGGAATGCTGATCTGCTCTCCAGCCTGTTAGAAGGGCCCTTTTGCATTCAGAAATCTCTGTTCCTTTACTGTCAGACTTTAGAGTTTACTTTTGGAATTAAGGTTTATTTTCCCTAGGTTTTGGGAATTAGCTCTTGAATCTTGAAAGAGTCAGCCTTACCTAACTACTGAATGAAGTTCTTCCTGTGACATTCAAAACTTTTGCCGATGTCATTTGAGCAGTCAAGACTATATTAATGTCTGAAGGGTGCTCTTGGAGGTGGCATTTATTTTATAATGTGAGCCCTTCACTACCCGCAGCGCTTCCACTCCATTTTTGAAATTTATTTGCCTCGCTAGTTCTCATAGGGTAATATATCATGAGTCAAAAAGGACAGTGAAATAAATCCCTCTAGAATACTTGGGCTCCCAGTTTTCTGCCAGTCACAGCCTGTTAGCTATTCCGCGTCCTCCATTCTAAGACTTCTTCTGGTGAGAACATGGGTCAGAGAGAAGCCATGAAGACAAGCATTTATTGAAGTGCTGGTGGCTGGAGATCTGGGACCAAAACAGAATCCACCCATCCACCCATCCTCCCTCCTTCCTTAGAGTGAGCAGGGGAGAGGCAGAGAGAGAGAGCGAATCTTAAGCACACTCAGCAAGGAGCCCAGGCGGGGGCTGGATCCCACGATCTTGGGATCATGACCTGCGCTGAAATCAGAAGTCAGATGCTCAACCAACTGAGCCGCTGAGGCACCCCCAGAATCCTCGCTTCTTAAGGCAAATTAACTTGCAGCCTCTTGCCTTTCCTCACACCAGAGAGCACTGTGTGCTCGTGGGGGCAGAAGGGGGTAGCAGTGAGTGATGCTCACTTCTTAAGCCCCAGCTGAAAATTGGAAAGTTAGAACTAGAGGGCACCCAGAGCTTGTCAGGTCCATCAGCTTTCCCATTTCACAGATGAGGAATTTGAGGCCCAAGGGAGGAGATGACTTCCCCAGGGTCACACAGTTAGTGGTAGGGCCAGTTGTCTGAGTGATTTCCACTCAGATGTTCTTTCCACTGCACCCAGCCAGTTACACCTGTGCTTCAAGCAGGGTTTGGGGCTGAGTGGTTTTCACAAGGGTTTCAGACTAGGCTCGCATCCCTTAGGACGTCTGGATGTTGACATTGCCCAGATAATGTTGACATTATCTCTCTCCCTGGATTCTGATTGTTCAAGATCCTCCCGACTGAGCAAAGGAGTCCCCAGTGTAGACATTGGTCCCTAACCTTCCTCCAACCAAGCCTTTAGTCCTCCTCCTTCCACCTGCTCGCTACCTGACAGCCATACCGTCTCAGGTAGAGAGATCCCTGAAGCATGTTCTTGTAATTTCTTAAAGAGCACTTAATGCTCAACTTTCATGGTGTGTGTGAAAGAGAAAAAGGAATATGTAGTATGTCAATGCATCCCCTGAGTCCTCACTGTCCTGCAAATCTGTGGAACAGACCAGAAGTCCCAGACTTTTACATTTCGTGAGCCAGTAAAAATTCCTCCCAGTTTTTCAGAACCTACATAGGGTTAACAACTCATTTTGCTACGTAAGAACATTTTTTAAAAAATTTCTTTTAATGTTTATTTTTGACAGAGAGACAGAGTGCGAGCAGGGGAGGGGCAGAGAGAGAGGGAGACACAGAATCTGAAGCAGACTCCAGTCTCTGAGCTGTCAGCACAGAGCTGGATGTGGGGCTCAAACCGTGAGATCATGACCTGAACCAAAGTTGGACCCTTAACGGACTGAGCCACCCAGGTGCTCCATGTAAGAACATTTTTAAAAACCAACACTGTTCACTACCATTACTTTCTTTTTTTTTTTTAACTGTGGTAAAATACACATAACATAAAATCAACCTGTTTTCACCAGTTTTGAGTATCCAGTTCTGTGGCATTAAGTTCATTCATGTTGTTGTCCCTCCATCACCATCATTGTCTCCAGAATGTTTGCATTTTCTCCAGTTGAAGCTCTGTTCCCATTAGACTTGAACTCCCCATTCTCCCCTCTCCCAGCCCCTGGCAACCACCTTTCTACACCATTTTATTCTCTTTAAAAAAAATTTTTTTTTAACATTTATTTATTTTTGAGAGACAGAGAGAGACCGAGCATGAGCAGAAGAGGGGCAGAGAGAAAGAGGGAGACACAGAATCTGAAGCAGGCTCCAGGCTCTGAGCTGTCAGCACAGAGCCCTATATGGGGCTCGAACTCACAAACTGTGAGATCATGACCTGAGCCAAAGTCAGACACTTAACCGACTGAACCACCCAGGCGCCCCCACCATTTTATTTTCAAAGGATGCTTATGGCCTTTATTTTCATAATGTAACGATAAGAGGCATTTCTTTAACATTGAGAAAAAGTAACCTTATGAAGAGCCCATTCCATGGCCCACTGAAGTAAGTGACCCCTGTACACTGTGTGACCCAGACCCGCCATGCAGTGATCGGACTAGACACGGGGAGGGAAGGTGGCAAGTACACTGGAGTGCTGAGAGTTTTGGTGAAGCATGCTCTCAAGCACCCACTGAAGTTTTGGGGGGGCGCAAAAAGCCAAATTCTGGAACAGCTGACTCCTCCACTAGTTCATCGGCAAGTTTAGGGAGCTGCAATTTTTTCCTGCCCAGCTGCTGGTGCTTCTTTCCCCAAACAAGCTCTGCTGAGTGTGGGGGAGGGGAAGCCCTCCAAGGGGCCCTTGTAGGGGGCGCGGTGGGGGCAGGGCTGTACTTTCTTTTCTTTAAGGAACCTGACCGGACTTTAAGGTCAGAGCACGGCAGAGTGGGAGCTGCAGGGTTACCTCTTCCCTGTTGATTCATCTCACTGTCCTCCTCCCCCAGCCTTAATGATCTTTCCATTACAGAACCCAGACCAGGAAGTGCATGACAGGTCGCAGCTGCAGACACATGGCTGGGAGGCCTGGGCTCCGGGCCAGTGGTGGGAGGGTCTGAGCTCTCTTTACAGCAGCGGGACCCTACACACACACACACACACACGCACGCACGCACGCACGCACGCACGCCCTCACGCACACACTCAGGCACTTGAGCTAGTTCAGTGGAAGGTGTTCTGTGTTGTAACAGTTGGTGGCCAGTTGTACTTTTGCTTTGAGTTCAGGACTTGATTTTTACTAAAGGCAGAAGACCACCACCTGAGTGTCCAGATCCCCTCAGCTTACAACCCACACAAGTGGTCCTTACTGGGTTTGGGATTCTTTCAGGGGGGGTTTCCATCATTGAGCAGAGGCTCTTTGGCTCCTTTTCCCAAAACAGGACCGACCCATCTAATATGGCTTTAGAAGCTTCCCAGATGTCCAGGAGAGTTATTAGGCATAGTATTAATACCTCCAAAATTGTCAGTTTTTCTTATGATTCTATCAAAATGCAAGGTTCAGAACCTCTTTTGGGGGATGGTTTAGTTGCAAGAGCGTAGGCTTTGCAAACACACAGTTCTGGGTGCAAATCTTAATGAGCAGAGCCTCCTCTGGCCATCTTCTTTGGGGATGGCTCCTTCCACATGCAAGTTTGCTCAGGAAATGTTAATTTACCCTCAACTGTGTCCTGGGGGGCAGTTGTCACACAGGAGTTTCTGTCTCCACCGCCAGCTGTGTTGTTGGCTTTCTTCCCTGAATCTGCCAAGGCCGGATTCCTCTAGTGCCAAATGTGAACCCCGGTGACACCAACTTCTAGGAACTGTGAGCTTAGACCGCCCTTCCCCGTAGCTGCAGGGCACCTCCCTTTGCTCTGGGGTGAGTGGGCTCTTTGCTTCCTGCGCCTCTTAAGTGAACTTGCCTCAGAGCAGCTAAGGTAGGCAGGAGAGAAGCATCGCGTACTGACAATTGCTTTGGGAAATGGGGATAGGAAGAGATTTCTTCGGGCTCCATCCGTAGTGTGTCAGTAAATATTTGGCGAGAGAGCTTTTGCTGGCGGAGAGGAAGAAGGGAAGTTTCTTTTAAAACAGCTCTTGGGCACATTCCTTTGTTAATCACTTAATTACGGTCCTTCTCCCCAGTGAGTGAGTGCTTTGCCCTTGGTGGGAGGTAGAGGGGACATGGGGGACACGGGTGCTGATGGGGGCACAGTCCTCAGGAGGGGGAAAAAAAACTACAGGTACGAGGAGGCACCACATAGAACCCATAGAACCCGGCGCGTGGGCTCGAACCCTGGACTCCATCCTGACTGTCATCTGGTTGAAAGTTTACACAGACCTCGCTGGGCTCGGGGCACTCTCGGCTGGGGTCTCCCGAGTGGGGTTCTGCATGCCTGGGCCTCCTCCTGCCCAGATACTGGGGAGCTGTTTTGGGGGGTCTTGGGGCGGGCGTGAGGCCCCGCGCTGAGGCTTTGGCCAGCGCAGGCGGCTCTGCACTAAATTACAGTGACGAGGTGGGACACACAAAAGACCAAAATCTTTAATAAAAACAAAACAAAACTCCGGCCCCAAGCCCCTGGGCTGCTGAATGGCGATGGCTTCCTGTCAGGATTAGCCGGGCCGCCTGGGCCTGTGTGCACTGCCTTTCTCCTCAGGAAATACCTTTAGTAAGCCCCGGTGGGGTCCCCATGGCAACGCGCGAGGGGACCTGCTGACAGAGGCCATTCAGCCTGCCATTGTTCCTCGGCCCCTTTGTCGGGAGCTGTATTGCTGCCCCTCTGGCAAACACAGCAGTTTGCACCGTTTTGTCAGGCTGAATGTGGAGTTTTTACATTTTAATGGGTTCTTCTGGCAGTGGCCCATTTGCATGCAAAATGTTCCCTCATACTTCTTTCCCTTTTTTTCTATTAAAAAAAAAAAAAAAACAAAAAAAAAACCTACACTCCAAATCTCCTGGGTCGGTGGGGGGACTGGTGAATGCAGCCGGATCAGGGTGTCCGACCCTGCTAATTGATTTGGTGTTCTGCCTCCCCTATCACACATGCCTGTGCTCCCCATTTCTGCAGCTTTCACTGTATGTTGGGGACATCGTGGGCACAGGGAATCCTGTATCTTTAGGGCTTCCTCTCTGTACCCCTGCTTGTAGGAGGATAGTCATTCCCTGGGATTTCAGTGAGATCCCCACTCTGGCCTGGCCTTGCCAGACTAAAGTAAGTTTTCAGTTCCATTTCAAAGCCAAAATAACGTAATAAAAAACCTCTGCAGAGGGCTCCCGGAGCCCTGCCGCGCTGTTCTGTGTTCCTTTTAAGTTGCCTTCAAAGCCACCCGGAGTTCCTCCCCCACCCACAATTGCCCCCTCATTTATCTCTGGGGAGTTTGTGCCAAAACTGTAAACATTCCTGGACCACCAGTTCCCCCATGTTACCGAAAAGAATGGGCCGTTCTCCCCTAATTTTCTTAACCCAGAAATCCAAAATCAAAAGGATTTCATAAGGATGACAGCAATCACGACCCCGAGACAACAGGTCTGGACTTTGTTAAGGGCTGGTTATCCTTTGGAATGTAGGATGTCGATGACACCACTCGATGATACCACTCCTCACCACAGAGGGTAGAGAAGATGCATATTTATGGGACCAGCCCACAACCAAGCAGCATGAATAAGCACAAGATAAAGTCGTGAAAATCCGTAGGTCCTAGGAAGGCACATTAAGAATAGGACGAAGATTGGAGTTGGGGGTGTCTCAGAAGAGTGAGTCTTAAAGTCTTAGAGGAGTGAGGGAGAGAGCGGAGGAAACAGGCATTGTCGGAGAAAGCAAAAATAAGAGGGCCAGGGAGGGCAGTGGCTTGGCCAAAGAGGCTAGGAGATTGGACGGCTGAGGTTGGGAGGTGGGTTGAGGGGCTCCAGATGGTGGAGGAGGAGGAAATAAACCGAGGTCCCCAGGAGTGTGACGGCATGGAACGCAGGGCGCCCAGGCAGAGAGGTCAGGGCTGGAGAGCTGGGGGCAGTCGGATGTGTGACCAGGAGAGCTGGCCCCTGTGCCTGATGTTCTTAATCTTCCGCAGCAGAGTCAGGCAGAGGTCATCGGAGGTCATCAGCTCAGCTGTAAACTGTATTCAGAGGTGAGGGTCTTAGGGCAAGAGAAGGTGTCAGGTGACCCAGAATTGAGCCAGGGACACAGTGAGGGAGGGACTGTGCTGTCCACCTGTGGCCAAAGCCACAGTAAGTACCTCGAGTGGGTCACCTGTCACTGTCCCAAGTGCTGAGTGGAAAGTGTGACACTGTGGAGGGGCCCAGGCCCTGGCAGACCCAGCATCGAGAGCCAGTGCTGATCCCTGTTTTGTGACTTTGAGAGAAGTCCTTCAATCTCTTTTTTTCTTTTTCTTTCTTTTTTTTTTTTTTCTTTTTTTTTTTTTTTTGTATTTTGATGGGAATGAACACCAATAACATGAACATGAATTAACATGCCTTTTGGAGTATCAAGTGCCATACCAAAATAGGGCATTATTCTTAGTCCCAAGCCTGCCCCCACCCCCCATTTTCTCACTTGCCAAATGTGCACATTGATACCTGCTCAGCTTTAGAGGGTAGATGAGTGTGGACAGAAAAATGCATATATAAGTTAAAAAGCCCTAAAGTATAAGGTAGAAGTGGTGAGCTGGAGGGAATGAGAAGACAGGATAAGGTCAAAGCAGTCAACTTCAGAAGCTCATACGAGGAAGTAGGAGACATGAGTGCCGTTAGGATAAGGGTTTCGGTCACTTTTGAGAAGTCAGGGATTGCAAAAGCAAAGTGAGGGTAGAGAATATTTTTCAAAGTGATAGACATGGGCTCTGGACATGTGTGGACTCTGGAGAGTCAGGCCACCCGCTTTTGAATCCCAGCTTGGCCACTTACTAGCTAGGTGGGCCATCTTGGACAAATACTGGATCTCTTTTTGCCTCTGTGTCCCCTCTATAAAACGAGGGTAATAGTGGTACCTACTTCACAGGGTTATGGTGATTAAACGTGCTTGGCATGCGGGGAGCTTCCGTGTCCATAGGGTAGAGATCATAATAGTATGTACCTTATAAGGGATGGAACGAGAGTCTGTGTTAAAAGCTTACAGGAAGCGCGCTGTAAATATCGGCCAGTATTAATTAGCATGATCGTTTTCAGCATTGTTTATGATCCCAAGATAATATAGGGGAAAGCACATAGTAAATTGCAAAGTGCTATGCAAATATGTTGTTATTCTTCACCGGGTTCATATTAAGTTGTGAAGTTTGGAGATGGATAACTCAAACCAAATTGGCTGTTATGGGACCAGAGCTGGTAAAGTGGCATTTCAAAATACATTTTCAGGTGTGTTTGTCTGTGGCAGGAAAGGTCTGCATTCTTGGTCTGCAGAGAAATGTGTTCCCTGGGACTTCTTTAGTGCTTCTGTTCTATCTATTACCCACCTCACAGGTTAGAATCATTATTTTTTGCTATTTTCTGCCGTGAACCTCTGGTCCAGGCAGGCCATATGCTCTAACCTCGTCTCCTACTCTCCTTCATCTCCAGGCACATCCCATCCTTTTCTGCTCCCCCCAAAGTTTATACTCCCAATCTTAATTCTTTTTTTTTTCTAAGTTTATTTATTTATTTTGAGAGAGAGAGAGAGAGAGAGAGAGAGAATCCCAAGCAGGATCTGAGCTGTCAGTGCACAGCCTGACACAGGGCTTGAACTCATGAACCACGAGATCATGATCTGAGCCAAAAGTCAAGAGTCGGATGTTTTACCATTTAACTGATGAGCCACCCAGGTGCCCCTCCCATCTAAATTCTTTTTTTTTTTTAATGTTTTTATTTATTTTTGAGAGAGAGAGAGAGAGAGAGAAAGAGAGAGAGAGAGAGAGGCGGGGGGAGGGGCAGAGAGAGAG
Source organism: Panthera onca (assembly GCF_046562875.1). NCBI lineage: Eukaryota > Metazoa > Chordata > Mammalia > Carnivora > Felidae > Panthera > Panthera onca. The sequence continues at coordinate 160,688,001 of NC_138342.1, read as the reverse complement.
GGAGAATCTGAAGCAGGCTCCAAGCTCTGAGCTGTCAGCATGGAGCGCATCTCAGGGCTGGAACCCACAAACCGTGAGATCATGACCTGAGCCAAAGACGGATGCTTAACCAACTGAGACACAAAGGAGCTCCTCCCCATCTAAATTCTTAATTTTTTCCTCCCCTTTCCCTACCAGTATGTCCAGCCTCTGCTGTGAACCCTGCTATCTGCTCTGACCACCAATACTTTTTTTGTTTAAGTTCTGTAACCTCAGAGGCTGTGTTGGATTGCCTGTACTGGGTTCTCATGTGCTTCTCCAGTTGTCTCATGTTGCAATATAAAATGCCTCATCCGTGTCAAGGTGTTGTGTAAATCTTACCACCCTGGTTAGAGCAAGGCATAGGTTTGCTCCTTTGTTTAATCCATGTCTTTTCCTTGCACGGTAACCAGGGCTCACAGAAAGCACCCAATGGACAGCTATTTTGAAGAAAGCTCCCTGTCTTCTCCTTGGATTTTTGGGGACTAGGGTCTCATCTTCTCATAAGAATGACAAATTTTGTATGGCTTTGGGCCTCCTTGGAGACTCCATTCCTCCCCCTTGCACAGTGTCTGCTCATGGCTGGTGGGAGACTCAGATTTAGAATCAAGAACTTGGATCTAATCCGATGTACCCAGGGCAGAACTGCCTGCTGGAGGACAGTGGCAGATTTCTGGCCAGTTGTGCCACAAGCAAAATGGTACATCCTATTGGTTTGTTGGGAATTGCAAAGCCCTGGTATTTTGGAGAAATGTAGGAAGGGATGGGAGACTCAGGAGGGCTCCATTAGCATTAATCATGTTCTAGACCTGAGAGCACCATGGAAAACACTGCCCCCCTTTCTAGCTGCTTCCCTGAGGACTATGAAAAAGTGTGGGTCCCTGATCTGCTCCTACTTTTCCCTGGGGAATAGAGAGGCTCTGTTAGAGAAGTAGGACAGGATTGATGATTGGTGTAAGAATCCCTTCCACTCTCACTAAAGCAGGTACTGGATCCAGCCTGCACAGCCTTCCACAGTGCACCTGCCATCCACACTGTCCCAGGAACCTGCCTCAGGACCAGAGGCCTCCTCAGTCTCCCAGACAGCCTTTGTTCGCTCCTGTTTTCTTAAGAGTTGGCCAAGGTGTTGGCAGCCTTAATCCTCTGGGGATATTCAAGTCAAACCCTAACCCTACCCCTAACCTTCCCACTCCCAGTGATGAGAAGAGTGACCCCACGCTGTGGACATCAGAACACAATGCATCTTTTTCCACAATGTACTTTGAACACATTGCACGTAGGGCCTGTAAGAGTGGATGTTGTTATCTGACTCACAGCCAAACACCTTCATCCTCAGGCTAGGTCATCACAGAATCCAGATACCAAATGTCCTCCAGCCTCCGTTTCCCACCTGATCTCTAAGGAAACAAGAGGCAGAAAGCAAGTGTTCTGGCTTGCTGCTTCCCTCACAGCATCCCCATTCCAATTAACCAGGTTCTCCAAGAGTGGGAATGTTGGTTTCAAGTGGCCAAGCAATACACTTGGCTTTCTTTTCTTCATCTTTCATGGCCAGTCCAATAAAGGTGTCAGCTTCTTTCTTGCTACCTGACAGCCAACAATAAATATAGCCCTGGCCTGCTGGCCTTGACCAGAGAATAGCCAGCTCAGATGGAGCACAGATACAAGGGCCTTTCCCAGTGGGGACATAAATGGAGGACACTACCAAAACCAAAAGGAGAATAGAGAGTAGTGACTGAATTGTTACAGTGAGCAGTGATGCCCTTGCATCAGCCACCACACATAGGACTTCCCAAGGTCAGGACCACTATTGAAGGCAGTGATGCAGACAGGCAGGGTCCAGTAAACCAGCGAGTGCTTTGTTACCTTTCTGTCACCTAGAAGAAAGTGGCATTATCCCTGCTTTATAAATAGAGACATTGACACACATCCAAGAGCACTATTAGCCATGAAAAAAAAAATACACTCTAAACCCAAGAGCCGTAGGCTGAATTTTGGCCATAAGCTAAATTCAGTTCAAGACCTATTGGGTATTTTCGGCTTGTGACATTGTTAGGCACTCTGGAAAAATTATAATAAGCAGTTCTGCTCTGAATTGCTTTCTGTTTCTTAGGAGAGGAACACAGGGACACTTGTGACTCTTAGGAAACAACATACCCAAGTGTGCATCAACCAATGGATGGATAAATAAAATGTGGTATATCCATACAATGGAATATTATTTGGCCATTAAAAGGAATGAAGTAGTGAGACATGCTACAGCATAGAAGAATGTTGAAAGCATTATGCTAAATGGAAGAAGGCAGTCACAGACCATATAATGTAGGATTCCATTCATATGAAATATCCAGTATAGGCATATCTATAGAGATGGAAAGCATCAAGCTTCCTAGGCTGAGGGAAAGGGTAGGAGATGGCATGTGACTGCTAGTGGGTATGGAGTTTGTTTTGGAGATGATAAAAATGTTCCAAAGTTAGGGGTGCCTGGGTGACTCGCGTCTGACTCTTGGTTTCAACACAGGTCATGATCTCTCAGTTTGAGCCTGCCATGGGGCCCTCTGCTGTCTGTGCAGAGCCTGCTTGGCATTCTGTCCCTCTCCCTCTCCCTCTCCCTCTCCTTCTCCCTCTCCCTCTCCCTCTCCCTCTGCCCCTCCCCAGCTTGGGCTTGCGCTCTCTCTCTCTCTCTCTCTCTCTCTCAAAATAAATAAATAAACTTAAAACAAAATTTTTTTTAAGTTCTAAAGTTCAATTGTGAGGGCGCCTGGGTGGCTCAGCAGGTTAAATGTCCAACTTCAGCTCAGGTCATGATCTCATGGTTCATGAGTTCAAGCCCAGCCGGCATCATGCTCCATGCTGACAGTGTGGAGCCTGCTTGGGATTCATTCATTCATTCGTTCATTCATTCATTCATATTCTCTCTCTCTCTCTCTCCTTCCCTCCCTCCCTCTCCCCCCTTCTCTCTGCCCCTCCCCTGCTCTCATCCCCCCACTCAAAATAAATTAAATAAATAAGTAGACTTTAAAGTTAGATTGTGGTGATGGTTGCATAACTCTATGAATATACTAAAAAAAATCGAATTATATGCTCTAAATGGGTGAATTTTCTGGTATGTGAATATATCTCAATAAAGATGTTTAAAAAAGAAACAAGATGGTATGTGATCGAGTGTGAATTTGTGTGGTTTGTACAGTATGTTTTACAGACAGTTGGGGTGGCAACACTAGGGACAAGAGGAGGATTCCTGGCGGGCTTTGATGGTGCACTTTGAGCAGTGTGGGGGGGGAGGGCTAGAGAATCACAACGCTGACAGTGTTGAGCAGAAGTAAGTTTTGTTGTGAGAGAAGAATGCAGTTGGGCTGGAGAACAGCCAGCCTTGAAGCGGAGGGTGGGGAGAAGAAGGTTGCGTGGAGAGGTGGGAAGAGATTGTCAATGAGCCTTGAATGCCAGGCAAGGATTTTGATTTAATCCTATACACGGTACAGGATCTTGATCAGCAGAATTAAGGGACAAAACTGTAGAGGCAGAGAAAAGAAAGGTGGTCCTTGAGGCTATTTATTTATTTATTTAACAAATTGCTTCAATCTTGTTTTTTGTTTTTTTAATTTATTTACTCTTGAGAGAGGTGCCTGGGTGGCTCAGTCAGCTAAGCGTCCAACTTCTGCTCAGGTCATGATGTCATGGTTCATGGGTTCAAGCCCTGCATCGGGCTCTGTGCTGACAGCTCAGAGCCTGGAGCCTGCTTCAAATTCTGTGTCTCCTTCTCTCTCTCTGCCCCTCCACCACTCATGCTCTGTCTCTGTCTCTCTCTCAAAAATAAAACAAACATTAAAAAGAAATTTTAAAAAATGTTTTATTTATTCTTGAGAGAGAGAGACTCCCAAGCAGGCTCTGCGCTGTCAGTGTGGAACCTGATGTGGGGCTTGAGGCCATGACCCTGGGACACTTAACCAACTGAGCCACCCAGGTGCCCTGAGACTTTCTATGTATCCTGTAGAAGTTTTGTGTGCACATCCTAGTTAGAACAAGCGGGGAGTCAGGGCTCCAAGCTAGAATCAGCCAGAGTGGTCTCAGTAGGGCCAGTGACCCTTTGCTTTCTCTGGGGGGAATGCCCGTGTTTTCCTCGCTACCTTTTTGTTCCGAGACCTATCAAAATAGGCTGCGATGCCAGAGGCTAAGAATTCGAGTTTACGGAGTTTACTGTTTGACCAATGGCTTGTACAGAATCACGAGCTGCAAAATATTTAATCAGTGAGGTCACTGGAGGGAACAGAGGTTTGATCAATAGGAGTGTCTGCTGTTTCCCTTAAGGATCAAGTCTGAACTGCTTTTCTTCCCCCTTCTTTTGGCAAAACCACAATCCATTAAAAATGGAAAGAATAACTTTTTTTAAAGACCCACAAAAGCTTATTTTTAATCAGTTATGTGGTCTGCTCACCTTTGTGGGGTTCCTCTTGACCCGATTCACAAAACTATAAATGAATACTAGCCTAGTGGCTTTCAAACCCTTTTGCAGCAGCACCTCCCCCTTTCGATGACTCAGTATTTACCCAGTATTTAAGACAGCCCTTGGGTTGCAAGAGGGCCAGGGACGGCAGCCTTGGCCCCTCTGAGGACGATGGCTATTAGCTGGTAGTCACTGGTGCCATCTGACGCCCAGGGTGCTCATTTCTTCATTTGTAAGGTTTGGCACCTGGGTAGCACTTCAGAAGGAGTCGGTTACGGTGAAGGTGGTAAAGGAGAAAAGGGAGTTTAGAAAGGAAGACGGTGAGGAAACCGTGCATTTTCCAACAAGTGTTCATTGGGCAACTGTTGCGTGCCAAGTCCTGTACTGGGTGTTGGGCATTTTAAAAGTAAATATGACACGTCCCCACCCTCACAACTCAGTCGAGAAAGGGGACTGTCCTTCAGTGTGACGAGTGCAGTGGGAGAGCACCTGCCCCAGCCTGGGAGTCAGAAAAGGCTTTGAGGCAGAGTCCCCAGCCAGCCAGAGAACTGGAAGGTAGCTGAGAGCCAGGCAGGGCACGGGCCCTGAGGGCAGTGGGGTGCAGGGATGGGAGAGCGTGTTTCAGAGGCGGGTGCTTTGGGGACCTGCAAGGAGCCCCAGCTGGGCCTCCCATGGTTAACCGAGGGGTGAGAAAGAAAGAAGGCTCCCAGGGCAGTGGAGACGTAGGTCAGGTGGTAGATGTGAGCTGGAACAGGTGCACTTTTTGGTGGGGGGTGGACAGTTGGCAGAAGATGCCAGGAGGGAGCACAACTGAACATCCTGAAAGGAAACAGAAACTGCATTTCCCCCTAGTTAGTAAAGGGGAGCTGCTCAAGAGCGGGTCACAGTCAGGGATGGTGGACTCTGAGTGTGCCTGGCTTCTGGCCTTCACTGTCAGTGCGGGTGCCCACTTGCTGGTTGTGAGGATGGATGGGTAAACGGGTTGTATCAGATCTGTGAGCCGTGGGGCACTCGGGATCCAGGGAAAGAAAGGTGAGGAGGAATGGATGTGTGTGACTGTGTGTTGGGGGAGGGGAAGCGGGAGGGCTTGAGGCGGGGGGAGCCCTGCGGTGGGATGAGGAGAAAGGAGCTTTGTGTGCAAGGGCTTCTGTAGCCAGAGCAAGTGTGGGCTTGGTGGCAGCTGCAGGCCTCCGTTCCTAATATAGTCAAAAGCTCCGAATCCTCTGGCCCGACACCTGTTAGCCAGAGGTTCCCCTGAGCTGACCTCTCCTTAGGCCGCCTCTCCCACATATGCATCTTATGCATCTGACTCACTGAGGGGCCAGACCCCTCCCTGCTGAATCACTTGGACTGAGGGCCCCGGTTGACAAATTGCCTTCTCTCAACTTAGGTGGGGGCTGCTGGAGTTTTGAGGGACAGGTTTGCTCAGCTGTTTCTAGGGAGAGGCGTGAGGCTGGGCTAGCCAAAAAGAAATGGGGTATCCTTCTGGGAAGTGGCCATCCTTGACAGAGGGCTGAGCGAGTGGGAGAGGGGCAGTCTGGACACAACGAAGCCCTGGGGAGGGCCGGCCTTTCCCCCGCCCTCCGATGGAGGGAAATGAAACATCAACTGCTTATTGCTGCTGTGGCTGCTTCCTGGCTTTGCCTCTTTCTTCTTCTGACCTTTGGGGGAGTGGGGCATAGCAGAAGAGGTGGGGTTCTAGGTAGCCAGCCGTTTCCCACTGACGCCTGTTCCGGTTCTCACCTCCCAGCTCTGTAGCCCCTGGGATGTTGCAGCTCAGTGCGGCTAGCTAGCATAATTCCCTTTGTCTCTCCCCCTCTCCCCTCTCCCCTCTCCCCCTCTTCCTGTCCCATCCCTTGGTCCCCCTTCCCGGTCCCTGTGGGGGGCTGCAGCCCAGCCCTGGGGAGCCCCTGTGGAAGTGGAGTCCTTCCTGGTCCACCCTGGTGACCTGCTACAGCTTCGCTGTCGGCTGCGGGACGATGTCCAGAGCATCAACTGGCTGCGGGACGGGGTGCAGCTGGTGGAGAGCAACCGTACCCGCATCACAGGGGAGGAGGTGGAGGTGCGGGACTCGGTGCCTGCCGACTCCGGCCTCTACGCTTGCGTGACCAGCAGCCCCTCGGGCAGCGACACCACCTACTTCTCCGTCAATGTCTCAGGTTGGTAGCAAAGCCTGCCCTCCCCCTCTCCCTGGATCCACCCCTCCAACCCTCTCTGCTAGTTTCAGGGGGAGGCGAACCTCCTCCCCTTCATGATCTGCCCCCACTCTGCTTCCAAAACTGCTGCCCACTAACATTGCTCCCTGCCTGCCGCGTGGCTTAGCTCTCAGAGGGGTGACCAGGTGGGGCAGGCCTCAGGTCAGAGATCTAGGCCTCCAGGATCTGCCTCAAGTGACTGCTGATACACTTGGGTCAGCAAGACACTGATTGTTTTCCGCCACAGCTTGTCCAGATCTCCAGGTGCTACCTGGGGCTCGGCCAGCTTCCATTCTGTCACTCCCTTGCCATTCGGACTTGGTACTTGGCTTAGGGGTTAGAGCCCCAGAATATGTGGTGAGGTAGGTCCCTACTATGATGGGAAAGGATCCAGGTGCACCGCCATATTCACAGGCTTCATGGAAAACATCGGTCCTCCAGCTTCCTGAGCTGTATTAAGGGCAGCCAGGGAACCCTGGAGTTCTGTGACTTTGGGAAACTTCCACTTATAGAACACGAGTTTTACAAAACTCTAGGATGAAACAAAGAAGAGTTGAAATTTTCTTGATGACGTTTGTGCATCCCAAGGGGGAGGGCTGGGCATCTCCTCCCCTTCAGGCATCATTTAGAACCTGCCCCCATTTGAAGGACTGGAAAAAGATCTGGCATGAACCCTGATTGGTGACCACATGTGTGTCAAGCCTTTTAAAAGGGGTGGATACTTGGGGAGAAGTGTCGGCAGCTGCAGACGGTGTGGTGGGCTCCCTATCTACCCTGGGCAAGAAGGGCAGCCCCCAAACCTCAGCAGATACATGCTAGGAAAATTCCATCTGTGAGTTGTTCAGCCTCATGGCTTTAGAAATAGCTTCTCGCCATAGCGTGCCTAGATCTGTCTGGGTTTCTGAAGAAGGAGACACACAGATGCCCCTGGCTGCTAGTTCTGAGACCCAGCATGTCTGGGTGCTACTGAGTTGAGAGAACTTCTCAATACAAGGTGTAATTAAATCCAAGAGGACCCGCTGCCCCTGATGGAACTGGCCAATATCAAGGCTTGTGGACAGAAAGGGGCACTGCGTTGGGCTGGGGAAGGCGGGGGACAGGCATAGAGCATGCAGTTCTTAAACCATTTCTGTCCCACAGAGAGACTGTCACTAAGGGTGGAATGGGACTGGCGGGTTCCAGATGCATTCGTTCTGTAACTGGACTGGCCTTTATGTTCATGGCTGGCTGTTGATATGGATGGAAATCTAGTGAGCCCTTTTCCCTCGAAGGGACCTCAGTGCCCCCTTCTTCCCATAGATGCTCTCCCCTCCTCGGAGGACGACGACGATGATGATGACTCCTCTTCAGAGGAGAAAGAGACAGATAACACCAAACCAAACCGTATGCGTGAGACACTGTTTCCTACCTTACTGCCTTCGGGCCGGGCCTTGGGTTTGAGTGGGAAGGGGGAGGCTTAGATGATTGTTTGGAGAAGGGGAGAAGAGGGCACATGCGGTCATGGGATCCTTTGGGCGCCCTGATTAGTGCAGGCATTGTTTACAGTGTTGGGGACACCTCCAGGTCCTGGCCTGGGCCCCTGCTCCTGAGCCTGACTGGCCCCTGCCTGTCTCTCTTGGCTTTCCCGGGGTAGCCGTGGCTCCATACTGGACATCCCCAGAAAAGATGGAAAAGAAATTGCACGCGGTGCCAGCTGCCAAGACTGTGAAGTTCAAATGTCCTTCTAGTGGGACTCCTAACCCCACGCTGCGCTGGTTGAAAAATGGCAAAGAATTCAAACCTGACCACAGGATTGGAGGCTATAAGGTACGTGTGTATGTATGGAAGTTAACGTAAGGTGAATGAAAAAATCTACTTAGAAAATCCTTATTATGTGGCATTAATGGTTTAAAGTAATGCTTTCTAACTATAAAAGTAGTGTGCCTTAGAAGAATTTCAAATATAAAAAACTTCAAATGAAGCTTCAAAATCTTTTCAGTCTTGGGGTGCCTGGGTGGCTCAGTCGGTTAAGCGTCTGACTTTGACTCAGGTCATGACCTCACGGTTTGTGAGTTCGAGCCCCATGTCGGGCTCTGTGCTGACAGCTCAGAGCCCGAAGCCTGCTTCAGATTCTGTGTCTCCTTCTCTCTGCTCCTCCCCCGCTTGCTTGCACATGCGTGCGCGCACGCTCTCTCAAAAAAAAAAAAAAAAAAAAAAAAAAATTAAAAAAAAATTTGAATCTTTTCAGTCTTTTTTCTTATGTGTATGGTTTTTTCATAGTTAATCGCAATGTGTGTAGAATTTCTTTCCCTTGTTAACATTACAGCACGTGTCTTCTGCCATGTGTTCGGTAGATAATTTTTCATGGCTGCACAATATTTCATTATTAAAATGTCCATAATTTGATGACATACATTGTCATACTAGTTATTTTCTGATTTTTCACTATTACGAATTATGCTGTAGTGAATATCTTTATACATAAATCTTTGTTGGTGTTTTAAAATATTCTTCCCTAAGACAGATTGCTAGAAGTGAAGTTTACTAGATCAAAGTATAAGCATTTTTTTAAGCCCTTGATGCGTATTCCCCATTACCTTATTTCCCCCTGGTAATTAGATAATTTTAATCATTTATTTTTTTATTATGTGAACATTTCTTTTTTAAAAAAAGTTTTATTTATTTTGAGAGAGAGACAGGAAGTGCGCGTGTGCGCATGTGCGTGGGGGAGAGGCAGAGAGAGAGAATCCCAAGCAGGCTCTGCACCATCAGCACAGCCCAATGCGGAGCTTGAACTCATGAACCTGGGAGATCATGACCAGAGCCTAAATCAAGAGTTGGACGCTTAATCAACTGAGCCACCCAAGTGGCCCTTTATGAACATTTCTTGAGCACGTGTCTTTTCAGAAGGTGTACTGGCTGGACAAGTAGAGCTCTAAGTAAAACAGGAAGATACAAAATTTTAATTATTGTGACATTTGCTTTAATGGAGTATGATGTAATGAGTTGGGTGTGATTTTATTTTTTAATTTAATTTTATTGTGGTAACAATTACTTTCCTAAAAGGGAAGATTGATTCATCTTCCCATAGCAGAGTACAAGAATGACAAGCTCACCATACCTGAGCCAACAACTTTGATAGATGATGAAAGTATCTCATTGTTGTCTTGTGCATTTTTTTGCTTATTAACAAACTTAGAATTTTCATATGTTAATGAGTGATTTCCGTTTCCTGCTGTGTGAATTGTCTGTTTGTATCTTTTACCCACCTTCGTTTCTAGGAAGAACTTCATCCTAATCTCTTCTTTAGACTCCCAGATCATCCTTACATCCCATTTCACCTAGCTGCTCTTTCCCCATTAATCTTGTATAAGAAAAGCAGAGATCCGGGGAGCCTGGCTGGCTCATTTAGTGGAGCATGTGACTCTTGATCTCAGAGTTGTAAGTTTGAGCCCCACATTAGGTGTAGAGATTACTTAAAAAGTAAAATCGTTAGGGGCACCTGGGTGGCTCAGTCAGTTAAGCATCTGACTCTTGGTTTCAGCTCAGGTCATGATCTCACAGTTCAGGAGTTTTGGCCCCACGTCAGGCCCTGTGCTGGCAGTGCAGAGCCTGCTTGGGATTCTCTTTCCTTCTCTCTCTGCCCCTCTCCTGCTCATGCTCTCTTTCTTTCAAAATAAATAAATAAATCTTAAAAAAGTAAAATGTTTCTTAAAAATCAGGAAAAATAGGAGAAACTGTAAATTAATTTACCAGACACTTGCAAGGCACTGCCATGGTACAAGGCAGCATTCCTGCCCACAAAGAATTTCCAGTCTGGTAGGAAGGCAGATGTCCTTGAACACTGCTGCAAAAAGCAGTCTGTGATCAGTGCTTCAGCAGGGCCACAGGAGTGAGAACCATTCTGACCCAGGTTGGGCTGGAGGAGATGGTTTTTGAAAGGAGAGGTCAAGAGCAGACAGGGCAGAACTCTTTGCAGGGAGCCCTTCCGGCCCAGGACACGAACAGAGGCGCAGAGTGGAAAGCTCCCAGTGCATTGGGGAGTGTGCAGGAGGCACATAGGTCCAGATCATGGATGGCCCTGGCTGTTGTGGGCAGACTTCCAGAGTTTCTCATACCCACCTGCCAGCTTGCCTGATACATTCTTTCCCCGAACTTGGACCAGGGTGGCCGTCTGCCCTGTCCTGGCTCGTTTGCTGCGTGGGCCGTGTGTTCTGGGCTGTGATTGGAGGGTAAGTGGCACAGGGTGCCAGTGCCTCCCGTGGCTTCTGCCTCCATTTTCCTCCAGACTCGCGATGGAGCTATTGGCATGTTTTCCCCCAGGTCCGTTACGCCACCTGGAGCATCATAATGGACTCCGTAGTGCCTTCTGATAAGGGCAACTACACCTGCATTGTGGAGAATGAGTATGGCAGCATTAACCACACCTACCAGCTCGACGTCGTGGGTAAGAGGGCAGTGGCAACAAGGTTAAGGAGCTTAGAGGAAAGAGCAGGGTGTTGAGAAAACAGCCGTGGGGTCCAGGTTTACTTACAGGTCATTGGCGTTTACTAGCTCTGTCACCTTAAGCAGCTTTTCCATAAGTCATTTGTGCATTTTTCTTACCTGTAAATGGTTGAGAGGATTGGACAGTTCTGTGACTCACTGTAAGGTGAAAGGTGCTGTGGCTGGTCTCCTGCAAGGCTGCCTGGGGAGGGTGTCACGTAGCAGATACACAGGCAGCTGCTGGTGCTTCAGGGCCGGCAGCCTGCTGGATGCATTACACCCGGCCGTTCTCACGGGCCCTGCGAGGTCAGCACTGTCACTCCCACCCTACAGAAGAGCAGACTGAGGCCCAGAATCAGACACCTCATTAATGTAAAACTGCAGACCCGTGCAGGGCATCACAGGAAGCACTAGGAAGGACGTAGTCCCTGCCTCTAGGTGCTGTTACTGCAGCCTCTTCCTTTCGGAGACTCTGAATCTCATTCCCTAGAGATCTTAAGGTGAAGAGTTTCCTAGCTAGCATTCTGTCTTGGCTTTGCAGATATGGTATAAAAAGAAGCTTCCGGTCCGAGGGGGATAGGACCTGAGATTTGGCATTGCTAGTGGACTCTTAAGTGCTGCCGGTGATGCTGTTCTTGGACCACGCTTTGAATAGCAAGTCTAAGTGACTCTCTAATTTTAGTTAGGGAGGTCTGGGAGTGTGACTAAGTTATAGGGTCTCCATTTAGAAAAGAGGGACTTCTGGTGCCTGGGAAAATGGGTGCACTGCCCTGGGGAGGAGGTTCCTAACAGCTGAAGACCCGAGGAGAGAGCGTCCCTTCTCTTCTTCCAGCTCAGGGTCAAGGGGCTAAGGCTCAGCAGAGACTGGAAATGCTCTGTCAGCATCCCAGCCAGGAGCAGGCCATGGCAGAGCCTAACGAGCCTCTCCTCTCCCTTCCTCCACAGAGCGGTCCCCTCACCGGCCCATCCTGCAGGCGGGGTTGCCTGCCAACAAGACAGTGGCCCTGGGCAGCAATGTGGAGTTCATGTGTAAGGTGTACAGTGACCCACAGCCCCATATCCAGTGGCTAAAGCACATCGAGGTGAATGGGAGTAAGATTGGTCCAGACAACCTGCCTTATGTCCAGATCTTGAAGGTAATCTTTGCCCTAGTCTCCATGGGCTGGGTCTGGGAAGGTCTCCTGCATCTCCCGGGGCCCCAGTTGCTGTGGTCAGGCTCAGCACCGGCGATTGGGACCCATCCCTTATCCTTTTAAATAGGGACCTAGCCACATTCCCCGGAATTAGTGACAGGTCACAGAGTAGAGGTGCAATGGGAACAGAGGACAGGGGGTGGGGTGGGCATCACTAGTTTCTAAAGAGCTCTGAGAGTGGCTTTGCTCAGGTTTTTGGGTCAGCTACTCAAGGAAGGCCTTTGTACTCCTGACTTAACATTGCCTGGGACCAAAGCCTCTCCAGCAAATGTCTCCCAGATTCTGCCCTATTTCCCAAGTCCTGTCCTTTCTGGCAAGTGAGTGAATGAATGATAAGGTCACGACTCTTAGGTAGAGTTGGAAAAGCAAATGCCACAGGTAAATTCTAAACAGCATCAGGAATAATGGCATTTTCTTCCTTTTTTCCTCTCAATCCCAGACTTACATTGTCCCTGAACGCTCCACTAATCCAGGGAAGGTAATTACCTAATTCCCCAGTGGATCTCGCAACAAGAAGTAACCAGAAGCTGGGAACGTGGTTTACCTCCTGGTCCCAGAGTTAGACCTCATCCTCCCCTGGCTTGGCCGTCCCAGAGTTTTACTGGCTATCCCTTTTCTTCACTATTGGTGCTGAAGCCTGCTGTGAAGGAGATGAGGCCGTGGCCTTGGCCCTTGGCCACAGTCTCCATTCACAATCCCTGGCCTAGACCTGGAGGAGTGAGTTTAACACAGAATGTTTGATTGGGGGCAGCGATTTGTTTTTGTTTTTTTTTTAAGCTTATTTTTCAGTCAGATGCTTTGGGCCTTTGAAGTCAACTTGTTTTGTCCTACTAAAAAGAGAAATGACAAATCTCACTAACGTCTCCCTCGCCTTAGCTCCCTGGGCCTGCCTTAATGTTACATGGGAGCAAGTGTGGCCACGTCTCAGTGTTTGCCCCACTGACTGGCTTGTCGTTGGTTTGTTCTAGCATTCGGGGATTAATAGCTCGGATGCGGAGGTGCTGACCCTGTTCAATGTGACAGAGGCCCAGAGCGGGGAGTATGTGTGTAAGGTTTCCAATTATATTGGTGAAGCTAACCAGTCTGCGTGGCTCACTGTCACCAGACCTGTGGCAAAAGGTAATGGGAAGATGGATGGGGCCGTGTGCTGGGAGTTTGATTCAGGCCCCAAGCTGCTGGGGCAGATGGGGAAGCCAGCACCCAACTCTCCCTGTTATCCTGCTGTATTTCTAGAGCCCAGAGCCATGGAAAAATACCCGGCCTGGGAGGCTGCTTTGGTTTGGTACTATGTTGGTGTCTGCTCCCTCTGTGCCTTCTGTGTCCTCCTTGGCTATGTGCGTACTTGTGGGGACAGTCTGGCTGCGTGGTGAATGATGCTACAGACTGAGGTTTGAATGGTAGAGAAGGGGCCAGATGTCCCCTTGCAAACTGGCAGGCCACGTGCACGCATGTGTGTGTGTGTGTGTGTGTGTGTGTGTGTGTGTGTACGTGTGTGTGTGTGTGTGTGTGTGTGTGTGTGTGTGTACGTGTGTGTGTACGTGTGTGTGTACGTGTGATTGCAGCACCCTTCCATCCCTCCTGTGTGTGCCCTCTGACTTTCTTTACCAGAAACCAAACAGCACCCCCCTGCCGCCGGGCCCCATTTCTCCATGCTGCCCACTGCCCGCCCGCATGCTTGGATGGGCCAGGGGCTGCCAGCGTCTGGTGAAGGGTTGTAACCAGCCAGCGTCGTCTCAGGTCTGCGGAGTCCCTCCCTCAGGGTTTCACTGTCTTCCTCTAACAGGTCTCGCTGCCTGGTGGTTTTTGTTTGTTCCTTGTTGCAAAGGAGACGCTGGGGAGCATTTCTTCCTCCGGTTTTTCCCCCCTTCTCTTCCTCCCTCCCTTCCTGTGTGTCTCTTAGAGGTCTCATGTCCTGTGCTTGTCCATTTTGCTTCCGTTGTCTCTTCTAGACTGCCGGAGTTAACACCACCGACAAAGAGATGGAAGTGCTTCACTTAAGGAATGTCTCCTTTGAGGACGCGGGGGAGTATACGTGCTTGGCGGGTAACTCTATCGGACTGTCCCATCACTCTGCATGGTTGACCGTTTTGGAAGGTATACACTGTACTTCTCCTCTCGATGTCCTGCCCTCGCCACGGGCACGGGGGGAGCATGCATTGTGGGGCTGGTGGAGACACAGAGCCAGGAGAGGTAGAGGAATGGCCCTGGCAGGTTGTCCAACCTTGAGTGTCGAATCCTCTCAGCTCACATAGGATCTGTCCTCGTTTTGCAGGAACACGGAGGCCTCCCACCTCTATGCCTGCGTCTGCCTCTCCCCTTGGCCAGTGCGATGCATGCGTGGGATCTGGAGTTAACCTGCAGCCGGGCTCTCCTGCCGGCCAGGCTCCTTCCCTCCTTGGGTCCAGCAGCCTTCCCCAACTTATCAGATCCTTTTTTGCTGGCTCTGCAAGTCTCGGGCCCATGCCTCCCCTCAGCAAATGTAGGCATTCTGTAAAGGGGGGCTTGTTGCTTACAGAGAACAGTGCTAGCCCACCCCGCCATCCTCTGATCTTGGAGGAGAGGTTCCATCCACGTGAGTGAACTTGAGCTCTGAATAAAGTAAGGCCGCCTGGGATGCGGTGGTGCCCCCTTATCCTCTTGGGCTACTGACGTTTCTCCTCTCAAGAGGGGAGGTCTGTGTGTGGGGCTGGGAAGGAAGGAGCCTGCGGCCTGCTCAGGTGGTGGGCTGCCCATCGCTGCTTCTCGAGTGTCCTGCACGTGGGTCTGGGGGGCTGTGCTGCTCCTGTTGCCGCTGACGCTGCCCTCCTCTCTCTCCCTCCATCTTCCTCTGCCCTGCTCGCCCAGCAGGGTCTGAGAACACCCCTCCTTCAGGGGAGAAGCGTTCTGTTTTTACCCTGTCACTGTCTTTGTCCCGTGTGTGCTCCCAGTCACTTGTCTTCGTCCGTCCATACTGGGAAAAGAGAAAAACAGAAACACTTCCTCTTATTATCAGCTCTGCTGTCTCCTCGTCAGGCTCGGGAGTCCCTTGGGGCTCTGTCTGTGGTCACACCTAGTGCCTCTCTGGGGAGGTCCCCGGCATGCCAGCCTCTGTGGCTGGCTGGGGTCTTTGGAAGAGGAGGGTTGGGAGGAAAGCCATGCAAGGAAGAGGGGCGTTCCTGCTGGTGGCGAAGGAGTGTCCTGTGAAGCCCCCCGGCTTCGCCTTCGGCTTCGTATGCGAGGGAAGGGTGGGTTCAGCTGGATGGGCTTCTGTGGGAAACAGGCTGCGTTCTAAATGGAAAGTGGGAGATGACAATACAACAGTATCTTCTCCCCCCCCCCCCCCCCCAATGTCCTCGTTCAGTTTCAGGAGTTAGGGCCTGTGAGTAGAATTCTTACAAAGTGCAGCAAAGCTTACGTTCTCATCTCAAGCAGCCCAGACATGGTTGGAAATGCAGTTAGTTCTGCCTATGGTTCAGCTAGGCATGTAGGCACGAATATTTGCAGGTCTGACCTGACACAGGTGAAATAGGCAAGAGGTGAGGAATGGTCAGGACACCGACTGGGGTCCTCCTTTCCCTCCCCTCTTGTTCTCGTTATGTGAGTGTTGCTATATGCTAGGCACTGTGGCATGTGGAGATGAACAAGGCGCCGGGCCCCTGCCCCCAGGGTGCTCATGGGCTGTCAGGGACCAAAGACAGATGGTTCCTTGTGTCGCATGTGATAGGTGTAGGCACACAATGCTGGGGCCCTGCGGAGAAGGGCCATGTTTCCATGAGGCGACTGAGAAAGTCCTTGTTGCATACCTGGTAGCCACCGAGCCCAGTGGTTCCACTGAACGAGGCAGGCTCCTGACCGAATGAATGAGGATGGGCCTCAAGTAACAAGACGGTTCTAATCCATCCCTCTTGTGGGATCCAAGTCAGGATCAGGAAGACTCAAAGATGGTAGGATATCTGATCTGCTCCATGCTGGACCACAGTCCCAGCTAGGACCTGGCTTAGTTCATTCTCTGCCCTGAAAATTCTCAGAGGAAAGGAGATGGGGGTTGTTTTTCTTATGAAGCTGGAAGCCTAGCGCATTGCTAACACGCCTGCTAACATGGTGTTCACACTGACTCAGCCCTGGAAGAGAGGCCGGCGGTGATGACCTCGCCCCTGTACCTGGAGATCATCATCTACTGCACGGGGGCCTTCCTCATCTCCTGCATGGTGGGGTCTGTCATCATCTACAAAATGAAGAGTGGCACCAAGAAGAGCGACTTCCACAGCCAGATGGCAGTGCACAAGCTGGCCAAGAGCATCCCTCTGCGCAGACAGGTAACAGAAAGTAGATAGGGGATTTGCACGCTCTATATCACCTTTCCTTCCTGTGCCCCCAGGGGCTTCTCCAGGATTCTGATGCCCTGCCCTCCTCTGTCCCCAACCTACCGCTTCCAGCTTTGCTTTCTAGCTTCTGGGCCAGAGGCAGTGGAATGTCCTAAGTGTTCCAGAGTTGGGTTCCAGGCTGTGCTAGCCCATGGATTCCATACACCTACCGTACCAGAACTGCGAGCCCCCTGCTCCTCCAGCACATGGCTTGGGAGAAGGCCCTAGCCAGGCTGAATGTGCATCTGATATTGCACTTTTGAACTGTCCCTGAGGGCCAGCTACAGGTGCAAAGATACAGAGTAGAGAAGAGGGCCTGAGTCAGGTGCCAGGATGCCTCTCTCTCCTCTCCAGGATGCCACCCTCTCCTCGTCCAAGGAAATGGAACAGAGGGTGAAGGAATGTGGAAGGGAGGGAATGCTTCTCATTCAGAGTGGTGCTAATTCTGGAAGGTGCTTTGGGGGTTAGGAATCCATAATTTGAGGCAGGGTTTTCACAAAGAATGGGAACAGGAATAGAATTGTGGTTGCAATAGTAAGTTATAAAATAATCAGTCTGGAAGAGGTAGACTTGGTCTGTTTGTGTTGAAGGTAAGTGAACAGAGAAGGCTGGCCGGTGGCAAAAATTAGTTTTAGAACTTTAGGCCTTCAGACCTTTTGTGGTCTTTCTGTCACTCTGTGTTAGAGAAGGAACATCAGATACCAGATACCTCTACCATGTTGGTGGAAAGCCCTAAGAGTTGCAGGAACTTGCTGCTGCTGCTGCTCAATCCCCCCAACCCCCCACCCTATCCTCGCTAGAAGGGTGACCCCACGCTTCCCTGTAGGTGTCGGCTGATTCTAGTGCCTCCATGAACTCTGGGGTTCTGCTGGTTCGGCCCTCACGTCTCTCCTCTAGCGGAACCCCCATGCTGGCTGGAGTCTCTGAATATGAGCTTCCTGAAGACCCACGCTGGGAGCTGCCTCGAGACAGGTAATATTCTAACTTCAACTTCTGAGGAAGTCCCCTGCTTGGGAGTGAAGGTATACCAGATGCCTCCAGAAATCATAGTTGACACTTCCGTTCTCAGTTGAGTGGAATATGGACAGGTGGAAAGGGGGTGCCCTCTCAAGGCCTGAACTTTACCGGTCCTGACTCACACCACCCTTTGTTTTCCTAAAAGGCTGGTTTTAGGCAAACCCCTGGGAGAGGGCTGCTTTGGGCAGGTGGTGTTGGCAGAAGCCATTGGGCTGGACAAGGACAAACCCAACCGTGTGACCAAAGTGGCTGTGAAGATGTTGAAGTGTAAGTGATGTTTCTGTCCTTGCAAAAACAATCCCTTCCTTTTCCGAGCAAACTGTTACCTCGGGCCAAATAGAACACACTCTCCGGTGCTCTTTCACCGTCCACACTGGCTGCACTGCCTGCTTGGCGTCTCCTGGGAGTGGAGGGGCATTCTGTACCCCGAGATTGCCATACTTTGTTCCTCAGCGTCAGTCTGGGTGGTGGCCAGGTGTTTATTCTAGATCTCGCTGCCAGCTGGTTTTTCTTATCATATCCTCCGTCCCACTTGTTAGCACACACTGCCAACAACCGTTCTCAGAAGAGGGAAGGGAAAATAGATTTAGGTGTGAATCAGGGAGGAGAGAAGCCACTCCGGAGGACAGGGACTCCTCGAGCATACACCTCATCCCCTCTCCCTTAGCTTTCCTCCTCTTGTCCTCCTTCACACATAAATGAGTCTCATGCCCTTCTGGTTTATGTGTAAAGCGGACGCAACAGAGAAAGACCTGTCAGACCTGATCTCAGAAATGGAGATGATGAAGATGATCGGAAAGCACAAGAACATCATCAACCTGCTGGGGGCCTGCACACAGGACGGTAGGCGCTAAGCCAGGCCGGCTCTCCCACCCCAGCCCGGAACCCGGGCCTCCCACGGATAACAGTGTCTGTCGGGAAGGAGATCACGAGCTGGGGGTATCAGTGAGCAGGCATCTCAGCTACACTGAGGGAACGGGGGCCAGCTTAGCAGCAGTTGGGAGTTACCTCTCGGGGGCTGGGCTTGTGCCTGTTGGTGCTCATCTGAGAACAGTGTGTGGATAGAACCAGGTGAGTCCTTGTGGTCTCAGGGCTCTTACCTCCCTCCCCCAACCCAGCTTGGCTCAGGAACTTCCTAGTGTATGCTAGGAAGAACCACTTCCCTAGCTTTCTTTGGGTAGTGGACTGAATTTCCCAGGCTCCCTAGAGGTGCAGTTAGGATTGGAGGACAGACACATGGTGTGCAGTTGGGGGTGGGGTTTCCTCAGGGTGGAGCTGACCCAGAGCACCTGCCTGCCCACCCTGATGGCCTGTCCATCCCTGTGCTCCCAGGTCCTTTGTACGTCATCGTGGAGTATGCCTCCAAAGGCAACCTACGGGAATACCTGCAGGCCCGGCGGCCCCCGGGGCTGGAGTACTGTTATAACCCCAGCCACAACCCAGAGGAGCAGCTCTCTTCCAAGGACCTGGTCTCCTGCGCCTATCAGGTGGCCCGAGGCATGGAGTATCTCGCCTCCAAGAAGGTGTGGCACCTTAAGGTTCCCCTGGGTGAAGTTGGGATGGGAACAGAGCCCTCCTTGCACTCCAGTTGATGACTTTTAATCCTCTGGTGGGGTCGTAGATGTCTGTAGCACCGCTTCCCTGTGCTGTCTGCAGCTCTCAGGGACGTCGTCAGGAGAGCCTGGTGGCCTTCTGGTCAGACGGGATAAAGTTCTGATCTGTGCACACTGCCCCTTTTCTGTGCAGCTACTTATGTATCTCCAATTGTAGAGTAAGAATGGGGAGTCCTATGTTGTGGGTAAAATGAAGTCGTTCGTGACAGTGTTAACTACAGTTCTAGTGCTTGGTAAACAGATGCTTTGTTTGAGAGCACACACCTACATAGACTGGCAGAAGCGTCCAGGTTCCGCCTTTCCGGGTGCGAAGGAGACCCATGAGGAGGGTTTGCTCAGGTGACTGAGAGGCCTGGAGCTGGAGGTGTTCGAATGGCTGACTTTGAAGTGGAGCAGAGGGACCTCCTAACAGTGAACTAGAATGGTCAGGGGGAAGTGGTGTGGCAGGAGAAGGCCTGTAAAGGCACCTGGGCTACCTGCCTGCTGCAGCGTCACGGCTGGGCCAGAGGCTGATCGACAGCTGGGCACTGTCAGCCCCTCACCCGCATCCCACCTCCTCTCTGCACAGTGCATACACCGAGACCTGGCCGCCAGGAACGTCCTGGTGACAGAGGACAACGTGATGAAGATCGCAGACTTCGGCCTCGCTCGGGACATCCACCACATCGACTACTATAAAAAGACAACCAATGTAAGTGCTGAGGATGGAACTGGGCACTGGGCCTCGGCCCAGGCCTCTGCCCTGTTAGGCTTCCTCCTACTTACATCTCCTGGCTGTGACCCAGTGCAGGCAGCCCTGCTTGAGAAGCAGTGTGCTGGGATGAGCCAAGCGTGTGCCCCGTCCTGTGTGTGCCCCAGCTGGCCCCCACGCTGCCCTGTCCTAGGCCACCCCCAACCTCCCTCATGCTGCTTGCAGGGCCGGCTGCCTGTGAAGTGGATGGCACCCGAGGCCTTGTTTGACCGGATCTACACCCACCAGAGTGACGTGTGAGTTTGAAAGAAGCGATTGCCGGGGATATTTGGTATAGAGCATGCCCCTCTGGATGGGGGGTGGGGGAGGGGGTCCTCTTTCCATCTCAGAACAGAAGGAAACATTGTATGTGCGCACCTACTCTGTTCACTCAGTAGAGGTTGAAAGGCCAGTCTGTTCTCCAGCACTGCCCTTGGCGTCCCCCTGAAGAGTTTGTGCTCCGGGAGGGTGGGTTCAGGATGACGTGCTGGTGGAGAGATGGAGAGGGTTCTAGGCTGCCCGAGTTCTGTGCCCGTAAGACCCAGTGGCTCTGTGCTCACCCACAGCTGGTCTTTTGGGGTGCTCCTGTGGGAAATCTTCACTCTGGGAGGCTCCCCGTATCCTGGCGTGCCTGTGGAGGAGCTTTTCAAGCTGCTGAAGGAGGGTCATCGAATGGACAAGCCCAGTAACTGCACCAATGAGCTGTAAGCATGGGAAGACACTTGAGGTCCTGAGCCAGGCCCTGGGGACGAAGGGGAGAAGAAAGGGGCTTAGGTAGATCAAGTAGCCCTTCCTGGTCGTTCCTCCCCTGACTCAACAATCCTGTCCCAGATACATGATGATGCGGGATTGCTGGCATGCAGTACCCTCTCAGAGACCTACCTTCAAGCAGCTGGTGGAAGACCTGGACCGCATTGTGGCCTTGACCTCCAACCAGGTGAGGCAGTCCTATCCTAGACCTTCAGCCACCATCAACTAGGTGCATCTCTGTGAATGAACACTACCACAGGGAGGAGAGTGCCGGATCTTTTGTGTCTCCTTTCACAGGAGTATCTGGACCTGTCAATGCCCCTGGACCAATACTCTCCCAGCTTTCCCGACACCCGAAGCTCTACCTGCTCCTCAGGGGAGGATTCCGTCTTCTCTCATGAGCCGTTGCCTGAGGAGCCCTGTCTGCCCCGACACCCAGCCCAGCTTGCCAATGGCGGACTCAAACGGCGCTGACTAGCACCCCAGTTCCCATCCCCGAACTCCATCGTCAGCTGTAACCCTCACCCACCCCTCCCTGCGGGACTCACTGCCTTCCCCTCTGCCCCTTTCCTGCTGGCAGGAGCCGGCTGCCTACCTGAGGCCTTCACCCCATGGAGTTCACCTCTCTTCCTCCTCCTCGCAACCTGCTTGTGAGAGAGAGGAGCAGAGAGGCAGGTACTTGCTCATGGCCACTTCGTTCCCTCCCAGATGTTGGACCAAGACCCTCCCCACCACCTGGCGCTGCCTGGAGGGCTGGGGAGTGGGAGATGAGCAGGCATGCAGGCGAGAGCTGACTGAGCTTTCCCATGTTGGTTTTGTCTGCTTCGAATAACCCGTAAGCCTGAGTTCCGGTGGCGGGGGCCTCATCCTCATGGCCACCGCGGTAGTGAGGGGAGGTCCGTGCTCCGGGCCTCGGCTGAAGGCAACCTCTGCTCCAGATAGATGGTGCCAGTGGCTTATTAATTCCGATACTAATTCGCTTTGCTGACCAAATACCTGGTACCAGAGGATGGGGAGGCAAAGGCTGGGAGCAGTGTCGTGGCCCTGGGGCCCAGCCCCAAACTGGGGGCTTTGTACATAGCTATGAAGAAAACACAAAGTGTATAAATCTGAGTATATATTTACATGTCTTTTTAAAAGGGTTGTTACCAGAGATTTACCCATTGGGTAAGATGCTCCTGGTGGCTGGGAGGCATCAGTTGCTATATATTAAAAACAAAGAAAAAAGAAAAAAAAGGAAAATGTTTTTAAAAAGGTCATATATTTTTTGCTACTTTTGCTGTTTTATTTTTTTAAATTATGTTCTAAACCTATTTTCAGTTTAGGTCCCTCAATAAAAATTGCTGCTGCTTCATTTTTATATGGGCTGTGTGACGAGGGAAAGAATGTCAGCTGAAAAGGAGTGAGCCTAATGGGGCCCTGGGGCTGTGTCTGTGCAGAGGGCGCCACAAGTTCCCTGCAGTTCCCTCCTAAATCTCTTCCCCTCGGGTCCTGCACCGAGACCTCCGCCACAAATCTCCTACCCCTCCGATGCTTTTGGAAAGGCATCGATGTGTGTGTAATGGGCAGGAACCTCCCATCAGTGCACCAGAGGTGCTGGGCCCGGAGCCAAGGCCCCACCGCCCTCAACCACAGATCGTTTCCTCAGAGGAAACTGATGGGGTTGGTGGCGTTGGAGGGTCAGAGGGGGAGCTGGGGGCCTCCCTGGGAAATAGCCAAGAGGTAGAGCTAAGTGATTAAGAGGAGAGCTAAGGATTACTCCACCAAGGGCCTGCAGAAACTCAAACCCAGATATACATCTACCCCTTTATGTGGGTGTGGTTTTGTCTGTGCTTCTATGTGGGGGAAAGCTTGTCACCTAAGATCAGCTTTACACTCGGGTCCCTTGCTTCATGTTTCCTGGCTTACTCTGTTCATGGCGGTCCCCCACATCGTGCTTCCTGTGTCTGTGACCGACTTCATGTGTTGAAACTACCACAGATCTTGGCTTCCTATAGTTCTTCCTGTACAAACTCCACCCCATCCCCCAGGAAAGGGAAAAAATTCTCTGAATGTTTGGATTTTGGCTGCTTGGAAATCTACTTTCTCTGCCACCTGCTGGTTATTGCTGCGTTCCACGCGTGGATCCCTGCTCCTCGGAACGTTAGCACTCAACCTGCTACCACTCGGCCTCTATACCCAAAGCTTACTCTTTGCTGGATTATTGCTAAATACAAAAAGAAGGTTCGATTCACTTTCATTTCTGCAGGGCAAATGGGATTGCTGCTTTAAGTCTCCTTTCTAAGCTAAGCTATGTTTTGGCAGCTGCGGTGTTGGCCACTATTGTAAAGTTCTCTCTTATCCTTGTGTCTCTCTGTAAATATGTGTCTGTCAACATGTTACAGTTTGTGTTTATGCTTAAAGAAGGCGTAATTTGGTGCAAAGAGCCAAGAAATGAATTTCTGATCTTAAAACCATTTGCTTTGAGACCTTAGAGTGGTGTCTTTCCTTGCAAAGTACAGATAATTTCTGCCTTGGCCCTCCCTTGAAGCAATGTTATGTGAGTGGATGGAGGACCTATGAAGAGCTTCAGATGCCTTTGGGAAAGGTGCCAGAGAAATAGAAGGCACTGTTATGATAACCGTGATGTCCTTGCTGTTACTACTCAAAATCACCCACAGATTTCCCCAGAGACTGAGCTAGCTGTCAAATAAAAGATAGTAAAATTGACCTGAGAGAAAATGAAGTGGCCATTTTACTTAGATAACCAGATTGGGTCTCCTGAGGAAAGGAATCCAGTTTATCTAATGAAGACGTCGTGCTGTCAAGGCACTGAATCTCTGGTTTCCTGAGGGTTAAAAGATTAGGGCCTGGGACCACCACAGCATTCATCAATACTGCCTTTCCACCTTTTCTAATTGCCACAGACTGAGGGTCATCAGTCCCTCGGTACCACTAATGTACGATATCGATCTCAAGTAAGAAAGATGGAACCTCAGGAAGCAAGAAATGTGTCTCGAGGACAGTGAAGCCGCTGTGACTATCGGCTGCCACTGGGAGGAGCCAGCAGGCCAAACTCAGTCGACATTCACATTCGGCAGCCAACCTGCTTTGAAGTTCCCTTAGTCTGACCTCACCTACAGTGAACTGGTGGTGACTGGGAAAACTTTAGCCTCGGTTTTAGCATTACAGAGCATTTATTTGATGTCACCAACATGACTGGTATTGTAATGACTCAAGTCCTGGCACGAGTGCAGGTCCTAAAAGTCAAGTACCACCAGCACCTCTCTCCCTGTTGTAGCAAAAAAATGTGGGAGACACAGGCCGAAGCTGACCTCACCACCGAGGTTTGGTTTTAAAAACTGCCTGAAATCGTCTTCAGTGAGATGATGAGCACCGGCACAGCTGAGGCAGCTGCCTCTGCAGGGAAGAATGGAGAGCAGGAAAGCAGGCTTTGTAGCAAGCAGCCTGGCATAGCCTTCCATTCCCTCAGTCGATGAGAGACGGAAGGTGAGCAAGAACCCAGCTGTTCTGGAAGACTCGGTCTGGGGCAAGTTCTCATTAGATTGGCACCTAACAGTATTCAGGGCCATGTATGCCGCGCCGCCTCCCAGGCGCTTGGATCGGAGCACAGAAGTGACACATTTAATGAACATGCTGCCAAGTACAGATTTGCCCCTTGTTGCTCAAGGAGGGCTGGGGTCGGTGGTGTGCTGGAGCTGATCGTGCACACCTCTGACTCTTCTTCAGTGACTGCCTGTTGGCAGCTTGAAATTGAGCACTACAAATCAGGGCATCCCCTCATCAGGCAGAGCTGGTTGTTAATCGTTTACCAGAACAACACCAGCTCGGTTTCAGCACGGGGATAGATGTAACAATCACATAGAGCCTGACAGCCAAGAGTGCTGTGTGATGATGAGCCCAAAGAAACATCCTTGACTTCTCTGAGCCACTATCCTAAGAACGGGAAGAGGGCTATATATCAGGTGTCTCAGATGCCTAGATGTAGAAAAAAAATGGGTGAGAGCCAGCTGGGGCCAGAACTGCCCAGGGGCCCCTTGACCTAACCAATCCCACTCTGCTT
Source organism: Panthera onca (assembly GCF_046562875.1). NCBI lineage: Eukaryota > Metazoa > Chordata > Mammalia > Carnivora > Felidae > Panthera > Panthera onca. Next base: position 160,663,174 of record NC_138342.1, on the reverse strand, counting down.
ACAGGGAAAGCCAGAAAGAACCGGAGAACAGCCAACAGTATTTATGAATCATTCAGCTTAAACAGGATTGAACAAGTTGACTAGCTAGGTCCTTTCCCACCTTTAACACTTGAATGTGAGCTAATTAAAACAAACGCCCATCATTTTAAAAATGGGAAAGTTTATTGTGAATCACCTTACTGGGCCAACAGCAAAATCCATGGAACCTGCATAGTAGGGATTCGTCATTTAGCAGGCTGTGGTGGGGCTTTTCCTCTGGGGGAGAGGAGGCTTAAAAAGTATTGTAAGGTACAGATCTTTGCTGTGAAGTGCTGATGACAGTCCTCACTTAGGTGATCCCAGAGAGAGAGATTTGAGTTTTACTTGGTTTAACTGACTTCCACTTAACCGCTTTCAATTTCACAGCAAGCAAAGAAAACTAATTTCATCACCCCCGGGGGCCAAAGTATCTTTTCTTTCTAAGCATTCCCCAAGGGAAGAAAGCTGTTGGGTCAGCTGCATGGCAATCTATTATGTTAAGGGTTTTTTTTGTTTTTGTTTTTTTTCCCAGTATTAATAATAGTGAACACACCAAACATAAATATCTGAACATAATACTTGTTACTGGGTAGCACAGGGATTGTATCAAACTTTAACAACCCCTATGACCAACAGATAGTCTTGTTTATGGAAGACAGACTAGAAAAACATACACCCAGCACAGACAAATGGTTAAGTCTTAAACCCTTAATTAGGTTTCCTGGCAAAATGGTGGCTAATGAAAGCCACATGTGCTGGAATAGTGGCAGCCTCCCAGATTCCTGGAGCCTCTGCAGGCCCCAGAGGGGGACGTCTCAGAACAGCCAAGCAGCAGCCAAGCCTTTTGGACTGCCAGTCTGCTTAACTCCCCATTTCTTCTCCGAAGAGCTTTTTCTTCTTCATATCCAGAAAGACTTCACTGGGGAGTACATCCATCCCATTTCATAAGGTGCTCTGTTTCCAGGGCACTATTCATACTGATGGATCACTGGAAAAGTGAGGTGGTCTTACAATGGTTTTGGAGTTTCCAAGTTCTCACTCAAGCTATCTAAGATGCCAAGCTGATTCCATTATGCGAAAACTTTCCTTCCGTAGAGGACACGCACACAAATACGAAGCTGTTCAAAAATAACATGGGGAGGGGGCTTTACACAAAGTTTAGTGGGATGACATAATGGTACAGAGGAAGTTGGCTTTGCAATTATATTTCTAAACGGTCTGAACTTGGTCTCACTGCTGACATCATCTGGATGGTTACAAGGCCCCAAGGACGAAATGGCTGATCTCTTCTCAAACCAGACACAGATCGTCTTAGCTGGGCGGCCCGTTATGGATGCCACTGCGGAGGGCAGGGAGCTGGAGAGAGTGAGCTTCGTCCTCAGTAGTCCTTATGCTCCTTTTGAACTAGCCTTGCTGTTCTGGGTTGTCTTTTGGGATTTGACCTGGAGTGTCTAGGCATAAAACATAAGGACTTTAGGCACTGGTCACAGTCAGATGTGTGAGTTCTTCAGGAGTCCCTCTTGTATTTTCTTAATCAAATAATGACAGACCATAAAGTCAGATCCAAGGTTATAATTTACCTTGATAATAAAAATTTTAAAAATTTAAAGGGGGGGCCCTGCAAGCAAGGCTCCTGGATGTTCACCCCCAGATGTCTGCATGTTCGCTGGCTCTCTTCTTTGGTGGTCAGGATCCAGTGGAGATAGTCACCGTCCAACTCTCCCATGAACACCACCCCCCACCACCACTTACTTGTGTCATGCTTCTGCTCTTGCCCCAAATTCTTTCACCCAAATGGAGAAATGGATAGATAAGTAATTTCTTATTTACATGCATTTCTCCTAAGATTTAAATTGCTTTCCTGCTAGTATTTCCTGACATCTGAAGCCTGTGTGAGATACACAACATATGGGAACTATTTCCATCTGGCACAAAAGAAAATAAGAATCTGCCTATATTGTAATTAGCTTCTAGACTTAACATGTTTAGTCCTGATCCACGATTGCATTGGTTGATAAGGTGTTTTGTTTTGTTTTGTTTCGCTTTTGGATAACCGAGTTTTAAAAATGTTAGTGGTTATAAAATGACTAAAGTTCAGCCTACAACTTCCTGTTTGGAGGACAGGAAGAACTGTGCAGTGTTTTGCAATAGTTACAATTCTAGATTCTCCCTGCCCTTAAAAATAGCCAGAGAGAAAAGGCTTTCTTTTTTCAGACACTTACAGCTTCTTTAGCAGAAGGGATGGGTCCTTTCGGTAATGAAACAGGTGAAGATGGCAATATGGACGATGGGGTAACTGGGGGCAGTTGTATACATTCTTCATCCTTAAACACCAGAACTGAGAGTTAGGTTATGGGTTTAAAACAAAATGTGTACTAGATCTATAGTCACACTGCCATGACTGCCAGGAACTTGTAACAATGACATATTTTGGCACGGGATTCAAGAGGCTACATTTGGAACCTAATTGCATATAGCCAAATGTTGACCTTTCTTACAAATAGATCTGTTAGTACAATAAATATTCCTTATTTAAAGAACACCACTGTATTCAAATACAGTTTCATTGAGGGAGTTAAAAATATATGTTAACTTGTTCTCATTTTTAAAGCTAATTAATCAAATGAAAAGTAATTGTCCAACCTTAGTTCCCTTCAGTGGAGGTGCTACATCCAGCAGGTTCTCTTTAGATTCAGGAGAAGTAGCTGGTTCCACAGGAATATCCATCTTTGGAGACTAGGAAGAGAGAGATTTTATATAAACATAAGCTTTCTGTTATTCCTGAAACTCAGAAGCACTTCATAGTAATAAATGCTTTCTAGCACAACTTGCTTTCCACTAAATCCCTGACTTCTTCCAACTATACCCTTTGTGAGAACATATGAAATATGTCCCTGAAATAGCAACTTAGTATTATTATCTTTGAATTATGAGCACCCTATATACAAAAGTTGCACCCTAAGGAGATCCTAGTATTAAAAATCCTCAGTCATTGAGACACCTGGCTGGCTCAGTTGGTGGAGTGTGTGACTGACTCTTGGTCTGAGCGTTGTGAGTTTGAATCCCATGTTGGGTGTAGAAATTACTTAAAAAGTAAAATCTGAAAAAAAAAAATCCCCATTTATGAACAAGCTCCTGATTTGTTAATTCTGATCCTGTTCTCACTCTCAACAACAATCATTCATCAGCTTTTTTTTTTTTTAATGTTTATTTTTGAGAGAGAGTGGGTAGGGGAGGGACAGAGAGAGAGGGAGACAGAAAATCAATCCCAAGCAGGCTCTGCCCTGAGCCAAACAGGGGGCTTGAACCCACAAATCTTGAGAGTAACCTGAACCGAAACTAAGGGTAGGACGCTCATCTGACAGAGCCACTCAGGCGCCCCTCATCAGCTTCTAATAGCATTGATATAACTTAGTCAAAATTGACATCTTTATCATCTTGGTGTCTAATAATAAGTGATAAATTTGTCTGAATTATTAAAATGGTAGGTGCTGCTTAAGCACCTAATGGTAGGTGCTCCTGCAACATGAGGAAAATGTAAGGGATGGTATTTTAGAATAGCTAACTAACTTACTTTCAAGAATTATATTAATTAGATTTGAAAAGTAAATATGTCACTGCTCTTTGGAAATAAGTAATTTCTTTATGCACTTTGGAGGGAAAAAAGCTACATATATCCTAAATTATAGTATACTTAACTTGATGTCTCTAAAGTCTTTACAGAACCTAGCATGCTACTTATTCGCATTTTGTATATATGGAAAATAGACGTTTAAAGACGTGGATTAAAAAAAAAAACTAATAAAATGCCTAGGAGCTTGTCATTTTGTCCTTGATTTCTAGGTTTTTCTCAAACATTCTAGAAAGCAGCATCTGGATAAAGGGCTTATGCCCCTCTAGAATAATTCTGGGAATACAAATTTAGCTCTGAGATATTACACTATTCCAAGATTTCCTTGCTCCTGAGAACAGTCTAAGAATGACAAATTTGTTCTGTCTTAATGACCAAAGATAGAGTAAGAATCAGGTAGGCTGCCTTTTAGAACATGGTCTGGGTTCCAAAATTGCTCCTACTCTCCCCAGGGTCCTTCCCAGACAAAGCCCAAATCTGATTAATCTCTGGAAATATGGAAAGGAAAAGCAAGGTGGTGTTCCCTGAAGTACATTTTTCATGCTGGAATTCATCTAATATCCCTTGGCTTGTCCGAGGAATCACTAGCTTAACTGAATTAAAAATGATTGGTCCCCAATCCAGAGTACTTCACTAAACCACATGTGCAGCGTCTTCTGTAATGGTCTCTCCTTTCTTACCCATGCAGGTTCTGACTTAGACATGAAGCCACAAAGTAGAGAAGTGAGAGTCCCTTTCTTTTTTTTAAAGAAAGAGATCGCGAGTGGGAGAGAGGGGCAGAGGGAGAGAAGCTTAAGCAGGCTCCACACTCAGTGCAGAGCCTGATGTAGGGCTCAATCCCACAACCACGGGATCATGACCAGAGTCAAAATCAAGAGTCGACGCTCAACCAACTGAGCCACCCAAGTGCCCCGAGAGGTCCTTTCTGATCAGAGCAAGATGCTCTAGTGATTGGGCCCATCCTGGGTTTTTCAGTAAAATACCAGGAGGGAAAAAAAAACTGCTGAATTAAAGGCAACAAAAAATGATTAAGGAAACGAGTTGAAGGAAAACAAATAGTTTACATTCTAGATTGGCCATTGACTGCTTAAAAATTAATAGGAATCTGGACAAATAGACACGAAAGAACAGGGACTATTTAGTTTCAAAACAGAAAGTGGTGAAAACAGTCTGCTGCTGAAGACAAGATAGCTTAAAGAGAAAGAATAAATGGGATTCCTAAATCAAGCTGGGATTAAAAAAAGTAATAGCTCTAGAGCTGGAGCTAGTTTTAATGATTTTAATTTTTTAAAGAATTCTAAAACGATTTTAAAGCCAGTTGGACCAAATTTCAAAAGATATTCCAAAAGAAAGGTCTACCCTAACTGCAAGAGGAAATAAGACATTTATGGAGAGGCCCCAGTAACAGAAATCCCGAAACTCCATAAACCCAGGTACTTACCTCCCCACTTAGTGGTATCTCAATTGGCTTTGGCTTCACATCTATCAGGTAGAAGGTTCGGGACAGGAGCAACAGAGAAGGAGGGACATTCTCCTTCAGGTGGAGGTCCTGCCACTGGAGAACGGGAGGAGGATAAAACAAGATCGCATTGCAGAATGTTAGAACTGGACATGACCCACAGTCATCTACTGCTTCCCTGGTTTTACAGCTTCCCCAGCCACACCCTGGTAAACAACAGCACAAGGATAATGCTCGTCTCCGGGCTTCTGAGCCAGTAGTTGTGCTGTGCAACCCCCTCACACCAGTGGGATCAGAGTGAGAGAGGGGGTGTTCCATTAAACTTTCAACCCAATTGTGGCTCAAAGTAGCTCAGTATCTTTTCTTCGCCACAAAGCAGATAATGTGAAAGAAAAAATAAGACTCGTGCATAACCAAGGAAATAAACTTTAAAATGAAAATGAGACGTAATTTTCAAGAACCAAATTGGTCAAGCTTAAATATTATTAGAGCAATCATACATGACCAGAGACAAAATTCAAAAAGTAAAATGTAATCAGTAACAATAAGCCTGCCTTCTACTCCTACCCTTTGCTACCTTGTTTCCTGCCCTAGAAGCAACCAGTGTTACCAGTTGTCCTGTGAATATACAAACATACATTTATAGGTGTTTCATCTTTACATAAAGTATGATATATATACACTGTTCTGCCCTTTGCTTTTTTTTCCACTAAAATATCTTGGAGATTGATTCATATCAGTAGTTAATAGAGCTGCCTCTTTCTTTTTAAACATCTATTAAGTGTTCTATTGTTGCATGGAAATGCCACAATTTGATTATTTTCCTATTAATAAACTTCAGGCTGTTTCCAATCTTTTGCTATTATAAATGGTGCTGCAATGGATAATCTTATTGATACATCATACTGCACAAGTGAAATTTCTAGGTCAAAGTAAATGCATTTTTAAATTTTGAAAGATTATGTGGAGGTTTTTCTCAGCAATGCATGAGCACCCCTCTCCCCAACCCTCAACAACACAGTGTGTCATCAGACTGATCTTTGCCCACATAATAGGTGAAGGGGATATCTCGTAGTTGTAATTTATCTTATTATGAAGCTAAGATGTTTCATATGATTATCATTTTTAGATTTTCCTTTCTATAAAGTGTCTGCCTGTATCCTAACACAGGAATTTTTATTTTTATTTTTTTAATTTTTTTTTAATGTTTGTTTATTTTTGAGAGAGAGACAGAGTGTGAGCAAGGGAGAGGCAGAGAGAGAGGGAGACACAGAATCCAAAACAGGCTCCGGGCTCTGAGCTGTCAGCACAGACCCCAATGTGGGGCTCGAACCCATGAACCATGAGATCATGACCCGAGCCAGAGTCGGACACTTAACCAACTGAGCCACCCAGGCGCCCCGTGACACAGGAATTTTTAAATAATACATAGTGCTGGATGTCATATTGTTGGATTAGTATCCTCACTTCTTTGTGGTAAAAATGATACACCCTCTCAAGCAAGCTATTTGACAGTATGAACTCACCCAATACTCTATGTGCAAGAAATAAATGATTTTAAGAAACTTTCTCTACAGTATGTTCACCTTCCAGCCAGAGCAGGTCCGACACGTAAGAGGAAAGAGCTACCTGACCTGGTTTCGAAGCCACAACAGTGACTCCCATTCCAAAACGCTCTGTGTACACTTGATAGCACTTCTTACAGTTATGAGAATTTTAACAGGAGCTACTCCTTTGTTCGAAAACATTGATGCTCTTAGTTAAAATATGTTGTCTGAGGGAAACTATGAAACATCTGCTGCCAAAGTCAAGGCTTTACATTGGCTTGAGGCATTAACTGGAAAAGTGGTCCCAGGTGAGCCACCGGGCAAGGTTTAGCACTCCGGATGGATTCACACATGACAGGCCTTGGATTAGAGATTTTGCCCAAACCCGTTAAATAGCTGAAGTATGCAAAACTCTAAGGTGGCCCCAAGATTCCCTGTCCCCAGTGCACCCACACCTCCTTCCAGTTATTCAAGCATGAATGTAGGTGCTGCCAGGAGGAGTTTGCAGATATAATTAGGGTCCCAAGTCAGTAGGCCTTAAAGTAGGAAGTTATCTAACTAGGTCTCGCCTAATCACGTGAGATCTCTAAATGTGGAGCCAGAGGTCAAAAAGGGGAAGTCTGAGATGAGAAGCTTACAGGGGTCTGGCTAGCGAGAAGCTTTGCACTTCTGACCGACAGAACTTGTAAGCTAACAAACAGGTGCTGTTTTCAGCAACTAAGTTTGTGGTAGTTTCTTAGCAGCAACAGAAAACTAACAGAGTACCCTGTCTCCATCAAAAGAGTAAATCTAGCTTCTGGGGTGCCTGGGGGGCTCAGTCAGTTAAGCATCTGACTTCAACTCAGGCCATGATTTCATGGTTCATGAGTTCGAGCCCCACATCAGGCTCTCTGCACTGAGTGCGGAGACTGCTTGGGATTCTCTCTCTCCCCCTCTCTCTCTTTGCTCCTTCCCCACTTGCACTGTCTCTCAAAATAAATAAACTTAAAAACAAAATAAATCTAGCTGCTTCAGTGTCCCACTGCTCAATTACATGAGGCAAACTAAGGTAAGATGGCTCGCCTGAGAAGTCGACATTGTGAAGTGAGGTCTGCAAATCGCAGGGAAGAGAGTTCTAGTGAAAGTGGCCCGGGAGAGCCGCTACTTGCCTCTGTGAGCTGTTGTCTCAGTTGCTCCTCAGTGAGACCCAGGGATCTCATTCCTCGGGCCCTGCAGGCAGCCTGCAGTTCTGACACGCTCAAAGCACTCACCCCTTCTTTGGCAATTATCTGAAAGAAACGTAAGCAGTGGTATTGGATCTTTCCGTCCCAATCTTACCAAACGCCTAAATTCCAACAAATCAGGGAAACACTACATCTCCCACACCTTGTCCTCTGCATTGACTAAAGGCACAGCAGTTGGAAATGAAGGGAATCCTGCCAACAGGTATTAATAGTATCAGAGATAGTCCCATAACTCCCCCCCAACACTCTCATCCAAGTAGTTCTTTCCCCTCTTGGTTTGCATTTTGGCTGGTTGTGACATCTCTTCCCCTTCGTGGCAGCTTTAGGCTTCATCAGAAAATATTCCACTTGAAAAGTTTTCAGTGTTACTATTTGCTGCGTGTCCCAGTATCACTTTCCCCCCCAACCCCGCCCCCACTGGGGCACAGCCCTACCTCTGGTCCACAAAACTCTCTCAATATCTAACAGTTTCTGCTTGTTGTGCCCCAAAACTACGGTACTTCTGGGACCGGTATTGTTTATTCCAAAGTTCTGGAAGCAACAGCTGAAATCTAAATGAGGCCAAAGGCATGGTGCTTTCTCAGTTCTGGGAATCTTGCTCCCTCAGGCAGAATGCTTTCCTTAAAGCAGCTGATTCTGACTCAAAAAACATTCTTTCCATTTTTTAAGGAGCCTAATTAGTAGTTACAATGCCTTTTCCTCCATAAGATGTCCAGGCTCTGCTTCCCCTCTCTGCATTATGACTTGTCACCCCTTCTTATCAGGCCAACTCACCGGGCAGAATATTTACTCTGGCATCAGCTCTGAGGAAGGGGAGCGGAGGTGTGGGGGTAGAGCACTGGCCTTAGCAATGGAAGACTCTCAGGAATCTCCTGGGCTGCTGCTCCTTCCCAGCAGGTCCTAACTACTTTAGATTACTAAATTACTAACTGCTTGTGAGGGCCTTCTCCAGAAAGTGCGTCAGAGTAAGACAAACAACTCCTAAAATGAGTAATCACAGTTCACGTTGTCATGGTAATGATTGTTTAAACCATTCAATGGTTTGCCAGAACCAGTCCCCAAGAAGATCTAAGAGAAGATATTGCACTTTATCACAAAGCCACCCTAAGGGATCTCCCATGCCTTGCTGATTCCCTATGGCTATAGTTAAGCTCTTACTTCATCATCTGCTTTGATAGACTTCAGTTTCATCAGAAGTTGAAAGCGAAGCAAATTGTTGGTTCCAAAGGGCTGTAGTTCTAGTAGTTTGCAGAGGGCGACCAGCTGAGGTCGGTCTAGGTGTTCCAGGGTTAGCTGATCCTCAAACAGTTTGGAAAAGCGAACTATCTCCTTTGTACTGGGCTTGTGGCCTGTCTGAACCTAGGCAATGAGACAAAGAGGTTCATTAAAATGTATTTTTTTTAATTTTTTTTTAACGTTTTATTTATTTTTGAAACAGGGAGAGACAGAGCATGAACAGGGGAGGGTCAGAGAGAGGGAGACACAGAATCTGAAACAGGCTCCAGGCTCCGAGCTGTCAGCACAGAGCCCAACGCGGGGCTCGAACTCATGGACCGCGAGATCATGACCTGAGCCGAAGTCGGCCGCTCAACTGACTGAGCCACCCAGGTGCCCCTAAAATGTATTTCTTACTTAATTTAACCTTCCCTGTAGACTATTTGAAAGACACATCAAGGCATTCACAGACTCTATCTTATGTCTGGAAATCGGCCCTGTGGTACAAAAAGGAGAAATCTGTCCAAGTCAGTCTAAGTCAACTGAAAAATCAGGAGTAGTTCACAAGTCTGACTCTAGATCTACAGTACTTTCCACGAAGTTATCAACGTCTTCAACACATGACTGCTTTAAAATGGGTTTTTCTGCAAATCTCTAAATGTTTGCAGTATTGTATCTGTATAACTAAGGTATCTGCAAAGTCAGAGACCATGAACAATTTGGAAGCTCCATGATGACATGAAGTTTTCATATAACTGCCAGCCTGGAAGTTGCTGTCTGGTATTACAAAAGAGACGGACACCTGTTTGACGTAGGATGAGAACTGTGTAGAGGCGTCTCCCAACTTGGCCCTGTTCCTCCTTGCCATTTCTGTAATTGTTTCTTGAAGAAATTTTGCTAGTTCCAACTTTGCAGCCATTTTCTTTTTCTGTTTTTCTTCCTTAATAATAGAAGAGGAGGAAGTTAATCATTCATGATTGCAACTTCATAGATAAAGATGAGAAAAAAATAACCACCACCTTGTTATTGTTCATCCCTACTTCATGTGTTAATATTATTTTCAGACCTAATTAAATGGGTTTTGTGAGAAGCAGAATAAAAACTAGCCTGTTTGCAACTTGACTCCTTAATCTTACCTTTTATTTGTTACTAACACAATGATCATAAATATTTGATAGATCCAAATTGTCCCCTCAATGGCAGCCTTTGTCATTATTTAGAATGAGATCTTATCTCTTAGCCTGGTACAACCAAACCATCTAGTTGGACCAACTTCCGGTCTCAGTGGTCCCAGATGTTGCATGAGCCAGAAAGTAACTGGGAAAGAAACTGGGAAACTGGGAAAGTAACTCTATGCTACTGTAGCACATAGTTTCATACAAAACAGATACAATTAATTATAATACACTGACGTAAGTGTTACAACAGATGTGAACAAAGCACTACACAAAAAAGAATTACATGTACATTCCTTTTTTTTTTTTTTTTTTTTTAAGTAAGCTCTACTCCCAGGGTGGGCCTTGAACTCCAAGATCCTATGATCTACTGATTGAGCCAGCCCCTAAATGTACACTCTTAAGACTCAATGTTGACAAGTATTTCTAAATCCTCATTCACTATCAGAAATGCAGTGTGGTAGCATTTTCAGAATAACCATAGTCAGGACTCAGGGGGATGGAGAGAAAGAGAAATCTTTGTCTATTTTTTTTTTTTTTTTTTTGTTTTTTTTTTTTTGTTGTTTTTGTTTTTTTTTTTAAATTTTTTTTTTTCAACGTTTATTTTTTTATTTTTGGGACAGAGAGAGACAGAGCATGAACGGGGGAGGGACAGAGAGAGAGGGAGACACAGAATCGGAAACAGGCTCCAGGCTCCGAGCCATCAGCCCAGAGCCCGACGCGGGGCTCGAACTCACGGACCGTGAGATCGTGACCTGGCTGAAGTCGGACGCTTAACCGACTGCGCCACCCAGGCGCCCCTTTGTCTATTTTTTAAGTTGTCCAAGAGATTCTAATGATCAGCCAATCATAGCAATCATTGATTTTTAGAAAGATCTGAAGAGAGAGACGCAACCAAAAAAAAAAAAAAAAAAAAAAAAGAAAAATCACACAATGGCAATGGCAATACCATCATGAGATCCATCCATCCATCTATTCATTTATTTACTGAGCATCTACCCTGTGCTAGGTGCTGGGGATAAAACAAGCAAAAACAGAGAAGAATTCCTGCCCTCATGGAACTTCTAGTCTAATGGGAAAGACAAACATTAGTGACTAATGATAATCCAAAATTTCCATAAATTAATGTAAAAGTGTAACAAATAAGTATGATGAGAGTGAATGGGTGCTCTAATCTGATGTAAATAGTGTCCTGCCTCCCATAACCTGCTTCCCTCCACCATCACCTACTCTGTCTGTCTGTCTCATTCATCTCCATGAAAAGAAAGAAAGAAAAAGGTACTTTCTAAAACTCTGGCCATGATGTGTGTATATGTATGTTTGGGGAACAAGAAGTGTTGAGGAAAGAGGAATGTTTAGATAAATCACTTCCTCTCTGCTCCCATCTTCCTGCACGCACAAATACATTCCTTGGAATCTCAAGATATTAATTCTATGTCCTGATTACTTTAAACGTAAGTAAACTAAACCACTACCAGTCAGTTAAATATTGAAGCTTGATTCTACCCCCTAACACCTATCTCAAATGTATCTTCAAGTTTTTATTCCTAATACCACTTTCATAATTTAATCCTCTCACTCCTGTGCTACTGTCACGGTATTCCAGATGATTTCCCTCCCTTGACTCTGCCCTCTTCAATCCTTCCAGCTAGCAAAATTATTTTTCTAAGGTACAGATCTAATCATGTTACCCTCTGCGTAAATTTACCTTCCATCATTCACCATGGTCAAAGGCAAACTCTAAATTCCTTAGGGTGGTAGACGCTTTCCAACCTGACCCAACACATCACTTTTGTCTCATCTTCCACCATGGATCTCCTTGTATTCCCTACTCAAACCACAAAGAAGCACTCAGTGTCTCAGATTCTGTCATACTCTTTTATACAATCAAGCCATTGTAAGTGCTACTCTTTCCATCCAGAAAGCCTTTCAAATGCTGCAGCAAAATTCTACCACTTTTCTAGTCTCAGTCGCCTGGCTATCTCTTCTATGAGACATTTCCCAATCCCATTTAAAAGTTGTCCTTTTCAGGAGTGCCTGGGTGGCTCGTTGGTTAGGTGTCCTACTCTTGATTTGGGCTCAGGTCATGATCCCACAGTTTGTGGGATTGAGCCCCACATTGGGCTCCGTGCTGACAACATGAAGCTTGCTTGGGATTCTCTCTTTCCCTCTCTCTCTGCATGCCCCACCACCCTTCCCCCCACTGCGTACACACTCTCTCTCTGTCTCTCTCAAAAGAAATAAACACTTAAAAACAAATACATAAAAGTTGTCCTTTTTGTCCTCTTGTAATGTCGTGTTCATGCCTTTGTACTTCTGTGTAGTAAGAGTGGCACAGCATGGAAAGAATGAAGGGGCCACCCCAGTGACCATCCAATGAGGATCCCTCTTCTCCAGGACGAGTCTTAAGCACTAAAGTGTCTGTCTGGCTAAACCTACTATTCAACTAGTCCCTGCAATAGCAGTTGATTTTTGTTTTCTTTTTTTTTTTAATGGTTAAAAAGTTACGATTCAATGGGATCACATCGTCAACAAATGATGCTAGAAAAACTTGGTATCCACACGCCAAAAAAAAAAAAAAAAGTCTTAACACTGATGTTCCACCTCTCACCAAAATTAACTCAATACAGATTATAGACTTACATTTAAAGCTCAAAATTATAAAACATCCGGAAGAAAACACAGGAGGGGCACCTGGCTGGCTCAGTCAGTAGAGCAATGTGACTCTTGATCGCAGGGTCGTGAGTCAAGCCCCATGCTGGGTGTGAAGCCTACTTAAAATAAAATGTAAAAAATTAAAAAAAAAAAAAAAAAAAAAAAACAAAAACATATGAGAAAACCTAGGTGACCTAGAGTTTGGCAATGAGTTTTTAGATACAACACCAAAAGCATGAGCTAAGAAAAAAATCTATCGATAAGTTGTACTCGATTAAAATGAAAAACTTTAGCTCTGTGAAAGCCAGTTAAGAGAATGGACAAGCCATAGGCTGGGAGAATATATTTGCAAAACACATATCTGATAGAGGACTTGTATCCAAATATACTAAGAACTCCTAAAACTTAACAATAAGAAAATGAACAACTCCATTAAAAAGTTGGCAAAAGACAGATACCTCCCCAGAGAAGATATACAGGTAGCAAATAAGCATATGAAAATAAGCATGTGTTCAATATTACACCTCATCAGAGAATTGCAAACTAAAATAACAATGAGATATCACTTTACACCTATTAGAATAGCTAATATTCACATCAGTGACAACACAATGCTGATGAAGACAAAGAGCTATGGGAACTCTCTTTGCTGGTGAGAATAAAAAATGGTATCACTACCTGGGGAGACAGTTATTTTTTTTTTCCAAAACAAAACAGTCTTACCATACGATCCAGCAATTGCTTTCCAATGTACTTAGGAACCCAAATGAGTTGAAACCTTATGCTCGTACAAAAACCTGCACACAGACATTTATTTATGGCAGCTTTATTTATAATTGCCAAAAACTGGAAACAACCACGATATGTTTCAACAGGTGAATTCAACAACCTGTGGTACATTCACACAGTGAAATATTATACACTGATAGAAATGAGCCATGAAAGGAGTGCACACTGTATGATTCCAACTATCTGATATTCTGGAAAAGGCAAAACTATAGAGACAGTGAAAAGATCAGTGGTTGCCACTGATTCGGGGAGGTAGGAGGAACAACAAATGACACACAGGGCATTTTTAGGGCAGTGAAACTATTCTGGGTGATAGTGTGATGGTAGATACATAACATTATGCATTTTTCAAAACCCAAGAACTGTACATTACAAAGAGTAAAGCCTAATGTAAAGTATGAAATTTAACTAATAATAATATCTAGATTTTGGTTCTTCAGTTATAACAAACAGACCACACAAATGCAAGATGTTAATATAAGAGAAATGGGAGGTGGTACCTGGGGACCCTTATATTTTCTGCTCAATTTTTCTATAAACGTGAAAACTGTAAAGTCTATTAATTTTTTTTAGTTTTAAAAAATCCTACATACCTTTTTGGATTCACTTTCAAAAGTTGATGGCAACATCTCTGGGAAGAATTTCAGAAATGCTGGTAATAAGAATTCCATGAAGGGTACAATGAGGAACACCATAAATGGAACCAGGCGGAAGAAATCAGCACAAGTTCTCAAGAGCTAAAGAATTAAATGCATATGCGGTATTCATTATTTTAGGGCATGCCCAAAACAAACAAAAAAAAAAGAAAGAAAGAAACCAAAAAAGGATGCCTTGGTTCTTAAAGTGTTAAAAACCCTTAACAGATTTTCTCTCTGTTTATAAAATGGAAAGGTAGAGTTTTCCTCTTTACCACAGCTCTGAAGTAATATCTATGGGACACCTTCAAGGAAATCTATGACAACCAAAACATGTTATTGGCATCTCTTAGCTTTCACCTAAGTTAGAGGCCTGTACTTTAATAATACAGTATCTGTTAAAAACTGATTTTTGAAATGCATATACAGAATATATCAACAGTAGTTTCTACTTCGGGTGCACAGATCAAACCCGAAGTTTCTCCACTCTGTGGGGAGATCAGAAAATACAATTATAATCATCTTACAGGCAAATAAGAATCTTGCCTAAAGTTGGAGGGTCAGTCAGTTTCAGACAAATAAACTCAATCAGAAACTCTGGTTCTCACCATCAGTTACTACTTCTACTTTGGGATTTTTAGGATGAACTTTACGTTGAGTTTAAAACTTGGTTCCCCAACATTTCACTTTAATTTTACATTTTCTTTCTCAAGTATGATGCTTGCCTACCCTTCGTCTCTCTCGTCTGGTCAGCACCTGTCCATGCAATAGCCTCCAAACCATCCGGGCAGCAACTTTGGTGTCAATCCAAAGTAAATAAAATCCATTGTAATAATATTTAAGTTCACCCATAATTTTTTGTCTATAAGATTGCTTTTCTTCTTTAATCTTCATGCCAGTTCCTTTCGTGGGCTCAGGGTTTGTCACCTGTGGCTTTTTTGGGGTTTGCTCTGGCTGAGGTTTACCAGGGACGTCTTGTAGCCAGCAAGTTGATGTGTGTAGCTTTTGTATTATTCTAGTTCGTAAGTGCAGTACTTTACTGCCTGACTGATTAGGACAGGAGTACTTCTTGCTTCCATAGTCCTTCATATATGTTTTCTTTAAATGGGAATCTGGCAAGTGAAGAAATGCAAATGATGGGGAGTAAGAAGAGCTGGTGAGATGGACAAAATGGCTAGGGAATCTGGAATAAAAAGCAACATCCTCTGAGTTGAGCACATACTAGGACAAACTCAAAAATTAAAGAAATAGACATTTTCTCTGGTTAAAAGAAAACAACAGTTTTTAAGGTTGTATTTTAAAAGCACATGATAGTCATTAACGAATGAAATATAACTTTTTACCCCAGTTGAAGAAAAAGGTACTTCATGGTTGAATGATATACTCTAGAAGAAATACTAATAAGTTAGTTCCTAAAAATAACTGGTATATTACAAGTTAGAAACCCCACAACTATTAATTTAAAAATCTAATGGCAGGGGAGCCTGGGTGGCTCAGTCGGTTAAGCCTCCGACTTCAGCTCAGGTCATGATCTCATGGTTTGTGAGTTCAAGCCCCGCGTTGGGCTTTGTGCTGAAAGCTCAGAGCCTGGAGACTGCTTCAGATTCTGTGTCTCCCTCTCTCTCTCTGCCCCTCCCCTGCTCGTACTCTATCTCTCTCTCAAAAATAAACATTAAAAATAATAATAATAAATAAAATAAATAAAAATCTAATAGCAAATATTTTTCCATCACGGTGTGTGTTTGAAAGTGTTGCCTTGGGGCGCCTGGGTGGCTCAGTCGGTTAGGCGGCTGACTTCGGCTCAGGTCATGATCTCGCGGTCTGTGAGTTCGAGCCCCACGTCGGGCTCTGTGCTGACAGCTCAGAGCCTGGAGCCTGTTTCAGATTCTGTGTCTCCCTCTCTCTGACCCTCCCCCGTTCATGCTCTGTCTCTCTCTGTGTCAAAAATAAATAAATGTTAAAAAAATAAAAAAATTAAAAAAAAAAAAAAGAAAGTGTTGCCTTTATCTACTCTCATGAAACAGGTGGAACGTTTGTGTCTTCGGTTACTCTGCTGACAATAAGAATACTGTTTGAGGGGTGCCTGGGTGACTCAGTCAGTTAAGCATCTGACTCTTGATTTAGGCTCAGGTCATCTCAAGGTTTGTGAGTTTGAGCCCTGCATCAGGCTCTGTGCTGACATAGTGGAGCCTGCTGGGGATTCTTTTTCTCCCTCTCTCTCTGCCCCTCTCCTGCCCGCTCACTTGCTTTCTCTCAAAAAAAAAAAAAAAAAAAAAAGTAAGATTGCTTGAACAAAACTCTTCATGGCCTCTGTGGGTATTAACCAATCACATAATACTGCTTTGTCTGTGTAGTGCCCATGGACTCCCTCAAATGAGAGACATTTACAGCTGAAATGCCCTTCACCTAAGATTCTTCAAGAATCTTAGGTAAGAATTAGAATTGGGCACCCCATCCATAGATTTCTATATCATAGTTTTACAATAGCTCATAATCTTCAGTTAAATTAGCACATTAGATTGTTTGAAAATAAAAAAATGACCCATCTAGGCAAAGAAAGTTCCTGGCAAGGACAGCTCTTCTGGCAAAGAGATGGCTTTTCCATTCTTGTGGACTGTTTTTGAAGCATGCCAAGATAAAACACATTTTGAAGGGCCAAAAGGCAAAATGTGCAATGTATCAGGCACAAAGTAAGTTCTCAGTGAATATACTTTGGAATAGTAAGTGATAACAGACCCTACTATGGCAGTTATGCGGCCTAGGACT
Source organism: Panthera onca (assembly GCF_046562875.1). Classification (NCBI taxonomy): domain Eukaryota; kingdom Metazoa; phylum Chordata; class Mammalia; order Carnivora; family Felidae; genus Panthera; species Panthera onca. Next base: position 160,646,061 of record NC_138342.1, on the reverse strand, counting down.
GGTTTGTTTGCCAGCCACTGTACTCATTTTTATATCTAAGGGCGGCATGTAACATTTATTGATTATGGAGGTGTCACTCTAAAACCATGATGTCTTCTGTCTTACCTGTGCCATACATCTACAGAATTACTCAGGCTGAGTTCTAAGGCATATAGAAAATTCAGGGTAGTTTTAAATACCATAAAATATGAGCTTCCTAAAAACCAGGATAGTTAAAGGCAACAAAACTTTACTTTTTTAAAAGGTTTTATTTTTAAGTAACCTCTACACCCACGTGGGGCTTGAACTCACAACCCTGAGATCAAGAGTCCAACACTCTTCCCACTGAGCCAGCTGGGTGCCCCCAGCAAAGCTTTAATTTGTTGTGTAACCAGCCTATCCTTTCACATATATCTTTTTCATCTAGAAGAAAATTCATATGAATTTGGCAGGGGAAGGGGGGGTTCCACAGCTTACCTTGTTCGGGCAATAGCTAAGATTGTATTATAACTGTAGAAAGCCATATTTATATTTGTCTCAACTAGTCAACATAGGAACCTAGACAGAAGGAGTAAGTACACGATTTAGTATTTTAAAAACACATCAATTATAAAGATATCAGGATTTAAGTGTTTACTATTGCAAGGGTAGAAAATTTGCACATTCCATTCAAGGCATAAAATCTCTCTCAAGTTCATGAATGTTTTCTCAGCCCTGGATCTGGAAATGGTACTTTGAGATCCCAACAAACAGAAATAAGTTCTAGTATAACGGTGCTCATGATGGCGATATGGTCTTCAAAGACTTCTATTTGTGGTCAGTAACACCTAGTAACCCACTAGAATGATTGCCAGGTTATTAAAGAAGCTAAGCAATACACACTTATTTGTAGTCTAAGAATACAGGTAGAATGAAGTAAATATCCTGAATTTGTTTCACTTAGCTTTTCCCCCATACTTGGCCAAGCTGCCCCAAACTTTAAAGACTGAAAGTACTCACTAAGCACTCATGTAGCAGTGAAGAGATAACATGGTACCTACTAATAATTCAAGTGGAGGTAAATCGGTTTCCTGTATTGGTGGTTCTCCAGAGTCCAAACTGAGCTTTGCACCTTTAAATAAGCTTTATCAAAACCTTTTTCCATCCTGGGGCGCTTTTCAGCCAAGGGCAGCAAGGTGCTTTAGTAATATCCCTTAGCGTCAACTCTGCCTTCCTGCAGCTGGAAAAGGCCTAGACCAGGGTGTTCTCCTGGACGGAAACCTCAACCACAGAGCTGACATTTTGAACAGGAGTTCAAATAATCCTTCGGAACATCTAAAAACATCTAAACCCAGGCTAAGGGCGGGTGGTCTCCTGCTGGAGGGATGCCACACCCGATCCGGCGGTTAGCCTGCTCTCTGGCCCCCGGGCGCTCCCGCCCGGGGCTGTGGGCAACCACTTCCTAGGCGGGGACTGCCGGGAGCCCCGCCTGCGCCATCGCGCCGCCCACGCCCACACGCCGAGGGCCCCGGGCTTCCCGGGTTACCTTTGCTTCAGGCCCTTGACGACACAGGGGCGAAACGCGCTCTCGGCTTTTGTGCACGTAGTGTGTTGGAGGATTGTGTTTGTGGTAGCGGGGTCTCGGGGGGGGGGGGGGGGGGCGGTTCTTTGTGTTTGGGTGCGGGGATGATGCGGGTACGGGGGCGACAACCTTGTTGGCGATCCAGGTTTATGGAAGGAAGCCGAGGAGAAGCCGGGCGCGGGGTACGGAAGAGAAAAGAGGAAGCGAAGCACCGAGGGAGGGGGAATGGAGGTTGAGCTCCAAAGTTGGGGGGCGGGCAGGGGCACGAGGTCAAGGGCTGAGGAGAGTGCTGAGGGGAACTGGAAGCTGTCGGGAAAACTGGACGCTGATGGGAAGAGCGGATGCGGAGCGACCGGGCTCCGGAGGGAAAAAAAAGCAGGCGAAGTCCTCCGAATAACAGCTGGAGGACTTGGCCCGCCCACCCCTACCTCCTTGGGCCGGCTCCCGGGAACGGCTGCCTCAGTCCTCCAGTCCCTTCCCAGTCCCCCCTCCCCCAGCTCCCCATCTAGAAGGGCCCCGGGCCAAGTCTCTATGGCTCCACCTCTTTCCTCACCCGTTACGTCGCTCTGAGTGACGACACCACCCACCAATAAGCGCTCGGGTTACGGGGGGGGAGGGCGTCCTTCGCTGTGGCAGCCCTGGAGGCAGCGAAGGTCCAGCTGCCACCAGCTAAATGACCTTTATATTGGGCTCAGTTTAAGAAGAGGCTGTACTGCGGGAGGGGGCAAGACTGACGTTTTTTCGCCCGTCCACACTCTATGAGCTGTGGGCTAACCCTCACTGAAGGCTAAAGAACCTCTTACCCTACCGATGGCGTAATATGCCCGATAGTCGCCATGGTAACCATCTTAAAGTCACGAATTACATCACTTTGATGTACTCCCCCACCCCCACCCCTCCGAATCAGCAACTGCCGGGGTTGGGGTGGCGCCGAGAGCTAGGCGGAGAGGGAGTGGCAGAAAGGGCGGGAATGGTTAGGAAAACATCCCTTTCCTTTCTCCGAGGCCTAAGAGTGGAATGCTGTGAAATCTTCATATGGAAATATGAATTCCACTAAAGTAATTTGCTTTATAAATCCGTTCTTAACAGATATTGTTTATGATAGTAGTTTGTGTAGAAATGTCAAATAACATTTAAGATGTATATTATAGTAGCTGTACAGTGACGTAGGCACTACAGGTTTGGGGCACTTCAATTCCTAGGTTGGGTAACTGAGCCATCTTGGAAAAGTGAAAGACGCAGAAATATTCTCGCTCTCTTGTTATTTCTACTCATCCATTTCCTCTGGCTCTAGAAGAAAAACAGCATTTTTAGTGGCTCTACTTGGACTAACACCAGACAACAAGGAATCGCTTTCACACGGATAATACTTCTCTTAACATGTGAGCTGACCACAGACCCTAGTCATCTGGGCTGCACATTTGTAAGAATGAAAGATGGCGGGTATTGAATTTCAGTTATTATTATTATTTTTTAATGTAGACTGCATTTAATCCACAAAGCATTTTTCAGCTAATAACCAGTTAGATCAACCATATTAAATAAGCAAAACTTTTCAGTTTGGCCACGAGAGGGCTCTTTGTGCATGTCTGATGCCCGAGTTTCCACATAAAGGTTTCACTTCACGTTCTGTGTTTACTAGAATTAACAAAATCTACAAAGCTTTGGTCTCTTCACCTTTCCTTTCCTGAAAATTCCCGATGGCAAATGTTGAGCTCTAAAAGGCTAGGCAGTTATAATTTTCAAATTAATTCCATAAATTAATCACTGCACTATCATAAACATGTACTTTTCTGGAACAGATCATAAAGATGCAAAAATATTCCTTTCAGTTCCCTGGGAGACATTTTATACCGGGAAATATTCTTATTCATGCATTGTATTCACTTACAACCAGGCACAGTGAAAATCATTAAGTATTCATAAACCAGATGAACGATTCCAAGCTCAGTATTGGAAAGATGAGCTAGATTTTCTACCACAGCCATATGTCAGCAATCCTATTCTAAAAAGGGAAGGGTTAAGAACCTTCCTATTGAAATCTGTTTGTTCAAAGCAATGTTTGCCTTCTGCTCTCAGGCCTGGCAATTTTTTGACTTTCATGATTAAGTGATTTATCATGTTAGGAGTTTTTGGATATAATCTTTGGAAGAGAAACAAAAAATTTTTTTCTCCATAACTGTGGCCCTGCGAATTGTGTTTGATTGCTGTCTTCAAATGAACTGTTTGCTCATTTTGTATGGAGAAGAGAAAGCATGATCTGAACCTCAGAAGATGTTAGATGCTAAAAATGTAAATTATTAATTTTAACGGCCGTTTCTCTAAATATGACTCAAGATCCAATATTATTAACAATATATTTTCTAATGTTTTGCAAGAAGAGATTATACATCTACTTGACATAACTAATTTCATTTATTTATTTTTAATGTTTATTTATTTTTTAGAAGAAAGACAGAGCACGAGTGGGGGAGGGGCAGAGAGAGAAGGAGACACAGAATCTGAAGCAGGCTCCAGGCTCTGAGCTGTCAGCACAGAGCCTGATGCGGGGCTTGAACTCACAAGCTGTGAGATCATGATCTGAGCTGAAGTCGGACACTCAACCGACTGAGCCATTCAGGTGCCCCGGCATAACCTTAATTTTAAACTCTTGTCACTTAGAAGCAGATTAAAATAAAATCCCTGGGGACAATTTATCAGCTTCTCCTCAAGGGGAAAATCCAGGTGTCAGGTCAAAGCAACAGTTTGTCAACAAAGCAAGGAGTTTACAGGAAGGTGGAAAGGAAGGATGATGGTGGAAAGGATCATAGGAGAAAAAAAAAGATTTAACCTCTCAGGTGTCCCCCTTTAAGATGTCTGTGTTCTAAAAAGACATTTAAAGTAAACAAAAATAGATTCGGATTGATTCCTTTAACTTTTGGTACTGCACAAACCATAGAAATAGGTTTAGAAATAGTTAATGGTTGACAGTAATGAGACACTTAATTATCAATATCATCTGCAGTATTATTAACAGGGTTATGTTTTTAAAACCCTGAAACATAATTAGTAATCATTAAAATAATTGATCTGTAGGAATCTTTTAATTTCTTGTTTAAATGGTATTTAAGATAAAAATATCAGGAATTTCTTGTGGCCGTGCCAAACAGATCCAGAACTATAATGTCGGTGCAGAGAGTAACATCTAGTAGCGATACGGCTTTATTCTCAGACCATAACGCAGAGGATAGGTTTCGTTGTCTCACTGCTGCTGTGTTTCCTTCGTACGTTCACGTCTCTTGTGCTGCAACATTCTAAGTCATTACCACCAGGCCCCAGGAAATATCACCAAATTTCGCACACTCCTGCAAGGCTACTTTATTATGTCACACACCTTCTATTGTTTAACATAAATTTCCTAGAAGGGGGAGCGCTTAGAGGGTTACAGAGAATTTGGGTCTCTTTTCCTCTTCTCAAGCTTGAGTGAGCTCTGTGGAGGACAAATGCCCTCCCGTCCCTGGAAGCGAAGGTCTGGCTGTGAGCAGCAGAGGACCCAGGCACGTGACGGACACTGAGCCCTCTAGGTCCCTGGGGTCCGGGCTGCAGTCGGCGTTGACGACGTCCTCCTGGTTACCCACAAGCCTCCGGGCCCGCAGTGCCAGCAGGAAGAAGGCGTGCGGGGCCCGGTGTCTGCCAGGGAGGTCAGCGCTTCCTCATAGCGACTGAGATGCCGCCACGGCTTGAGATTGTGGGGCGGGACGGGGTGTGGGGGCGGGGGGGGGGCAATCCGGGGCTCACATCCGAGGTTGGATGAGCGACTATCCCCCAAGGCTCAAAACTGAAATTGCTGCCACGGATTCCAGACACAGACTCATGTGAAATAGGGAACTCTTCTCTGACAGCTGTCGGACAGAAGGCAGCCAAGGCTGCACACAAATTGTTCTTCTCTTTCCCGGTCATCTTAACCGGGCACTCGTTTGTAGGTTATTTCTAACATCTAAGGAGCGTACAGCAGTGTCACTCTGAGGAGTACCATATGGTGTTTATTATGTGCTATTATTTAATAAGTATCAGAACACGCACGAACACAATTTTACCTCACAGGCCCAACCTTTAGCCTAGCTTTCTAAAGTCTTTTTTTTTTTTTTTTTAAGCTCTCCTTCGTATCATTCCTTCCTGTCTTTGCTTTTATCGCCTGCGGTCTCACTTCTCGTCTAGACTCTCTAGGGCAGCTCCTCTCCGCCCCGCTGACTACCTTCTTCCTCCTTTCGCACCCCCTGCCCCCAAACACGGGACTGCATTTCCCGGCAGGCGCCGCGGCCAGCGGCCAATGAGGGGCTGAGGATTTGGCGGCGGCGGCGGCGGCGTTCCGAGAGCCGGGGTGGGGGGGCTTTGTGCGCGGCGGCGGCGGCGGCGGCGGGAGCGGGCGGCGGCGGGAGCGGGCGGCGGCGGGAGCGGCGACCAGGACGGAGGCGGAGACCGAAGGGGACTGTCCACTGGTCGCTGCGGAGAGGCGTGCGAAGGCCGAGTAGAGCCCCGAGGACCTTGCTGCTCCGGCGCGGCCGCCAGCCACAGCCTTCTCTCTGGCAGCAGCGGCTGCGCGGCGACCCCCCATCATCCTTCCACCGCCCCTGGCCACCCCGTCTCCCGCAGCCTTCCTCATCTCAGCTTCACGCCCGGCCTGGCCGGCCGCGGCCCTCCTCGGTGCCGGCAGCCATGGCAGAGGCGTCCGGCGCGAGGAAAATCTAGCCCGGGGATTTCATGCGGCCTAGCTCGGTTCCGTCTCCTCCCCCCGCAGCCCCGGCGGCTGCCCGCACCCCAGCCCCACTCCGGGCCTCCGTGTCTCTCCTGTGATCGTACTGACACGGCCGGGGGGTTAGAATGGAACAAACTGAAGGTAAAGTTAATGCGTCTGTGTGTGTATGTGTGTGTGCTGGAAGGAAGGGCTGAGGAGGGAACGACGAGGAGGGAGCGACGTAGGGATGGGACCCGGGGAGAGAGAGAGAGAGAGAGACCCTAACAAGGATGGGAGGACAAGCTGGTGGCCAGAAAGGGTTGGAGGGGAGCTCAGTAGGAAGAGCAGAGGGCCAGGTGGGGGGTGTGGAGATTGGGAGGTGGGGCAGAGGAGGTAGGATTGGGATGAGCGATGGAGTGGCGCTGAGGTGGGAATTGGGAGTAAAGGTGGGATGGGGGCGGGGATAAAGATGGAACGGGGGAGGGGCAGGGAACGAGAAGAAGAGTTAGGTTTGGAGATTAGAGACCTGGGTGAACTGAACTAGGTTTGGGGGTGCAGTGTGGAAACTTGAAGAGTCTGGGGGAAGGGGATAGAATTGTATGGAGAAATGGGGCATCAAGAGAGGAAACGAGGGGATGGAAGTAAAGGAAAAGGTGGATTAGGAAAAGGGATATAAATTGTTGAGACAGGATGCATAGGGAGATAGGACATAGACTCAGGAAACTGGAAGACTTAGAATTGGCGTAGGGAGGGAAATGCACTGAATGTTGAGAAGGATGAGAACTATCGACCAAGCATCACAGAGTGGGAGGAAAAGAAGGGGAAGGGGGTTGTTAAAGGAAGGGAAAGCCTTTTGTTCCTATATTTCTGTGTATTCTGGGCCTTTTCTTTCAAGGCTAGAGAATGTAGAAGAAGCTAGTGGTTCTAGTGTTGTGATTGTGAAATGAGGAGGTGTGGGGTTTTACTGTTTTGAGGGAGGAGGAAATGTGTTAGTGTTATGGTGTCAAGACAGCAGAGACATGGCCATAATTTGATGGTTTTGCTGAGGGAGTGAAGACTATTCGGATTTAAAGGGGGTAGGGGCAGCCATGTTTGCTGCCAGGCACTGCAGTGTAAATAAATTCCTTCTCTCCGACAGCAGTATGAATGTGGAAGGGGCCAGTTCAGATTGTCAACCCCCTTTCTTTCTATTCATGAACTCTTCCCATACATCTTGTGGTAATTTAAAATTATTCATAACCACCAAAGGAGGTAGTGATGTTTTCCATCTTGTGTGTTTTGCTGCTCCCCCCACCCCCTTTCCCTCTTCCTTCTGGTTGCAAACAAGGCATGCTAATGAACTGCAGTGTAAAATTAACCCTTTTTATAAAGTTGGAACTGTATGTTTACTGGGTGAAGGAATCATTGCTATCGTATTTCAAATGTGATCATAAAAAGTCTTAAATGTTGAAAATTCATTTGTTTTAGAAGCTTCGGAAGCAGTCAACATGTTTTCTGAAATTCTTTAAGTAAACAAGGAAATTGCATTGGTTATTTTTCTTGGGCTTGTGTTCTTGGCAAAGCACTGTGTGGGGGTGAGAAGGGGTAGAAAGATCTGCTTGTGGTAGGTTATGTTCTTGCTGTATTTTGAATGTTGGAAAATTAGAAGTAGGTGTATTTTACAATGATGTTACCGACAGTTCATGCTCTTAGGTGACGGGTGTGTTAAGAAGTGTTTTTCTTTTAATACGCTCTCTCTCCTCCATCCCTTCTCTTTGCTTCATGGGTACAGGTCAGTACAGTCTCCAGATGTCAGCTCAGCACAGTGTAATGATCTATGAAGTAGGCATGCAGTTCTTAGAGCCTCAGTGAAGTGCCGGATTTTTGGGGTTTTTTTGTTTTTTGGTGAGAACTTCAGGTTACTCTCAGGAAAGCTACAATAACGCTTTAATGTATTAAAATGTAACTGCTTGTGTAATTTGAAATGGTTACTGTTCTAAAGGTTTTAAATCCTGACAAACTTACAGTAGATACATTGTTAAGTGGAGCCTATTTTATTTTCCTATTGAAAAGGATTAAATGTGTGTGTGTGACCTTTTATTTTTGTTTTATAGTTGTAATTGGGGTAATTCAAACTTTAATCCATCATATTGATTTTGAAACTATTCTCTAATACCAGGAAGGTGTGTTAAAATTGTAATATGATGGACTCAAACCAGTTGTACCGCATATTGATTTAATCTATCTTAATGCAATATCCTTTCAGTTGTTATATAGAAGTTTAGGAGGTGTTCTTGGTGTGTTGAAAAAATTAAATTGAATATTGTTAGAGTAATACTTTATGAGAGTACTTTTAGTTAAAGGCCAGATTCAAAACTTGGTGTATTTTGACTTGATGATATTCAGCCTGAATTTTTAATGTTTGTTTATTTATTTATTTTTGAGAGAGAGAGAGAGACAGACAGACAGACAGACAGTGCAAGCAAGGGAGGGAACAGAGAGAGGGAGACACAGAATCCGAAGGAGGCTCCAGACTCTGAGCTGTCAGCACAGAGCCTGATGTGGGGCTCTCGTTAACCACCGGATCATGACCTGAGCTGAAGTTGGCCGCTTAACTGACTCAGCCACCCAGGCGCCCCTAAGCCCAAATTTTAAAAAATTCTGTGAGGAAAAGTTTCACTCAAAAAAAAACTATTCAATATGCTTTTTTGGAATTAATTTTTATGGAGATCTCATTTTTATATCTTCCACTCAGTTGACATGTTATTTGTAATTAACTGGTAAAATTGTGTGCATGAACTATCACTGCCATAAATTTAGGAAAATGAGAAATTCTTGTATATTGAAAGAAGAAAAAAACTCATGTTGGAAGCTTGAATTACTTTTTTAAAAAAGTGTATTCCTATGTATTCAGCATTTTGTCAAAAGCAGGGTCCCCTGACTAGCTGTATTGAGTATTCTGGCTCTTTGGATAGGTATCCACATAATGAAGAAGGCTATTCTAGTTAGATAATAATTAATTAAAACCCAGACTTTGCTGTGATTACCGTGTCTGTCAGCCCACCTGCTACCTGTGATAGCTTTTTTTTTTTTTTTTTTTAATCTTACTAAATATGCTCTTTCCTATACTAATCAGATTGATTCAGTTTTGGGTAAAGGAAATTGGTTGCCTTTGAGATGGTCCTCCTTGAGTGAATTGTCAAATCTGATTCTAAAGACACTCAGTTTCTGAAGTTTATGATATTTATAATAATTATAACAAAGCTGCTAATAGTTGTCTTCTTACAGTATGTTATGCTAAGTGCCTTACACGTATAATTTCCTTTTATCCTACCAACAGTTGCATGAGGTTGGTACTATCGACTCCTTTTTAGAGATGGAGAAATTGAGGTTAAGTATCTTAACAGCATACAGATGGTAACTAGCAAAGCCAGTGTTTGAATCCAGGTCTTTTCTAATTATATAACCTGGATCGGCAGGTCTTTTAGTTTCTTTTAAAAAATTTATAAAGATAAAAAAAAACTATAAAGATAATACATGTTCATTATGTAAATTTTTTTCAAATCTTATAAAAGGCTAAGAGGTAAAAAAAAAAAAAAAAGTTAGCACCCCATTTCCCCCAATAACCATTTTGAAGTTTCTTCTGAAAATATCTATAGATATTTTCTATATATTCTATTTCTTCTAGAAAATATCTGTACATACATATCTGTCTTAAAATACATTCAAAATGGGTCATACTGTCTGCATTTGCTATTGTGGTGTTTGGGGTTTTTGTTTGTTTTTGTTTTTTGCTCTTGTGTTTTAATAGGCTACCTGGGACATCCTTTTAAATTAGCACATATTTGATCTACAAGTGTTTTTAATTAAAAAATTTTTTTTTAAATTTTTTGAGAGAGAGGGAGACAGAGCATGAATAGGGAGGGGCAGAGAGAGAGGGAGACAGAATCCTAAGCAGACTCCAGGCTCTGAGCTGTCAGCACAGAGCCCAGTGCCAGGCTCGAACTCACAAACTCTGAGACCATGACCCAAGCTGAAGTTAGACGCATACCTGACTGAGCCACCCAGGCACTCCTACAACTTTTATTTTTTAAAGGGTCATGTAGTATTCTATTGTTTGGAATATTGATTAACAGGATGTTAACTATTTTTACTATTGTAAGTAGTATAGCAGGTTCTGAATTAAGTACCTAACAGCCAATTTAAATGGAAGAGATATAATCCAACTACTTTATTTTATAAGAGAGAAAACAGAGGCCTAAGGAAGTTAAGTTCCTTTGGTGACAGATCTGTACCTGGCTCTTTATACTACACCACATTACTTCATTTATTATGAAGGTATTTGAGCTCTCTGTAAAAGCTCAAGGTGAAGGGGAATATTCAAGGTTAGGCACGTTTAATATAATGAATGCAAAAGGATTAAGTTGCAGTGAGGCAAAGGATCTTGTTTCTTTTTTTCATACTTTGTTCACTATGCTGTACATATAGTATATGCACAAAGCATTCTTACATGCATAAATGAACCCTAAGGATCTTAGAGTTTGTGTTTTGGGTAACAAAATGGTTTTGGCAGAATTTTTCCTGTTTTAGTAAAATTATCAATGAAATAAAATAGCAGTGAAATGAAAAAAATAAGAGGTCCATCGTGGTCCTAGAAAGGAACTTGTAAAGAAAATGGAGTCACTAGTAAGTTTTTAAAAATGAGCTAAAATATAGCTCATTGAAAACAAGTTTTAAAAGATCTTAGCAGGCACCACTGATTACTTTATTTTTAATTATTTTTGTCAAGAAGAAAATAAGTTACCATGGATACTTATTCATTGGATTCTTTTGAAACAAAGTCAGTTTTAGACACTTAAAAATTAGAATTATCAAAGCCTTAAAAAGATTTAGAATTTGGTGTCTATAAAATTTGTTTCTTGATACAATGCTGTTTTTAGTTTTACTTTAAAAAAAAAAAAAGTAGAGTCTGTTATTTTTTGAAAGAGCAACTAAGATGATTTATTCCTTTGTTAATAAACAACATGTCCAGCATTTGAGTTTTTAAATGAATGATCACCTTTATTTCTGCAGGCTAATCTTTTTATAAATGTTAATAAAGGTAGATTTAAGAAATTGATTATACTACAACTACCCAACACGTTTTTAAAAAGCTTACAGAGGTTTAGTTTTGGTTTTTATTGTTGATTTTACTAAGTACCTAGTAAGTACTTTCAAACACTTCGTATTATGTTGTGCGTGCACAGTGTAGCATAAAATAAAGGTAAAGGCATATTTAAAATTTTGTGAATTTAGAGAATGTTCAGTTCTTACTACATGGATATGTGTTATTACTCCTAAAATATATCTGCCTATCGATGAGATTTTGAATTTGCAAAGCTCCTTGAAAAATATTCTTGACTTATTTTTAAATTTATTAAGATGTGGATCTGTAATTCTTTTTTTACTAGGTTCCTTTTTTCATGTAGATTTAGAGATACATTGAAGAGAAAGTGAAGGGAAAATGAAAACATTTTGTATCCTTTACATTTTAACTGTATAAATGTATGAATTTATTATCTAATAGTACCTTGCACTTATGCCATCTTCTAAGATGTTTGATTGAATTCCTACATGATAACTGGACTTGTTTTTAAAATGTGAAGTTGGAAAGCATAAAAATTATTTAACCCAAATTTAAAGATGGGAAAATTGAGGTTTCAGGAAATCCTTAGGCCAAGTAGATTGGCATGTTAGGTAGAATAAGGTTTTCAGAGTTCTGTCTGATTACTTAAAATTTTTTTTTAGGGATGCCTGGCTGGCTCAGTCAGTAGAGCATGCGACTCTCCCTCTTGGGGTCGTGAGTTCCAAAACCCCACATTGAGTGTGGAGCTTACTTAAAAAAGACACTTTAAAAAAAATATGTGTGTTTCTTGACTTTTTCTTCATAGCCTGCATTATCCTTACTTTAATAGATAAACATTAAATAACAGTAAAGCATTTTTCTACCATGGAACATGCTTTTTGAATTTTGTATGATGTATATACATACATCTTGAAGTACATAGATGGATATTTTAAATATAAGTAATGTATGTATTCCTGGGGTTTTGTGAGTCAAACAAAACTTGGTTTATCAAGTTGATTTGAGATGAAGAAGTCTTGTATGGAGGCTTGCCTTTAACTAGTGGCATTTTGGCTGTAGCCAAGACAGTATTGTGTCTGTTGAGTCTTGTGTAACTAGTATCTCTTAGCTATAGAGTCTTAAGAAAACTGTACATTTAAACACATACACATAAAACACCTTAAGAAAGAAACAATTTTAAACTTTTAAGTTGTGAAATATGACATATAAAGAAAAAAGCACAAAACCTAAATGTACAGGGCACCTGGGTGGCTCAGTTGGTTGAGCGTCTGACTCCTGGTTTTGGCTCAGGTCATGATCTCACACGGTTCGTGTTTGAGCCGCACATCTGGCTTTGTGCTGACAGTGCAGAACCTGCTTGGGATTCTCTCTCTCTCTCTGTGTCCCTCCCACTCTCTTTCTCTCAAAATAAATAAACAAACTTGAAAAAAAAAGATTAAAAAAAACCCCTAAATGTACAGTACAAACAAATAATTAGAAAGTAAACATTATGTAGTGACCACTCAGGTAATAAACCCTTTAAGGAAAACTACAGAGACTGCTTCATTGGTTTAGTTGGTATTGCCTTGATGGTAGTTGGACTTTCAGGATAACAGTATGCTGAAAGTAATCTGAAAAATTAATAATGAGGGGTCAGGAAATGTAAAAACTGAATCACCAGTTACTGTTATTATCAAAAGGGTTATCTAGGCAATTAAAAACAAGTTTCCTACCAGTGTAGTCATTTAGTGATTTGAAATCTTAGTGCTATATTAATGAATGTGAAACAAAAAATGACACTAAATTCTATAAGAATCATGCCATTTTACACAAAGTGTTTTTTTTCAGAGTTCATCTCTTACAGTTTTTTGTAGAATTTAATGACTACTGATTTTTAGATTAATATGCAAACTCTAACAATGATTTTTGCTTAGAAAATATCAAATTTGAGCTATTAATAATATCCTAAGTTAAGTATCTTATTTTATAAAAACTGCTTTGACTCTCTTGCTTTCACATTAATGTAACTATTCAAGAAGTATTAACCTGAGAAGTAATCAGTAGTGACATTCTATTTTGACACTTCATCCTTGATACCTTTTGATTCTTATCTTTTCTGTATTTGGTCTAGGTGAATCAAATTTTTTTGAAACTGAAGAAACTTACTTGAGGGTGCTTCTTTGTCTTAGCAGACTGTTTTCTTATATGTTTGGAAGTGTTAAATGTTGATTTTCGAGGATTTTGATAACAGAGAAAATTGAATTTTTTTCCTTTCTGACTACCTGTTACATACAGTATACTTGCATAAAATTCTGCAATGTGGACTTTGGAAAAGACATTTTTGGAACACATTTTTGGAACATATCTACGTACATAAAGTAAAACCTTTATTTGGTTATTGTAATTTTGTTACTTTTTAAGCTTTCTTTAATGATTTCTGCAGAATCCAAATACGTTAGCACATAGTATTTCATATTTGGTTGTGATGAGAAACTTTTTGCTGTGCTTTACCATACCCTTGAATTCCTTCCTGTAATGCCGTAGAATGTTGTTCTTTTTTATTCTGGCTAATTTTCCCCTAGCAAAGATGATAAGTAATTATTTTAAATCTTGAAATGAACATACATGTTGAGTTTTCCTAGATGTGGAAGCAAATGTGATTTGATATAATAATGTTTTAAACCTAGATTAGGTAGTTTGGCTTTGTGTATGAAGTAGAGTTAATACGCTTTTGGCCAGCTCGTGGTTTCTGTGTTAACACCTGTAAAATTAAGCGTGGATCATTAGAATTTATTTTATTGGGGATAGAATTAGTTAAGGTTTTAAACTATGAGGTTAATGCATTAATTAAGGTATTGGACACATATACATACATGCACACACATAATACTTGTGAGAAATGCTGATGGCCCTGTTTTTATTTTTTAATGGAAAATTTGTACTTTTCAAAGTGGCTACTAGTTTAAAAATAACACTTATGTTTAACTTATGAAAGGATTTTTATTGTAGAGAAATTGAAGACTAGTCAGATATAGAGAAGATTAAGATCACTTGAAATTCTGCCAGTTGGAAGTAACTATTGACACTTTGTTCTATATCTTTCCAGTGTTTTCTCTTATGCATCTATGTATTTTTTAACAAACTGCAGTTGTACATTAATATTATTTTGGTAACATGGTTTATTATGAAATGAATTTTTTGAGAATGTGATTTTTTGAATTGACATTTAATTTCATTGTATGGGTATGCCATATCTGTTTACCATTCTTCTATTGATGGTATTTTAGGTAGTTTGCACTTTTGGGATATTATGATTTGATGAACATCCTTATACATTAAAAAACAAAAACCTTTATGACTGTGATTATTTCCTTACAACAGATTCCTAGAAATAGAATTACGTAACAGATATGAACATTTCAAAGGCTTTTAACACGTATTGCCAGTTTGTTCTCCAGAAGGGTTTTTTTAAATAACAGTTTTGTTGAGAAATAATTCACATACCATACAATTCACCCACTTAAAGTATACAATGCAGCATTTTTTAGTATATTTGTAGAATTGTGCAGTCATCACCACAATTAATTTTAGAGCATTTCCAGAAAATTTTGAGCTAGTTTAAACTCCCAGCAATATCAGAAAGGCTTTGTTAAATTTGTGGTTTTTAAAGTGTAGTGCAAATATATAATAACACAATCATTTATGTGATAACATATTTTTTCTTTGTGATCACCATTTATTTTTTTTAATTTTATTTCCAGCTTTTTTTTTTTTTTTTATATTTATTTTTGAGAAAGAACAGACGAGCAGAGGAGCAGCAGAGAGAGGGTGACAGAGGATCTGAAGCAGGCTTCATGCTTGCAGCGCAGAACCCAATGCAGGGCTCGAACTCGTGAGCCTTGAGATTGAGCTGGCTTAACAGACTGATCCACCCAGGCATCCCCAAATTTTAGTTCCACCTTTATTGAGATATAATTGACTGACACACACTTTATATCCATTTATGAGTGAGTTTAGAAAGTTACTGATGAAGATGCTCATATCCTATGTTCAGAAATCCTGACATACAGAGTTTAAGTTTATGAAACAAAGTATGTGGCAGATTTTTCAAAAATTATAAAATCATTCTCCAGTCAAGATGCCTTTATTGAGAGAGTGTTGTATATGGTTTAAAATATGTTTCTTTTCGTTCAAATTTTATTTAGAAACATTTTATTTTAGAAAATGGCTATAGAAAGTGTGCTATACCTGTATAATTAACTATAGCAAACTTGTCACCCTAAAGAAAGTATGGTTTTCTTTTTATTAAGAGAGGTTTGCTTTGCTTAAGTGACCTTCACCCTGAAAGTTGTTCTGTCATTCTGTTTGCTTTAAGCCAGTTAACAAAACATCTTTTTTTTTTTTTTCCCCCAACTCCATGGGCCTGTGGAGTATAGGGCAAGAGTCCCACCTTAACAACTAAGGCTCAGTGTTGTCATCCCTGGAGATGAAAATATCTACTTTTTGGAGTTATAGTGATCCAAATTAGAACTGCTAGAGTGTACCTGGAACCGGACCAGGCATATAGCTGATAATTAATGACTTAAAAAAAATTTTTTTAACATTTTTATTTATTTTTGAGAGAGAGAGAGAGAGAGAGAGAGAGAGTGTGTGAAGTGGGGGAGGGGCAGAGAAAGAGGGAGACACAGAATCTGAAGCAGGCTCCAGGCTCTGGGCTGTCAGCACAGAGCTTGAGGTGGACCGCAAGATCATGACCTGAGCCGAAGTCAGACGCTCAACTGACGAGCCACCCAGGTGCCCCCCAAAATTATTTTAATGTTTATTTAGAGAGAGAGACAGAACATGAGCAGGGAGGGACAAAGAGAGGGGGACACACAGAATCCAAAGCAGGCTCCAGGCTCCAAATTGTCAGCACAGAGCCCCATGCAGGGCTTGAACCCATGAACCTCGAGATCATGACCTGAGCCAAAGTCAGAGAGTTAACAGACTGAGCCACCCAGGTGCCCCGATGACTTTTTTTTAATATAAGAAAAATAATATTTGCAAAATGAACTAGACTTTAGTCCCATGTTTAATAGATGAAGAAATGAATTCATCTGGCCTAAACTCAGTTTCAAAGAAGTTAAAAGTGAATGTTAACTAATACTTGAATAGAATCTTTGCATGGGTTATGTGAGTGTTTCCCAGTTATAAGAATTCATGCTGGTACAAGTACGAACATGAAGTTAACTTTCCAGTCCAAATTTACTTCCACTGTTGTTATTACAACAGCATGGTGGCTATAGCTTCACCAATGCTTAGTGTTCTGATTCAGCAAATAGCTGATAGTGTAAAATTTGAGTATATGGTATGAAGTGTCTTATGTTCTTTTTTTTTTTTTAATTTTTTTTTAACGTTTATTTATCTTTGAGACTGAGACAGAGCATGAACAGGGGAGGGGCAGAGAGAGAGGGAAACACAGAATCTGAAACAGGCTCCAGGCTCTGAGCTGTCAGCACAGAGCCTGACGCGGGGCTTGAACTCACGGACCGTGAGATCATGACCTGAGCGAAGTCGGACGCTTAACCGACCAAGCCACCCAGGCGCCCCTGTTCTAACTTTTATTGCTTATTTTGAAATGGAATGTTGAATACAATTGATCCTAAAATACTAAAGTGATAAACCTGATGAACCAAAAACCAAAAACTGGTCTTTATAGGAAAGATAAACTTAGTAAATTACTATTTTAGATATTATAATAAGTTACTTAGTATTTTAAAAACCACATATCAGTTCTGTGATGCATTCTCTTTTTGTCTTGCTGTGGTGAATGGAGAATACAAGGTAAAGTCAAATTTGAACATTTACAAAATTTTGAGAACCAATCTCAAATCATTTTACTATAACTTAAAAGTTTGTTGGTGAAAGAGGTAGGAAAATATGTGGATGAACTTGTTAGTTTACTAGATTTCATAGTGCATGGAGCAAGATGACTGATTGGAGTTACTTATTTTGTAGTAATTTTCAGTATGAGTCAATACCCTTGATGGAAGTGATTGGAAAATAATCTAAATTTTCTTCAAGTGTTAATACCGTGTCTGCTGTGCCGGGTGGGGTCAAGAACAAAGTGAAGACCATCGAGGTTAAAGCAAGTAGATAAGGGAAATATGGTATATTGCTAGTAAGTTTTATATTGGTATAGGCAATTCAATAGTACTGAGGTTTAGTCAGGAAAAAATAAGAACTACAAAGCATCCTAAACTATTGTATAACAATGAAATCATAGTCAATGAAATTTGTATAATTGTATTCAATGGCACACTTACTAGTCCATTGAAATACAATATAGGGTGGGGTTTTTTTGTTTTGTTTGTATTTCATTAGTTAATTGTGTTTTATTTCATGCAGGTCACTTCCTAATACAGGATATTAAAATATCCTTGACCCTTATCCACACATTTTTTGTGGAAAATTCTTAAGTGAAAATTTCAGAAAATATTTGTGGCAGTAACACTGTAGTTAAACAGATTGTGGGGTAATACAGTTACACTTTTAAAAATAGTGTTGCTCTTTTATTAGTAGTATAGACTCAGAAAAATTAAAAATTAGAAGAAAATGTGCCACTTCTGTAATGCATCTTTATTATTTACTTAGAGAATTTGGTAGAAAGAAATATGGTAGAAAGAAATATGGGTCTGATTTTACCCCCTAAAATTTTATTTATGTAAATAGATATTGGTTGTCAATTTCATATAATTGTTTGCTCTTTCAAATAATGAACATCTTTATGTAATGTTAATGTTAGGTAAGACCTTAAAGTTAATTTTTTTAAACCACGTATATTTCTGTCAGCATGAAAATCCAAACTGTACACCTATTTATTGATAACTAGGAGGAGTCACAGCCCATTTTCCATTGTTTGGGGTCTTTTCAGGTTATCTGGATCATCTCATTTTTAACCTCTGCTATTAGATATACACAAAAGCCTAATTCTGTATCCCTCAGAATTCATACAGCTAAAAGAGGTAGAATCAGAGTTAAAATTCAAGTCTCATTACGAAAGATGGATGTCAGAGTACGTTTTTGCTTATCCCAGACTTATCTCAGTCTGTCTTATTCTAGAATATAGATCTGATTACTAAACCTCTTATGTGACTTCTTTCTGGCTTCACAGTACTACTCACCCATTCCTTTAAAAAGTTTATGACTGGGGCGCCTGGGTGGCTTAGTCAGTTGAACATCTGACTCTTGATTTTGGCTCAGGTCATGATCTCACAGTTTGTGAATTAGAGCCCCACATCGGGATCTGCCCTGACAGTGCAGAGCCTGCTTGGGATTCTCTCTCTCCCTCTCTGCCCCTTTCCTGCTCACTCGCTCTCTTTCTCTCAAAATAAGTAAATATTAAAAAAAAAGTAAAAAGTTTATGATTAACCTTATTTTTATAAGCTTCTTTGGAATATTTTTGTTTAGTTCAAATATGAAAAATAATTTTTTTTTGAAAAATAATTTATATCAGCACTGTCCAATAGAATTTTCTGTGATGGGGGCGCCTGGGTGGCTCAGTCAGTTGAGTGTCTGACTTCGGCTCAGGTCATGATCTCACAGTCTGTGAGTTCGAGCCCCGCGTCGGGCTCTGTGCTGACAGCTCAGAGCCTGGAGCCTGTTTCAGATTCTGTGTCTCCCTCTCTCTGTGACCCTCCCCCGTTCATGCTCTGTCTCTCTCTGTCTCAAAAATAAATAAAAACGTTTAAAAAAAAAATTAAAAAAAAAAAAAAAGAATTTTCTGTGATGATGAAATGCTTTATAGCTGTGTTGTCTAACATGGCAGCCACTAGCCACATATGGATATTGAACAATTAGAATGTGGCTAATGTACTTGATAAATTTTATTTAATTTTAATTTGTTTAAAATTAAATAGCCACATGTGGCTAGCACCGATTGAGACATTTTTTAAAAATATTTTTTAAAAAACTTTTTAAAAGTATATTTATTGTGAGAGAGAGGGAGAGAGAGAGAGTCCCAAGCAGGCTCTGCACTGTTAGCACAGAGCCCATTTTGGGGCTTGAACTCCGGAGACATGAGATCATGACCTGAGCTGAAACCAGGACTTGGATGCTTAGCCAACTGAGCCACCCAGGTGCCCCAGGTTTAGATATTCTTAATAAAGGAAAGAATTAAGTAGAGGTGGACATATTTTTCACATTATTTGCTCTTGCAGTCTATTTGTGTGTTTTTGTGGGGTCGGGTTTTAAAATCTCATTTTTCCAAAATACTCAGTGTCTTAGTGAATAAATCTAGTCATAGAAAACAACTTAGTAATAGCTATTTGAAAGCTATCGTGTTTTTAAAAATTCTTTTAATTGATTCAATTAAGTGACTATAGACTGCCAACCAACAGAATAATTTTATTTCTGTAGTATTCTGGAATAGTTATGGTTAAATAAGATTTCAAACTTAAACTTTTCATGTTACATGGAACATTTGATTAAATTATTATTAAATTTTTTTGCTATTGCCATATCTCAGAAGTCTCTGAAACAAAGAGAAATTGAAATAAAAGATATGCCTAATGATCACCTCTTCACTTTGTCTTCTTTAAATCTTTCTATATAACTAATTCCTGGTTTTGATTGTTAAGCCTTTTTTTTTTTTTTTTTTTTTTAAATCAGGCTAGCCCCTCAGTCATTGTATCCTATTACCCTGTTTTATAGTAGTTTATCACTATCTGAAATTTTCTGCTTTTAGCTCCATGAGACTAGAATCTTATTTCCTTTGATTTCCCAGAGTTAGAACAAGATCTGCTGTATAGTTGGTGTTCAGTAATGAACCATTTCACAAACAAAACAAAACAAAACAAAGGATTCTGTGAAGAATAAGATAAATATTTGGAATAACATGCCAGTTGGAGTCTGGGAATAGGCAAGGTGAGACTCAGCTTTTGATTATCTTAGTGATGCTGGTGTAGGTAATTTAAGGTAATTATTTTTTTTTTAAGTTTATGTATTTTGAGAGACAGCAAGTGGGGAAGGGGCTCAGAGACAGGGAGAGAGACTTCTCTTAAGTCTCCACACTGATACAGTGCAGAGCCTGATGTGGGGCTCCAACTCAACGAACCATGACATCATGACCTTAAACTGACACTTCACCAACTGAGCCAGCCAGGTGCCCCTAAAGTGATTAATTTAGAATGATTTTGTATAGAAATGTTTCTCTGTGAACTTTTATTTTATTTATTTATTTTTAAAATTTGTTAACGTTACTATTGAGAAACAGACAGAGCACGAGTGGGGGAAGGGCAGATAGAAGGGGAGACACAGAATCCAAAGCAGGATCCAGGCTCCGAGCTGTCGGCATAGAGCCCGATGTGGGGCTCAAACTCACGAACTGTGAGATCATGACCTGAGCCAAAGTCGGACGCTTAACTGACTGAGCCACCCCGGCGCCCCTGTGAACTCTTATTTTAAAAACAAGCTTTTGTCAGGGCCCCTGGGTGGCTTAGTTGGTTAAGTGCCCAACTCTTGATTTTGGCTCAGGTTGTGATCTCATGTGCTGATGCTGCGGAGCCTGCTTGGGATTCTGTCTCCCTCTCTCTTTGCCCCTCCCCTGCTCACTCTCTATCTCTAAATAAATAAATAAACAAGTATATAAATAAAAACATTAAAAAAATTTTAAAACAAGCTTTTGTCTAGGCATACATACATGTACTAAATAAATCTCATCCACATAAAAACATCATAGAGTTGACAAAATGGAAGGAAAAAGTGAGAAAATATTTACACGGTCAGTTTTTGAGTATTCAGCCTCATTTCATAACTTCTTAGAGATGAAGGGGTTTATTCAGAGTCATTTATATACCATTGGCTGAAATGGTAGGAGAACTACCTGCTCCTGATTTTCCAGTATGTTTTGACTTATGATCTATGAATGAACATCACTGGGTAGCAGACATAGGCACTTTAACTGATACAAGCAGTATTTGGCTAATACTGATTTGAGTTATCTCCAAGTTGTTGGAAATCAAATATTCTTTTACAGTAAATTAGGTGATTTAATTTCTAATTTTAAAATGTCAACAAGGTAAGTGTGGAAAGGATTTTATTTTTACTATTTATTTCTATACGTACTCTTAAATAGCTAAACAGTGTTTTAAGATGTGAATGAAAGCCTTTTTATTTAGGTAACTTATTATTTTACCTTTACAAAATACATTTCCACTTAGAGGTTATTCATCAGAGGTTATTCATCACTACATATTGGCTTAATGTAGTATTTTTGGATGCGAGGCTTTTCTTTTTTAACTTGTTCATTTATGTTTAACAGAATTTTAAAATATGGTTCTTACCAGAGTGCTATCTTTATTAGTGCAGATTTTCTCCACCTCCCTCTACATATTTTTGTGAAAATCGGTCACAAAATCCAGTGTGGCCCAGTGATTTTAGTTGCCAGAAATTGAAGATCTTAAAAACAGTAAGTATTTTCGTAATAAAACGACCTATAACATTGTGTCCTGTCTGGGAATGGCTTTACTGCCATTTCATTATTTGTATCACATCTATGACTAGAATGAAAGTAAACTCTAGAGCATAGAAAGCAGCAGTGACTGTGCCAACAAAATGGGAAGAAGTATTTCCTTTCTTCTGCATGTATAAAAGGTGGCAGCCACACCCTACCAGCAATTTAAATCTAATGGCTTTTTCTGGCTGTCCAGGGACAAATTGTAGGTCACATTACTATATTTGTATCCATACACAGGAATATTTGTGTTGTAATAGGGTAAGACTTTTTAAAGTGATATTTCTGTTTCAGATTCTCCAAATCTTAGGTTAATGGATCTATGGTAATTCCCCTCCTCCCTGTTTGTGCTTTATAGGGATGTTAGTGGAACTAAGGACAACAAAGTGAGTGGAAATGCTTTCAGAGAAGACTCTATTAGTTTCCTGTTGCCTCTCTAACAAATGATGTCACACCTAGATGCCAAACGAAATTTAAAACAACAAATTTACTATCGCATACTTCTGGATGTCAGAAGTCCAACATGGGTCTCTCAGGGCTAAAATCAAGACATCAGTAAGGTTGTATTCCTCTGGAGTCTCTAGGGGAAGAATCTGTTTTCTTGCCTTTTTCCAGCTTACAGAGGCTGCCTGCATTCGTTGGCTTCTGGTCCCCTTCTCTACTTTCAAAACCAGAAGTGTAGTGTCTTCCAGCCTCTTCTCCCTCCCCTTTTCACTTATAAGGATCCTTGTCATTACGTTCGCCCCAGCTAGATAATCCAGTATGCTCTCTCCATTGGTAAGATCCTAAATCACGTGTGCAAAGTCCCTTTTACCACATAAGGTAACATTCACAGGTTCTAGGGGTTAGGATGTGGGCATGTGGGGGGGGGGCATTATTATATCACAGCCTCTGTGCAAGTTGAAGATACTGATTTTGTTAATTATAGTAACAAGGGATGTTTTCTGAAGCAGTAAGCATTGCCTTTCTGAATTAATACAGACATGGCAGAAAGTGGTTTAATGGTCAGTGAGTATAGCATGTGGTAAAGAGTGCAGGTCATGAAGTAAGATTGCCTGGGTTTGACTCCCAGCTCTATCACTTATTATATGTGGGACCTTGGACAAGACACCTAAGCTGTTTTTCAGTTTCCTCATCTGTGAAATGGAGATGCTAACATTCACTTTAGTTTTTCTGAGGGTTAAATGTTGTAATTCTTGCCAAGCACTTGGGACATCACATCAAAAGTGCTCAGTAAATGATCCTGTTTTACTTAAAGCATCTTTAAAGTATTTTTCATTTGAAATTTCAAGAAATCCTTATATAGATTAAAATCTGGGTGTATTCTGAGATGAATTTTTTTTTGTTAAACATTTTGAATACTCAGAAACATTTCATATTTGGGAAAACATCTGTGCATACTAGTCATTAAAAACTAGGGTACAAACTGAATAAATGAGTATTTCCTTGATTAATAATTAGTGAATTGTATTTTTTCTTTTGTAAAACGTATTGAAACTTTTATACTCATTTTAGAAAATACAGAAAAGCAAAAGATAAAGCAAAAAAGAACAGAATGTATCCATAATTCCATTCAGAGATAGTAAACATTTACATTTTAGTGAACATCATTTTAGGGTAGTAGTTTTCAACCCTGGGGTGATTTTGCATCCAAGGGGACATTTGGCAAAGTCTGGAGACAAATATTTTTTGATTCTTAGTACTGGCAGATGGTTCTACTGTCATCTAGTGGGCAGAGGCCAGGAGGCTATCACGCATCTTACAATGCACATGACAGTCCTCCACAATAAATTACCTGGCCCAGAATGTTAGTAGTGCTAAGGTTGAGAAATCTTGTTTCACAGTGTGAACTCATTGATAAATGTATTGCCTTCTTAGTCTAGTTCTCAGTCATATATTTGAATTTTGGATCACTTCTTAGTCAGTGAGTTACAGAAAGCCTAGATACTAAAGACCAAATTTGATTTGGTAACTCATATTTGGCTCTTGAGAAATGTTAATAATTTTAGAGATTAGTATAACACAGCAGTTTGATGAAGTTTCCAAAGAAGGTTTACACATTAAAATTACCTGCATAATTTTAGATTATGAAGTTGAAATCCTGTTACAGCAAACACTAATGCTGTGATTTTGGGCTGTACTTTTGACTATATTTTGATAGTTAAAATGTATTTTCTTCTGTCTTCATTACTTGGTTGGAAATGAGTATTTAGTAAAACAACTGTTATAATTTTCTTTGTTTTTTTCTGTCATCTCTGCACTTGATCTTAGCCAAAAGGCCGAGATGCGATTTTTCTGTCATCTCTGTATTTCATTTAGCAGTCTTTCTCATTTACTTACTGCACTAAGGGATAAGCATACAACAATTAACAAAATGTAAAAAAAAGTACCTAGTACTTCTTCTAGAATTGAAGTACAGTTGACCATTGAACAACATGGTTTGAACTGTGCAGGCCAACTTGTAAACAGATTTTTTTGATAAATCTAGTTCTGCAAATGTATTTTCTCTCCTTTTGGTTTTCTTTTTTAAAAAATTTTTTTAACGTTTTTTATTTATTTTTGACACAGAGAGAGACAGAGCATGAACGGGGGAGGGTCAGAGAGAGGGAGACACAGAATCTGAAACAGGCTCCAGGCTCTGAGCTGTCAGCACAGAGCCCGATGCAGGGCTCGAACTCACAGACCGTGAGATCATGACCTGAGCCGAAGTTGGCCGCTTAACCCACTTGAGCCATCCAGGCGCCCCTCTCCTTTTGGTTTTCTTAACATTTTCTTTTCTCTAGCTTATTTTATTGTAAGAATACTGTATGTAATATGTATAACATACAAAATGTATGTTTATGTTGTGGTAAGGTCAACAGCTGTTAGTAATTAAGTTTTTGGTGAGTCAAAAGTTATATGCACATTTTGGACTGCACTGGGTGTCAGCACCCCTAACTACCATGTTGTTCGAGGGTCAACATGGTTTGGTTTTGTTGGTTGGTTGCTTTTTCCATGATGAAAGATGGTACTGCTATCCTTTGCCTTGGAAATTAAAGATAAACATGAATTTCAGATATCTGAACACATTTGGCAGTTCTCAGAATGTTGAAGTTACTCAAAGACACCTCAAATATAGCTGGGCATTCTAATGTAAACTGATTTTGTTTTAATACAGGCTTTGTGTTAGTCTGTACATGATTTAAAAAAAAAAAAAGGAAAGTCATTTTATTAGAGTTCTAGATTCTTCTTATGTATTATGCTCAGTGGTGATAATGTTATGATAGTTTCTCTTAATATCATTAGTAGTGACTGCAGTTTTTATACACTGAAACAAAAAACAGATTCATTTCATTATATACCTACTGCTTTGAAAAATATCCCTAATATGTTAATAGTTTATATACACCTGTAGAATTATTAGATTCATGGTAGTGAGTTTCATATTAAATACGGTTGTGTAAATATTTAGTTTCCTGGGGAAAAAAATCTCTTGTCAGTCAGTGACTCTTGTGTGATGTGTTTATATACTGTATTTCTAGCACTTAATAAAATGTCTTCTATTCTGATCTGATGAAAAGATTACTTGATAAAATATAGTAAGATTACAAAGTAACTTTTGAAAACATTTAAAAATAATTGGGGCAAATTTTGTTTTGTTGTGTTTTCCTCTTAGTGACCTGATAACCTGCTGCTAGTTTGGTTTTATGTGGACATATAATCAGAGTGCAGGTACTTTCTAGCCTAATTCATGACCTTTCTTAAGAAGGAAAAAGCAAATTTGTACAGTCAGTTCTAAATGCATGCTCCTAACAAACAGCCTGTGGTATTTCACTAATACTAGTTAGTGGTTATAGCTCATATTAAAATATTTACAGGGACACCTGGGTGGCTCAGTTGTTTAAGCATCTGACTTCAGCTCACGACATGATCTCATGGTTTGTAGGTTCGAGCCCCGCGTCGGGCTCTGTGCTGACAGCTCAGAGCCTGGAGCTTGCTTCAGATTTTGTGCCTCCCTCTCTCTGCCCCACACCTCTCAAAAATAAATAAACATTAAAAAAACTTTTTAATAAAATATTTACATTGTCAAGCCAATTCTGTGGTCCTTTACTGTGATACTCCCTTCTGTTTACAGTTGATTTCTTTATTGATAATGAGTCAGGCACTGTAGTTAGCCTGGAGATTCAGAGATGAAGTAGGCCACTGTCCTTAATATAGACTTCCAGTCTTTCCATATTGTCTGGCATCTGAGTTGTTTTTATTTCCCTAAATTATGGAGTTTCATTACATGCTTATAATTTAGTTTTGTAACATATCAAGAAAGATTCTTCTAATAATCTAGATATTTGGAAGCTATGCTATTAAGAGGCCAAGTAAGTTTTATTTTTTTTAAGTAAGCTCTACACCCAACGTGGAACTCAAACTCATAACCCTGAGATCAAGAGTTGTGTGCTCCACCAGCTGAGACAGGCACCCAAGAAGCCAAGAAAGTTCTTAGCTGAAACCCTTTTAGATAATGGTTAATGTAGGTATTGCAAAGGCACTCCCCTCCCTTTCCACAGGTTAGGACTTTTTTCCCGTAAGTCTGGAAATGTCTGAAGTCCCTAGATCCTCTCCCACATCCCACAGCTTCTTAACCCTGGGCATTTTCTTTTGCCATCCAGGCATTTGTCCCTTTCTGTTATCAGTGACTCTGTCTTGCTCATCTTTTATCTCTAGTACTCAAGACTAAACATAATACGAGTACTTGATGTGAAATGAATAAGTGAATCTTACCGGGAGCAATTTCTGAGCCTATTCTCCAGCACTTGCCCTTTATTGCTTTTCTCTCTTCAGTAATAATGTAACTGTACAATCGCAGGAGCCATGTCTGAATTTTCATCCCTGTAACTTTAGTGCTGAGCCCAGTGTCTGGTAAACAGTAGATGCTCAATAAATATTTCTTTTATTAGAGAAGTCTGTATAGGTTGGAGTGGGGACAATCTGGCTGCAGCTTTTGTTCTCCTTCCCATTGCAGTAGCACCAGAATGGGAAGGAAGGAGGAGCTGGTATGAACCTTGGCCCCAAATCGCCTCAGCCCACAGAGGGTAGTTAACAGACAGCAGCTGGTATCCAGAATCAATATGATAAAATGTTGTTTTACCATTATTTCTTTCACAAATGTTTTCATTTCATTTCATTTCATTTCATTTCATTTCATCATGTTCACACACACACACACACACACACACACACACACACACACTTCCTGTAGGTTAAAATAGCCCTTTACAGTGTATTAAGTGCTAAAGTGTATTAAGTAAAGTATAGGTAGGGATGCTATGCCAGCAGAAGAGGGTACTTGGCCTGGCTTCAAAGTGTGTGTGATGTGTGAGAGGTGATCTGGAAAAGCTTCTTGGAGTATTTTAACACATCTGAATAGAATCTTCAAGCATGAGTAGATGACAGAGAAGATGCTAGAATGATGGAGAGCAAGGTGGGAAAGCTGCAGCAGCAGGAGAGGAGGCTGGACAAGTAGGCAAATCAAGAAGGGTCTTCTGCTGTTTGGATTTTATCCTAAGGCATGGAGAGTCATGAGAGGTTATTAAATTTGAGGGTTTTTTTTGTTTGTTTGTTTTTCTTTTTAAATACTGTCAGTGCTATAGAGAACAGATTGGAGGTGAACGACTTGGGAAGCAGGAAGAACAATTTGGAAGTTGATACTCTAATCCAGATGAAAAATGATAAGGCAGAGCCAGTGAACATAGCAAGAATTGGGTAGATTTGGAAGAAAGTTTGAGGGTGGAATCCAGCTTTCTTTTATGCATTACGTTTATCTTCTCCCAGTTGGGGGGCTTATCTTTTCACTTATGTTGTATCTTTGACATACAGTTTGTTAAAATTAAGATTGTTGATTTTATTAATCACTTAAACTCTTTGTGTATTTTAAGAAATCCTTCCACCTTGAGTTTGTAAAGATCTCCTGTTTTATGTTTTTGTTTATTCTTAAAAGTTTGTAAGTTTTACTTTCTATATTTGGTCTTTAATCCACCTGGACTTGGTATCCTGTATGGTAAGGATCTAATTTTTTTTCTACATGGAGAAGCAGTTTTCCATACCATTCTTATTTATTTTGAGAGAGAGAGAGAGAGAGAGAGAGAGAGAGAGAGAATATGAATGGGGTAAGAACAGAGAAAGAGGGAGAGAGAGAATCCCAAGCAGGCTCTGCACTGTCAGCACAGAGCCTGATACGGGGCTCAATCTCACAACCCTGAAATCATGATGTGAGCCAAAATCAAGAGTTGGACACTTAACCGACTGAGCCACCCAGGTGCCCCTATCTGTACCATTCTTTAAATCTTCTGTTCTTTCCTTACTAACCTGCAGTGCTGTTTCTGTGATAAGCCAAATTCCCATATAGGCTTGGATGTGTGTCCAGGATCTTACTGTTTCATTGTTAATTACCCAACTTAATAAATGTAAATCTTTTTATTTTAAGCACATTTAAGGTGTACAAACTACTCATCCTTTGAATGGATATCGTAGACTTTATTGTTGAGAAGCATACGCAGATCCTTTCTTGATTTCTTTTAGAGCATATTTTTTCAAGATATCATTCACATGCCATACAATTTTCCCTTTTCAAGTATACAGTTCTGTGGTTTTTAGTATATCCAGAAAGTTGTGCAACCCCACCACTAATTCCAGAACATTTTCATCACCTCAAAAAGAGATCCCGTACCCATTAGCAGTCAGCCTCCATTTCTCCCTTCTCCCAGTCCCTGGCAACCACTAATCTTTTGTCACTATGAATTTGCCTATTCTGGATATTTCATACAAATGGAATCATACAATATGCAGCCTTTCATGACAGCATTCTTATTTAAATTGAGTAAAATTGATAGATTAGCAGGGTATTCTCTAGGAATAATACTATCTAAGAAAATAGAACAAAAATACTGTACCTTAGTAGGGAGAAAGAAGAAAAAATCTTACCAGGATTTATTTGTTTTGTTTTTATTATTTAGGCATCAAATTCATATTTTATTTCTCCATTATTGAAGAACGTGGTTTATCTTTTGCTTAGTTGGTAATGAGTAAATGTCATGTAGCAAATTCTACAAGAATTTTGTTCTTCTGTTGATACATCTTGAGTTTATTAGATATAGATGGAGTGAGACTACTTTGATTTGAATGTTGTCTGTAATTGTATAAAAATGACACAATTTGCCTTATATCTTGGTGGATAAGTAAGATCACATGAAAATATAAAGGGGATACATTCTCTCTTGAATTGCCTATTTTTTAACACAAGCAGATTTTCCAGTTTAACCCAGAAATTAGTCAGCAGCTTAGAGTTCTTTTTAAAAGGCTACCTCGGAAAGTACCTTTAAGTCAAGATACCCAGATAAGGTTTACTAACACAGAACATTTATTTAACATACTAAAATGTTGTAAGCTTTTTGTGTCATTTGGCGAATTGATGCTTTATTAGTATAATAACTGAAAAATAGTTCAGAAAAGAAGATCTTTCCCAAGTTATATCATTAAACTTTCAATGAGTTAGCCTCAACCAGAATGGTAGTAAATACCTTTAAATGCTTCAGAAGTTTGACCAGTTTTTTCAAACGTCATAATTTTGACATCTTCAAATCTTCGTTAAAAATATCTTAGGGAAACTAAAAATGTGTTAAGTACCTATAGAATTAGTATCATTATATAATGGCCTCAAAGTCTCAGAAGTCCAAACATTTGCATTACCTTGGGAATGTAACAAATTGAGAAAAAATGCCCAAATTTCAGTGAGAAAGAATTTGCTTCTATACCACTGTGGTTACAGCTATGGTTGGCTGTGACTACCAACTGTGTAACACTTGGTTATTATTAAAAGTACTTTATTTTGTTTGTGAGTAAAGAGTAAATCTTATCTGATACAGTTTTTGTTCCCTTAAAGGATAAGATTATCTAAAGACAAATGGAACAACCACTTTCATTTGTAATTTTATTTGTATTTCCTTGCTAGAAATTTTCAAGCAGGATCCATTTTGTTTGAACGATTGACATTAGATTGTGTAGTCACTGTACCAGATTCGGTTATTGTTTTTTGCCTATAACAGAGCTAGATTAGATGCTATCAATTCTAGCAGCTTTTAGTGAATAAAAGGTAAACATTGTTGTTCATTTCCTTTTTTGGTGCTGTAGAGGCGTGATCAAGTTCTTAGAACCAAATGGTTGATTTTTCTTTTTTTTTTTTTTCCATAGCCTCCACCCTCACCCTTGCTTTTTTTTTTTTTTTTTTTAAGTTAAAATGTAGGAAGGCTTGTGAAGGAAGAATATTGATTTAGTGTAATTTGCATCCTGTTTATGCTTAATAGTAGCAGTTTGTGTTTGCTGATTATTATAGGTATGTTTGGGCTCTTTAAAAATATTTATCTTCTACTTATTTCCAAAAAGGTCAAATGGCTTATAGTTTTAAAATAGATATAAGAAAGCAAAATAACATACCTCTGTTCTTTAACAGTACACCTTTGTTATTACATTACTAACAGTTAAATGATTTTTTAAACTATGAAAACCAAAATAGGCAGTACAGAATTTAACTTATAGTCAGAGGATCACTCTGATCATATAATTAAATCAAAATATAAATAGAACACAGAACCAAAAAGAATGGAGTCTCTTTTAAAACTCTGGCATTAATGGATCTGGCCACTTTTCTTATAGATTAAGCATGTTTTTCAGAATTTTAAAGAGTCTCAGGTTTTACCCATGCAAACCTATTTACTTAAAATAATGGATCATATTTTAAAAAAAAATTTAACTCCTGTCTCTCATTTTCTTTTTGGCATAAATTTGGGGGGGAAAATAGTAAAATGAAAATCACCCTTGATGCTGTCATCCAAAAATCTTCATATTCTGTCATTAAGTATGAGACATAGTTGAAGAAGTTTTTTTGGAGGGAGTGGGTATGTTTGTATGTATTAAACTGATTTCAAATACAAGATCTGATTGTCAAACATGAGTGATCATTCAGTTAGAAATGAGTATATGAATATATTTGGTAGCTTTCTCTTTACACCTCGAAGAATGTATACCTAAACTTGCCTTTATGTACTACATTTCAAGTTTTTACTGTAAGACAAAATTACCCTCTAATTTTTTAACGTTATGTGTCTTTAAATTTAAAAAAAATTTTTTTTAATGTTTGTTTATTTTTGAGAGAGAGACAGAGCGGGAGTGGGAGAGGGGCAGACACAGAATCCAAAACGGGCTGCAGGCTCTGAGCTGTCAGCATGGAGCCTGATACGGGGCTCAAACTCATGAGCCGTGAGATCATGACCTGAGCCAAAGTTGGACGCTTAACTGACTGAGCTACCCAGACACACCTAAAAAAAATTTTTAATGATGTTTTGCTGCAGGAATCACCAAACAGTAAAAACGCCAGGTTTATTACTGTAGACTGTGTGCACTCCATTCCTGTTACTATAGAAACACACATAGACTGGATTTATTGTAAACCTTGAGAAATGTTCTTTGCAGTACTTCACATAAAAAAAACATCTGGGGGTGCCTGGTGGCTTAGTCGGTTAAGCGTCAGACTTCAGTTCAGGTCTTGATCTCATCGTTCGTGGGCTCAAGCCTCACGTAGGGCTCTGTGCTGACAGCTCAGAGCCTGGAGCCTGCTTCAGATTCTGTGTCTCCCTCTCTCTGTGCCCCTCCCTGCTCTCTCTCTTTCTCTCTCTCTCTCAAAAATTAATAAACATTACGGGGCACCTGGGTGGCTTGGTCGGTTAAGCGTCCGACTTCGGCTCAGGTCATGATCTCACGGTCCGTGAGTTCGAGCCCCGCGTCGGGCTCTGTGCTGACAGCTCAGAGCCTGGAGCCTGTTTCGGATTCTCCCTCTCTCTCTGCTCCTCCCCTGTTCATGCTCTGTCTCTCTCTGTCTCAAAAATAAATAAACGTTAAAAAAAAAATTAATAAACATTAAAAAAAAAATCTGGACCCCTTGTTTACCTGGGTAAAGGAAGACCATTCTCTTCCTCTGTGTTGTGGAAGTCATGTTTGTTATATACCACTATATTTCTTTAGCTGTTAAAATTTCTAATGTTGATACATCAACATTAGATCTGTATCAAGTATGCTCTGTATTTTGGTATGATTGATAATTACTGGAATAGCTTTGGAAAATAAAGGTTGATGTTCATGCCAATTCAATTAACTATGACTATGAAAATTATATTTTAAGAGCTTCTATATTCTGAGTTTCAGATCTACAATTTTAAAAACACTAGGGTTTTAAGTAGTATGCTTATTAGGGGTTTTTTGATATATTTTGGTCTTTTGTTGGGTTAATAGATTCTGGAAATTCATTTGACTTCATACCAGTCCCTTGGGGCCTTAATAAGTCTTGCTGGGAAGTTTAGCCCACAACTAAGGATAATCAGTAGTGTCTAGGTAAGCATTTATTAGTCAAATTTTGACGAGGATATTGCCTGAGGAGACTATAACTGCATTTATATTCTCTTGCATTCTGCATGGAAAGATCCTCAACAACTGTTTAAGGCATTTCATTTATATGTAATAACTCCCTTAAGTTTACACAGTTCAGTTTAAAAGACTCATTAAGCCCCTCCTCTGAGCCTTCACTTTGGGCTCTAGGAGCATATGGATGAATAAAATTACTTCCTACTCTTAAGAAAATCACATAAACAGGTTGTTTCAAGATTAATTCTTAAGAGGTATGCATGGTGTATCTTAGGAACATGGAGGAAAGTTACTCAGACCAGCCTAGAGCTTAAGTGACTACTTCTTGGAAATGACTTTCTGAGCTCAGAAGATGGGTTAAAAGTCAAGCCAAAAAAAGTATAAAAGGACATATTAGGCATCAAAGATAACATTGGTAAAGGCACAGTGGTATGAAATTGTAGTGTATACATTCATTCTCAGTAGTTTAACATTACTAGCATACAAAAGTGACTGGAGGTTGAAGACCTCAGTAGAGACCTTGCTTGGAGGGGTTTGAGTGCTCTGTTGGCCAAGGTTTTGGACTTTTTCTAGGAATCATTGAAGGATTTTAATCAGGAAAGTGAAAATTAAGTGATCGAGGAATGTATTTAAAGGTAGTTGTATTTGAAAACAGATATAGGCAATTTGTATGACATCTTAGATCCACTTTTGATTCCAGAAAACTTGAATTAGGATATTGACATGAGCAATTTTGACCTATAATAAACTAGTGTTGACATTTGAACAATATGGCTTTGACCTGTATGGCTACATTTATATGTGGATTTTTCTCAATAAATACAGTACAGTACAGTACAGTATATTTTCTCTTATGATTTTCTTAATATGATCTTTTATTTAGTTTATTGTAAAAATATACTATATAAGCACAACATGTAATTCTATAAAGAGGATCCAGCAGGGGGCCTGGGTGGCCTGGTTGGTTGAGTGCCTGACTTTGGCTCCTGTCATGAACTCACCGTTTGTGACTTCAAGCCCCACATCAGGCTTGCTGCTATCAGCAATGAACTGCTTCAGATTCTCTGTCCCCCTCACTCTCTATCCCTCCCTTGCTTGCACGTGCTTGCTCTCTCTCCAAACACAAACATTAAAAAAAAAAAAAAAGGTAGAATCCAGCAGTATGTATGGTTTAGTAGAGGGAATTGTCCCTTTTAAGAATTTGTTATGATGACTTAAACTATACATTTAACACACTGTGACAGATCACATAAATCTTTGACCTTTACATTTAACACATCATGAATACTTAATTGATATTCATAGCCTTAACCTGTTCATGGCACACTATTTTTTTAACCTCATATCTAAGATTTGACTTGAGTCTATAAACTTTATATTATTATTCTCCTCTTGAATAAGTTGGTAAATATAAGAGCCCTAAAGGTTTAGTTGATAATTTTCAACTTTTTTCCCCTTTAATACTGTCTGTGGACAGCTTCAACAAAATTAGAATGGTATTCATTGACTGACTTATTTTATCTTAAAACAACAACAACAACAGCAGTAACAACAACAGAGGGACACCTGGGTGGGTCATTCGGTTAACTGTCTGACTCTTGGTTTCATCTTATGTCATGATCTCACAGTCTGTAGGATCTAACCTTGCAAGTCAGGCTCTGTGCTGAAAGCATAAAGCCTGCTTGGGATTCTCTCTCTGTCCCTCCCCCATTCATGCTGTCTCTTGCTCTCTCAAAATAAATAAACATTAAAACCAGAAACATTGGTCAGAGGCAGAATTTATCATAAATTATTTGCCTGTGGTGGTTTCATTTATTTGGAAGTACATATTAGAATGGGTGGAGGACTAGTACCATTATTTAGTCTCCCACCAAACTGTTAACTCTGGGGAGTGGGATCAGGGAAGTGTGAAGTGTAAAATGTGAGTGTTTTTGTCATTGTTGTTGCTATATTCTTGATACACTTAGGGATTTTGAGAAATTAGTTTACTTTTTAAGAGCCAGTACTGTGGAATAGAGAGCCTTGGATTTATAGGATGTCTATGAGCAAGTTACTTAATCATGCTGGCCTTTCTGTTTCATTTGTAAAATAGGGGTCGTATTTCCTCAAAGAGGTGTTATTAGGAGTAAAATAATGAATGTGAGGCAGGATAGTTTGACACATAGTAAGCCCTCAAATATTAGCCATTATTATTATTATTTTAGTAGTACAAAAAAATTAAAACATACCATCTTTATCAGGGGATTTATTAAGGACAAACAAGTGAGAATTTTTGGTAGCCTCTACTGAGTGGTGTTAACTATGATGGGTGAAAACTGCCTAACTTCCAAATCCTGCCTGTCTTTCATGGCCTAAATACCTCCTTGCTTAGTGAATGAACATTGTTCTTTCTCAAATATCGTTTGTAATTGTGATGGTAACACAATTTAATTCTTAGTCACCCTCTGATTCACATTGTTCACGTTATTTACTATTTTATGACTCTTGCCCATAACATCTCGTTTAGTTTACTGAAGAGATTGTAAATGCCTTTAGGTCAGAGATCAGGTTTTTCACAAGTTCTGTGTGCCCAGCATCACACCAACTGATAATGGTAGCCAATAAGTATTGGGCTTTAACTATACTCCAGGCACTGTCCAAAGTACTGCTTACAGATTAACTGTTAATTCTTACAACAATTCTGCACAAAGTAGGAATTGTAAATATCCAGTTTATGGATAAGGAAACTGAGATTTAGGGAGATTAAGCTGCCAAAGTCACATAGTTAACAAGCCTTGGATTGGGGTTTTGAACCTAACAGTTTGATTCTGAGCCTATATTTTCAACCACATGCTCACTAGAGAGCCATCTAATTCTTTCAGGTCTTGACTATTTAGATCAATTGGTGTGTCTGCTGTTTGAAGGCTGACTGCCAGACTTCAGTACATACAAAAATCAGTAGAGGAATTTATAGTCCTAAAATATCTTTCTTTTAGAAATGATCAAAACTGCTTTCTTGATGAAAAAGTATGGTTCTATTCACGCTTCTGCTTTCTAGAAAAGATAACAGTGTGGAACATTTGGCTTAGTTGGTGTCAAATTTAATTTGTTTTGTCTTGTTTTATTTTTAAGTAATCTCTCTGCCCAATGTGGGGCTTGAACTCAGAACCATCAGATCAAGAGTCACATGCTTTTTACCAACTGAGCCAGCCAGCTGCCCTGGTGCCAAGTTTTAATGCAGGCTTTTACCACCTTAAGAAGCTGTATAACTTTTTCTTTTAAAAACTTCTTCCAGGGGCACCTGGGTGGTTCAGTCAGTTAAGCTTCTGACTTCAGCTCAGGTCATGATCTTGTGGTCTGTGAGTTTGAGCCCCGCATCGGGCTCTGTGCTGACAGCTCAGAGCCTGGAGCCTGCTTCAGATTCTGTGTGTCCCTCTCTCTGCCTTTCCCCTGCTTACATCTCTCTCTCTCTCTCTCTCTCTCTCTCTCTCTCTCTCTCTCTTTCAAAAGTAAATATAAAAAAAAAAAAAAACTTAAAAAAAAAACTTCTTCCAAACCCTAGCCAAATTATTTTAATTTTTTTTTTTTTGCAAACTTTTAGGAAAGTTAAAAGAATATTACAGTCAACACCTAGATTAGCCAATTGTTAACATTTTGCCTCCTTTTGTATGTACTTTTTTAATAACAGGACATTTGAAAGTTGTGATCCCATGGCACTTTAAATATTTCACAGCTGAAATATTTAGTGTCTCTTCTAAGAATAAAGACATTCTCTTATATAAACCAAACACTTATCATACCATTGAAAATTAATAATTCCATTAAGAAAAATTTTTTAAATTTATTATTTATTTTGAGAGAGAGAGGCAGAGAGGGAGACAGAATCCCAAGCAGGCTTTGCACCATCATCGCCGAATAGCTCCATTTTTTAATGGCCAGTCCATATAAAATTCTAAGTTTTCTCCAAAATACATTTGTTAACTGTGTATTTAAACACATGATTTCATCAAAATTCATGCATTACATTGGGTTTTTAAATCTTGTCTTTTAAAATGTAGAAGAATCTTTCCATCTTTTGTTTGTTTATAACATTAGCTTTTTAAAACCTTTTTTTAAATGTCTATTTATTTTTGAGAGAGAGACAGAGTAGGAGCAGGGGAGGGGCAGAGAGAGAGGGAGATACAGAATCCAAAGCAGGCTCCAGGCTCTAGGCTCTGAGCTGTCAGCACAGAGCCCGGTGCGGGGCTCAAACAGCACAGAGCCTGATGCGGGACTTGAACTGGTGAACCACAAGCATGACCTGAGTGAGGCAAAGTTGGATGCTTAACTGACTGAGCCATCCAGGTGCCCCTAGCTTTTTAAAACATTAAAAAAATATATTTACTTATTTATTTTGAGAGAGAGAGAGAGAAAAACACGAGTGGGGGAGGGGCAGAAATAGAGGGAAAGAGAGAATCCCAAGCAGACTCCTCGGAGCCCAAGTAGGGGCTCAGTCTCCAGAATAGTGACACCATGACATGAACCAAAATCAAGAGTCAGTCATTTAACCAGCTGAGCCACCCAGGTACCCCTATAACATTAGCTTTTTTGAAGAGCCCAGGCCAGTTGTCTAAGTGAATGTTCCACATTTTATATGTGTCTGATTGTTTTCTCATTGTGAGATTCAGTTTAAGCACTGGGAATAATACTTAGGAGATGATAATACCAGTGAATCACATCGTGAGGCACATAATGCCAGGTTGTCCTGCTTTTGATGATGCCATGTTTAATAACTTGTTTAAAATGATGCCTGCCAGATCTCTCTATTGTATGTATTTCTGTTTGCAATTAGTAAGTAATCTGTGGAGTGAGAAATATTTAAACTATGATTCACTTGTTTCATTTTTGCTCAGAAACCCTTAGTGGGCCTGTTTGCATTTCCTAAAATGTAAGAATAAAAGATGTTTGAGGCCTCTGGATGGCTCAGTTTATTAAGCGTCTGACTCTTGATTTCGGCTCAGGTCATGATCTCATGGTTTGTGTGTTTAAGCCCTGGTGATAGTGTGGAGCCTGCTTGGGATTCTCTCTCTCCCTCTCTCTGCCCCTCCCCTACTTTCTCTCTCTCTCTCTCTCTCTCTCTCTCTCTCTCTCAAAATAAACTTAAAAAAAAAGAATAAAGGATGTTCTTTGTTAGAGAAGTGTTTTGCAAATATTTTCTCCCTGCCTATAATGCACCTTTTGGGGTTTTTTTGTCTCTAATTTTTTTTTAAGTTTATTTATTTATTTTGAGAGAGAGAGAGAGAGAGAGAGAGAGAGAGCGAGCAGCCATGCACAAGCAGGAGAGGTGCAGAGAGGGAGGGAGAGAGAGAATCCAAAGCAGACTAAAAGCCTGGCACGGGGCTTGATTTCACCAAGCATGAGATCATGACCTGAGCTGAGATCAAGAATCGGATGCTTAACCTATTGAGCCAGCCAGGTGCTCCTGTAATTTTTTTTTTTTTTTAAGTTTAGCATAGTTGACATAAAATACTAGTTTTAGGTGTACAACACAATGATTCAACAATTATATACATTACCAAATGCTCTCCAAAATAAGTGTAGTTACCATTTGTCAGCATACAAATATATTACAATATTATTGACTATATTCTCTATGTTATACTTTTCATCACCATGACTTAACTGGAAGTTTGTACCTCTTAATCCTCTCCACCTATTTCACCTATACTGCCATCCACTTCCTCTCTGGGAACCAGCAGTTTGTCAAGTTATGAGCATTTTCCAGGTTTTGTTTTGTTTTTTTGTTTTTTTGGTTTGTTTTTGTTTATTTGCTCATTTGTTGTATTTTCAGGTACCACATATAAGTGGAATTGTATAGTATTTGTCTTTTACTTATTTCACTTAGCATAATACCCTCTATATCAAAATGACAAGATTTTATTATTTTTTGTGGCTAATATTCCACTATGTGTGTATGTCACATCTTTATTCATGTATAAGTGGACAGTTAGGTTGCTTCCATAGTCTGGTCATTGTAAATAATGCTGCAGTAAACATAGTGATGCTTATATCTTTTCAAATTAGTATTTTTATTTTCTTTGGCCCAGAGTCATGTTACTGGATTGTATGGTGTTTCTATTTTTAATTTTTTGAACCTCCATACTCTTTTCCATAGTGGTTGCACCAATTTTACATTCCCACCAACAGTGAACAAGAGTTGCCTTTTCTCCACATTCTGCCTAACACTTGTTATTTCTTGTCTTTTGTATACTAGCCATTCTGACTGATGTGAGGTGGTATCTCATTGTGGTTTTGATTTGTAATCCCTGGTGATTAGAGTGATGTTGAACATCTTTTCGTGTGTCTGTTGGCCATATGTATATCTTCTTTGGAAAAATATCTATTCAGGACCTTCACCCATTTTATTTATTCTTTTAAATGTTTATTTAATTTTGAGAGAGAGCACAAGCGGGAGAGGAGCAGAGAGAGATAGGATAGAGGATCCAAAGCAATCTCTTTGCTGATAGCAGAGAGCCCAATGCGGCGGGACTTGAACTCACCAACCTTGACATCATGACCTGAGCTGAAGTCAGATGCTTAACCAACTGAGCCACCCAGGTGCCCCAGGATCTCCACTCATTTTAATCAGATTGGTTTTTTGGGCATAGAGTTGTAAGGTTTTTTTTAATTAATTAATTAAAAAAATTGTTTTTAATGTTTATTTTTGAGAGAGACAGAGAGCATGAGCGGGGGAGGGGCAGAGAGAGAGGGAGACACAGAATCCCAAGCAGGCTCCAGGCTCTGAGCTGTCAGCACAGAGCCCGATGAGGGGCTCAGACCCACGAACTGCAAGATCACTACCTGAGCCGAAGTCGGACACTCAACCAACTGAGCCACCCAAGCACCCCAATGGAATTGTTTTCTTAAATTCCCTTTCTGCTACTTCATTATTAGTATGTAGAAATGCAACAGATTTCTGTTTGTTGACTTTGTATTCTGCAACTTTACTGAATTCATTTATTATAATATTTTTTTGGTGGAATATTTAGGGTTTTCTATATCTAGTATTAGGTCATCAGCAAATAATGACAGTTTTACTTCTTCCTTATCAATTTACATGTCTTTTATTTCTTTTTCTTAATTGCTGTGGCTAGGACTTACAATACTACACTAAATAAAAGTGGCAAGAGTATACATCCTTGTCTCTTTTCTGCTTTTATTTTATTTTATTATTTTTTAATAATTTTTTAAAGTCTATTAATTTTGAGAGAGAGAGAACACAAGTTTGAGAGGGGGAGAGAAAGAATCCAAACCAAGCTCTGCATTATCGGCACAGACTCCGGTGTGGGGCTTGGACTCAACAGAGGTCATGACCTGAGCCAAAATCAAGAATCAGGCACTTAACCGACTGAGCCACCGAGGTGCCCCTTTTCCCTGATCTTAAAGGAAAAACTTTTAGCTTTTTGCCATTTAGTGTATTGTTAGCTGTGGGTTTTTGAGGTGTGACCTTCAGTATGTTGTGGTATGTTCTTTGATACCCATTTTATTGAGAGTTTTTATCATGAATGAATGTCAAATTCTTTTCTGCATCTATTGAGATGTTCATAGGATTTTTATCCTTCCATTTTGTTAATGTATACCAGGTTGATTGATTTGTAGATATTGAACATCCTTGCATCTCTGGAACAAATCTCACTTGATTGTGGTGAATGATCTCCTTTTGTTGAATTTGATTTGCTAATCTTTTGTCGAGGATTTTTGGATCTGTATTCATCAGGTATATTGTTCTGTCATTTTCTTCTTTTTCTTTTGTAGTGTCTTTGTCTAGTTTGGCATAGGATAATACTGCCCTTGTAGAATGAATTTGTAAGTATTCCTTCCTCTTCTATTTTTTGGAATAGTTTGAGAAGAATAGGTATTAATTCTGCTTTAAATATTTGGTAGAATTCACCTGTGAAGTGATCTGGTTGTTGACTTTTGTTTGTTGGGAGTTTTTAGATTATGGGTTGAATTTCATTACATTGGTCTATTCAGATTTTCTTTTTTCTAATTCAGTCTTGGAAGAGTCTATGTTCCTAGGAATTTATCCATTTCTTCTAAGATATCTGATTTGTTGCTGCATGGTTTTTCTAGTAGTCTATCCTAATGCTTTGTGTTTCTGTGGTGTTGGTTGTTAACTTCTCGTCTTTCATTTCTTTTTTACTAAAAAAATTTTTTTAAGTGTTTATTTTTGAGAGAGCCGGAGAGTATGTGGGCGGGGGAGGAGCAGAGAGAGAGAGAGAGAGAGAGGGAGGGAACACAGAATCAGAAGCAGGCTCCAAGCTTTGAGCTGTCAGCACAGAGCCTGACATGGGACTCGAACTCACAAACCATGAGATCATGACCCGAGCCGATGTCAGACACTTAACTGACTGAGCCAGCCAAGTGCGCCTCCTCTTTCATTTCTGATTTTATTTATTTGAGTTCTCTCTCTCCTTATTGTCTGGCTAAAGGTTTATCAATTTAGTTTATCTTTTCACAGAACCAGCTCTTAGTTTCATTGGTCTTTCCTACTGTTTTTTTAGTTTCTATTTCATTTATTTCTGCTCTGACCTTTATTGTTTCTTTTTTCTACTAGCTTTGGCTATTTTTTTCTTTTTCTAGTTCCTTTAG
Source organism: Panthera onca (assembly GCF_046562875.1). Classification (NCBI taxonomy): domain Eukaryota; kingdom Metazoa; phylum Chordata; class Mammalia; order Carnivora; family Felidae; genus Panthera; species Panthera onca. The sequence continues at coordinate 160,605,179 of NC_138342.1, read as the reverse complement.
AATTAAAGTTAGGTTATCTGTTGAGATTTTTGTTTCTTGTGGTAGGCCTGTCTTGCTATAAATTTGCCTCTTTTGAACCATTGTGTTTCTATTTTAATGTCTCCAGGTATTTTTAAAATTTCTTTCTTGACCCTTTGCTTGTTTAGTAGCGTGTTGTTTAGCTTCCATGTGTTTGTGTTTTTTGCAGGTGTTTTCTTGTAATTGATTTCTAGTTCTATCCTGTTGTGGTCAGAAAAGATGCTGGATATAATTTCAGTCTTCTTAAATGTATTGAGACTGCTTTGTGGCCTAACATGTGATCTGTCATGGAGAATGTCCCATGTGCCCTTGAAAAGATGTTTATTTTGGCTTTTTTGGCTGGAGTGTTCTATATATATCTGTTGAGTCCATCTGCTTTATCGTGTCATTCAAAGCTACTATTTCCATATTGATTTTGTCTGGATGATCTATCCATTGATGTAGGTGGGTGTTAAAATCTCCTATTATTATAATAATTTGTTGTTGTTATTTGAGAGAGAGAACATGCAAGTGGGGGACAGAGGCAGAGGAATGAAGAGAGAGAGAGACTCTTAAGCAGGTTCCACACTCAATCCAGAGCCCAGTGCAGGGCTTGATCCCATGACCTTGGTAACATGACCTGAGCCAAAATCAAAAATTGGACACTCAACCAAATGAGCCACCCAGGTACCCCTAAAGCCCCCTACTATTATTGTGTTACTGTCAAACTTCTCTTTTATGTCTGTTAATTTTTGCTTCATATATTTCCATCCTTTTATGTTTGGTATATCAAATATTTACAATTGTTACATCCTCGAGTTGTTGTATAACAATGCCTTTGTCATTATGTAATGCCCTTCTTTGTCTCTTGTTATAGTCTTTTAAGGTCTGTTTTGTCTGATAGAAGTATTACTGCAGTTTTTTTTTTTCTTCCATTGGTATGGAATATCTTTTTCCACTGCACTTTCAGTCTGTATGTGTCTGTGGGTCTTAAGTGAGTCTCTTGTAGACAGCATATAGATAGGTCTTGTTTTTTATCCATTCAGTTGCCTTATGTCTTTTGGGACATTTAGTCCATTTACATTTAAAGTAATTAGTGATAGGTCTGTACTTATTGCCAGTTAATTGTTTTTTGGTTGTTCTTGTTCTCTGTCACTTTCTTCTCTAGTGCTTTTTCCCTTGTGATTTGATGACTTTCTTTAGTGTTATGCTTGGATTTCTGTCTCTATTTTTTGTGCATCTATTATAGGTTTTTGGTTTGTGGTTACCGTGAGTTTCATAAATAACATCCTATGTGTATGGTTGTTTAAGTTCAAACATATTCTAAGAACACTACATTTTTACTTCCTCTCTCCCATGTTGTATGTATATGACATCATATTTTATATCTTTTTATTTTGTGTATCCTTTAATTTTTGTAGATATAGTTGATTTTACTACTTTTGTCTTTTAATCTGCATACTAGCTTTATAAGATTGACTACCTTTACTTATGTTTGCTATTACCAGTGAAATTGTTTCCTTTTATAATTTTCTTCTTGTTATACCTTTTTTCCTGCTTAAAGAAGTCCCTTTAACATTTCTTTTTTCCCTTTTTAACATTTCTTGTAAGGCCAGTTTAGTGGTGATAAACTCCTTTAACTTTTGTTTGTTGGTGAAACTCTTTATCTCTTCTTCCATTCTGACTGATAACTGCTATATGGACTATTTTTGGATGTAGGTTTTTTTTTTTTTTCCCCTTTCAGCACTTTGAATATCATGCCACTCCCTTCTGACCTGCAAAGTTTCTGTTGAAAAATCAGTTGATAGTGTTATGAGGTTTCCTTGTACATAACTATTTGCTTTTCTCTTGCTGCTTTTAAGATTCTCTTTCTATTTTTAATTTTTGATAATTTTAATAATGTATCTTGGTGTGTATCTCTTGGATCCATCTTATTGGGGCTTTCTTTGCTTCTTGGACCTGGATGTCTATTTCCTTCCTCAGGTTAGGGAAGTTTTCAGTTATTATTTTTTCAAATAAGTTTTCTACCCTTTCTCTCTCCTTCTTCTGGGACCCCTATAATGTGAATGTTAGTATGTTTGATGTTGTTCTATTGGTGCCTTAACCTATCCTCATTTTTTAAAAGTTTATTTATTCACTTAAGTAATCTCTGTACCCAACATGGGGCTCAAACTCACAACCTCAAGATCAAGAGTTGCATGCTCTTCCAACTGAGGTAGTCAGGTGCCCCAACCTATTCTCATTTTTAAAAAATTTTGCTGTTCAGTTTGGGTGCTTCCCATTACCCTGTATTCCAGAGATCTCTGATCTGTTCTTTTGCTTCCTCTAATCTGCTCTTGATTCTCTCTAGCATATTTCATTTCAGTTATTGTATTCTTCAGATCCGATTGGCTCTTTTTATATTTTCTGTCTCTTTGTTGAAGTTCTCACTGAATTCATCCACTTTCCTTTCAAGCCTGGTTAGCATCTTTATGACCATTACTTTGAACTCTTTATCAGATAGATTGCTTATCTGTATTTTGTTTAGTTCTTTTTTGGAGGTTTTGTCTTAATTCTTCCACTTGGAACATATTCCTCTGTTTTCTCATTTTGTCTGACTTTCTTTGTTCCTGTGTATTATGTAGGTCAGCTATGTTTCCTGGTCTTAAAAAGTAGTTATCTTATGCAGAAGGCATCCTGTAGTGTAGTCCTCCTTGTCACCAGAACCACATTATCTTCTGGCTCCTTCTGTCCTCCTGTTGTGACTGGGCCCTCATTGCGGTGAGTGTGCTGCTGGTGGGTGGGCTGGCCGTTACCCCAGGTATCGGCAATAACCAGTCACAACTACTGCAAGTGCACTGGTGGGCAGTGCTTGACCCTATGCAGGGCTGTCCCCAGGCCTTTTGGCTGCAGTGCAGTCAGTTCCAGCACAGCTGAAGCTACAGTTCAGCTGTAGCTCCTGAGGACATGCTGGTGGGTTGGACTGGCCCCCTGAAAAGCTGGCTGAGCAGCTTGACCACAACTGTTGTGGGCATGCTGAGGGCAGAGCTGGCTCACCCCTTTCCCTGGGACAGAGGTCACACTGAAGGAGTGTTGGTCCTGGACCATGGCTGCCTGAAGGTTGTGGTGGGGTGGTAGTCATTTTGAGGGGATGTCGCTCCTGATCAAGGCTACCTGCTGGGTGTGGTGGGGTAGGAGCTGCTTTGGAGGGGCCCTAGTTGGGATGGGTGGGTTGGATGGGGCAGGTCCACAGGGGAACTCCAGGGTGGGCAAGTGGTGCTAGCGGGGTAGATGGAGAGTGTCAGAACTGGCTCCTGCAAGTGTCCAGCCAACTAGGCTGAAAGGAGGGTAAGAAAAATGACTCACCAGCACTTCTATTCCTGGAGAAAGCTGTTACAGATCCCTGCCCTTCTGGCATATGTCTTAAATCTCAATAAATCCCCTTCACTATAACTTAGGCATTTTCAAACTGCTGCCTCTGTACTGGGTCTCAGACCAAGTGCTATGGAGTGCTGGCCCTTTAAGAGCAAAGTCTTGGTTTTCTGTAGCCCTCTGGATCTCCCAGAGTTAAACTCTGGATTTTCAATGCCAGACATTATGGGGAATTCATCTTCCTGGTTGCAGGAGGACCCCAGGACCAGGAGTCCCCATTGTGGGGCTTGACCCCCTCCTCAGGGAGGACCTCTGTGCCTGTGATATTCCTCCCACTTGGAGGTCACTGCACCAGGGGTCTGGTTCTTGATCACATGTCTGCCCCTCCTACCCTTCTCATTGTGGCCTTCTCTTTGTGTCTTTAGTTGTGGGCTGATCTGTTAGTCTTCAGGAAGTTTTCAGAGTGAGTGGCATGACATGTAGTTGTTGTCGTGGTGTGTCTGTGGAGAAGGGGAGCTCAGGATCCTTCTACTCTGTCATCTTCCCCCATTCTCATGGCTACCATTTTTAATTCCCTTTTTCTTTTCTTAACAGTGTCCTTTGAAAAGCAGAAGTTTTCAATTTTGAAGTCCATTTTGTCAATCTTTTCCTTTCATAGTTCATGGTATTTCTTTAGAAAAATCTTTGCCTAACCCAGTGGTATATTTTGTCTCATGTTTTACTCTAGAAGTTTTATGGTTTTGACTTTAGTATTAGGTTTATGAACTAATTTTAGTTATTTTTTTTGTATAATATAAAGTAAGGGTTGAGGTTCACTTTTTCTATATTGATATCCAGTCAGTTGTTCCAGCCCCGTTTGTTGAAAATGATGTCCTTTCCCCTTGAATAGCCTTGGCACCTTTGTGGAAGATCAGTTGATCATGTAACTATGGATATCAATATTTTAAATATTTGTTTATTATTTTTCATAATGAGCATAACGCATTTTTACCAAACAAGGAATTAGTGGGTGGGTAAAGTTATGCTGTAGGTTGATATCACCAGAAATCTGGCCGGTAAATAGAGATATACTAATTATAAGCCCTTAAAGGACAGGGACTGTTTCTTTCATTTATTAATTGAAGAATATTGAATAAGACATACATGGTCTCTGCCCATCTCTGTCTTCATAGAGCATGCAGTCAAGTAAGGGAGACAGACAGTAAGAATGTATAAACACATGTTTGTATAACATATATTAAGTCACTATAAAGGAGAAAAAGCAGGCTTAGTCGGTAGAATGAGCATGGGACCTTGGAAGGCCTCTCAGAAAGATTATGTATGTTCAGGTAGCTGGAGTAGCACATGCGAAATTCCTGATTAACAAAGATTAAGTTGGCATATTTGAGAAACTGAAAAGAAGCCCGTGTGTCTCTGCAAGCAGAAAGTGTTGGTACGTGACTTTGGAAATGTAAACTGAGGTCTGACCGTGCAGGGGCTTGCTGACCAAGATAAGTAGTCTGGATTTTATTTGAGTGCATTGGGAAGGCACTGAAGGTTTGTTCTTTTGTTTTTGCTTAAGACTATGTATGTCTAGATCAATACATTAAATATAAGTAGCAGCTCATTATGGTCTTGTCCAGTGTTTATAGCCCGCCACCCCACCCCCTGCCCACCTCCCATTAAGCAAGTACTATTCTGACAGATGTCTCCATTATTGTTAGTTTTAACTTTATTCTGTTTTTGAACTTTATATAAATGAAATCACACTGTGAACTATATAAATGGAATCATTGTGTCTGGCTTCTGTCACTCAAAATGACATTGTTGAGAGTCATCCATGTTGTTGAGTGTAGCAATAATTTACTTTTCTTGCTGTATTTTGAGGGATAGTTAAGTGACTGAGTTAGTTTTTAAAAGGTGACTGGCTGTTGTATGGGAAGATAGATTACACCCAGGCAGGAGAAAAAACATGGAGACTGGGAAGGTAACTATGGAATAGACAAAGTGAGGAGCTTGGACTAGCATGAAGAAGAAAAGATATGGAATGAAATAGACAAATATGAAATGTATACTTTGGAGATAAAACTCAGGGAGTTTAGTGATACATTGGGTAAGAGTAAGAATCAGGGTAAGGGATGTATCATAGTCCCAGGTTTCTGGCTTGGCAACTGATAGATGGAGTTTCACTTTTTTTTTTCCTCATAGGAAGGACTGGAGGAAGGACACATTCAAGTAGAGTAAAAACTGAGTCTATTATTAGGTCTTTTAAGCTGCTTGTGATATATGAGGGAAGCTGTCAGACATCCATTTGGATTGTGGCTATGGAGCATATTGGAAAAAAGTGCAAAGTAGGGATAGTTTACAGATTATGGGGCAGCTGCCATGTAAAGAGTACCATATTAAGAAGGTTTGAATATCACCATTTTATTCAACTTCTGTTAGCTGTGTGTGTGATTAAGGGCAAACCACTTGATCTTTTTGAGGGCCATTTCTTTACATCTCTAAAATGGGAATAATACTTGGCTTCATAGAGTTAAATAAAGTGTAATATGTGAGCAAGACCACATTTTATAGTTATTTGGACCAGTGGATGCTTAGAAAAGTTTATTCACGTGTATACAATTTGAGTTGGTAGGAAAGTCAGATTATGGAAAACCTTGAAAGGCATGGAAGAAACTTGGTATAATATGGAACCTTAGAGTTCTTAGTACGGGAATAGATTTATCTAAGTTTGATTTAAGGACGCATCTTCTAAATGCTATTCAGGAAGAAGTTAAAGATGAGAAATATCTAGAAAATCAGTTGTCATAGTTGAGGATTAAGGTGCTGAGGGCCTGGCCTGACATGGATGTAGAGATCAAAGAACAAATCAGAGATTTCAGTGGAAGAAACTATAGGATTTGTTCAATGCCTCATTTTATGGCTTAACAGCGGGGGGAAGAATCAGTGACTAAGACCATGTGACTAAGGCTTTGAGCTTGGGAAACGAGAAAAATAGTGGAAGCAATGACAAATCTGGGGTAGTCTAAAAGGAAAACTGAGTTAGGGAAAGGACAGTTCATTCAGTTTTGAATGTATGACTCTTATAGTGTGGTTGTCTTTGGGTAGGTGGATATTCTCTGGCAGTTAGATATTGTGGTAAAGACTGTAGAATTAGAAGTCAAGAGATTAATTCTTTTTTGAGTTTAATCACTAATGAGCTTTGTGGTCTTGGAAATTTTAGCATCTCAAATATTAAATGTAGTTGTCTAAAAAATGAAGCTAATACCCGCCCTGTCAGCCTTACAGGATTGCTTTGAGGATCAAATAAGAATGCTTATGAAAATACTCTGTAATTGTAAACTCCTATATAATTATAAGGTGCTAATGTTATTTCTTAGTTCAAATTAAAATGAAATACTTGGTTCAGGGCTAGAGAAGAAAAGGAGAAGATACAAAACTTCTTAAAAGTTTGTGTTTGGAACTAAATTGGAAATATCAGAAACCTTAGTCTCTGAATACATATGCCTGAAAACCTCTGTAGACTATAATTTGGGAGACTAATCTGGAAGCTGATCTTGTATATGACAGTTATGAGAACCAAAAACACAGCTTGCATCTTGTCAAATGCCAGTATTTAACTTGACTTCAACTTGGAAGTTCAAAGAACTTTTGAATTCCACCTGTATGGTTGCCCCATGTATGTTTACAGAATTTTAGAACATACCATTCTTATGTCTGTGAGCTGTACGTTTTGGCCAAGGTTCAATTTAGGGTAATGTTTCAGTTTTCTTCAGCTATTTGTAAAGAAGTGATTCCTAACATTTATCAGCATTATCAGTATGGTATGTTGGTTAGCATCAGCAACTCTGAAACCAGACTGTTTAGATTAAATCACAGCTCTGTCAATTAATGACTAGACTTGTGCACTTGAGCACATCATTTAACCTCTCTGTGCCTCTATTTCCCCATCTGTAATGGGAACTAACCTGAAGGTTTTGGGGAGGATTGAATGTAGTACTGTATGGAAAGCAATTAGAATGGTTCCTGGCACATAAGAAGTGCTATTTAAGTGTTAGTGGTGGTTATTATAGAACAGTTTGTTGTTATTTTGGCAGTGATCAAAGAATAAAGTACGTGAACAAGAGATTTTGATCCTCTCAGAACTTACAGCTGAGAGAAGTGGAAGGGTGTCGTGGTAAACATAATGGGCTGTAGAGTTATATTTACTTAGATTCATATAGTAATTCTGCCCCCTTTGCTTTATGGTTTCAGCAAACCACCTAATCCCTCTGAAGCTCAGTTTCTTTGCCTATGAACCAGGAGTCAATGTCTATCCTACAGAGTTGTTATGAGGATTAAATGAGATAATGTATAAAGTGCTTGACCCAGAGTAGATGCTTAAAAAATGAGAGAGTTGTCTAACACCCCCGGTCCGCTGCCATACTGGTATAGAGCGGTATGGGCAGTTTGATTTCCTCTATGCTCTCTTTTTCTTTGCTTGCAATTATAGAACTTCTAAATTTCTTTCCATTTGTTAACAGAGTAAACAGCACCTGTTTAATTGGATATACCTTGAAAAGTGTATTGTCAGCTATCATTTCCCTCTTCCTTTGCTGTTTTGGGTTATGTGCTTTATTATTATGGCAAATCCTACTAGAATCAAGATGGTAGACATTATTAATTGGTCATAGAATTGACTGGACTATAGCCTCAAAATCCTTCTTCAGGATAAGAAGCTAAAATCAGCTCATCAGACTCAATACAGTAGAGAAATCCTCTCTGCCTTAGAGCTTTCTAGAAGAAATGTTTATGGGATTATCAAACTAATATCTGAGCTGTCCATTAATCCTCTCTCAAGATATGGGCTTGTCAAACTTTATGACAAAACAGAGTGGTTGTAGAGCATTTCCTGACAGATGTGCTTATCTGTTTTACAACATTGTTACACAATATGAGCATCTTTAGGCACCTTCCAGACAGGGTGCAATAATCTTAAGAGCGACTACAATGCAAAGATTGTAATGCAGTGACCCAACTAAGTGTGCATTGGAATCAGCTGGAATGTGGACTTAAAACAGACATGCTGTAGGCCTCCCCCGAGATTTATTGAATCAGATTCATCAGTAAATAGACCTTGACATGTGCATTTTGTAAAACTACCCCAGATGATTCTATTTATGCCGCTGGTTAAAAACAACTCAAATACTGTCAAGAATGTTAGGGAATCAGCTATCCTCATATACTACTGGTATGAGGGTGAATTGATATATAGCACAGCCTATAGAACTGTTTTGCAGTATCTATCAAAATTTCAAACTTTCCAATAGGAATACATACGTGCACAAAGATCTAGTTTCAAGAAAGTTCCCTGTTGTATAATATCAAACAATTGTGACCAACTAAGTGATTGTCAGTACACAGATGGTTAAGTACATTGAGTTAAATACCACAAGGAAACTATGTAAAGAATAAGGTATACATGAAACATATACATGCCAAGGTAGAAAGATGTCTAGGATATATTGTTAAGTTGAATAAGCAAGTTACAGAATAAACCCTATTTTTAAAATTTTATATCTAAATATATAGAGAAAGATTTGGAAGAATACTCACCAAAATATTTACAGTGGTTATCCATGACAGAAGAATGGGAATGATGGAGGAGGGAGGCATAAACCTTTCTACTTTTGTATTTAAAATATTTGCTGGGAACGTGGGTGGCTCAGTCGGTGAAGCATCTGACTTGAGCTCAGGTTGTGATCTCACGGTCTGTGAGTTTGATCCCTGCGTCAAGTACTGTGCTGACAGCTCAGAGCCTGGAGCCTGCTTCGGATTGTGGGTCTCCCTTTCTGTCCCTCCCCCACTCACGCTTTGTCTCTGTCTCCCAAAAATGAATAAATGTTAAAAAAAATTATTTTAAATGTGTGCAATAAGATTTTGTTACTTTTGTAATGATAAAAGAACCACTGGGCAAAACATGAATGATTTAAAGGAAGCTTGTATGGAACCTAATTTATATGTGTCAAAACATTGCTTACTTTGCAAATACCAATTTTAACCTGAGACTTACAATTTCTAACTTGGGAAACATAAAGGAATGCAAAACAATTTTGGATGTTTGCTAAGAGGATAACATTTTGTTACTGAAATTGTGAAAGTAATTGAGAGTTTCAGATAAGCATTTAAGGTAAAAGGCATTTACCTTGTATCAGAATTATATTGGCTACTTGTTTTAAAAATCCTTAGTGCTTGTGTATATCTGGATATGGCAATTGAGTACAGGATATTGTAGTGACTTTTTTTTCAATTGATAAGCCTCTAGCCTGTGGGGATAGTAACACCTTTTAATCTCCTCTTTTAAAACTTTAGGCCCGATGAGAGAAAGGGAAAGTTAAGGATGCTGGAGCAGAACAATGGATTTCTCTTTCTCTTTCATGCAAGGGATCATGGGAAACACAATTCAGCAACCACCTCAACTCATTGACTCCGCCAACATCCGTCAGGAGGATGCCTTTGATAACAACAGTGACATTGTTGAAGATGGTGGCCAGACACCATATGAAGCTACCTTGCAGCAAGGCTTTCAGTATCCACCTACAACAGAAGATCTTCCTCCACTCACAAATGGCTATCCACCATCGATCAGCATGTATGAAACTCAAACCAAATACCAGTCATATAATCAGTATCCCAATGGGTCAGCCAATGGCTTTGGTGCAGTTAGAAACTTTAGCCCCACTGACTATTACCATTCAGAAATTCCAAACACAAGACCACATGAAATTCTGGAAAAACCTTCTCCTCCACAGCCACCACCTCCTCCTTCGGTACCACAAACTGTGATTCCAAAGAAGACTGGCTCACCTGAAATTAAACTAAAAATAACCAAAACTATCCAGAATGGCAGGGAATTGTTTGAGTCTTCCCTTTGTGGAGACCTTTTAAATGAAGTACAGGCAAGTGAGCACACAAAATCAAAGCATGAAAGCAGAAAGGAAAAGAGGAAAAAAAGCAACAAGCATGACTCATCTAGATCTGAAGAGCGCAAGTCACACAAAATCCCCAAATTAGAACCAGAGGAACAAAATGTAAGTTGAAACATTTGAAAAATTTTGTAACCTTTCAGATTTACTGGAAGTCCAAGAAATATTTTTCAGTTTTTATCTCTTCAAATATAAATATTCCTGATAACTTCTTTCTTCTAATCCCTAGCAAGGAACTTGGGATGTTATTATAGGTGCTGAGTAAGAAATTTTTTGGATAAATGAATGGACATCATTAGAGGGAAGAAATATTTTTAAGACATCAGACACTAAGAATCTTGCTGCTTATGTTTCTTTGTCTAATAGCTTCACTTATTTCTATTTGCTTATAATAAACTCCTGGTTTCTAAAGATGAAGAAAGGCAGAGAAGATGGTTAATTATATTGGTTTTCTTTATTTTGAACTAACTTTTCCCCGGAGAGCTTAGATTTAAACACTCATTACCATTGTATTTGCTACAAAATAATGTGAATAGAGGAACTCTTTGTATTAAAATCAGAGTTAGTATTCATATATATTAAAACTTTAGGTGGACTGTATGTTAACTAAAATTGAAATAAAAAAATCTTCAGGTGGAATTTTTATAAAAGTCATTCTTCATAGGTAACTTAAGATGCATGCTGCCAATTTTTAAAAATATCTCTGAGGTTTCAGTATGAATTTACTTAATAATAGGTATGTAACAGATCAATCCTAGCTTGAATGAAGAGTTTTTAGTTACTATTCTAATACATGGTATGAATTGAAAACATTTCCCAGACATTGATTTGAGAAGAAATAGATATTTTTATAATACTAGTCTGCTTTTCTGTCTGATCTGGTATGCCTGAATAAGTTAATTTATTATCTTCTGTTTAAAGAAATGTTTACTTCATACCAACTCACCTTTCCCTCAGTAGCTGGGTTCCAGTACTTCATTCAACTCAAATGTGATCATTTTCTAGAGTAAAAGGCCACACTGATTCTAGACTCTCATGAGTCCCGGTGTAATATTTCAGTTTTTCTCATTTTTCTATAGTTTTATTTATTCATTTAACAATACTGTTTAAGTATCTACTCTTAAAGTAGGGCAAGGAATGAAAGTAAAGATGCCTACTTCCAGGCTGCTTATATTCTAGTAAGAGGAGCCAGAAAATACATGCATACATACGTACATACATTCAAACATATGTATAGTATAGTTTGTATAGTATAGTATAGTAGTATAGTATAGTATAGTTTAGGTAGTATTAAGTGCTGTAAAGAAAATAAAACTGGGTAATGAGATAAAGAGTAATTAGAGACACTTTAGCTATTCTGGTGTCTTAGTTCTGCATTTGTAAAATGAAGGCTTTGTAACTAAGTGTTTTCTGAAATGCCTAAATTTCTGAAATCATTTCTTAAATGCCTCACCCCTTGAACTTAGCTCACATAGTATCTTATACAGACTGTATAAGTACAGCCAAGTGAGCACACATTGAGCACATCAATTACTTCATTAAGTAAATGAATAAACGGAAGGAGAAAAGTTAACTTTTTGCATTCCAGATGCATTCACTGTAGCATTTTTTTCCCTAGACCTACAGTGAAAAGGTATGTGATACACTGTGACCCTTGGGAATCACAAAAATGCATAAAACCTGAATTTGGTTAAAACCAGAGCTAAAGCTTAGTTCCTGAGAACTGTTTTGTTGGCCCATCTTGCTTTTGCTCTAGACAATCTGGCAGATAGGAGAATATCCAATTTTACTTACTGGGCTAGACTTTTTACCTCTTTTGACAAGGTACATTAAAAATATATTTCAAAATAGAAACAGGTCTGGAAGCATTTAGAGGCAGGATAAGACAATCTGCTTACTTTTTATATCCTTTTTATTTTATTGGAATCTAGGAAAATTGAGTGCAATGATATTTCTAATAGTCCCTTTATAATGAGATTTTAATTTTTTTTTTTTTAATTTATTTTGAGAGAGAGAGAGAGAGCAGGGGAGGGGCAGAGAGAGGGAGAGAGAATCCCAAGCAGGCTCCACACCATCAGCATGGAGCCCGACATGGGGCTCAAACTCATGAACCGTGAGATCATGACTTGAGCCAAAACCAAGAGTTGGAAGCTTAACCTACTGAGTCACCCAGGCGCTCCTAATAGTGAGATTTTTAAAGCCCATTCTGTCTTTGTTGGATATGTGCTATGCCTAGCTCTTTGTATCACTTAAACCTTGAGTTAATTGTTAAATCCAAGGATTCAAATGATTAGATAGAATTTAAAAGTTTTAGTTCATTTTCTTTTTGGTAAATCATGTGGGGCATAGTTTAATATGTCATTATTTAGGATCTTACAGTATCTTGAGGTAAAAGAATATCAATTTGACTGAAGGTATAGATGTAGTATTGATTGCACTAAATATTACCAAGACCATTGCCTGAAAGTTGAGTTTTTGGTGAAAATCCAGGTTTTCCTTCCCCTCCCCCATCCTTTTTGTCCTTGCCCCCTTTCCCTCTCCCCCAATGTTTCTCTCCCTCTTTCTCTTTGTTACTCTCCCTTCACTCCTCCCTTTTCTTCTAAAGAGAAAAATGAGAAGATCTTGTTAGTTGAATTTTGATTAATTAAAATTTATCACACATAGGGGACAGAGCTAAAGAAGTGGGCACCATAAAAGTTGTACTCCATTCTGATAATAGAACTTTAAAGCTAGAGCCTCCCAAGACTCCTGTGAGTGTCATGCTTCACTAAACTATGCAGATGACCAGTAATGTGCACAAAATGATTGGTTTTGTAACTTTGTTTTCTTTTTTTTTTTTATTATTAGGTTTCCTTAACTTGAACAACATTTATTTTGTTTCCCTTAGGATAGTTGTTCATGTTTTAATTTTTGACACTGTTGTGCCTCCTTGTTGTTACTAAAGGTCCAAGCACTTGGTGTTTAGCATCGTAGAGGCCTTAGAAATGAAAGGGAAGCCCAAGTGAGAGTCTGCTGACTCAACTGGACAGCTCCCCTCCCCAGATGCTTTAGGGAAGCATAATGAGAACTGAGTGCTTGGAGGAAAAGTTTGAAATGTCCTTAAGCTGGATTTGTTTTTATATGTATTTTTGTTCCCTAAAAACCCAGTCATAAGTTCTTTTTTGAGCAGTCTCATTTAAAGTAATCCTTAATGATTTCACTCACTACTTTTTTCTTTTTTTCTTGGTATTTGATCTATAAGTATCTCCTCCCAGTTCTGGGCTGTTTGGCCTTCTAAAGAGTGGCTGTTATTTGGAACGACCTAAGTATATCTTCTCAACAATAAAATGTGTCCAAACATCTAGGCAGCAGGAGACCTGAGATCACTACTGAAATTGTATATTCTGTAAAGCTGGTGGAGCTGTTTTCCCTCCTATCAAATTAGAAACATGTGAAAATGTTTCTGCATGTCTTCCTCCCTGGCAGGTGTCATGCCTCAGGCATGTGAGCGTAGGCCCTATTCAAACATTGGTCTTCCACCAGCACCTCAGTGGGCTTATCCACTAAGACTAGTCTCATTAACTCTTAGCTTGCCATTTTCATTTATAAAAAGCCAAATAGCTTCCGGTCCCCTCAGCACTAAGTTAGAGCTTATATTTGGTTCCTCTAGCCTCAGAGTATTAGGTCTTAAAATTCTTAGAAACTGTTTAAGTGCAAAATGTTCCTTTTGTACAGATGTTTTAGTGTTTAAGGTTATGACCTTAAATAGTTATTTGGAAAGTAATACAGAAAGATGCACGAACAATTTACTGCCTTTGAATTTTTCTTTCCACCTTAAATGTTGACATAAATTTTGGGTTTTTTAAAAGAATGTGATTTTGCTTAATGTTTTGAAAATTATTAGGGATTAGGAATTCTAGATTTGATGCATATTATTCATTTTAATAAATCTCTTGGGTTTTAATAAAAGTACTAGACCAAATTCTTTAAAAAGGAGTATTTTGGATAATGTAATTTTATTTTAGCTGTTTTCTTAACATTTTTTTTCCTGTTTAAGAAACTTCTTGTTATTTTTTCCTGGAATATAGGTCTTTCCATATGGAATCAACTAAAAATGTAAAAAAGAGGTATATACCCATAAAATCAAAAATTTATAACTAAGGAGAGCTAACTCACTGTCATCTTTTTCTCAGAGTCTCTCTTCCTAACGCAACACTGTTAGTACCAAAAGGTATTTCTTGTCCTTACTTGATTTAAATCTCTTTTAAGCTTATCTATCCTTTGAACAACTAATAGAAAATGGATATTATACCCAGAAGTATTTTATCTGTTGGCATTTTCTGACTCATTTTTCTTGACTCCTAAGCATTTGACTTCCAGTGACCATTTTGTCTTAAAAACTTCCCTTAATTGGTGTTTGTGATACTATGCTATCTGTTTATCTTCTTACCCTTTTTTTTTGAGCTCAAATCGTAGATCTCTAAATGCCTACTAGATATTTCTATTTTGCCCATGTATTAGCATATCTTGCAATGTATATTTCCTTTTTATCATTTCAGCATCCTTATTTGGCTTTCTTATTTTTCTTTCTTTTATATAGTCTTGAAAGCTTAGAATAAATCTTAAGCTTGCTTCTCTCCCTTGCCATTGTTTTCCTTTTAAAATGGCTGTATAAACAATTTTAGTTCTGTGAAAGTGATTTTAACAGTGTTTCAAGCTAGCCTGAAGTTGAAAAGCGAGCATTCTGGAACAAACCAAAACAATCAAAAAAAGATAAGGCATTTGAGGGGCGCCTGTGTGGCCCAGTCAGTTGAGCGTCCGACTTCGGCTCAGGTCATGATCTCACGGTCTGTGGGTTCAAGCCCCATGTCGGGCTCTGTGCTGACAGCTCAGAGCCTGGAGCCTGCTTCTGATCCTGGGTCTCTCTCCCCCACTGTCACTTTGTCTCACTCTGTCTCTCAAAAAAAAAATAAATGTAAAAAAAATTTTTTTTAAAAAAGATAAGGCATTTGAATAATAAACAGTTTTGAAGGAAATCCTGTCTTTAATCCAGAAAGGGAAGAATGTTAATGGGCTTCAGACCAGTTCTTACAATAATAGTAGGATTTTGTTGTGTGGCAAAGATGAGTCACTTCTTATCTGTCTGCCCTCAAAAGGAGTCACAGAGATCCCTTACACCCAGACATCATGAAGAGTGAGTGTGCGGAGGAGGACAACTCGCTTTCTTAGCGGCATATGTGCTTCCTCAAGCGGTCTTGTCTTCCTGCAGTAGCTGAAGAATGAGAAGTTAAGGTGAAGGCTTAAGCTGTATCTGTAGATTGAAGTGAAGCTACTGAAAGGGACTATGCAAATGTGGACAGTATTTCCAAACTGCTTTATTATTATACCAGTGATCAGGAAGACAGTTTCCACTTGAACACAGATTTTTCTTTCCTTGCTCAATGAGTGTGTCCTATTGGATTATGTGGTACCACCACAGACACATCTGACAGCAAATTTTGTGCCCATCGACAAGTTGCCACTACCTTTTTTCACCTGGGCTGTTTTCAGTAACCTAATTAAACATTCTGCTTCTCCTCTTGCTTTTATTTTCCGCATAATAGTTAACATGATCTTTAATGTATAAAGTGGTGTGTGTTACTTCTCTTCCTAATCCTCTTCAAAAGTGCAGCTTTTTACTGCACTTAAGATAAAACATTTGAATATACTTATGAGGCCCTCATAATGTACCCTGTCTCCCCTCTCTCATCATGTAACCTCTCTCTCCTTTGGGCAATTAAGTCAGTTGTAATGGCCTTCCTACCATTACAATTTCCTACCATGAAATTTCTACCTTTTTTTCCTTAATCAAAAAAAATTTTTTTTAATGTTTTTATTTATTTTTGAGAGAGAGAGAGAGAGACTGAGTGCAAGCAGGGGGAGGAGCAGAGAGAGACACACACAGAATCTGAAGCAGGCTCCAGGCTCTGAGCTGTCAGCACAGAGCCGGACGTGGGGCTTGAACTCATGAACCACAAGATCATGACCTAAGCCGAAGTCGGACGTTCAACCGACTGAGCCACCCAGGCACCCCTCTTAAATTTTTTTAATGTTTACTTTTGAGAGAGAAAGAGAGAGACACACACACAGAGAAACAGAGTACAGAGAGAGAGGAAGACACAGAATCTGAAGCAGTCTCCAGGCTCTGAGCTGTCAGCATAGAGCGTGATGTAGGGCTCGAATTCACGAACAATGAAATCCTGACCTAAGCCGAAGTTGGACGCTTAACTGACTGAGCACCCAGGCCCCCTGAAATTTCTACCTTTTTAAATCCCAGGAACTGCACACATGCCATGACTTCATTCTGGAATGTTCTTCCCACTTTTTACTAGACTATTCATCCTTTGATTCTCAGATTACAATTTACTTTTTCAGAAAGGCCTTTCTTGACCCTCATATTTAAAGATGCACCCCCCCCCCTTTATTTCTCTTCATACATTTACATTGTATAAGTGTATATTTTTATTTGTTTAGTGTCTGTCTGTCCTACCCAACTGTAAGCTCTTTGAGGTGATGGATCAAATCTATTAGTTTCATCATTGCATACCCACCTTCTAGAACAGTGCCTGGAAATTCATAGGCAGTGTTGAGTAAATGACTGATACTTGGAGTTTAGGGTATTAGTCTGGCTTATCATTTCCTTGTAGTTAAAAATCTTTCTACAATTTTTTATTTAATAAAACTTTATTTTTACTGGTATTACAACAGTGTCCTGAATTAATTGAATTGACAATTTTAAGTAGCTTCTAGAATTACTCATATTTTTAAATTGGAACTAAGACCTAATTTGATACATATATCTTTCTTTATGCCATCTAAATTAAATTCTGTTCTTTGACAAGTGAGAAGTTTTTTTAATATCTTTTTTTTTTTTTTTTTTTAATATTTATTTATTTTTGAGACAGAGAGAGAGAGAGCATGAACAGGGGAGGGGCAGAGAGAGAGGGAGACACAGAATCCCAAGCAGGCTCCAGGCTCTGAGCTGTCAGCACAGAGCCCGACGCGGGGCTCGAACCCACAGACCGCGAGATCATGACCTGAGCCGAAGTCGGACGCTTAACCGACTGAGCCACCCAGGCGCCTCTTAAATATCTTTTTAATTATAAAAGTAATATGCTTTATACAGAAAGTACCAATAACACAAAAATATAGATCTTCCTGGAGCACCTGGGTGGCTCAGTGGGTTACATGTCCGACTCTTGGTTTCAGCTCAGGTCATGATCTCATCATTCTGAGAGTTCGAGCCTCAGGCTCGGTGCTGACAGTGCAGAGCCTGCTTGGGATTCTCTGTCTCCCCATCTCTGTGCTCCTCCTCCATTCACACTGTCTCCGTCTCTATTAAAATAAATAAATAAACTTAAAAAATATATATAGATAGATCTTCCTTCACCATTTCCCTAATCTCATTCCCCAAAGATAACTACTCTTATCAATTTGATATAAAATGTATCAAATACTTTTCAAGGCATATACAGATTATTTTAAAATAAAAAGTTGGAAGATGTTGATAGATATGTAGATTACTGACATGGAATAGTGCTATACTTACTATCCTCTGCTTAGATTTTCTCATTTTGTTTTCTGTAAATAGTTCCCTAAAATATAATTGCTCGATTGAAGAGGGACATATTTTGAAGTTTGATAGATATTTCCAAATTGCCTTCCCTAAGGGTTCCAGAAAAATAATTTTTAAATAACCTATTTGTGGATTTTATGATTAGAAAAATAATGTTTATCATAAACAATTTGACAAATACAGAAAAGCACACCAAAAAAAATCACTTTTTCCATCACCTGGTGGTATTCTAGTTTTTCTTTCTGTGTACTTAAAAAAAATTATTTTTCCAAGATTGGAATCATACTATACAGATTGGTTTGCAATTTGCTCTTTTCAAAAAATGTTATATTATTTTCCCATGTCCATATATATATATATATATATATATATATATATATATAATTTTTTTTTTAAAGATCTTATTTTTAAGTAATCTCTACACCCAACATAGGGCTCAAACTCACAACCCCAAGATCAAGAATCACATGCTTCACTAACTGAGCCATCCAGGCACCCCTTCCATGTCATTTTAAAATTCATTTATATTTCTTCACTATCTTGTTATAATGTATTTAACTAATTTATGTTACTAGACATTTAGATTGTTTTCTAATTTGCTTTTATAAATAGGACTGGTGTGCATATCTGTGTGTGTGTATATATTTATACCTCTCCACGCTTTTTCAACATACATATGTATTTAGAAGTGGAACTTCTGGAACAGAGTCTTAAAATTTAAGGCTTTTCATTCATGCCAGATTGCTCTCCAGGAAAATTCCAAGTTATATCTTACTAGCAATCTCAGAGTACTCATTTTTCTGCACCCTGTTAGGTCTAAATAAATAAATACATAAATAAAATAAATAAATTAAGTTTTAGAAGTGATGAAATAAGAAATGAGAGATACAGCTATGGCGTGGAATAGACCATGAATGTTAAGACATCGTGCACTGCATACGTTGTATTCTTACTACCTACATTATCCAGTTAATAAATGTCCTTTATTCTCTTTGTGATTTAGTTTTGATTCTTTTTTGTGTATGTCACTATTCTTTGGTTGGCTGCCATTTTATTTTTTTTAATCTATACCTTTTCACCTAGAGACCAAATGAGAGGATTGACACTGTGTCAGAAAAACCAAGAGACGATCCAGTACTAAAAGAGGAACCCCCGGTGAGTTGTTATATTGAATACTGTCTAATCAAGTATGGTGTAAGAAGGTGAAAGCAGGGTGACTAAAATATAACACATGTTTACACATATTATTATAGTTCCATACTTCTGGATTTCCGAAATTATACTGAAATAAATCTTGGAGCTGGTTTAAGAGGTAGATACTTTCAGTGAATTATTCTCCTTTTCAAAACTATGACCACTTTTTCTTATCAAAGTATAATCAACATGTAGCACTGTGTTAGTTTCAGGTGTACAACATATTGATTTGATATGTGTATACATTGCAAAATTATCACCTCAATATGTGTAATTACCATCTGTCACCATACAAAGTTACAAAAATATTTTTATGACACCTTTTCAATGGATTATGTGAATTCTCAAGGTCTCTTATAGATAAGACATCAAGAATATCAGCCCTATTTTCAATATTTGGAGTGAAGCTTATTGTTTTCCTTCTCTTCCTTTTTGCTAGTTATGGATAGGTATCAGGGAAAATATAATTGAAGATAAATTTTACTAGGTTAACATGTTTAATGTACTTGTACATAATGTCTTTTTTTTAACTTTGTCTGCTAATGGAGTTTTATGACCTTTTCCTGTAGGTTCAGCCAATATTATCTTCTGTTCCAACAACAGAAGTGTCAGCTGGTGTTAAGTTCCAGGTTGGCGATCTTGTTTGGTCTAAGGTGGGAACCTATCCTTGGTGGCCTTGCATGGTTTCAAGTGATCCCCAGCTCGAGGTTCATACCAAAATTAACACAAGAGGTAACTAAAGGCATAAATAGATATTAAATAAAAGGTCGGGGGGGGGGGGAATTGAATCTTAAATATTGTATATAAGAGTGTGCACCTAATATACAATCTGACACCAAAATATCAGGGCTTTTTTATGTTTATTTTTGAGAGAGAGAGACAGAGACAGACAGAGACAGAGCACAAGTGGGGAAGAAGAGAGTGAGGGAGACACAGAATCTGAAGCAGGCTCCAGGCTCCAGGCCCGAGCTATCAGCACAGAGCCCCACACGGGCTTGAACTCACCGACTGTGAGATCATGACCTGAGCTGAAATCGAATGCTTAACCAACTGAGCCACCCAGGTGCCCCCAAAATATCAGTTTTTAATTACTAGTGATAGAATTCTGGTCATCTTAATGGGCAGAAAGCCTCTATACCTGAGACAGTCCTTGTTTTCCCTTTTACCACTCTGCATTTTATAATTTCTTCGTGCTGCTTCTTTAAAAAACCTTTATCTGACTGACCTCTCATATGAATTCCAAAAGAAAGCAGATGGGTAAGTAATAAGATGTCTTATATGGGGGGAAAAAAATATGTCTTATATGAGCTTAGTGGGCATTTGGGCCATGCTTTCTCACTGTACATTTTATTTCATCATTGACTACTATGGATAGTAATTTTTTACCCACACAGTGTTTTCAATGCTGATGAAATTTTCACAATGCTTTTTTTGCCTCCTTCAATCCATTTTTTAATCTGTAAATTTGGGGCGCCTGGGTGGCGCAGTCGGTTAAGCATCCGACTTCAGCCAGGTCACGATCTCGCGGTCTGTGAGTTCGAGCCCCGCGTCAGGCTCTGGGCTGATGGCTCGGAGCCTGGAGCCTGTTTCAGATTCTGTGTCTCCCTCTCTCTCTCTGCCCCTCCCCTGTTCATGCTCTGTCTCTCTCTGTCCCAAAAATAAATAAAAAACGTTGAAAAAAAAAAAAAATTTAATCTGTAAATTTACTGAGACATCCTTATAAATTCATTACAACATAGATGTACAGCTTGAATCTAGCTATTTAGCATAGAATCCTACCTTAGGAATATTAATGTTAAGAAAAAGATGTTTTCTAACTTTTCTCCATTTCTTTTCATGGGTTTGACCAAAACATGTTGACTAGATTATTGGGATTCTAGAATTTGGAATGGACTTGCTTAGTTAGCCAGAGGAAGGTTTGAGCTTGGAATTTATTTCTGGATATTTGTTTTGTGAACTCACTCTTGTTACATGTTGAGTTCCTTATTGTTTGTGACAACTCTGCACCTATTTTTCTCTTTAAAATTTCTTTCTTGCTTCCTGTTCATTGTTATGAAAAGAAAAAATGTCTACATAAGTCTTGCAAGTTAGATTTGTGACAAGATCAGCCATATCTATAACTTTTGTGCTACATAGCCAGTAATCTGCCCTGGTACAGGAGGCAATTATCTGTCATTATAACCTGCTAATTAAAGGTTGGGTAACTGGAAGCATCAATGGAGCAGACGTAAAAAAACAAAAACAAAAAAAACCAGCATTGTGAAATGTCTACTTTTGTGGAGGGCACTATGTTAAGCATTTCTCTTATGTATTTTATGCAGTCCACATAGCAGCAACACTATGAAGTAGGTACTATTATTATCCTTATGTTTTGAATAAGTAAATAGAGTTTCAGAGAGACATATCCAGAACCTCCACTCTTAAACATACTGTGTATTGAAAGGAAAGTTAATTGAATTCACCTAGTCATAATTTACCAAGGTTGGAGGAAGGCAGTCAGTCCTAGTTCTTTCATTTATTACTTATTACTCAGAGTGTTGGACTAGTAATCTCTGAAATACCTTGAAGGTTTAATAATCTATGATTTTATGAATGGGAGAAGAAAGGGACAAGGATTTCCCAAAAGGACCAAGCTGCCTTCTTTTTTTAAAAGTTTTATTTTAATTCCAGTTAACATACAGTGTTATATTAGTTTCAGGTGTACAATATAGTAATTCAGTATTTCCATACATCACCCAAAGCTCATCACAAGTGCACTCCTTAATCTCCATCACCTATTTAACCCATCCGCCCCCCACCTCCCCTCTGATAACAAATCAGTTCTCTATAATTAAGAGTCTGTTTCTTGATTTGTCTCTCTCTTATTTTTTTCCCTTTGCTTGTTTTGTTTCTTAAATTCCATGTATGAGTGAAATCACATGGTATTTGTCTTTCTCTAACTGACTTATTTTGCTTAGCATATTACCCTCTAGCTCCATCCATGTCATTGCAAATGGCAAGGTTTCATTCTTTTTGATGGCTGAGTATTATTCCATTGTGTATATATATATATATATATACCACTTCTTCTTTATCCATTCATCAATTGATGGATACTTGGGCTGCTTCCATATCTTAGCTATTGTAAATAATGCTACTATAAATATAAGGGTGCATGGATCCCTTTGAATTAGTATTTTTGTATTCTTTGGGTAAATACCCAGTAGTGCAATTGCTGGATCATAAGGTAGTTCTGTTTTTAAGGAATCTCCATGTTTTTGAGGAATCTCCATATTTTTTTCCAGAGTGGCTGCACCAGTTTGCAATCCCACCAACAGTGTAAGAGGGTTCCCCTTTCTCCGCATCCTTGCCAGCACCTGTTGTTTCTTGTGTTGTTAATTTTAGCCATTCTGACAGGTGTAAGATGATAGTTCATTGTAGTTTTTGATTTGCATTTCCTTGATGATAAATGACGATGAGCATCTTTTCTTGTGTCTTTTAGGGCCAAACCTTTTTAAATAACATAATCCATGTACCTATCTGGGCTTCTAGAGCTCTCTGAGATATTATTATCATGTGATAATTATCCAGCTCTTTAATTCTTTCCCCTTAGAGCATGCTTCTGAGATTATATAGTTTCACCTGTAGTTACTTTATGAAAACCTGCTAATTTCAGCTTTTTTATGGGATATAAGTGAAAGCACAATTTATGCTGCATCTGTGTTTCAAAGGAAGTGTTTAAGTTTAGTTTTATGAATTAATCTAATTTGGTCTGGTATCCCCTAGACAATCTTCTACTTTACTGCTGGAAGAACTGATTTTGTTTGCATTATTGAGAAAACTGGAATTCTGAGAACTTAGAAATTTTTAAAAATTTAAATTAATTAAAAGTGTATTCTGATATTTTTAATGTTCTTTTTCTGCAGTAGTTTTTAAAATAACCGCTTTTTGATATATGCATTACATGCCAATTCCGTGCAATTCAGTGATTTTTTAGTACATTTACAGAGTTGTGCAGCCAGCATTACATCTAATTTTATTTATTTTTTATAAAGTATTTTTTTTATGTTTATTTATTTATTTTGAGAGAGAGAGTGTGTGCATGCACTTAGAGAGAGAGGGAGAGAATCCACGCTGACAACATGGAGCCCAATGCAGGACTGGAACTAACCAACCATGAGATCATGACCTGAGTTGAAATCAGGAGTCAGACACTTACCAACTGAGCCATCCAGGCACCCCTCTACATCTAATTTTAGAACATTTTCAGGGTGCCTGGGTGGCTCGTCGATTGAGTGTCTGAATCTTGATTTCCACTTAGGTCATGATCCCAGGGTGGTAGAATTGAGCCCCATGCTGTACTCCAGGCTGAGCACGGAAGCTGCTTAAGATATTCTCTCTCTCTCTCTCTCTCTCTCTCTCTCTCTCTCTCCCCCCCCTCCCTCTCTCTCCCCCTCTCCCTCTCTCTCCCCCTCTCCCTCTCTCTCCCCCTCTCCCTCTCTCTCCCCCTCTCCCTCTCCCTCTCCCTCTCCCACCTTCTCCCCCTCTTCCTGTCCCCCTCTTCCCCACTTTCACATGCGTGCTCTCTCTCTCTCTAAAATGATAATAATAATCCATTATATGTTATCATTATGTTTTTATGAAAAATAACTATTTTCTCAAAAATATTAATGAGGAAGAAGAGTATCATTTTACATTGTTACAAATCTCTTTAATGTCTGACTTAAGTGAAGATACTAGATACTCATATCTGCCTATACATTCAGTCTGTTATGATTTGTTGTTTTGGTTGAAATATATGCAGATGATCTGGCCTCAGGTACGTAGTCGGAAAGGGATAGTGTATTTTAATAGCCTTTTTAGATAATTGTGGATATATTTCTCTGATACTATACCCATACTCAACAAGTGGTGGGTAAGTTGGAATAGAGAGCCTAAAATCGTATCAATAAACTTTTTGCACTTTGTTACATTAGAATCCGTTGGTTCTGTCTTGCACTTTGAATGAATCTTTTACTTTACATGATTTTGTAATATCATATATTGGCCACTTAAAAAATATTAGTTTTACCAAGTGAGACATATCTTCCAAATGTTGACACATTCCTCTATAGATGTATTTTTAAATCATATTAGTTTACATGACCAGTTATTTCATCAGAAAATTCTTTGATTATTGGGAATTTGGAAGACTCACAGGGATAAATACTGGTTTTGCAAAATTCTAATTTTTGCTTGAAAGATCAAATTTTATTATTGGCACAAGTAGTGTCAGTTGATTTCCTTGAAAGAGCAAACTTGCTTTTGAGGAAGTATCTGCCAGATGCTCAATTTCAAATAATCATAGGTTTTCTGCCAGTCATTCTTTGAAATATGGTGTTTTGTGAAAAAGTGGCCAGTGACCTTGCAATTCAAACAACCGTACAGGTACTTTTCCTCAAGATAACTGTCACACTTCAGTATGTACTTTATGCATTCTTCCCGTTTTATCACACAGAATATTAAAGACATGTATCCAAGGGTTGAGATTTAGTAAAATTAATCATTTTTACTGCATCACGAAGGACATTAAATAAAACTGGCTTTTTTTTTTTTTTAACTGCCAGTGTGTGGTTGTGAAGAATGTGATACTAGTATAGTTTGGTGTCACTCTCTGGTTTTATTTTTGCTAACATGCCAGCAGTCTTATCTGCAATTGTTCCTGTAGTATTAAGTGCAAATGTCAACAAAGTGAAACAATAATAACATCTTGGTATTATTATAAAGATAGTTTTGACCTTACAGGATCCGTGAGTCTGTGGCCTCTTCCCCTCCCCTGTTTGTATAGCGCACTTTTATATGTCCAGAAAAGCAATTTGACCAGCATTCATTCATTCATTCATTCATTTTTGAGAGAGAGAGAGAGAATGGGAGAGGGACGGAGAGAGAATCCCAAAAAGGCTCTGTGTTCTCTGCATGGAGCGAGATGCAGGGCTCAAACTCACCAACCGTGAGATCATAACCTGAACCGAAATCAAGAGTCAGACGTTTAACCAACTGCCACCCAGGCGCCCCTGACAGGCACTTTTAAAGTCCAAGAAAATATGTTACACATTTTTGGAAGGAAGAAAATATTTATTTAGACACAGATTTGTTTGTAAAAAGGTTTAAGACAAGGAAAAGTAAGTTGTGTAACCAAGATAAAAAATCTGATAATTAGCAGAATTTCTGATTTCCTTTCTCTTAAAACTTGCTGTACTAATTTTAACCATTTGGGAGTGATTTTTTACAGTAACTATTAGTTGTGTAATTGGCTGGTGTTGGATTATATCTTTGGACAATGCAAAGTGTACAAGTTTTAATAGGAGTAATGCTCGGGAACCTGGCTTAGGTTCACATTTTTGGCAGAGTATATGTGGATGCTTATGGTCTGAAATGCTTAGTAAGAATTTTTTCTTATAGGTGCCCGGGAATATCACGTCCAATTTTTTAGCAACCAGCCAGAGAGGGCCTGGGTTCATGAAAAGCGAGTACGAGAGTATAAGGGTCATAAACAGTATGAAGAATTATTGGCTGAAGCAACCAAACAAGCCAGCAATCACTCTGAGAAACAAAAGGTAACTGACAACGTATTAACATTACCAATCAAATATGGTTGTTAGGGAACTTAATAATTTAGTAGAATTTTTCATACTTAAATTCAGACAGTTGTTAGAATGATTTGTTATTTTAACCTAAGTTCAGTTTTAATAACTTATTTTTATGTTGGTAAGTTTTATATTTCATATAAACAACATTAGGGTACTATTAAGAACTTGAACTCTGCTTAATACATTGTTGGATTCTATTTTGAATTGAATTAATGTACATAAGACTAGAAGATGCTAGTGAAATGTTGATTTTGCCAGGGAATTTTATTCTTTTTCCTATTTCAACATCTTTCCATAATTCTCTTTAGTCTTATTTAGTAAATTGTTTTGTGAAAGTAAAGCTTCTGAAATATTTAGTGAGCACCTCCTGTGAGACAGGCACTATTTTAAGCATTTTATGTATATTAATTCACTTACTCTTCATAACAACCTAAGTGAGGTAGATACTATTATTCCTATTTCTACAAATGAAGAAATTGAGACATAGAAAACTTAAACAATGGATTCAGCCAAGATCACACTTGATGGAACCAAGAAATATGTTTGTGGTGGTGGATGTTTTAGAATTAGGACATCAACTCTTGATAATCTATCTGGTTGACATTTTTAAACTCAACTAATTTTAGGATGGGTCTCTTGTGATTCCAAAATTTTTCATATTTTTACACTTTAAAAGCTAAGTTTTATCACAGAGGATTTTAATATTTTCAGACTTAACATTTTACAGATTTATACATCAGTGTTCCACATATACCATCCCCTCTCATAGTTTCCTTAGCTAATTTTGGACTCCCTCCAGTCTAACCCCCTGGAGAATTCATAGTTGCTTTGGTCATCTCACATACTTTTATTCAAAGTTTTCTTATGTGTTTTGCCACCTCAAAGTCTTCTGATCAACAATGATAGAGACCTATGGAAACCGATTCAGGGTTATTTTTTCTCTCATACATTGCTTCTTTCCTATGTCATGTCAACGCTCATTTGTTTCTCCAGGTTCTTTTTCTTCATTCTGCTCCTGTTTGCATTATGGTACAAACTGCCAGCCCAGCATCAAATGCTGACTCTGCCATTTAGCTTTGTTGTGATCTCTGTAGCACCCCTGAGCTTTAGGGTGTCATTTTTTTTTTTTAATGTTTATTCATTTTTGAGAGAGAGAGACAGAGGGAGCATGAGCAGGGGAGGGGCAGAGAGAGGCGGGATCCCAGCTGACAGCAGTGAACCCGATGTGGGGCCCAAACTCACAAACTGTGAGATCATGACTTGAGGTGAAGTCAGATGCTCAACCGACTGAGCAACCCCGGTGCCCCTAGGGTGTCTTTTTTTTTTTTTTTTTTTGGATTGAGAGAGGGTGGAAGTAAGTTAGGGGCAGAGAGAAAAAGAGGGAGAGACAGAGAAAAGCAGGGCTCACCTGAAGCGGGACTCTTGTTCACCCAAAGCAGGACTCGAACTCACAAACTGTGAGATCATGACCTGAGCTGAAGTCGGACGCTCAACCGACTGAGCCACCCCAGTACCGCTAGGGTGTCTTTTTTTTTTTTTTTTTTTTTTTTTGAGAGAGAGAGGGTGGAAGTAAGTTAGGGGCAGAGAAAAAGAGAGAGAGAGAAAGAAAAACAGGGCTCACCTGAAGCAGGACTGTTGTTCACCCAAACCAGGACTTGAACTCACAAACTGTGAGATCATGACCTGAGCTGAAGTCATGCTTAACGACTGAGCTACCCAGGCACCCTAGGGTGTCATTTTTATTTTTTATTTTTTATTTTTTATTTTTTTTTAACGTTTATTTATTTTTGAGGCAGAGAGAGACAAGAGCATGAACGGGGGAGGGTCAGAGAGAGGGAAACACAGAATGTGAAACAGGCTCCAGGCTCTGAGCGGTCAGCACGGAGCCTGATGCGGGGCTCGAACTCACGGACCGCGAGATCATGACCTGAGCTGAAGTCAGCCACTTAACCGACTGAGCCACCCAGGCGCCCCCCTAGGGTGTCATTTTTAATGTTAGTGCTTTATTGGCCTCTGAAAGTAATCGTTCTGTAATCTTTCTTCCCTTTGCTCTCTTTATTACTAGCTTTTTATGAACATAATGTGAGGAGGATGGCTCCCTCTTTGAGGGACTTATCCAGCAGAGTGGTCAACAAAAGATACATAAAAGAGAGTAGACCTGCATATCATCTGATGCTGATACTGACTTACCAAAGTTAAGGAGTTAGAACATTTCATTTGTTTTACTGAAGAACCTGAAGATATTTACATTACCTGGAGAGATGACAGAATCACATGGGAAATATATATTGGTTTAAATGTACCCATTAGATTAAAGCGTATCCGATAATGCCTGTGTCTTTTTTTAAAGATTCGGAAACCCCGACCTCAGAGAGAACGTGCTCAGTGGGATATTGGCATTGCCCATGCAGAGAAAGCATTGAAAATGACCCGAGAGGAAAGAATAGAACAGTATACTTTTATCTATATTGATAAACAGCCCGAGGAGGCTTTATCCCAAGCAAAAAAGAATGTTGCCTCCAAAGCCGAAGTTAAGAAAACACGAAGACCAAGGTCAGTGCCGAATACTCAGCCAGAACAGACCGATGCAGGTGAGGTGGCCTCCTCACCATCAAGTACTGAAATTCGGAGACAGAGCCAGAGGCGGCACACAAGTGTGGAAGAGGAAGAACCACCTCCTGTTAAAATAGCCTGGAAAACGGCTGCAGCGAGGAAATCTTTACCAGCTTCCATTACAATGCACAAAGGGAGCCTGGATTTGCAGAAGTGTAACATGTCTCCAGTTGTGAAAATTGAACAAGTGTTTGCTCTTCAGAATGCCACAGGAGATGGGAAATTTATCGATCAATTTGTTTATTCAACGAAGGTACCTCCTTTGTTTTGTGGGTATTTGGGGGGAACAGTAATTAATAAGTAATCAACTTTGGCATTAAAAAAAACCCCACAAACAACACGAGGTCATACTTTAAATACCCTTTTGTCTGCTGAATTTGAAACGTATAATCAGTTCGCTGTGTTTAAGAGGGGGCAAAAAAGGCAAAAAGGCTATGTTTTCCTTCTTTTTTTCCCTCCTTTGTATATGCCCATCTGTACTAGATTAATCTTGGGTTGTTCAGCCAAAATTGAGCTTAGTTCCCTAAAGTTGTGGGAAAAAACTGGGCACCTGTTTCTGCATGTATAGTTAATTTTTCTTAGCCTCAAATTGTGCTTCTTATTAAATTATTTTTGTCAGTTATCTGAAGTAACCATTGTAATAATGTATCTTGCTGGTCTCTTTGGTTGCACCAGCAATTTTGTTAGGTTCATGTTGGCTTGGGATAGCTAGTACATTTTAGAGAAATTCCAGAACTGTGTTTGTTCTATAACAATTAACTGTGGTGATAGCTTGGGTGAAGGGGTGAAAATACCTCTTCAAACTGAATACCTTCATCAGCCAGCCCTGAGCTTCCATTTAGGGCACTTATATTTTAGCTTTTAATGTTTATTTGTTTTTGACAGAGAGAGAGACAGAGACAGAGCATGAGTGGGGGAGGGGCAGACACACACACACACACACACACACACACACACACACACACACACACAAAATCCAAAGCAGGCTCCTGGCTCCGAGCTGTTAGCAGAGCCCGACGAGGGGCTCGAACTCACAGACTGCGAGATCATGACCTGAGCCAAAGTCGGACCCTCAACCAACTGTGCCACCCAGGCACCCCCATTTTGGCTTTTAGACTTTAAAACTGTCTCCTGACATTTGTTACGTTTACTGCGTATTGCTCTTCACTGTCCTCCCAACCCTTCCCACAATTGTGGACTTGTGAATTTGAGTTCGTGTCACTTCATGGGTGTGTGCTTTAAGAACTTTGTGCTTATTTCCTAACGTTGTCATATGCACACTAAAGTAAATATAGGTATGTTTCATCGGTGATATTTTTTCTTTTTTTTTCTTCCAAGTTTTTATTTAAATTACAGATAGTTAACATACAGTGTAATATTATAATATTTCAGGTGTAGAATTCAGTGATTTATCACTTACACACCTGGTGCTCAAGTGATATATTTTTCTAGAGTGAAGCATAAGGGTTCTCTATTAACTTGTTTCTGACTAGAGGTTCAACTGATTTCGGTAAGACTAAGCTACTTGGAAAAACTTAAGTTAGTCTCCACTTGATTCTGCTGGTAGCTTTGAATGGCAAATTAATACTTTGCATCTTTTTTTTAATGTAAATTGGCTTCATTCTTGGAGCTAGTTTTGATCTGCTTTTGGTACAGAAATCAAACTTTGTCACACGCCCCCCTCCCCCCCCCCCCAAGGAGTGCTATTTAAATGAAATTTGAGATAAAACTAATCTTTTAAAAATGAAGATCTTAAAAATATATATATTTACAAATCACTCCTTTATTCCATTATGTTAAAAATACCTAAAATTGTACCTGCCTCTCTCTGCTCCAAATTGCTTATTGGGTACACATTGTGGTCACCGTGAATGTCAGATTTCTGTGCCTAAGGATATTCTTGTCTTTCAAGACGTGTTGACATTTTTATCTTTATATTAGGGTACTGTACCAAATGAAAATAACTTGAGTTCTTATCCTATGATAGGGATAAATGGAGAGGCTATTCAGACCAGAAAAACATTTTGTTTTTGATAGAAAATTGATACAGATTCTTTTTCTTTTTTAAATTTTTTTTTAACTTTTATTTATTATTGAGAGACTGAGCATGAGCATGGGAGGGGCAGAGAGAGGGAGAGACACAGAATCCGAAGCAAGTTCCAGGCTCTGAGCTGTCAGCACAGATCCCAACGCGGGGCTCAAACTCACAAACCACGAGATCATGACCTGAGCCAAAGTCAGACGCTCAACCCACTGAGCCACCCAGGAGCCCCCAGGTTCATTTTTTAGTGATACGCATCATATGGAGTTAGACAAATAGTTGTTTTTTGTTTATTTTTTACGTAATCTCATTCTACATTTTAGAAGACATCCTGATGACTTCATAAAATTGCTCTGATAATGGCTAAGATGATAAATTAACTCAATCAAAGACCAAGTAAAATTCAAGCAAATTATGAACATCTTAAGCTGTCTTTATAAGTCAATGATTCCATTTGCTAGTAATCAACTATTTTTTTATTTTTCCTTATTTTGAAGGGAATTGGTAACAAAACGGAAATAAGTGTCAGGGGACAAGACAGACTTATCATTTCCACACCAAACCAGAGAAGTGAAAAGGCAACTCAGAATATATCATCTCCTGAAGCAACATCTGGTCCTACAGGTGAGTAATGAATGAAAAATATATGGACGCATTTTGAGGTGTCATAATTTTGTTTTGGTATAAAATGGTAGCTGTGTTCCTAAGAAACTTTTAGTTACCAAATCAAATTGTATTTAAAAAATTAAATTATAAAAGCAATTACTTCAGTAGGAAAGAATGGTTTAGGAGCTAGGGAGCTTTATTCATAGTAGGATATTTTTCCTACAGGAATTTAAGTAATAGGAGGGCTCTGTACTTAAAAGAACATAGTTATGAAATCTGTACACATTTCAGTAAATGCACCATTTGATTATTTCTCTTTGCATGAGAGTTAACAGCTTTACTTTTCTAGCACTATTACACATCCTTAGACCATTTCCTCCATCTCTTATTAGAAACTAATTAACAGATGCCTGTGCTTTTTTTATTCTTAAGTATGCTTAGATGTTTGGAACTAAGGGACTAGGGCCTAACTCTCCTATTTTAATCTGTTCTCTGATTAACAGATCCCATTAATTGAGAACCAAGCTATATTATTCTTGCTTAAGGGAGAAATGCCTAGGGGCACCTGGGTGGCTCAGTTGATTGTCTGACTGCAGCTCAGGTCATGATCTCACAGTTCCTGGGTTCAAGCCGCACATCTGACTTTGTGCTGACAGCACTGAGCCTGCTTCGGTTTCTCTGCCTCCCTCTCTCTCTGTCCCTCCCCTCCTTGTGCTCTTGTTCTCTCTGTCAAAAATAAACAAACATTAAAAAAATTTTTTTAGGGGCGCCTGGGTGGCTCAGTCGGTTAAGTGGCCGACTTCGGCTCAGGTCACGATTTCGCGGTCCGTGAGTTCGAGCCCCGCGTCGGGCTCTGTGCTGACAGCTCAGAGCCTGGAGCCTGTTTCAGATTCTGTGTCTCCCTCTCTCTCTGACCCTCCCCCGTTCATGCTCTGTCTCTCTCTGTCTCAAAAATAAATAAACGTTAAAAAAAAAAAACTTTTTTTTTTAAATTTTTTTTTTACAACATAAAAGAGAAATACCTATATTTAGTAAGATTGTGCCTTTCGAATGGTCAAAATAATTTTTATTAAGGGACTGACTTAACTAAGATCATATAGTTTAACTGAGTATCTGGTGGGTTTGGTTTCTATAACAGTATTGCTGATTCATATGGTCATCAAGAAAAGAGTTAGATTGTCAACTGGTTTGGTCATTTGGAATCTTAGTTTAGGAGAAAGAAGTTTGTTTCATCTTGTTCTTTTAAATGGTTTTTGGAATGAAATCAAAGAATGAACCAAGTAATTTTATAGAAAAGGATTAAAGTATTGAGAACTAAGGTAGTAGCCTTCAATCAGTAGTAACTCAGGCAGAATTGAGATGGAGTGGCACTAAAGAGCCAATATTTTTTGTAAGGGAAACTTTGAGTAAGATTCTTACTATTATAAGAGCTAAATAAAAGTCATTGTTTGAGAAAGAAGTTGGGGTAGCTCTCTTAAAATAAATGAGGGGGGCTATAAGACACGGTGAGGTGGTGGCAGGGAGATGGGACAAATATTGGATGGAGCATACTAAACATTATACCTTTATCCAAAATTGAGTTGGGAAGAGAAGTTGGAGTAAGGAGAGTGAAGTCCAGAACTTGTATCATTTCAAAATACTATATAAAAAAATGAAATTATGATTCTAAAGAAATGAATAAATGGACTTAAAAGATTTTGCATTAATTAGCCATAATTGAAAACATTTGTTCCCTTCTTTGAAGATTAAAAAAAGTCTTTGGTGGGAGGTACCTGTGTGGCTTAGTCAGTTGAGCATCTGACTTCGGCTCAGGTCATGTGCTCATGATTCACGAGTTCAATCCTCATATCAGGCTCACTGCTGTCAGCCTGTCAGAGTAAAGCCTGCTTTGGATCCTCTGTCTCCCTCTCTGCACCTCTCTCACTTGCACTCTGCCAAAAATAAATTGGAAAAAAAAAAAAATCTTTTGGCCTTGGCTTCCCGTAGTTAGGTATATCAGTTTTGTTATTTTTTTTTTCCAGTTTGGTTATCTTTTAAACTGTTGGTAATTTGTCTGAATTTAAGTGTGATACTTAGCTAGGGGGATCTTTATTTAAATATCTATATTCTAATTAGGGAGAAAGTAATCTTCATATTAGACTGATCTTAAATATTATACTTTTTTAATGTTTATTTATTTACTTTGAGAGAGAGAGAGAACATGAGCAGGGGATGGGCAGAGAGAGAGAGGGAGAGAGAGAATCCCAAGCAAGCTCTGTGCTGTCAGTGCACAGCCCAACTTGGGGCTTGATCCCATGAACCATGAGATCATGAGCTGAGCTGAAATCTAGAGTTGGACGCTTAACTGACTGAGTCACGCAGGCGCCCCTATACTTTTATTTTTAATGGAGCTTTTTTTCCCTTCCCCTCAGCTACTGAACATTCATATTGTCTTTTTCCTGTAAGACTTAAGTTCTGCTATGATTTCTTTCTTTCTTTTTTTTTTTTTTTAAAGTGAAAGGTTATACTGAGTTATTCCTTAGGCAGGTACTGTATTTAGGTTGTAAATTAATGAGTGCTCTAAAGCTTTGACCTTGGTTTAAATTTGGTTACCAGCTGTGGTTGATGAGCAGATTTTGCCTTTTTAAATGACCATTTTGCTTCTTGTGAAAACAACTTCAGTAGTTGAAAACCGAGAAAAGAGACTTGATCTCTCTTCAGAAACCAATAGTGTCATCTCAGTTGGTGTTAACTACTTAGGGAGAATTCTTGGGCCTTTTCCTAGTAAATTTGGAGGATAGATCGAGTATCTGGTACTGCTAATTTCTGTGTTTTGAAGAATTGTATTTGCATTTCTAAGCTATTTTCCAAATTCAGAGATGATCACCTCCTCTCTCTTAGGACTTAAACATAGTACTTTTTAGTGGTTTTAAATGTAGTAGAATTTATGTGTTCTTCGGGTAGCTTTCAGAACAATTTTAAGAAGTCATGTTGCCTTATTTTCTCTAAGATAGATCAAATACCAAAATACCATTTGTACTTGATGGAACAGTTATGTTGACATCCTTCAAACAAGTAAAGCTTTTTGTTTTAAGCAGTTCTTATTTCTGGGATACTCAGGTGACTGTGAGGGTAGGAGATCTGTTGTCTTGGTAAACATTTCCTTCAGTGTAAGAAGAGTGAGAATGAAGGAAGGAGCCAACACCTTCATTTGTGACTTCTCTGGTAGAGATTAACCACAGCTGAGAAACAATATATTCGTGTCAGACTACCTCTCCTTCCTCAGAATAGAAGTAGTGGGATCCTTCTTTGTTTTGGCTTTGAACTAAGGTGAAGGAAACCATGTATACACAGACAAGCACAATGAAACCACAAAATATGAAGGTAATGTGGAAGGCTTTATTGAAGTAGCTTCTGCCTGCTTTGATAGGAGCTTTCCCCTGTGGCAAGTGAAAGGTGATTATTGTCTAGGAAGGACCATTTGGGTGGTCCAAGCACTGAGAAGGTGGAGAACAGCTGTGCTGAAGGCGTCATTCCTTCTCAGGATCACAGAATGAATCCTTCCTGATTTAGTGTTCTTTCAAGTTTTGGTCTTCAGTCTAAGGTTTATCCTTTCCAAAATGGGGTCCATGTGAGTTCTTTTCTGTTTACTTCCAAAGAATTTTACTGTTTAAAAATTAATAGTTTCTGTTTTACTATTTAACATGAAAAAACTTGCTAATTTGTTTCAAATAGTTTTTCATGACTAATTATGTCTAAAGTATAACAATTCCTTGACATCCAAGTTAATGATTTGGTTTTGGCCACACTTTTGTCCCTTTACTGCTTTTTTCTCCTTTGTTGTTAATAATATAACAGTAGCAAAAACTTATATAAGTGCACCAGCACTGTTAAGCATTTTACATATAGAATCAATTTCACTCATTTGTTAAAAATGCTAACTATGTAGCACTGATTAAATTTTTAATGATTTATAATTAAAAGACCGGAAGTAAAAAACAACAACAAAAGTGATAGATAAAAAAGCAGGGGATTAGGCCAGATCTTAGTTACATAAATGTCTAGTCATCCTTAAGTGAGTTTTTATTTTTTTGTTTCTTTAAATCACCTCTTAGGCTCAATAGAAAAGAAGCAACAGAGAAGATCAATTAGAACTCGTTCTGAATCAGAGAAATCCACTGAGGTTGTGCCAAAGAAGAAGATCAAAAAGGAGCAGGTTGGCTTCCTACATGTAGAGAGTTAAAACATTGTATTTGTAAATGTTGTGGCTTATATGGTATCTTAAAAGAAAAAGAAACTTTCCCCACACTGGGTTTCCTTTTTTTGGACTATTCGTATGCTTCTGTCCTGGTGAGTTCCAGTGCCCAGTTCTAATACAACCATCCCTGTGATTCTGCTTCAAGCATTTTCACAGAACATAGTCAGACTACAGGAGATGGGAAGCCAGTGGTACAAGACTCTTAAAGAATTCCTCACATTTATTTTGAAATTTCTGTTATGAGCAAAATGATTTCATGTTTTCACGATTTTTATTTGGAACCATCACTGAGTCACCCCTGCCCTTTTAAATTTTGATTTTTTGTTTAAGCTGCTGGTATGTATTGTTTTTATTTTTTAAACAAATCAAATTAATTTAACTATGAGAGTTATATTTAAGACACAGATAATCATAGATGATCTGGTTTTTCTGTTGGTATCACAGATTTTTTGGAATGTTATTTTCCCAGTGGAATGGCACTCACCTGTGATTGGTCTATCAGAGAAACACTATTAAAGTAAAAACAAAAAAGAGGAGGAACATTTGACTGAAAGGTATTAAACCAGTGTAACCAATATAATAATATACATATTAAATTACCTTTTTCAAAGAAATTTTAAGAAACCATTTTTCCTTTAAATTAAACTCACAATAAGAATTTTTCTTAATTTTCTAAAGTAGAAGAATACCCATTTTGTATAGCCCAGACAGCTGCTATTAAACAAAAAGAATTCTGGATAGAATTTGTTCCAATAAGCTTTATATTTTTAAAACCACTTAGTATGGAAGTGTGGACTTTTCTATTCAAATTGTTTCCTTCATAATTTTAAACTTCCAAACTTAAAAGGTAATTTTGTGGGTGCTCT
This sequence comes from Panthera onca, assembly GCF_046562875.1. Classification (NCBI taxonomy): domain Eukaryota; kingdom Metazoa; phylum Chordata; class Mammalia; order Carnivora; family Felidae; genus Panthera; species Panthera onca. The sequence goes on along the minus strand of NC_138342.1, from coordinate 160,569,125 downwards.
ATGGCATCTCCAAGCATGTAAAACAATTTTCCCAGAAACATTTAACTAAAATTTAAATAATGTACTAATTTGTCATTCATTTATCATAATTAACTTTCATACTTAGGAAATTATATTCCAAAAAATCTTTCTAAGCTCTTGCAAATCTATAGCATTCATTAACAAAACAAAGTTGTGATTTTTCCAGCTGGTTCCCAAATTCTGTGACCAGTCAGTTTAAAATTAATAAGCAGAATGAGTATAAAAAGTGGGACAAATTGTTAATGCCACTGTGTTAATAGTTAGTAGTAGAACAATACCAGTGATTGTTTTAGAAGATTTTATATTTGTATTACTAATTGTATCTTATAAAAACGCTTCTGTTGTATGTTTTTTTACCTGTTGTAAAAAAAATAAAAATTTTTTTAAAAAGCTTAGAACAATCCTTAAATATTTACAAAATGTGTTTCAACATGCATATTTCACCACATCTTAAAGAAACATAAAATTCAACTCATAGCTAAAACAGGAACTCCTCCAAACAGCATCCTTTCTTTAATTCCAATGGTTCAGTCCTCAAATTACCACGTGTTGTACATATACATTGGCAGAATAACTTCTGATCTCGCTCTCCTAATGTAGGATCAAGACACTGTTCATAAGACACTCAAGAAAGTGCTTTTGCAATATCACAAACTTATTTTCTTAAGTTTGTACTAGCAGCAAAAGTATTGAGCTTCCAGCTGTATGGAGCCCTGTAGCACTCTCTACAGAGAGGGTCCTGATTCCCAGCAACTTAGCTGTGAGTGCAGGCGCGGAAGGGTCTTAAAGTGGCGTGAGTTACATTAACCTGAGTATCATAGTAAGTAAAAATTTATCCTAACGTCTTTGGGGCGGGAGGGGTTTATAGCAACATTGGGGCTGGTTGCAGAAACAACCCCTCTCCTGCCTCCCAGACACTGAGAAAAGGATTCTTGTTCTCTTCATATACCAAGGGAATGGTGGGAAAAGTCTTTGCTAGAAAGCATGTGGCTGTGTGTTGTCACTTGGTATTCAGCACAGGCAGCTAGGATTTAAACCCTCCCTGACCTTGAGACAGAACTTTACCCAGAAGATGGGACGGAGTTCAGATTACAGATACATTAATCACTCATCATTATTTAGATTGATGGAAGTATTGTTTTTTCCCTCTGTTAATTAAAAGTGAAAAAAATTCATTGTTAATGGTATATTTTTCTGTCCATACAGGTTGAAACAGTTCCTCAGGCTACAGTGAAGACTGGATTACAGAAAGGTGAGTTATTATAATGTTGCCTTGCATTTCCTCGATTAAAAACCAAATTTTAAGAATTACTTATTTGTACTTCATGTATTTTTGTTTGTCTCTGTAAATCACTGTTGTTGCTCTTCAGTCAAAAATTCGTGTGAAATTGAAGTATTTCCTGGCGTGTGCGTGTGTGTGTATGTGTGTGTGTGTCTTTTAGAGTTGATCTTATTCTGTACCTCCCATGTGTAAAGTCTTACTCGTTTCGGTAAATTGGAGAACACCATGTAGACTTGATACTGTTTCCAACTTTTCTCCATAAGATTCTGGGGTTTCACTGGTTAATAAACTAGGGATGTGACGAATCCATTTTTTTTGGTATTCGACTGAATACCGAATAGTAGCTATTAATGTTTATCAAACATGGACTATGACAAATCAGACAAGACAACCTGGTTGAAAAAAATCTTGCCACGTTTATTTTTACAGTGCTGTAAAATCTTTTTTTTTTTTTTTAATTAAAATGATTCATAGCATATTTATGGCCATTATTAGATGACCTTATGCAAATCTATTTGAGATATGCACAAAGTTTAAGAAACCTTAAACTTATATCTGTATTTTCTGTGTGCAATTTGACTACAGTACAAACTCCATAGCATGATTCGTGCATTTTTGATGAGATCATTCAAACTGTATTTAATACCTGTAGTTTACTCTGGGCAAATTGCATTATTTAAAAAAAAAAAAAAAAAAAAAAAAACACCAGCCTCTCTGCATTCTCGGGGAGAAGTCTGCAGCGATGGTCTCCGTGGAGATCCTCAGCAGAACTGAACAGCCTCTCGGAGGGAACACTGCTTGGCGGAGCTCCAAGAAAAGACATCGCGATCGCTGCGAGATTAGGAGGCCTGATTGCGTTGTGTTTCCACCATTCCACAGGGTCGGCGGACCGGGGAGTGCAGGGCTCTGTCAGATTCAGTGACAGCTCCGTCTCCGCAGCGATTGAGGAAACTGTGGACTGAGATTCCTGTACAATTTCATCCCAGAAACTCCAGACTTGTAGTCTCCATGCAAGATTTCTTTGTCGGCGGCTCGATAAACAGTTTCTTTGTTTTCAATTTTGATTTTGCCAATCCTCATTATTGGCATCTTCCTGCCTGGTTTCTTCTTCAAGACTCTGAACAATTGCTTTAACATTCAGATGATTTTTTTTTTTTTTTGGTCTGAGCTGGATGGGTACAGCTTAAATCATGGGTCCAGCCTAAAACCACCGTTTAACGTACACTGATCAATTTCAACATGGACTGTTTTTGTTTTTTTGTTTTTTGTTTTTAAATAAAGCATCATTAATGCACATCTGCAGGGTTTTGCCAAACAGCCCAAATTGTATACATTACAATCATTAAAAGCTCTTATTTTTTTTAATATTAGTGCCGTTATCATGGAGAACAGCATGGCAGCTGTCTTTGGCAGTCTGTCATTTTTCTAGCATTTTCAGAAACTCATCGGAAATGGCGGTACCTGTGTTTCCCTTCGAAAGCCTCTCAGTACAGCACTCCTGTTCCTCTGTTAAAACTCCTTGTTAATCCAGTGATCTTTTAGGCCAAGGAAATACTTTGTGGTGGTGTTCTGGGTCCACACACCAGCAATGAAGGAGATAGATTTGTGTACTTGTGTTTTTTAATCAGCGTTAACATGGGCAGGCACCCTCATTTATAGATGTAAGGAAACATTCAGTGAAAAAACTTGTAGAATGGGATGTGATAACAAGGTTCCAGTAATCTGAGCAGTCTAAAGAGGCCCACATCCTCCACCACAGAACATGGCTATATACCAAGTGCTACTCTCACTCAGCCTGTTGCGGATCTTCATGGCCTCAGGAGACTTGTTTCTCCATGGTCTCTTCTGGACTGCACACTTCCACCATAGCTTGCTGGGCTGATCTAGATGTCTGTTTGTTGTATGGAAATTTTGGGGGAAAAAAAATCCAAAACAAACTGTGGGTTGAAATATTAACCGTCTCCTTGGTTCCCTGGTATTCACCGTGCCTGATCTGCACATTTCATCGTGGCTGTTTCTGTATAGCCTATACTGCATTAGCCCAAGAGATTGTTGCTTTGTAACTTTTTGCACTATTGTTTTGGCTGGATTTGTATTACACACAGTTTTAAAAAAAAAAAAAAATTCCTCACTATTCTCTGCCTTTTTTTTTTTTTTTTTTTCATATTTATTCCTTCCCGCACAAATTCCACATAGAGGCCTCTCATCCAGCTCTTCGTTGATTTGGCTGCACTTGAACATTGATTATCCGTTCCAACCCTCAGCAATGTGCCTCCTAAATGGCATGACATATGTAGATGTGCTGCAGCACTTGTTAATGGTCACAATAAATGCCACTTCACCAAGGAAGTCTCAGATGAACAATTATGAACATCCAAAACTTGTTCGGGGGGCAATAATCAACTGAATTGCAAAATTCGGGGGAAAATGGCACTATCCGTGTACGAATCGAATACAAATCAAAGATTTGTCACATCCCTAATAAAAACAAGATGGAGATGTCTCTGCGACCATATTTGTAAGCTACACAGTGTGTTGGGTTTTATGTCTTCCCCCTCCAAATTGAATGGTTCTCTGGATTGCTCCAAATCAATCGGCTATCCTGTAGTTTTGATAGAATTGGTTTTTAGCTTGGAACTTGGGCTCTGTCGACGGAAAATAGCTTTAGAGCAGGAGCACTGAATTAAATGTTTTTAATAGAGCGGTTGTAAATTAAATCACTCACTATCAGGAAGGTCAGAACCTTATGAAGTTTTGACTCATGACTTCAGTGTTACAAAGAGAGCTGTGCTTTTTTTTCACACTACAGATGAGTCTGAGGAAAGAAAGAATCTCCCACAAAAAAAAAAAATAAATAAAACTTTAAGCACTATTTTAGGATTAATTTCAGTATGTTGTATTAAGGTGCCAGCGAGATTTCAGATTCCTGTAAACCTCTAAAGAAAAGGAGTCGCGCCTCCACTGATGTAGAAATGACTAGTTCAGCATACAGAGACACGTCTGACTCCGATTCTAGAGGACTGAGTGACCTGCAGGTAAATATGTTCAAGGTTCTGGGCACACTGCTTTTTCACTTTGAAAAATGAAGTAACAGAATACATTGTTTGACTTATTTTGGGGGGCTCGGGGAAGTTTTTAAATACCCAGGGAGCAAATCATCTTGGTTCTTTTGTAACTTACAAATGTCTTAATTTTGCTGATCTCTTACATAACAGAAGCATTGCTTCTATGTTTTTAAGTTTTAACTACAGTTTCTCTCAAAACACCAGGCATATACTATCCAGGGATTTTAGAAAGGAAGAAAAAGAAGTTGTATCAAGGTTTAGTTGAGCAAATCTTGCTAGGATTTTCATAGCGCCTAACTTTGAGGAAACTTTTGTTTTATTTTTCTTAACAAGTGTTATGTTTTCCATGTAGGTAGGCTTTGGAAAGCAAGTAGATAGCCCTTCTGCTACTGCAGATGTAGATGTTTCTGATGTGCAGTCCGTGGATTCAAGTTTGTCAAGAAGAGGCATTGGAATCAGTAAGAAGGACACTGTGTGTCAGGTAGGCAAGCGACAAATAAGCTTGAAATAACTGCTCTAATATTCTGCCAATAATATACTTACCTTCTGCTGGAGAGAATATTATCTTCCTAAATTATACTACTTTAAAGCTATAGGTCTAAAAGTTCTTTTCTTCCCTTTCCGAGTTGGAAATTTTATTCATATGCAATGCTAATCTTGATTGTGATACTCAGTTCTGAATTAGAAGTAAAAGGAAAGGATCACCTGGCTGGCTCAATCTATAGAACATGCGATTTAATCTCGGAGTCATGAGTTCAAGTCCCATGTTGGGCCTAAAGTTTACTTAAAAAAAAAAAAAAGTATTGTATGGAAACCAATTTGACAATAAATTTCATTTAAAAAAAAAAGTAAATGACATATGATTGATTTCAAAAACATTTTCTTAAATTTAAGTTGGTATTACTTTTTTTTTAAGTTTATTTATTTATTTTGAGAGAGAGAGAAAGAGAGCACACAGGAGGGACAGAGAAAGAGAATCCCAAGCAGGCTCTGTACTGTCAGCGCCGAGCTTGACACGGGGCTCGAGCTCACTAACTGTGAGATCGTGACCTGAGCCAAAATCAAGAATCGGGCACTTAACTGACTGAGCCACCCAGGTGCCCTGATATTACCTTTTTAAATATATGTTTACCCTTTTTGAAAAATACTGCTTTGCTGTGTGGGGAAAAGTTAAAACGTGCAGATTCCAGAGAAGGAATCATGAAAGATCAAATATGCCTTTTAAGCTTTATACCATATTGGGTCTGGAAATAGTTATCTAATTCAGTGGTTCTCTCTTTCTTTTTTTTTTTTTAATATAAAATATAGAAGTCTTCCTATATTATTATTTTTGTCATGATGAGTACCAGGTGATGTATGGAATTGTTGAATCATTATATTGTACACCTGAAACTAATATAACACTGTATGTGTTATTAACTGGAATTAAAGTAAAAATGTTAAAAAATAAAATTAAAATAAATTAACTTACTTCAGGGGTTCTTAAAATGAGGGCCAAGGACCAGCAGCATCACCATTGTCAGGAGACTTGTTAGAAATGCAAATTCTTGGGCCCCAGCCTAGACTTACTGAATCAGAAGCTATGGGAGAGCACCCAGAAATCTGTCTTAACACGCCTTCTGAGTGATTCTAATGCCTGCTAAAGTTTAAGATTGACTACTTTTTGCCATATTACAGATCTGTGAAAGCTCTGGTGACTCTCTGATTCCTTGTGAGGGAGAGTGCTGCAAACACTTTCACCTGGAGTGCCTGGGATTGGCATCACCCCCTGATGGAAAGTTCATCTGTGTGGAATGTAAAACCGGTAAGTTTACTTAGTTTGATAGATATGAAAAGACAAATAGGGAGGAATGCGTGATGCCAGCATCCCCCGTGACGTCTAATTCTCTTACCACTTTTATGTAGCTCTCATCCTCCACTCCCCGTAGGTATTTCAACAAATTAAGAACATTCAGTGATTGGGATTTCTAAGATCAAATCGTCGAGATGGATTTGTGTTTTATCTAAGCAACTATGCAATATATATAAAGTGAATTATTTTTAGATGGGTTTGAGAGTTTTGTGTTCAATAAATTGGGTTAAAGTCCCCTTGACTTTAATAGATTGGATAAACATTAGTCACAAACTCACGAACTATAACCATGGTGATTATATTTTTATTGGAAAGATGGAGCTACAATGGAAAACAATGGAAATTGTTTTTTAGACAGTTTAGGGGATTTTGGATTCATTATTTGGTCTTATGTTTCCCCCCCTTCCCCCCCGCCCCCGCCCCATATAGACTACCACTGATCAAAACAATTTATAGAGAGAGAAAGTTTAATTCCTTACCCAAAGTCAAAAGACAACATATGATGAAAATGGGATTTAAACCCAGGAAGTAGCTTAACCCCAGAGTCCTTACTCTGTACTGTTGCCTTTGACAACCTTGATGAAGTAGGGTGGAGATTGCACACACATGCAAAAAATGAAGCTACAAAAGCTGTTTTGAACATATAACTTGTATTTTTTCCTATATAAGATATTATTTATCACATTTAGCCTCTGCAGTAAAACTTTAGGACAGCTTGCCAACTGGCAGCCTCAGGGTCACATTATCTGCGCGTCATTTTACTTGGTCTTTGGAATGTTTTGAATGTGTGAACATGGATCAGGCACGTATTCTTGGTTCCTCACATTCCCTGCCATTCCCTTTTCTAAAACCCTGTCATTCCAGTCATTTATGTAATCTGCCTAGCCCCTTGTAAGCACTTAAGTTGCAGTTTCTGTTATAAACTACTGATAGGAGGGACAATGTATCGTGTTATTGAAATACTCTGAGGGCTTTTCTCCTAGCTCTAGAACCCAACAGAGCAGAATTCTGCCAACAAAGGCTAGATCTAGTTTAATTTGGCACACATCTATTAGAAAATTTAGAAGAGGAATTTAGAAAGGAAAGTAGAAAATTTAAAAACAAGTAGGGCAAAGTTGGAAGACTTACTTCCTGATTTAAAAATTCACTACAAGGCAAAACAATTTAAAAAAATTTTTAATTAAAATTTACTACAATCCTACAGTAATTAAAATAATGTGGTACTGGCATAAAGACAGAAATATAAACCAATGAAATAGAATAGGAAGCCCAGAAATAAACATTCACACATATGGTCAAATGATTTTTTTGATAAGAGTGCAAAGACCATTCAATGGGAAAGGATAGTCTTTTTAACAAATGGTGCTGAGGGGTGTCTGGGTGGCTCAGTCGGTTAAGTGTCTGACTCCTTCTCCGGTCATGATGTTGTGGTTTGTGAGCTCAAGCTCTGCGTTGGACTCTGTGCTGACAGCTCTGAGCCTGGAGCCTGTTTCAGATTCTGTGTTTCCCTCACTCTGTCTGCCCCTCCCCCGCTCATGCTTGCTCATGCATGTGCCCTCTCTCTTTCTCTCCCTCTTTCTCTCAAAAATAAACAAACATTAAAAAAAAAAAAACCACTAAAAGCAAATGGTGCTGGGAAAACTAGATACCCACATACAAAAGAATGAAGTTGGACCTTTACCTAATAGCCATATATAAAAATTAATACAAATGGATCAAAGACCAAAACATAAAAGCTAAAACTATAAAATCTTAGGAGAAAACATAGGGGAAAAGCTTCATGACATTGGATTTGGCATTGATTTCCTGGATGTAACACCAAAGGCATGGGCAACAAAAGAAAAAAATAAATTGAGCTTTATCAAAATCAAAACCTTTGTACACCATTAACAGACTGAAAAAGCGACCTACAAAATGGAAGAAAACATTGGCAGATCACATATCTGAGAAGGGATTAATATCCAGAATGTGTAAAGAACTTCTATAACTCAACAACAAAAAACAAAAAACCCAATTGGGCAAAGGGTTTCAGTAGACATTTCTCCAGAGAACGTTTACAGATGGGTCAATAAGCACATGAAAAAATGCTCAAAATCATTAGTATTCAGGGAAATACAAATCAAAATCACATGAGATGCCATTTCACACTCATTACAATGACCATTATAAAATAAAAGTAAAAAGCAGAAAACAGGTGTTAGCTAGGATATGGAGAAATTGGAACCTTTGTGCACTATCAGCAGTAATGTAACATGGTAGGTACAACCTCTGTGGAAAATAGTATGGCGGTTCCTAAAAAAATTAAACATAGAATTACTGTATGGTTCAGCTATTCCACTGTGGGGTATATACCTGAAAGAACTGAAAACAGAGACTCAAACAGATATTTATACACCCATGTTCACTGCAGCATTATTCACAATAGTCAAAAGGTAGAAATGACCCAAGTGTCCATAGATGAATGAACGAATGGATGGATAATAAAATGTGGTGTGTACATGCAACCATTTTTTTTTTTTAATTTTTTAAATATTTATTTTCGAGAGAGGGAGAGGCAGAACGTGAGCAGGGGAGGGCCAGAGAGAGGGAGACACAGAATCTGAAGTAGGCTCCAGGCTCCGAGCTGTCAGCACAGAGCCCGATGCAGGGCTTGAACTCACCGACCGTGAGATCATGACCTGAACCAAAGTTAGACGCCTAACCAACTGAGCCACCGAGGTGCCCCTATGCAACAGAATATTTTTGAAAATGAAGAAAAAAAGGAAATTAAAAAATGAAATTCTGATACATGGAAATTCTAATTCTATAATATGGATGAACCTTGAGGACATGATTGTGGATGAAATAAGCTAGTCACAAAGGACATATATTGTTTGATTCTACTTTGATGAGTTACCTAGAGTAGTCAAGTTTATAGAGACAGAAAGTAGAGCAGTTGTTACCAAGGTGTTTTTTGTTTTGTTTTGTTTTGTTTTGTTTTACATTAGTTTTTACCTGAGAGAAGTGGGGAGTTCTTATTTAAATGGATACAGAAGGGTGCCTGAGTGGCTCAGTCAGTTGACTTTGGCTCAGGTCATGCATGATCTCACAGTTTGTGAGTTCGAGTCCCGCATCAGGCTCTCTGCCATCAGTGCAAAGCCTGCTTCAGATCTTCTTTTTCCCCCTCTCTGCCTTTTTGTCACTCGCACGTATGCTCTCTGTCTCAAAAATAAACATTAAAAAATACATAAAAATAAATGGGTACGGAATTTAAGTATGGGATGATGAAAAAGTTCTGGAGATGGATAGTGGTGATGGTTGCAAAATAATGAGTTCTTAATGTCACTGAACTGTACATTTAAAAATGGTTAAAATGGTAGTGGCGCCTGGGTGGCTTAGTTGGTTAAGCGACCGACTTCAGCTCAGGGCATGATCTCGTGGCTTGTGAGTTCAAGCCCCACATCCGGCTCTGTGCGAACAGCTCGGAGCTCAAAGCCTGGAGCCTGCTTTGGATTCTGTGTCTCCTCCTTTCTCTGCCCCTCCCATGCTCATGCTCTGTCTCTCAATAATAAATAAACGTTAAAAAAAATTAAAAATGGTTAAAATGGTAAATTTTATGTTATATATTTTTAACCACAGTTTAAATAACAATTATTTTTTAATTTTTGATTTATTATATGAAAATTAGTTTGATACCAATTTGTTACCCTTCCAACATAATAGGAGTAAAAAACTCCAAACCATTGTTTAAGTTCATTTAGAAAGTTTTCTTTTGTTTATCAAAAGACAAACATTTGCATGTAAAAAGTATTGCAGGATAGGGGTGCCTGGGTGGCTCAGTTGGTTAAGCATCAGACTTCTGCTCTGGTCATGATCTCACAGTTCCTGAGTTCAAGCTCCGCATCGGGCTCTGTGCTGACAGCTCAGAGCCTGGAGCCTGCTTTGTATTCTGTGTCTCCCTCTCTCTCTGCCCCTACCCCACTCGCGCTCTTTCTCTCAAAAATAAATAAACATTAAAAAAAATTTTTTTAAGTATTACAGGATACATGCCTAATAAATTCTTATACTGTTCTTTTTATTGTTTAAGGCAAATGTGATTTCTGGAAAGAAAGCACTTTCATTTTACCTTGTGATTAAAATGTTTTACCTTATGATTAAAATATGTAACAGTCAAGCTTACTTATTAATTATTCTAAATGAAGACTGTTTCCTACTGAGAAGGGAGAGTATTGGAAGCACTCATATCCTTAGAGCTCTAAGGAGGTTGATAGTTCAGCTCTCTATAACAGTGTTACTAGTTATAGCAATTTTCATTTATATAAGACCTATTTTGATCATTATCCAAGTGAAAGCCTTTTTTTACATAGAGCAATTTATGCAATTAGGCAAAGCTGTAAAATCAAACTTCTTAACCTTTAAAATAATTTCTTTTAATTTTTTAATTTTCTAAAAGTTATTTTTAAAACAATACTGTTGCTTTCATATCTACATACATGTTAAAATATAATTTGAAATTATATAAATGTAACAAGACAACAAAAAGAACCTCACAACCCTGCTGTCCTTTATTTTACAACAAAACCAGTAAAGGAAAAAAAAGCCAACACGTTTGAACATCACAGTTGTAAGTACTAATTTTAAACAATTTTTATAATTCAGCTAATTTGTAAAGGTTAGATACTTCCAAAATAAAATCTAACTCTCTGTAAAAAAATTGAAACAAAAAAACTATTCCATTTTTGTCTTTCAGATTTTTTATAGCATTGTGAGAAAAATGGGCAAAAGACTTGAAAGTCTGTTTCCAAAACATGATATCCAAATGGCCAGTAAATAATCACTTAAAATTCTATCCATAAAACAGACACAAAATGAAAACTCCTGTCCTAATAAAAGAGGCAAAAGATTAAAGCTAGGCACTTACTCAAACTGTAGAAATTAAGGACAGAGAAAATATTAAAATTACCCACAGAAAAGACAGTTATCTTCAAAGAATAGAACAACAAAAATGTTGTTATACTTTTAGTTCTTTGTTTACAACTAAACATCTTTTTCTGTATCTTTATTCCCTCTCTTGTGAATGATCTGTGTATGTTTTATCCATTTGTGTATTGTGGTGGTAAAGATGTTCTTAGCATTTGTTAGTACTTTAAATTTATTTCTAATTACACAAATAATGTATAAATACTATCTTACGAAAATATAATTATAGCTGAAGCAGCGTGCACGTAACATTTTTCTGTGTGTTGTAACAAAATGTATTAATTTTCTATAACTTGCTTTTTTCACTATCTTGGGACTCTTTATGTCTAAACAGATACATTTTATTTAATTACTACGTAGGGTTCCATAGTAGTATGCATCTATCATAGTTTATTTAACTGTTCTCCTGTTGAAGGATGTTGGAGTTGCTTTCAGTTCTTTGCAGTTACAAACAATGCTTCAGTAAACCTCCTTTTATATATACAAGGCTTCCCTAATATAGATAGCAAAAAGCGGAATTTCTTGGTCACAGAAAATGAATGTATGTTTAATGGATACTGCCACGTAGCCTTCTAAGGGTAGTACCTTTGAACCTAAACTCCTACTAGCAATATGTGAGAGTACCTGTTTCCCATGCCCCATCAATAATTGGTATTATCAAGCTCTTTTTTCTTGATGACTTTTTAAAATATTACTTGGGTTTTAATTAGCATTTATCTGATTACTGGTGAAGTTGAGCATTTTTCCATTTGTTTATTGGCTGTTTGTCTTCCTGCTTTCTGTAAATAGCCTATTTGTATCCTGCCCACATTTATTTATTTATTTATCTATCTAATTATCAATTTATAAGTAAGCCCTACATTCAATGTGCGGCTGAACTCATGACCCCAAGATCAAGAGTCACATGCTCTATCGATTGAGCCAGCCAGGCACCCTTGCCCACTTTTGTACTAAGCTGTTCTGTTTCTGTAGTAATTTATAGTTCTGTATAAATTTTGATTAGTTACCTTTGCTTATATCTTGCATATATTTTCTCCATAGGTGAGCTCTTTTTGTAACAAAACATAATCGTTTATCATCTTCGTTGCATATATTTTTCCACATCTGTCTTGTCCCTTCTTTTTATCCTACTCTATTCTATTCTAATTGACATTATTTCTAACTTTAGATGTTTGGCAGATTGACCAGTGGAACCATCTGAGATTAAATTTTTCTTTGTTGGAAGGTTTTTAATGATAGTTTCAATTTCTTTAATAGTTTGTAGAACTATTCATATTTTCTATTTATTTTTGTGGGAGTGGTGATAATTATGCTTTTCTTTTCTTTTTTTTAATGTTTATTCATTTATTTTGAGAGAGAGCAGGAGTGGTTGAGGGGCAGAGAGAGAGAGAGAGAGAGAGGGAGAGAGAGAATCCCAGTGTGGGGATGTGGGGCTCGATCCCATGAACCACGAGATCATGACCTGAGGTGAAATCAAGAGTCAGTTACTCAACAGACTGAGCCACCCTGCTTTTCTAAGAATCTGTCCATGCATGTAAATTTTCAAATTATTGGCAATTTTTTTAACAGTTATAGGAATTGTAATATTAATTCTGATATTATTGCTTTTTATCTCTTTATTTTATTAGTCATTCTTGCCAGAGATATCAGCTTTATTAATCTTTTTCCAAAAACACCCAACTTCTGTTTTTTTTTAATCCTCCCCAATGTATATTAATTTCACTGCATTCTTTTTTATTTATTTTTAATTTACATCCAAGTTGGTTAGCATATAGTGCAACAATGATTTCAGGGGTAGATTCCTTAATGCCCCTTACACATTTAGCCCATCCTCCCTCCCACAAGCCCTCCAGCAACCCTCTGTTTTGTTCTCCATATTTAAGAGTCTCTTCTGTTTTGTCCCCCTCCCTGTTTTTATATTATTTTTGCTTCCCTTCCCTTGTGTTCATCTGTTCTGTGTCTTAAAGTCTTCATATGAGTGAAGTCATATGATATTTGTCTTTTCTCTAATTTTACTTAGCATAATACCTTCTAGTTCCATCCACATAGTTTCAAATGGCAAGATTTCATTCTTTTTGATTGCCAAGTTATACTCCATTGTATATATATACCACATCTTCTTTATCCATTCATCCATCGATGGACATTTTGGGCTCTTTCCATACTTTGGCTATTGTTGATAGTGCTGCTGTAAACATTGGGGTGCATGTGCCCCTTCGAAACAGCATACCTGTATCCCTTGGATAAATACCTAGTAGTGCAGTTGCTGGGTCATAGTATAGTTTTATTTTTAATTTTTTGAGGAACCTCCATACTGTTTTCCAAAGTGGCTGCACCAGTTTGCATTCCCATCACTCCATTCTTAAAGAGTGCTTTCACTGGATATGGAATGCTAGTTTAGTAAAAGTTTTCTTTGAGCCCTTTGAAGATAGCATCCCATTGTTTTCTGGCTTCCATTTTTCCCTTGCTGTCAGCTCTCAGTCTTACTGTTGCTTCTTTGAAAATCATTGTCGTTTCTGTGGGTAATTTTAATATTTTCTCTTTGTTCTTGATTTACTACAGTTTGAATGAGATATCTAGTTATAATTTTTCTGTGTTTTGTATTAGGATTATGAGTTTTCATTTTATGTCTGTTTTACATATGGAAACTGTAAGTGCCTAATGGAATCTTCGTTGTCTTTGGTAATTTATTTATTCTGGGTTGGAAAGACCTTCTCACTCCCAGCTCCCATATGTTGAAAAGTTCTGCTCTGGGTTTTCTATGGGTTAATTTTATTGTAGAGTGAGAAAGTGAAGACCTAAATTGTTTTTAGTGCTTTATCTCCAAATTGATTATCAGTTGTTCTAGCCAAAATTATTAAATAACCTTTTAGCTGCTTTTATTTAAAAGGAATATGCTTTATAAATAAATGTTAAAAAATTTTTTAAAGGGATATGCTTTCATCAGATTTTATTTAATTTGTGTTCCTCAACCAATTTTTCAGGACAGCACCCATGTTTTTCATGTAAAGTGTCTGGTACAGATGTGAAGCGTTGCTCTGTTGGTGCTTGTGGGAAATTTTATCATGAAGCCTGTGTTCGCAAATTCCCCACTGCCATCTTTGAATCAAAAGGATTCCGCTGTCCCCAGCACTGTTGCTCTGCCTGTTCCATGGAGAAAGATATCTACAAAGCAAGTAAAGGTAAAATGGAGCTTAAAAGGGGGACAAAGTGTTTTGGGGGTTTTTTTGTTTGTTTTTTTGTTTTAATTTTTTGTAATGTTTATTTATTTTTGAGAGGGAGAAAGAGACAGAGCCATGAGCAGGGGAGGGGCAGAGAGAGAGGGAGACACAGAATCTGAAGCAGGCTCCAGGCTCCCAGCTGTCAGCACAGACCCCGATGCGGGACTTGAACTCGTGAACCATGAGATCATGATCTGAGCCAAAGTTGGATGCTTAACCGACTAGCCACCCAGGTGCCCCGGGTTTTGTTTTTGTTTTTTGTTTTTTTGGTTTTTAAGTACAGCAGCAAATAATAAGCACATTATTATAAAAAGTATATCAGGTATTATCTTTCTGTGTATATATAGATATATACAGCTTTCTGTAGATATAACAGCTCAGTCACGATAGATAGCATGATAGAGATTAGGTTCTAATTGAAATTATGAAAATTCTATATGTTCAAAATTACCCTTGAAAATTTCTTTAACAGGTGACATTAAGACCACCATCTCTCCAGCAGTGGAGCAGACAAGTTTTTCTTTGAGTGATCTCTCAGTGGGCACTGCATTTAGGATCCTGCATAAGGAATGACAGAGCCAAACTCGTGAAAAAAAATATTATCTTACTATAACAGCATCACATGGGACCCAAAAGAGTCCAGCTCCAAAAAACTCATTTTATATCCAGCTGATACCTAATTATGTAGATTTTTTTTTTTAACTTATCTTTAAACAGGTCGCATGATGAGATGTTTGAGATGTCCAGTAGCCTATCACTCTGGAGATGCTTGCATTGCTGCCGGAAGCATATTTGTATCCTCCTACATTCTCATCTGTAGTAATCATTCCAAACGGAGCAGCAGTTCATCCTCTGCCATAAATGTAGGCTTTTGTTTCGTTTGTGCTAGAGGTGAGTGTCAATCCTTTCTCTCCATTTCTTTGAGTTCATTGGCATATTTCCCCACTGAAATGGAGATTCAGTAATACCCCTGAGACATTAACACTTTCAGTAGTCCCTTTTATAACATTAAACATTCCAATTGTTAGAATATTAATTCTTCTATAAATTAAGCTAAAATCTAAATTTTTTAAATAACTTAAAATTACAGATAAGTTCTTAGTGTTCCTGTATGGCGTATCAAAAGATTAATCTATTCCCTTCTGCAAACAATTCTTCTATTGGAAGTAGACTCTTCCCATGTCATATTCTTTAATCCAGAGCTTTCAACTGATTGAGATTTCACTTGGAAGGAGAGATGAGCACATTTAGTTTTTAATTGTTTATGTTGTATTTTATCATGTTTTGGTCTGGCATTGAGGAAGGCCTGATGGGATACAGCCAAGGCAACATATGTGGTGGTGGTAGCTAAGAGCCAGCAATGCAAGCTTTCTTACTTGCCAGCTGTTGGTATTTAAGTATGCCAAGAGCTTGATCAAGTAAAAACAATATTGTGGCCCTGAGGGGGTCAGTGAAGTGGAGTTCACGATAAATATAAAATAGAATTTCTTTAGTTGAATATAGTACAGAGCATTCAGCATTACAGAGTATCTCAGCTGTATTATAATAAAACAATTTTTTTTAGTGTTTAGTAAACATTTTAGAAATTAATATCCCCAAATGCAGTTTGTTTTTTCAAATATAAATGCTAACTTTTCTGAACTTTGAAAGGACTCTGGTATATCGGGCCAATTAGATTATGTTTAGACTGTGCTGAAGATGAAGTGTTTGGTTTGGTTTTGGTGTTACGTGGTTTCATTTTGGTTTTTGCTTTAGGATAATAATTCTTTTAATTTGGTGAAAGCACTGTAAAATATTTTTAAATAGAATTTATGTAGTGTGACAGATCTTGAGTTGTTTTGGTTTTGTGTCTCTTAAAAAAAAAATAGCCAGAGGAGGTGGGCAGTAAAAGGTTAAATAAATGGCTGTCCTCCTGGTGGCAGCCCATTGTATGTAGGCTTTCAGTTCAGTTTGCCCCAGTGTGTGCTAAATCCCTGGGGCTGTTTGCCCTTACTGGGGAAGCCTTGTGTCTTTATTTAGGGGAGCAATTACAGCTGTATCCTGCTCTGAAACCTGGCTGGTGCGTGGAGGAGGAAGTCTGCAATGTTTTGCATCACGTAGTTAACAAGTGGCAGAAAGGATTCAAATAGTCAAAAGAAATGAAAAGTCACCACTGGTGTCTTTTCCATCTCCCCATCCCTAAGAAAGTAATGATAGTATGGAAATACTGAATTATCAGTTGAATGGCTAGCTTTAGAGGCTTTAAACAGATCAGTGTCAGTGATAGCATGAAGTCTCTGTCACTTTGTAAATATTTTATTCTACCTTGCTAGGTACTTACTATTACTCACGTTTACAGGGGTGTGTGTGTGTAAGTGTGTATAACTGAGCCAACATTTTAAGTATCAAGTTTATAACTCTCATGCTGGCTTACTTTGGAGTACATTCTGAATCAGTTACCATCAGTATATTAACCAATACTTTCTTTTGCTCTATTTCATTCAATAATTGGGAAACCTTTAAAACAGGTATTTTCAATGTAAGATAGGTAGAAAATGGCCATTGTCAAGGAACCTAGCTTTATAGGGGATTCTACCCATTTTAAGTTTAACTTCAGATGCCTTGATTTAAAAAAAGCTTGAGATAATGGAAATACTGGATCTGTATTTGCATCTTATCAATTTGACAGTTATTCTGAAAGATATACTATATTTATATGCCTGTATAATCAAGATTATTTAATTCGCAAATATTTGAACTAAGAAACTGTGCAGTAAACAAACTTTCATTTTCCTTTTTAGCCTTTTACAGAAACTTATTCAAAATAGATCAGATGGGTGGGAGGGAGGGGAGGGTTGGTGATGGGTATTGAGGAGGGCACCTTTTGGGATGAGCACTGGGTGTTGTATGGAAACCAATTTGACAATAAATTTCATATATTGGAAAAAAAATAGATCAGATGTTGGGATTTGAGAAGGCTGAAGTCAAAAGTTTTCACAAGTAAATGATATGAGTTCTTTCATCAGTATTTATAGAGGTCTCCTTTTTTAAAAAAAAATGTTTTTAGTGCTTATTTAGAGAGAGAGAGAAAGCTCGCATGGGCAAGAACAGGAGAACAGGAGAAGGGCAGAGACAGAATCCCAAGCAAGGCTCCGCACCATCAGTGGAGAGCCTTATGTGGAGCTCAAACTTAGAAACCTCAAGGTCATGACCTGAGGCCAAATCTGGAGTTAGTATAACCCTATAACCCACTGAGCCACCCAGGCGCCCCAGGTCTCCTTGTTTTTAAAGAGGCCTAAATGTAATAAATTCACACATAAAAGGTTTTAATTGTGTTTGTTTTGGTATTAGAAAGCTTTGTTTTGCTTTTGTTTCTTGCCTTATACAGAGTTTTTCCCTCCTCATGAAGGATTTTTCTCTTAGTTCATGATTATTGGTTGTTTAAAACAATTCAGCTAATTCTTAAGGACTGAAATATCTAGAAATATTTTTAGAAATGTTTCAAGGTGTAGAGGAACATTGCTCCTTCCCTCCCCTCATGGCACCATAGGAAATGTTCAGTCCTAGCATTTCCTTTCATCTGGGGGGGGGTATAAAATAAAAGTTACTTAACGTTCTATGCCTTTCTTTGTGATGGTAATTTATAATGGAGAAGGTAGACTAGGGTTTTCTTTTCATTTTAATAATAATAGCAATTTTTTTTTTTTTTGCATCTGTAAATCAAACTCTACCAGATACCATCTGAATGGTCACAGTTGCCCTAAGAAATTATTTCCCCATTTTATGTAGATGAGAACACTGAAGCCCAGGTTCCATAATTTACCTGAAGGTCATAGAAATTGTTAAATAGAGGGACTAGCATTTGTACCTGATCTGTCTCATTTCAAAGCCCATGTTTTTTATACTACCCTGCTTCTCTCTATTAAACATATGAAATTCATTTGACATTATATAACTTTTATTAGAAGATTTTTATACTATTGCCAATTAGCAGTTTTAAGTTCCATTCTGTCCTCCAGATCAGAGGTAGGTCTTGACTCTTTCTCAATGTAGTAGGTAGCACCAAATGAAGATAACACCCATGGCAAAAATAAATGGTAACCCTTTTAAAAACAAAACTCTTGACTCTTCTCAAAATGATCTCTATAAAACGGCTGTCATGATCCTTATTGCAAAGTCCTCAGATCATTATAAACTGTCTAGTAACCAAACAGAGCAATGTTCCCTGGTCTCACACTCACCTAGGTTAAGAGTGGCCTATAGTGAACTCAACAAGGGGAAGAGGATAGGAGGGTGTCACAGGTGGGTTAGAGGAGATCTGTTTCCTTCCAAACAGGATAGCTGGGTTAGTAGATCAAAAGAACTATCTTATAAACCCTTAGGTTGGTAATTACTTTATGTCATGGCAGGGGGAAAAAATGTAAATGGTTTGCATTACCTTAGTGAAGTTCAACAAGTCCTGGCTCCTTTAAAATCATGTTATCATACTGATAGAGAACAGCTTCATTATCTGGCAGAAAAAGATATGACTAGAGAAGAAGAGAGACTCAATTCTGCCTTTCAGTGTTAGTTGATACATTGAAGGTAGATCAGTGTTTCTACTATGTTATGTAAATAACTCTTACTTGCTATTAAGTGATATGTCATTTTGTTCTTTGGATTGTCATCACAGTATTTCTAAATATTAAGGAGTGTAGCTTTGTGTATCATAGCAGGTTTTAAGTGTGACATCAACTGCAGTTTACATCTTCAAATTAATTTGTGGTTTTCTTCTGGGTGTGTAGGTTTTTACGGGATAAGAAACCGAGTAGCTCAAACTCCCTTTAACAACTCTGGCAAGCCTTTTCTGTCAGTTTTTTCTTTTTCTTCATATTCTCATTTTCCCCCCAACTTTTAGCACAGCTACATAATAGGTGTTGGTTTATTTTTTACCCTCATGGAATCATGGGTAGTTTCATTGCAGCTCATCTCTTTCTGTTTGTTTCGTATAGGGCTGATAGTTCAGGACCATTCAGACCCCATGTTCAGTTCATATGCCTATAAGTCCCACTACCTACTGAATGAATCAAATCGTGCAGAGTTGATGAAATTACCTATGATTCCTTCTTCGTCAGCTTCCAAAAAGAAATGTGAGAAAGGTAATAATCAAAATAGTTTATCTCTTGCTTTTTATTTTTGCATTTCCTTTTTTTTTTTCTCTTTAAATGAAGGGGGGAAATGTATGCCTGTCAAGCACTATCTGTTGCTTTTGGTAAATTCTACCTTGGTGGTTGTGACTGTGTCTTCATATGGCTGCAACATTATTAAAAAGGGCTTAAAATAATTCCATTATTGCAAATTCTTACTTCTCGTTGAATAAATTCTCACACATTCCATCTATCTGTGGGTTATTAAAATTGAAAGACTGAGTAGGATTTTGCTTAATATAGAAAGATTCTAAGGCTCTTTCTCTTCTGCCTGATGGAGAACTACCATTCATGTTAGAATAGAATAGATGTGATGTAAATTATCATGAACTTTCAACTAAAAAACCAGGATAGGTTATTAAAAGAGGGAAGCCAAGATATTGGTACTTAAAATTTTGATTTTAGGCTACATTTTGTCCTTTTGTTTCCTAAATGTTTTTGTTAAGATGCTATGAAAACTAGTTGCCCTTCTCTTAGGAGACTTTGGTGGGCAGCTGGGGTAATTTATCCCAAATACTCGATATTGAAAGGCAGCCCAGCTCAACTGAAGAATTACTTATGGATAATTTATCCACAGAGAATCAAGAACTAAATGTATATTTATATTCTCCCTAATAATTTAATCTATAAAAGCAAATCTTATATTTAACTTTACATAGCCTGCTTGTAAAAAAGGAAAAAGTAGTTTAACAGTACTATATTATTTTGGGAGGTCTTATCCCAGAGGGTAAAATGAATAACCTTGAAGGTAAAGGCCTTTTCCTGTATACATTCCCATTATGATCGGGGAGCCAAGTTCAGAATCTTTAAAGGAAATTTGATTCATACCTAAAATACTAGGTATATTTGAAATAGGTTTTTTTTCCCCATTCTTTATGTTGCCTGCTTGATGATGTATCTTTGCTCTTTGTCAGACATCTGAAGTGGCAACCCAAGACTAAAAAATATGTAATTAAGCAGGTTGATTAGAACCTATGGAGAAGTAGGTTGGAGAGAGTATTGGCTTGCTCGTTTGTTTGTTTGTTTTTACATTGAAGTCAGAGTATGTCACCTTACTGGTGATACCATCTACTTCTGAAACAAACATGGACGTAGGTCTGGCTAACTCCATAATGCAATAAAATTACCCAAGGCATTCATTTTAGGAAATGCCTTATTTCCTACAGGCGCTTTTATAAAATTAGATTAATTCAATTGTTTCTTACTTTGTTTTTGGCACTCAGTATTGACCTTGACATGAATTGAAATTATTTTGAGCCCTCTGTTTGCTTAGCTTGAACCACATCTTCTTCTTGCATCCTAAAGCAGTTTTCTTGCATAGCACCAAGGTGGATTGTTCATATTTTCATTTTTCTTGTGTATTTTTTGTCAAAAAATCGTGATGATTTTCACTGACGATTCTGGGTCTGTATTTCCTCTGAAATAACACTTAAAATTGAGGACTATTCCATAATGTTAAAAATGGCCAGCCTGACTTTTCCACATCAGCTCTAATGATCACATGTCCCCTAAAGCTGTTTGCAAAGTCTGCTCTCCCTATTGGTAATTCCTTTCTGATGGAGAAATCAGTTATCTCATTTTTATTTTAAACTTACCGAACCCCCTACCTAGGCTAAGAGCACTCAGGCAGCTAATCTGTAGGTTGGAGAATTGGAGCAATTAATCCACATTGAGATCTGCAGACAAAGGAAAAAATCTTAATGACTGAAGTAAAAGCTTTTAAGCAGAGGAAATATAGTAATTTATTTCATCACTGATTGTATATAGATTTTCTTTTTGTTTTTATGTTAATCAGTTAGAAGTTTGAAAGTCTACAGGAAGAAAAGATTTTCTGGAAAATTGATAGCAAACCCTCAAAAGGTTAGAGCGTGTGATTTCATAAAGTTGTGTAGAGGGCTCTTAACCTTTTGCTTATGAGATATTAAACCTCAGTACAATCAGGTTATGGGCCTGATTTTCCAACACAATTTTTTTTTTTTTTGCAGTAAATGTCTTTATTATATTTCATCTTCAGTGGTTAACATCCTTCTCTGTCACTTGTTGAAATACCTTTTAGAAATACCTAATCTCCCCCCAAATCTCTTTTATATTTTTGCATTAAAAAATATCCTTTTGTTTTGTTTGCTGTACTTGTCTTGGTCTTAATCCAGAGATCATTTTGTGTATTTCAAAGGAGAGGATTTTGCCAGGGAACCTGGAGAGGGATCTCCTTGTGTGTGGTACTTATTCCACAGTGACATTTACTTAGTTTTATGCTATAAAGCAGTGGTTCTCAATGTGAAGTCAGAAAAACTTATATAAACAATTTTTTAACTATGTTTAATATTTCAGAAAATCTAACAGAATCACACATTTGCACAAAATAAGGCTGCATACATTTCTTTATATTTGGCTATGATTTGAACAACTTAATGTGATAGTTTTGTTATTGGAATCAGAAGCTCTGATTGGCAGTTACAGATTTCTTTGGTTAATAAAAACAGGAGAAATTGTTACCTTTTAACAGGGGTTTTGATTCTGTTTTTTTGGTTTAGGATTGGTTTTTTTGTTTGTTTGTTTCGGGGGTTTATTGGTTGATAAAATGTTTGGAAACATGGGTCCCTGAAGAAGAGAAAGGAGATCCTTGGCGATGAAAAAGTTGCAAACCACTGCTGTATAGCCTGTTTTTGACTTTCTTTATTTTTGCTGGAAAGTTAAATGATAATGTAATCACCAATTTGAGAAAGTTCGATCCTTTGCTTTTTTTGCATTTTTTTATGGAAATAAAAAACTACTGGTCAACCTATTGGTTATTTTCATTCTTGCTAATTTTATTATAAAGGGATTTAGTTAACTATGGCACTGGATTAAAATACAAGATGACCATTGCATGCTTTCTTAGCTCTCAAGGAGAAAAGAAAGTAAGTTGTTACATATTTCTTTGAAAATCTGCTCTCAAATCTACTCAAAGATTCCATGCATCTGTTAAGAGTTTTAGCTGCATGCTAAGCGGATACCTCAATTGCCCACATTACTGTAAAGACTACAGTAATGGTTTTCATACCACTCAAAAGTTTTGAGTTTCTGGCCCCTGAAGCCCTGAAAAGGGACTGAAGTAGCTAAATCTGTTCATTTGTTTTCTATTTTAATCCATCACTATAGAGCTGACTCAATCCCTTTATTTTCCCCCAATTTGAGTCAAATTTGATGCACTTAAAAGATAACTTTCTCTTTTCTCTTTCTTTTTCTCTTTCCTCTCTTCTTAGTTATTAAGACTGTTTATTTGTTTCAAGGTGGAAGATTGCTCTGCTGTGAATCGTGCCCGGCTTCCTTCCACCCAGAATGCCTGAGCATAGAAATGCCAGAAGGCTGCTGGAATTGTAATGACTGTAAAGCTGGCAAGAAACTACATTACAAGCAGATTGTTTGGGTCAAATTGGGAAATTACAGGCAAGTTTTTCCAGGACAAAAAGGAAGTATTCAATGATTATTCAGACATAGGTTCATAATCTATATACAAACTGGCTAGGAGATAGGTAGAACAACACCGAGCTACTTCCTTAAAAAAAAGAAAGAGAAAAGAAATCTATTTTGATTTGGCTTTTAGAAGCCAATTTGGGAAGGTTGGGTTATTGTTGGATTTTTTTTTTCTTTTAGATTGGTTCTTTGACTTGTTTTTCAGTTTTTCTTTTTTAAGAGGAGACACTAGGCTCCTCCCTTATTTTTGTAAAATGTTTATTCTTTTTGAGAGAGAGAGTGAGTGTATGTGTGGGTGCATGATCAAATGGGAGAGAGACAGAGAATCCCAAGCTGGCTCCATGCCCAGCACAGAGCCCAACCCAGGGCTCAGTCTCACAAACTTCGAGATCATGACCTGAGTTGAATCAAGAGTCGGTTGCTTAACCACCTGAGCCACCCAGGCACCCCTTGTTTTTAAGTTGAAAGTAATTTTACACTAATGAACTATGTACTACTAGATTTTGGAATAAAAGGTCTTATATAGATAGTAGGGAACATGTATTCTTTGTGTCCTAATTCATTTATATTGATTTCTAATAAAATAAAAGAATTTATATCCTGGCCAAAATAGTTTTTACCCCTAAATCTGGCCCATTTCAGTTTCTGCTAGAAGCTTTAAACTGAGTGCAAGAAGAGAGCTCTTTAGAATTTAAAGAGAGAAATTATTTCATGAAGAGCTTTTAGTTCTTAAGAGAATGAAGAAGTATGTGTGATTGCCATTATATTAATAAAACTTTCTCCTTTTAAGAAGCCTGTCTTGGGGTGCCTGGGTGACTCAGTCAGTTGAGCGACCGACTTTGGCTCAGGTGATGATCTCATGGTTTGTGAGTTTGAGCCCCGCGTCAGGCTCTGTGCTGACAGCTCAGAGCCTGGAGCCTGCTTTGGACTCTATCTCCCTTTCTCTCTGCTCCTACCCTGCTCATTCTGTCTCTCTCTGTCTCAGAAATAAATAAACATAAAAAAAAAAAAAAAAAAAAAGAAGCCTGTCTTTGGGGCGCCTAGGTGGCTCAGTTGGTTGAGCATCTGACTCTTGATTCTGGCTCAGGTCATAGTCCCAGGGTCATGGAATGGAGCCCTGCCTCAGGCTCTGTGCTGACAGCACGAAGCCTGCTTGAGATTCTCTCTCTCTCTTCTTCTGTCCTCTCTCCACCCCTCCCCTTGCTCGAGCATGCACATGTGCTCTTTCTCCCCCTCTCAAAATAAATAAACTTAGAAAATAGAAGCCTGTCTTTAACAAGCCTTCATTGAATAGGAATAGTGATATATTTTTAAAAACTCTACATTCTACATTTTGAGACATATGTTTATCATTTACTGAGAAAATAGGTACTGTTCAAGAGAGCACAATAATGGTCCACTTTTCAGAATGCTAAGTAAAATATATTTCTGTAGGATTTCAAACATTGTAATTTTTTTTAGTAAGAGCTATGTCATTTTCTCTGAATTTTAAATATGCTGCTTGCTTACTTACCTATTTAACTTTGTCGGGGGGGGGGGGGGTAGAGTGTGTGTATGTGCACACACTAGCAAGTAGGGTTGGGGCAAAGGGAGAGGGAGAATCTTAAGCAGTCTCCACACCTAGCGCAGAGCCTAACATGGGGCTCAATCTGACAGCAGCGAGATCATAACCTGAGCTGAAATCAAGAGTCAGACGCTTAACCAACTGAGCTACCCAGGAGCCCCTTACCTATTTAACTTTAAAATTTTATTTTAGGGGCGCCTGGGTGGCGCAGTCGGTTAAGCGTCCGACTTCAGCCAGGTCACGATCTCGCGGTCCGTGAGTTCGAGCCCCGCGTCAGGCTCTGGGCTGATGGCTCGGAGCCTGGAGCCTGTTTCCGATTCTGTGTCTCCCTCTCTCTCTGTCCCTCCCCCGTTCATGCTCTGTCTCTCTCTGTCCCAAAAAAAAAAATAAATAAATAAAAAATAAAAATAAAATAAAATTTTATTTTAGCTGAGATATAAGGGGCCTTGAGATTGAGACGTGATCCCCCCCACCCACACAAACAATTTTTTTTAACATATGACAGAACCCCCCCCCCAAAAAAAAAACTTGGCAGTTGAATACATAAGTAATTTTATACTATATGGCAACAAATACAAAGTTTCAGAAGGCAAATGTCAAACCAAGGGGAAGTATTTTTACTTCTACTTTAATAAGAAAAGACAAATAACCTTACCTAGAACAGGGAGCAAAGAAGAGAAAGAGCCAGGTTGCCAAAGAAGAACAAATAGAAAATAAATATGTAAAAAATGCTGAGCCTCACTAAAAATAAGTATATGTTAAGGACAAAGAGGTTTTTTATTTCATTTTTGTTTTTGTTTTTTTCCAATTAACAGATTGTCAAAGATTTAAGAGTAATAAGTTTTTGGCTAGGGAGGGCAAGGGAAAAGGAGTGCCCCCACAGGGCAGTCTTGCATCACATATTAAATTGTAACAGTGTCTACCTTTTGATTCACCTCTTCTAAGGAATTTATTTAAGGAAAAAAATTGGACAAACAGGAAAAAATGTATTTATAGGGGTATTCATTAAAGTATTATTGCAAAAATTTGAAATAACCAAAATGCTCAGTGAGGGATTTCTCAGATAAATTATAGTGTATCCATATCCATAAAGGGGTAATGCTCATCTCTATAGTAACATGAGATGATATCCAGGGTATATAGTTGAATTTAGACAGCATGTGAAAGAGCATATACATTATCTTTCCATGTGTTTATATAGTTAAAAAAAAATGTAGATCTAGATATGTTTTTCACGCCCAGAAAGAAAAACATCAGATGTTAATAGTATAAGGCATAAGATTTTAAAAGGGTGTCATTTAGGGGGCGCCTGAGTGGCTCAGTTGGTTAAGCGTCTGACTTTGGCTCAGGTCATGATCATGCAGTTCGTGAGTTCAAGCCCTGTGCTGGATCTGTCCTGACAGCTAGCTCAGAGCCTGGAACCTGTCTTCAGATTCTGTGTCTCCCTCTCTCTCTGTCCCTCCCCTGCTCGTGCACGCTCTCTCTCTCTCTCTCTCTCTCTCTCTCTCAAAAATAAGTAAAACATAAAAAAATTTTTAAAGGGAGTAATTTTAAGTTTTTCTGTTACACATTTCTGCATTGTCTTAACTTTTATTTATTTTTTTTGTTTTAACTTTTAAACACACATTGCTTTTTATAATTAAAAATCTGTATCATTCCAGGGTGGGCAGGAGTGCAAGTTTGACAATTAATAGATAAGACATTCCTGGACAAGAAATAGCTAAAACAGTGTAGGGGCACCTGGGTGGCTCAGTCAGTTAAGTGTCCCACCTTGGCTCAGGTCATGATCTCATGGTTCATGAGTCTGAGCCCCACATCAGGCTCACTGCTGTCAGCACAGAGCCCACTGCAGGTCCTGTCTTCCTCTCTCTCTGCCCCTCCCCAACTTGCACACAGACTGAAAAAGTTTTAAGTTTTTGTATGTTTACTGTTCATACTGATTATTCTATATACTACCAAAACTTACCTCTTCAATTCTTGACTTGCCCAATTGTTAGAAACTGTCATATGTACCTCACAGATGATTTCCATTTAGTGATCGCTATGCTATTCAGCCATTGCCTGTTTTCATTCAGTTATGTTTTCATTCTGTGCCACATCCCACATTTGTTATGATGTAGGATGAATTAGATTCTGAAATACACACTGACATAAACCTAGTACATTTGACCAAAAACTATTTACTCTGGTTGATTAGAGGGAAGAAAATGTTCATTTGAATGGAGTGGTCATTCTTCACTATAGCATCAGTTTATTCTCAAATGGTTCCCTTGACTACTAGAAATCAACTTTTATACCTTGAAAGACAATCTTACTACTAAAATTGTCAAATTTGGAGGAACACATAACTTTTCTAGGATTGAAATTGGTTTTGGAATAGTATTGGTAAATTCTAATTCTTAAGATGGGTAATGAGTTGTTATTTTTAGTTGTTATGCTTTATAACTTATATGTTCATGATATTCCTTTGTATCAGGTATTAGTTTTTAAAGGAAAAAAAACTAGATGGGGAGTTTAGGGTCTAGTTGGTTTAGTCTGTGTTCACTATTTCATTAGTTCACTGATCAATATGTTTTTTTTATTAATTTTTTTAATGTTTATTTTTGAAAGAGAGCATGTGTGAGCAGGGGAGGGACAGAGGAGGGGGGGGTGGGGCAGGATCCCAAGTGGGCTTTGCACTGACAGCAGAGAGCCCAATGTGAAAGTACAAAACCTTTTTTCTCCCTCATGCCAGCCGTGTAAAGAATGGTATGATTTTTCAATGTCTTGATTGATCTAAAATTGCTTTTGTTTTCAGATGGTGGCCAGCAGAGATCTGCAATCCCAGGTCTGTGCCACTGAACATCCAGGGCCTTAAGCATGACTTGGGGGACTTCCCTGTGTTCTTCTTTGGTTCTCATGACTACTATTGGGTACACCAGGGCAGAGTGTTCCCTTATGTTGAAGGAGACAAAAGTTTTGCTGAGGGACAGACTAGTATTAACAAGACCTTCAAAAAAGGTAAGTTGGATGATGTTTACAGTGGCTCAAAACCAAGACTCAGCGGTTGATTTCTCTGTGTCTCCTCACTTGCACTTGACATGTTTCTGGTATTAGAGGACTTTCACCAGGTGTTACAATCCAGCATCCAGAAGTATCCAATCACATTAGAGCACATCTTATCCAATCAGTTAGAAAAATACATTTCAGTATGGTAGACTCTGCCGTCTGTATGAAAAGAGTATCTTCAGTGATCTTTCTACAAACATAGAGATTATTTTGGAAATAGTCTTCTTAATCCAGTGAGGCACCTTTGCCACAGAAGAGTAGTAAAAGCTTCCCATGAAGAGCCTTATAAGTGTTTTTGCAACAAGTTTCCAGGAAGTTTGACTTTCTGGGTAAGAGTAAAAGGAATGTAAATCTAGTACAAGATAAAAAGCTGGGTTTTTTTGGTTGGTTGGCTATTTTTTTGCTTTACTTGGAAGCCTCTGATTATTGAAGTAGGACCTCTTCTCTAAGGCAATGGCTTACGCAGAGCACGGTGTTCAGCTATAATCGAGTTATGTCCTATT
Source organism: Panthera onca (assembly GCF_046562875.1). NCBI lineage: Eukaryota > Metazoa > Chordata > Mammalia > Carnivora > Felidae > Panthera > Panthera onca. Next base: position 160,540,989 of record NC_138342.1, on the reverse strand, counting down.
TCAGTGTTATCCTATCCTGGTGGAAAATGGTTATTTCCAGAATAATTTTAAAAAGAACACCCCAGGCCAGATTCAGGGCATTGGGAAGTCAATGTAAAACTGCTCTCCTAACAGTCTTTTTTTTTTTGTTTTTTTGTGTGTGGTTTTTTTTGTTGTTGTTATTTATATACTTTGTTTTGTCCTATTGGCAGCACTGGAAGAAGCTGCAAAACGTTTCCAGGAATTGAAAGCACAAAGAGAAAGCAAAGAAGCACTTGAGATTGAAAAAAACTCAAGAAAACCCCCTCCTTACAAACACATCAAAGTGAGTCGTTACCCATGAAACATTGGTATTTGACAGGCAAGAGGAAATGCATCGCCCTCTTAGTAATTAGAAGGCCCTTTTTGACTTACGAAGACTTTTACTGATTATCACCCAGTCTTCTGTAAAGCAAACTGAGAGCTTTTGTTGGAAGCATAAAATGGGAGCCATAGCCACTGTGCTGTGAGGAAGAGTCTTTGATAAGCCCTCTCACACCTACGAGCAGCATGTTCCCTGTGAAACCTTGTTCTTGCCCTACCAGGCTGTCCTGCAGCAAGTGAGAGGATAGGTATTTAGCTCCTTTACAAATTCTAGAAAGCCCACAGTTGCTTTTAGTTATAAATGCCCATTAATTTAGTAGAAGAAATACACATGATAAATAAGTGAGAATTCACATCAGATTTTGATATTTGTGTCCAGTATGAAGAGGCCATTTTATTCTTAGCTTGTTCTTAAGTTATTCAGGGGGAAATTGAAATCAAGATATATAAAGAGCCTTTCTCAGAATCACACCACTATAGCAAAGCCAAGAATTTCATGGATGTGTGAGGTTCCTGTTCACATTCCTCCCTCTCATTCGTGACTTGGTTTTCCAGGCTAACAAAGTAATAGGAAAGGTGCAGATCCATGTTGCAGACCTGTCAGAGATCCCCCGCTGTAACTGCAAGCCTGCTGATGAGAACCCGTGCGGCCTGGAGTCGGAGTGCCTAAACAGGATGCTGCAGTACGAGTGCCACCCGCAGGTGTGCCCGGCTGGAGAGCGGTGCCAGAACCAGTGCTTTACAAAGAGGCTCTACCCTGATGCAGAAATCATCAAAACAGAACGGAGAGGCTGGGGCCTCAGGACCAAAAGGAGCATTAAGAAGGTAGCCTGGGACAGAGGCCATGGGGGCGGTGGGACAGACCAGGGCTGTGCCTCTCAGAAGATGCTTCATCTCCTCCTAGGGGTGAAATACATAGGGATTTTTGGCAAAATTTTGAAACTTCCCAAGTTGAAAGCTTGGCACTTCTTGAGCAGAGGAGAAGTGGTAGGAAGAGGTAGTAATAAAATGCACATAAACTTTGGATGTCCTATGGTCAGTCATAAAAAGGAGAAGGGACATTGGTCATTTCCTTTTTTTTTTTTTTTTTTTTAATCTGGTTTTAATTGACTGTCTTTATACATTTTTTTTTTTACATTTATTTTTGAGAGACAAAGCACACGTTGGGGAGGGGCAGAGAGAGGGGGGGAAGACACAGAATCCGAAGCAGGCTACAGACTCTGAGCTGTCAGCACAGAGCCCAACGTGGGGCTCAAACTCACAAACTGTGAGATCATGACCTGAGCCGAAGCCGGAGGCTTAACTGACTGAGCCACCCAGGTGCCCCTCCTTTTTTATTTTATTTATTTTTTTTAAAGCTTATTTATTTTGAGAGAGAGAGAGAGAGCACAAGCGAGGGAGGGACAGAAAGAGAGAGAATCCCAGGAAGGTTCCACGCTCAGCATCAAGCCTGACACAGAGCTGGATCTCATAACCATGAGATCACAACTTGAGCCAAGATCAAGAGCCGGACTCAGCCACCTAGGCGCCCCCATTGGTCATTTTCTATTTGAAATATTTTTGACTTGTTAAGCAAAAGAGATGTAAAAGGCTTAGTAAAGGCAAAAGAGTATGAAGGTTAACATACTGGGATGGAAACTAGCAAACCCAAGCTTTGCACCAATGTCACAATTCCTTGGCTGTGAGGATGTGGCCAAGTCACTAACCTCCTTGAGCCTCAGTTTCCTCCACTCTCAAGCGGATGTATCATAACCCTTGCCCTACACTCTTAAAAGGGTTGTTGCCAGTCTCAAATTAGAGTATATGTGCAAAAGCAACTGGCAAAGGTTGAGATCTTTAACACTTACAAATTGCCTTCATTCTTGGGGCCCCTGGGCGGCTCATTCAGTGAAGTGTCTGACTCTTGATTTCAGCTCAGGACATGATCTCACGGTTTGGCTCGTGGGTTTGAGCCCTGAGTTGGGCTCCACACTGACAGTGCAGAACGTGTTTGGGATTCTTTCTGTCTCCTGCTCTCTCTGCCCCTTCCCCACTCGTGCACGCTTGCTTGCTTGCTCTCTCTGTCTCAAAATAAATAAACTTTAAAAAAAAAGGGGCGCCTGGGTGGCTCAGTCGGTTGAGCGTCCGACTTCGGCTCAGGTCATGATCTCACGGTCCGTGGGTTCGAGCCCCGCGTCGGGCTCTGTGCTGACAGCTCAGAGCCTGGAGCCTGTTTCGGATTCTGTGTCTCCCTCTCTCTGTGACCCTCCCCCGTTCATGCTCTGTCTCTCTCTGTCTCAAAAATAAACGTTAAAAAAAAAAAATTAAAAAAAAAATAAATTATCTTCATTCTTACACTTTGAGGCGCTTTTTCCAAGCAGTCTCTTTGAAGAAAAATTTTTAAATGCAAATAACTCAAGAATGAAAATCACCAGCAAATCCTAGTGTTCAAACAGTGGCTCTCAAACTTCAGAGATCCCAGGAATCTCCTGGGATCCTTGTTGAAAACAATGTCCTACTGAACTATCTAGGGACAAGCCTGAATAGTGTGCGGTTTCAAATGAGGCCCCCTTTCGGCCCTCTCTTCCACCCCCCCACCCCTCCACTCCCCGCCGCTTGCCCAGGGCCAGTAGCGAACTAGCAAGAGTGCAGAGACTCTCAGTGAGAGAAGGTGGACATAGTGGGAATTAAAATTACTCTTGACATTATTTTTCTACCTGTAAAAAAAAGAAAAATCATCTTTGTGGTTAAAAAGTACTGTAGGAAAGAGAAACAATACAAAAAAGATAATAAAGAGTGAAATTCCTTCATCCCTTCAATTCCTGGTCTCCTCACCAGAGATGACCATTGTTAATAGGTTGTCATGTAGCCTTTTATGTATACAAATACATAGTCCTATATCCTATACTCATAGAATCTTTAAAAACAAATATACATATTATTTTATCCCACTTAATATATCATAAACATCCCTTTATGACAACCCATATAGATTTCTGCTCATTCTTTCTTTTTTTTGCTCATTCTTTTTTTTTTTTTTTTTTAATTTTTTTTTTTCAACGTTTATTTATTTTTGGGACAGAGAGAGACAGAGCATGAACGGGGGAGGGGCAGAGAGAGAGGGAGACACAGAATCGGAAACAGGCTCCAGGCTCTGAGCCATCAGCCCAGAGCCTGACGCGGGGCTCGAACTCACGGACCGCGAGATCGTGACCTGGCTGAAGTCGGACGCTTAACCGACTGTGCCACCCAGGCGCCCCTGCTCATTCTTTTTTAACTAAACTCCCATTGTATTCTATAGTAAAATGTACCATAACTTATAACCTATCTTCTAATAAACTTTATATAATTTATTTAATTCTGTAGTGAACATTCTTGATTTTCTGTCTTCATGCACCCATTTCTATAGATTAGATCACTTGAAGCGAAACTCATTCATGAAGCACATGTTTGTGAAGCTGCTTCTATGTGCCAGGTACTACTCTAGGCATTTGGAAAAACAGTAGTGAACAACATACCTTTGTGGGTCTGCTAGAGACAGGTAATAAACAGATATGTAATGCTAGGTACCACTAAAATGCTGCAAAGAAAAATAATACTGTCAAAGGGGATGGCTGGTGACAGGAATTGTTATTTTAAATTGCTTGGTTAAGGAAGGCTGAGGAATGCCATTTGACCTGAACAATGACGAAAAAAGCCATGCATTTCAGGCTGAAGAAAGAGCAAAGACAGGGGCCTTAGCATGCTCCAGGCACAGCAGGAGAGCTAGTGCATCTGGAGAAGAGTGAGGAGGAGAGGGGTGAGAGGCAGGAGATAGCAGAGAAGGTAGGCTGGGGCCAGATCTTATGGGAACTTAGAGACCATAGGAGGGAGACTTCTGGAAGTTGTTAGTGGGAAGTGACTTGATCTGACTGGATGTATTCATTTTCTATTGCTGCCTGACAATAATACTACAAACTTGGGAACTTATGATGTTACACACACTTTATTTTCTCACCATTTCTAGGGGTCAGGAGTTGGGCAGTGCTTGGCTGGGTCCTCTGCTTAGGGTCTCACAAGGTTTCAGTCAAGATGCTTCTTGGACTGGATTTCTCATTCTTGTGCCCCAACTAGAGAAGGATATACTTTCCTGCTTGCATGGCTATTGGCAGAATTCTGCTCTTTGCAGCTATAGGTCTGAGAGCCTCAGGTGGTTTTTGTTTGGGGTTGTTGTTCTTGTTGTTTTGCTGCTATTAGCCTCTAGAGGCTGCCCACAATTCCTTGCCACATGGAGTTCCCCAACTTGGCTATTTGCTTCCTCACAGCCAACAAGGGAGAGACACTCCGGCAAGATGGATGCTAAAGTCTTGATGTAACAGACTCCCAGAATCACGTACATTCTGTCATCTTTGCCGTATTCTATTCGTTAGAAGCAAGTCGCAGGTCCTACTCACTCAAGGAGAGAGAATCACACCACGGCATGAGCGCTGGGAGACAGGCATCTTGGGGGCTGCCTTAAGTATCCGTGTGCCACCCTTGTGTTTCCAAAAATTAACTCTGGCTGTAGTCTGTGGAATTTATGATCATGGGGAAGGGCTAACAAAAAGGAGACCATTGTTGTCCAGGAGAGAAATGATGGTGGCATATGGACTACCAGGGTTGTAGCTGAGCCAGAGAGAAGTGGGTACATTGCTGATATTTTGAAGGCGGAGCCAACAGGATTCACTGATCATTAAATATATGGATTGGATTGCTTGGCCAAAGGTCATTGACATTTAAAATGTCATTAGAATGCAAAATTTTTTTTTAAGTTTTTTGTTTTTTTTTTTAAATAATCTCTACACCCGACGTGAGGCTTAAACTCATGACCCCAAGATCAAGAGTCACATGCTCTTCTGACTGAACCAGCCAGGTGCTCCTAGAATGCAAAATTTTTGGTGGTACTTTTAAGCCATGCATATCACATACATAAATTTTGCCTATGACTTCAGGGGAGGTGTAGGGGCTATCCTGAAATTTATCCAGTTTAATATCATGTTAACGTCTTTTATTAATTTTTTAATGTTTATTTATTTTTGAGGGGAGGGGAGGAGGGGCAGAGAGAGGGAGACAGAGGATCCCAAGCAGGCTCTACACTGAAAGCGAAGAGCCCGATGTGGGGTTTGAACTCATGAACTGTGAGAACATGCCCTGAGCTAAATAAAGTCAGACGCTTAACCAACTGGGGCACCCAGGCGCTCCTAACATCTTTTAACAGTAGTTGCATTTATTTTAAAATGTATTCTAATTTATTAAATTGATATAATCAAGAGAAAAGAAAATACAGTCAGGATTATTCTGTCCAGTAGCACTTGAGGAATTGCTAATGTAAGACAATTGCTCTTTTACAAAATAGTTGGAAGTATATATTCCTGAAAAGCAAAATCATAAAGACTTAGTAGCATCATGGAAAAGATTTTTGGTACATTGAGGGACAAAGGCCAAATATGGAATTTGATTGTACACAGCCAGCCTTCTTCCTTTCGCACATAACAGATCCTTGCAAATGTGGGCCAGAGCCAAACAAAGGACTTCCTGTAACAAGGTGATTTCTTTCTTCAAAATTAAGAAAATATATATTAAATACTGAATTACAGCTTACCTTTTTGCCATAGTCTTTGAGGACAGATTTCTAGCTCTATTAAAGTTCTTGTTTTGTTATTTTTATTCATAATTTAATTCATAGTTAATGGGTATTTTTTGAGTTGTTTTTTGTTTTTTTAAAGGTTTTATATTTTTAAATAACCTCTACATCCAACATGAGGCTCAAACTCACAAAAAAATAAAAGTATCACTACATTTTTGCCAATAAATTTGAAAATTTATATGAATGGATTCTTAGAAAAGCATAATCATCACCACTCCCACAAAAATAAATTAAAAAATATGAATAGTTCTATAAACTATTAAAGAAATTGAAACTATCATTAAAAACCTTCCAACAGGGGCACCTGGGTGGCTCAGTCAGTTAAGCATCCTGCTTCAGCTCAGTTCATGATCTCAGGGTTTGTAGGTTTGAGCCCCGTGTTGGGCTCTGTACTGACAGCTCAGAGCCTGGAGCCTGCTTTGGATTCTGTGTCTCCCTCTCTCTTGCTCTGTCTCTCAAAAATAAACATTAAAAAAAAAAAAAGACGTTCCAAAAAAGAAAACTTTAAGCTCAGATGGTTCCACTGGTCAATCTGCCAAACATCTAAAGTTAGAAATAATGTCAATTAGAATAGAATAGAATTGAATAGAAAGAAGGAACAAGACAGATGTGGTAAAAAATCTATGCAACAAAGATGATAAGGGATTATGTTTTGTTGCAAAGAGTTCACATATGGAGAAAATATATGCAACATATGAACAAAGGTGCCACCTGCATGCCAATGAATGACAACCACCATTTGTCTCTAGGTTAAAGTTGTACTTCCAGCAGTCTTTCTGGTTAATTCTCTTGGATTACATTACACATACAGTGTTAAAGAATGCTTTCAAATATAACACACTGGTTTTACACTTATGTGTTACGTGCTTCTCTACAGGGTGAATTTGTAAATGAATATGTCGGTGAATTAATTGATGAAGAAGAGTGCAGATTGCGAATCAAGCGAGCCCACGAGAACAGTGTAACTAATTTTTATATGTTAACTGTTACCAAGGTAAAATTGCTTTTTTTTGTAAAAAAGGATTCTTGGTTTTTGTTTCATGGTCTTAGGTTGAACTCCATTTCCTCTAACTTGATTTTTTTTTCCAGGAGAGTTAGAATGGTTTGAAGTAGCCAGTGTGCTACCAGCCACAGTGTGCTTCTTAACACCACAGTGCACCGTGGCTGGTTGGTGAAGCTTTGCATGTGGCATGTGAGGTGGCCCTGTGAGTGGAGAGACAGCCAGGACAGGGCAAACATGGTCACGGAAGAACCTGGCCCTCAGTTTCTCCATTACTGATGGAGACCATCAGCTCTGCCATGCAGAGTTCTAAAGCACCATTAAAGTTCTGATTTAGCAAAAATTCTAACTCTGAATTGTTCTGTATACTGAAACTTCATGTCTAAGTTAGGACAAATGAATGAAGCCATAAGCAGGATGACAAAACTGCTAGTTTAATCCATGAGATTGTAAGCCACCTTTGCTGTGCGTTCTGTCTGTATCTCACCTCACTTCTGCAGCAGCCCTCTGCCATGCAGGGGACAAGAAACTGAGGTCCAGCCATGACAAGTGATCTGTTGAGTGCAGAGCAAAGACTAGTACCCATCTTTCTGGTGTTCCAGGCTATCCCTGAAACTGAGGGAATACCATTAAAAGTAAGAACTAGAAATCACTTAAAAGCTTATTCTCTCAGTGCCTGGGTGGCTCAGTCGGTTGAGCATCTGACTTCAGCTCAGGTCATGATCTCACTGTTTGAGCCCCGCATCTGGCTCTGTGCTGACAGCTCAGAGCCTGGAGCCTGCTTCAGATTCTGTGTCTCCCTAATCTCTCTGCCCCTCCCCACTCGCACTCTCTCTGTCTCTCTCTCAAAAATAAATAAATATTTAAAAAAATTAAAAAAAAAAAAAAAAAAAAAACTTATTCTAGGAGCGCCTGGGTGACTCGGTCGGTTAAGTGTCTGACTTTTGGTTTCAGCTCAGGTCATGATCCCACGGTTCATGAGTTCAAGCCCCACGTCAGGCTCTGCACAGACAGTGCAAAGCCTGCTTGGGATTCTCTCTCTCCCTCCACCATTCATACTGTCTCTCTCAAAATAAATAAACTTTAAAAACAAAAAAGCTTATTTTAGCTGATATGTCATTGTTTAACAGTTTTACAACTTTCATGATTATAACTTTCATAAACATAAAATACCAATTATTTCTGATTACTGAGTAAGCCCTTCACATCCTCCCCTCACTGGCAGGGACCCTCCAGCCATCTTGACAATGCTGGGGAGGCCCCATCCTCCAGAGCTTATCCAGATTATCAGAGTTTGAATTCAAGGACCAGATTGTTGAGCTTTTGACTGTATTCTGAACATCAGTGTAAGTGAAACAGAAGGAACAGATGACTACTAAAGAGTATATCCCACACGACAGCCCTTCCATTGATCAAATCCCAAAGTCTTCATTCAGAGACCAAGTCTTTCATTTTTCCTCCTTCCCTGTCCGTGGCCTACACTCTTCTCCATTTGCCCCCGTGGTCGTTTCGCTGCTTGAGCAGAGCAGGAAAGGAGGGCTGACAGCAGAAAACCATAGCTTCCACCCCACGCAGCTCACCGATCTCTGTGCTCTGGCATCGCAGAATGCCCTTCCTCAGCCTGTGGCCAACTGATCTTCCACATAGCATTATTCTGTGGTCTGTGTCTAGAAACAAACTGAAGGAAGAAAGGAAAGGAAAGGAAAGGAAAGGAAAGGAAAGGAAAGGAAAGGAAAGGAAAGGAAAGGAAAGGAAAGGAAAGGAGGAAAGAAGGAAAGAAAAGCTAAATTCCACTTTATCTTAAATGCTTTGACTTGAAGGTCATCAAATAAAGTCAAGAACTTAGTCAACGGCTCAGAGAGCACATGATGTCAGATTGTCAGCCGTCAGACATCAGCTGGTAGCAAAAAGCTGCTCCCTGTGGCTCTTGACCAAGTTGGCCATTTCTGAGAGAGACTTGTACTTAGCTTTATTTTATGTTAAAGGCACCTTTCATTTCTTTTCTTTCTGAAGGACCGTATAATTGATGCTGGCCCCAAAGGAAATTATTCTCGCTTTATGAACCACAGTTGTAATCCAAACTGTGAAACACAAAAGTGGACAGTGAATGGAGATGTTCGAGTTGGACTTTTTGCTCTTTGTGATATTCCTGCAGGTAAAAAACCAGCTTGCTCCCCATGCCCTCCTCCCTGGGCAGGACATCCCTCAAGGTTTGAGGCTTAAGGATTTATTCAAATAAGATAGAATTCTATTTAGAATTATTATCTGCCGTTAAGAAGTGAAAATCTGTGTCCTGCAAAAGGGAGTTTAAGCAAGCAGAGAGGATGTCACAGAATTCTCTGGGTCCTTGACCCTAATGAATTACTTCTCCAAGTTCTTGCTGTCTGTGCGATATAACCAGATGCTTAAGCTTTTGTTTTCTTTTTTAAAGTATTAACATACTGTGTTAACTTCAACCTGGTGTCTGTGCTTGGTTGGGGGTGGGGGGGCGGGGGTGTTTGTTTTTTAGTTGGAAGATCGTCTGTTTCAGGGTAGACATAAAAAGCTTCTGAAGCCAGCTGCTGCTTCCATTTTTCCTTACCCATCTAGCATCTTAACAGCAGAACTTAGTTTCTTCTCTGCTGGGTTTGTAGGAAAATGGGTAAGAAGAGAAGAACTGTAGCTAGAAGAGATTAAAGGCATTCCCGACGTTGTGGCCTCTTCAAGACCAGCTAAGAGAAAGCTTGGACCTCCCAGCTCAAATCCCTGGGTCTTTGGTGTAAATAGTAAATCTGCACGGTGAATTCTTTTCTGATCATAATCTAAAGCATTAATCACCAGAGATGGTGTGGTCGCCAAGATGCCATGGTCCTATTATTCATTCAGAAATTGGTGTAAATTAGCTTTAGGAAAGCAACTAAACCAGAACCCATTTGTCTTGAGCACAGATTTCAGATTCTTAGTCTCTGTTACATGGATCTTGACCACTTCAATGAAAAGGATATGACAACTTCTGTAGACTATTTTTGCTGTCATCACTGGTGGATGGGGATGTTTTCCTCTATTGTTTTTCCCCATCACTGTCTTGTGTGTGGAACACGGGTGAGGGAAAAGCCTTCATGTCAGAATTATGTCTCTCTTTCATTGTGAGTGTGTGTCCGTGGCAGCATTTCTCTTCCCCATGACTTGAGTATGAATAATTATTTCTATTGTTTTAGGGATGGAGTTAACATTTAACTATAACCTGGATTGTCTGGGCAACGGCAGAACGGAGTGCCACTGTGGAGCAGAGAACTGCAGCGGCTTTCTGGGAGTGCGGCCGAAGGTCAGTCGTGAGGGAAGCAAGCGCCCCAAGCCAGCGGGAAATCAGGAGTGGGGCTGCTCAAGAAGTGTATGACCATCTCAGGAAAATGCTGGCAAATGGGTACCTGGATTAGTTCGAGGGACAGTCGTTGTGGTAACCAGAGTTTAGACTCTAACTTTCTAAGTAAGATCTTAGTAAGATCTTAGTAAGCATATCTTAGTAAGATCTGTCAGGTTCTGAAAATGTGTCTGTATTTCTGATTGTTTTTGAAGTTACTAGTATCCTTTTCAAAACTTTTTTTTAAAATTCACGTTCTACTTAAAACCACTGAGTGAGGCGCTTTAAAAATGTTTTGTGTTCTGGGGCGCCTGGGTGGCACAGTCGGTTAAGTGTCCGACTTCCGCTCAGGTCATGATCTCGTGGTTTGTGAGTTCGAGCCCCGCATCAGCTGTCAGCTCAGAACCCACTTCAGATCCTCTGTCCCCCTCTCTGTCTGCCCCTCCTCTGCTCGCTCACTGTCTCAAAAATAAACACTAAAAAAAAAATGGTGCGTTCTATGGTATGCGAATTATGTCTCAGTATCCTTGCAATTTAAAAAACAAACCACCTTATTCAAAAGTTGTGAAAATGAAGCCATATTTTCATGTTCATACTGTTATGGGATAAGTCCTCCCAGTGGTTTTTAGGTCATTGAACAACCAAATTTAAAAGAGCTTAAATGAATGTGGGGTTGTGGGAGTTCCTGTTCTGTGTGAAGTTTCATGCACCGTGTTCACTACAACTGTGATCCTTCTCCCTGCCAGCCAACATGTGCGTCAACAACTGAAGAAAAGGCCAAAAATGCTAAATTAAAGCAGAAGAGGCGAAAAATCAAAGCAGAACCAAAGCAGATGCACGAAGATTACTGTTTTCAGTGTGGAGATGGTGGAGAGCTGGTCATGTGTGACAAAAAAGACTGTCCCAAAGCATACCACCTCTTATGCCTTAACCTGACTCAGCCACCGTATGGTAAGCTAAACTCTTGAGACCCTGTCTCTGACGTGCGTATAATGTAAGAGGTACTTCACTGTCCTTCGTGGAGCCGTGGAATGGATGAGGCTGACTAGAACAGCCAACAGTAGCAGACATAAAGTAATGCTCACGAAAAATGTATCCCTGCAAATAGAGAGTGGGTGCGAGCCAGCAGAGACTGATCTCTGTGTCCCTATTGCCCTGGGTGAGCAGTTGCCTCCTGTGGCATTGAGTTTCGGGGAGCAGCACGCCTCCGGGCTCACCAGTGTACCTGCTCGTAAGTTTGGCTGAAATTCGGAGTGGTGCTCAGGTGAACTCGGTCTCCAATCAGAGAAGACGTTGGGAACGAGGGTGTTTCACGGGTCGTCGAGGCGGGCACTGATGGGGCTCTTTTCCCTGTCCCCACCCCTCACTAGGAAAGTGGGAGTGCCCGTGGCACCAGTGCGGGGAGTGCGGCAGCGCCGCCGTCTCCTTCTGCGAGTTCTGCCCGCGCTCCTTCTGTAAAGATCACCGAGAGGGCGCTCTGGTTCCCTCGGCCCTGGAAGGCCGGCTCTGCTGCTCGGAGCACGACCCCGAATCTCCTGTGTCGGCAGAGTACTGGAGCAAGATCAAATGCAAGTTGGAATCGCAGGATCGTGGAGAAGACCTGAGAGAATAAATGGGTGGTGATTTCTTTTTTTTCTTTTTATTGAAATGACAAAGAGAAAAGAAAAAAGGGGAATCGGTGACGCGTTAGTGGAAGAAGAGCCGGCTGCGGTGCGCGGCCTTGGCCTTCAGCGCTGCCTTACTGAAGTGCGAATGGGGAGCTGGGTGGCGCGGGCAGGAGCACTTGCTGGGATCTGGTTCTGTTTTGTCAGCTTGCGGCCTCTTCTGTAGTGGGCCAGATTCCCTTGGTCTTTTCTTGCCTTTTATTGTGCTTCAATGCCTTTGCAGCTGGGAAAAGAGATGTCTTCGCTTTTAGAAGAGAAAGTTTTGTTAATGAGATAAATTTGAAGTCTAGGATGTGTTCCTTGGGTGTAAAAAGCAAAAGTAGCCATCATTTTTTTATTTATTTTCTTTTTTTTTTTTTTTTTTTTTTATCTTAAGAAATGTAGTTCAGGTAGTCTGTTCAGTGTGCGTGTGCGTCTCACGTAGGAGCTGGAGCAGGCCCTCTGGAAAAGGCTCTGATGATCTTCATATACCTCTTTGCTGAGCAGTAGGGAGGCTGACTTCTCTTTCCCTTCAGAACGTCTTTCATAGTCTCAGAGAAGGGCTTTATGGGAGTATTGGATCTGGCCTCTTGAGAACAAAATGCCTCAGTGGATTTTACCTCTGTGGTCTTAACCTAGGTGGGCTTTATGACGTGATAACTCTACCTAGAAAGGAATGTAATGTGGTTTTGGCTTTTGGAGAAAGACAGAAGGGGGTGCGTTCACTGAGTTGGAAATGTTTTCCATTGATCGTGGACATTTTTGATGAAGTGTGTTTATGTGGACATGAGTGGTCATCCCCCCTCTATCCTGGCACACTGACAAAGGCAGATAACGGGAGACGAGAGGCCCAGACCAGACACTGGATCATACAAGCACCATTTTCTGTTCAGTGTAGTGGAGCCCCCTCGTCCATCTTGGAGAGAATTAAGGGCATTTCCTCTCTTGTCTCTGCTTCCCTGTCCCAATCAAACATTCCCTTTGTCAGCTCGCTGGCCGCTTAGCCATGTTTCCTAGTGGGAACTACACAAATGAATCTGAGCTGCATCTGAGTAGGTTTCTTGGTTTAGTTCCTAATTTGGGGGGCAGAAGGGGTAGGGGCAGCCCCAAGTTCTATGTAGACAATTTATATCTCGTATTATCTAGTAACCAACATCGCCCCCATTGAGGAAGGGGGACACTTCTACAGGGTAGGTAAGAGCCACACAAACACACTTCGTTGTAGGAAGCACTTAGGGAAGCTCCCGAGAAAGCAGTGTTAGCAAAAATGATTGGTGGTGATCTCACAGATGCAAGTGTACCAAGGTGTCTGCCCACAAAATTCACTTGCATTTCATGTTTAGGAATATGTATATTCCAGTATTCCTGGTATGAAGTAATTAGTCATGTCAGACCTTGTTGTAACACTGTGCTAAGTAGAAGTCTAGGGCTAGCTTGAATGAACTATAACTTTCTCTGTGGATTCTGACTGCTTACAGTTGCTGATACCTGGTAGCATTTATTTTCCCTCAAGAAGTTTCTAGGAACCTTATGAAGGTTGAGAGAGTAGATGCTCGGCCACATTCCTTCAGTTGTGTCACGCGTGTTCCTTTTTTCTTGTCAATTTAGAGTTCTTCTCTGGAAAAAAGAAGAAACACTGTTTTGTGCCTCTCTCTGTCTTTTTTTAATGTAAATGTGTAATCGTACTGGATTTTCTCTTGTAAAAAAAAAAACAAAACAAACAAAAACCACACTACACTTCCTTTACTTAAGCTCCTAAACTGCCATTTGCCTGATTCCAGCAATTAATTCTGAGGTGACTTCTTGGGCCTCCAGTAATTCTATTGATCAGACATGGTCCCAGAAGAAAGAGCAAAATGGAAAATGCTGTACGTGTTACCAAATATAATTGATATGAGTAACATGAAGTACAGCTTCACCAAAACACTAAACTCTTTTGCAACATAATTGCTCTTGAGCAATTATATAGTTTGATATCCTTTTAAAAAATAATTTAAGAAAATCTAGGTTTTATCATACTAAAACTTTATATATATATGTGTGTGTGTGTATATATATATATATATATATATATATATATATATGATGTTTGCTTTTTTAAACTTACTAACATGAAGGATTTCCTTTAACATTCGAAGTGCAACTCTTGTTGAAATAGTATCAAACATGAAATCTTCTCTCCTTGCTTTGTTTCCAACTCAGTGCTATTTAATATCTGAGGACTTTTCTATGGTAAGCCAGGGTACATCCTCTGCACTGCAGGTACCTTAGGTTTAAGTATTTTTATGCAGCTTCTTCATTGTGTCGTGTTTGGTTCATGTATCTGTAACAGCTCTGCTGAGATTTCATCGTTTTTGTTGGGGGTGGGGGGTACCTAATAGGATTGTTCTGCCATTTCAGAAATCAGGGTAGAAAACAAAGTGGCTAACCACAGCTCTGGAGTCTTTGTCCGTGACTGCTCTTTAACAGTCCGAAAAGTGGCTTCAGTCCTGCCAGTGCCAAGGAGCTCTCCTCACACCTCCGTGGTGTCACTCCTGACCTCTTTCATGTATTTCCAAGTTGCAGGTGATAGAAGCAGAGAGGGAGAGAGAGTTGCGCTCAACTGCGCCTCACCAGTGAGGTATTCCAAAAGACGTGTCTCTCTCTCAGGCTTAAGTTGGTATTTGTTAACTTTTAAATCTGTATGTGTGGTCAGAGCATAGATGGTTGGTTTTTATTCTTGTCCAAAAATGAGATAGCTCATGGCAGCATGGGATAATGGTGGTATTTTTTTTTTAGCCTCCTGTTAATTCTTTGGAAGAAGAAGTGAATGTAAAATTTTTGATCATCAGCGTAAAGCTTCAGAAATCAGACAGTAACAACTACAGAGGAAATCCTGGAAGCCCTCCAGGCGCGTGCAGTGCAGGAAGGGGCTGGACCCCGGTCACAAGGGAGTCAGGAGGGCCGCCTGGGGCTGGAAGGGGGTGGCTGACCCTTCATTCCTGGAAGGCCAAAGCAGCTGGAGGAAGTGATTCACTCCTGTAATATCTAATCAGGGCTAGAGTCAGGAGGGAGGTGGGTTTTATTTTCATTTTTATCTTAACAAGTTCCTCCTCTACCTTAATTCTCAAAAATGATGGCCTGAGCTATAGAATAGGCTGCCTTTTAGAATCATTGAAACTTGGAGCTGTCTGTGTGTTCAAGTCAGGACCATATCTTAAATAAATAAATAAATAATGGCGGGGCGGGGGGGGGGGGGGGGGTTGGTGGCTGCTCCTAGCTCCCTTCTGCCATTTCCACAGAATATTTGGAAACGTGCTTGTGAAAAATGTTTTGAAATTCTGAGATAATCATGTAAAGGACTCTCAGGGCAGGCTGTTGGACACGTTTCTTTCATGGTTCATGAAGTAGAGTTTCCTTTTGGACTAGTCGCGTGGTCTGTGCTCCACGGGGCCGGACCCAGAGCTGCAGTGTGGAGGGTGGGGAGGCCGCTGTGCAGGGGGGAGTCTCTGGACTGCCCGGGATTCGTGGCTCGTCCTTCACTTCCTTTTAAGTCCCATGCTCTTCCTTTAGCATTCACCTTAAGGTGCTGCCACATGCCACGTCCCGACAGGGTAAGGAAACGAGTTGCCGTGGAGTCCTCACGGCTTGGGAATCTTACATTTGATGTACTTCTCCGTGAGGTACCATGACCTTGGGGAAGTTGCTTTATCGCTGGGCAACGCAAATTCCGCTCCACTTCCTTCTTCCAAGGCTGCGGCATCTGGCCGCCCCAAGTCGTTGGGCCTTGTTGCTGCGACTTGACGAGATCATTGGGAACCATTTCCTTTGGCCCAGAGCCACCTCGAATTGGTCCCTGGTTATATGTAAACAAAGAGTAGAACTCCCAGTTTCAGATGAGCTGGGGAATAGATGTAATTAGACAGCTTTGCCATGTATTAACAAATACTGAAAAGTTGGGAATTTGTATATACTGAAATCTACCGACTTTTACCTGGGGCGGGGACCGGGAGAGAAGGGGTAGAATAGGGTGAGGGCGGGGACTGATCATGTTTACCACAGGTACGAAGTAGTCACTTTAACATTGAGACCTCTGCCTCATTGAATTCAGGTTTTTTAAGTACTTGAAACTCTTCAGATTCCCCTTATTTTACAGTTATTTTTAAATTTATGAAGTAGAAAGCATTGTTTTGTATACTGTTTTGAAAACAAATAGCCTAGTCTCTTATCCTCTTTAACTTGGATTAAAGGCAAAGTTCTGCAAATGGGAGAGGGTGTCCACAGTAGATATCTCAGATTTCATGTATGCATTTGAGGAAGAGACTCTTGCATGAAATACCAGCAGCATTTTTATGAATATTTCCTATGTATGTTCTTTATTTTGTCATTTTGTCACCCCTATCCCCGTGCACCTCCTCTTTCCTTTTAATATATATGCCTGTGTAGGGAAAAAAACAAAAATTTGCACTTACGTTGCACTCCTGAAATGCAGGGTGTAACCTGCGTGTTTCACAAAACATTTCCGTTCTTTTCTTGTCAGTCCATTGCTTAGGTGACAAGTTCAGGTGCTTGTGGCACATACGTGTGAAAGGGGAGGAGGAGGAGAGCGACCTGTGCCTCAGTAGCCCGTGCAAGTCCATTACGTGTAAGACAAAGGGAAAAGATAAACAGTTGCCAAAGTCATTTATTCAGCCCCTAGTTTTCTTACGTGACCTTCTCCATCTGCGGATTAGCAAGAAAGCACCCTCGGGTGCCAGTGCGCCCTCTCCCTGCCTGCTGCGGACCTCTGACTCGAGCTGGTGGCTCTCAGCAGCCAGCAGATCCCCGAGATAAGGTATTCGTAAGGTATTCTTGTCAGTTTAGGAGTGGACTGGATAAAATTTACTTTTCTACTTTTATCTCATTTGTGCTGTCACATACCCTGTGTCAAAAAAGAAAATCATATTGCCTCCGATGACCAAGATGCTAAATGATGATTACAACTGGCTAATAATTAGGTCCTTTTTATATACAGGGGTGTGTGCATAATTGGAATTGGTATGAGAAATTCATTTGTAACCACTTGTGATATTGCACAAACACAGATACCTACAGATTCTGTTTTCATTTTCTTGTGATCTTTATGATAATGACCTTTGTAGATTGGTTATTTCTGTACTTTGTTTATCTGTAATAAACTTTGTAGATCCTGTGAAATGTTATTTTGCCTAAATCACTTGAGATTTGAGTCTTTAATAACAGAGCATCAATATTCACTAAAGTCAATCTCTTTTGGGTTTCTGTGGCTTGGCTAGAAGCTCTTGACACTAAGGGATTAGTGTTCATTTTCCCTGGGGGGTGTTCCACTAGGGCATTACTGTATAATGACTTGATGTTGCCACATAGACTTCAAGATACATGATATTTTGGGGATTTTGTTGATCGACCTATGTTTTACTGCATAGTGTGAAACGTGTAAAGCTTGGTTAACCTGTATATAGATAGCTTATTGGTGACTAGTTACAGTACATTTAGGATTGCCTGTAATTTTAAGCTTCTAACTACTGTGTGTGCTGGTAGGAACATAAATTTTTGTACATTATATTTACTGAGATGTTGCCTTTTTTTATTTGACAACTACTTTGGAATTCAGACGTGTTTTTTGCTTCCGTGAGGATTAATTTGGAAAGGTTCTTAATGACATTCCACTGATTTCAGATTTTGCTTGAGATTGACTTCAATAAATTGTCCTGTATGTTACAAATTAATTGTGGACTTGTTCATTGCCTGTCATTTCTTGCCACAAGTACTGGACAAGGGGTCATAATGGGAGGGAGGGGACCCGGCGCAGGGCTGAATGGCCCAAGATGTGCACCCTGAGGGGGAGGGGGGCGGCGGTGAGGCCGCAGTACTGCAGGGCCCTTCGGGATGTCCCCGCCGCTGCGCTGCGAATAAACGTGGGGCCGCACTCGTGGGGTTTGGTTTGGTTTTTCATAGAGGTGAGGTCCTTGGAGAATGTCGCTCCCCGCTTGGCGTGGTAGGAGAATATCGAGGCACCGACTGGTTGGCGAAGGGCGCCACGGGGATAGATGTCCTTCTCATCCGATTTCTCAGACTCCACGGAGAAACTGCTGCTTGGCTGGGCACCGGGAGCCAGCTCCCTGCCCAGCACCCTAGAACGGCCCCGCTTGCTCCCCATTCCTTTGGCGAGGTGCTGCTCTCGGGACGGCCCCGGAGCCGCCCCTCCTGCTCGCGGGGTTGCCGACCCGCCCCGGCAGCGAGGTGGCCGCCCGCCTTCTGCGCGCGCAGTTCCCCCGGCGCCCGCTAGCCCGCTCTGAGAGGAGCCAAGGCCCGGCCTCCCGGGACAGCCCTCCAGGGGGCGGGCGCGCGCCCCGCAGCCGCCGCAGCGGCAGCCACGTCAGCGCGGCGTCTGTCCGGGGCCGAGCGCAGGATGGAGAAGGCGGCGGCGGCGGCGGCCCTCGGGGCCGAGTTGGGCGTGCGGATCGCCCTGTTCGCGGCCTTCCTGTAAGCGTCTTGCGATCGGACCCCACTCCAGACGGGCTGCCGACCCAAAGGAGGCGGGCAGGCAGGCAGCAACTGCCTCGGCCTGGGGCTCCTCGAGCGCCGCCCGCAGGCCGAGGTCCGGGGTCCCTAGGTGGGAAGCCCCAGCCGTCCCAGGAAACAAGCCGACAGGCTCTGCACATTTTTGTTTCTCCTTTAGGGTAACGGAGCTTCTCCCTCCCTTCCAGCGGCTGATCCAACCAGAGGAGATGTGGCTTTACCGGAATCCGTATGTGGAAGCAGAGTATTTCCCTACCAAGCCCATGTTTGTGCGTGGAAAACTAGCCTTCCTTCTGACCCTTAGTACCTGTTACTGAGCTTAATGCCAGGAAGCAGCAGGAGGTGGTCGTTTTGGCTCCAAAACGGAAACTTACTGTCCCCCTTGTGCTAAAAATTTTGTTTCCTTATGATTAGGATCCAAATTTAGCAAGATGTCAGTTTTTGCTCCAGGGCCATGTTCTGAGCTCTGTTCCTTAGGATGGGGATGGCCCGAGGGAACTGGTCATTTAGAATAATGGGGTGATGGTGTTACTTGCTGGTGGAGCTGCTAGTGCCCAATCTGACGCTGCTTATATTGACGGGAACAGGGAGCTCTGACACGTGAGTTCTGCTGTCCCTACCACCCCTCTTCCCTGTGGGAGCTCCTTTAGTGGTCTCGGGGTTTGGTTTTTTAACCTCTGCCATGTTCTGGTTCAGGTCATTGCATTTCTCTCCCCACTGTCTCTGATCCTCCTGGCCAGATGTCTCAAGAAGGCGGGCGGGACAGACAGCAGACAGGCCTGCCTGGGTAAGAACTAGTGGTCTCTGGCTGGGTTACCTCCTTGGTGCTGGAATGAGAAGGTGGGAGTTGTGGGCTTCAGCCACTGGAGGTGTGACCTCAGCAGGTGGAGACCATGGGGTTCTGCATTCCTAAAGTCCTATCTCCCCTGTACCCGTGCTGTCACCCATGACACCGAAAACTAGCACTCTAAGAACGTAGTTAACTTCCTAGCAGTGCCTATATGCACTGGATAATTTGTACCCCAGAAACATCTTTAGCCTAGTGCAGAAGTTCTCTCTGTGCAACACGTTGAGAGAATTATTTCCACGCTCAGCTCCGGTTGGAGCCTGACCGTTCCTGTCTCAAAAAGACACGGCTGCTCTCAAGAGACAATGACCATGCAGCGCCTCTGAGGCAGAAACTAACAGTAAGTTTCTTTGCTTTCCAGCTGCCAGCCTTGCCCTGGCTCTGAACGGTGTCTTTACCAACACAATAAAACTGATAGTGGGCAGGTGAGTGAGCAGGGTCTGCACCTGGGTGCCAGCCCTTCCCCCTCCACCCCCCCACAGGAGGTGGTTCATGGCTGCACCACACAGCTTCCTCCTTATCCTTTCCTCCTCTGTCTGACCTTGCTTTTTTCACTTAACTCTTCCTCCCTTTCCCTATGGTTGTCCTGCAGGTGACAGTTGGGCTCTTCGCTGCCCTGAACAGCATTTCCCACTGACAGCCGCAGCAGGGTCCACGTCCTCTAGAGCACCTGCTGAAGCTGCAGGGTGACTTGCTCTTTGCCCTAACAATTTATCATGTGCTGGACCGGCTCCCGCCCACCCCACCCCACCCCACCCCCCACCTCCCGATTTAAATGCTGACCCTGGAAATAATGCTTTTCTTTTAATGGTGACTGTCCTAATCCACTTCCATTATTTTGCCTGGGACACCATTTGACCGAGAGTAAATGGATTACAGATTACGGATGTCTGATAAAACCAAAAAATAATTTCTGGCGTTGTCAGGCGATCTGTGTTGAGATCATGCTTCTTTCAGGCCACGCCCAGACTTCTTCTACCGCTGCTTCCCGGATGGGCAAGCCCATTCTGACTTGAAGTGCACAGGAGACAAGGACGTGGTGAATGAGGGCCGGAAGAGCTTCCCCAGTGGACATTCTTCCTGTACGATGTGAACTTGACATCTCTGCCTTTTGGGGGGCCACTGAATTTAACCTAGGAAATGTGTGAGGATGGGATCATCTCACTAGTTTTGTTCTTGTATCTAGAAACTAGCGAACCCCCGCTTCTTTAATAACCCCAAGATTTCACAAGTCTGAGCCTCAAAAATCAGGGAAGAGAGAGGAAGTAGTTTACCTTCATGAGATCTGGAACGTTTTAGGATTGTTGTATTATTTGCCTAGATCCTGCAATCTTGTACTAGTTATAAAAGCATTAACCTTTGCTGAAGGACTACTATGCGTCAGGTTCTTTGGAAGGCATTTTTGATTCTTATCTCATTTAATACCAAAATAGCACAATGAGGTGGGCAGTATTATTTTTTATGATTCCCATTTATACATGAGGAAACGAAGGCATTGAGAAGTTAAATAACCTGCCCAATTGTTAGTATTCCAAAAACTATTCTCAGAATAAATATTAACTTTGGGACACAAAATAAAGTCCTTCATTTTCCCTTTTGTTTCCTCCTCCTCCATCATCAATGATCTCTACCAGAAGGGTATCCAGAAAGAATAAAACATGCATGCCCCCCCCCTCCCCCGACACCTATTTGCAGATGGAGGACAGCACTTCCTTTAAGAGACATACACTTATAGGTTTTCCCTCTTCTAGTTGCATTTGCTGGTCTGGCCTTTGCTTCCTTCTACCTGGCGGGGAAGTTACATTGCTTCACGCCACAAGGCCGTGGGAAGTCTTGGAGGTTCTGTGCCTTTCTGTCGCCTCTCCTCCTCGCAGCTGTGATTGCACTTTCCCGCACCTGTGACTATAAGCATCACTGGCAAGGTAAGTGAGGTATTCGTGCTGTGCAAGTTCGCGCGTTTCACCCACCATTTTACCCCAAGCATTTGGCATAGAGGAGACGCTGAATGTGTCTGTTAAATGAATAAACAAATAAGTCTGGGTTTCTGAACCAGCTGTATGGAGCATGGGAAAGCACAGTTTCCTTTTAAGGAGAAATGTCCTAAATTTTCCATTATTCTGAAGCATCATAAGTTCAGAATAAACTACGAATTTCATTTTTCTCTAAGAAATTTTTTACCACAAACCTCAAAAGCTCAATTCACTTAGGGTCTTAAAAATCAAGTTTGTTGTCATGAGGTTTTTGTTCAGAAACTAAAGTTCAAGAAAACATAAAATTGTAGTTAAACCAAAGAAATTTAAGTTGAATGACAAAGCAAAACATCCAAGTGACAGAGTACCTTCCCAGAAAACTAATTCAAAAAAAAAAACCTGACAGTATTTCCTAAAAGTCCTTAGGAGCCCTAAGGCTCCTAAAGAATAAACTTTTTTTTTTTCCTGCAAAGAAAGGCAACTCCTGAGGAGTTTATTGCTTCCTCTAGAGCTCTTTAAATGATGAAAAAGGGGCTAATATCATTAAGTGAAACGTTATTCCGAATTTTTAAAAAATTCAATCTGGTATACTTGGAAAAAGGCTTATTTACACTTATTTAAAGATGTGTTTTGATTTGGTTTAGAAAAGAACCTGATGATAATCCTATTACTCATATAACAAAACTGAGAAAGCCTAAAGAAACCATAAACCTGGAATTGAGGTTTTTTGCAGCCCAAACAAGTAGAGAAACCTGAAGGGCCAAGGTCTCTGTACCGACGTACCTCATTTTATTGCACTTTACAGATAACGTGTCTTGTGCAAATTGAAGTTTGTGGCGATGCTGTGCTAGGCAGGTCTCTCAGTGCCAGTTTTTCACGTTTGCTCACTTCGTGTTTCCCTGTCTCATTTTGGTAATTGTTGAATATTTCAAACTTTTTCATTATCACTATATTTGTTATGGTGGTCTGTGATCAGTGGTTATGACTTGCTGAAAGCTCAGATGATGGTTAGCATTTTTTTAGCAATAAAGTATTTTTTAATTAAGGTATATGCTTTTTTTTTTTTTTAGATGTAATGCCATTGCACACTTAATAGACTACGGCACAGTATTAGCGTAACTTTCATCTTGCACTGGGAAACCAAAAAATTCATCTGACTTGCCTTATTGAGACATTCGCTTTACTGCAGTGATCTACAGTTGAACTCGCAATATGAGTATGCCAGCACCACGTGGTGTTTTAACATGATTTACGAGTCTAATATGATTAAGAGAAGACCTTATCTCTTCTCTTTCAGACGTACTAGTTGGATCCATGATTGGCCTGACATTTGCCTATGTCTGCTACAGGCAGTATTATCCTCCGCTGACTGACGCAGAATGCCATAAACCATTTCGGGACAGACTTGTACTTCCCATTGCACAGAAGCCTGGTGATCCTTATCATTTTAGTATTTAGAAATTGGAACTACCTCAGTGGAGATCAGGTGAATCACCCTCCGTAATTGCCCAAGAATTTCTGACCTTTTGTCTCTTAAGAGGTACAAGTGAGGACATCAGCACTTCATTCTGCCTCCATATGTTTATGCAGTTTTGCTCACATGGATTTATCACGGAGTCAAAGTTCAAGGTTCTTTTTCACTGCTCTGTGCCACACATTTGGTAAAAAGATCATACAGTAGTCTACCAGCTGGTATCCCAATATCTACAGCATTTTACATTTCATTTAAATGCCATTCTGGGAAGGATCTTTCACAAAGAAGCCTTTGCAAGGGGTGCCTGGGTGGCTCAGTCAGTTGAGCGTCCGACTCGATTTTGGCTCAGGTCATGATTTCAGGGTTGTGGGATTGAGCCCCATTTCGGGCTCTGTGCTGAGCATGGAGCCTACTTAAGATTCTCTCCCTCCGCCCCTCTCCCCTGCTCGCTCAGGCTCTAAAATAAGAAAAAAAGATTTTACAAAGAAGCCTCTACATATCCTAGAAGCTAGAGATGAATTTCCATTTTCTATAGCTCAAAATCTTAAAATCCAGGGCATGACCAAACTAAATTATTTTGGTTCTGTTTACTTTCTCTGGTGACAATTCCATCAAACCTTATATAGGAAAATGTCCAATTCTGGCTGTTTTACCTTCCTACATATGTATCTTACCTGAGTCTAGTTAAATATTGCTGTCCATTTTAAATACTGTGGACATAAATTATTTATTGAATTACTAAGTAAACAGTTTTAAAAAATGGTAACGACAAATGAGGTGGAAACCACCCTCAGTTGCTAGTACTGAAACATACTCCTAAACTGTGCTCACTAGTTTCCTTCTCTCCATGCATGACTGAAGACCTGCCCAAATGCATCAACTCTGCCAACTGGCTAAGGCAGGAAAGAAAAATTACAGATGTGGTTATCTAGCGGAAAAATGAACTTTCTGTGACCCTTCTTCAAATGGGATATAAGGAACAATTTTACAGGAGATGCTACAGGACCTACAAGTACCTTTCTCTTTACAATCGTACTTTAAATATAACCTTGGCTTATGTGTTTCTGTATCTTCAGTGTGTCTTTTTCCTTCAATAAATGTGATATTCAAAGAAGATGGTGACTGTGGGTGTTTTTGGTCCTTAATACCACACGAGAGCCAGAACATTTCCAAAGTAAAACCCTGGATTCCCCATCTGACATAAGTGACACGACTATCGGTAGTAGAGGCTGATACCTGCAATTACTGAAGAACAGTCTCAGTATTTATTTTGTAATTGCCACGCTTTACTGTATCTGCCTAAAGAAAACACCAGTCCCCGGAAAAGAACTTAAACATTAGTTCTTTGCTCAAACATTATCTTTTTAATTTGCTTTAGAAATATATACGGGGAGAAAATGGTTATTGTGTTAACTTTCTGTATAATGGATGAACCAGGTAAAAGTAGGCAACTGGTCAATATGGTTTTATTTCAGTATTTCATAAACTTTTAAATATAATCATGTAAAAAAACAAACATTTCAAAAAGTGCAAAATATTAGAAAGCTAATCAGTACTATTAATCCTTCCATGCAGACAATCTCTTGCTGAAATAAGCAATACAAATTCTGTAGCAGGAAATATGTATAAAATGATACTCTACAGTTGAAAAATAGTCTTGGTCAAGACACTGCACATGATACGACCAAAGTAGTGCAAATAATATGTAACTAAAGGATTTAAATCAAGCCTATCATCCTATGTGATATGCAACCATGATGCTACCACAGGTGGAGAGACGAGACATCAAGCTCTTGTACAGCTGCCTGCCCCTCCCCATCAGGAAAGAACCATTTCTTAGTCCCAGCAGTGGTTGATCTAGCTATCCCAGGGTTATGCTGTTCATCTTTGGTTACAGGAACTCCTCCTTGCTTGTCCTTTGGTTTACTCTTAAATACGCTCTATTCTGCTAACAGGAAGAATAAACTTAAATTTGAAGACAACTTGACAAAAGCTTCCCCTCTAAAATATAATTAATGCTACTTAATTCTCAGTAACCCTTACTTCAAACTCAGTTTATATAGAAAAGTGTTCCATGTATCTGACATTTCTTAGTGGCTAAGTCAGCATTAGCCTGTAAAGCAGATGGACAAGAAAAGGCCAGGCACTGACCCTGTACCCCAACCTCACCTCTACCATCTCTAAGGTGACAGTGATTAACTTCCTTTTCCTTTCCTCTCTGGAAAGGGATAAAGACCACTGCAGTTGAAGGGATGGCTGAAGTGAATGTTACATGCCAATGCACTGGATACCATGATACGTTTACAAAAAAACATTTTTTATAAAAAACGAAAACACAGCTTGCCTGCCTGTGCCATTGTTACAGGCCTATGGAGTGTAAAGGACTATCACAAAGAGAACTGCAAAGACAAACTGACCAATGAGAAAGAAAACAGCACAGTGGTGAGCAGATGCCTGGAAAAAGTTAGTCTACACGCACCCATCATCTTCAAGGTACCTTTCACTTTGCATGTTCTGACAATGACTACAATAGCTGTTCCTTGGCCCCGACAGGCGTAGGTTTTTCTTGCAGAAAAAGAAACATTTCCCCCTAGCCAAACCGACCTGCCCAACCAACACTGCCTGTGCCATGAGGCTTCTAATACATTTTCTGGATTATGGGTACCAAGGAAGGCAATGGTGTTTACAAAATGTTTTCAAACAGAGCACACAGTACTACCTTCACCCAAGTGGATATGGTGGTTGACTGTCACAGATTCTATTTCACCATAGATGTACTCCTGAAAGATTTTTATTTATAACCAAAGCAGCCTGTCAAGGCTTGTATAACTTTGCCCTCAACTTAAGAAAGAAGCTACTATCCAATAACTAAGTCAAATTTCATCTAAACTCTCCTAAGTTGAAGCACGATATAAAAAGACAGGTCTAGGATATATAACATCTTTGCTTTATAAAGATGCACCTAATGTGAACTAAACTATCCACTTTAGACTCAGAGCAGCTCCAACAGCTGTGAAAATAATGAACAGCATCAGTGATTCCTCTGATCAACTGTCAGCCGTAGAGAATAAACAATAACTCTCTCCCAGCTACATTTTGGTCCTTCACAAAGTACTTGTAGGAAAGAAAAGTGGACTCAAAAGAATTTGCTCAACAGTCTTTTACACACCCACTTAGCCTTCAAGTGCAGAGAACACCAATGAGACATGTGTACCCCAAAATGCCTTCTGAATCTCAAGCCTGTTTCCAAACTAGAGCATTTTCTAAAGACAAGCAATAACCTCCTAGAAAAATGTCTACCCAAGCCAAAATAAACTCAAAACAGACTTTATACTCTCTCAAGGAATAAGCAATAAAAATAAAGGATGGCACCTGTCACCCAAGAATTAAAGATGCAAACACGCCCCACTATGAAGAATGGCGAGTGCTTATACGAAGCCAGTGGTAAAAAGCAATATGGTCCATCTTTGCTTTTCTACTCACTTCCAAAAAAGATTATCTTCCAAAGACCCCAGTGGTAAGTGGCAGGTAACATGCAGGAAATGACGTGGCTGAGAGGAAAACAGCAGCAACAAGCAGGTAGATTTTCTGGGGAAGGATCCTTCAGTGTCTGTCTAGGGAAGAGTGGAAAGAGGTCACGATGCAGTCACAGCTGGAAGGCAGCCAGGCAGAATGCCAGAGCCTGATACATGGACTTTCTTGTTACACATCTAAAAGTCTGAGTAACTTAAATCTCAGGATGTGTTGTTCATAATTAAAATTCTAACTACTGCCATGGTAACTCTCAGATGATCAGAGCTATTAAGATTCTGAGTTTAGATCCTAAAAATGATTAAGTGTTATTGGACCAAATCACTAGCAAAGTAAATGAACACTAACCTTTCTCTAAGTGGGCTATCGTGCTTTTTCCCCCAGGAATTTTAACCAGAGTCCCTCTAAAAATGAATAATAACCTAGATCTTGGTGACAGGCAAGAGAAAAGTATATTTATAAAGAGCCCAAGTCTACACTGTTCCCCATAACACATTAATATGTAGGAACCATGCAGCATACATGACATTTAAAAACTCACGTTAAGTAGCCATACATAGTTGATTTTCACTGTAAAGGCTGATCAAGGAAGATGCCCTGGGTTTGGTAGATTTCTTTGAGGACCAGCAATACGGTATCTTCAGACTCCCTGTAAAGAGAAAAACTTACATTGTAAAAAGCAGCAGCTAACGTTCATACTTAAAGATGCTTTACACATACTACCTCATTTACACAACCACTGTGCAAGTTTATTTTTTACAATAAAAAGTTCATTTTACAGTGGGATATTACTCAGCCATAAAGAATAATGAAATCTTGCCTTTTGCAACAATATGAATGGACCTGGAGGTTGCTAAGTGAAGTGAACCAGACACAAATACCATATGATTTCACTTATATGTGGAATCTAAAATACAAATGAACAAAAAACCAGACTCTTAAACACAGAGAACAAATGTGGCTGCCAGAAGGGAGATGCGTGTGGGCAAATAGGTGAAGGGAATTAAGACATACTAACTTCCAGTTATAAATAAGTTGGGGCGCCTGGGTGACTCAGTCGGTTTGAGTATCCGACTCTGGATTTCGGCTCAAGTCATGATCCCAGGGTCGTGAGATCAAGTGCCGCATCAAGCTCTGTGAAGCATGGAGCTTGCTTGGCATTCTCTCTCTCCCTCTCTCTTCTCTCTCTTCTCTCCCCTGCTCGCACATGCTCTTTCTCTCTCTCAAAATAAATGCTCAGCACAAAGTCAGACACAGGGCTTGATCCTATGACCCTGGGATCATGACCTGAGCCAAAATCAAAAGTTGCACACTCAACCAACTGAGCCACCGAGGAGTCCCTGAGCTATATATCCTTAAGAAAATCCTTCATGATGTTATTTTATATAATCAAATTTCTTTATGAACTGGATACGAACAATTGCTGGGACACACACACAATAGTATCTGGAAGATGCATGAGAAATTCATAACACTGACTGTCATAAGATGGGAACTAGTGGTTAAGAAGCCCGGTGGGAGGGAAACTTCATTATTATACCCTTTTATATCTTGAATTTTGAACCAGGTGATTGTATTACCTTAAAAAAATTTTTTTTTTTACTTTTTATTTTTGAGAGAGAGAGAGAGAGAGAGAGAGAGAGAGAGAGAGAGAGTGCACTCATGCATGAGTGGGGGAGGGGCAGAGACAGGGAGACACAGAATCTGAAGCAGGCTCCAGACTTTGAGTTGTCAGCACAGAGCCCGATGTGGGGCTCCAAATCATAAGCCTGAGATCATGACCTGAGCTGAAGTCAAGCACTTAACCAACTGAGCCACCCAGGCGCCCCAGTGTTACCTTTTTTCTTAAGTTTATTTATTTTGAAGGGGGGGGTGGAGAGAGAGAAAGAGAGAGAGAGAGAGCGAGCGCATGAGCAGGAGAGGGGCAGAGAGAGGGGGTGAGAGAGAATCCCAAGCAGACCCTGTGCTATCAGCACAGAGCCCGTGTCGCTGACGGCACAGATCCTGCTTGGGATTCTCTCTCTCGCTGTGCCCCTCTCCTGCTCACATTTTCTCCCTCAAAATAAATAAAATGTAAAAAACAAAACAAAACTAAGATGACCAACTGGATGGCTCTTCCCATACTGTCCCAAGAATGAGCTCTGTGAAAAGGGAACAGTTCTTGGCCATTTACTACAAATTTTTTTTTTTTTTTTTTTTTACATTACCAGACATACTGCTAGACATTTTTTTTTGTTTTTTTGGGTTTTTTTTGTTAGAGAAAAAGAGCACATGCACAAGAAGGGGACGGGCGGAGGGAGAAGCAGAAAGAGAGAATCTCAAGCAGGCTCCAGGCTTTAAAAAAAGAAAAGAAAGAAAAGAAAAGCAACCAAGTTTAAAAATAAAATAAAAACTATAGTGTGCAAAATACATACATTGAAAACTACAGAACATTGCTGAAGGAAATTAAAGACCAAAATACACTGAGAGATATTGTGTTTGTGGATCTGAAGACTCAATATCATTCAGATGTTAATTCTGTCATTTTATCTGCAGATATTATGCAATCACAAAATCCCAGAAAGCTTTTTATTTGAAATTAACAAGCTCAATTTAAAACATACGTGGAAATGCAAAGGACCTATAGTAGCTAAAATAAAGAAGAGTAAAGTTGGGTGACTCACAATACCTGATTTCAAGACTTATTTTGAAGCTACAGTAATCAACACAATGTTTTACTGGCATAAAGACAAGCAAATAGATCAACGGAACAACCTAGAACCAAGGTAATTCAGTCTCCATCTGAATAAATAAATGTTGCTACAACTGGATAGCTACATGCAAACCAGTGAACTTCAATTCTTACCTCAGACCATATTAAAAAATTAACTCAACCAAAATGGATCACAGACCGAAATATAAAAGCTAAAATGATAGAACTTCTAGAACACAAGTGATATCTTAATGACTTTGGATTTGGCAAAGATTTCTTAAATATGTTAAAAAGTCACAAACGTCAATAAATTGGACTATATCAAAATCAAAAACTTTTGCTCTTTAAAACATTTTGCTGGAAAAATGAAAAACCACATTCTGAGAAAAAAACATGTATCTGAAAAGGACTTGTAACTAGCATAGAGAAAGAACTCCTGAAACTTAAAAAGATAATCTATTTTCCTTAATGGACAAAAGATTGAAACAGTTCTCCAAAGAAGATGTACAGATGGCAATCACATGAAAATATATTCAACATCATTAGGGAAATGCAAATTAAAACCATAGTGAGGTGCTATTACAACCCATTTAGAAAGGCTAAGAGACAAATCATGAAGTTATCATACCGAGTACCCTTGAAGATACGGAGCTATTGGAACTCTCAAACATTGCTGATGGGAATGGAAAATGCTGGCAGGAAAAGTTTGGCAGTTTCTTTTTTATTTTAAGTCAGCTCCACACCCAGCGCAGAGCCCAATGCGGGGCTTGAACTCATGACCCTGAGATTAAGACCTGAGCTGAGATCAAAAGTCAAACGCTTAATCGACTGAGCCACCCAGGCACCCCTGGCAGTCACTTTTAAAAACACTTTTACCCTATGATACCTAGCCATTATTCCACTCCTAGGTATTTTCCCAAGAGAAACTAAAGAATATGTCCATATAAAGTCTTGTACATGAATGTTCACAGTTTTATCTATAATAGCCAAAAACTGGAAACACCCCAAATGTCCACCAGCAGGTAAATGAACAAATTGGGGTACATTCATACAAGAGACTACTACTTGGCAATAAAAAGGAAAGAAACTGATACACATCATGGAGAATGAAGGAAGCCATACAAAAAAGGGTATATATAATAGGATTCCATTTATAAAAAAAAGTCATATGGCATAATGCCAGCAACTCCAACTGTAAGTATTTGCAGATCTACTCATGATTAGGTGAAATGACATAAACAAGGTGTATAAAGTTCTAGAGTAGAGAAATCTAAAGAGACCCAGCAATAAAAGACTATTTAAATGAATTACAGAATATTCATATAGTGGAGTACTAAAGCTACAAAAGAATGGAGAAACTCTTTATACCTGATAGGCAAAAAACTCCAAGACTCGCTAGTAGAAAAAGCAAGTTACAGAATGATACCTATAATACTTCTGTATTCGTTAAAAGAGACATATAATACAGTCACATATTCACACCTGTGTTATATATGTATAAAATAGACCTCTAGAAGAAATTAGTAAGGAGGTTCTTCAAAAAGTTGAAAACAGAACTACCCTATGATCAAGACTGTCTTTGAAGCTGTCCCTGAATTTACAGCTGAGAGAACACAGCAGCCCAGAAAGCCAGGAGTGGAGACTGTGGGAGAAAGGGGTTCATCGTGGTAGATGACCTAAAGTGATTGTTGTATAAAAAATCATCAGGTTGTTGAAGAGCTCCATGTTATTGTTGTGTCACATAAAGATGAAGTGCCTTTTATTAAAGTGGCCAATGATAATGCTCCAGAGCATGCTTTGAGACCTGGTTTCTTAACTACTTTTGCTCTTCCAACAGACCAAAGGAGCAAACTTGGACTTCCAAAAAGTGAAAGTATCATCTGTTACTGTAACACCTACTGGGTGGTTCAAGTCAATTGTTTACTTTTGATGGTTTCACAACCAGCAGCAATGCCAATACAGGACTAATTGTCAACCTAGAAAAGGAACTTGCTCCATTATTTGAAGAATTGAGACAGGTTGTGGACGTTAATCTGGCAGTTGTTTTGATGTATACCTTAACTTTCCTTATAACAGACATATATCAATCCAGCAATCTTTACAGACCATACTACTTGTACCCCTGTACTCAAGAAAGGGCCCTCTTTCCCACCTTACACTAAAAAAAGAGCCTATAGATAAAATTTATGGACATATTGTTATCTTTTCATGCATAGGGTATTTTCTTATTTAGTGAGATCTGGGGATACGACAGAAATGGTTCAATACATCACAGCTCTCATGGTGTTAGTCAGTCACCAAATACGCATGAAATTCTATTCAGTGGGTCAGAATCAAAATCGTACTTTGGGGGTGCCTGGGTGGCTCAGTCGCTTAAGCATCTATTTTCGGCTCATGTCATGAGTAATCTCATGGTTTGTGAGTTTGACGCCTGCATTGGGCTCTCTGCTATCAGTGCAGAGCCTGCTTTGGATCCTCTGTCTCCCTCTCCCCATTTGCACCCAGTCTCTTTTTCAAAAATAAACATTAAAAAAAATAATTACACAGGCGCGTGGGTGGCTCAGTCAGTTAAGCGTCTGACTCTTGATTTCAGCTCATGTCATGATCTCATGATTCATGGTTTGAGTTCCAGGTCGGGCTCTGCACTAACAGTATGGAACCTATTTGGGATTCTCTTTCTCTGTCTCCTTCTGCCCCTTCCCTTCTCATATTCTCTCTCTTTCTCCTCTCTCTCTAAATTAAAAAAAAAAAATTAATTTTTAAAAAAATTAAAAAATGATCCACTTGAGACATTAAGTGCTACCTATTGCATAATATGCCCAGTCCTATAAAATGAACCAGGAGCTTTTTATTGTGAATAACAACAAGGATGTATTTTTCTTTCTAGTGTTTTATTTCTTTGCGCTGAGTGTGAGGAAGATACAATGGCTTAGTAAAAGTAATAAAATCAGTAAAATTACTAAAAAACAGGAAGAAAAAAAGAACACCCTATGATCCAGTGATTGCACTACTAGGTATTTAACCCAAAGAATACAAAAACAGTAATTCAAAGGGATATATACACCCCAATATTTATAGCAGCATTACCTACAATAGCCAAAATATGGAAACAGCCCAAGCCCATTGATAGATGAATGGATAAAGAAGAGGTAGTATATATACACAATGGATACTACTCGGCTATAAGAAAGAATGAAACCTTGCCATTTGCAACAACATGGATGGAGCTAGAGAGTATTATGCTAAGTGAAATAAATCAGAGAAAGACAAACACCTATGATTTCACTCATATGTGGAATTTAAGAAACAAAACAAATGAGCATAGGAAAAAAAAAAAAAAGAGAGAGAGGCAAACCAAGAAACAGACTCTTAACTCTAGAAAACAAACTGATGGTTACCAGAAGGGAGATGGGTGGGGGGATGGATGAAATAGGTGAGAGGATTAAGGAGTGCACTTGTGATGAGCACCAGGTAGACGTATGAAGTGCTGAATCACTATCCTGTACACCTGAAATTAACATTACACTGTATGGTAACTAAATGGATTTAAATAAAAACTTAAAAATATAATAACCATAATTTAAAAAGAAAGCAACCCTTTTTCAGATTTCTATCAAGCCACATCAGCAGAGATCATTCTTAAGAGCATTATTTTGGCCTCTTACAGGACTGCTTTTATTGAGTTGCACTTAGATTATATGTCATGGCCTCTACTGTACTTATTATCTAGAGATAAAACTGACTCCATCAAATAATAATCTCCTTTATCAGGACTCAATAGAAAAATTCCTCTCAAGACGTTAAAGCATTATTTTTTGAACTCTTACCCCCTACCCATCTTATTTTCCTAGTTGTACTTTCCTTTAGTTTCAAATATTTGATGATTAAGTTCTTTTCTAATAGATGAATTTCAAAAAGCATCATTAATCCATTCTACAATCCATCAGATAGTTATATTTAATAATGATTAATTCTGTTGAATAAGTTCTGGGGATCTAATTACAGCAAGGTACTATAGTCAGTAACACTGTACCGTATACCTGGAAGTTACTAAAAGTAAATCTTAAATGTTCTCATCACACACACACACGCACAATATATAATTACGTGCAGTGATGGAGGTGTTATCTAATCCTATTGTGTTAACCACTTCACAATATGCACATGTATCAAATCACATTGCACATCTTAAACTTGTATAATGTGTCAATTATATCTCTAAATCTTGAAAAAATATTTAAACATTAAAAGATTAAACATTAAAGGGGTGTCTGGGTAGCTCAGTTAAGCGTCCAACTCTTGGTTTCGGCTCAGGTCACGATCACACAGTTCGTGAGCTGGAGCCCCACATCGGGCTCTGCCCTGACAGCGCACAACCTGCTTAGGATTCTGTCTCCCTCTCTCTCTGCCTCTCCCCCTCTTGCTATCTCTCTCTCTCAAAATAAATAGAAACATTTTAAAAATTAAAAAATTAAAACAAAACAAAAAATAAAGTCTGTTCTAGCTACTATAAACACTTTTAAATGGGTTTAAAATACTTTTAGCAACAGTAACATATTTGTCCAGTGCATTCATACATACCCATCCTGTCCTACCAATAGCCAAAGTGGTTTTAGGGGAGCCTGGGTGGCTCGTTGGTTAAGCATCCGACTTCGGCTCAGGTCAGATCTCACACTCCATGAGCTCGAGCCCCACATCAGGCTCTGTGCTGACAGCTCAGAGCCTGGAGCCTGCTTCAGATTCTGTGTCTCCCTCTCTCTGACCCTCCCCCATTCACGCTCTGTCTCTGTCTCAAAAATAAACATTAAAAAAAAAAAAAAAGTGGTTTTAAAAACTAAACTAACTGAACTCATGGCTGCTGGCATCATCTGCCCATGCTCTATCAAACAGCAAAATAAAACGTGTTTAAATCAGATTTCTTTAGGGGCGCCTGGGTGGTGCAGTCGGTTGGGCGTCCAACTTCAGCCAGGTCACGATCTCGCGGTCCGTTAGTTCGAGCCCCGCATCAGGCTCTGGGCTGACGGCTCGGAGCCTGGAGCCTGTTTCCGATTCTGTGTCTCCCTCTCTCTCTGCCCCTCCCCCGTTCATGCTCTGTCTCTCTCTGTCCCAAAAATAAATAAATGTTGAAAAAAAAAAAAAAATTAAAAAATAAATAAATAAATCAGATTTCTTTAAATGACATGATTGTTATTTTGTAATTACCTAAATGAGAAATCACTCTAATCCCAAATGTACACTAGCCTATCCTCTCTTTTCTGTATCTATCAAATATGTGTAAAACAATCAGACCAAAAAAATAAATAAGTAAAAACCCACACCCCAGAAACAAAAGCAAACAACACTTACCAGTAGCATAGATGGCTTTGCAAAGCAAATAAATATTCATTAAAACTTTCAATGGGCTTCTCTTGTAGCACATAGTCAATGCGTTGGCCTCCATTCAGCATTCCCACATTGATGGGTGGGACTTCTTTAACGGCCACAGAGGCCTCTTCTGTGTTAACATCTGGACATGGAGGAACCACAATAACCATCTAAAAGCTTCCAGTCCCCCAAGATTACCCTAACTTCCCCTCAGATGGCTAAGTTTACAATGGGATGAGCTACTCTCTGTTCAGCAAGTTCTCTGCACCTTCTTCCTTTCAATCCCCTTAAAGCTTCTCAAGTCACAATGATTTTGTCCAATCTCATTTTTTCTTTCCTGTACCTCTGATAGCGAATTCATTTGCATCTGGTTTATAAATAAATGTACCTATAGAAATCTTTAGGCAGTTGAAAATTAAAGCAAAAAGAATGCAAAGTTAACTGTGAAATTAAGAGGAGATATATGAGCTAGTGCCCAGCCAGGAAAATAAAACGGACTAATGAATACACAGACATTCCCCTGAAAAAGCTTCACAGAGGAGTCTAACATCCAGAATTCCCAAGTGAGGAATGTCTTTTAACGCCTCTTGACCAGGTGCTTAGCTTCTCTTGACATTTTTCCTCACAAATAATGTTTTTCCATAATTCGTGGCTATTTGATAATAGAAAAGACTAGCAGAGCTGAAAGCCCATTAGGACTCATAATATTGGTCCTATACAATAAAAAGGGAAAAACGGGTAAGTAAGAACTCCTGGGAGAATAAGAATTACACATCATGGAGTTACTCTTATCTGATGTGATGTAGGAAATCAAAGTGTACAGTGTCACTGACCACTTAGCTTCTCTGAACTCGATTCCGATTCTGCTTCAGCTTCTTCTGTAGTTTCTGAAGCTTGTAAGGCAGGGTATGGAGCTCTGGTGAAAGACTTCCAGGCCATCCGCAGTGAACCTAACAAGTTGTTCTTAAGGTCCATACTCATCCTGGTCAAGCCCTCTCTCAGTTCTGAAACATACATGAATAACAACATTACATGGTTTACAAAGAGTTTAGGGTCCAACACAGTTAAATAAAGTGAATGAGATCCAGTCAGTCTGCACTGACCAGACCGTCTAGAATTACAAGTTCTGAACTCAGACTTACCTAAGTGCATCCGCTTCCTGCCTTTATGGTGTGGGATCAGCATTGGCTCAAATTCCACTCCTGGGACCACCATCGGTTCAATCCTATAGGCCACAGGATCAAACTACATAGAAAAAAAATAACAGCTACATATATACCTCTGCTGAAGAAACTCAGAAAGTCTTAGGAACTATCAGGCAAGAATAACTATAAGCTCATCAAAAAAAAAGTTATTTTGCCTCATCACTTTCAGATTCAAACGATTATAAGCTGTCTCATTACCACAAAATAATATAGAAAAAAAGCAAATCAACACAACAGAAAATTATATGCTCTTGGGGCACCTGAGTGGCTCAGTGAGTTAAGCATCAGACTCTTATTTTCAGCTCAGATCTTGTGGTTCATGGGATTGAGCCCTGAATTGGGCTCACACTGACAGCATGGAACCTACTTGGGATTCTCACTCTCCCTAGCTCTGCCCCTCCCCCCCTCTCAAAATCAAGAAATAACCATTAAAAAAAAAAAAAAAAGGAAACAGAAAATTATGTGCTCTTTACCAATGAGCCCTAATATTCAGGTGAAAACATGTCCAATGCTTACAGGGTGATAAATATTGAAGAAACCTTTGCATGTTGGAAATTTATAGTTGGGATCAATTCTTTTTAGTCCTCGGACGGTAAGGAACATTCCAATGGGCGAGCCAAAGGCAAAAAATATTTCTGGTTTATAGATGAGCCGGGGGTATTTTACAGACACCTGGAAAGAGGATATAAAAATATCTCTCATTGTTAACAGAAGTGACAATTGCTCCTACCATACCAATGGCAGGCAATAAAATAACCAAATAGAATTAATTAAAATTGTTACCTGCCCAATGCCAACATCCAGATAGTCACCATTTCCAGTAGAGTCTGTTTTATTGCAAAACTCCAGTTCTTTGGGGATGTTAGATATATTCACCCCTGAAGCTGGCTGCAGGATTGGTCTATTAATACCCTAAAGAATAATACAATGCCGTGAAGCTATGCAGTAAAAATATCCAAAGGTTTATACAGTTTTTTTATTGGTTTGAAAGGATGCTTACGAGTGTTCTGAATTTTAGGAAGAGTCCTCAAAAAAACAAGATAAAGCTGATGAAAACAAAAATTGTCGTAAATAATGAACTAACATCCATACACGCTCTAAAATGGTAAAAGCTGTACACAGCCATTTGGTCAGCAGTTGAAACTTCAGGCAACCATTAGGAGAGAAAACAACAGCACAGCATGATGAAAAAGAATGCTGAGGGTTGCTAAGGAGTTCAATCAAGTGCAATGCCCTTTTAATGGAAGCAAAATGTCTCTATGAGTATAGAAATTTATGCAGATGCTGGGCCAAGAACTGGGCCTTAAGAAAGAACTGAACAGCCTGCCACAAAGTTGAAAGACAACTAAGATATGGAAAGGAATTCAGTGGCCAAAAAAACTGAACGTAGAAGAAGTACTATTACAACGTGGATAAACCTCAAGTTCATTATGCTAAAGTGAAAGAAGCCAGCCACAAAAAGCCTCATACTATGATTCCATTTATATGAAATATCCAGAATAACAAAATCCATAACAACAGAAAGGCCAGTGATTCACAGGAGGAAGGAATGGGGAGTGACTGCTAATGGGTAAAAGGGTTTCTTTCTAGGGTGATGGAAATGTTCTCAAATTAGATAGTGGTAATGGTTACACAACTCTGTGAATACACTAAAAATGGGTAAATTATATACTTTAAAAGGGTGAATTTTATGGTAGGTGATGTGAATTGTATTTCAATAAAAAGGTTATGAAAGGAAAAAAACGGAATGGTGAGAAGACTCCAGGGAAGATAAGATTTCTGAAGCTAATAATATTTTTTAAGGATGTCAATATAAAAAATGTGTTTAATATCTAAAAAGAAAGCCGAAGATCAGTTAACAAAATTTCTTAGCTGCCTAAACACCTCACAAAGCATAAGGATACAAGGATGTCAAAAACTGTTTAATCCTACAAGCTATATTAAACATACCGTTGATTTTTTTCTGGTCCTAACGTAGTTTAATATCTTCTTTCTTGGTCCTAGGGGAATTCCCATTTCCTGAAGATCTTTGTCGGTACATAAAGCCTAGATATAGAAAATCAAATATCCTTCTTATTTCTAGGCAAAATAAAATAAATTACATGTCCCATTCTCTGAGAGGAGTAAGACCTAATCATTCTTGTTCTTTGCTTTATATTACTAGGGTCCCTAGTGGTATAACATCATTAAGAATTTTAAGAAGAGAGTATTTTATTCATAAAAGCCTAGAGAAAAATAAAAGGTATCAATGCTATAGTAATATAGATGACATTACAAAAAAAAAAAAAAAAACAAACAAACCTACAGAAGTGAGTAGATAATGCATGACACAAAACACTCTTTGATTTCCATGCAGACTCAGATGTCACATTCCTGAGAAATACTATATCCCTACTCATGGACACAAGCAGTAAGAACATACAGCAAATGTGGAACATGAAACAGATGAACAATCAGTATCTCAGCTTCAGTGCTGCTTATCTGAGGAGGTTAAGGCTTCCTTCACCCTCCCAGACTAGG
This sequence comes from Panthera onca, assembly GCF_046562875.1. Taxonomy (NCBI): domain Eukaryota; kingdom Metazoa; phylum Chordata; class Mammalia; order Carnivora; family Felidae; genus Panthera; species Panthera onca. The sequence goes on along the minus strand of NC_138342.1, from coordinate 160,502,898 downwards.
TTAGTTCTTAAATACCACTGTATGCTTTTCCTACTCAGAACTTACCATAATTGTAATATAGTATTTAATATGTGTCTTCCCCGCTAAACTATAAACATAGTGATATGAGAGACCATATCTGTCTTACTGACCACTCTATCTCTAGTAGTTGGTATAGTAAGCCTGATCATATTAAGCATTTACTAAATATCTACTAAATGAAAGAATGTATTGCAAACCCGAAAAAGCACCAAAAAAGTGGCAAAAAACAAAAACAAATAAAAAGCAAATATCAGCAGTAGAGCTCTTGAAGGTGAAAAAGAAACTAAGAGTCAGAATAGTTAGCGGTCATTTATTCTAACTCATGTTCACATTATCCGAGCTGTGTTGCTTTTTAGTCCTTGCTCTGCCACTATGTTTGTCGACATGGCTCCTCTGAACCTTGCACTTCCACAAAGCAAGATCACTTTATACGATAAAAAAAACACATAAACAAGCTAAGGACATCACTAATGATAACAAAGTATTTATGACTAAAATGATTCCAAAGGGCAGGCTCTTAGTAAGTGGTAAGATGAAGATAAGCAATAAAAATACTAAAAATGGTACAGCATAAAGTTTTAAAAGATTATTTTTACCAGCGCTTCCTTATCTACTTTCTCCTTCTCAAAGATACTAAAGAATTCAGAGAGTTGAAGTTTCTCCAAATCTTCCTCTAGTGTCAGTGTGTCTCCTTGATCCATGACAATATTTGGTGCATCCTAAAAATTAAATAGTAAAGCTCACATTCTCTGAATTTATTTAGATTTTCCTTTATTATTACTATTTGCCAATAAAAATGTATAAGAGTTCCACATAAAGATATACTTAATTTTAAATAAATTGTAATTTATATAAAATTTAAGAAGTGGCTAATCTCTAAATTTGCAACCTCAGTTGAAACAATGTTTTTAAATAAATGAACGCATGAATCATTATCAAAGTATTTTCAACTTCATTAATACAACATTTATTGAGCTCTTATTATGGAACAAGTGTTTAAGACATAAAACAATCTAAGACAAAACCCCTGTCCTGGAAGAACTCATAGTCCAACAATATAAATAGAATACTTACATAAAAAGAGAAAATACACAAGATAGCATATGCTAAGTACTAATTTAACACTATAGATAAATGTTCATAGGACTTTGTTTTGCAAAAGATGTTTAAACATCAAGTCCTCCCACTGCTTTCAGACAGAATTTCTATAAATTATATCAGTTTGCATCCAATTTATTCTTCATTTCCACATCACATGCAAACTCCACGTCAGCTCAATGATTCTATAATTCTAATAATAGAACAGAAGTGAATATTTGTAATGGAAAATAAAATACCTAAAGTTATTTTAGAATATGACAAATATTTGTGGGAGCATATTACTATCTTGCTTCTATCATCCAAAAGTGACAGAGATAATTACAAGTCTATTAAAATTAAAATAAATGTAAAATCAACGTTATGGTATGAAACTATACTAAGCAAAAAAACTAAAAGTCTAAAATCTAAAGATCCATACTAAGAAATAGTATATGAGAATCTATCTGTACATCTAAATTACCTTTTCACTGTCAATATCCCCCAAAGAATCTTTCTGATTTGTTAGGATATCAAACAATATAAGCGAACCTATAAGTAAAATAGAAGAAGGGACAATTTCTAAGCATTGGCACTACATAGCTGTCTTTTATACAAAAATTATTAAGCCAATTACCCACGTAGCAAAATCTATAAAGCAGGAAGTCTTTCCTTCCAATCCACCACCACCCTTCCAACCCCTTCCAAATTGTACATCAAAGACCAGTTCTAGACCTCTGATTCTGATACTGATAAAAGACACTGTACTTAGAGAACAGGTATCCTTAATATATAATAGTCCTTTCTGGTCACAGAAAACTCATTTGTTACCTAAACTATGACCAGCAATGGATACACCGCCTTTGAAATCAGGGTTCCTCTGCAGAAAAAGTGTATATATTCGGTTCATTTCAGAAGCAACTGTGTCCACAATAGTCTGACAGTAGGTGGGGCTATTGTAGAAGAAGACATCCAGAATTGTGTCATTGGTGAAGTGCCTTAGGCGGTTAATGCTGGGCAGAGTTATTCGCTGCAGATCTCTGAAAAAAAAGAAAAATATTTTAAGCAGAAAACCTAATACATTCCAAAAGCCCCTCTAAGCTATTATCCAGCTTAGCCTTCAAGTTTAGACTTAGATATTTAAAAATACAACAGACAATCAATTTATAGTAAATACAGAGGACTCAGAGACAGGTTTAATTAAGCCAAAAGAATTTCATCAGCAAAAGTGAGTAAGACCCTATACAAGACAAACCTAGTTTCTTCAATACATAAATTACAAAGAAATAAGAGATGGAAAGATAACCAAGAGATCAAAAGAGACTTAAAAGACATATCAGTGAATTGCAACTTATGGACCTTATTTAGATCCGCTTAAAATCTGTGTGTGCGAGCTTGTGTATGTATACGTATATGTATATTTGTTGATATTAAGAATTTTTTAGGTGTGATAATGGTGTTATGGTTAATATATTTTTAAAAGTCCTTTCAGACATACAAACATTTACAAATGAAATGATGTAATATCTTAAGATTTGGTTCAAAAATAATATGATGGGAAAAAAAATAACAACATGGTGGAGGGATGGGCAGTAGACAGGGATAGGAAGATAATGGATACAGCAGAATCGGCCATGTGTTGAGACTTGTTGGAGCTGGGTAATCATAATCTGTACATGAAGACTCATTATATAAGCTACTTTTTTGTACAAAATTCTCTACCATAAAAAAAGTTTTTTTAAAAGACAGATAATACAGAGGCTTTTCCTAGAATTCTCAGCATTAAGGTTTTTGGATCACAAGTCAAACGATAAATGGATCAGCTCCCTTTCTCAATGCATCATTTCCAAAAGCTGAAAGAAGGCAAACAGAACTCTCATCCTGCAAAGGAAAACCATGCAGACATTATTATCTAAATCAACTTCGTTAAAGCTTTCTCAAGATACCCATAAAGATTCCTCAAAGACTCAACAGTTTCTGTAGTTTAGAGAGGGCAATATGCCCTTAGTAACCTCTTAGTATCAGTTCAGATAGGAGTATGAGCTCCATACCTAGTAAAAGCAACATAATACAACATCGGGCACATGCAATATGCTCAAATCACACAGAATTAAGAACTGAGAGATGCAGAAATTAGGAAAGCCATTTCCAAGATCAACATGGAAGTAAAACTACTTCCTTTATCTTCCAGAGAAGCATTTGCCAGTTCTATCCTAGAACTATATTATGAACACACTTCTTTTTGGAGAGCCTATAGCTCTCTAGAATATCCTTAATATAAGGCAACCTTCTGACATTACCATAAAATCTATAAACAAAACTACTGGGCTTGTGACCTAAGAAAGCCATCACTTAATGGATGCCTGGGAGGCTCAGTTGGCTGAAAGTCCAACTTTGGCTCAGCTCAGGTCATGATCTTGCAGTTCAGTTCATGAGTTCAAGCTCCTCACTGGGCTCACTGCTGTCAGCGCAGAGCCCGCTTTGGATCCTCTCTCTACCCCTCTCTTGCTTGCTCTTGCTTAAAAAAATAAATAAAACATTAAAAAAAAAAAAAAAAGCCATCACTTAAGAAGCGCCTGGATGGCTCAGTCAGTTGAGCATCTGACTCTTGATTTCAGCTCAGGTCATGATCCCAGGGTCATGGGATTGAGCCCCACTTTGGGTTCCATGCTGGGCTCATGGAGCTTCCCTCTGAGGGCTCCCCTCTCTCCCATTTGTGCTCTTTCTCTAAAACAAAATCAGGAAAAACAGCCATCACTTAAAAGTTGTACTAATTAGGGTACTGAGCCTGGGTGGCTGAGTAGGTTGGACATTGGACTCATCAGGTCATGCTCTCATGGTTCTGATGGTGCAGAGCCTGCTTGGGATTCTCTCCCTCTCCCTCTCTCTCTGCCCCTCCTACACACATGCTCGCTCTCTCTCTCAAAATAAATAAATATGAACTTTAATTTTAAAAAGCTGTACCAAAAAAATAAATAAAAAATAAAGTTGTACAACTATACTTCAAGTAATAAATGCTAATAATTTAATGTTTGGGGATTTCCTTTTTTTTTCCCCCCAAATGTGGACAAATGTTATCTAAATAAGATCACAAAAGGAACAATAAAATACTTTATATTAAGCTGATAAGAACAGATACTACACTCGATCTCAGCCAAAAGGCTGAGAAGCGATACAATAAAATACTTTATAAATCTTGAGGTAGGTTAGCTTTGACATCCAAAGAAGGAAATGCTTATACCATGGGAAGAAAGCAATGTTTGTTTTTAATGCTAAAGAAATAATATATCTGTAATAGTAAACAGTAATGAGCTAATAAAACATACTAGAAGATACACACAGCTCTTTACTCCTAACCAGGATAGTTAAACTATGGGATTGGTCAACATTTTAAAATGTTTCTCTAAGAAAAGGCACAGAAGCACACAAAATTTGCTGAAAAAATTTTTATACAATCAGCTATAAGCAGAAACATACCAACGGTATCAATAATCAGAAAACATATTACAATCATAGTTAACAACTCAAATATGAAAGGTATTACTCACACATCCACACCAGTAGAATGCAAAGGACTATGCCAGTTCACTGGAAGAAATTCTACCCTCCCAATCTGCTGATTTTCTTGGGCTTTCTTAAAATGTGTCTGTAGTAGGTTTAAGGAAACACTGCGAAAATCGTTAACTGAAAAAGAAATGAACTTATGCATCACCAGGGAAGCAATCAATTTATAGAATTAGGATACAACAGATCATGTAATAATATTCTATCTTCATTTGCTTAGAACACATATTTACCTGAGTCACAAAGAGCAAGTGGTATTCAGTGAATATTATCAGTGCATATAGGAAGAGCTATTCCCTTAACACAGAACTTTATTTTACCATATAAAACATTTTATCTAAAGAAAAGCTAACTTCAAAATTTCTATTATGTCATGGGGACTGTTTTACTTTTTTAATAAAAGAGAAAAAAATGATTATTTCAATTGGCCTTGCAGTTACATTCCTATTCTAACTTTGTGGTTCTTATAAACAACCACAATCCAATATTTTAAATTAAAAAAATATATACACTATTTGAAATTCATACTACATCAATCTTAACTTTCCAGAACGTTTATGCTTAGAAGCATTAGCCAGTAGGATAAGATTCCCAAATTGGGACAATTAGACTCTTGAATATATACTGTTAAGTTTTAGAGACACTACCTTTCAAAATCAAGTTATACTAACGACCTAAATATTCCAAGTAGAACATCAAGAGCTTTATCACACTATAAATTACACAATGATTAAAGGTTCTGTTATCCATTTAAACTGTATCATTTTTTGGTTCCCTTTAAATTTGGAATAGAGGACCATCACATCATAAAATAATTTTATAAGAATTAAAGGCCTGTTCATTCAAGAATTATTAGTTAAGAATATAACTATTAGCCTAGGGAATTTACTAGTACTTTAGGTCTAAGTTAAGAAGATTTACCACCTTGCCACCTGTCTTTAGCTATCCAAATCTTATTATGCAGGTAAGACAAAAGATTAAAAAGACACTTTATCTCAGCTCATGGGAGTACAGACTAATATTCCCCTAAAATGATTTAATCTTATACACTCTGCAAACCTACCACACTGTACAATGCTTCGAAAGCGGAGATCACAAGCTGGTCCAATCCCATGGACTACAAAAACCAAGTGATCTATTTGTAAAGGTTCTCCTACAAATGAAATTAAAAAGACAAATTATTTTAGATACCTGGTCTTATATTTTAAAATCAAACATTCACAATGAATAGGTTATAAAGATAAGCAGATCACTTTAAAGGACATAAAACAGTCCTATATCTTACTTAGTAAAAATACAGGGATTTTACTGTGTTTCTAATTTATCTTGACATAAGTCTGTGAAAAAACTTTTCAGTCTTTTTTAAACTTTTTATTTTGAAATAACTACAATCTTACAGAAAACGTGAAAGAATAGTATAGACACTTCCCTGTGCTTTTTACAAATTCAACACTTCAACGTTTATCACTTTTGCTTTATTATTCTCTATGTGTATGTGTTACACACACATTTTTTTTCTGAATCATTTGGAAGCAGTTGCATAGATAATCAGATTGCATACATCATACCTCTTTAGCCCTTTAAATACTTTAATGTGTATTTCCTAAACATATTTTCTTAAATAACCACAGTAATCAAATTCAGGCAATATAACATTGGTAGAACACTTTTATCTAATATTCCATTTTTATCAATTGTTCCAATGTGTGATGTGTATATAAACCCTAAATGTTTAAACTCATCTTTTTATTTTTATTTTTATTTTTTTTAAGTTTTTATTTAAGTAATCTCTACACCCAATGTGGGGCTCAAACCCATGACCCCAACATCAAGAGTCGCATGCTCCTCCAACTGTGCCAGCCAGGTGCCGCTAAACTCATCTTTTTTTTAATTTATTTATTATTTTTTTTAACGTTTATTTATTTTTGAGACAGAGAGAGACAGAGCATGAACAGGGGAGGGGCAGAGAGAGAGGGAGACACAGAATCTGAAACAGGCTGCAGGCTCTGAGCGGTCAGCACAGAGCCCGACGCGGGGCTCGAACTCACGGACCGTGAGATCATGACCTGAGCCGAAGTCAGACGCTTAACCGACCAAGCTGCCCAGGAGCCCCTAAACTCATCTTTTTAAATTATAGTAAGTCTAGGGGCGCCTGGGTGGCTCAATCGGTTAAGCAGCCGACTTCAGCTCAGGTCATGATCTCGCGGTCCGTGAGTTCAAGCCCCGCGTCAGGCTCTGTGCTGACAGCTCAGAGCCTGGAGTCTGTTTCAGATTCTGTGTCTCCCTCTCTCTGACCCTCCCCCATTCATGCTCTGTCTCTCTGTCTCAAAAATAAACGTTAAAAAAAAAAATTTTTTTTTAAATTATAGTAAGTCTAAAATGTTGTAAGTATAGTAAGTCTAAAATGTTGTAAGTATAGTAAGTCTAAGATAAGCCATCTTCTCTGCAAGATAAAAGGAATTTTATAATCCAGTTAAATATATTATAAAACCAACCATAAATGGACCTAGCAGGACAGCAATGGATAACCATCAAGGTCCTACTGACAAATACTTTTCCTTAGCTAAAAATCTTCAAGGACAGGAATTACCAGAAATAAATTGCCATTTTTTTTAAGTTATTTATTTATTTATTTTGAGAAAGCATGAGCAAGGGAGAGGCAGAGATAGAGGGAGAGAGAGAATCCCAGGTAGGCTCCAAGCCGTCAGTGAGGAGCCTGATGTGGGGCACAATCCCATGAACCATGAGATCATGACCTGAACCAAGATGAAGAGTCAGACACTTAACCAACTGAGCCACTGAGGTGCTCCTAGAAATAAGTTTCTTTTTTTTTTTTTTTTTTTTTTTTTAATTTTTTTTTAACGTTTTATTTTATTTTTGAGACAGAGAGAGACAGAGCATGAATGGGGGAGGAGCAGAGAGAGAGGGAAACACAGAATCTGAAACAGGCTCCAGGCTCTGAGCTGTCAGCACAGAGCCCGACGTGGGGCTCGAACTCACAGACCGTGAGATCATGACCTGAGCTGAAGTCGGAAGCTTAACCGACCAAGCCACCCAGGCGCCCCAATAAGTTTCTAATCAAACAGGTGGAATCACACTTTTTAGAATTAGGACTAAATCAGTTCATTTGTACCTCGTGACTTCCTAATTAATACTGCCAAATTTTACCCATCCCACAATATATACTCAGCAACTTTAAAACAGACATTTAGATCTATTAAGATTCTTAGTGGGGCGCCTGGGTGGCGCAGTCGGTTAAGCGTCCGACTTCAGCCAGGTCATGATCTCGCGGTCCGTGAGTTCGAGCCCCGCGTCAGGCTCTGGGCTGATGGCTCGGAGCCTGGAGCCTGTTTCTGATTCTGTGTCTCCCTCTCTCTCTGCCCCTCCCCCGTTCATGCTCTGTCTCTCTCTGTCCCAAAAATAAATAAAAATGTTGAAAAAAAAAAAAAAAATTAAAAAAAAAAAAAAAAAGATTCTTAGTACATGAAGCAATGCGGATCTCAACTCGTAAGACCATATGATTAAATCATTTTTAAGTTTTGAGGTAATCCAAATCCACAGGAAAAGGTCACAATTTAAGTAATAAATGAGTGTATCAGAAGAAAAAAACTGGGTGGGTTAGTCAGTTGAGCTTCCCGCTCTTGGTTTCAGCTCAGGTTAATGAGTTCAAGCCCCACATCAGGCTCCACGCTGACAGTACAGAGCCTGCTTGGAATTCTCTCTCTCCCTCTTTCTGCCTCTCCCCTTCTCTCTCACAAAATAGACTTTAAAAAAAAAAAAAAAAAAGAAAAAGAAGAAAAGAAATAAATGATTAACATTACCACAATGAATGTCAACAGAGATGTTCTCAACCCCTCTCTTCACTGTTCTTGGTCGACCCTGTTCAGTGGGTGTTGAACCCCATTCATCAGACCCTGCAACTGGCTGGTAATGCACCATAAGCTTAAACAGAAAAGATCAAAGCATATATAGCAGATATATTGTACATTATAGACATCTCTATTTATCCCTCTTTGTGAAGGACAGGAACATGTCTTTCAAAACATAATACATAGTCAAATCTCAACTACAGTTTTGACATGCAACTCCAGTAGCCTGAAATGAGAACCCTGAAATTATAGGCCAATGTGTTACGCATTAAATACCTTATAATTTTGTCAATTACACCTCAATAAAGCCAAAAAAGAAAAAAATACATCAGACTAACAGATCTTTCAATAATACCCTACACATGTAAGATATGCTCACATGTGTGATATTCTTAATCTACAGTGGCATAATTTTCACTAAGAAAATTCTTTTGTATAAGCTGAATGAGGTAAAAAAATGATGGCAGTGGCTACAAGTTTTAAGATTCATAATTGTGAATGCTATATAAAAATGTCCATAGGTTAGCCTAAGTAGAATCCCTATGAAAAAGAAACCAATTAAGTTCTCCTTACTAATGCAATTAACCTTTAATCCCACATGAAAGAAAGGTTTCATTTGCTTCACCTTTGGATTGTGTAATATAATAATTTCTCTGTTAGGAGACTCCAGTTTCTTTTTCCATTCATCCAGAGTTACAGCAAGCATGTATGTTTCCTTAAAAGAAAACACCTTTCATTAGATTTCTCTAATAGCTTTTCTATTAAAATTAAACTTTTTTTTACAAGAATACCGCTAGATAAATCACTACATAAGAATATCCAACTCCAATTTATCAAATTATTTGAAAAATCTTTCAAAATTGCAACAGATAATAGTATAGAATAAAATTACTCCTGATTTTATCATCTAAACTAGATAAAATCATTGTTAACATTTTGATATACTTCTTTCAATAATATTAATGTCTACTCCAACTTAAAGAAAGCAAATTCCAGACTGTTTCCAGAGCCAGAAAAATAAAAGGCAAAAATGACCAATCCTGTGGTCATAGTTTAAATATGAACAATGATCACCATTAGGGGAAAAAAAATTTAATTTAAAGACAAAACAGGCATAAAGGCATAACTTTATCTTGAAACTAATTTGCAAAAAGAAATGCTATAAATGTAATCTGGATACAACCAAACTCTTTCTGGAAATTTCATTAAAATGAGTCACAGGAAAAGATTATTAAATGAGAGAAGGAAAAAAGTGAAATGGGGTCAGGGGAATACCTCTAATACTTGGCTGAAGCTCTCAGAGTAGGGAACATACTTATTATCTTTGTCTCCCTTGTAAAACCAGGTACATCGTCTCACTTCTGATGCTAGCTCATCCCAGTATACAGCGTACCGCATCCTCTCCCCCAAATGCACATCATATCTGCCCCCATCGGTGGGGACAACTCTGCCATTGCAATCTTTTCCTATCAAGGATTGGAAAAGGGAAAAGAAGTAGATATATTAAAATAAACCTCCCAAAATACAATTCTGAGTTATATTCTAAATAACGTTATGAAACATACAAATTTTGTTTCTACCTGGCTAAACATTAAATAAAATGGGGGCACCTGTGTGACTCAGTCTGTTGAGCATCCGACTTTGGCTCAGGTCATGATCTCATGGTTCATGAGTTCGAGCCCCATGTCAGGCTCTGTACTGACAGCTCAGAGCCTGGAGCCTGCTTTGCAGATTCTGTGTCTCCCTCTCTCTCTCTGCCTCTCCCTCGCTTGTACTCTATCTCTCTCTCTCTCTATCAAAAATAAAACATTAAAAAAAAATTAACATTAAACAAAATGGAAATAATATTTTTTTACTACTTTATAAACCATCAAAACCATTCCTGGTTTCAATGATACATGAAAAAAATAATACCCAACACTGTTTTGTTCTTTTTCTGAGGAGAGAGAACAGTGTTTCATTAAAAAAAAAAAAAAAAAGTATATAAGGCTTTTTTATGAATTTTTTGCTTGAGGGACCAAAAGGTAAATTAATGACCATGACCATCATGATGTAAAAGTGGTTACTAGCGTCATTCTTGTTTCATAAAAGAAGAAAAAATAAGTGACAGTTAATTCATTCCCTTGCAATGTGACATCCCCCACTCTTCATAAACAAAAACTGAAACATAAGCTAGAACATAAGAAATAGTAGATAACTATGCAAAAATTGTAAGTACTGTTTTCAAATACAGACCAAATTCTTAAGTATTTTAAAATGCTATCGAGACAACCAGAAAAAAATCTAAAACTTATTTTTTTTAATAGTGCTCAATATAAGAACTATTACATCAGACTGAGAGAAATAGTATGTCTTTATCTAATACAAATCATCATTTTCATCCTACCAGAACCATAGGCGTCTTCCAGCTGCTGTGAATCCTCAGAGTTAAAAGGAATCCATGTCTCCTTAGAATCTATTATTTTACAATAGAACCAATGAGGAGAAACTGGTTCATACAAACTGCCAGCATCCATGTCTAGTAGCTCAAAGGAACTACATGAGTTTGGTGATGGGGATGGATCTGACTGGGACAATTGTTCCTGGTGTGACCCCACTGATGACATTTCGCTCTCTAAAAGACAAGATGAAAGAAAACTATCGGGAAAAAGTTATTTTCCTTCTATTAACACTGAAATTGCTCTCTCTCACACACATACCTGGTCATTTTTAAGGAACCACGTCTAAAAAAAATCTAAATCTAAACTGAAAATAGAAATAAGTTCTAAATTAAGAGCTGGATTTGAGAGGGAGCTTTAAACACAATGTTTCTTATAGTCAGACCAACCGCTTTACACTGATCTCCCAATCCTCTCAGAAAACTACATGGTTTTAATCAGACAATAAATTAGAAGACAAACCCAGAATCAGAAGAAACACATGGTCAAAAACTTGACGGCAACAAAGCATCTGATCCCAATTTCAATCTAAGTCTATTGATAAAGACAAAAAATTGACTCCAACTGTCTTAGTAACACCTGGATTTTAGGGCTCCAGACCCCTATCATTATACATTGACATGATTACCGGAATCTTAAAATACTGAAAATAAAACTATTCACTTAAGAACCTGTTACCTTTTATTGATCTTTGAAATGTGCTTAACCGGGGACTAGGGCACAAATTCCGAAAACACGAACCCCCGTTTGAGCCACTGCGCGCAAGAGCGCACCCACTCACACCTGCCAAGGCTCAGGTGAAAAGTAACAAGCGACCTCAAAAGCCTCCTTCCCTCAGAGGCGACTCTGGCCTACGTGGTCCTACCCCGTCAACACTCAGACCACTCGTTAAAGAACAGCGCACACATCAAAGAGTACTCAAGCTCTGCGGAGAGTGAGCAACGTTATTGGTCTCTCGGCACCGAGCGCAGCGGGATGGCAAACACCCGGCTTCGCTCAGAGCGAACGCTCTCGAGGCTATCGGCCACTTTGATCTTTTTTTCCTAGCGCCAACTTACCTCGGCCACCTTGGCGTGTCCCTTCTCCCCACGACCCTGGGCCTTCTGCAGCCCGGATCTGGGACCTCAGAGCTCGGGGACCTGCCTCCTCCCGCTTCCAGCCCTGCAGAGAGGAGCGGAACCACCAATAGAAACAAGGTAATTTCCCAGTGCCTTACAGGGCGCAGTCGATACAAAGGGGGCCCTGACCGCTTTCTTAAGGACCGAGGTCACCCACCCCCGGGCTGGTACTCCCAGCACCCCCTTTCCCTGCCTCAGGCATCGCGTCCGACTCCGCCCCCGGCACCTCCATCCCGCAGTGCCTCCAACCCGCACCCCAGTGGGGCCTCCCTCAGCCCAGCGCCCACCCCAGCAAGCCGTCGCGGGCTCACCTGGCTGCCCCGCTGCCTTTCACACTCTCCTGTCCTCGCTGAGGGGGGCACATGTCCCCGCGGCGGCCTTTCCCCTGAGCCCGGGCGGGGCGGAGCAGGGCGGAGCCTGCGGCCCCGCCAGGCTCGTGCCCAACACCGGTCTCCACTGCGCTCCCAGCGGGTGAGCGGCAAGCCAAGCTACTAAGAGCAAAGGTGAGGTGGCCGGGACCGCGGCGTGGAAGCGATGGGTGGGGCGAGGAAGGCAGCAGGGGACTGGCAGGAAGTGTCGCGAGAAGTGGAAGGAATCGCGCGAGATGTGGCTCCTTCCTGCGGGCAGGGAGCCGGAGCGCCGAGCGCACTGGCGGTGCGTGGGGCGTGCCTTGCCCTCTGAGCTGGCGCGCGGAGTCTCTGGCTGAGGTCGGAAGTCTTTGAAAGGCAGGGATGGAGGATGACAGGTTAAGGGAGCATTTTGAGTTTCAGGGAAAGACAAAGCTTCTTCGGGATTAATCAGCCCATCCTCCTCACTTGGTAGATTAAATGGGAAAAGAGGCCCGCTGACTCCGGTACTATGTCGGACCGCACTAAAGGGCCGGGAATGGTGCCGGGAACCCGAGGGAGACGCAATAGAACGGTAGGGCGCTGGCAGCGGCATCGTCCACCCAGACTCCTGGGTGCACAGGAGAATGGATACCATTGGCATTTGCAAAGACAAAAGGGTTATCTCTGGGGCTTTCCCCCTCCTCGTTCTGTTTTATTAGGATTTCAAGGCTGCCAAAAAGAAAAAAAAAAAAAAAAATGCAGAGGTGAGCTTCACCGGATTTAAAAGCTGCACGAGAGGTTGGAAACGAGATATTTTTGTCAAAACAAGATGACATAATTGAGGTGAAAAGTTTAAACGAATTTCCCACAGTCATGAAGCTAATGGCCCTGCCCTGCTCTCCTGAGTATTTAGTTTTATGGAAGACGTTGGCTCCTTTGGGTATTCTGTAAGATACTTGCCTGTTTTCTATCTAGATTATAGGGCAAGGGGTTCAGGGAATGTTTAGTTTTATTTCTTCAGAACCGAGAAAAAACTTACAACACTTTAATTCTCTTACAGGTCAATAGCCACACACAGATATCCACAAGTTTACTTATACCTTCTAAAATTTATAACACCTAAATAGCTTCTGCTCTGCAGGAAGAGGGTGAGGAATGCCAGAACTGTCCCATTCTCTAGGATCTTGTCAGATGATTAGCTAATATCATAGACTAATAGCTGGCATTTGCTAATCTCTTATTACATTCTAGGTAGACTTGTAAGCATCTTACAGGTGTAATCCCATTTAGTCCTCCTGGCAACTTGATGAAGTACAGACTATGGTTATCCCTATTTGCAGAGGTAAAATGACTTCCCCAAAGTCATACTACCAGCAAGTGATGGAGTCAAAATTATAAACACAGTATCTATCTTCAGAGTCTCCACCTAAGTAACTTACCTAAAATCAGTTAACTGACAAAACTAGAACTTGAATTTAGATCATCTCTAAATCTCCATATCCTCTATACGAGCTGTTCACAATTTTGTTTTGGTCTCAAGAACTCTGCCCTGTAATTATTGAGAATCCTATAGGATACTGTTTATGTAAGTTATATATATCACTGTTTACTAGAAATTAAAACAAATTTAAATATTTACTAATTCATTTAAAATAACATTAAAAGCCTATTTCTTGTAAATTTTTTATGGAAAAATAACTAGTTTCCAAAATGAAAGGAAAATCAGAGAAAAGAATGACATTGCTTTACAGTTTTGTAAATTTCTTTAATGTCTAGTTTAATAGAAAACTGTTGGATTCTCATATTTGTTTCTGCATTCAAACTGTTAAAACTTTAGTTTTGGTTGATGTATGTGAAGAAAACCCAGCCTCCCTCAACTATGCTGTAGCTGGAGAAGGAGGAAGTATTTTAATAGCCTCTTCAGATAATTGTGGCTATTCTTTTTAATGCTACACTAAAATTCAACAAGTGGTAGCTTTTTAAAGGTTAGTTGCAATATGGAATCTGAAAACATATCAGTGAATTTTTTATACTCTGATACATTAAAATCCATTGGTCTGTTTTGCAGTTTGAGTGGATTTTTTACCTATATGTGATTTATGAGATCAACCATTGGTCATTTGGAAAATATCAGTTCACTGTGCTGTGCAGTCTTCCAAATATTAACACATTTCATAATACAATATATATGTATATTTTTTCTTTTTTTTTTAAATTACCATCAATCTCATTAGAAGAGTCTGTAAATATTGGGAAGCTGTCAAGCTCTTAGCAAATACAAGTTCTCTAAATTCTGCTTTTTTTCTTGAAAGGCCAGATTTTATCACAGGCAAGAAGTACTGTCAGTTGTTTTCCTTGAAGTGACCAGCTCACTTTGTTTTCAAGAAAAGCTCTGTCAAATAGCTAAATCTGACTAGTCCTAGTTTCTGTGTTGTACTTTTAAATAAAAACGTTGCTCCATGAAAAAAAGAGTAGCTAGTTCAGTTACCAATTCAAATAATCTTTCTTTTTCCTCAAGAGACCAGCATACTTTAGTATACAGAACTGTTTTATGCATACTATTTTGTCACATATAATTTGACAAGGTGTGAACGCAAGGGTTAGGATTTAATAAAATTAATAATTTGTACTTCGTGAACAGTATTTTTAAGTGAAATGTGCACTATTTTTATTACGGATGCATGGCAGTGCACAATACAGTGAATGACTACAATTTGTTTTTGTTAAGGTCAGGCATAAGGCAGGGTAAAGATAGGAGTCAGAGGCTTTATTTGGGAACTAAGGTCTCGGGCGAGGTTCCGTGACTCAGGGAGAGAGAGGAGTCAGGGAAGTCGCCCCCAGGTGTGGAGGGGTGGGGTTTTTAAGCTGCAGCGGTTCGGGTTTAGGTCCGGGTGAGCGTTTTTCCCGACACGTCGTGCTGTCGCTTGGTGATTGGTTGACCTCCAATTCGTTCTGGCACCCTACTAGGGGCTTTTTGTTCGGTTGCGCTGGCAAGATGGCCGTCCCTTCTGTGGTTCCAAGGACATCCTCAGTTTTCACAATTCCTGCTAAGGCGCAAGCGTTTTACCCACCATTGCTTTTGCATCAACAGTGCAAATGTCAAAAACTTAGCAATGGGGCGCCTGGATGGCTCAGTTGGTGAAGCGTCTGACTTTGGCTCAGGTCATGATCTCGCGGTTCACAAGTTCCAGCCCTACATTGGGCTCTGTGCTGACAGCTCAGAGCGTGGAGCCTGCTTCAGATTCTATGTCTCCCTCTCTCTCTGCCCCTCCCTGGCTCATACTCTGTCTCTCAAAATAAATAAAACATTAAATTAAAAAAAAAAAACAGCGAAAAAAGCAAATTATGTCTTAGTATTAATAGTTTTGTTGTTTTAAATAGGCTCCATACCTAGTCCAGAGCCCAACACGGGGCTTGAACACATGACCCTGAGATCAAGTCCTGAGCTGAGATCAAGAGTTGGTTGCTTAATGGACTGATCTTATGATCCCTGAAAGGATCCCCAGCTTGCATGGACCATAGCAATTAAATGTGCCCACCCTGCAGCTTAGAATACAAAAATAATGGTTAACACATTACCTACCCTGAAGGAGTTTACAGTCTTAAGAGACAAGCAGATAAACAAATTAATGTATCTTGAGTGTCCTAAGAGACAGGAACCATATACACTAACAGTTCCAAAGGAGGAAGCAATCAAATGTCCTGGTATACTTCCAGAAATTTTCATTCGGTCAGTCTTTGATGGGATTCATGTATTTGCATTTTAAACAAGCACTCCAGATGACTTAGAGGCAGATAGTGTGGGATCTACACTTTAAGAAACACTGCCTTAAGCAGATAAATTTTAGGTTCCCAAGAAGGCCCAGTAGGTAGGCTCAGAAAGAGAATATTTTATGGTATATTGCTCAGAACACACACACACACACACACACACATACAATTTCACTGGCTATTGTTTACAGTTGTATATCAGATCCCTTATCAGAAAAAAAAGGCAAAATCTGAAACAAACCCTACCATTCCCTTTCAGTTGTCTAGTGCAGGAGGCAGCAAACTTTTTTCTGTGAAGAGCCAGACAAATATTTCAGGCTCTGTGGGCCATAAGGTTTCTGTCACAACTAATTAGATCGCTTGTTGTAACACAAAAATAGCCAGAGACAAGAGGTAAACAGATGAGTGTGGCTGTGTCTCAACAAAACTTTGTTTGCAAAAGGAGGGGTTACATTGGGTCTCCAGTGCTAGGCAGTTTGCTGACTCCATGCACTAGTACAAAAGATAATGCTAATTGCCAGTAAGCTGCCTAAAGAGCAAAAGCAAGAGTCTAAGGGTCATGAAACAACTGGATTTTATATCCCGAGTTGGAAAAACTGCTAGGCATCAATTTTGAATTCCCATGTCTTTCCAAAATAAACCATATTTCAGCATCAAAATGTATGCGTTGAGTGCCTATCAAGGCATTAGGTAAGAGGATACATAGTTTTTGGAGGCAGGAGTCCTCAATACCTGGTGGACAGCTAGGCATCCTGAATGGAGAAAATTCCACCGTTGGATGGTCTGACTATAAAATAACAAGAACAGGGCTTCAGGCTGTGATGGTGGTTCTCAAATTCAAATGAATGGAAGAATATGCTAAGTAGAGTCTTTAAAATGTAGATTTTTAGGGGTGCCTGGGTGGCTCAGTCGTTTGAGCATCCGACTTCAGCTCAGGTCTTGATCTCACAGTTTGTGAGTTCTTGTGAGTTCGAGCCCCGCGTAGGGCTCTGTGCTGACAGCTCTGAGCCTGGAGCCTGCTTGGGATTCTGTGTCTCCCTCTCTCTCTGCCCCTCCCCCACTCACAATCTGTCTCTTTCTCCTTCAAAATTAACTAAACATTAAAAAATAAAACAATTTTTTTAAATAAAAAAATAAAATGTAGATTTTTAGATCCAACACCCAGAGCTTCTTATTAACTAAAATAGTTTAATCAGAGGGGTCATTGAATCTACATTTTAACCAAGAATATACAGGCAGCCGCTGTGAGGCAAAGTGCTTAAATCAAGAAACAGAAGGTCTGAGCTAGAATTTTGGCTATGCCACTACCTTTGTTTATAAGATAATATTAGAGGCACCTGCATGGCTCAGTCGGTTAAGTGTCTGACTCTTGATATCGGCTCAGGTCATGATCTTGTGGTCCTGAGATGGAGCTCCGTGTTGGGCTCCATGCTAAGCTTAGAGCCTGCTTGGGATTCTCTCTCTCCCCCTCTGCTCCTCCCCCACATGTGAGTGTGTGTATGCACATGCTCTGTCTCTCAAATAAACATTAAAAAAAATAAAAGAATGTAAGAACTAGAAGAAACCTTACTGATATCCAGTGTGATGTTCTCTTCCAACCCAAAGTTGGTAATTTTTATTAAGTCCGTCCATAAACCATTCATAAAAACACAATGTATTAGCATGGAGCCTGTATGGGATTCTCTCTCTCTTTCCCTCTCTCTACCCCTCCCAACTCACACACGTACACTCTCTCTCAAAGTAAATAAACGTTAAAAAAAAAAAGAGTTGTTTTGAAAATTCATTGTATTACTTCATAGCCCCAAATGAATAGTTCCTGCCCTCAATTTAATAATCTTAGAATGTTTTCACTTTGAGGAAAATGATACATACTTTCCCTGTGACTTCTCTGTCTTCCTGCAATGAAAGCTGTTTTAGAGGCCGATAACCTAAAAATGTCAGTTTAAGCTGTGCAGCAAGCTGGCTTTCCACCAGCCCTGGGAGGTTTCCATCAAGGCTTCCTTCCTGTTGGCTACAGCTGTCAGAATGGGCTGTAGGGGCCCAGGGCAGGTGGCCTATGATAGGCCGCTTTGGCATATTGATTATTTAAAATAAAAGTTACTGAAGAAACAGCTGTGCAGGAAGGACACTCAGATTATCCTCTGTCTCTCTGAAAACAGGAAACAAATCTCCCCTGTGAAAGGTACACTCGCTGCACCAGGAGGTAAAGAGACATCCTTACCACCCAGAGCTAGGAAATCTAGAGCCAAGAAGGTTGTGTAAACAACCCTTGTTATTTTTTACTTATTTACTACCCCAACCCAAATTCTGTTTACAATTCCTTACTAATTAAACCTCCCAAAGTTAAATTTTCTGTGTCCTGTCAATTCCTCACAAATTTGTCTCTTTGTCTAAAAAGTATAAAAACTGGTTGCCTTGGTCACTTCTTGAGGTCTCAATTTCAGTATTGGGCCTCTGTGCACATGTAATAAAACTTTGGGGTTTTTTCCTATTAATCTGTCTCATGTAAATTTAATTCTTAGTTCAGCTAAGGAAGACCTTAAGAATAGAGGAAGAATTTTTTCTTCCCCTCAGAGCCAATGTAAATGTAGCAAACACAAATGTAAAAATGTAACACTTTAAGAAAAATAACTAGGAGAGAATCTTCAGGAACTGGGGTTAAGTAAACCAGTGGTTCTAAGAGATTTGACACCAAAAGCCCAATCCTTAAAAGGAAAAAATGATAAATAGGTTTTCTTCAAAATTAAAAACTTTTGCTCTGGGAAAGACTCTGTTAATAGGATGAAAAGACAAGCTACTGGGGCACCTGGGTGGCTCAGTCGGTTGAGTGTCCGACTTCGGCTCAGGTCATGATCTCACGGTCTGTGGGTTCGAGCCCCACGTTGGGACTCTGAGCTGAGGCTCAGAGCCTGTGCTCAGAGCCTGGAGCCTGCTTCGGATTCTGTGTCTCCCTCTCTCTCTGACCCTCCCCCATTCATGCTCTGTCTCTCTCTGTATCAAAAATAAATAAAAATTAAAAAAATTAAAAAAAAAAAAAAGAAAAGACAAGCTACAAAAATAAAATATTTGCTAACCACACATCCGATAAGAGACTTGCATCCAGAAAACAAAGAATTCTCAAAACTCATCAGGGAAGACAATGGAGCCCAAATGTGCTTTCAATACTGTTTTTCAGTAACAGGAGCCAGGGCTTCTTGGAGAAACAACTGATTCTAGGACTAGAACAGGACAAGCCTGGAAAAACCTTCTAGTACCAGAAAGTAAGGGAAGGGAGTCAAAAAAGCCACATACAATGACGACGGGAGGTATGTCAAAAGGACACAACTGAGAGCGCTCCCAACAGCCAAAACAAGAGAATTGGAGGAACAAAATACATAAGGTAGTATTAGATCGTAACATAAAGTATAAAATAAGCATTTATGAGTCCATACTGATAAAAATGGTTACACAGACAAATAAATGGGAGAATAAATTTCCCTTGCAGGGAAATTCCAAATAATTTACACTCAATAATTTACACTCAAGAAGGTGGAGGATAGCTCCCTATTTCTTAAGTCATGTAGTGACTTCCTTCCAAAGAGTGTAGTATGAAAAAGGGGGGGGGGAAGTAATTTTATGGTGGAGAAACCCAACAAACACTATCTCAGCCAGGTGATTAAGGTTGACATCAACAGTATAAGTTACGTTGATAGTATATATGCATTTATATATGATGAGATGGGCACTTACCATCTCTGTGGTCTTCCTCTCAAAAAGCCACAGCCCTACTGTATATGAGAAAAACATCAGACAAATCCCAGTTGAGGGGCAGTCTACAAAATCTGACCAGTACTCCTCAGGACTGTCACAGTCATCAAAAACAAGGAAGATCTGAGAAACTGTCACAGCCAAGAGGCTCTTACTATATGATGAGGAAATGTAATGTGGTATTCTTCATGAATGGGATCCTGGAAGAGGAAAAGGATGTCAGGTAAAAACTAAGGAAATCTGAAGACAGTATGCATTTTAGTTAATAAGAATGTATCATTATTGGTCCACTAACTGTGTCAAATGTATAACACTAAAGTGGTAATAGAGTGTGGAGTATATAGGAACTCTGTAGCATTGTAAGTTTTCTGTGAATCTAAACTATTCTAAAATAAGTTTATTAGAATAAGTCCCCCAGAAATGGGCAAAAGAACAGACATTTCACAGAAGAGAATACACAGATGGCAAATAAGCACATGAAAAGATGTTCAACATCATTAACTATCAAAGAAATGCAAAATCATTAAACCACAATGAGGTATCACTATGCATCTGTTAGAACACCGAAAATAAAAAATAGTGACACCATCAAATACTGGTAGGGATGCAGAGAAATTCATACATGCTGGTGGGAATGCAAAATGGTGCAGCCGTCCTAGAAAAGTTTGGTAACAGCCTACAAAATTAAGCATGCAACCACTCTATGACCCAGAGCTGCATTCCTGGGCATTTTTCCCAAAGAAATGAGAACCATGTCCACACAAAAACCTGTACATGAATGTACATAGCAGCTTTATTCATAATAGCCCCAAACTGGAAACAACTAAGAGGTCTCCAACAGGTGAGTAAACAAATAGTGGCACATCCGTATCACAGACCACTACTTAGCAATAAAAAAGAACTATTGATAAGGAGAGAACTTGAATGAATCTCAAGAGAATTATGCTGAGTGAAAAAAAAGCCAATCTCTATGGTTACAATACTGTACAATTCTACTTATATAACATTCTTGAAATGGCACAATTCAGAAATGGAGAACAGAATGGTGATTGTCGCGGGTTTAGAATGGTGGGAAAAGAGAAGTAGGTGTGGCTATGAAAGGTCAATAGTGAAAATAATTGTGATGGTGGAATTATTCTGTATTTTGACTGTATCAGGGTCAATATACTGGTTGTGACACTGCAGTAAGTTCTGCAAAAATTTTACCATTGGGGGAAACTGAGTAAAGGATACATGAAAGCTGTGCATTATTTCTTAAAACTGCATGTGAATCTACAATTATCTTAACGTAAGAACTTTAATTTGAAAACATAATACCCCCAGTAAATTTGAATTTCAGGGAAACAATCATTTTTAGTATTGGTATATCCCATACAATATTTGGAATATATTTATTTTAAAAAATGATTTGTTGGGGCATCTGAGTGACTTAGTTGGTTAACCTTGATTTCAACTCAGGTCATGAGCTCATGATTCATGAGTTTGAGCCCCACATCGGTTCTGCACTGACAGTGTGGAGCCTGCTTGGGATTCTCTGTCTCCCTCCCTCTCTACCCCTCCCCTACTCACTCTCTCTCAAAAATAAATAAACATTTAAAAAAAAAATCTTCAAAAAAATGAGGTTATTCATCGGAAATCCAAATGTAACTAGGAGTCCTATAATTTATCAGACAATACTACTCAGCATTAGCTTATGAAGACAGAGTACATATTGCAAAAGAAAAGGAGATTTAAGGATTGGCTGACACAAAATGTGCTCTGAACCCAGAAACTCCTAAATCCTCACTCTCAGCAGCTGGGACCTCCTGCACCTCACATTTCCTGACAACAAATGTGCCCACTACTCCTGGTAAGAAAAGCCACATGGAGTATAAACCCTCCTGTTTACACACAGGAATGAAAATGATCAGATAATCTATCCTTCCCAATTTCAGATTTAAAAGAGCTATCCCCTGGGGCACCTAGCTGGCTCAGTCAGTTAAGCATCCAACTCTTGATTTCTGCTCAGGCGATGATCTCACGGTTCGTGAATTCAAGTCCCGTATCAGGCTCCTCACTAACAATGCAGAGCTTGCTTGGGATTCTCTCTCTCCCTCTCTCTGCCCTTCCCCTGCTCGCGTTCTGTCTCAAAATAAATAAATAAACTTTAAAAATAAAAAGAGCTATCCCCCTCTACCAAAGATTATGAAAAAAACAAAACAAAACAGAATGGTCATGAAGCACTTTCTAGAAGTAATTTTGGGTCTCCAGTATAACACTAGAATCCAAGAACCACCAGACATCTAAGAAAATATCTCTAACATGATAAAGTTGAAGATCAAAAAAGAAAGGAAAATGCATTTTGGAGGAAATTCATTATTCAGTAAAAAGAAAACATCAAGAAATTATCATTAATAATCCTCCTCCAAGATAAGGTGCTTACAACCACAGACAAAAGCAGAATTCCATAAGGGAACACAGAGAACAAAAAAATTCTTAAAATTTAAAAATATAGTCAAAATGTAAAACTCCAAATGAAGATTTAGAAGATAAAGGTAAGTAAATCTCCCACAAAATACTGCAAAAAAGGCAAAAAATAAAAAAGAAAGCAAAATGAATCAAAGAACCAGCCTAAGAGGTCTAGACAGAAACAGGAATTCTAGAAAGAGTTAACAGAGATGAGGGTGATAGAGGGGCAAAATTAACAAAGTCAAGACAATGTCATAGGGCTTAGGGTATAAGTTTCCAGAATGAAAGGTACCCAGTAAAATGCACAAAAAACAGACCCACACCAAAGCTATATTGTTAGGAAATTTCATAAGAGAGGAGACAAAAATATCCTACAAGCTTCCAGAGAGAAGGATTTTATACAAAGGGTCATGAAAACACATTCTCAAATATGCAAGATGTTAAAAAAAACTATTTCTCATGCACCCTTTTGCAGGAAGCTACTGGGGAACATGCTCTACAAAAATGGGGGAATAAATTAAGAGAAAGACATAAATTACAGAAAAAAGGAAACCAGCAGGAGAAGCCAAAAGAATCCCCAGGATAAGTAGAAGATCCCAGAATGACAATATGCACTAGGAACATACCAGTTCTACAGTCAGAAGGCTCCAGGGTAGACTTCTTCAGGAATTTGAAATTGACAAAATATATGTCTGGACATCTTAAAAGATTTACATAAATGATGAAGGGTTTGAGGTCAAATTAGTTATAAGTACATGAGCAAACTCATAAATAAGATAAAGGATTAACTGCAGGGAAAAGAAGTTCAGAAAAGGAAATGTACTCACAGTTTACAACATTACTGAGCTCTGGTTAGCATTTACATGGTCATAATAATGTACAACAAAATCATCGCGTAGATTGGGGGGTGGGTTTTGAGTACGGGGGGGATGAGGACTGAGATGTGTGTATTGTAGGGGCAGAGAGTTAAACCTAAACCTCCACCCTCTGTAATAGAAAATCAGTAGAAATGACCTAAAATTGATAAATCAAAAGAAGCAATACAATTATGTCATTACAAAATATGGAGAGGCATGTGGCTGGCTTAGTCGGTACAGCATGCTAGTCTTGATCTCGGGGTTGTAAATTCAAGCCCCATGTTGGGTGTAGAGATTACTTAAAGAAAACAAAATCTTTTAAAATATAAACAAAAATTTAAAATAGGGAGATAACACCTAAAGGAGTTAGAAAAAGACCAAACACAAAACCCAAAACCAGCAAAAGGAAGGAAATAATAAAGATGAGAGCAAAAATAAATGATATAGGAACTAAACAACAGAACAAAAAATACAGGGATAATTTTTTAAAACCTCAGTTAAAAGTCGTTGCTTGTGGGCAACAACCTCTTCGCCCTTGGCTGCAGCAACTTCTTATTTGACATGTCTTTGGAGACAAGGGAAACAAAAGCAAAAATGAACTACTGGGACTTCATCAAGATAAAAACCTTCTGCAAAGCAAAGGAAACAGACAGCAAAACTACAAGGCAACAGACAGAATGGGAGAAGATATTTGCAAATGATATATCAGATAAAGGGTTAATATCCAAAATCTATGAAGAACTCATCAAACTCAACACCCCCCCCCCCAAAAAAAAAAACCCAGTGAAGAAATGGGTAAAAGACATGAACAGACACTTTTCCAAAGAAGACATCTGGATGGCTAACAGACATGAAGAAATGGTCAATATCGCTCATCATCGGGGAAATACAAGTAAAAACCACAGAGATACCACCTGTCAGATGGCTAAAATTAACAACTCAGGCAACAACAGATGTTGGCAAGGATGTGGAGAAAGAGGAACCTTTTTGCACTGCTGGTGGGAATGTAAACTGGTGCAGCCACTCTGGAAAACAGTATGGAAGTTCTTCAAAAAATTAAAAGAAGAGCTACCCTACAACCCAACAATTGCACTACCAGGTATTTACCCAAGGATATAGGAGTGCTGTTCCGAAGGGGCACATGCACCCCAATGTTTACATAGCAGCATTATCGACAACAGCCAAAGTATGAAAAGAGTCCAAATGTCCAGTGACTGATGAACAGATAAAGAAGATGTGGTATATAGGGGCACCTGGGTGGCTCAGTCGGTTGAGTGTCCGACTTCAGCTCAGGTCATGATCTCACGGTTCTTGAGTTCAAGCCCTGCGTCGGGCTCTGTGCTGACAGCTTGGAACCTGGAGCCTGCTTCAGATTCTGTGTCTCCCTCTCTCTGCTCCTCCCCTGCTCTCTCTCTCTCTCTCTCAAATACATTAACATTAAAAAAAATTTTTTTAAAGAAGATGAGGTGTATATATCTACAATGGAATATTACTTGGCAATTAAAAAGAATGAAATCTTGCCATTTGCAACAATGTGGATGGAACTAGAGGGTATCATGCTAAGTGAAATTAGAGAAAGACAAATATATGACTTCACTCATATGTGGAATTTAAGATGCAAAACAGATGAACATAAAGGAAGGGAAGCAAAAATAATATAAAAACAGGAAGAGACAAACCATAAGAGACACTTAAATACTGAGAACACACTGAGGGTTACTGGAGGGGTTTTGGGTGGAGGGATGAGCTAAACAGGCAAGGGGCATTAAGGAGGAAACTTGCTGGAATGAGTACTGGGTGTTACACGTAAGTTATGAATCACTAAATCCTATTCCTGAAATCATTATTACACTATATGTTAACTAACTTGGATGTAACTTAAAAAAAAAATAATTAGAAAAAAAGTTGTTGCTTTTGTAAAAGAAAACACAGGACTGGGAGCAGAAGCATGGTCCTTGTCACAGATTTGACTCTTTAACCTTATAACCTCCATAGAATTATTTGAGTCTTTAAAACTCAACTTTTTAAAAACGAAAAAAAAAAAAAAAGATGAAAAAGAAAAAATTCCAGTCATCAACTACCCATCTCCCAAAAAATGCCTGGGTGGTTCAATTGGTTAAGCGTCCAACTGCAGCTCAGGTCATGAGCTCATGGTTCTTGGGTTTGAGCCCCACACTGAGCTCCACACTGATACTCTGGAGCCTGCTTGGGATTCTCTCTCTTGCCTCTCTCTGCCCCTTCCCCACCCATGCTTTCTCTCTCTCTCAAAATAAATAAATAAAACTAAAAAACAAAACAAAAAAACAAAAACCTTTTGTAAATGCCAATTTAATCTATATTCAACTTTTTAAAAAATCTTCCTACCATTAATAGAATTATAGTAACCACTACAGAACTGTTTTTAAAACCCTATTTTTTAAAGCATTTAGAAGAATTCCACACCAACAAAGTAGAAACAAGCATAACCCACCATACCAGATACTTCATTAGGGCATATCTGTCTAAATATTTATATTGGCATTTACATTTGAAACATTAGTGGCTTATTATAAAGAAGACATAGCTGTGTTTAACATGCCAGGTCTTGGTAACTTTATTCAAGCTTTTGACAAAAACTACCCCCAAAGTAATATAAATTTAGAGACTTCTAGAAAGTCCAGATGTGAAATTCCAAGACAATTTTGAATTTAGTCTGGAGTCGATACTGAGTCAAATACTGAACCAAACCCACAAATCATAAATACTATTTTCCTTCTTAAGTTCATTATATTTTCTCAAGCAGGTTACCAATTTAGCTTTCCTTTCTTTGATATTGGTATTTGGAATCATTTTAACACGGTTTACATCTTCAAGTTCTTAATTTGTACTTATCTTGAATATCTTACTATAATTAAAAATATAAATCCGAATGTGATAACCCTTCCTTACATAAGAATGCCAATTAATAAATGTAGAAGAAATGAGAGAAATAGAAAGTCACCATTAGAACACCACAGTAGTAACTTACACAAGCAAGATCTGGCAATGGATGCGAAAATGAGTGGGCAATAGTTTAAGCAGAAACAGGACATTTGCATAGTCTCAAAGTAGCTCCAGCAAATAGTCATTACAAAGAAAAACATAGTAATTTTACAGTAGAGAATCCTAGCAGACACCACCTCAGTGATTAAGGTTAACAACACCAGAAATACATTATGACATCAGATGTCATGATACACTGTCACAGATTGGAAGACACTATGTAGACATGACAACTAAGTGCAAGGTGGGATCCTGCACCGGATCTTGGAACAGTAAAAGGACATCACTGAAAAGACCAAGAAAATCTCTACTTTTTAAACTCTCTACTTTTGTTAACAGTATTGTATCAAGGCTAATTTCTTAATTTGACAAATGTTCCATAGTTGTATAAGATGTTAACATAAGGGAAAGTTCAATGAAGATGCACATAAACTACTCATTTTACAACTCTTCAGGAGGTCTAAAATTATCTCAAAATTAAAAAAAAAATCTGTTAAAAAACATACACACATACGTATGTGCATAATGTGTGTATGTGTATGTATAAAAATCAAAACTTTGTGGAAATTGGTATCTTGGGCCCTCACTTAAATAGTTAATAGTATTCTCTCCTGAATGCCACTGTCTCATTGGTTTCCTTTAAATTGGCTTTAAGGTTCTCCCCCTTCTAAATTTTTAGTATCAAGTACAATTTTCTAATTTTCATAGAAAGCCTTTTTTTAACATTCTTACCTTAGGCCAAAAATAAAAATCCTAGAATAAAACTATCACCATATTATCTCATAAAATCATTCATCCCATCCATCAGACCCAGCCAATATCTTTACTCCATTTCTTCTCATCATACGTTTGTTTGGCTTTGTTTAAAAGGAGAGGAGATGGCGGATATATTTATTAGCACTAATAGGCCTGATAGTCTAGAAAAAAGTTATCACTTGGATATCTTATTAAGAAACAGCTGTTTTTCCAATCACAGATACTGTATACTAGAACTCACTTCTGATAGAAAAAGTAAGTCATTTACCTAAGTCTCTTCCATACCATAGCATGAAGCTACCCAAGCAAGCCCAGCTAAGACCCTTTCAATATCACTTTCTTAACTCTGTCTCTGAAATGACTGTTATTAATGGTAATAAACATCTTTTTTATAAAACAATTTACTCTAAGGAAATAAAGGTAAACATCAAATATGCCTTTAAAAGAAAATTTCCCACTCTAGCTATGGCTGATTCATTCCCTGAGCATGAATCCTTTTATCCTTACTGTTTTTGACTATCAACTGAGGTGAAATCTGCCCACAGGGATCTTGATGGTGAACCTAGTATTTTAGATGGAGAAGCACATTTCCAGATGGTCACATTTATTACTTTTGCAGTTATTTCTACTCACTGTGGCATTTAATTTTTCATCCCTACCTATCAAAATGCTCTACATGGAAGCAGCAGTAGTGAAAAGACGATGGGGGGGGGGGGGCAGGAGGGGATTAAGGAAATTTTAAGGTGGATCTTTATCCAAATATAATAAAAAAGCAAAAAAGAAAATGGCCACAAACATCTCATTCCTATGCCCCGCCATCTCCCAATTCGCCTTCCACTATTAACATGAAAAGTAGGAGTGGTAAAACTCTACCCTAAAGATCTATACAAAAAAGGAGACAAGATACCTCAGGAACTCAATACACATTGCAATATGTTCAAGTGGTGCAAAGATAGAAATTCATTCAGAATTGCCATACTATCGGGCTACCAATATAGTCTCTTGAATAATTATATTAAACATATTACTACAAAACGTACCAAGTAGTAGAGAATAATACTATATTTATGAACTGCAAATAACAAAACAAAACAGAGGTCCAAGAAGGCTAAAGTCCAAGATGTAATTTACACATGAAGTGTATGTTGAAAGCAGTCACAATGTACAAAAATGTGACAAGTAATCCAGATGTTTAAAAAAACAGAGCCTGTTTGCCTCAGATTATATCCAGTCTCATCTGGTAGGTTTTTGATAAGCCTGTTACATAAAGCATGTTTCCCTCCTGCTGATAAGAAGCAGCTTGTAGATATCCACAAATTTCTTAAGGAGTGAGTCTACTTGGCAATAATGGTAACTCCACAGTTTCCTATTACATTCATTGGTCTGAAAACTGAAAACAACTCATAACTAAAATGTTCTTTCAAGTCCTTTACCAGTTTTTCAAGTTTTAATCAAAGGAAAGTTGGAATGTATTGCTTCTTGTCACCAACAAGCATTTCAAAAAGAGGGTTAATTAACCAAAATCAAGAGTTCTTTGGTCAAGTTAGTAACAGGCTTCCCCTTTGTTCTAAGTCCTTCATAATCCTTTTTTTTCCAATTTTTCCAGTATGGCCTGGATTTTACAAACAGCCTCTTTCCTGGCCTGCCGGACAGAGTCCTGGCCCCCAGTCTCAACTGAATCCAGTTCCAAAAGTTCCTTAGTTAGCATTTCTTCCAGAAGCCAGTATGCTTTGTCTGTCTTTTTTCCTACGAATTCTTCTACTTCTTGCTCAAGATATTGGACCTTCTCCAGCACATGTATGATTTTTTTAATACTTGGGGGAGTACCTTCATCTGAAGATAGACACTCTTCAGGAAGATTATCACTTTGATCTTGATTGCTGGGGTGTTCATTGGTGGCATTACCATACAGCTGAGGCTCAGCACTGTACTGGACTTGGGAATCCAAAAGATCTGAATTATCATTGTTCATTGTTCCCGAGGACTCGTACTGATGGACATTGCAAGGAAAGTTGTGCCGGTTCATGCCTTGATCTGATTGGCTATAGGTGTAGGAGGAGTCCTTGGAGTGGGAGAGCAAAGAGGGGAAAAGAGCTGTTTTAATGGCAATCCATCAACATCAGAGTGGTTAGCCAACATCTTTCACCAGACCGTGAAGGTACATGAAAAGAGTCCCCACTAAAAAAACTAGGCATCCCTCCTTAACAATTTGAGGAAAACACAACCCTAAAAAGACAAAAGGAGTGCTCTGTCCAGTAAAAGGCAGAGAATTCCTGAGTATAATGAATCTACCCTGAAGTGTTCATCATCACGAACACCTCACAATCGCTCCTTTCCACCTCACAATCCACCCAGTGACTTAATAAATAGGAATTAGATAGTCTTCCTCTGAAGAGTTAAAACCTAAGACAGACCTTAAAAAGGAATGTAGCCACAGACAAATGATGTTTATGTCTGTGGCTTATATAATTTCACATTGATATCGTCTTCTGTGTACTGACTGAGGTAATAAAATGCAATCTTTGATTTTGTTTAACATTCAGACAGCATTACAACAAACAGTAAATGAGCGTTTTTCTGTCTTTTACAAAAAAGATGCGAACCTATAACTGCTCTAAAAAATAAAGTGTATTAAAAAAAAGAGGAAGAAACTGGGCTAAAGCTATAGGTAGTAATCACCAACTTTTTGCAATTAGTCCCCATTTAATACACACCAACGCAGGAAAGTTTCATGTTGTGCCTTTTCAATTACCCAAACATGAAAAGAACAATGTTTAGAAGGCCTCCTACCTTGGGCTGCTGGGGTGGTGGTGAGTGAGGGGACTGAGGAGAGCTGCTGCTGGGCCATGATGAAGTACTCTCACTCATGTAGAGATTCCCAGGTGGTGCTGAGGGCGCAGCTGAAGGCCAGGGGTAACGGGTTCCCATTCCATAAGCACCAGGAGAAGCCCATGAGTCCTCCTGTTGTCGTACATTTGGTCCTGGTTGTGGAACACTACGATTACCATCCCCATAAGGATAATGGGGCAGGGTCATTCCAGGGTTCTAGATTGAAAGGAAGGAAATATGCTGGTCACTGCTAAAAACAAAAACAAAAACAAAAAAACCTGAACGAAGTAATGAAAATAACTCTAGTATCAACAGATTGAGATGCTTCCTCTCTCCTTAACAGATGTACTTTGGCTGCTACCAGGCTAAGTGGTAGCATCTCTAATCAGTTGCAGTCATTTCTTCACGCCCAAAAAAAGCTTCATTCTGAAGATACCAGGGGCAGATTTAGAGACAATCAAACTCAGAAGGTAGAAGGCTTAAAATTCAATGGCTAAATTATAGCATAAATCTGTCCCAAGATACGAGAAATAAGTGGACCCATATGCTATAAGGAATAACAAATTAAGATGTATCAGAACTCCCCTTGAAGGGACAGAGAAACAAACATGGTATCACTCATAGAATATTAAACAAATAAAAACCCAACAGATAACTGCTCACCTGTGAAGCAGGATATCCTGGAACATGCCCCCGAAGAGAGGGTGCTTCGGTCTGGCAGTCCTGCTGAGGATACAGCCAACGAGAGACTGGGGCTGGGCTGTTGCCAGGTGAACGGTAAGTGCTTGGAACCTCTGGAGAGTAACTGGTCTGAGTATATCCAGGTGTGTAATAAGCCCCAGAGTAGGATGCAGTATTCGCCCCAGGGCCAGGAGGGTATGGTGGACCATATGCTCCATTTGTATAAGAATTCAAACTCTGTAAAAGAAAGAAAAAAAAAATGACTGAGTAGAAGAACTGAAGTGCCCTGACCTAATACCCAACTTTGAAAAGTTTGGGAAGGGACAAAGGTCAGTAACTAATGAAAATATGAACTGCCTAAGCAATCTGTGAAGCATTCTTTCTCTCATGTATTATGGCCATATACCATATATTAAACTCAGATTATCACTGTAGAGTCTGTGTTGTAGCAATGACAGGGTATATTGTGATGAATGAGGAAGTGAAGGCCTCAGGGCTGTGCTTCCCAAACACTTCCGTAAGTATACCTAACAATTACAACTGACAGTGGAGAACCTGTGCCTGCCACCTAGAGAGGGGTCCTGGGAGACCTAAGGTAATGGCTAGTCACAGAAAAAAATAACCAGGGTACAACTAAAAGAGAAGACTAGAGGAGCACCTGGGTGGCTTAGTCGGCTAAGCATCCGACTTCAGCTCAGGTCATGATCTCACAGTTTGTGGGTTCAAGCCCCACATCAGGCTCTCTGCTGACAGCTTGGAGCCTGGAGCCTGCTTCAGATTCTGTGTCTCCCTCTCTCTCTGACTCTCCCCCACTCATGCTATGTCTGTCTGTCTGTGTCTGTCTCTCTTTTAAAAATAAACATTAAAGCAGGGCGCCTGGGTGGCTCAGTCAGTTAAGCGTCCAACTTTGGCTCAGGTCATGATCTCGTGGTTCGTGAGTTCAAGCCCCACATCAGGCTCTCTGCTGACAGCTCAGAGCCTGGAGCCTGCTTCAGATTCTGTGTCTCCGTCGCTCTCTGCCCCTCCTCCACTTGCACTGTCTCTTGCTGTCTCCAAAATAAATAAACATTAAAAAAAATAAAAGTAAACATTAAAAAAAGAAGAGAAGACTAGAGAGACCAAGCTCTGCCACAGGCTTTGTGTTTAATCTCTCTGAGCTTTTCTCTACCAGAAAAATGGAAATCATAAACTTACCTGGTAGGACTACTGTGAAAATTAAATGAGCTGATATATATAAATGCTTAGCACAGGGTCTGGCACTCGGTATGCTCAATAGATAGTAATTATTTATAATATCATTGTTGTTATTACTATTATGGCAATATCAAGAAATGAACCCAGATCTGAAAAGTACAAAGCCCATGAAAAGCCCACGTTCTTTGTACTATCCCACTCTGCTTCCCAAGTAAATAACAACAGGCTGCAATGAACTATTGGGACCTCACCAAAAAAGAAAAGGCTTCTGCACAGTGAAGGAAACAATCAGCAAAACTAAAAGGCAGCCGACAGAATGGGAGAAGATATTTGCAAATGACGTATCAGATAAAGGGTTAGTATCCAAAATCTATAAAGAATTTATCAAACTCAACACCCAAAAAATAATCCAGTGAAGAAATGAGCAAAAGACATGAATAGACACTTCTCAAAGGAGACATCCAGATGGCCAACCGACACATGAAAAAATGCTCAACATCACTCATCATTAGAGATACAAAGCAAAACCATAATGAGATACCACCTCACACCTGTCAGAATGGCTAACGTTAACAACTCAGGCAACAACAGATGTTGGCGAGGATGCGGAGAAAGAGGATCTCTTTTGCACTGATGGTGGGAATGCAAGCTGGTGCAGCCACTCTGGAAAACAGTATGGAGGTTCCTCAAAATATTAAAAATAGAACTACCCTATGACCCAGCAATTACACTACTAGGTATTTATCCAAGGGATACAGGTATGCTGTTTTGAAGGGGTACAAGCACCCCAATGTTTATAGCAGCACTATTAACAATAGCCAAAGTATGAAAAGAGCCCAAATGTCCATCGATGGATGAATGGATAAAGAAGATGTGGGGTGTGTGTGTGTGTGCACGCACACACACACACACACACACACACACAATGGAGTATATTCAGCAATCAAAAAGAGAAATCTTGCCATTTGCAACTACACCGGTGGAACTGGAGGGTATTATGCTAAGTGAAATAACTCAGAGAAAGACAAGTATATGACTTCACTCATGTGAGGAATTTAAGATACAAAACAGGGAACATAAGGGAAGGGAAGGGAAGCAAAAATAATATAAAAACAGGGAGGGGCACAAAACATAAAAGACTCTGAAATATAGAGAACAAACAGATGGCTTCCGGAGGGGTTGTGGGGGGGGGGGGGGGGGGGAGATGGTCTAAATGGGTAAGGGGCATTAAGGAGTCTACTCCTGAAATCATTGTTGCACCACATGGTACTAACTTGGATGTAAATTAAACAATAAATAAATTATAAAAAATAAAATGTTTAAAAAAAAGACTATAGGGGCAAATTCCTCATGTGTTGCTGTCATTTTTTTTTAAGATTTTATTTTTAAGTAATCTCTACACCCAATGTGGGGCTCAAACTCAGAACCTCAAGATCAAGAGTCTCACGCACTGCTGACTGAGCCAGTCAGGCGCCCTGTTCACTATAGTTTTAAATCACCCATCCACACTACTATTGGCACCCAGAATCCTAGGTTAGATATCCAAATGAATTACAGCCAAACTTTACATTTAAATGACTATCTTAATGTTTCAATTAACTTCTGCTTCATCTTTTTTAAATGATAAAAACACAGAATCAAGTTTTCCAGTACTTGTCTAAGACTACATAATCTTTTCCACTTCGGGTAGAAAAACAAGCAAAGAATCCTATGATGTTAACCAGACTTACTGTGGTGATCATTATGCAATGTATGCAAATATTGAATCATTATGTTGTACATCTAGAACGAATACAATGTTACATGTTAATTACACCTCAGTTAAAAAAAAAAAAAAAAGACAGCTGGGGCGCCTGGGTGGCTGTCGGTTAAGCGTCTGACTTTGGCTCAGGTCATGATCTAACCATTTGTGAGTTTGAGCCCCGCATTGGGCTCTGTGCTGACAGCTCAGAGCCTGGAACCTGCTTCAGATTCTGTGTCTCCCTCTCTCTCTGCCCGTCCCCTGCTCATGCTCTGTCTCTGTCTCAAAAATAAAGAAAACATTAAAAAAAATTTTTTAAAAAGACAGCTGCTAATAACCGAAAAAATAATAGTCAAATTTGATTTCTAGTCTAACACATCAAAAAATGAGATGGATCGGGACATCTGGGTCGTTCAGTCAGTTAAGCACCCAACTCGATTTTGGCTCAGGTCATTATCTCACAGTTTATGAGTTCAAGCCCCACATCTGCGCTGATAGTGCATAGCATACTTGGGATTCTCTCTCTCTCCCTGCCTCTCTGTCCCTCCCCAGCTTGTGCTTGCGGCTCTCCGTCTCTCAAAATAATTCTTTTTTAAAATGAGATGGATCAAAGTGGCAGGACAATCATAATTCTGTAGAAAATAAACTCTTAGCTATATTTTTATGGCAAGAGGATAAAAGACAGGGTGTTATCACCACATGGCCAAAAAATTCCATGCAAGGACAGGTGCTTGGAAGATCCAGCAAGGCATTCCCTAACCAGAGGGATGACTGAACCACCCCTTGTTAAAGCCACTGGAGGGCTGTTAAGATCTTCCACCTAGATGTGCCTAAAAATAGAATCCTTAATATAATGTATGCTGTTAGAAACTTGATAAAACATCATGTGGCTTTTTGTACTATTATTCAACTTCTAGAAATTCTTCCTAAGGAGAAGATTCAACTACAGAAAAAGTTATAGGCATGAATTTGTTCAACACAGCATTATTTATAATCACACAAAACTGTAAACAACCTAAATTTCCTCTAATAATGGAATGATTAAGTACATTACAGGCTATTCATTGAGGGAATTTTATTGTCTTAAAATTCACTGTTAGACTGACCGGACATTTAATGATATTAAAGAATTATTTTTAGTTTTTTTAAGTTTTAAAAATGACATTGTTATGTTTTTAAATCTTCTTTACATTTTAAAGATATATACTTAAGTATTTACAAGTGAAATAATATGGTGTCCAGAATTTACTTCAAAATAACTCAAAGATACAGATGAAACAAGAAGTCTGTGCACTGATATTTACTGAAGCTAAGATGAGTACATAGGAGATTATTGGGCTACTGTCATTGCTTTTGATTATGTTTGAAAATTTCCTTAATGTTAAAAAAAAAACCTTCACCTCTTATTTTACCCTGTAACATGCAGAGTACATATGATAAATGAAAAGCCATACAAAAAAGTTTATATACAATAAGTTTAAAGCTGTGTAAACATAACAGGAAAAATGCAAAACAAATTTACCAAAATATAGATCTTTTAGGATGGCAAAATTAGTATTTTCCTCCTTTTCTTTATTTCCCAAATATTTAGTAATAAAGTTGTATTACTTTTGTAGCAAAAAAAAAAAAAAAAATTTATGCTATTACAAATGTCGTGAAATCCCAAGTGTGTCTAGAATCCAGCGGGCTGCCAGGACCAGAGCAACTTCATCAGTGTCCAAGTAGACTATTTTACTGAAGGGAAACTTGTGTCTAAGGAAAAGAAGTTACAATTCGAAAACTGTCAGCTGATACGGCAACAGATAAAATCTGAAAGAGAAACTATAAGAATTAAGTAAAATCTTTGACAGTTATTAAATTTCTGTAAAAGTCTCATTCTGGCTTCCAGAAGAAATCAAGAGACTGGATGGGGCGCCTGGGTGGCGCAGTCGGTTAAGCGTCCGACTTCAGCCAGGTCACGATCTCGCGGTCCGTGAGTTCGAGCCCCGCGTCAGGCTCTGGGCTGATGGCTCGGAGCCTGGAGCCTGTTTCCGATTCTGTGTCTCCCTCTCTCTCTGCCCCTCCCCCATTCATGCTCTGTCTCTCTCTGTCCCAAAAATAAATAAAAAAACGTTGAAAAAAAGAAATATTAAAAAAATAAAAAAATAAAAAATAAATAAAAAAATAAAAAAAAAAGAGACTGGAAACTCAGAAATCCCAGCTGCTACTCTTGTTCTAGATGTAAATATAGATATTACCTAGCATTCAAAAGTCAAACTAACATCACATCATCTGGTGTCTCCTTGCAAGCTAACAATCACCCATATGAATACTTCTTCCAACAGTCAATTTCACAGTTGATGGACTGTTGTATAGATGTAGAATCCAAAGAGGAGAAAAGTGGTCAAGTCTCTCACACGGACAGCGATACACTGTTCGGCGGATTCCCTTTCCATTCTACAGCAAACAGACCCAATCCAAGCAAAAACAGATTACCTTTCAGCAACACAGTTCCTCCTATTGTGCTTCTCTTGAAAAACATGGAAAGTTTCACCACAAAAGTGCTCCAAGAGTCATAATCTTCAGCAGTCGACATCAACTTGAATTTCTCTAATACTCAGTTTTGGAACTAACAAATCTATGATCATCCACAGGTTGCTTCCTCTATTTATAGAACTTTTCCAATTTTTGTCTCACAGGAGCTCCTGACCAGTTTTTAATAGGCTGTAGTTTACAACCTAGTTATCCTTCAAATTAAATGAAATTTCTGACCAGTGTCTTTCTGTATCATGGTTTCTCAATTCAGAACCCTATCAAAGGACTTCAGCATTTTTTGTTAGAACTTTGCCAGCTCCTCAAAGTGTTAAACACAGCAGAACTACCTACCGCGTGACCCAGTAGCTCCACTCCTACATATATAACCAACAGAAAAGACATACGTCCACATAAAAATTAGCAAACAAATGTTTATAACAGCATTATTCATAACAGCCAAAAAGTGAAAAAGACTCAAATTTCTATCAACTGATAAATGGATAAAATAAATGTGGTATATCCATGGAATGGATAGTACTTGGCCACAGACAGGAACAAAGTATCAATACATTGTCACAACATGGATGAACATTATGCTAAAAGAAAAAAGCCAGTCACAAGATATCAAATGTGATATGATTCCTGGGGTGCCTGGGTGGCTCAGTCTGTTGAGCATCTGACTCTTGATTTCAGCTCAGGTCATGATCTCACAGTTCGTGGGATCAAGCCCCATGTTGGGCTCCATACTCACAGCACAGAGCCTACTTGAGATTCTCTCTCTCCCTCTCTCTCTGCCCTTCCCCTACTTATGGTCCCTCTGTCTCTCAAATTAATAAACATTTAAGAATATATGTTATATGATTCAGTTTAATGACATGTCCAGAATAGGCAAATCCATAGAGATAACAAGTATACTAAAAGTTGCCAGGTGCTAGGGGGAGAGAAGAATGGGGTGATAGGTACACAGTTTCTAACTGGACTGATAAAAATATTCTAGAATAGATAGTGATGACAGTCGCACAATCTTGTGAGTAGACTAACAACAACTGAATTGTACATTTAAAGGGTGAATTTTATGATATATGGCCAAACCATAAGCGTATCACATTAAGCAATAACAATGTGTGCCTCTCAATTTCAGTCACACGAATGCAGATGACAGAAGTAAAATACAAGTCTGCGATAAGTGGTAACATGGTTTTGGGGCGCCTGGGTGGCTCCGCCGGTTGAGTGTCCGACTTCAGCTTAGGTCATGATCTTGCAGTTTGTGAGTTCGGGCCCTGCATCTGGCTCTGTGCTGACAGCTCAGAGCCTGGAGCCTGCTTTGGATTCTGTGTCTCCCTCTCTCTACCCCTCCCCCACTCATGCTCTGTCTCTGTCTCTCAAAAATGAATAAACATTAAAAAAAAATTAAGTAGTAACATGGTTTTTTCTTTATTTTGTGTTCCATGATCTCCTACAACCTTATCCTAAAGTTGATTTACACATAATCATTATGAAAAATCAATTGCTTTTAGATTTTCTTTAAGTAAAATAAGCAAATCTTGCTCTAACTTCAATGAATTCTTCTGGCTCAAAATCAATCTTAAAGGATTATATAACCAAATTGATGAGAAAAAAAGGGAACATGATTCTTTTTTTATTTTATTTTAAATGTTTTTTATTTATTTTTGAAGGAGAGAGAGAGAGAGAGAGACAGAGGATGAGTGGGGGAGGAGCAGCGAGAGAGGGAGACACAGAATCCAAAGCAGGCTCCAGGCTCTGAGCTGTCAGCACAGAGTCCGATGCGGGGCTGGAACTGACAAACGGCGAGATCATGACCTGAGCCAAAGTCGGACACTTAACCGACTGAGCCACCCAGCCACCCCAGGAACATGATTCTTTTAATGAATTAATTATTCAGCCCCATAAAGAAACTTCTTTTCATTATTTCAGCCTCCGTATCACCAGTAAGTCAGAACAGAATTGAACATATTATTTGACTATTTGAAATCTATCATAAGAATTATATTAATGTTTTATGGTGATCTGAAAATTTATTTATTTATTTATTTATTTTTTTATTTATTTTTGGGACAGAGAGAGACAGAGCATGAACGGGGGAGGGTCAGAGAGAGAGGGAGACACAGAATCGGAAACAGGCTCCAGGCTCCGAGCCATCAGCCCAGAGCCCGACGCGGGGCTCGAACTCACGGACCGCGAGATCGTGACCTGGCCGAAGTCGGACGCTTAACCGACTGCGCCACCCAGGCGCCCCTGAAAATTTAATTCTGCAGAGAATATCAGTTTACAGAGAATTCTGACCTGGATCTAAAATTCAGATCCTTTGAAAGCTGCTAAAATGCAACTGCTTTAAATTTGTATATACTACAGTCTTATTTTTAAAAAAAGTATTTGCATATGCAAAGATGGTACCTCAATAGAAAAAAAAATGTGACAATTATTGGCTTTATTACGGTTGGCAGATTATGGGTGACTAACTTTTTAAACATTTCCTCATTTCCACAATGATACAACCATGGTGAAAAGTAATTTGGCTATATTTAATAAGCATATATACCAAACCCCAACAATTCCATACTCCAGGAAAGTTCCTTCCTCAAATGTATCCAATAGAAAAATGGAAAGCAATGTTGAGTAAAAAAGCAAGCTGCAGGAGAATGCTAGTATGAAACCACTGATATCAAGTTTAAAAACAAGTTAAATAATATTATATAAATGTGTATACAAGTAGTACAAGCACAAAAACACATATGAGATCAAAATATAACTTCAGGAAATAGAAAGAAGTGTTATATGTGACTTCAACTGGGTTTATTTTACCCCCCCTTTAAAAATCTGAAACAAATGTGGCAAACTTAAAAATTGACAAAGCTTGGGGCGCCTGGATGGCTCAGTCAGTTACACGTCCGACTTCCACTCAGGTCATTATCTAACGGTTCATGAGTTTGAGCCCAGCAATGGGCTCTGTGCGGAAAGCTCAGAGCCTGGAGCCTGCTTCAGATTCTGTGTCTCCCTCTCTCTCTGACCTTCCGTAGCTCACACTCTGACTCTCTCTCTCTCTCAAAAATAAACATTTAATAAATAAATAAACAGTAAAAATTTTTTAATTAAAAAAATTTGACAAAGCTAGGTGCTGGATAAAAAGATGTACGGGGGCACCTGGATGGCTCAGTCAGCTAAGCATCTAACTTCGGCTCAGGTCATGATCTCACAGTTCCTGAGTTTGAGCCCTGCATTGGTGCAGACCTTGCTTCAGATCCTTTGTCTCCCTCTCTCTCTTTCCCTCCCTTGCTCTCTCTCTCTCGCTCTCAAAAATAAATCAACATTAAAAAAAGATGTACATATTTTCTGTACTTTTTCAGTTACTTGAAATATTTAAAATTAAATATTTGTCCTAAGAGGTCAGTTTTTTTTTGACATCAAAAGCAAAGGCAACAAAAATAAAGGTAAACAAGTGGGACTACATCAAACTAAAAAGCTTCTCCATGGCAAAGGAAACCACCAACAGAATGAAAAGGCAACCTACTAAATGGAAGAAAATATTTTCAAATCATGTATTTGATAAGGAGTTAATAACTAATATATATCTATAAGAACTCATAAAACTCAATAGCAAAAAAACAAACAATCCAATTAGAATATAGGCAGACAACCTGAATACTTTCCCAAAGAAGACATACAGGTACATGAAAGGTGCTCAACATCACTAATCACCAGGGAAATACAAATCAAAACCACAATGAGATATCACCTCACACCTGTTAAAATGGCTATTCTCAAGACAATAATAAGTGCTGGTGAGGATATGGAGAAAAGGGAACCCTTGTGCACTGTTGGTTGGGAATGTGAATTGGTATAGCCACTATGGAAAGAAAACAGCTTGGAGATTCCTTGAAAAATTAAAAATAGAGTGACCCAGTAATGCCCCTATTTGCAATATATCCAAAGGAAACAAAAAAACTAACTCAAAAAGATATCTGAATCCCCATGTTCATTGCAGTATTACTTACAATAGCCAAGACATGGAAGCAACCTAAGTGTCTACTGATGGATGAATAAAGAAAATGTGGTGTATACAAAAACAATTTACTATTACCCAGCCATAAAAAAGGAGGAAATGTTGCCATCTGTGACAACACAGATGGAAATAAGTCAGACAGAGAAAGACAAACACTGTATGATCACATTTACATATGCAATCTTAAAAAAAAAAATTCGGGGCGCCTGGGTGGCTCAGTTGGTTGAGTGTCCAACTTCAGCTCAGGTCATGATCTTGTGGTTCAGGAGTTTGAGCCCCGCGTGGGACTCTGTGCTGACAGCTCACAGGGTGGAGCCTGCTTCAGATTCTGTGTCTCCCTCTCTCTATGCTCCTCCCCTGCTCACACCCTGTCTCTCTCTCAAGAATAAATAAAGATAAAAAAAAAATTTTTAATAAAAAATAAAAATTCCTAAATTCAGATAACAGACATGGTTGCTAGAGGTGGGGCCAGGGATGCAAATGACTGAAGGGGGTCAAAAGGTACAAACTTCCAACTTCCAGCTATAAAATAAGCAAGTCATGAGTAAGTAAGATACAGCATGGTGACTATAGTTAATACTGTATTGCATATTTGAAAGCTGTCAACAGAATAAATCTTAAAAGTTTTCATCAGGGGCACCTGGGTGGCTCAGTCAGTTAAGCTTCTGACTTCGCTCAGGTCATGGTTTGTGGATTTGAGCCCTGCATCTGGCTCTGTGCTGACAGCTCAGAGCCTAGAGCTGCTTTGGGATTCTGTGTCCCCCTCTGTCTCTGCCTCTCCCCTGCTTACATTCTGTTTTTCTCTGTCTCAAAAAAAAAAAAAAAAAAGACATTAAAAAAAAAAAGTTCTTGGGGGGCTTGGGGGGCTCAGTCAGTTAAGCATGTGACTTGATTTCATCTCAGGTCATGATCTCCCGCAGTTCGTGAGTTCAAGGTCCACATGCAGCTCTGGGCTGACAGCTCGGAGCCTGGAGCCTGCTTCAGATCCTGTGCCTCCCTCTCTCTCTGCCCCTCCCCTGCTTGCACTCTGTCTCTGTCTCAAAAATAAATAAACATTAAAAAATTTTTTTAAAGTTCTCATCAGAAGAAAAAATTTGTAACTATATGTGGTGATAGATGTTAACTAGATTTAATTGTGGTGATCATTTCACAATAGACACAAATATCAAATCATTACAGTATATACCTGAAACTAATATGGTATTACATGTCAATTATATTTCAAAAAAAAAGTCAAACTTAGAAAAATAAGTACATTTTATGTTTATTGTTTCCAGGTCCTAAGAAATAATCTATTACGCTTCAAACTACTTTTGCTAAGGGTAATATTTGCCCAGATATTTCTTCATCTCTGAGACAAAAACATGAAGACAGAGTCCATTAAGTAACAAAAACCCACACATCATTATTATGAAATCTCACATGTTTTGAAAATCAGTATATTAAGAAAAAATTCAGAAAGTCTGGCAATTTTAGACCATACCTGGCCTTGCATTTCCGGTCTTACAGGATATGTACTTGGGTATGGAGCCCTAGGTCGTGCAGAATTCCAATAGTTAGAATTGTAGCTAGGATATGGTGGCTGGTCCTAAGGAGGGAAAAAAAAGTCACCTTTAATAATATTCTTACATCATATTGAAAAGTTGATAGAGGCAAGTATAATTATCAAAAAAAAAAAAAAAAAAAAAAAAAGGCAATAGAACCCTACTATAAAATGGGGCACCTGCATGGCTCAGTTGGTTCAACATTCGACTCTTGGTTTCAGCTCAGGTCATGATCTCAGGGTTCTCACAGTTCATGAGTTCAAGCCCTACATGGGACTCCATACTGTGTAGGGCTCCATGCTGACAGCATAGAATCTGCTTGGGATTCTCTCTCCCTACTCCTCCCCAGTTGCACATGGACTCTCTCTCTCTCTCCCAAAATGAATAATCAAAAAAAAAAAAAAAACAAAAAACTCTATTAGTTACAAACAGAGAGGGAGAGAGGCAAACCGTAAGAGACTCTTAAATACAGAGAACAAACTGAGGGTTGCTGGAGGGGTGAGGGACAGGGGAAAATGGGTGATGAGCATTGAGGAGGGCACTTGTTGGGATGAGCCCTGGGTATTGTATGTAAGCGATGAATCACGGGAATCTACCCCCAAAACCAAGAGCACACTGTACACACTGTATGTTAGCCAATTTGACAATAAACTATATTTAAAAAATAAAAAAATCAATAAAAAATAAAAAGAGAACTTTACTATAAAATCACTCATTATTAAATTGATGCTTGAAATATTATATTGTAAGTCACATGCCCTAGAAAAAGCAATTATTGACTATCTAGGTCTATTCTTATGCATTATGATACCAAATGACATATAAAGGAAATCTACTATGTTAAGATGATTATCAAAACCAGAGACCTAGATTCCTTTGTCCCTCTCCAATCACCAATCCTATCACTACCAATTTAATTAGCACAACAAGAATATAGTTCTTTGGCACTGTTAAGAATAGTATTTGCCCAGGGGCACTTGAATGGCTCAGTCAGTAAGCATCTGACTTCAGCTCAGGTCATGATCTCAGTTTGTGAGTTCAAGCACAGCAGTCAGGCTCTGTGCTGACAGCTCAGAGCCTGGAGCTCACTTCAGATTCTGTGTCTTCCTCGCTCTCTGCCCCTCCCCCATTCATGCTCTCTCACCTTCAAAAATAAACATAAAAAAAAATTGTTTTTAAAGAGTAATATTTGCCTATCTCAACAACTTTGAAGCTTGAAAATAGTACCACTAAACTTTACTTCAAACACATACAACTTCAATACTCGTTGGCCTGCCATACTAGTTTTTTCATATTTCTTTGCTTTCTGATATGGCTACACCTTCTGCTGGCAGTCTACAACTAACTCCAGCATCAGGAATTGATACAGAACAACTACCACTCCAAGAAGAAAATCTAGCTATGACATTAATCTCTACAGCTGTGCACTACAACTCAAAGAGTTAATGATTTGCAATAAGCCAATAAACTCCAAGAGACTAGATCAACTCAAAAAAATTTTAGAGTCTATTTAATGTATACACTTGTTCCTAGAAGTTATTTCCCTTTGAACTTTATAGTTTTAAGCTTAAACAAGATCTTCAAATTGTTTCACAAAGAAATTCACTGGCAGTTGTAATCAGAGTTTAATTGTCACCATCTTAGCTTAACTGCACTAATCAGTTTCATAATGCTTTGTTTTCAAAGCACGAAACTATTCCATAAGACATTATACAAGCTGGGCAAGTAGCATCTCCTTTACATAATGCAGAAATTAGAGAAGAGAAGATTTAAAAAAAAAAGATCACAGGCATACTTCAGATCCTAACTACCAAATTTCTTAATCAGGCAGATGCCCCCAATTAATAATGCCCTCCCTTCCTTCCCCTGGTGAAAGGGTAAGCATTTGACTAACTGATTTCTCTCTACCAAGAACATGAATTGTGAGTAAAGATGAAAAGACAAGAGTTGAAGCTGACTCACCCCGGCAGTGGTGAACTAATCCCTAAATCTCCAGAACTAGGTTCCTCTAGCAGGAACCAGGTTCCTGTTCTCGCCTACTGACTCTCTGAGGTACCCGCATTTCCACTACTTCACACTCCTATCCCTCACCCTGCCCAGGTCCTCACTTCCTTCCTTCCTCAGCTTACCAACACCTAATCCTTTGCCACTGCTTCCCTCAGATACACTCACCCTGCAAAAAACCAGCCCTGTCTAAACCCAACTGTCCACTGACTTCGCATCTGCACTTCCTCTAAATACTGGTGGAGAAACACAAGCTCTGGTTTCACTTATTTAGAGGCCATAAATCTCAAGTAGAGACCACACTTCCTTAGAATGTTCATCTCACTCTCCAGAATAGTTCCACTCTTCTTGTTCCCTCAAATTCTAATATCCTCTTAGCCTGGGGTGCCTGGGTGGCTTAGTTGGTTGAGCCCTGACTTCAGCTCAGATCATGATCTCACAGTTCGTGAGATCTCACAGTTCGTGTGGGGTTTGAGCCCCA
Organism: Panthera onca; assembly: GCF_046562875.1. NCBI lineage: Eukaryota > Metazoa > Chordata > Mammalia > Carnivora > Felidae > Panthera > Panthera onca. Next base: position 160,458,873 of record NC_138342.1, on the reverse strand, counting down.
CATCAAGCTCTCTGCTGACAGCTTGGAGTCTGGCACCTGCTTCAGATTCTATGTCTCCCTCCTTTCTGCCCCTCCCCTGCTCGTGCTCTGTCTCTGCTGTCAAAAATAAACATTAAAAAAAAAAATCTACCAGTATCCTCTTAGCCCATCCCTCATTTTTCAACTGACTTTATCTCATATTTCACCTTAAAAAAAAAATAGGAAAAAGGAATCAGAAGTGCCATCTTCCTACTTAACTAAATTGAATGCACCCTATCTGCCATTGTCTTCCCAGAAAGCGTGAAGGAAGTGCCTCTGGTCCTATTAAAAGCCGATTCCTGGAGCTTCTGGGTGGCTAAGTCCATTAAGCATCCAACTCTTGATTTCAGCTCAGGTCAGGATCTCAGTTTGTGAGATTGGGGCCAAGCTCAGGCTCCATGCTCATGACACAGAGCCTGCTTGGGATTCTCTCCCACCCTCTCTGCTCACGCCCCACTCATGCTATTGTGCTCTCTTTCTTAAAATAAGTAAACATTAAAAAATAAATAAATTAAAAAACTAACAAATTGGATAACCACACACAAAAAATAATTCATTCAAGTAACTCCTGAACAGGTTTCTGAATGGATAGCCTCAGTGGTATACATTCTAAAGGCAAAATAAATACAAAGAAATATTAAACTTTATGTAGAATATTCTCAGTAGTGATATTAGCATTTTAATTTTTAAACTATTTGTGTGTATTTCAGAATAGAGGAAATAAATAGAACAATGGTATTGGGAACCAGTATTTTCACACTAGAAAAGAAAAATAATATATTAAATGGAGAAACATCAGAAGTATTGTATAGAGTGGATTTGAATTAGACGTACAAGTATAACTATATTCTAAAATGTAATTTAACACTTTTTTAAGTTTATTTATTTATTTTGGGGAGAGGGGAGTGGAGAAGAGAGGGAAGAAGAGAGAGAATCCCAAGCAGACTCCACACTCAGCGCTAAGCTCTATGCAGGGCTTGATCCCATGACCTCTGGATCATGACATGAGCCAAAATCAAGTGTCGGACACTTAACTGACTAAGCCACCCAGGTGCCCCTAAAAATGTAATTTCACCATTTAAGCAAAAGAAACAAATATGTGTGTGTGTGCCACTTCCAAACAGAGGATTTAGGAATTAATGCAAACTCTAGCAACTCTTTTGCATGCCTGTCCTCCACCATGAAACCAGCATATCCCATACAGGAGCTGTGATTTCAGCTTCAGTCCCAGAACAAAAAGACACAAGAGCAAACCAAACCCAACCTAGAGCCTGGAGAAGAGTCACTACAGCAGACTCACAGAACATGAGCAAGAAATAAATGTTTACTGTTGGAAGCCACAATTCTTGAAGTGTTTTTTTTTACTACAGGAAAAGTCAGGAATACGATAACTAAATACCAAGTTGGTAACAAAACCATACAGAAAGAAAGAATTATTTCAAATGACTTTTAAATAGCAGTATTTTTACTATACATCTTCAGTGGAATATATGCTAGGGATAAGCTCAACTGCAAAGAAACCTAAAATTGCACTCATTAGTTAACTGTTAGTCATAACATTGCTGTTATTATTTTTATTAACAGCTTTACTGACATATAATTCACTACAATTTAACCATTTAAGTTGTACAATTCAGCAGTTTTTAGATTCACAGATAAGTGCAATCATCACTAGAACCAATTTCAGAACATTTTCAAAACCTCCAAAGGACATACCAAAGGGTACCCTTTAGCTATACCCTCCTACCTCTGCACTCTCCCAGCCATGTGCCACTACTAATCTACTTCTATCTCTATGGACTTGACTATTCTGGATATTTCATATAAATGGGATCATATATGTGATATCTTGTGGCCAGCTTCTTTCACTTAGCATAACATTTTTGAAGTCCAACTATGTTGTACCACGTATCGCTACTTCATTTTTTTGTGTGGTCAAACAGTATTCCATTGTGTATAAATTCCATTGTGTATAAATTCCATTGTTTATCCATTCATCAGTTGACAGACATTTTTATTGTCTGTTGCCACCTTTTGGCTATTATAACATTATGTTAATGTTAATATAATACTATAAAATATATTTAATATATATTTAATGTATATTACATACTTATTTACATATAATATATAAATATAACAAATATTTAATATATATCTTAATATATAATATAATAATAATGCTGCTGTAATCACTCATGAAATTTTTTAAAGATTTTTAAAAGTTTATTTATCTTGTGACAGAGTGTGAGGACCCACGCACACAACCAGGGAATGGGCAGAGAGAGAGAATCCCAAGCAGGCTTTGTACTGTCGGCGCAGAGCCTGATGCAGGGCTCGAACTCACAAATGGAGAGATCATGACCTAATCTGAAATCAAGAGTTGGATGCTTAACCGACTGAGCCACCCAGGTGCCCCTTCATGAATAACTTTTTATGTGAACATACATTGTCAGTTCTCCTGGGTATATGCCTAAAAGTGAAATTGTTAGGTCATATGATAACTGTGTTTAACAATCTGAGGAACTAGAAACTGCCAAAGCAGCTACACCAATTTACATTTCTATTAGCTATGTGTGAATTCCGATTTCCCCACATCGTCAGAAATAGTTTGTCTATAGTTTTGTGTTTATAGCCATCCTAGAGGGTGTGAAGTGTTATCTCATCGTGGTTTTGATTTACAGTTCCCTCATGACTAATGATGTTGAGCATTTTTTTCTTGTGCTCATTGGCCATTTTTTGTCTTCATTAGAGAATTATCTGTTCAGATGTTTTGCCCATTTTTATGTTGGGTTATTTGTATTTTTATTGTTTAGTGTTTTTCTTTAATGTTTATTTATTTTTGAGACAGAGCAAGAGACAGAGTGCAAGCGGGGGAGGGGCAGAGAGAGAGGGAGACAGAATCTGAAGCAGGCTCCAGGCTCTTGAGACCAGAGCCCGACGCGGGGCTCGAACTCACGAACCATGAGATCATGACTGGAGCTGAAGTCAGACCCTTAACCGACTGAGCCACTCAGGCCCCCTACTGTTTAGTTTTAAGAGCTCTTTATGTATCTTATATACAAGTCCCTTTTCAAATATATGATTTGCAAACATTTTATTCCTTTTCACTTTCTTGATAGTGTCCCTTGAAAAGTTCTTCATTTTAATGAAATCCAATTTATCTATTTTTTAAATTTGTTGGTTGTGCTTTTTGGTGTCTTATCTAAGAAACTGTTAGGCAGGAAGCTAGGCATGAGCAGCAGGAGAATGGACCTTACATGTCCTGACAGAGAGCCCCAACTGAGGACCGCCCAGGGACTACCTTATTCCACTCATCTAGCAGTTGGTTTGTGGTTACATTATCACAGCAGAGAAAGAGTTAAGTTTGTTGTGCCTGTCCTTATCTGACCTATGTTTCTAGAATACAAATAATAATTGCCGTTTCCTATCCCATGCAGGCATTTCCAATACTTCTTGGAAAGGAAATACATAGTTGACTATCATGTATTCCAGGCCTATGTTGTGACCCTAGAACCCACCCAAAAGAAAAGACGGATACAAGCTCACACCCCGGAGTTTGCAGGGCCCTTGTCTGTCTTCACTGGTCCGCTCCTCCCTTGAGTGTACTTAATGAAACTTTGCTCTGCTTTTGCTGCCCTGTAACTCTTTACTATGGCAGTGAAAAGAATCCAGGCTTCCTTCCTTTTCTATCTAACACTCCGTAACATAACCACTCCAAAATCCCAAGTAATGAAGATTTACCCCTTGTTTCTTCTAAGAGTTTTGTTTTATAGTTTTAGCTCTTACATCCAGGTCTATGATCCATTTTAAGCTAATTTTTATATATGGTATGAGAGTCCAAACTTTATTTATTGTATATGGCTATCCAGTTGCCATGGTATTGTATGTTGTGCCATAGACTGTTCTTTCCCTCTATTAAATGGTCTTGGATGGGGCCCCTGGGTGGCTCAGTCAGTTAAGTGCCCGACTTTGGCTCAGGTCATGATCTTGCTGTCCATCAGTTCAAGCCCCGTGTTGAGTGCAGAGATTACTTAAAAAAATAATATCTTGCAAAAAAAATTTAAAAATTAAAAAACACTTGGGACACGTGGGTGGCTCAGTTGGTTAAGTGTCCGACTTCGGCTCAGGTCATGATCTCACAGTTCATGGGTTCAAGCCCCTCATCGGGCTCTGTGCTGACAGCTCAGAGGGTGGAGCCTGTTTCAGATTCTGTCTCCCTCTCTCTCTGCCCCTCCCTCACTTGCGCTGTCTCCCTCTGTCTCAAAAATAAACATTAAAAAATAAATAAAAATTTAAAAACATTAAAAAAACCTATTTCACAACTCCGTCCATTGAAAGGGTCTAGAAGCAGTGATAACACAATTGCAATCAGTATACCTGGCACACAAATTTAACTTCTGTACCAGTTATTAAGCTATTGTCCCTCAACTCCGCAAATGCAATGTTTTTCTGTGATGCAGGATTTGGAACATTTCTCCTCTGCTGCTTGCTTATTACTATTCAGTTCTGCCATAGGAGGCACTAGGTTAGAGGAGGAGAGAAGAGATTTGCTCCTTCCTGTTTGCTTGTTTGCTGTTTCTGTGTCAGCCCAGCAATGCCCTTCAACCTGGAGGCAGCAGTTAGTAGCAATCTCCAGATTCTTCTGGTTTTCCAGAACTCCCTCAGAAAGACCAGCAGCAGCTAGGCAGTGCCTCTTCCTGGATTCCAGCTCCAGCAGGCCATTCTTCCAAGTTTGCTGGTTCTAATAACCTTACCTCTTCTCTTATTTTCCAGCCCTAGGAACTGTAGTTGTTTCCTGCAGTTACCATCTTCTGTGTTACCTCCCTTTTCTCTTTTTGCCTTTTGAGATCTCTAACACCCACTTAACTAATTTCCTAAAACAAATTCTTTCTTTTAAAAGAACTAGTGTGGGGCGCATGAGTAGCTCAGTCGGTTGAGTGTCCGACTCTTGATTTCAGCTCAGGTCATGATCTCACAATTTGTGAGTTTGAACCCCACAACAGGCTCTGCACTGACAGTATAGATGGAGCCTGATTGGGATTCTCTCTCTCTACTTCTCTCTCTCTCTCACTCCCCCATGCTCTCTCTCTCTCAAAATAAGTAAACATTAAAAATAAAAAATAAATTAAAGTAGGTTGTTCTCCTGCCTAGGTCCTGACATAAATGTTTCTGAAAACAATTCCCCATTAAAAAAAAAAAAAAAAAATCAAGGCTTCTTAAAGGAATGGTTGATTATATGTCTGGACAGAATATATACAAAATAAGCCTGGCACATCTTGTACCAGAAATCACAGAAGGTGACAAAAATCAATGGGTCATGTCAAAAGGACTCAGAAGCCAAGAAGAAGGAACTCCCATTGGCATGATATGAGATCATTTAAGCAATAGAAATCAAATGACTGCAACTGCTTGAAACGCATTGAAAATACTGAATATGTTTTATATGTGTATACATACATTTATTCAGGTTATGCAAATGAGATCATAATGATACTTCAAACAACAAACAAGAAAGTTACTTTCCTATAATTTTAATAGGGTTTAGAAGTGAATGAAAACTAAATCTTACATCTTTTTTTTTTTTAAGTTTATTTTTGAGAGAAAGAGAGCACACACAAGCAGGGAAGGTGGGGCGGGGGGGGGGGGGAGAGAGAGAGAGAGAGAGAGAGAGAGAGAGAGAGAGAGAGAATCCGAAGCAGGCTCCAGGCTCTGAGCTCAAACCCACCAACCATGAGTCATGACCTGAGCCGAGGTTGGACACTTAACTGACTGAGCTACCCAGGCGCCCTTGACCCATCTTTTAAAAAAAAGATTCCCAAGAGAAGATGAAAGATTTAAGGGGCACCTGGGTGGCTCAGTCGGTTAAGTGTCCAACCTCGGCTCAGGTCATATCTCACGGTTCCTGAGTTGGAGCACCGCATTGGGGTCTGTGCTGACAGCTCAGAGCCTGAAGCCTGCTTCTGATTCTGTGTCTCCCTCTCTCTCTCTCTGCCCCTCTCCGGCTCACATTCTGTCTCTCTCAAAAATAAACAAACATTAAAAAAAAAAAAAAAAAAAAAAGAGAGAGGCACCTGGGTGGCTCAGTCAGTTGAGCATCAGACTTCAGCTCAGGTCATGGTCTCCCAGTTTGTGAGTTCAAGCCCCGCATTGGGCTTTGTGCTGACAGCTCAGAGCCTGGAGCCTGCTTTAGATTCTGTGTCTCCCTCTCTCTCTGCCCCCTCCCCTGCTCATGCTCTGTCTCTCAATAATAAATAAATGTTAAAAAAAAAAAAAAAAAAGTCAATATCTATACCTTGATTATGGTAGTGGTTACATAACTGTATATGTTTGTCAAAACTCACAGAGCTATATCTTTAAAAAAGTACAATTTAGAGAATGTAATTATACCATAATTTTCAAAATGAAAAAAAAAAAAAAAAAAAAAAAAAAGAATGTTGTCTATGGTCATACCACCCTGAATACTCCCAAACTTGTCTGATCTCGGAAGCTAAGAAAGTTCAGGCCTGGTTAGTACTTAGATGGGAGAAGGTCTTCAATGAAGTAGTAAGAATTATTATTAATTTTATTAAGTCTTAATAAAAAAATTGTCTTCACTTCTTTTTTTCCTCCCTTTTGGACAAAATGGAACAAATCTAAAAATATCCCCAGTAATGATGAAAGTCTGCAGCTCAAGGTCCTCCTAACACAACACTAATTCTATGAAATAGCATTTGGTCTCACAGGAAGCTGGCTGAAGCTGACCTCTGTTTTATAAACTGAGTTGCCAATTTTATCACATGCTTAACTCTTCCCAAACTTTTTACTTGTTGTCTGAAACTAGACAAAGGTGCTAAAAGGTGATATAAACCAGACAGAGGTAAGTAAAGGCTTTCACAAGAGGTAGTAATTAATGTGAATTAAAGTTCTTATGGCACTGGAAATTTGATCAAAATTACGCAAGAATAAATTAATTTACTTCCCTTTTGAGAAGAAATACTTAAATCGTAGATGAAGGCTGGAGTCAACTCCTTTCACGTTTATCTTAGAACTAGTTAACAAACAGAAAACTAGGGTTGAAGAAGTGGATACAAGATTAAATTTACAAAGTGACTTACCAACATGCCTCCAAAATATGACCCCAGCCCAAGCAAATCTAACCAGCAGAGGAAGCTGACTAGTGCTGCTACGAAACTCCATTTACAAATTTGTTTACCTTGTTAACAAGAATTAGACAAAAACAATTAGAAAAGTACATTAAAAATGGTTTTTATAGCTATCTATGTCCAAATCACTACAAAAGCACTTTATGTTCCTGTATTGACCACCATCAAAAATTTTTTTTCTCAATCTCATTTGGGCCTCTCCCGTGCTTCTCTACAATTTTCCACTTTCCCCTAGCACCTGTTTCAAATATTCACCATATCAAGTTCCCAGCTTAATCCCTGCCATTTCCTTTCCTCTCAGATGACCTCACCTCCTACTTCATCAAGGACACCAAGAGCTATAAACTCCTTCAATGTTCCTCCACTCTGACTCCAAACTGATTTTTCCTTCCTCTGGCTTGGATGGTTTTCCAGCTCTTCCTCACTTTTTTTTTTTTTTTTTAATGTTTTATTTATTTTCGAGGTGGGGGGGAGGGACAGGATCAGAGTGCGAGCAAGGGAGGGGCAGAGAGAGAGGGAGACACAGAATCGGAAGCAGGCTCCAGGCTCTGAGCTGTCAGTACAGAGCATGATGCAGGGCTCAAACTCCTGAACCGTGAGTTCATGACCTGAGTAGGAGTTAGACACTTAACCGACTGAGCCACCTAAGTGTCCCTTTTCCTCACTTCTTAATTCCTCTTTCCACAAGCCACATTCTATTCTTTTGTTCTCATCTTTCTTCTCATTCTACTAGGTTACCCTCCTTTGCTTACAAACATATTCAAAATCACCTAATCCTAAAAGTTCTTCCCTCAATCCTGGTTTGCAATCAGCTAACTTTCTCATTTACTAAACTTCTGGAAGTACAGTTTTTACACTGGTTGTCTTTTCATCCAAACCTCCCATTCATTACTTTTAATACGATTTTAAACTGTCATCACTAAAATCAACAAGGCCCTTTTAATTGCCAAATCCAACAGCATCTTTTCAGTTCTCATTATCACTTACCTGCAAAACAATATTACGGCCTTGCTTGCTTTGCATTGCATGACTTTCCTGATTTCCCTACTGTCTTTCCACGTATTCTGACTGTCTCCTTCTGGAATCCTCTTTCTCTGTCACTATTCTAGATCACTATTTAAAGATCTCCCACGGGAACATTACCCAGTTTAGTACCTCGAATATGCTTCAATTTGATAACTCTCAAATCACTATGGCCATCCCCCATCACTCACCTAACTCCACATCTATTGTTTTGTCCTACCAACAACTCCTGGATGCCAGACTCTAAAATTTGACATCAATGGGTACCTGACTGGTTCAATCAGGAGAGCATGTGACTCTAGATCTTGGGGGTTTAAGTTCAAGCCTCACGTTGGGTGTAGAGATTACTTAAATAAAATCTTTAAGAAAAAAAAAGGTGACATCAAAAAACCCAAAACAAAAACAAAATCATAAACTTCTCTCTAATCAATCATATACACTGCATCCAGAGGTTGGCACATCATAAGCACCATGAGTAACCGACTTCCAACAGAAATGAAATAAATGTAGCACATAAACCCTTGCCAAGTCTTTGTATTTTTTTAAGCTTCTCTATTAAACAATCACTAGTTCTTCTGGTACAAAACTAAACTATTATCTTCCCATAAAAACCTGTTCCTCCTTGGGAATGCAAGCTGGTGCAGCCACTCTGGAAACCAGTATGGAGGTTCCTCAAAAAACTAAAAATAGGACTACCCTATAACCCAGCAATTGCACTACTAGGTATTTAGCCAAGGGATACAGGTGTGCTGTTTCAAAGGGACACATGCACCCCCATGTTTATAGCAGCACTATCAATAATAGCCAAAGTATGGAAAGAGCCCAAATGTCCATCGATGGATGAATGGATAAAGAAGATGTGGTATATATATATATGTATGTATACACACACACACACACACACACACACACACACACACACACACACTGGAGTATTACTCGGCAATCAAAAAGAATGAAATCTTGCCATTTGCAACTACATGGATGGAAATGGAGGGTATTATGCTAAATGAAATTAGTCAGAGAAAGACAAAAATCATATGACTTCACTCATATGAGGACTTTAAGAGACTAAAACAGATGAACATAAGGGAAGGGAAACAAAAATAATATAAAAACAGGGAGGGGGACAAAACAGAAGAAACTCATAAATATGGAGAACAAATTGAGGGTTACATGAGGGGTTGTGGGAGGGGGGATGGGCTAAATGGGTAAGGGGCACTAAGGAATCTACTGCTGAAATCATTGTTGCACTATATGCTAATGAATTTGGATGTAAATTTTAAAAAAATAAAAAATAAAACAAGTTAAAAAAAAACACAAACCTGTTCCTCTTCCTTTTTATTACTATGGAATATTTACTCCTAGGAAATACTAAAACCTCAGGATCACCTTGTTTCTCCAGCTTCCCTCACTTCCAATTGACATACACTTTTAAAAATGTCTTTCAAATCTATGCAACTTGCTTTGAAATGCATTCAAAAAGTAAGATAGAGGTGCCTGGCTGGCTCAATCAGAAGAGCATGTGACTCTTGATCCTGAAGTTTTGAGTTTGAACCCCATGTTGAGTGTAGAAATTACTAAAAAAAATATAACCTAAAAAAAAAGTAAAAGTAAGCTACATAGGTATGATAAAGCAAATATAATAAATGCTAATTACAGAATCTAGGTGGTGGCTACATAGGTATTCACTGTGTAGTTCGATTGTTCTGTATGTTTGAACATTTTTGTAATAAAATGTTGAAAAAAAGCTGTGTACATTCATTGTTCAAATGCTTGCCTTTTTTACCTCTCCTCTGAACTACTCTGAGAGCATAACTGAGCTGTTTCCCCAGTCCTTCCCATTGTAATCACCCTCTAAGATGGCTCCCAATGATCCCCTAGTGTGGTATTTTCACCTTTGTGGTGATGGCTCCCACACTGTACCGGAATTGGTCTCTGTGACCATAGCACATAGCAGAATTGGTCTCTATGATGCAGAGCACACAGTGATGGTCTATCACTTCCACGACTGGGTTGTAAGACACCGAAGCTTCCAGCTTCCATCTCAGCTCTCTCTCTCTCTGATGACTCATTCTGGGGTAACATGCAGATCACCTAGGGATCTTGTTAAAATACACACTTGATTCTGGAGGGCAGGGGCAGGGCCTAACATACATAATTTCCAACAAGCTCTTAAGGGATACAGATGCTGCTAGTTCAGGAAAGGTGCTGTAAGTATAACTAACAAGTTAAGGAAAGAAAGAAAACAGGGATAGTTAGATTTCCATTTTCTTCCCCTGCATATTTACATATGTTAATACAGAGTCAAGTCCTTGTAGTGGTTCAATGCAACATCACCTCAGTATCTTTAATTCTATACAGCAGTGCTTCTCAAACATAAACAAGCATAGAATCACCTGGGGATCTTACTAAACTGCAGCATTAAGTATGGAGTAGGAGAGATTCTGCATTTCAAACAACCCCCAGGTGACACTGAAGCGTCTGGTCCATGGACCGCATTTTTTGAGTAGTAAGATTCAAAAGTCTCCTATATATACCTCCCGGCCCCCAGAGAGAGAGAGAGAGAGAGCGCGCGCGCGCGCTCGAGAGAGAGAGAGAGAGAGAGAGAGAGAGAGAGAGAGAGAGAGACAGAGAGAGAGAGAGAGCGCGAGCGCGCGAGCGTGAGCACGTGTGCACGCTAATGAGCATGGGAGAGGGGCAGGGAGGGGGAGAGAATCTCAGGCAGGCTCCACACTCAGCATGAAGCCCAATGCAGAGCTCAATCCCACGACCCTGGGATCATGACCTGAGCCAAAATCAAGAGTTGAATGCTCAACCGACTGAGCCACCCAGGCGCCCCCTCCTATACCTTTTGTTTTTTGACATATTTGATTATATAAAAATGTAAAACTTATTACATGTCAAAAACCACATTAAGTTAAAAGACAATGGATTTGGAAAATACATCTGCAACATCTGACAACATGCATATCTTTTGCATCAATTTTCTATTGCTGTGTAAGAAATTGCCATCCTATGCTTTTCAAGTTTCCAGAACACTAACATGAAAGATAAATTCTTGAAATGGTTTACAAATACCCATAACACATTCCAGCTTCATCGCCAACCACTCCTACTCCAGCACCATCACCCATCTTACACGCACACCTATGCTCCAACCATACCTTACAACATCCTACACAATTCTAAAATCTTAACTTCTCTAACCTCACCCAGAAAACACACTTTTGTCTTCAGAATACTGCAAGTCCAAGGAGAAGTGTATCGGTCCTCTCTTTTCTTTCCCCTAATTTTCAGTCTAGTTTGCCTACCTATAAGCCAAGCATTTCATCACTCTGATCCCATGAAACTAAAGTTCCATAGCCTGCTTATTCCAGATTTAGACAAAAAAATATATAGCCCTTCTTCACAATTAACCGCTACTACAACATGTTGTTTCTCGTATAATTTTTTTTTTTTAAAGATAGGACTATCATAGCATAAAACCCACCCTTTTAAAGTGTACAATTCAGGTGCACCTGGGCAGCTCAATCGGTTAAACATCTTACTTGGGCTCAGGTCATGATCTCTCCGTTCGTGAGTTCAAGCCCCACACTGAACTCTCCACTCTCAGCACAGAGCTGGCTTTGGATCCTCTGTCTCCTCTCTCTGTCCTTCCTCCGCTAGCATGTGTGCGTGCTCCCTCTCTCCCTCTCTCTTTCAAAAATAAACATTTTTTTTAAATAAAGTGTACAACAATTCTTAGTATATTCAGTATACTCAAAGTTGTGCAATCATCATCACTATCTAATTCCAGAATATTTTCATCACCCCAAAAAGAAACCCCATACCCTTTATCATCACCTCAGAGTCCCCAGTCCCCCTAGCCCCTGTCAACCACCAATCTTTCTCTCTACAGATTTGCCTATTCTGGACATTTCATATAAATGAACTCATACAGTATGTGGTCTTTCTGACTGTCTTTGTTCATGTAGCATGATGTTTTCAAGGTTCATCCACATCATAGGACGTATCAGTACTTATGTCCTCCCTATGGCTAAATAATTCCATTGTATAAGTGAACCATATTTTATCTATTCATCAGTTGATGGACATTTGGGTTATTTCCACTTTTGGCTGCTCTGAGTAATGTTGCCACGAACATGCCTGTTGGTCATAAAAACATGCAAGTTTTTACGTAGACATGTTTTCAGTTCTGTCGGGTACATAATTAAAAGCAAACTTGCTGAATAATATACTAACTCTACACTTGATGCCTGAGGAACTGACAAACTATTTTCCAAAGCACTGAACCATTTTACATCCCCACCAGCAATGTATGAGCATTTCACTACTACATTTTCAACCCACGAAGATGCTATTAATTACTGAACAAAAACAGAGGTGTGCACCTCACCATATTATAATTCTCTACTAAGAATACTGAAATTAGCAAAAGAGAGTATATATCTGGCAAGAATACAAGGAGTAAAATGCTGTAAATCCGAGTGTACAGGTTTCCCCTGCTATCTTGAAAGTAGGACATTCCTATGAAATCTTTTGCAAGCCAAAATGGCATAAGGCGAAAAAGCGATTACCATTAATTTTTATGAAAAACGTTTGCGCAATCCCAGACCCTCAAAATAACCTTTCTGAGGCTTTTCTAATACCTTAGGACATATCCTGCTGATGGATGCACAAAATAAATCGAGATAAAACACAGATGCTCACAGACACAGTTCAAAGCTATGGCAGCATGATACTGAGATGCGGAGTGCAGTTCCCAGGGAAGAAGCTTGGCGGTGCCACTCTCACTGCCCAGTTGCGCACTGCCTCTACAACTGCTTGCTGCAAAACAAACGCTGAAGCTATTTTCGCTTTTCACCTTTTTTCGTGAGAGCAAAACTCTTCTTCAGATTTCTTTTCCTTAAGTAAAAACAGGCACTAATGTAGGTATTTCCTGAAAAACCTGAAGTGGCAATGAGGTGAACCTTCAAAAAGCCGGGGATACCTCTATTGACCAAGTTAAGTGAGTTGACCTCTCAGAGCCAACTATTTAAGCATAAAATAGGGAGACTGTGATGACATTTACGTTGCAGCCGCAGTGAAGATTAAGTTAATAATCCAAGTAAAGGTGTTTTCTAACACTGATTATTGGTGATTCAATCCTGGGCAAAGTATTAGGGGCAAAGGGCTAAATGCCGGATCCCTCCTCTTCCTTCACCGCTCCCTCCCGGCGGGAGGGGTTGCTGAGTGACAGCGGGGGCTGCAGCCACCTCCCTTCTTGGGGAGAGCCGGCCATATGAGCCACGCAGGATAAATTGTTAGAGCTCGAAAATCTTGGCCAGGTCACTCCGGCCCAACATCAATTCAAGGCGAGAGACTCCGCAGCCTGCTACTTAGCTTAGCAAGTCAGCGCAGTATCTTTCTTCCTTTTTTAATGGTAATAGACACATTTACTATGGTCGAAGCAGGAAAGGAAAAGCAAAGAGAACACAAGCATATCCCCCCGCCCCCGCCACGATTCCGGTCTCTGTCTCTCCAATCCTCCCATAAGGAAAACAAATATGAAACCCGATCCATTATGAACTCTGGAGGTTTATCAATCCCGATGGCCCTCAACCCCCACCCAAGACTCCCCTTATCGGAACCCCCTGGGACAGATGGCGCAAAGCTTACCTGGTGGCTTCCTCCAGCTCGACCTGTCTCTGACCAGGCGCCTGCAGAGGCATAGTAGCCATCGCCTCCTCCGCCTTCTCCCGGCCAGGTGGTCTCAGCCGGGCCGCCCCCGCGCACCCGCCAGGAAATGGGAGGCTGGGGAGGTTCAGGGCGAGGAGGATACAAGGGCGGAGGTGGGTGCATGGGCACATCTCCACCCCCTGGCCCGTAGTAGCGGCCATATGACGGGCCGTCACTGGGGCCGTAGCCCGAGCGCCTCAAGGCCGACATGGGACTCTACTGCCCCGAAGCGCTTCCCGCCCCCCACGACCGTCCCATTGCGCAGGCGCCTGCCCGCGAGAGGAACTGGACAGCAGTGAAAGGGGTCGGCCGACAACAGCCAATCCCAGACCCGGTCCCGCCCCTTCGGCTGTCGAGTCCCGACAATTGAGGAACGGAGGTCCGTGACTTTGGGGTCTGGGAAGTAAGAAGGCAGGCGGCAGCACCGCGTTCCTCACTAGGGAGAATACGTCTTCCCTGCCATCTAGTCAATCTAGATTCCGCTTCCCCTTTTATCAGGGATGGGGAAATGTTGTCTCTGGACCGCACGACAGTCCCGCCTCTTCCTGAGGACGGGCACGTGGTACCGGAAGTGGGTGGGAATAATATGGAGGCGTTTCCGGCAGGCCCCGGCTGCTGAAAGCCGGGGCAGAAGTGCTGCTCCTGGTCGGGGTCCTTGTCCCAGTCCCGCCCAGGCGGCGACTGCGGTCGGAGGAAGGTGTTGGACACGCTGGGCCACCGCCGCTGTACACTGCAGCCTTATCTCAGCTCAAAATGAACTATATGCCCGGCACCGCCAGCCTCATCGAGGACATCGACAGTGAGTAGCTCATCTCCTCTGGATGAAGTCTGGGGTGAGATCCTTCCTCCTGGGCGCGTATCTCTTCGGGAAGGGGCTCGTAGAATGAGTCTGGGGCGGGTTGAGTGTGCTTTTGACACAATTCAGGGTGTTTGGCGTTGACATCCTCCACGTGAGTGAAGAGCCGCAAGACGCTCCGTTTGCCCACCCCCTAGCCGTCTACCTCTGCCCTGCCTCTCGCAGCCTCCACCAATCCCGGAGTCGGTAAGCCACAAGCTGTAGAATTTAAGTCCTGCTGTGGAAGGACGCGGCTACTGAGGCCCAAACACGAAAATTGCCCTCCCCCCGTCTACTGTCTCCCACCTGCGATATATCGAAGTACCAGGTTGTTAATGGTGGATGAATCAGAATAGAGAAAGGATTCATTAAGAAACGAAAAATTTAAGACCAACAGTAGTTGGACGTAATTGACACTAAACATAGGCTTTATGCTGTGTAGTCATTGCAATATTCTTCTACCGTAAGGGTCTTAAGCACTTTCAGGTTATGATAGTAGAGATCGCTGTCAGACAAGATCTTGACTTTTCTGGAAAGGCTGAATCACTTCCAATTTTTTTTTCTTTTTCTGTTCGACAATTTTCTTTTATTCCTCCTAATAAGACATCTCTTATTGCCAGTAATTGTCCTGAAGATGAGTACAGTCCTGTGCAAAAGAGGAGCCAACTTAATAGTTGTCCTATCTTTCCTTTTTTCTAAGCTCTCATCTGTGAATTATTCCTCAAGCAACATTTTATAATTTTAATCGTGTGATCTGTCTCATTAACTTGTAATTGCTGCAGAATGGTTTACATGGTTTTGAACAAGTCACAACAATCACAGTTACTGTGTATGCAAATTTAAAAAGTGAGTCTGTGTGGCCCCTGGCTGGCTCAGTCAGTAGAGCATGCGACTCTTGGTCTCTGGGTTGTGAGTTTGAGCCCCACGTTGGGTGTAGAGATTACTTAAAAATAAAATCTTTTAAAAAATAGTAAAATAAGGGGCACCTGGATGGCTCAGTCAGTTGAGGGTCCAACTTCGGCTCAGGTCATGATCTCGTGGTTGGTGAGTTCAAGCTCATATGGGGCTCACTGCTGTCAACTTGTCAGTGTAGAGCCTGCTTAGGATCCTCTGTCCCCCTTTCTCCATCCACCCCCCCCCCCACTTGTGCTCTCCCAAAACTAAATATTAAAAGATAATAATAATAAAATAAAAAGTGAGTCCATGATCATATTCTCTTTTTATCATTGTCTGAAATCATTTTTTAAATCAAAATTAGTGATTTTGCTGTCAAAAGAAAATGTAGTGTGAATTGGACCATATTCATATATGAATAAGAACTGCACAAGCTTATCTGTAATATGTAATGAAATCTTCAATTTCTGTCGTCTGTGGATGCCCTTTTGCCTCCACCTCTCGTTTTGTATATCTGAATTATGTGAGGCCCCTAATACATTCTGCTGTTTTACTAAAAATAATGTAGTAAAGCCCTCTAACCTGTTCTTTGTAGATTCCAAGCCCCTTCCTTTACTAAAAAGTTTGAAACAATTTCTTATGCACCCTTCACTACCCCCACAACCACACGTACAATTTCATCTTCTCTCCTCAGTCTTTCTGCATATTCATTCATTGTCTCATCTAAGTAGGAAGTGTTTCTCCCTTTCAGTCTCTTTTATTCCTCTTTCTTCCCACTGCTTCTTCCATTAATACCCTTTTCCTCTCATATCTTCTCTCTTCCCCTAAATTCTTTCCTTCATGTATATTCTTGTGTGTCCATCTCCTATTTTCTCTCAGTTACGTCTCCTCAGCAGACTCCCATTCCTTTTTTCCTATCTTTACCCCCAAACCTTTTGAATCTTCTCCATTTGACTCTACTTCCTGAGCACCTCCGTTACCCCTGCAGTGTGATTTTTCTTGTCATCATACTGCTGAAGCTGCATTCTTTTTTTTAAGTTTATTTATTTTGAGAGAGAGTGAGCCGCAAGAACGTGCGGAGGAAGAGCAGAGAGATAGACAGAGAGAGAATTACAAGTAAGCTCTGAACTGTCAGCGTGGAGCCCAAAGCAGAGCTCAATCTCAGGAACCGTGAGATCATGACCTGAGTGGAAATCAAGAGGGTGGACACTTAACCGACTGAGCCACCCAGGTGCCCCTGAAGCTGTATTCTTGAAAGGCAGCAGTCTGATGCCTTCTTCTGAGTTCTTCCCTCCCCTCTGCAGCACTGTGATACTGTTACTACTAGATTCTTAATTGTTTTCTTTTCTTGATTTCGCCAGATTGATACTTGGTGATTTTATTACCTAACTCTCACTATTCCCTAAAATAGGTGGTCCCTTAGGTTCTGTCTTTGGTGTGCTTCTTTCTTTAAATCTCTAAGAGAGTTCCTGGACTTTAATAATTATATCACCTCCCTGTGGACTTATCCAAAATTCTAATTCTGACCTCTTTGACATTCCAGTCTTAACATTTACAACTGCCTGTTGACATCTCTACATAGGTGTCCTGGTTAGCACTTCAGAATCACAAATAGCTAAGCTTCTTTTATTCTTAAGCTTCTTTTATTCCCAACTTTTGATAAATGACCCGCCCTGACATGAAGACTCAAAATTCCTACATTTCCTTAACTCCTCTCTTCAGCACTCACCCCCTCCACCCTCCCACACCTTTACAAACTCAGCTGACCAGTCCCATCATTTCGAACTACATAGTGTTGGGGTGCCTGGATGACTCAATTGGTTGAGCATCCAACTCTTGATTTCAGCTCAGGTCGTGATCCCAGGGTTATGGGATCAAGCCCCACATCAGGCTCCTCGCTGAGTGTGGAGCCTGCTTAGGATTCTCTCTCTTCCTCTGCCCTTCTCTTGCATGCATGCTGGCGCTGTCTCTCTCTTTCTCTAAAAAAGAAAAAGGATCACACACAGTCTTAATTCTCTCTGCCTCTCCATTTCCATTGGGCTTGGCGTAGGTTTCTTTTTAATGTCTCACATTCTGCTCTCCCTTTTCTGCCGTTTCAGTCTTCAGTGTTTTCTTGTGAAGCATAATGCGAGCTGAACCTGCTTCTGGTACTTTTTGGACTTTATCTCCTGTGACTTCCCTTTACACCCCCAACTTTTAGCCAAACGTATGGATACATACAGACCTTTTTTGTTTCCTGCTGCCTAAATTACAGATTTCCCTTTCTCTCCCCTTCCCTGTCACTCTTCCCAGAGGCCAAAAATTATCTACCTTTCAGGGTTGAACTCAGATACTTCCTCCATCTAAATAGTTTCTCTCAGTTTCATATAATTAAGATTTGCTTTCTTGTAATACTTAATTATAGCCCAAAGAAGACTACAGATTCCTTCAGGGAAGAATCACTGTCTTGTTTCTCTGTTATGCTTCTAGAAAGTACTTTATGGCATTAAAGAAATTAATGAATTTTACTACCTATTCTAGCAACTGGCTTATTGTCATTCTTCAGTATCAGCTGAAAGTCACCTCTTCAAAGAGGTTTTTCCTAGCCACTTTCTCTCTCTCTTCATCATACTATCCTGCTGTCTTGTTTGTTATTCCATTGCACTAATCACAGTAGGTCATTTTTTGGTTTTTGTTTGCCTTCCTCCACCAGGAATATAAGTTGATAAGGTTGATCACTTTGAGTCTTCTCTACTGTATATCTCAGCCCCAGAACAACACATAGCTTTCAATAAATATTCATGAATTTTTGATCTAGCTGATTGTCAGCATCCTTATTTCACTTGAGGCATTGTTTTTATTTAAAACCTTCCCTGATTCCAAAGGGTGAAATAGAAGCCCTTCTAAGTTGAGAGGAAAATAATTGTGGAATTAAGATCACAGAGGTCATCTAGACTAAATTTCTCAATTTGTGGATGTAGAAACTGACATGACACTGGGAGGGTTTAACTGCCAACATTAACATCTAGAGCTGGTAGTCATGCTTCCGTGCTCCTCACCCAGTCCTTTGCCCACTCTGCCACACGCTTCTGCTCCTTTTCACCACGACTGTTGTCATCTAAACCCCAGAATACCTTGGTCCTCTTTCTAATTTCCCAATGAACTCTGCCATAAATACATTGGAAGAGGAAGTGGTGGAGCTTAAATTGCTATTAACTTTTTTTTTTATTGTTAATACTGTAAACTAGTCCTGAAGCTAACAGTTCTCATTTTTTAAAGATCTTTTTTCCTCTCCCCAGAAAAGCATTTGGTCCTGCTTCGAGATGGAAGGACACTTATAGGTTTTTTAAGAAGCATTGATCAATTCGGTATGTACTAGTTGTGGAGTCTTATCCTCTGGATAATGAGAGACACCATTGTTATGTATTTTTGTGTTAATTCATGTTGAAATTGACTTACCTGCAGCTTTCTCAAGTGTCTGGCATAATGGAATACTGTTTTGAGTCATTACATCATTGTTTTCTAAATTATGATTAGGTGATTCAAAAGCTAGTATTTACAAGTTCGTATTTCTAAAACTGGTTTTCACTAGAACATACGATTACAATGTTTTGGACTGTTTTTTTATTTTCCCCAGTAGAGGGAGCCAAATGATAGAAATAAACTCAGTCCACTGAAAAAGCTGCTCATTTGTACATTGGCTTGGGTGCCACTACTCTTCAAAGCAGTTCCTGCACTGAAGGTAATCCCTCCCTGTCCAATGAAAGTTGGATAGAAGGTATTTCCAGAAGCTTTTTAGGGATTCCAACGTTAAGTTCAAGATTTTACACTTTAGGGATACATCAGACTCAAGAGTCTTGATCTTTGTTTTGCACCTTGCATTTTTCTAAAGAGATATATATTTGCTTCTGTTTCAAGGAACTTCTCAGTTCATACCAACATTTGTTGGATCTCTGCTAGTGGATTTGGGCATGGGGAAAAGTAACATAATTGAAACACTTTATAGGAATTGGGGAAGATAACATAGATATTTGCTTTTCTTCAAATAAGACAAATAGTACCAATTTTAAAAGAAAAGTAGTTACTCTTAACAGATTAGAGTTCTGAATCTTAAGTCAAATTTGTCTAATTATTTGGGGGGGGGAGGGAAGTAGCAAATTCTTTATTCTCAGTTTACCAGGTATGGTTATCTGACAGTGTGAAAAAAAGTTTTTGTATGTCATAACCCATGGATACCTGCACTGGGTTAAATGAATCCTAAGTACTGAAACAAAGTTAAATTTTTGGTAAATCGTCATATACACATACCCACACAACATACAGAGATTGCTTTTGTCTTAAAAAGTTTTGATATCTGCAGTTGTTTAGGCTTTAGAGTCTTCCAAGTGCCCTACTCCTTTGTATTTTCTTACAGTCATGTTGATATTTGCAATTTAACTGATAAAAGAAGTTAATTTTTGTGACTGATTCCCACCAACATTCATGCATCAGTGCAACATAATCCCAAATGCTCTCTCAGTTTGCAATTGTTTAGAAGTCTCTCCCAAGTGGTATGTCTTAGTGAAATAGGAGAAGACTATTTCAAATTTTAGCTTTTGACCAGAATTAGAAAGTTTTAAAATCATGTTCAGCTAAATCTTTTCTACTCAACTGATTATTTGAGTTGTGGACCTTTACCCAATAATTTGAACTAAATATCTTTGTTTCTTCCCTATACACTTATAGCTAATTTAGTGCTACATCAGACTGTGGAGCGTATTCATGTGGGCAAAAAATACGGTGATATTCCTCGAGGGATTTTTGTGGTCAGAGGAGAAAATGTGGTCCTACTAGGAGAAATAGTAAGTGAAAACTGTTAAGCTGCTGTGGGTCTTGATAATCATGCTAGTTAGGTTTCTTTTTGTCTTTTCAAGAAGGAAAAAATACATTTTTAACGTTTCTCCCAGCTTCTCATAGGAAACCACCAAATTAGCTTAGGAAAGCTAGAGTGGTAAAAGGAAAATTACAGAGAATAATTAACTTTGTCTCAGTGCCTCTTGGCATTTTAAAGATTTTGATCCCATTAGCAGCAAAGTATCATTGATTTTACCGGATACAAAAATACCATCTGGTACAAATATGTTCGTTAATATATTATTTCTGTTATCTTTAATAGCAGAAAATTGAAAAACTTAATACCTAACTAGAGATGAATAGTTCAATAAAGAATGATTTATATACACTGGAATATTTTGCAGTCATTTAAACAATTGGTTACAAGTAGGTTTTCATGACATAAAGCTAATGAGCAGGGTTTGGGGGAAAGACACATTGCATGTACAATATGATGTCCCTGTTTTTTAAGGGGGGAAGGGGAAAGAATGGCTGTAGGAGAAGCCATCTGTTACCAGTCCTGAGAATAGAGTTCAGCTTCACTTGGATTCTTAGCTCACAACTAAAGAGGTAGCTGTGTATCTATGCCAGGAAGACCAGTTGGCAGGTGAAAAGTCTTCTAACCTGTTATACTGTAGATCTGTGTGTGTGTAAATACATAACTGTGCATATACATATATGTAAGCATATATACATATAAAACTATTAGAAAATCATGTATAACTATTAGAAATACACTTTGTTTTTTAGCTTTTTAAGTTTTTTTTAATTTTTAATTTTTTATGTTTGTTTATTTTTTGAGAGAGAAGGAGAGCACAAGCAGGGGAGGGACAGAGAGGGAGACAGACAGAAACTGAAGCAGGCTCTAGGCTCTGAGCTGTCAGCACAGAGCCTGACACGGGGCTTGAACTCACGAACTGTGAGATCATGACCCGAGCCGAAGTTGGACACTTAACGGACTAAGCCACCCAGGCGCCCCTTATTTTATTTTATAAAGTCTATTTACTTATTTTGAGAGAGAGTGAGTGTGTGAGTGGGGGAGGGGCAGAGAGAAAGAGAGAATCCCAAGCAGGCTCCAACACGGAGCCTGACGTGGGGCTACATCTCACCAACCATGAGATCATGACCTGAGCCAAAAAATCAAGAGCGGATGCTCAACTGACTGAGCCACCCAAGTGCCCCTTAAGTTTTTAATTCCAGTTAACAGAAAAGTTACTGAGGCCAAGATATACTGAGATTGTTATATTAGTTTCAGGTGTACAATATAGTGATTCACAGACATTTTTAAAAGAAGATAAAACTTGACTTCATGTTTTACATAAAATATTTACTTAAAAATGCTTTCTTTAAAACCTTTGACTTTGCTTCTGATTATTGGGTTTGTCAGGAAAATCAAACTAAAAAACTTTGGCATTTGCTTAATTTTATCCTTTCCTATTTTGTTTTCAATGTAGTTTCTCAACACCTACCCACATCTTAAGTTAGGTTTACATAAGTCTTTGGAGTGGAGTGGTTTGGTCTGTAGCAATTTTCAATAATAAGCCATTTGAGAAAGTAAGAAGATAATTCTGCCAGGATCAGGTTGGTTTAGAGACCTCATGTTGAAACAGCTAGAGATTACTGATCAATATTATCAATAAATAGCAGTATTGCTAAGTGCTGCTATGAAATGTATGAAATGGTTTTTTCTAATTTTTAAAATGTTTTTGTGGTTGCTATTTTTGGTCCATTAGATCATTTTTTGCACTGTTCAGCAGTGGAAATTGTCATCCCGTCATAATATGTAAAAGTTGAAATACAGCACTCTGGTACCCTGGGGTGTGGGGAGTGGGGCTAGTAAATGTTAAGTTGTTGCCAGTATATTAAGAGAGCTAACCCCTCTCTGGACAGTAGGAGTGTGGGTGATTATTTTTCCTTTGTTTATAATTTTCTCAATCTATTGTTTAAAGAGTAAACATATTACTTTGCTATCAGAGGAAAAGATTTAAGTTAAAATATTCATACATACTCTGCTTTGGTTTTATAGTTGTAAACACCACAGAAATGCTTTGTGTGCCAGTTAACGTTGGCACAAATGTACCCCTGTGTAGATGTATATGTGTGTGAGGAGGAATGACCTTGCATTTGTTCTTGAAGGTTCATTGTTTCCTAGGGGCCCTTTTGTGGAGAAAGTACTCTTATATGTTAATTGTTTGGATGCTGCAAAATTTCTACAGTGGTACCACTAAACTAACGGCTCAAGTAAGTTGAACCGTACACAGCTTATGAAATCAATAGTCAGTGTGAAGAAACCAAGTACCAGCCCTAGGGAAGCTCATACCCAGAAACCATTTAGATTCTGTGAACATCTTGTTTAAGAAGTCCCTGGATTCTGCCTCAAGGACAGTAATGCACACAGCCTTAAGTAGTAAGACTGCTTGTTGGGAATTGGCATCATCAAACCACATGCATAGCTTGATGAATAGCATATTGAAAAGTCCAAGAAGCAGTACACCGGGCTAAGACCTTATCTTCCCTGCAGCTGCTACCCATAGATTGTGAGGGCAGGTTTCATTTGATTAGATATGTTTTGCCCAGTACAGTTAACATTTGACCCAGGGCAGGACTTGTGTAATTTATTCGGCTTTCTTTCTAACCTCTCTGGTGAGAATCTTCCATCTGCTGTCACTGCCTGTGGCTTTCGAGGCCTTGGCAGGCATGTGAAGTGTTAGTATCCGGGGTAGGCTGGAGCATCTGGAGCACATCGTCGATGTGTTGATGCCTTCCCAGAATTTTATTACTGAAAATCATAGAGGAAGAGAAGAATACCTGTGTGTATTGGCCTTCCATGTTACAGAAACACAGAATTGTTTAAGGAGAATAAACAATCTGTGGATAATGAGATACTTTTATAGCAAGGTTCTGCATGAAAGGTTAGTTATCAAATGTTTGTAAGGTGTTCAGACATAAAAATATTAAGCATATGATGCCAGAGTAAGTGAAAAAATTAGTTAATGTTTGCATTGTAGATTTTTTTTAAGTCAGTATATACATAGAAAAATTGGAAGGATGTTTACCAAAATATTGTTCTATACTGGAATTATAGATAATCTTAAAAAAATTTTTTTCTGCTGGTCTGTTTTCTAAATTTCATACAGTGAGCGTGTATTTTTAAAATAAGGGGGAAAATGAGGCACTTGGGTGGCTCAGTCAGTTAAGCGTCTGACTCTTGACCTCAGTTCAGGTCTTGCTCTCGGGGTCGTGAGTTCAAGCCCTGCACTGGAGGTGGAGTCTACTTAAAAAATAAAATAGGGGAAAAAATAACTTTTTTTTTTAATGCAAAAATATTTTAAATTAAAATAGTGGAGCCAAGCTGATTTTTAGTAACCTAACTGGTCTAATGAGGTTTTCCCTAGAAGACTTGTTGTCTTTGGGTGGGGGTACGTCTTTGAATCAGTGTTCTCTACCTTAGTGAGCCACAACCCCCAGAAATTAAGCTGACTTTGATCATGTAAAAATACAAAACTTATCTAAAGCCATCTTGGCCTCAGTAACTTTTCTCTTGTGTCCTTTGGGGCTGGGGAAATAGCTGTTCATACATATATATGCATATATGTCATCTTTTTAAGAAGAACAGTCCTTGAGTAATGTAGGACTTCAGATAACTTAAAGCTTTCTATACACACTGGTACTGATCCCCAATACTGTGTTCATCTAAGTATGTATTCTGTAGTAGTGTTGCCATTTCTCTGTCCTCAGGAGAAGGATGTTTCAGCCGTGTCACAATCATGAAAAATAACCCAAGCCTGGCATAGGAATCCATTTGCCTAAAGATTTATAATGTTTTCTATTCTTGGTCGTCAGTGGAAGTTTTTCAACCCTGCTTATTTTGTAGGACTTGGAAAAGGAGAGTGACACACCCCTCCAGCAAGTGTCTATTGAAGAAATCCTAGAAGAACAAAGGGTAGAACAGCAGACCAAGCTGGAAGCCGAGAAGCTGAAAGTTCAAGCTCTTAAGGATCGGGGTCTCTCCATTCCTCGAGCAGATACTCTTGATGAGTATTAAGTCATTTGCTCAGAGGCCATTGCTCTTGAGGCTCTCACTGAATGAAAGTGACATCCTGGTCTCCTCACACGTTTGACTAGAGACTGTAGAGTTTGGAAAGTCATTTTTATTTTGAATTCTTTCGCATGTGCAACATGAAGAAATCACGTGGCTTTGTTGTTTTTTTTCCTTTTTAATGACAAAATCATTGTTTAAGAAAAACCAGTAGCAAGGACTCCTTTCACACGTCACTGTGGAGCCAGCAACTACTTCTTTATGTTGTTCTTGTTCCAAATTAGCATTCACAGGAGACATTCTTCATTTACTTGTAAATAAAATATGAATCTCCAAACTCATGTTATTTCCCAAGTTTGAGTTGCCTCCAGTGAATTGACAAATTAAGTTTCTGTTCCCAAAGGTAAATGCTGTCCACGGACTGCGACTGCTCCGTTCTGTGAGAGTTCCAAGTTGCTAGTGAGTTGTGAAGGAACATTTTCAGGTCCACCCCTCTCCCCTTTTCGTATTTTTGTCTGGTAAGAAAAACGCATTTTCAGGCTTGAGGAAGGAACTTTCGGTCCAGGTATGCAGTTACTGATGAGAACAGAAGCCTCAGTTTTGAGAAACAGCATCCCAACTGTATTTGCTGTCCTGCTTCACCGACAGCTATTCCAAACTGTGTTCCCATGAGATCCAGCACTTTACGAAGGTGACTTCTTCTCTAAATCTTCTGTTAATTTCATGAGGTTTTCCTGTTCTTCGGATTGAGTTTTGAGCCTCTTCTATGTACTCAAAAAGCACAAATGAAGTGGTGTTTCAGTGGCTGGTAATCTAGGTTATTCCCGGCTAACAACCCATGCGGATGCCACTTTGCTGGCATGGTGCTGATTGTACAGGGAGTGTAACAGACCGTGTTTTGAGAGTGCAGTGTAGTGTGATGGGCAGCGTACTGAACTAGGAGTTCAAACACACTGGCTGGTAACTCTGTTCTCTCTGCTAATCTCTCTGACTCCGTTTTTGTTTTTTTGTTTTTTTTTTTTAATTTTTTTTTAACGTTTATTTATTTTTGAGACAGAGAGAGACAGAGCATGAACGGGGGAGGGTCAGAGAGAGGGAGACACAGAATCCGAAACAGGCTCCAGGCTCTGAGCTGTCAGCACAGAGCCCGACATGGGGCTTGAACTCACGGACTGCGAGATCATGACCTGAGCCGAAGTCGGCCACTTAACCGACTGAGCCACCCAGGCACCCCTGACTCCATTTTTTTTAAATGTGGAATTACTCCAGATAATTTCCTTTTTGTAGTCTGTTGAGCAAAGAACTTTTCCTTAGATATTTGTATCCAATCCCTATGTCTGAATTATTGACAGTATTAAATATACTTAACGTTTTACAGGTTCAGGTATTTTTAAAACTGCCCCAGATATCTGTAAACCATTTGACTGCTGAGCTATGCATCATTGGATTGATTTTAAAGTAGATAATTTGTTTTTTGGTTTTTGTTTTCTTTTTAATATTTATTTTTGAGGAGGGTACAAGTAGGGGAGGGGCAAAAGAAGGGGGACAGAGAATCTGAAGCGGACTCTGCTGACAGGCTGACAAGCAGCAAGACTGATGTGGGGCTCGAACTCAAGAATAGCAAGATCGTGACCTGAGCTGAAGTCTGACGCTCAGCCGACTGAGCCACCCAGGTGCCCCCTTAAAGTAGATAATTTGTGAAGAAACTATTGCAGGTAATGATTTATCTAGTGTTTTGCCTCTAATCTTACTGTTTAATAACCAGAATTTGTTATTAACACAGAAAGGGGAAAAAAAACATCACCAACCTTTGAAAAACCTGTGTATCTCTACAAGAATTACAGCATCTTTTTCTGAGCACCACTGCATCAGAACATCAGACACCTTCAAGAAATTGGGATTCACTAGGTTTTCTTGTTTTTTCGGCCTCCTTCAAACAATTCTGAATGCAGTATGAGAAAAAGGGACTTAATTTCCACAATAGAATTTCCCGGCCTTAGCAAGTTTTGATCATTGCTTTCTGACCTTTTGTCACACAAGCAGCAGCTAAGAGTTTGACCCAAAGGATGAAACAACTACCTGCTTCCTTCCTTGGTCTCCAGGCTGCTCGGCGCAATGGCTCGCCCTCAGCTCTGCCCAGCCCAGCCTTTTTGCAGATACTGAAATCTGGTGCTTTTTCTCCTGGACCATTGCTAGCCCTCTCTTCCATTATTAGATTTTGGAATCAACCTCAGTTCACACTTTTCTATTATCTTTAATACTTTCTTCCAGTAGGGGTTTCCATGAGGCTGCCTTCTAGGGAGACAAGGATAATCTACCAAAGCTCCTTTCCTGTCCATCTTTATTCTGATGACATTGAGTACAGCAGCGTATCTCTTTCCCAGCTGTTCTTTTTCCCTTTCCTTGGCCCTTGACCTTATATTGCGTACTCTTAGCTAATTTAAACCACAGTATCTGCTCCCCTCCCCTGGCTGTGATAAACTAACAGGTCCTGGATATTTAGTAAAGCCAGATAGTCTCACACTGTTCATTGTGCAGGGCTTTTCAGGGAAACCCTGTCAGCATGAACCCAGAGGTATTACATGGGTGAAGATGGCTGAAAGTGGTCTCATTTTGCTCCCAAGAGTATAGGGCTGTCAGGCTCAGGCAGAGTGCGGTACAGACAGCAGATGCACCAGGCAAGCTGTAGCCTCAGAGCCATACGTGAGATTCATAGCACTGCCCAGGTCAGGGAACCAATCCCAGGAACTACCTTACAAGAAAATACTAGAGGAGAAGCTATTAACAAACATTTCCACACCCCCATTCTCCCCCAAAAGAAGTTCTATGTATGTACATATTTGTGGGGCATTTTTCACCTTTCCAAAGGCATGTTACCAGATGAGCTCCATCCAACTTCCTTTCTCATTAGAAGCCAGGGTTCTCAGGTAGAAAGAAGGCATCCTGGTTGCAGATGTTAACAGGCCGATGCTCTCGTGCGGAAACAATCCTGCAGCTTTAAGCTACAACTGACACCCTGCTCATAATGAAGGAAAGTAGCAAGAGAGTCTAGTCTGAGCTGTCACCTTGGAGTTATTGTGAGCTGAGCAGAGTGTCATCTGTGATAAAAGGTCACATGCGCACATGCTCTACCAATGCTGCTGATTCCTAAGGGTGACCCCCCAACCTGTTAGAACTACAGTTGACGAGGGGCACCTGGGTGGCTCAGTCGGTTAGGCATCTGACTTCGGCTCAAGTCATGATCTCATGGTTTGTGCGTTCGAGTCCCGCGTCGGGCTCTGTGCTGACAGCTCAGAGCCTGGAGCCTCTTCATATTCTGTGTCTTTCTCTCTCTCTCTCTGCCCCTCCCCTGCTCACACTCTGTCTCTCTCTCTCTCTCTCAAAAATAAATAAACATTTTTTAAAAATTAAAAAAAAAAAAACTACAGTTGACCCTTGAACAATGCAGGGGTTAGGGACCCCAGCCTCCCCACACACACACTCAGTCATAAATCCCCGTGTAACTCTTGACTCTCCACAAATTTAACTGCTGACAGCCTACTGTTGCCCAGAAGCCCTACCAATAACATAAACACCACGTATTCTGTATGTTCTATGTATTATGTACTGGATTCTTATAAGAAAGGCCAGAGAAAATGTTACTAAGAAGATCATAAGAGGGGCGCCTGGGTGGCTCAGTCGGTTGAGCGGCCGACTTCGGCTCAGGTCATGATCTTGCAGTCCGTGAGTTCGAGCCCCGCGTCAGGCTCTGTGCTGACAGCTCAGAGCCTGGAGCCTGTTTCAGATTCTGTGTCTCCCTCTCTCTGACCCTCCCCCGTTCACGCTCTGTCTCTCTCTGTCTCAAAAATAAATAAACATTAAAAAAAAAAAGATCATAAGAGAAAATACATTTACCATCCTGTACCACATGTATCTATTTATCAAAATATCCACGTATACATGTACCTGCGCAGTTCAAACAGCTGCTGTTCTAGGGTCAACTGTTCATTAAATCCAGGAGAGGTCAGGTTTTTGCCCATGAGACTGAACATGTGGACAGCTGGAGCCAATGAACAACCAGCAGGAGTGATTAGTAGAGACCCTTACACTGAATATGGAGATGTGCTCTTACCTTAGACTACAGCCCTCCAAGTGTGAAGAGTGAAGAGAACTGATGTAAAAATGTCTGGAAGAGCATCCCAGGGAAACATGAGGTTGCAGGTAGGGGACGACGCGTCAAGGTTGCTGGAAGGAAAGAACATACTCTTCTTTCAGCCTGTCTTCTTCCCAACTGCCATGCCCCACCCCCATCTTTCATATCACCCTCCAGCAGCTCCCAGATAAGAGCAAGAGACTGCTTGGTGGACGCTTGCTTTTACCAACTAAGCAGGTCTTGTATCCAGTTAAGTGATCCAAAATCAAAAGTAATTTTTCCTATCCCATCCCTTGATCTCCTAGCCTGAAAGAATTAGAAAACCAACCCTAGGAAATGGAGGCTGGCTGTTTACTCATCTGGGTGGGTGCACTTCGTTAGGACTCCCCTACCTCTCTGCTTCTCCGGTTCTGCCTGGGGTCTCTGGAAGTAGAAAATAAAATCAAGTTCTTCTTTTATTTTCTCCTATCTCTCTTCACCACTTTGCCTCTTTTTCCCCTTTTTGTACCCATTCCCCTTTTTAAAAGAAAAAAATTTTCCCCCTAATTCCAGCCACTCAATAGTGGTTGCTGTCACTTGGCTAAACCCAGGGGTAGAAAATGGCCTCAACTGTGGCTGCTCTGGGCAGCCAGCTAGCCCCTAGCAAGGACAAAAAGAAGAGCGAGGGTTCAGTGCTGAGTGTATTTCAAGGTCAGATATTCAGATGGCCTGGGGATTTATCTCTAAGACCAGATTTTTTGCTGTATCGTTTACATACAGTAAAATCCCCTCTTTCAATGTACACAGTCCTAGGAGTCTTAACAACCGCATATAGTTATGTACCCAATACTCCTGGCCCTTTGAATTTAACTGCTCCCTCCTTTCCAGCCCCTGGCAGCCAGCCACTGGTCTATCTGTTGTTGCTATAGTTATGTTGGCAACTCATTCAAAATTTTCTTAAAATAGTGTACAGGTAAAAAAAATCTGGAAGGTTAAATTTATCCCACCCACCTTCAGTTTGCTCTTCTGGATTAAGCTATTCCAAAAGGCAGAAAGCTTTGTTTTCTGTGCCCAAATCCCTGGGCAAGGTGACCTAAAGTCTGGCTCACCTGTAGGGGAGATGGAGAGTAAAAGGGAAACAAGGGACCAAATAGAACTTAATAGTTGGCCCTGGTTTTCAGAGAGAAACTTGAGATTTTAAAAGGTTAAGCTGTAGGGGTGCCTGGGTGGCTCAGTTGGTTGAGCATCTGACTCTTGGTTTCGGCTCAGGTCATGATCTCACGATTCATGGGATCGAACACTCTGCGCTGACAGACAAAAGCAAGACTCCTTGGGATTCTCTCTCTCTCTCTGCCCCTCCCCTGCCTGTGCTCCCTCTCCCTCTCTCAAAATAAATAAATAAGCTTAAAAAAAAAAAAAAAGGTTAAGCTGTATAACAAAGCACAGACTAGATTGTCTGGTTTTGCATACCGGCATCTTCATAACTGTCTAAGTTTGGTCAAGCTGCTTACCTCAGTGCCTCGATTTCCTCATCTGGAAAATAGGTATGACTATAGTAACAACCTCTTGGGTGGTGGTTGTAAGAATAAAGTAAGTTAATATGGGTAAAGAGCTTAGAACAGTGCCTGGAACAGAAAGAGTGCTCAGCGTCAGCTACTATAATCCGCTCAATACCTGATATGTGCTGGATTCTTGGGATAGATGCCATACCCTCGATGAACTGATACTTAGCAGTCTCCTTTGTACACATAAGGATACCTTGTGAGGCACCTGGGTGGCTCAGTCAGTGAAAAGTCTGACTTCGGCTCAAGTCATGATCTCTCAGATTGTGAGTTCAAGCCCCGCATCAGGCCCTGTGCTGACAGCTCAGAGCCTGGAGCCTGCTTTGGATTCTGTGTCTCCCTCTTCTCTCTGCCCCTCCCCTACTTGTACTCTGTCTCTCTCTCTGTCTCTCAAAAATAAATAAATATTTTTTTAAAAAAGAAATAAAATTGATTCCTCTTTCATTTAAAAACAAGAATCAAATAAGGATACCTTGTGAAATACCAGTGACCGACTTGAATTAAGGAATTAAGTACTGACTATACCCATAATTACCTCAAGTCCAACAAGTCAAGTTTGCATTAACTTTCTGCTTCCCTCTCACAGTGGCGCCTATGGAGGAAAACACCACATTTTTTCAATACTGAATAAGCATTTACCCTATAAGCAGCCCGGGGTTTGTCCTCACTTCCAGGCTGATCACCCTTAAGAAGTAGAAGAAAATCAGTATTTATTGAGAATTTACAAAGTACCAGACTCTATGCTTTCTAATCATTCATTAAACATTGATTCAAGATCTCGTCATTATCTAGTACTGTGCTAAGTGCTGGGGATTCAAGAACCTGCAAAAGAGCCAAATTCTCCTAGAGTTTACAGGTCCTTATGGAGCTTACAGACATGTAAAAAGGGGGGGCCTGCACGTGTGGGGACAGGAGGTACATGAAAAATCTCTGTACCTTCCTCTCAATTTTGCTGTGAAGCGAAAAGTACTCAAATAACTTTAAAAAGGTGTATGTGGGGGAGAATGGTCTTACTGATACTGTGCTACACGTTTACCAAGAGGGCCCAAAGGAAAAAGTATTGAATTCTAGTTAAAGAGCAGAGTGAGTGGGGCCCAAGGGGGATCTTTGAGGGGAGGTGATGCTGTGAGCTACCCGGCCATGAAGGTGTGCACAGGGCAGGCCCCTGAGGAACTTGCTGAGCCCTGCCGGAGAAGACAGCCAGGGTGCGAAGCTGGAGGGCCCAGAGATTGGGCTAAGAAGTCTGGACTTACTCTGTGGCCTCCTGACGTATCACCTGATTTCAGCTGGGTCACACCCAGGAAGAGAAAAAGAAACATATCCCCATTTCACAGATCAGCGAGTCCGGATGGAAGTAGTGAGTGGCTCGCAATCACGAAGCGAGAGGCAGGCCTGGGACCGAGAGTAGGACACCTGTGCTTTCCCCACTGCAGCCCCCAGGCTCCCCACCTGACCACCGGCTGCACAGTGGACTCTCAGCAAGGGGGCATTGAAGGAATGAACAGAGTCCTCTCTTCTCCAGGCCCTGCCTCTCTCCCTGGCCTGCTGTGTCCACCTGGTCTCCTTCCTTGGGGGCTCTGCCCTCCTCAAATAGCAAAGCCAGACACAGACAACTCCTAGAGCCAGAGGTAATTCCAGACCTGTCCCCCCACCTTACTGCTCAGAGGGACAGTGAGAGTTAACTAGTCATTCGTCCTGGAAAGGATGAGGGAGGATAAAGGGCCTTGGCCTTGGGGGAGGCCACCAGCACCCCTCCCTGAGTCAGTGGCAGCTTCTGACATCAGCAACAGCTGTGTGCCTCAGTCCCGAAGTCTCCCCCCCACCCCCAGCTGCACCCTCTCACAGTGGCTATAACTCTCCACAGGATGGCAACAGCAGGGCCTTGAACATTTTCTGCACCGCCCGTCCATAATAAGCCCCTCCCCACTCCCCACCACCTCCACTGAGGTGCACATGTGCATGAGGGCTCACGTGTACAGGCAGAGAGGAGAAGCCTGGGTACCTGGTGTCCGACTTCTACCGCATGCCCTCTGCACCTCCTCTTTCCAGCCTGTGAAAGGTTAAGTCCCCCTCAACCCCTCACCCAGGCCAGAGATGAACCTGAGGCCAAGGCCCATCCCTTTGGTGTTGTCTTCCCCAGGACTCCACAGGGGCTGGAAACGAAGCCTACAGGCACGTTTCCTAAGCCAAAGACATAGCTACGCCCCCACCCCACCCCCCCTGTGGCCCTGCAACTGTTCGCCCAACAGAGAAGCACCAGCCTGCTCTGTGCCCCGCCTCGAGCTGAGTGTGGGGGCGGGGGGGGATGCGGGGAAGGGGACATGCCTCAAGGAGAAACAGGCCCACAGAAGAGACAAGCCAACACATACCAACAGTTATACAAAAGGGGACCTGAGATGATGAGCCCTCTTGGGGTAGTGACAGGGTGTGCTTCAGAGGAACAAACCATTCCAGAAGGTTGAGGTGGTCAAGGAAGGTTTCCCAGGGGAAGAGGGCCCACAGTGGGCCTCGAGAAATGGGCCTCCAGGCAGCCACCGCTCGGAGAGGAGCCCAGGACAAGGGCCTCTGGATTACTGGACCCTTCCCACTCTCCATGAGGAGTTGACAGGGCAGGTGTGGGACCCTGTTCTGTAGGGGCTCCGGGTACTGGGCCAACCTGAACAGGTCCTGTCCCCTTCATCTTTCTGTAGTGAGGAACCCAGCAAGAGCCAGTGGGGACCGCCACTGCTCCCCACTTTTCAGGCCTTCCCTGCCTCCGGACAGCAGTGCTAGGACACAGAACTCTCTCACACAGAAGGCCCTGGGCCAGAGGCAAAGCCAGTGTGCTTCTCTCGCCCCCAATACTCTGGCCAGGTGAATCTGGCTTGAAAGCAACCTCAAGTTCAACCTTAAAGGGAAAAGACTTCATCCCAGACCAGGGCAGGGGTTCTCAAAGAGTAGCATGCAGTTCACAGGATACCTGCACGGCAACCCGGGCATTCTAGCCTCAATTCTAGACCGGGTTAGATCTAGAGTTTCTGAGGCCAAGGGCCGGAAATCTGCATTTCACATGCTCTTTGAAAACCACAGTTGGATGGTGTACGCTTTCTTCTAAACCGCCTTGACCTCAGCTGCTGCTTTTTCTCCCCGCTCCATCCGCTGGAGTCTGGCACCAACCTCCCTGCTCCTTTCTGTGCACCCGCCTCCCCCTCCCCACTCCCCGCAAATGGCCAAAGCCATGGCGTGAGGCAATCCCTCTGCCCTTGACCCTTTCCTTTGCATAGCGAGTGATGGCTTTTTTATCTCCTGATGATGAAGTACAGCCTTCAGCTGGGGGGCATTTAAGACACGGGACATGCAGCTGGGCGCAGCCACAGCCGCAGGACCCAGAGGCAGACCTTGACGGCTGGGGAAGGAGGGAAGAAGCCACCCTCGAGAGCAGAGGCCACAACAGCAGTGGCAGCAGCACCGCTACCCTGCCTGTCCCCCGCTGCCTGGAAACAATGCTCCTAGCGACGTTCAAGCTGTGCGCTGGTAGCTCCTATAGACACGTTCGCAACATGAAGGGTGAGTTCTGGGGCGAGGGGCTGGCCGCGTGGAGGCCATGTGGTTACTGGGACAGTGTGGGGGGGGGGTGGTGGTGGCCACTCCACGCTCATCTCACTTGCGCCTCTTGTTGGGTGAATGTGAGCGAATCTCTCACCTTCTGGGACCTCCCTTTTCCCACCTGAATGGTTGGCCTGGATACGAAGACGCTTCCGTCTCTTCTGGATTCTGTCACTTGTGCTGTCCTCTCTGGGGCACCAATCTTTCTTGAACTTTGCCTGGATTGGCACTAAGGGTACCAAGAGAGCCACAGCCACAGTGGCAGAGGTGGGAGTGAGCCTTGACGCCAGCGAGCAGTGTTGGCAGGCCTGAGACATCATGGGCAGGGAAGAGAGGAGAAAAAAAAGAAAGTGGGGAAGGCCCCGAAGAGCAAGGCAGAGAGAGGAAGTGGGTGCAGCAGGAAGTCGTGTTCCCATCCTACAAGGAGGAAGCAGAACCAGGTACCGAAGTCTGGTTTGGTAGAGCTAATCAGGACCCAGGGCCATCCTAGTCAGTCCCCTGCAGTCACTGAGGGGTACACAAACCAATCTAAAGTCCTTTCCAATTACCCTGGGTTGAACAGGCTTCCGTTTATTTTATTTTTTTAAGTTTATTTTGAGAGAGAGAGAGAGAGAACATGCAAGCAGTGGAGAGGCAGAGAGAGAGAGAGAGAGAGAGAGAGAGAGAGAGAATGAATCCCAAGCAGGCCCTGCACTGTCAGCGTGGATCCCAATGCAGGGCTTAAACTCACAAACTGTGAGATCATGACCTGAGCCAAAACCCAAACTGGACTGAACCACCCACCCAGGCGCCCCTGGGTTCTGTTTAGAAGGAAGCCGTGCTTAGAAGACCCGGCCCAGCAGTAGGGCTGTTCCACCAGATCAACAAGATCCCTTGCTCAGACCCCAGTGGCACGCAGAGCAGTTACTCATGCGAAGGACCCCAGCTGCTGACAGCTACACAGACCTCAAGGGCTGGGGGTCTTGAATTCTCCTTCCACAGCCAGGATTTTTCTGCTTGTTTGAACAGAGCTTCTTTCCCTTTCAAGAAGGAAACTGCAGCACGTTCTGGTGCAGCCCCTGCCTCCAGGCAGCACCAGGCCTGGCCAGCCCAGATGGAAGACCGACTCTGGGCCCAAAGGCAGCCTGGCACAGAGTGACAGCACTGGGTGGAGGTGGCCTGGCTCTCATTCAGACCCCACCAGGGATCTGTGTTCCTGTGCAAGTTACCTCTCCCTCCATGCGTTTCCTCCTCTGTGGCAAAACGAAGGGGTGGAACCATCTCGCTCTAAGGGGATTCCTCTGTTCTACGCAACAATATTCTCTCCTCTCTGCAGGGCTGAGGCACCAAGCCGTGCTGGCCATCGGCCAGGAGCTGAACCGGAGGGCACTAGGGGGCCCGACCCCGGG
This sequence comes from Panthera onca, assembly GCF_046562875.1. Classification (NCBI taxonomy): domain Eukaryota; kingdom Metazoa; phylum Chordata; class Mammalia; order Carnivora; family Felidae; genus Panthera; species Panthera onca. Next base: position 160,423,701 of record NC_138342.1, on the reverse strand, counting down.
TGCATGGATTAACCAGGCTCAGCGTCGGAGTTCTCTGCTTGGTGAGTGCTGACGCTTCTGGGCTTGTGCCAGTGGCAGGAGCTTGTGTACATTGCTCTGTGCACGACCCACCTCCCCCTAACTAGCCCTCAGCTGGCCTTTTTCACTTTGAGGGGGTGGGACTGGGGTGCAAGGCTCTGCAGACCCCCTGTCGGCTGTAGCTGTGTGTCTAACTTCACCTGCAGGCCGGACCCTATGACTTTGGCCTTGGCTCTTCAGAGGAAAGAGCAGATCCAGACTCAAAGGATGGAAGCACGGGTGGCAGGTGGGGGCGGGGGATAGGCTAAGGAAATGGAAGCAAGCTCGGTCTCTCCTGGGCTGTGTATCCAGGTTCTCAGCTGGAAGACACTCTCTACAGTGACCAGGAGCTGGCCTATATCCAGCAGGGAGAGGAGGCCATGCAGAAGGCCCTGGGCATCCTCAGCAGCCGGGAGGGCTGGAAGAAGGAGAACCAGCAGGTGAGGGTGGGCCTGGAACCCCCGTGCCTCACTGTTCCATTGCCATCCTCAAGGCCATTCTCACAATTCCCGCCTCACGCAGCAAGTGGTTTTAACTTACATGCTGCCTAGTGTCCAGAGTTCAAGTAAACCCTCTCCTTCTCCCAAGTTCTGAGTTAGCAGACACTAGTTTGGGAGTCAGGAAATCCGGGATCGAGGCCCAGCAGTGCCCTAAGGGTCTCTACATCTTTCTGGTGTAAAATGAGGACTGAAAACATCCTTAAGATCCCACCCAATACTGTGTGTACGTAATGAGCTGGTTGTAGACCAGACTTTCCCGCTTCCAGTTTTGTTTTGCTCAGGAAATTTGAGCTTCTGAGGTCAGGTAGGGGGACCTTTTCAGTTGGACCTACCCACATTTACCACCAAGAAAAAAGGGTCCAGAAGCAGGCAGGTCACTGCTCAAGGTTTCAGCAGATGTATGAGGCTCATGGCGGGAAAGATGACCAACTGTCTTAGAAGAAGTAATTTTAGGCTTCCTCATGCTTAGAGTTCTTTGTGCTGTTCCCCTTCCTGCCTTGCCTGTCCTTGTCATATTCCTGCCTAGGAATATTTTTCTGTAAACTTTATCCTGAAGCTCCTTTTTTTCTCCCTGACAGGCAAATGGGGACACAGTACTGAGTAAAGTGGTCCCAGATATGGGCAAGGTGTTCCGGTTGGAGGTGGTGGTGGACCAGCCCATGGAGAGGCTTTATGAAGAGCTTGTGGAGCACATGGAAGCGATGGGAGAGTGGAACCCGAACGTCAAGGAGATTAAGGTGAGGAGAGTCCAGGTGTGGGTGGCAGGAACCCATGGGAGCCCAGTCTGAAAGGTGTGCCAAAAAGGTTGCAAGCTGTGGGTGGTGCCTTAGCCCCAGCACTGGCTAATGATCTGGCTCCCCGTGGCCCGGTAGGTCCTGCAGAAGATTGGAAAAGATACAGTCATCACCCACGAGTTGGCTGCAGAATCAGCAGGAAACCTCGTGGGGCCCCGGGACTTCGTGAGTGTGCGCTGCACTAAGCGCCGAGGCTCCACCTGCGTGCTGGCTGGCACGGCCACATGTTTCGGTGAGATGCCCGAGCAGAAAGGCATCATCAGGTAATACTGGCAGTCGCCCAAAACCTCTCTTCCCTCACGCAGGCTTGTGGGCACGTGCCCGGCAAGGGTGTGATGAATCCTCGGCTCCAAGAAACCAGTCCTTGGTCCCTACCTTCAACTGTCTTTTGCACAGGAATATGGAGGAAGACAAGTTCGGCCCTAACCAACCTTCCTAGAAAGTTTAAGAACCTTAATAACTTTCTAAAACATGAGGTAGGGCTGAGGTTTAGCTGGTACGCTCAGGTCTGGCCATCCTGGCGACTGAAATGCAAGCCATACTGCTTAGAACACAGCTGCTGTTTGTGAGGGGCCGCACCCATCACCCGGGACCCTTTCCCTGGCATCCGGCAACTCACAGGGACCACATGGGGCCTTCAGGCTCCAGCCCCAACCAGCATGTGTTCCGGTGAGCTGGTAACCAGGCCAACTGTTAAGTTTATCACCCTTGACAAAATAGTTCTGAGACTTAGAAAAGACAAGGTACCAGAGAAGTGCGGCTCGTATACCTGGTCAGCATAAAAAGAGCATTCTGCCTTGTCCTCCTGACTGGACTGCTCTCCATTTGCCAGAGGAGAGCATGGTCCCACTTGCATGGTGCTCCGTCCCCTGGCTGGAAGTCCCTCGAAGACCAAACTCACGTGGCTGCTCAGTATTGACCTCAAGGTGAGGGGCACAAGAGGTGGCTAGTGGGTAGGGGGTGGGGAGAAAAACTGACTCTTACCCTCCCACGTGATCCTGCAAGAACAGGAAAAACCCTCCTCCATTTTGAGAGACAGACTGTTGGGAGAAGGACGAGGCTTGAGTATTGGCCTGCTATTCCATCATCTCCACAGACTACAATAGCTCCCTTTTACCTCATATCAAATTTCAACTCTGTAGTTGCCCGTTTGGAAAGAAGGAAACTTAGGCCCCCAAAGATATGGTTGCTAGCTCAGGGTCACACAATTGACCTTTGTCTTGACACAATTGCCTGTTCTTACATGGTCATGACACAGCAGGGCAGTAGGGCAGTCCTCCCGGGTCAACTCCAAGGTCACACCTATAAACAGAGCTGGAAGACCAAGCCCCAAGCAATCCATGTTTGTGACAGGGTACAGAGGTGTCTACAGGGGAACATCACCCACAAGGTGGCCAAATTCTTCTATCTTCTACTCTAGGGATGGCTGCCAAAGACGATCATCAACCAGGTCTTATCACAGACCCAGGTGGACTTTGCCAACCACCTGCGCAAGCACCTGGAGTCCAGCCCCGCTCCTGACGCCAGGTGTTAAGGACCAGCCTGCTGCTTCCAACTGTTTCTAGCGCACTGGCTCGCATGCCCTTCAGAGAGATCCCTGCTAGAAGCCTGAAAGTCTGTTTAAGCTCTTCATCCGGGGACTGTGGAATGGGCTGGAGTATATTTAGGATGCTGGGACTGGCAAAATTTTAGGACCAAGAAAATGGGGACAGAGCTTTTAAGAGAAAGAGATTTCTAACTCTATTCAATGATTAGCTCTGAAATGAAGGTTAAGGGCTCCAAAATATTTGTAAAACTTCCTTCTGGGCCCTTACACATCTATTTAAAAACATCTTTATAAAATGCTACTAGCTGACACAGGGTGCAGAGGGTATAAGTACAAGGACTGGGACCTCATACTTTAGGGGCTCAAGAGCTCCATTCCCCGCAGGCAGTGTGTGGGGGGTCTTACAAAAGGGACTCCAGCAACCCTCTGCTCCTCTACCAAACAGGTAGAGAGCTGCACCAAAGACCAAGTAACTCCCCACAGCAGATGCGTTCTAGAAATGTAGTCTAAGTTTTCTTGATTGAAAAAGATACGCAACTAATTAAACTAGTTACCCTATTTCTTCCATGGGCACCAGTCAGAATAAAGAGTTGTAACTAAGACGCAAACTTCAGTCTGTACCTGTTTAAAAATTCTACTCTTAAAAAAAAAAATCATTCTAGTAAATAGCAACTTCATGCTAAAGGAGTCCTGGACAAAGATTTTAATTAAACTAGATCCCCGAGCTCATTAAAAGGAAAAACTACTGGGGACGTAGGTCACTCAATTATTTAGAATCTGCTGCCAGAATCTTTCATAAGTACTTAATTTCCACAATAAGCACAAGCCTAATTCCATTTTTTAAAGTTTATTTAGAGAGAGAGAGCAGGAGTGGCAGAGAATCCCAAGCAGGCTCAGCGCAGAGCCTGATGTAGGGCTCAAACTCACGAACCCCAAGATCATGACCTGAGCTGGAATCAATAGTCGGATGCTTACCGACAGAACCACCCAGGTGCTCCAAGCCTAAATCAATTCTTAAAAGAACTCTAGAACTGGTAGCTGACAGGCATTGCAAGATGAAGGTGATGACTGAGGATTTTTATTTATGTAATTAAAAGATAGGATGGTACCAAATGAAGAAAATTAATGATATTACTAAGATAAACAAAAACAAATTTTATTATTTTCCCTTCTGTGAATGTTGACACCTAACAAGGGAACTGAATCTGTAAGGTTTACTTATTTATTCTGAGAGAGAGAGAGAAAGAGAGAGAGAGAGAGACAGACAGACAGACAGGGGCAGAGAGAGAGAGAGGGAGACTCCCAAGCCGGTTCCACACTGTCAGGGCAGAGCCTGACACTGGCCTCGAACTCACAAACTGCAAGATCATGACCTGAACTGAAGTTGAACACTTTACCTACCGAGCCACCCATGTGCCTTGGAAACTGAATCTTCAGTTCACTCAATTACATCTGCTTCCAGCTTGGCTCAGGGCTGCCAATTTCACGGCTTTTAACAGGTCACTGTTTTACTATTTTGAGAGAAGGCCAAAAGAGGGAATATGGTGAGAGCAAATTCCCCTTTCAAGATTCAGAGAATTTATGCTTTCAAAATATAGATTGGGGTGGGATTACTTTGCTAAGAAGTGCGAGTAGGATGAAAAGCCAGCCATTACCACTTGAAACTTTTCCATTCTAGTTATAACAGCACTGATGATTTAAACCGTCCAGAAACAGAGCCCCGGCTTGTTAACTAAACAGGTTAGCAGTCATGGGAATGCTCATATTTATGGAGGTACTGAAATTTTATATCTGGTAGAAGTGTTTCTTCTTATTTATTCTTATCTCATAGAGTAGTCTATTTTTTAGCACAGACCAAATTATTATTTACCAGGGAGCCTCAGAGCTGTAGAAAGTATTTCTAGAACAGACTATCCTCCACCCCCAGCTAAGTAAGGGAAAATGACCATCTAAAGATGTGTAAAGTGATACACACTGATTTCAAAAAAGAGCAGGCTGGAAGCAAGGAAATGGGCTTTCTTGCTGCATACCACCGTTTGGAGCTCAGTTAAAACTTGCCTTCTCCAAACCGTGCAACTGTGTCTTTGAGGGGACTGGGAGCCACTTCCCCACTTGTTTAATTTTATGTTGGAATAAAGTAAGTGGTCAGTGATGATATGCTCACTGACACCATTTTATAGAGGACTCCATGGAGAGTGGGTATTCTGTGAGTCCTTCAAATGAACCTTCTCAAAACACACACACACACACACACACACACACACTTTTGAATATGAAATATAAATAGGCAACATCATAATTTCTGTAACCTGATTTATGAAGATCCAATGTACAGAAATTTTATCAAATGGAGAGTGGGTGTACAAGTAATAAAATACGTGGTAATTTATGTTACAAAGAATTTACCTCCAGCTTCCTCTACAGAACACTACCCTCATTCTCTTAGAGTTCTTCAAACTCTGATGGTCCAGCTTTATGACCAAGTCTGCCCTCTAAGACCGGCCACGAATGAATGGGTGTCCAGCGGTGACAGGCTGAGCCTTCAGCCTACAATCACACTGATTGTTAGGTTTCCTGTTAAGAGATGTGGAATGGCCAAAATAGCCTGGATGGTTCATTAGGAGACAAATCTATTAGTCAAAGCTACCAAGTTAAGGTACCTATAGTCACATGAAATTTGGGAAATTCCTGGGAGGCTGCGTTGTCACTGATGTATTAAAAAGGGGGACAGGGAAGCCATAAGGGAGCTCAAGGGAAGGCTCGTTCTTACATTCCAGTTTTTAGTATTCTGAATCGTCACGTACTTGGAAGGAAGGTAAGTAAGGCAAGAAAACAACGTGCACACATTAGCATACACGTTCAAAGGGAAATGCTGGTGGGACACCATTAACCCTTTTAAACTCTTGTTCATCTCTTTGAGGTGACTTCCACTGGAGAAAAAGGGTGGCTGAGCTGGCTAGAGAGGATGGAAGCAGGAGAAGAGGGGTTGGGATAGAGTCAGAAACCCGCCTCCCTCCCACTGTGCTCTTCCTCACTGCCCACATCGCTACCCCTGTCACCAAGAGGAACCCACCCCGAAAGGGAAGCAGAGTGCCACACACACTTGAAGACAGGTTTTATTTGGGAAGAGTTTCTAATTGTTAAAGCTGCAAGCAAGTTCTTTTTACAATTACAGTTCTAGAGACCTAGTAGTTTCAGAGACCCCAGTGTTCAAAAATATTTCAAAAGGAATAAAAACCCATACCAAAAGGAAAGACCTTTTAGATCTGGAATGTACAGCCACTGATTTCAGCTGTTCTCAGAAACAGGCCTACTACTTCCTTGGAAATCGATGGGATGGAGTCAATGCCACAAAAGGAGAGGTCTTTAAATAAGTCAGTGCCTTAGACGAGATTATTCACTCCTTAGAAAATACAATAAGGTAACTAGTCCTGGTCGGAGGGATACGTGGTACAGCACCAGTTTCACAGGGGGCGCAAAGGATCCTGGGGTCAGCAGCTGTTGGCATATGGCACACAAAATAGAAGCAGTCACCAGAAGTGGGGAGAGTGTTGAAAAGCAGGGAGTCTCCCAGTCTCACCCACACTTTTAATTTGCTAACAGCACAGGCTGTGTCCTACGGTATCTTTGGGAGAATGTTTGCAACAGTTCAAAAAACAAAAACAGGCCTCCCTCCCCAATTTATTCCCCAGCAAGTCCATGTCTGCAAAGAAAGAGGGACCTGGTCACGGTTCCCATGGAGGACTCCGCCTCCCATCCACTTCTGTTTCCACATGATATAAGACATCAGCCAGAGTATGTTCTACCACAGCGCCCCAGCCCATGTCACTCATCTGTGGGAGGAACAAGAAACAGAAAGGAGGTGATCAGAATAACTGTGGCAAGAAGGAGCAGAGATACTGAGGATGCACTGTGAATGTTACTCACGGGGCGGTAAGTGAGATCCTTTGGAGGATACTTGAAGCACGGTCCAAAGTTAATGGAAACCTGGGATAGATCAATTCAAGCAGACAGGAGAAAACAGAGGAAAATAGTGAAAAAAAGCTTAATGTGACCTGGGAACTTTTTATTTTTAAATGTAGCTATGATATTCAGGGTATAAGTGGAACTAATGATATAGATTACCAGTGCTAAAAGTGGTCAACACCCTAATGTCCATCAAAAATTAGGTAAATAAAATAGACTTTTGTTGATTTCTGTTTATTACCTGAAGATTTCCTTATCTTACTCCAGTGGTGGTTACTGACAGACTAAAAGTATATGTAAATTTCCAGATATTACCTTTTCAAATCACTTAAAACAGACAACAAAAAAACCCCACAATAGGATCTGATGATAGTCCCCTTCATAGTACCCTTCATAATACTTACCGTGTTAAAAAAAAGATTGGTATAAGCAACACTTACTAACCAATGATGGTGGGTTATCATGACATATAACACCAAGCTGACTTCTGCATGCATATACTTCACATCCTTTACATTGAACAATGACATTTACCGTACAGCACATTCAAAGTCAAAGTATGGAGCACACTAGTTGCACAATCTTTTAACTATCCAAGCAAATACTTCCTAAGACACCCAACTGTTTTTGGAACAAACAGTAACAACAGGAACGCATTCCCATCTCACTCTTAGGCTACTCAGATTTCTTTCTAGAATTCACATCAATGGTCATCCATCACAACCATTCACCTATTTCCCTCAAGTTCTATTCACAGGACGAACAGACGATACATACCGTGCAACTCTTATACAGTGAGATGGCCGGAAAGTAAACCCCTTCAAAAATATCTTTGTAGGCCACACCTTGATTGACACCGTTTTTATAAAATATTATCTGAAACAAAAACGACGGTTTTACTTCAGAATTTAACAACAGAACAAGCAAACTGAAGAACTCCCTTGGAGAACCCTTTACAAGCACTGCCACCACGCTGGTAATGATGTCTTCTCAGAAGAGCATACAGCTGGTGTAATAACGTCTTCTTACATTTTTAGGGCGTATTTACATGCACCAATCTAGCTGATCTTCAGCTTTTTCAGAGCATATTTATATGCACCATGTAAATGGTGGTCTTTAGGTTTATTTGCTTCGGAATTCCTACATTACCTGTACCAAAGCATTCTTTCTATTATTCGTTATACTATCTGTATAAAAAACAAACTGGTCTTCTGCCGATTCCTCAGAACCGTACCTACTTAAGCTTATTTATTTGATCCCTTCCCTTGCATCAGATTCTCACTTCTGCATTTCTACTTTGAAAATCTCTTCAGATCCTCTAAGTTTCTGAATCCTCATTTTCTTTGTCCTTTCTGTCTGGAAATTACTCTGAATATCCTCTCTTAATCACTACATATGGACTTCAGAAAAGACCCCCTTTTCTCAAGTAACTTTCTCTGCCTGTTCTTCCCAGCAAGAGCTGTCTTCTCCTGGGCTGGATTTTCTGGCTGTATCATCCTAGGTCCATTAACTGTTTCCCTTTACTATTTTCTCCCCTAAAAACAACTGGAAGCCTACTTTATTTTCTCCTACATTAGCTTCTATTACTGTCCTAGACAGCGATCACAGCATTTTTAGGGAACAGTGTTTCCAGCTCAAAATTTTCTTCCACCCCTTCTCCTATTTTGGGCCAGACTGTATTTATGGTACGACTTTGGCCAACAACCTTGGAAAGGGGAAGTAGAGAAAGTTCTAGAGGAACTAACTAAGCCATTACAGCTCCTGCTGCCTCTGGGTCACAGAGCAAGGTCCCCTCCTCTTCTATTCAGTGTTCCTCCCTCTGTACTTGATACTTCCTGAGCAGAAGAAATATCTCTGCCTTGCTTCCTCAATCGCATATGGATTTCCTTATTAGGCTGCTGCTTTTACCCTTTGCACTGGAGACTGTCCCTAGAAGAACACCGATCATCTCTCTGAAAGTGGGATGGTGACACAGGAAGAGCGATCTGGTCCCACAATCACAGCAGGCAGGAGAGGGAGCTTGCTCTGTGGCTGGCGAGCTCTCATAGCACATACCCCTTCAGTCCTCTTTGGGCCTCACTTTCCTCACTTTTATAATTAGGAGCCTGGTCCCAATCTTCAAAGTTTTCTAGTTCTGACATTTTTATGATCATGACTCACCGACTCACCTCACTATGGGGGGTCTGCTTTAGGCTCTTCTCTGCTTTATCCACAAAGTCTTTTTCCTCAAAATACAAATAACTCTTGAACTTTATCAAAGCCTTGAAAACCAAGAAAGAAGGAAAGGGAAAAAAAGGGAACATTGAAGCATCAGCTACATCATCATGAAATTTAAAAAAAAAAAAAAAAAAAAAAAAGGCAATTTCAGACAAGTAGCACTGAGTCCTTGTGTTTTGCAACAGAAATTAAAAATCTGTGCAGGGTTAGCTTTGCTAGATTTTAAACAACTATGTGCTTCTTAAAAAATACCAGATGGCACATACTTGCTAAACATTTTCAAAAAAAGACATTTTCTAAGATTTGTGAGGAAATACATACACATATGTATATACTTTCATCACAACAAAAATACCCATTAAGTTAAAAATAATTCAGTTTTTTTTCCCCCTCGGTAATCTCAGTGAAAGAAATGACAACCTTACTGGGCCTAAAATCTCCTATTCTATAAAAACATTTTTTTTAGGGCCAATTCCTTCCCTCCTAGTTCCCTACCTGCTTCTCCTATAGGTGGGCCTCTGGGTCACCCCCTCCTTGCTGGTTCCCAAGAGCCTAACTATTCACTCCCAGGGAAATATATGACATTAACTTTTAAAAATTTTAATCTCTAGCACATACATATATTAAGCATAGTAAAAAAAAAATTCAAGAGATATACAAGAACATGAAATTTCTCTACCTCTCCCCATGTCCCTCAACACTTAGTTTCTCTTTGCCAAAAGGGATCTCTGCTCCAGTGGCCTTGTATCCTTCCAGAATGTCTAGGCATATATTATTATCTTCAAAATTAAAATCAAACAAAAAACCCCACATCAGACAAAAACACAAAGAAGCAAAAAGGACTGATACTACCCAATTTAAAGACTGACTCTAAAACTACAATAATTAAGACAGTGTGGTACTGGCATAAAGATCAACAAATAGATCAATGGACTAGAAAGCCCAAAAGCTAAACGTCTGCATTCTACTTATAAAACCATCTGATTCAGGGCACCTGGGTGGCTCAGTTGGTTAAGTGACTGACTTTGGCTCAAGTGATGATCTCACAGTTCATGGGTTTGAGCCCCACATCAGGCTCTGTGCTGACAGCTCAGAGCCTGGAGCCTGCTTCAGATTCTGCCCTCCCTCTCTCTCTGCCCCCCCCACCCCCCACTCACACTCTGATCTCTGTCTCTGTCTCAAAAATAAACAAACATTAAAAAATTAAAAAAAAAAAAAGGGCAAAGCAAGACCCCAAAAAGTCATCTGATTTTCACAAAGGGCACCAAAGAATTGAGAGAAAAAATTTTCAAAAACTGATGCCCATATGAGGCACCTGGGTGGCTCAGTCGGTTGGGCGTCCAACTTCGGCTCAGGTCATGATCTCATGGTTCTCATGAACTCATGATGTGGGTTTGAGCCCCACATCAGCCTCTGTGTGGACAGCTCAGAGCCTGGAGCCTGCTTCAGTTTGTGTCTCTCTCTCTGTCCCTCCTCTGTTTGCTCTCTCTCAAAAATAAATAAGAAAATTTAAAAAAAATTTAAAAAAAACCACACCCATCCATGTGGAAAAAAATTAAGCTTCATCTCTACTTTACACCATATACAAAAAGTAATTCGTGGTGAATCAAAGATCTAAATGTAAAAGCTAAAACCATGTTTTCAAGGGAAAACATGGACTATCTTCATGAGTGGGGAGTAGGCAAAGAATTGTTAACTTATAGAAAGCAATAGAACTATAAAAAAAATTTGACAGATTTCATAAAAATTAAAAATGTCAGTTCATCAGAAGACACCATTAAGAAAATGAATAAACAAGTCACAGACTAGGAGAAAAAAATTTTTTAAAAAGTCATTTTTTGTAATGTGTATTCGTTCTTGAGAGAGAGTGAGCAGGGGAGGGGCAGAGGGAAAAGGGGACAGAGGATTGATCTGAAGTGGGCTCTGTGCTGACAGCAGCGAGCTGGATATGGGGCTCAAACTCAGGAACCGTGAGATCATGACCTGAGCTGACGTTGGATGCTCAACTGACTGAGCCACCCAGGAGCCCCCAAAAATAATTTTTAACCAAGGACCGTAATCCAGAATATATTTAAAAAAACTCCACAACTCTATAAAAAAAGATAAACAACCTGATTCTTTTTAAAAAGGCAAAATATTTGAAAAGAAACTTTACAAAAGAAAATAGATGAATGGCTAGTAGCACATGACAACCTGCTCACCAGCATTAGTCATCAAAGAAATGCTAATTTAAACCATAATGGGACACTATACTAGGCACCCATCAAAATGGCTACAATTAAGTTGGCAAACAACAAATGGTGACAAGGATGTGAAGCAACTAAAATGACCTTACATCACAGGTGGGAATGGAAAGTCTGTCAATTTCTTCTAAAACTAAATCTATAACTACCCTTTGACCCAAAGAAATGAAAACATGTTTACAAAGACATTTGTACAAGAATGTACATCGCAACTTAGTTCATAATAGCCCCAAACTTGAAACAGTCCAAGTGTCCATCAATAGGAAAATGGAACCATACAATCCAGTAATCCCATTACTGGATATTTTCAAAAGATACATGAACACTTATATTTAGTGAAGCATTATTTACAATAGCCAAATTATGGAAGTAACCCAAGTATCCATCTATAGATGAATGGATAAAGGAGATATGGTATATACATACAATGGGATATTAGTCATAAAAAATAAAATCCTGCCATTTGCAACAACATGGATGGATCTAGAGGGTATAATGCTAAGTGAAAGTAATCAGTCAGAGAAAGACAAATACCGTATGATTTCACTCATATGTGGAATCTAAGACACAAAACAAATGAACAAAGAAGAAAAGAGACAAACACAAAAAAAGACTCTTAACTCTAGAGAACTGGTGGTTACCAGAGGTGGGGGTGGGGGAGGAATGTGTGAAATATGTGAAGGGGGAAAACAAAAAATAAAAAAACAAAAAAAAGGAACATGTGAAGGGGATTAAGAGTATACTTATCATGATGAGCACTAAATAATATATTGAATTTTTCTTTCTTTTTTTTTTTTTTTAAGTTTATTTATTTATTTTGAGACAGAAAAAGTGTGGGCAAACTAGGGAGGGGCAGAGAGAGAGGGAGAAAGAGAGAATCCCAGGTAGGCTCCGCAGGGTCAGTGCAGAGCCTGACGTGGGGCTCAAACCCATGAGCCACGAGATCATGACCTGAGCTGAAGTCGGACACTTAACTGACTGAGCCACCCAGGCTCCCCTGTATGGAATTTTTTAATTACTATATTACACACTTAAAACAAATGTAACACTGTATGCTAATTATAATGGAATTTAAAAATTTTCTAAAAATAGGAAAATGGATAATTATATGTCAACTATAATCAATAAACCTAGAAAAAATGGGAAAATAGATAATGCCCCTTCCTCACATGCTCTCTCTCACAAAATAAACATTTAAAACAACAATCACAAAAAATCCCAAAACCCTAAAGATTATGTACTGCATGGTTCCATTTATAAAATAAGTTTAAGAACAAACAAAACTAATGGAATAGAATTATGATAGGGAAAAACATTTCAAGAATGGTTGGCTCTGTAGGGATGGCAGTTGGGACTGACTGGGAAAGAGCATGAGGGAACTTCTTGGGGTGATAAGATTCTAGTGTCTCCTTAGGGGTTTGGGCCAAACTCAAAACTCAGTGAATATACATTTAAAACTTATACATTTCATTTTATGTAAATTTTGTATCAAAATAAATAAATAAATAAAGGTTGAACTCTAGCTAATGATATGTATCTTGTACTTGGGCGCAGGTGATGTATACATATTTTTAAAGTTCATTTATTTTGAGAGAGAGCATGCACGCACACACACAAGCATGTGTGAGTGGGGGAGGGGCAGAGAGAGAGAATCCCAAGCAGGCTCCACACTCAGCATAGAGCCCACAAACTGTGAGATCATGACCTGAGCTGAAATCAAGAACTGGATGTTTAACTGACTGAGGCACCCAGGCGCCCCCTCCCCCCTCCCCCCCGCTGGTGAGGTATGTTGATGGCTGTAATATTTTCTGAAGTGCATTAAAACAAGATGGATGGATGGATGGATGGATGGATGGATGGAAGAATGAACAGATAACAGGTTAAGGTAGAATCTAGGTGATTGGTATTTGGACACAGACTTTAAAATTCTTTCAACTTTGTTACATCTAAAAACTTTCAAAATGAAATCTTGGAAGAAAGTGTGAATGCTAGGTCAGCATTACAAGAGAACACTCAGGCCACAGGTGCAGGAATATGTTGGTTGCCACAGGTCTTCAAACCCAGGAATCTCTCAGGGATACAAACTCACCTTATCTTTATAAGTATCGGGCAGTGACTTGGCTGTCTCTGTATCTTCAGGAAGATTGATATAGAATCCCAGGACGTCTCCCTGTCCATAGCCAGAAGAGTAGTGTTTGCCAATTGACTGGTGGAATTTGGTTCCCTTTTTGCTCCTCCACGAATAGCTAAATTTATCATAACCTAAGGGAGCTTGGAGGTTACCTGTCCCAATAAAGAGATGTACAGGAAGTCACAAGATTGCAAATTGACTCTGGTTTGCTAAAAGAAAAATTTCTACTCCTTTTCACTGTATCTTTTGGTCGGTTTTGCAAAATTCCTGACAAACTATTTCTCACAAGTAAAGAGTTATAAAAATATTTCTAGGAAATGCAAACCACCTTATCCTTTAGGAAGTGAATTTTATGCCCATAATCCAATAAGCCAAAAAGCCATAAAGCACAACCACATGGTCTATACCTTTCCGCCTGCTGTGATGTCCTCATGATCGCTCCCACTCACCTAAGGGCTGGGACCAACCCAGTCTGGCAGCAGTGTCAGGCGGCATCTCATCCACTGTAATTTCAAAGTACCAGGCACCCTTCCGTACCCCATGAGAAGCCCGGACCATGGAGTAGCCCTTCTCTCCAACCACAGTCAGCCGGTCATCAGAGATCTTTAACTGGGGCGCTGCAGTGTGGAGATGGAAACAAAGGCCTGCATCTTACTGGAGGCACTTAGAGACGATTGCCACAAAAACCGGAGTCTCCTACACTCCAGTGAAACAAAGTAAAAAATCAGAAATACCAGATCAGGGCTCTCAAGTTCAGGAGGTTCAAAATCTCAACATTAAGATACGGCCGAAGGAGAGAGGAAGAAAACGGAAGTTAAGTGGTCAGATAACCTAGTTTCTATTAAACGTGATATTTGAGATAACAGGTTAAGAGTTAATTATGCTGTCTATTCCTTAAAATATAACAAACCAACTGTAATGTGCTTGGATCCTGATTTGTATAAACCACACCCCTTTTTAAAAATAATATGTATTAATTTTTGAGAGACAGAGAGAGACAGAGCCGGAGCAGGGGAGGGGCAGAGAGAGAGGGAGACATACAATCTGAAGCAGGCTCTACGCTCTGACCTGTCAGCACAGAGCCCAAAGTGGGGCTCGAACCATGAACTGTTAGATCATGATCTGAGCAGAAGTCAGACACTTAAATGACTGAGCCATTCAGGCGCCCCCTTCCGCCCTTTTTTTTTTTTTTTTTTTTTTAAAGTAAGTTTTAGGCCCAGCATGGGATTGAACTCATGACCCTGGAACCAAGTCACATGTTCTACCTACTGAGTCACCCAGGTGACCCTGTGTAAATCATCCTTTAAAAGACTTGATATTTTAGGGGTACCTGGGTGGCTCAGTTGGTCAAGCGTCCGACTCTTGGTCTCAGCTCAGGTCGTGATCTCGCAGTTCGTGGGTTCAAGCCCCATGTCAGGCTCTGCACTGATAGCACGGAGCCTGCCTGGTGCTATCTGTCTCTCTGCTCTCTGTCTCTCAAAATAAATAAACTTTGTCCCTCCTCTGCTCTCTGTCTCTCAAAATAAATAAACTTTAAAAATAAAATAAAAAAATTAATAAAAGACTTGGTATTTTATTTTGAAACAATGTTAGACTTCCAAAAACAGTACACATTCCCCATATGCCCTTCACTCAGCTTCCCCAAATGTTAACACCATCTACAGTCATAACACAATTATCAAAACCAGAAAATTGACAATGATACAATGCTATTAACTAATCTATACATCGTCTTCAAATTAAGCCGATTATCCAAATAATATCCTTTTTCTGTTTCAGGATTAATCCAACATCCACATTTCATTTAGTTGTCATGTGTCCTTAGTTTCTTCCAATCTGGGACAGTTCAAGTCCTTCATGACCATGACATTTTAAAGAGTGCTGGTCACTTCGTTTGTAGAATGTCCCTCAATTAGGTTTGTCTGATGTTTCCTCCTGTTTAAGCCCAGGTTAAGCTTTTTGTAAGGAATATCACCGAAATAATGCTGTGCCTCTCAGTGCATCATATCAGGAAGCACATGATGTCAAAATGCTGATACTGTATTAAACTTTGATCACTTGATTAACGTGGTACCTTACAGGTTCCTCCACTATAAAGTTACTATTTTCCCTTTGTAAATAATGAGTATTTTGTGAGGAGATAAAAAGATATTTCAAGGAAATCTGATTATGGACTGAATTCAGATGATAGCAAGAAATGATCTATTTTGTTAAGTGTGATAATAGCATTGTGGTTATAAAACAAAATATCCATATTTTTAGAGTATGAAGGGTGAGATTTACTTCTTACAAATTCAGAAAAAAAAGAGAGATGCAGAAATAAACAGATAAAATAGAACAAAAACTTGGTAATTGTTATTAAATCTGGGAGAAAAGTATATGAAGGTTCATCGTATTCATCTTTCTATGAGGCCGTTATGTAAGATAAGGGGACAATCTAAACCAATCGGAGGGGACATAATGACTTGGAAGTGAAGAAAAAAATGACAAAAGATAGGAGAACATTTCCAGGTGGTGTAGGTTGATTTTATCAATGTAGAAACATCACAAATCCAATTAAGACTTAATTGAGGAAAAAGTATTTGAAACAGTGTTTAACACTAGAAGTTGTCTGAATTCTACTGGAGGAAGCACAAAACTTAGCTCTAGCTTTTACAAAGGCCTTTACGACTTACACAGTACTTTTGTAGGTAGACAGGCAGGTAGGCAGACTCTCTGACCCTTGCAACCACCATACCTACTATGCAGATGTGGAAGCAGAGCATGTGGCTGTTCAAGATCACACCGCAGGCCGGTGTGGCCTGGCTGACAGTGGCAGAGATTGAAAAGCCCTGGATCTGCACTCTTTTGGTTATGCCACCACAGCTTGTGTACCAGCCAGATACAATGGTAACCTATTTAAATTAAATGCATGTTGTTTAGCAGAACTTTCTTAGGTATTTGGGAAATTCTACCTTCTCAAATACAAATTCTTCATCCTTTACTCCTTCCTGAGAAATTCAGCCCTTGAAATCACTAGGTGGGGGCTGAGCAAGGCAAGTGTTCAGGACAGAATAAAACAGTAAAGGACTTACCTCCTCATAAAACACTTATTAATTACATAGGGGAAATAAGTTAACGTTACAGTGGCTAAAGCCAGCAGATACCACCTTAGCAAAACGATCAAAGTGGACATGATCAGTAATGGGACAAATTAAAATCAAGAACCACCTGACAGGATGCAATATGAAGAACACAGCATTTTAATGATATTTCTGTCAAAGATGCAGAACTGAATCGAATCCCAAGTATTCAACCACACAAACTCAAACTGAGGGATATTCTATAAAACAAGTGGCCTCTAATTTCCAAAAGCTTCAAGGCTGGGGTGCCTGCGTGGCTCAGTTAATTAAGCATCCGACTCTTGATTTTGGCTCAGGTCATGATCTTACAGTTCGTGAGTTTGAGCCCCGTGTCAAGCTCTGTGCTGACAGAGCGGAACCTGCTTGGGATTCTCTCTCTTCCTCTCTACTACTTGCCTGCTCACACTCTCTTTCTCAAAATAAATAAATAAACTTTAAGAAAAAAAAAGCTTCAAGGTCATCAAAGTCTAGGAAAGACAGAAAAACTATTCCAGATTAAAGAAGACTTGAGACAGGACAACTAAATGTAGCATACACTTCTCAACTGGATCCTCTGTTATAATGACATTGGATCAACTGGAGAAACCTGAATATGATCTGAGGACCATCAGAGAGTAGTTAATTAGTGTTAATTTCCCATCTTTGATGGCTATATACTGGTTCTGTAAGAATATGAAAGTTTAAAAAATACCCACTAACTCTTTGATACTCTTCCTTTGCAGAGGTGGAGCCTAATTTCCCTCCACCTGAGTGTGGGCTGAACTTAGTGACTCATTTCTAACAAATAAAACAAAATTGAAGCGACCAACTTCAAAGATAGGTCATAGAAGATACTCAAACTCTATTGCGATCTTGGATCACTTGCACCAGAACTCTGCTTCCAGGGTGAGGACAAATAAGTGGTCTATGGAGAGGCCCACATGGTGAGGATCTAAGGGCATCCTGTCAAAGCAGCATGAGTGAGCCATCTTGGAAATAAATCCACCAGTCTCTAAGTCCTCAGAGACGCCAGGCTCATCTAAGAGCCTGATCTCAGCCACGTGAATTCTCCTGAGCCAGACCACACAGTCAAGCTGCTCTCAGATTGCCAACCCTCAAAAACCATCAAAAACCATAGAAAATAATGAACATTTGTAGTCTTAGACTGCTAAGTTTTATGTTAATTTGTCAAGCAGCACTAAATAACAACAGAAGGATAATGTCCTTGCTTGTAAGAAATACACAATCAAGTTCTCAAAAACCAGAGGGCATCATGGCAACTTACTCTCAAATGGTTCAAAAAAAAAAATTGGTACTGTTCTTACAGCTTTTTTTTTTTTTAATTTTTTAACGTCTGTTTATTTTTGAGAGAGCAAGACACACACAGCGTGAGCAAGCAAGAGAGAAAAAGAGAGAGAAAGAGAGAAAGAGAGAGAGAGAGAGAGAGAGAGAGAGACAGACAGACAGACACAGAAACCCAGGCAGGCTCTAGGCTCTGAGCTGTCAGCACAAAGCCCGATGTGGGGCTTGAACTCATGAACCACAACACAATATCATGACCTGAGCCTAAGTTGGACACTTAACCAATTGAGCCACCCAGGCGCCCCTGTTCTTACAACTTTTTTACACATCTGAAATTATTTCAAAATAAAAACATTAAAAGATACAATACAGATTTATCATTAATTTTTATTAGGCTCAGCATGAGTAGCATAAATGGCAAGCATGCATTGCTTTTCTATATATTCTAATAAATGAATTTACTATTAAGGACCAGTATTCCTACTTTTTCTCTCCTCCTCCAGAATTAAAGTGTGAAGTATAGTGAAACAAGACAAGTCTCACTTCTTAAAACCTGAAGTCACTTATTTGGCCCTCCCCTACTTGCCCTACTAGCAAAGTATGCTCATCACTACAAGAAGTCAAACAATCCACATATAATGGACATCACACCATGGAATTACATCACTTCACTTCCAAATGACCAGTATCAATACAAGTGTTCATTTTTAGCATGAAATCAATAACGGGCTTCCAAATGCAATAAATATATGACCTGTTTGGATCCAATTCAAAGAAACAACTGAAAGAAGTGTTTTTTAAACAACCGTGGAACTGTGAATGTGGACTGGGTATTAGATCATGAAGGAATTATTATCCATCTTATTTAGGAATAATAATGGTATAATGGTTTCATTCTAAAGAATCCTTGTTAGACACAAATACTGAGAGTTTTTTTTTTCATATTTATTTTTGAGAGAGAGGCAGAGAGAGAAAGAGCGAGAGCACAAGCAGTAGAGAGGCAGAGAGGGAGACACAGAATCCGAAGCAGGCTCCAGGCTCCGAGCTGTCAGCACAGAGCCCAACACAGGGCTCGGACTCACAAACTGTGAGATCATGACCTGAGCTGAAGTTGGACGCTTAACTAACTGAGTCACTCAGGTGCCCCTAAATACTGAGGTATTTATTGGTGGATAATACGCTATTTGGAACTTGCATTAATACTCTAGAAAAACAAAGACAAAATTCATAAGGTACGCTTGTCTAAAAGTAGTGAGTTTATTATTTTAAGTAGTGAGTGTATTTAAATTGACTTTCACATTCTAAAGGATAATGAAGGCTATTCTGAATAAATCATGTCATTAAAAGAGCTACTAAACATTAAAGAGTTTTATGACAAAAAAGTCATAAAATCAAAAGACAACTGACAAACTAGGAGAAAATGTTCACAATATGTACCACAAAAAGCCAATATTCCTAGTATATAAAGGGACAGATAATTCAAGGAAACACAAATTAAAACAGCACTGGGATATCATTTCTCACTTATGAGACTGGCCAAAGTTAAAACACAGGACAACACATTCTGTTTGTGAGGCCATGCGGAAATAAACACGCTACATTGCTGATGGGAATACAAAATCACACAACCTTCTGAAGGGGAATTTGGCAAGGCTAGCAAAACTACATATATAGTTGCTTACCTTTTGCTCCAGCAATTCTACTTCTGGAATTCTACCTTGAAAACACACCAGCAACAATACAAAACACACATGCTCGCGGTTATTCACTGTCTTTTTGTGATTGCAAAATACTAGAAATAATCTAAGTGCCCACAGAATGGCTGAATAAACCAGATACATCCACATAATAATCATGAAGCTAAAAAAATAGAAAACAATTAGGGTGATCTCTTCAAAGTGCTGTGGAGTTATGACATGAAGCAAAACGCAAAAGAGTATCTATGGTATGCTGCCCTCCGCATACGAAAAAAAGAGATAAAAGGAAATACACATATATCTCCTTATTTGTGCAGAAGAAACACAGCAAAGATAAACTAGAAACTAAAGAGACTGGTTACCTATAAAGGGTAGGTGAGGGGAAAAAAGGGAGAATGGGGTTGCAGGGATGGGGTTGCGTTAACCTTTCCATACAACTTTACTCCTAGAACCACATTAATGTTTCACACACCCTTCACATAACCCCCTGACACAGACACATAGACACAGACACACACAGACACACAGACACACACACACACACACACTCTTTCCCCCTCCCCCGAAAGAGATGGGAGAACCTAAAAACAGCATACAAACACTAACAAATGAGCCTGTTATAAATGAGAAACACAAGCACACTGATGGTGGTGAGAAAGAACAGAATGAATCTAAGCTAACAGTAACTTGAAGGGATACTGCGAGGCCAAAGACAAAGAGCTGTGCGTAAACACTGTAAGCTCGTGAAGGTTTCTCATAGAGGTTAGCAATTCTGAGACTGCTTTATGTGCATATGAGAAGTGAACAAGGGAATACAATGCAGATAGAGTCAGGTGTCTCACGGTTGGAGACAGAAGTGACAAATAAGGAAAGGTGGAGGTCTGGAACAACCCTGCAAGCATTTGGGAGCCAAGCTATCAGTACAAACTCAGTCTAGCCCTGTACGTATACGCGTCAGTTGGTATACATATACTTTCCTACTTCTGTCGAGGGAGTCTGGAAGTGACACCCAGGGAGCATACCTAACACTTAGGTCTTTATTTCTAAACATCATTTTCCAATCAAAGGAACCAGGGCTCTTCAGAGAAATAGCAGATACTTGGCCTGGGGCATGGAAAATACAAGATAAGCCAGGAACATTTTGTGATGCCAGAAAGTAAAGAAGTACTTAAAAAAAAAAAGATGAGGCTTATCAAAAAAAAACCACACAGGAACTAACCTAAAGAAGCTCCCAATGGCCAAAGCGGGAATAATTTGAGCAATTAGATAAAGTATACCCCAACAGAATAAAATAAATATCTGAGTTCACACTGATATAAATAATCGAGTAAATAATAAATGGAGAAGAAATAAAAAATCATCAGGCAAACACCATGTCAATAATCACTGCAGAAAAGACACAGGTACTAAAATTAGTGAGCAAAATATAAACAGAATCCAAAACAGACCTGGGAAAGGTGGCCAGAGACTTACAAATTGTGAGATCCTAGAAAAGAGGCATTAATGAGGAAACTAGTGAAATGTAAATGAAGTCTTTGGTTTCATTACAGCATTTACTAATGTTTACTTCCTGGTTTTGACAACTGTCAATCCTATAAGATTGTACCATTAGAAGCTTGAGGAGGGATATATTAAAACTATTATTTTTGTAACTTTACTGTAAGTTTAAAATTAGTTCAATAAGGGCACCTGACTGGCTCAGTCAGTAGAGCATGCAACTCCTGATCTTGGGGTTGAAAGTTTGAGCCCCATGTTGGGTGCAGAATTACTTAAAAAATAAAAAATAAAATTAAAAAAATAAGAAGTTTAAAATAGAAAAGTTTAAAAAACCCATATATATATGTATATATACAAATGGCTAGAGCTTAAAGGAAGAGAACAAGGAAATTATTTCTTGTGTGTTCAGCTGAGTCTAGTTAGAACTAGGCGGCAGGGGAGTGATAAAAGACCGACATGTATATCTAATTCTAAACTGGACAAAGCTGAGGACAATATTCAAAGTAACATCTGGGTCCAACATGAACATTATTATTTTAAAGGTGTTTTTAAGTTTGTTTCTGTTTTTTTGAGAGAGAGGGAGAGATGGAGACAGGGAGGGTGAGAGACAGAGAATCCCAAGCAGGCTCCATGCTATCAGCACAGAGCTTGATTCGGGGCTTGATCTCATGAACCGTGAGACCATGACCTGAAACGAGAGTCAGACACTAAACTGACTGAGCCACCCAGGCACCCCCCGACATTGAGTATTAATATGTTACATACCTCGATCATGCAGGGCTAACAAAACCCGTTCATATAAGCAAGCTCTGTAGAGGTCTCCAGGAATAGGTTTTCCTGCCCAGCAGTCAAGTTCAAGTTTCTCAGGGTCAGGGGCATGGGGATCAGGCTCAGCTAGAATATACCGATAGCCGTCTTTGTTAAACGGGTGTTCCAAGGGGTAGCCATGAGGGGGAAGGCGCTGAGCAGAAAACAAAGGGTCACTGCAGAAAGGAAAAAAATAATATCAAGAAACTAAAACCCCCTTAGCTCAAATGGCTTCAATTAAGAAGGGCATCTGATTTATTAGATTTCAGCAGGAACACATGCAACTTCACACATGCTTTTCATTGCTCAAACAGAGGATCCTGCCCTCTGCAGGTAAAACAGGGAAACAAAAAGCATCCGCTTTTAAATTCAGCAAAGTAGTTTTGGTCAAATTACTCTAGCCTGTAGGAATAGCTACGAAAAGGAGGCAGTATGTCCTAAGGAGAAAGTAAGGAAGAAGGGGAACAAGGGTGATTTCCTTTATTATGTTAATTACTAAAACTAATGAACAGAAACTCAGAGATAAGACTGGGAGTACTTACAATCTTAAATAAGAAAAGACCAGGATTTATTGAATAAAGAGAAGGGAAGAGGCTTGAGGGCAGAGGCACACAGCTGAAGTAAAAGAGATAAAGTTCAATCCTTTCTCAGGATGTCTTAACAGCATTGAACTCTACTCCCCAGGCAATGCGCCCCAGGTGCTGCCCCAGCACTCCCCTAACAAAACAAATGTGTAAACTTCGGTTCCCAGCCTGGCATTATTTTATCCCTCAAAGCGCTCAAGATTTGAGAAAAATGGACAGGCTTTTTAATCTCAGACACCTGAGCTACTGAAGAGTGCAGCTCTGTTCCCTCTGATGGGCTGTGCCAGCACCAAAGATGGCCTAACAGTGGTGAGTGCGAGTGGGTGTTTCTGCCCACCTCCGGGCCTTCTTGGTGGTCCCTGCGGTCCCTCCATCTTGCTGCTTGCGCTTCGCTCCTCTTCCTTTTCCACTGCTTCCTGCTGCAATTCCCCCTTTGAAGAGAAGGCAGATCACATTCAATAAGCTGTCACAGAAGCTTCATGTGGATGTGGAAATTCCATGGTGACTAACACTCCTGTCGTGCATTTGTGTAACACCACACACAGGAGGATTTCCTTCCTGAAAGCATATTGGGGTTTCACCCTGGTTCTGAGAGAGTCGGCTGAAGGTCTCACAGCTCAGAACACTGGGTTCTGGCAGTAAGCTCAAATGAACCTAGCACTAATGACACCTGTGTTACACATTCAACCTTTCTTAAGGAACTGCAACTACTGGCACACTTTCTGAGGATGTGACACAAATGCATTTTCACGCATTCAGACTCCAAACACCCACATCTAAAAACAACTGCAAGGATAAAATTTTTTTTCCACCCAAATCGATACAAACACCCACAACAAATATCCTCACTACAAGTAGATGTTCACTCACTTGATCTATGCAGGATATATTCCATAAACATAATAAAGGCACAGTATCTGCTAAAGCACTCAACTTGAATACCCAACAAGACAAAGGTACATAAAACATAGAAAACAGAAACAAAAATACTAAAAAGGTGTTTCTCTCCAGTGCTGCTAGATATCCACTCTGGTTGTTCATGACCCAAGTAGAAAGGCTTTAAATTTAGTAGGCAACTTTTACAATTATTAAGATTGTGCCAATGCATAAAATTCAGGTCAGACTAACCCAGCTTGTGGAATTAAGAGCGAATATCAATAAAAAATTTACATATTTTATGCAAAAAATAATTTAGCAACGTACTAAGGCCACAAGGAATACTACCTAGTGATTTCTGAAATAGGTACTTTGAAGTTTTTGTCCAGTTCTGTCTTTCCTCTCAATTTGTTTTTCTGTCAGAAAATGTCCCTGAACTGCAGGAAAACACCTTTATGGTAACAGCTGCATAGAGTACTGTATCTTAATTTGGGGCAAGCTTGGAAATTCTCAGCAGTTCTGCTGGAATAAAAAGGATCAAGACATTGAGAGCAGGTCATATTCTGCATATACAGGACCAGATTGATGCAGAACTTCCTTTTATGAACACACCATGTATTATTCCTATTTTTCATTTTTAAAAAGGTTGCAATTTAAAAAGATACGCTGTTGCAATATCAATTTGAATTTGTGTTACCTTAAAAGACTATGGATTTCTTACTGTTATTGGTATTTTAATTAATTTGAAAGAGAAGTTTTAGAACCATCTTGAACAAGACGTGCTATATTAAGGTGACTGCTGGCCATGTTAGGCAGAATATGACAACGTACAAGCTTTTAATTACTAACATTCAACTGGAACTATGGTTTCATATCAAGTGCTATTGCCATCATTTCACGATGCTTTAAAATTTTAATCTAGTTTTAGCTTCTACCACAACTCAGCAAAAAGCGTTTTCCAAACCACATAATACTTAAGTCTGAGAGGATGAAAGAAGACAGAGGAGGAATTCACCTCCAAAAGAGACTCCACCTGTAAGAACAGAAGTGGCACCATGTATTTGTCAAATTTTAACAATTAAAAAGGGAAAAAATGGTGTAAAAAGATAAACAATACAGTTAGCTATTTCCAACCCATCTCAGAATATTAGTGACAGTGGAAGTGATTACACATTTAAGATGCTACTGCACCAAAGGACAAGTTAATGTTGCCAAGTGTTAGATGAATAGCTAGTTGCCTCCCAGCTACCCCAACCTTTGTTAGATTACCATTAGTAATGAAGTCCATTCCTGTCATTAGGTGGATTACTGACAGAAAAACATCTACAGCTAGTGATCAGTATAGAAACACTGTCATGGGAATAAGCTGAAGTTTCAGGGCAAGAGCAATTAGAAGATGGGCAGAGGAAGTCTGTTAAATAACAGCCGAATTTAGCAGTAAGAGAGAACAACCAAAACCACGCTGGGTGTCAGTGATAAGGATATAGATGGGGAGTCTAAGATAATAAGCACAGTAAATCTGACTTTAAACCTGTACTTTGTTTTATGCTAAATCTGTTTCACTTAAGACCAAACTGTGGTGTAAAGGGACAAACAGTTCTCCACTACCGTCTGTCAAATCTTTGGCCAGCTTCACAAAACTGAGGTTTGGACTGTAAAGCATCTTTCTAAATATCCAGTTAAGAGTCAACCCAAAGGATGCCCAATTCTAGGCATATTTGGATCCAACAGCTTACAAATATTTCATCGAGACATTTAAACACTTACCATTTAGATTCCCACTTGTAGACACAGCACTGCTTTGTTTTTGGTTGTCATAAGCAGGACCAATGTTACTAAGATCCTAGAGGGAAAAACATTCAATTATAAAGGGAGGCTATATAATCAAACCTATCTGGCAATGCTCAAAAAACCAGGAAATCCTAGTAGAATGTGAATCAAAACTGACAATCCTAAGAAGCCTGAAATTTACAGGGGTCCAAACCTGGATGCTTCAGAGATCAACAAGTAACATGTGTGAGGCAGGCCAAGTATAAGGATCGAAGTGGTTAACAGTGAATTGGCAGGGGGCGGGCCGGGGGAGGGGGGGGTGGGGGGGGGGCGTTCGAGCGGGAGATGGCAAACAGGAGTGCATGAATGCTATTTTCTCGGCCCCCTGTGGGAATTCAGGCCCACTGTAATCAGATCTTCTCATTCTAGAAGAAAAGACAGAAATCTGAATTTCTGCCCCCAGCACATTAAGTTAACAAATGCTTGATTCATCTACCCTAAGAAAACTGTGGCTAACCTGACTGATTCACATGAGCCTGTTTTGTAGAGTTGCCTGACCACAGATAAGGGTAGCCAAGCAACTGCGAAGAAGGGACCAGGAGTGAACAAAAGTAACCTCTGTGAGGACATGCCCCAAGATCCCCCCACCCCACGTCATCATCCTTTATGCTGTCATTTTTTAAGCACACGTCCCATGAAGAGGCTTGATTCCTTAATGTGCACGCCCAGAAAGGAAGAGACCTCCTTTTGTCCCTATATCAAATCAGCATATTCCATTCAACCTACATACCACCCCGTGACATCCTGACTCCTACCGTTAAAGGCACCCAGCCCATACCCTTTGTGAAGGCCGATTTGAGAAATTTTCTCCCATCTCCTTGCTTCGCACCCTGCGATAAAACCCTTTCTGCTATAAAACCGGTGTCAGCGTTTGGCTTATGTGCATCATAAGGCAATGGGTCCTCACAGTGTAACATTTCTATGTGAAACCTTTAACTTTCAATGCTGGCAGATCAAACATTTCAAGGCACAGCTGAAAGATTTGGCCTCCTGAGATGCCAAATGTGACCCATCGAACAAAGAGTGGACATTTTCTTTCTCCTCAATTGTTCACCACAAATTTCTCTTAATAACACATTTTGAAGAGTAAAATTTGAGATGGAAAGAAATTTAGAAATAACTTGGCCCAGCATATTTGTGTTACAAGTGAGGAAATTAAAATTAAAAAAGATAAAAATGATATGCAAAAGGCTGTAATGTTAAGGGGAAGAACCACAACTAAAACACTAGTCTCCTGGTTTAAGGTAGGGGTTTTTCTCCCCACACATGACAATAACTGCTTACTTGGGGCTCACCACGTTAGAGGCCTGGAATGGCCTGCAGCAAACAGACAAATGTAAACAAAACCTGATTCTGTCTCCAAATCAAAAGGGGAATATAAAGTACCTGATCCAAAAGTCCAAATTTGGGGTAATCTTCTTCTGGGTCCTTACTCCCGGGATCAGGATGTTCCTTTACTAAGAATACATCTCTTTCTTTACTCTAAAAGGAAGCAGTATTTTAGCGTTACCGGAAATTTTATACTTCAAAGTAGTATCGAATGGATGATCAACCAGCAACTCCAATTCCTAAGTGTAACCTCCCCAAATGATAGTATTGCTTTTCCCTCTGATTAGAAAATACACGACCATCAAAAAATTCAAACAGAGGAACTTGAAGAAATGAGAGCCAAAGTCCTTTGGAATCCTCCCCTATCCCTCCACCTCACAGATATAAGTTAGCACTGTTAACAGCTTGCTGTGGCCTTCTCCCCAGGTACTCTCTTTAATTCTAAGGACACTAATGTTTAGAACAGTGTTGTTTTTGTTTTTAAATCAAAGGGAAAAACAGTCTGCCATGTCAATATAAATTATACTTGCAAAAGCACAGTGGACCAAGGTTCCCCTGTCGTGTATAAAACGACATTGATGTTCACTTCAGACACAACTTGGTGATTGTGCGAAAACTATTAAACTTTACAATCAGTGATACCTCACTGTCCAAGATTTAAAACTAAGTTGTTCTCATTTTCTTAGTCATCACGTTATTTCAGTGAGACTAAAACAGATTTAATACTTACAAAGAACACGGATTTTTGAAACGTCAAGTCTGATCATTTTGGTCTACTCACCATTGTTTTAACAATATTATTTGGCCAGGTCATTTTCCCAGGTCTCTGTCTGGTCGTCATGCACTCCCAGTATTTATCAATAAACGGTATGATATCCTAATTTTTTAAAACAAAATATATTAAGAGTTCTATAGTTGCTTTCAAAGTTATACTCACAAAAATGGAATGAAAACTGCAGCATTTTCAAAGAGCTTGTCAGAATCGAGAGAAAAATCCACGTTTAGTTTTTCATGATTAAACAAATACATAATTGCATGCAAACAATATACAGATTGTGAGGAATTTCATGTAAGTATACACAAGTCTTAGCCTCAGAAGGTTTACAATCCAGTTGGAGGGAAAGATCCTCCCCATTCCCTTGGGTGACATTTGGACAATGACTCCCAAGTGATTCTCTCTCCTGAGCTCCTGTTTTGCCTGCTTCTAACATCTCTATTTGGTCATCCCAAAGGCACCTCAAATTGTTACAAAACTAAACTTTGTATCTCAACTCATAAATCTGCTCTGCAGATTTCTATTCTTGCTCTTAATGCTCAGAATCACCTACCTCCT
This sequence comes from Panthera onca, assembly GCF_046562875.1. Lineage (NCBI taxonomy): Eukaryota > Metazoa > Chordata > Mammalia > Carnivora > Felidae > Panthera > Panthera onca. The sequence continues at coordinate 160,395,891 of NC_138342.1, read as the reverse complement.
AGAATCACAAGCTAGAAGCCAAGGGCATCATCCTTGATTCTTCTCTTGTGCACAACCATCACATCTAAACCGACACCAAATGAATTTTAAGATTTCAGAAAATTTCTCACCCATCAGGCCTCTTCTATCCCCACTGCTCTGATTATTATCCTCACCAGTTCTTGCTGACATGACTAAACAAATATCTGAGCTTGACCTTGACATTGACCTTCCCCCACTGTCACCATTCTGCCAAAGTCCATCAGAGTTAGAGTCTACCACCAAAACCTTCCACCGCTTAGTTCCATGAAATGAAAACCAAATCTTTACCAAAAGGAACTATTTGGGGTGCCTGGCTGGCTCAGTCAGTGGAGTGTGTGGCTCTTGCTCTCAGAGGTACAAATTCAAGCTCCATGTCAGATGTAGAATTTACTCAAAAAAAAAAAAAAAAAAAATCTTTAAATAAATAAAAGGAACCAGGGTTGAATCAGGGAAAGTAGAAGGGAAATCTGGAATATTCTGTTGTTCCAGAAAGGAAGAGTTCAAAAACTCATAGGGACATATCAAAAAGTATCAGGTGTCAGACTCAATGGGGATACACTGATCAAATCTGAGCACCAGAAATCAGAAATCCACAAATTGGGGCACCTGGGTGGATCATTTGGTTAAGCCTCCAACTCTTTGAGTTCGACTCAGGTCATGATCTCACAGTTGGTGACATCAAGCCCTGCGTCAGGCTCTGCACTGAGGGTGCAGCCTGCTTGGCACTCTCTCTCTCCTTTTTCTCTACCTGTCCACCTCTCTCTCTCTCTCTCTCTCTCTCTCTCTCTCTCTCTCTCTCTCTCTCTCTCCCTCCCTCCCTCCCTCCCTCCCCGTGCCTCCCCACTCTCTCTCAAAAATAAACAAACTTAAAAAAAATAATCCACAAATCTGCATGGATACTTAAAAAAAAAAAAAAAAAAAAAAAAAAAAAAGATGGACAGAAAGGAAAACTCTCTTAACAGAAGAACTGCAAGTAACAAATGTATTCTTTTTCACAATGACCACCCTATTAACTGATTCAGGCTAGGATAATCAGGCTAGTTGCTAAAACCATTGCTTGACGGGGTCCCAATGAGACATTTACACAATCTCAACACATCACCACACAGACTGCTTAATAATTACAAAGACAAAAGGTCCCTTTACAATGGAGAAATCTGATAGATACCTCCTCTTTACCCAAGTAATCAAATTTAAGATCATTAATAATAAAACAAACCAGTATTTTATGCCTCCTGATGTGATACAAGGAAAAAATACATTATACATACATCACCTACATAATATTCTTGCCAAAAATGTTTAACATGAACTCTATCATGGGGAAACAATCAGATAAATGCAAACAGAAGAATCACGCCAAACAACTGTCTGGGCTCCTCAAAATTTTAAATGTCATAGCAGACTGGGGTGCCTGGCTTAGTCAGTTGGAGAAACACACAACTCTTGATCTCGGGGCCATGAGCCCCACATTGGGTGTAGAGATTACTTTTTTTTTTTTTTAATTTTTTTGGGGTTTATTTATTTTTGAGACAGAGAGAGAGGACAAGCAGAGGAGGGGCAAAGAGAGAGGGAGACACAGAATCTGACACAGGTTCCAGGCTCTGAGCTGCCATACAGAGCCCAATGTGGGGCTCGAACTTACGGACCATGAGATCATGACCTGAGCTGAAGTTGGATGCTTAACTGACTGAGCCACCCAGGCATCCCTGGGTGTAGAGATTACTTAAATAAATAAACTTTATAAAGAAATAAACTTTATAGAGAAATAAGTAAATAAATGTATGTCACAGCAGACCAAAAAAACAAAGTAAAATAAATTCAGGAACCATTTTAGATTAAAGACAAAAAAGACATTACGGGGCACCTGGCTGGCTTGGTTGGTAGGGCATACAACACTTGATCTCAGGGTTGTGAGTTCCAGCCCCATGTTGGGCATGGAACCTACTTAAAAAAAAAAGAGCAAGAGAGACATTACAACTAAATGTAATGTGCAATCTTTGCCTGGATCCTGGATAGAGAAAAAAAGCTATGGAGGATATTAAAATGATAATTAACAATGAGAAAATATAATTATATACTTTATATAAAAAATAAAAACTATATATTAGATAGTAGTATTACATCGACACTAAGTTTTCTGAGTATGATCACTGTACTACGGTTATGGGAAAATACTGGGTATAGTATTCAGTTTAGTCTCATATAACTTAGGGAGATAAAGCAAATGCAGTAAAATATTAATAACTGGCAAATCTAGGAAAATAACTAACAGATGGTTCACTGTACTATCTGAATTTTCCTATGTTTGAAATTTCAAAATAAGAATTTGGGAGGAATAAAAAAAACGGAAAAAACGCAAATCTAATCATAACACATCTGTACTGCAGGAATAAAAAGGAGGTGAGAGGGCTGTCTGACTACTCCAGCCTGCAGGATTAAGTCCTAATTTCTATTCAGTAGAAAAGCCCTTACAGTCTGATCCCAACTATATTGGTCTCACCATATACCCTATGCCAGTGTCTTTCAAACTGTAGACTACAATCTATTAGTAGGTTATAAAATCAATTCTGTAAGTCAAAACTAGCACTGACTAGAACAGAAAATAACAATGCAGAGGAAAAAGAGTGGAGGATAAGCACTGTTCAGTGAAAAAAAAATTTTTTTTCAAGTTTATTTTGAGAGAGAGTATGTGTGCACACACATAACAAGGGAGAGACAGTGAGAGGGAGAGAGAGAATCCCAAGCAGGCTCTGTGCCGTCAATCTCACAGACCACCTCACAGACTGTGAGATCATGACCTGAGTGGAGATCAAGAATCAGATGCATAACCAACTGAGCCACCTAGGCGCCCGTGTTTGGTGAAATTTTTGTTTATTTATTTTTCAAGATTTTATCTTTTATATTTTTTGAATTTTTAAAAATATTTGTTACTTATCTTTGAAAGAGAGAGCGTGAGTGGGGGAGGGACAGAGAGAAAGAGAGGGAGAGAGAATCATAAGCAGAGAGAATCCACACTGTCAGCACAGAGCCTGACGTGGGGCTCGATCTCTCAAACCATGACATCGTGACCTGAGCAGAAATCAAGAGTTGGATGCTTAACTGAGCCACCAGGGACCCTTAAAGATTTTATTTTTAAGCAATCTCTACCTACGCCCAACATGAGACTTGAACTCAAGATGCTCTACTGACTGAGCCAGCCAGATGCCCCTTGTTTCAGCTTAAATGAAAGTGGGCAGGTATGAATGTATAGTAGGCATAATGTAAACTCCATCGTTCTAAAATTTACTTAATTTTCATATTTTCTTACCGTGAATCACAGTAGGAAAGACTCATGGGTGGGCTAGTCGTCTAATTTTGAGTCCTGACTTCAGTTGTGTGGTTTTGCAGTTTAATAATAAAGGATAATTCGTTTAAATAAAAGGCATGTATAAACCTACCCCCTTCCCTCTGACAAAATCTATAATAATCGTCTTTAAAAATAGTTAAACGGGGCTGAGAAGGTTCAGCTCAAGATCTGATTTTTTTTCCTGGTTAAGTTTATTTTTGAGTAATCTTTATGCACAATGTGGGGCTCGAACTCAAGACCCTGAGATCAAGAGTCACATACTGTACTGACTGAGCCAGCCAGGCACCCCCTCAAGATTTTTTTTTTTTAAGTTTGAGAGACACAGAGATAGCACCAGTAGGGGAGGGGCAGAGAGAGAGGGAGAGAGAGAGAATCCGAACCAGGCTGTCAGCACAGAGCCCGACATGGGGCCAAACTCACGAAACCGTAAGATCATGACCTGAGCCGAAACCAAGAGTCAGACACTTAACCAACTGAGCCACGCAGGTGCCTCAAGATCTGATTATTAATTGGGGGATAGACAGTTGTTTGCTTCTATAAAGCCAACCAAAACTATTTAAGGATTCCCCCAACTAATAATTTAGCCAACTGACATAATGTGCACATATTAGAAGTTAGTAAATCACATGAAATCAGTAACAACCACTGAATCTATAGTCATATATTCATAAAAATTGGGGGCAAAGTACTCATTGTTAAAGAGTATATTTAGGTGTTCTACCTGATTCTTTGGCATAATTGCAATTACATTAATCTCTTCTCTACCTTATCTTTGGAGAACATGGTTTTTGGATGTTCATCTTGTGTTCGAGACTGCCAAGTTAGGTTGGCCAAAGCACTAAGGCACATTTCTTTCAAGTCTGTTAAAAAGAAAAAGGAAGAAAAAATTATCTATAGTATTATAGTCATATTACCTAAAGGATATTCAACTAGGTGATCCACAAGTTAACAATTATAGCAGCAAAAAAATAAGAGTCATGATTTTCCCTGAAGTGGACCATAGCCATTATTTGGAGCTAAACTCCAATGTTACATAACTTTTACCGGCTACTAGGCAGGAGTTCCCTGATCCTGCTAAGCCCAAATCTCTTTCATTTGCAGCTACCCAGAGGACAATTTTGCGGCGCTCGTGAGTTTGTTCTTACTTGCTTGCTTCCGGAGGAAATAGGTATTCCCACTATGATGGCACACATTGCAGTGAAAACTGTAGTTGGTCATGAAAGGCAGACAGGATCTGCAGAACAGCCAGATTAAAAAATCAGTGAACTTCTAAATACACACTTCTTTGTAGAAGTAAATCAACTGAATCGACAGGGATCCCTTCCCTGCAGTGAAAATAATAACGTTAATATATTAATATATGATTAAAATTTACAAAGGTCATCAAAACCAAAACAGGGCTTATATTTTCACAAATACCTGGATTTTTCTGTTAAAACATTTAATAAGATATTATCTATCATAGTAGATAATTCAGCACCAGGAAGATTATCACTGGTGCCTTGTCCAAGCTAGTTTATTATGGTATTTAAGCACCTAAAAAGAGCATGCCAGGCCAGTTGTGGAAGACAAAGTAGTCTCCTTAAATATAGTTACATGCAAATATTTGTATGTAAATTATATTTAAATATATACAACTCTAATTTACACACAGACATTTATACACTTAAATACTTAAATATCTCTTTAAAAGGTCAATAATACTGCTGGAAAGGGCAGACAGAAGATATGACAAGATTAATTAAAAATGTAAATAATTATTCAAGAAGACAACACGTAAGTCACAAAACATTACTTGTCTCAGTACCAAAGGAATCCTACAGGTGATAATTACTCCAGAGGAGTTTTAAGGATCCAAGTAGTAACTTCAGATTTAAGAGTTAGAAACATTTTGGAGAACGTAAGTTATGGACTAGATTTGGGAAGATGAGTTGGTTTTCTTTTGTCTAAGTGAACTATATACAGAGATGAGAAAGGCCAACAAGGGGGCAGAGGAGCAAACTGCTGTAGATAAGTTTGTCCCAGAGAGGGGATTTGGAAGAAAAAAAGAAAAAAAGAAAAAAAAAATAAAGAAAAATAAAAAAGGCTTGAAAGGCAGGAAGTGCAAGGAGCCAGGTAGAGTTGGATTTTTTCTGTGGGTAATGGGAACTCCTTGAAGGGGAAGTGACATGGTTAAAATTTTAAGTGACAGGTTGGGTCTGAAGGAAGAGATGAGAAAAAGCAAATGTGGGGGCACTTGGGTGGCTCAGTCAGTTAAGCATTAGACTCTTGACTTTGACTCATGTCATGATCTTACAGTTTGTGAGTTTGAGCCCCAAGTTGGGCTCTGCACTGACAGAGCACTTAACAGAATGAGCCACCCAGGCACCCCTACGTAAGACACTTTTGTAGCAGTTCCAGCAGAAGGCAAAGAAGGCCTCACTTAGGGTGAAAGAATAAAAACGGAAAGGACAAGCCCATATACAAGAGAAAAAAATTGGTAAAGCTTGGTGACTGATTAGATATGGAGGATGGGGCGGGGGGGGGGGGTGGGGGGGCAGGGAAGGAAGTGAAAGGAGTTCTAACTATTAAGACTGCTTGTATCACAAAGATAGCTCCTCAGAAGTGAGTTTGGGGGCAAGTGAAAACTTGTCTGTATTGTATAAGGGGGACTTACTCTTTTTTTTGTTTTTAATATTTATTTTTGAGAGAGAGAGCAAGAGAGAGCTAGCGCGTGGAGGTGGGGAGGAGGGAGGGGCAGAGAGAGGGAGACACCGGGAAATCGCAGGCTCCAGGCTCTGAGCTGTCAGTACAGAGTTCCACGCTGGGCCTGAACTCACAGAACCATGAGACCATGACCTGAGCTGACGTCAGGCGCTTAACTCACTGAGCCACCCAGGTGCCCCAGGAGACCTTAGTCTTAAAAAGGAGAAAGTAATAGAAAAATACAAGACTGGTTTAGGTTGTAAGAGAAGAAATCAAAATAAAAGCAGATTTATCTGGACTCAAGTGAAACTTGCTTTAAGTATCCTCGAAGAGAAGGTTCCTAAATGTGTGTCTATTGTCACCACTCAAGAAATTAAGAAACATTCTTGTGAATGTTAAGGCTGAATTCCCTTGCCTTTACCTTGCTCTTGAACCCTTTCTGTTCAACAGCCCACCATGATAAAATCACCTACAGAAAGTAAAGCCTCAAACTAGAGACATGTAGAAGTATAGTTATTAATTCAAATATAATCAGGTATTCACAGCAGCCTTTTTCCTACCCTGACTAGCTCCCTTCCTCCATCTCAGTTGTGAAAGACAATCCGTCTCACCTAGTTGGGCTTTAGGTGTAACTTCTCAAATTCAGGTACAAACTGGTTTCTACCAAAACTCTTGAACTGTGGTTTGCTTCTTCCCTAGATCACCCCAAGTTAGCTCTCTGGTAAATTTCCTTTCCTAGGCTCTGTCTATCCAAATAAATTCTCTTTGGCCAAAGCGGCCAGATTTTAGTTGGGTCTTATCTAAGTGACCAGCTTTGCTTATCTTGTATACTTTCCCTATAGATACTTCTACCAAGATCAATTCTTTCTTTCAGATCCTTCATTATTTTTTTTTTAAACACTGTATCCTAGATCACTAATCACATGTTAATTAGAACATTAGCATTTCTAAAGTCCCCTACAACTTTTTAATTAGAAAGCACACAATAAATTATAAAGGAAGGTGCTTCCTCGACAACCCACCCAAGAAGGAAGAATTTCAGAATAGTGCAGCCTTATTTTGAGGCAGTCTTATCTGAATTTACTTGCACAAAAAGAACCATAAAAAACACCAAAGAGAGCCAGCAGTACAATGATTTCCATAGACAGTATGTCAACATCAAGCACTTGCTAGCTGTTGGCAAACTCCCTACAATAAAGCAAAAATTCTTTTACTTTCAATCAATTATAAAGTGATTTTGATTCATTAGAAGAGGTAAAAGATAGGAAATATGTTTTGCTGAGAAGTGAACACAGAATACTTAAAGGGAGTGAGTTTGAAGCCAAAAGGGAAAAAAGGATCGCTCAAGCATGAAGAGTCACTGGTTATCTCAAATTTTTGACAACAGGCTTTGTCCACCATATACACCAACCCTCTCCCCCAAAATACGTAACACCAAATACAACATCTAAATGCTACTGTCCCATAACTGTTTATATAATGCTTCGTAATTGCATGGTTTTGTCTCCTAACCAGGTTGTAAGCTCAAAAGCAGGGAGAATACCTATCATTGTACCTATTAGGGCTTGACCCTCAATAGATAGAAAACAGTTCAGATTATTAAAACAATTCTTGATTCAAATCCTACTACTCACTGAAGGTGAGGTTAGAAGACATAGGAAATAATATGCTTTTATATTTGCCTACAAATTATTATTCAACTGTTGAACATACTGAGATTTATTTTAAAAAGCAATTTTTTTAAAATTTTTTTAATTTTTTTTTAACGTTTATTTATTTTTGAGAGAGAGACAGAGCATGAACGGGGGAGGGTCAGAGAGAGAGGGAGACACAGAATCCGAAACAGGCTTCAGGCTCTGAGCTGTCAGAACAGAGCCTGATGCGGGGCTCGAACTCACGGACCGTGAGATCATGACCTGAGCCGAAGTCGGACGCTCAACGGACTGAGCCACCCAGGCGCCCCTAAAAAGCGATTTTTTAAAACATTTTTTAAATGTTTATTTATTTTTGAGAGACTGAGCATGAGCGGAGGAGGCGCAGAGAGAGAGAGAAAGAGACACACACATAGAATCCGAAGCAGGCTCCAGGCTCTGAGCTGTCAGCACAGAGCCCAACGCCAGGGCTCAAACTCACAGACCGCGAGATCATGACCTGAGCCGAAGTTGGACATTCAACTGACTTAGCCACACAGGTGCCCCTTAAAAAGCGATTCTTAACAAAGATTACAAAAAATACTCACGAGGTATCTATGCCAAAGGTGTCCGCTGTGAACCATTTTGTACATATGCCACACTGCAGCTCTACCTCTCCTAACTGTCGGCCATTCTCTTCATCCACGGAGCCCGCCTGCGTATCCATCACCTCTGAAGTGTCCCCAGCACCTTCCTGTGTCCACACAGCAATTAGAGAATCAGGTCAGTTGATCCTATTGTATTTAACTCACTTAAAAACTTAAACAAACAAAAAACAGAACCTATTTTGCCTTGCATACATCCAAAAAGAAATACTTACTAGTGTATCTTTTCCATTAGAAGATTCAGTCTCCAAACCACCACCTACATCAACTGAATTTGCATCCCTACAAGATAGTGAAAGTACTCAAGTGAGAATCTTCAAGGGAAACAAACCTCAAAACGCCTATGCCTAAGGATAATGATCAAAGTACAGGTGAACTTCACACTCCTACAGCTTTTTCAGCTAAGCCTATTCTCTCAGCCTGGGTGCCCAGGGTTAGGAAGAATATGACCAAGACAGACGCAGGCCCATAGGGCAGAGAGAAGCCTAATCTGTCCTTACTGACAAATCTACAGGAGATGGAATTAGTCCTGGGGGAGGTTCGCCTAGATGCAGCTCTCCCACTCTTGTTTTCAGAGGAACCGTTACTTCTTCCAGTCCGGCAATGCAAAGTGGTTTCTCCTCTGGGATATCTGAGGAGTTCCTGCTATAAGAGTGAGCTACCAGACCTCTCAGGAGCCTGAGAGAGAACAAGAACCTTGACTCTCAGGACCCGCGAAAGGTACGGAAAGGGGCGTAGTTACAGACACAGTTAAGAGGGGAGGGAGAAGGGGACGGGCCAAGCGGCGGGCGGGACTACAGTCCTGGAAGGCGGGGGGGGGGGCGAAGGGCGAGCCGTTGGCTGCAGGGCCTAGGTTCGGAGGGTGCGGGCAGGAGAGTTCCAGGGAGCCGCGGGACTCCAGGAGGGGTGGGCCTCCCTCCCAGTGTCCCCCTCGGGCTGCAGGACATCTTACCCACTTTCTGCCTCTCCAGAACCGGGTTCTGCTGCTGGAGCAACAGATGTTCCCTCTCCAGCCGGGGCAGTTGCCACCGCTACCACCGGTTTTGTCTCCCCTTCTTCTGCCACTGTTGCATTTGCTGCCGCTGCTGGGCCGGGTCCTGCATCCACTCCAGGTCCCGGTCCGGTTCCCGCCGCCGCCATCACTGCCGCCTCCCAGAGTTCTCGCGAGAATTCGCTCTCCGTCTCGCGTGAGTTGCTGACTGGCTTTGTAATCTTCAAACAGTAAACGCGTTTGGTGGGTCCACCGCTTGCCTTGACGAGTGGGCCCTCCAGGCCCACTTTAAGGTCGGGCAGGCGGAGGCGGGCAGGGTCCTGGGATTTGGAGTGGTAGCCACAGAGCTAGGAGAAGGCGGAGGTACTAGTTTGATTTCCTCCAGGGCTCACTTCGTTTTCCGGGCTGGATGTTGTGATTTTCGTGGCCGACACTGGAAATCAGCGCTGATGAGGCGCCTTGAGAGCGCTGGGTGCCTACGGACTCTGAAGGCTGTGGTGTGCATTGCAAACGTTCCTCATCATTAAATGTAGGAAATGTCTTCTACAAACACTAGCACTCACTGCCCTCCCGCCCCAGAAGCAGTTCGTTACTGCCGTGGTGATCTGCCACTTTGAGCACGTTTTCAAGTGGCTACTTAGCCTAGAAAGTATGAGTCCAGAGTCCCAGCTACATAGGTTAGGACCGGAGAGGGGATGTTCCATACAGGCGGAAGAGGTAAGCAGCAATGTGTGTTCTAGAAGCTGCAAGCCACTTAATATTTTAAGAGGAGGAAAATGAGGCCCGAGTTAGGAAGCCAGGTGCTGGAGGACTTTCCAGTTGAGAGAAGATTGTCCTTAGAGGAAGGAACAGGTAGCGACCAAAGGTAAGGGAGGAATAAACCTCAGTATTGGTAGGTGAAATCACTGGAGTAGACTTATTCAGAGTCTTCAAACTTAAGAATATAAACCTCTAGAAGTATTCAGGCCAGGAGAGTTTTCAGGAAACCAGTGTGTACATCCTAATTTTTACAGAGTCGCCCGAGAACACACTTTTCTCCCACTTTACAAAAAAAAAAAAAAAAAAAGGCATACCTCTCTCCAATCGTGAATCAAATCTTACTATGATGTCTTGCCCAAGGGTGTACAAACCTATGGGACACCAGACACAAGAACAATTGGAAATATGTAAGTATTTGGATTTCCCAGTTGGTTCCCAATTATTTGTTTTCAACAAAATTGAAGGGGATCCTAATTGAGTTACCAGTTGATAGATTATTTTAAAAACTGATTATTATTATTTTTTAAATGTTTATATATTTAGTTTTGAGAGAGAGAGAGAGAGAGCACAAGTGGGGGAGGGACAGAGAAAGAGAGGGAGACACAGAATCTGAAGGAGGCTACAGGCTCCGAGCTGACAGTCCATCGCAGGTCTTGAACCCATGAACCGGGAGATCATGACCTGAGCCCAAGTCAGATGCTCAACTGGCTGAGCTACCCGGGTGCCCGGAAAAATTGACAGATTATTTTAAAATTTTAAATAATTATTTTAAAAGTGGTGGGTGAAATTTTAAGAAGAAACAATACTTTGCACAGACTCAAAGTATCTCCTCCAAAATATTTACTCTAGTATTAAATGTTTTAACATACAGCTACAACATCTTTGATACTGCTTCCTCCGAGGTAGAGCTTGAATCCCACCTCTTATTGAGTGTGTGGGCTGGATTTAGATATTTGTTTCTGAACAATAGAATATGGAAAAGGAAAATGGTAAGTTTTACAGTAGAGAAACTGGCAGATACCACCTTAACCAAGTGGTCAAGGTTAACACCACCAGTAATAAATCAGGTTGATATCATTTGCCCCTTTGATACGAAGCAATGAGAAGGACTTCATCTCTGTGGAATTCTTCCCCCAAATTTATAACCCCAGTCTAATCAAGAGAAAACAGCCAAATCTAAGTTGAGACATTCTAGAAAATATCTAACCAGTACACCTCAAAACTTTTCACATCATGAAAGACATGAGAAACTCTGGAGGAGACGAGGAGATGACAACTAAATGCAGCGTATCCTGGATTGGCTCTTGGAAGAGGAAAGGGACATTAGAGGGAAAAAATGGTGAAATCAATAATGTCTGTAGTTCATAGTATTACAGCAATGTTAATTTCTTAGTTCTGATCAATGTACCATGCTTCAAGATGTCAACATTAGGGGAAGAGCTGGGTTAAGGCTATGTGGGGGAACTCTTTGCACTATCTTTGTGACGCTTCTGTAAATCTAAAAGTAATTGAAAATCTAAATTAAAAAACTGGTGGTAGATCACAATGTGATTTGGCATAGAACTTCGAAGCAGTTCAAATAATTGAGTTCTGGGGCGCCTGAGTGGCTTAGGCAGTTGAGCGTCTGACTCTTGATTTTGGCTTAGGTCATGGTCCCAGGGTTGTGGGATCGAGCGCCTCCTTGGGGTCCTCACTGAGCGTGGAGACTGCTTAGGATTCTCTCTCTCCCTCTCTCTTCCCCTCCCCTGCTTGTGTGTGTGTGCACATGCATGCTCCTTCTCTCTCTCTCTCTCTCTCTCTCAAAATAAACATTAAAAAAAAGTTGCACAGTCCACAGACTGAGCCAGCTGGCACCCCAGAAATTTTTTTTTTTTAGTTTTATTTAACAATGCTAATGTTTGCAATCTGTCTGAAACCCCCTGCGGGTAATTAAATTTACAATGATAAATTCATTCATGCAAACAAAATTTTGAAGATCACTAATTTAGAACAATGTCTTTCAAATGTTTGGCCACAACTCCCGTAAGAAACACATTTTGCAATGTGACCTAGTATACACGTTATATTAGTTACAATTAGAAGATTTATGAAACAATCTACATTTGTATTATGTCTTTTTTTTTTTTTTTTTTTTAATGCCAGTAGTGACACTCTAAATTGGTTGGACAACCTCTGATACAGAATTGTTGTCAAAGAGCTGTGATCTGGGGGTTGTGTTCTGGGCAGCAACTTCATTTTTTTGTATTAAAATTTTTTTTTTTAATTTTTATTTCTTTTTGACAGAGAGACAGCGTGAGCAGGGGAGGGCCAGAGAGATGGAGACACAGAATCCGTAGCAGGCCCTAGGCTCTGAGCTGTAGCACAGAGCCCGACGCGGGGCTCGAACTCACAAGCCATGAGATCATGACCTGAGCTGAAGTCAGACGCTTAACTGACTGAGCCACCAGGCGCCCCTTAAAAAAAAAATTTTTTTTTTTAAATTTTAGAGAGAGAGAGCATGAACAGGGGAGAGGCAGATGGAGAAAGAGAATCTTAAACAGGCTCCCTGCTCAGCAGAGAGCCTGATGGAGGGTTCGATCTCATGACCTGAGCCGAAATCAAGAGTTGGATGCTCAATCAACTGAGCCACCCAGGCACCCCATCAGCTACATTTTAAGTGAAGGCCATGAATGATTCATTTTAAATGAAAGTGATGAGTGATTCCAGTTTCTTGGAATCATTTAGCAGAACCCACATTATAGTGGATTGAAAAGGGAGTGGAAGGATAGAAGCAGAAATAGCTGTGTAGACAGATCTTTCCAGTTTTTTGAGGCTCACTCTTTTTCTTCCTTCCTTTTCTTCCTTTCTTTCTTTCTTTCTTTCTTTCTTTCTTTCTTTCTTTCTTTCTTTCTCGTTTATTTTGAGAGAGAGCTGGAGAGGGACAGAAAGAGAGGGAGAATCCCAAGCAGCCTCCAAGCTATCAGTCAGTACAGAGTCCAACACGGGGCTTGATCTCATGACCTCGAGATCATGACCTGAGCCGAGATCAAGAGTCAGGAGCTTAACTGACAGCCACCCAGACATCTGGGGCATTTTATTTCTGCAAAGAAAAAACTGAGTCAGTGTGGCAAAATGTTGACATTTGTTAAATCCTTGTTTGTTACCTGGTTCTTTGCTCTGTTTTCAGTGTGTTTGAAATAGTTCCTAAACAAAGGTTTGGTTCTGAAGGAGCAATTAGATGATAGCTGGAGGGGAATGCAGGGTTGGGAGAGAGGCTCATGACACACTTTTATTCATCAGTATGGAGCCAGAGGTTGAAAATGCAGGAGAGGTGGTAGTTGATGAACAGCTTTCTAAAGAAACTGGGTCAGGGCACCTGGGTGGCTCAGTTGGTTAAGCATCTGACTCCTGATTTTGGCTGAGGTCATTATCTCACAGTCTGTGAGTTCGAGCCCTGCGTTGGGCTCTGTGCTGACAGTATGGAGCCTGCTTGGGATTCTCTGTCTCCCTCTCTCAGCCCCTCGCCCCATGCATGCACACTCACTGTCTCTCAAAATAAATAAACTTAAAAAAATTATTATTTTAATGAACCGGGTCAAGGAGCTGAGTCAACTGGCAGAGATGAAGTTTGGTTTGATGACAAGGAGAGAATCCATTCATCTGAAACAGGAAGAAATCGGGAGGATGGAATAAGGACGTGGTTTGTAACTAGGAACAGGAGACTATGAGAAAATATTGGTGGCTGATAGCGAGGGCTTCACTGAGCTCTGAGCCTGCATATTGATAGTGCCTACAATTTATATCTTCCAGTTCCTGCAACACCACAATGCTATATAACAGCGAAGATGATTTGAAACAATCATCTGAGTTTTCAGTTTTTCCAGGCAGGTAAAAGTAAGGGCCAGGATAAAAGGCAGCCAAAGATGATAGCAAGAAAGCAGTTCAGGTGATTAACCATGGCATCTGAGGAAGCAGAGAGGGAAACGGGGGAATTCAGCGTCCAGAAGTCTGGATGAAAAGGCAGGAACTAGAATGGGGAGAGGTCAAAGTAAGAATATTTGAGTTCAGGATATTCGGAGAATTCCACAGCCAACTCACCTGTGGGTAAAAGTGGCTGAGGCTAAGGTGGAACCAGACCTAATTTCTAGAATTGGAAAGCAAGGCATCCCACACACTGGACAGCTGCTCAAGATAAAGGTTAATAAAATCATTCATAGCACCAGCTTACAAGTTTAGGCTGGATAAAAACAGGAGAAACACATTTTGGGGAGGTTTCCCTGTCAGCAGCGGGGGAACTCACCCAGCTTGTCAGAAAGCGGACTATCCAGCTGGAGTGTCGCTTATTCGCCTGGCCCTGGTGAAAATATGGAGCGCATTCTCTCATCCTCAAATACAGTATTCAGAATGTTCACAATTGTTATTCTTGAGCAGTGGGTTTATAAAGACCGCCTCTTTCTCTCTTCTCTGTATTTTCCAAGTGTTTGACAGTGTGCCAAGAGTTGCTCGAATCAGAAGTAAATAAAGTCTTCAAAAAGAAAACTTGTCTCCCTCCACACTTTTCTCCACTAGGTCTCAGATTTGTCCCTTCTCCAACCTATTTGTCCCTCCAACCTATTGTGGTTTTGTTTTGTTTTGTTTGAGAGAGAGAGAGAGAGAGAGCAAGCAGGGGAGAGGCAAAGAGAGAATCCCAAGCCAGCTCTGCACTGTCAGTGCAGAGCCCGATGCAATGCGGGGCTCGAACTCCTTGAGCCAAAGTCAAGAGTCTGACACTTAACCAACTGAGCCAGTCAGGTGCTCCCAGCCATTTTTTTTTTTCACTTCACTAGGATTACCACACCTGAATCTTCCTGATTCGGGCTTTCCTACTCCAATTCAGCCTGGCCAATCATCTGATACCTCTGCAGCACTTCATCTTTCTTTAGGGAGCTACTTACTGCCTTTCAGAGAAAACTTAGAGTCCAGGAGTGCCCAGCAAATGACCCCAATTCCTGTGGGAACCCACCATTCTCAGCATACTCCACCCCATCTTCCAGTCTCTAGGTTTGGTCCTGCTTCCCTCCATCCTGATTGCCCCTGGCCCCCCACGTCCATTACATCAAGACATTACATCAAGACACGTGCCTAAGTTACTTCCCCTGGAAACCTTGCTTCCCGCAGTCTTTATGTGAGTGTATGTGATTCACTAGGCCTCAGTTGCAAATTAGAACATTTTTATTGTAGAACCAGTGTTCATAATCCTGTTTGGCTCATCTGTACGGGGACCAACACGGGGGATCATTTCGTTTGTAACACACCATGATGTCTTATGAATAATTGACTTTAAAATGTCAGTCAGCACCCCACTCTGCATTCAGTTCACTTCCGTTTCCTTTTTCTTTTTTTAAAGATTTTATTTTTTTAAGTTTATTTATTTTGAGAGAGAAGGAGCACAAGTAGGGGAGGGGCAGAGAGAACGGGAGAGAGAGAATCCCAAGCAGGACTGTCAGCTCAGAGCCTGACATCAGGCTCAGAGCCTCACACGAACTGTGAGATGATGACCTGAGCTGAAAGTAAGAGATGCTTGACCGACTGAGCTACCCGGGCGCCCCTAAAGATTGAGCCCCAACATGGGGCTCAAACCCACAATCCCAAGATCAAGAGTCACATGCTCCACTGAGCCAGCCAGGCACCCCATTGTCTCTCATTTCTTTGCTTGAGCTGTTCTCTCCAGTTCGAGTGGCAAATGTTAAAAATCAAGTTTCAAAAGAGTATTGTTTCATCCCATAGGGTTTAATTATTTTGGATGAAGTTAATAGCGCGCCTGGCTGGCTCAGGTGGTAGTGCATGCGACTCTTGATCTCAGCGTTGTAAGTTTGAGTCTTGCGTTGGGTGTGGAGTTTACTTAAAAATAAATCTTTAAAAAAAAATTAAGCAGGGCCCCCCGGGTGGCTCAGTTGGTTATGTTTCTGGCTCTTGATTTCGGCTCAGGTCATGATCTCACAGTTGGTGAGTTCTAACCCCACCTAGGGGCTCTGCGCTGACAGTGCAGAGCCTGCTTGGGATTCTTTGTCTTCCTCTCTCTCTGCCCCTCCCCTGCTCTCATGCGTGCCCTCTCTGTCTCCAAAATAAATAAGTAAACATTTTTTTTTTTTTAATTTAAGAAGCAATTATTTTGACTAATGGATCTTCTGGATTTGAGAATAAAAGAGTGTAAAGAAAAAACAGTATTGGGGTGCTCTCTCAGTCAGTAGAGGAAGTGATTCTTGGAGTCTTGAGTTGGAGCCCCATGTTGGATGTAGAGATTACTTAAATAAAAACTTCAAAAGAGAAAAAACAGTATTATGGTGTGATTCTACTTTTGTATATTTTTAGTATACACAAAGAAATCTGGAGTTACAGCTTATATCAGTGGTTATGTCTGAGGGAATGGAGGTGATTACAAAGACTTTCTGTAATGTACTTCTGTAGTATCTTAGATTTTTCTATGAACTAGATTTGTAATCTGAAAAAGGTGGACACATGTTCAAGAACTGTACACACAGGTAAACTAAACCACACAAAGTAATTTCCCCAGGATAAGTGTTGAAGTGAACTAACCTACTTCTATCATCTTTCAAGCAGAAAAAACGATGCTCCCTCTCCTTAAGGAATGGATCATTTTCTTCTCATTTAAAGACAAAACGAAGACATGGATGAGCTGGCTTCTAATTGTTTTGAATTACTCCTCGCTCCTGAAACGCACCCAAGCTGTGTCCATTTTGTCTGTCAGCAGCCCCACTAACTTCTTGCATGAGTGTTTTCTTGCTGTTTTCTCAGAGATGAATGAAGCTTTCCAGAAAGTTCTACAACTTAAAAACCCAGTTCCAGACTTTCCTCCTCCCAAGAGTCTGCTTTAGCAAAATAAATGTGTTAGTTAGGCAGTACTTTGCACATGCTGAAAGTCTGATGGGGGGGGGGGGAGGTGGGGGCTGAGATTCTTGCATTTCTAACAAGCTCCCAGGTGGGTGGCAGGAATGCTGGCCTGAGGATCATAAGTATTTCTGACCCTATTTCACCTTCCGACTAGCTTCTCTAACGTGATCCCTTTCAACAAGGCTTTGTATACAGCTGGTAATAACTAACTATGCTTAGCTATTAGCTAACTTAGCAGAGTAATTCCACATAGTAATGAATTTCCCATCTACCCCGTCTCCCTTCCCACATAGTGCTTAACCCTGGCTATACTTTAAAATCACCTGAGGAACTTTACCAAAAAAAAGGCAAGGACCCTTGGCCAATACAATTTGACCTTGTGAACGGGGGATCCAGGCATTGATAGCTTTATTAATTTTTAAAAATTTTCTTAAAATTTATTTATTTATTTTGAGAGAGAGAGAGAGCACAAGCGGGGTAGAAGCAGAGAGAAGGAGAGACAGAATCCCAACCAGACTCCGCGTCATCAGCGCAGAGCCTGATGGGCTCAGAACTCAGAAACTGTGAGATCATTACCTGAGTGGAGATCAAGAGTCTGGATGCTTGGCTGACTGCGCCACCCAGGCACCCCTAGGCATTGATAGCTTTAAAAAAGCTTCCTGTGTGGTTCTAAGATGCAACAAGCGTTGCTCTGTGCTTCAGTCACTGAAGGGGAGATAGGGCAAGGTGAAAGAGAAATAGTCTGTCATCTCCGTTCCTTAGAGGTACAGAAAGAACTCAGAACTAAGATACTTGGGATACACACTTCTACCCCCGTGTAGATTACCTACGAGATGAGAAAGGGACGCACCATGACTGTGGGGTAAGTCTAGACAGACCAGGACTGGGCCTTGCAGAGATTTGGGTGCCCTGGTGCAGCGCACGCAAGACGGGATGACTCCCACATCCTCTAACCTGGCCCAGAAATAGCAGAAGGGGCTGCTGGAGCTGCAGGGCCAAGGCTTCAATGCCCCACGTGGGGCCATAACTGAACATCCTATGGGGTGGCTGAGGAAGCCATTGGACACCTTGGGGGTTAGACTTGGATATACCACGCCCAACAGAACAAGTTCAGGAGAACTTTGTTGGATTATAAAAAGACATGTAAAAAGAATGTAAATTATGTTGAATTACAAAAAGATAACCCTATTCCCTGCTAACGAGTTGCAGACCAAGATTCACATCCGTTACACTAGTAAAGATTAAAGTGTGAGCCCTGCAGAAGCACTGTATTTGTACTTTATATAGAGTTCTTGACTAGCAGAGGGCCTTCAGTACCCAAGGGAGAGAACCTGTGGGGAGCAAGCATCCCAGACCAGCCTTTGCCAAAAGTTTCCAGGCCCTTTCCCAAAAAAGAATAGTGGGTCGGATGTCCAGGACTCTGCTCCCTACTCCCCCTTCCCCCGCCCATACCTCCATGTTTTTATCATTTGTAAAGCAAAACAACAACAACAACAAAATGTTATGTTTGTTGTAACTATCAAAAAGATGACGATAACTACTGCGGTGGTTTGTCTCAATGGAGCATTTATTTAGTCTGCCTGAGTTCTTGGTCCTTAATCTCTAGTGTATATAAACTGAGTTAACTAAACACTCCTGATTCCTCCCAGTAACCACATATCTGAGTCCTGAAAGCAGTGAAAGGGTTTTATCCTTCCTTTTTAAAGAAAAAAATGAAGCTCCACGTGGGTGGGGATTTTTGTGTTTTGCTCACTGATGTATCCCAGACACCTAGATCAGTGTCCGGCACACAGAAGGCACTCAGGAAATATTTGTTGAATGAATCAAACTGCATCGCTCTCCTGTGAAGGCTTGTCCCACTATAAGGCCAAAGGTGCCACCAGTCCCACTGAGGAAAGTGGCCCAGAGGCTTCAGCAAGGGGACCTCTTGGGAGGAGGAGGAGTCTGAGGAGGACCTACCCAAGGACGTAAGGGCACCTGCTGGCTGATTCTCCACTCTGGCTCTTGTAGTGGATGCAAGCTTGCTGTGATAGTTTGGACTAATAGAGCTGATGTCCTCAGATTATGTAGCTCAGTGGTTCTCACAGTGGACTAGCAGCATTCCCAGATAATTCTGGGAATGTACTAGCAATGCAAATTCTCAGGCTCCACCCCAGACCTCCTGAATTAGAAACTCTGGGGGTCCAGCCTCGCAAGGTGTCTTAACAAGCTCCCCAAGTCGTTCTAATGCCCTCTGAAGTTTGAGCATCACTGATGTAGCAGGATGAGGGGCAAGAGGATGAGCTGGAGAGGGGACAAGGATTGGAAGTTCGGGGCCCATTTTGAGTCTTAGTGTGGGGTCTGCATCCAAGCAAAAAGATGCTTCCTGCCTTCCTGCGGTTCCTCAGGGAGCTGGTGATGAATACTGTTTAGAACACATGGGGTAGGCATGAGTTTCTCTGGTGAGAGTCCCTGTGGAATACTCGAGGCCAAAAGTGTGGGCAGGGAAAGAGTGAGGTTACAGTTTTCCCTTGCTCTAAACATAGTTCTGACCAGGACGTGGTGGATGGTTGTTCTGTTGGAATTGTAGGGGATGAGGTGTAGTCAGGAGCGCAGAACATAAATGAAGCTGTACGGTACAAGAAACCCAACTCTCTGGGAAAGGTCAAGAAGACAGCAATTATCAGAGAATTGAAGTAGGGGAAATCAGAGAGTGGGCTTACTTCATTCAGGAGTCCATGAAGACTCCTGGGGAGACAATGTTACGACCTCCTTTCTTTCCCTTCCTTGGCAAAAGAAAGCTTCTGACTGAACTGTAAATTTTAATGCAGCTACTCATTCAGGGATTTAAGTTTTCATGATGCAGGCCCAAGAGCCAGGGCCCTCTGCTACCCACCCCTCACTGGATCCAAATACCCACTGGTCACATATACTTTGTGTGGCATCTATGTGAATGTTATACATAGCAGGCCAACTGTCTTGATGGGTCAGGATCAATAGCTCTCCTTGAGTTGATAATGTCTTCCTGTTTGCAATGGCTTATCTTCAACCCTGGAGGAACATGAGGGAAGCTGTCAAGTCTGAGATGAAGAAGAAAGAATTGGGAGTCTCCAGGAGGGAAAGAGGAATCAGTCAGTGGTAAAAGATTTGTTCCATTTGAAGGTGCCAAATCTTGTCAAAGGAGGGACTATCCACTGATGATGGAGTGGCATTTCCAATTATATCTTGACTACAGCAGAAAAATGGTGGTGCCATCTTCTTCCTTTGTGATTTGAGATCTTCTAAACCCAGTGCTGAATAGGTGGAGGTAATGAACCACAGCCTCTGGGCCCCTTGCACTACAGAAAGCTGATCTGGTTCAGATACCATCTATGGAGGAAAGGAGAGAGGAAGTCATGCTACTTTCCCTCCAAATCAGTACCACTAGCATCATTTGTCAGTGAATTGAGTAGCAAAGTTCATCAGGCTTACAGAGTAGAGTTCAATGCCACTATGTAGGACATCAGAACTGTCTAGTACGTTGTAAAATGTCCCTAGTCTCAGTTAAGAGGCTCAGCTCGGGGCCAGGAAACACAGCTGTGGCTGGGCTTCTTGGTGGTTCTTGAATGGCTCAGAACTTGAAAGTCCCAAGAGCTGAGGGATTACCCGAGGCACAACTACATTTATTATTATTATTTTTCAATGTTTAGTTTTCACAGAGAGAGACACACACACAGAATCCATAGCAGGCTCCAGGCTCTGATCTGTCAGCGCAGAACCCAATGCAGCCCTCAGACTCATGAACTGTGAGATCATGACCTGAGCTGAAGTCAAACAACGGACTGAGCCACCCAGGTGCCCCAGGACAACCACATTTATATCCATGATTCCACTGCAAATCTGAACCTATCCTGATAGAGCCTAAGGAAAGAGTTCTTAATAGTTCAGAGTCCTGTCTGTCCTATGGGAAGGAAGTCTTGTTCCTCCCATGTCAGGGTAGAGTGACTAGGAAAAGGTTTAAATGCAGCCCAATGGCAAAAGCTCAAGTCGAGAAGCCATGCAAACTTTGTTCCTAGCTGGATAGAGCTGACTGATGAGTGGTGAACTGAGGTCAGAAGGTAGCACATCTGCCTGCATGGCTGTGTTTGACTGGAGAGGGGAGGCAGGGTTGTAACTAGCTTGTCCCAAACCAGATCTGAGCAGTGCAGAAGTGTTCTACGCCGCTCCTGGTTCTGCCCACCCCCCCCCCCCCCCAGCAACTCTGGTTAGGCTGTCTGGAACTTTTCCTTCAGTATTCATCTCAGACAGCGTGAAGCCAGGCGCATAATCTTGAGATAATGTGAAGCAGTATGCTGAGGTGTACAATCCTTGTGGCACCCCTCACTGAATGGTACAGAAGCACCGAGACTAGACTTCCTTCCTTGTTTTAACGAACTCTTCCAGCAGGAGGCAGCACTAACTTGAGTATTGTGGCTGGAAACTAAAACACACACACACACACACACACACACACACACACACACACACAAAACTTTTCGTAAAGAACCTAAGAATAAGGAACAAATGACAGCTCAAAGGTCTTCCTTTATTTTTACTTTTTAAAATTTTTAAAAATGTTTTATTATTTATTTTTTGAGAGAGAGCGAGTGAGCGAGCGAGCAGGGGAGGGCCAGAGAGAGAGGGAGACACAGAATCCAAAGCAGGCTCCAGGTTCTGAGCTGTCAGTGCAGAGCCTGATGTGGGGCTCAAAGTCCAGAACTGTGAAATCGTGACTTGAGCCGAAGTCAGTACTCAACCAACTGAGCCACCCAGGTGCTCCCAAAGGTCTTCCTTTAAAAACCAGCTTCCTGTGCTATGGCCTCTTAACAGCTGGAGGAAGGAGGGATTTGCTTCCATTTTGGCCATGGGGTCCCCTCCCTCCCTGCAGGGCACATTCAAGTCATATTCTTTGGAATGTGTACATTCAAGAAAACCTAATCTTCAGGGGTTGTGCTTTCCCCCAATCAATCTACAGTTTTCTCTACTCCTCATATTCATTTAACCTGTTGCAGATGAGGAGGGAGGTTTGTTCTAGTTATTTCCAGAAAATGAGGTATCAACTGCCTGTCACTGGGGTGTTGGCTCTTCCATGCAGGAATACTTGTCCCACAGCACATGGCACCTGTCCTCTGCTTAGAAGGGCAGGGAGGGTTGGCTCTGCTAAATTCTGAACCTCATTTTGAGGGGGCCAGGTTTGTGATTTCAGCAACAAAAGCTGAATATACAAGATAAGAATCATGCGCAGGCTCAATCCCTAAATGTGTCACCTCCACTAGGTCAGCTCCTGGAAGGCAGTGCTTTGTTGTGCCCACTGCTGTCTCTAGTGCCTGAAAGTGCCTGCATGCAGGCACACAGTAGGCACTCAATAAATAGCCCTTCTGGGGTGCCTGGGTGGCTCAGTCAGTTAAGAGTCTGACTTCAGCACAGGTTATGATCTCGCTGTCCGTGGGTTCGAGCCCTGCATTGGGCTCTGTGCTGACAGCTCAGAGCCTGGAGCTTGCTTCAGATTCTGTGTGTGTCTCTCTCTGCCCTTCCCCTGCTCATGCTGTCTCTCTCTCTCTCAAAAATAAACATTAAAAATATTAAAAAAAAAAATAGCCCCTGCATAAATGACAAAATGTACCAACCTTCTTTCACTCGCTACTTTTCACCCCCCACCCCCACCTCCCTAATTCTCAGCAACCCACCGAACATCTGAATGACTTCTTTGCTCTAGTTACCTTCACCTGATTCGCCTTAACACCCGTCACTGCCTTATTCTAATACCTCCATCCAACATCCTAGTTGTCTATGGCTCAGAATCTAAATAATGCAGACCTCCCTTCCGTCCAGTGTGGTACGAAGAGCATGGGCTGTGGACCTGGACAGACAGAAGCTGGAACCCCAATTCTGCCATGCATCCACCATGGACATAAATAAAATGGGGATAAGAACATCCACCTTCTAAGTTATTGGGGCCAGAAATAAGATTGTAGTAAAGCTCCAGACATACAAAAGGCAATCAATGGCTTTTTACCCCAATAACCTAATCTTATGCTATCTAAATTTAGCTCGTGCTACCCAACACACCTGAGCCCCATAGTCTTCCTATACACACCATATGTATCTATTCCAGACACCACCCCCGCAGCCTACCTATCCATCATACTCCGACTGCTCCTGCCCGGCTCTCATTCCACCTTCTTGCACTTCATCATGCCTCCTTGGATTTTTTCCTCACGTGGTGATCTTGAAATTCTTTTGTATTGCTTGGAAGGTCTAGCACCATGCTGAGTATAGATAAGGGGCTTAGCAAAGGCTTGCTAAGTCAGAATGCAGTTGGATTTTAGCTGGAAAAGACCACATGTAGGTCTATTAATTAATGAACCCTGCCCCTCCTGAAATACCATGGGATTCCTTGGTTGGCTATGTGTCTTTGGGCCGCTCCTTGCGTCATTTCCACAGTGAATGTCTCACAAAAGGATGCTAGTAGAAAGACAGCCTCCATCAGGACCTCATCTAGCTTCTTGGGAATTGGAGGGATGCCCACAGCTGTGCCAACAGCAGCACGGAGGCTGGAAAAATCACTGGCAGTCGAGGTCCCTACTCCGCTCGTGTTCCCTGGGAACATTCCCCGAGGTTCCGGTTTTAGCCTTCTCACTGTTTATTCTGTGCAACTCCTGACCCAGCATTCCCTTCTGACCACTCTTCTGGGTCACCCAGACCAGAAACCTCCAGGACACGTCTTTCCGCCTTCCACCGCACCAAGTGCCTTCAAGCCTCCTTTCCCAGTATATGCTGTCTCCACTGCCCCTGACCTGGCCTCTTCATTTGTGTATGGAAAACCCAACAGCTGTGACACTCCTCCAGCTAAACTGCTCTTGGCCCCTGTACCTCAGGCCATTCATGACCCAGGGAAGGCCCTTCCTAGGATCAAGTCCTACCCTCCTCCTCTCTGAAGACTTCTCAGATTCCCTTAACTCATGGCATCTGCATAACCACCACACTGGACAAACATAGAAGTATCGTTTTATGATGTTTCTAGGTGTACTTTTCCTATTCGTAGCAACTCTCGTCTCCAGACTGGGTCGATACCTTGGAAACATATACCACAGCTTGAAACACTTCTTTGTATTCCCTGCTTCACAGCATGTGGTGTCTGTCCTAACAGTTGTCACTGGGGTCCCAACTGCCAGAAACAGTGCTGTTGGTGATGTCAGTGGGTGGGCAGGCCAAACTCTGATGGTTTCCTAGGGTATCTCTACAAAGGCTTTACGACTCACTACACTGGGATGTTCAGTTGGGCCTGGGGAGCCTTATCTCCCTAAGATTTTAACTTCCTCGAGGGCAGGGACTGTCCTAGATCTTGGCCACTCCATAGCACCCAGCTAAAATGATGTTCAAGAAACACCTTTGTTTCCTGAAGGATGCTTTTGTTCAGTGGGAAAGGCGTACAACTTATGATTTCCTTATTGTCAGAGAAGCCTCTTTTTCACACTTTCTTGGACCGTAAGATGTAGGACCAAGGGGACTAGATCTACCATGTAGACTTGTGGGCAAGACCTCAGGTTGGATGTCAGGAGGGGAGAGTAAGATGCTTTTACTAGAAAGCTAAGGGATGGGGAAGGCTGACTGGTCTCCATGCTGAACCTAGTTAGAGCTTCCGTTGTTTTTGCTCTGATGACTTCTCCAGTCTCACTTTCCATCTATAAGAAAAGGGTATCCTGTATGCCTGGAGCCAACATGCCGCTATGGCTGGGCCCTTCCACACACCCTCACCAGGCACACCGATTCCAGCTGCCTTCACAGTCCTTGTGGGGGGAGGGGACTCCCAACTTGGCTGTAGAAAAGGTCAGGCAAAGGACTTGACCACTAAGGCCTGCTGCTCCCAAATGGTAGATTGACAAGTGTTATGAGTCCAGAACTGTAAGGTCCAAGTCAACCACTGCCTCTTGCCAAAGGCCACCCATGCCCAGCATATCCTATAATGAGAAACACCTGCTGCTTCTCCACAAGACCTCTGCCTGGCAT
Source organism: Panthera onca (assembly GCF_046562875.1). Taxonomy (NCBI): domain Eukaryota; kingdom Metazoa; phylum Chordata; class Mammalia; order Carnivora; family Felidae; genus Panthera; species Panthera onca. The sequence continues at coordinate 160,370,913 of NC_138342.1, read as the reverse complement.
TTAAGGCCCTGAGAAATCTGGCCCTTTTATGGCCATTTATACAAGCCGTCCCCACCCACACAAATTACCTGCTCTGGCTAAAGCGGGCAACTTGATGTCACGTCCTCGTATGTCCTGGTTCCCCAAGATCACTTGACCCTGGCAGTTCTGGGCCCCTGCCTCTCCCCAGCCCACTCCTTCTCAGGACCCAGCTGTAGCATCACCTCCATGAAGCATTTACTTGCACGGACCACTCCCTGATAACCAATCCTATACAGTCTCTTTTATACTCCCTTTCCCTAGGGACGAATTTTGTGTGTCAGTGAAATCCTCAAAACAGAGCACCTGTCTCATGTGTGTGCCCTCCCATGACAGCTCACATGAAGGGATCATTGGACAAATATGAGGGTTGCATGCCTGTATCAGCCAAGGTTCAGGTTCTTCCCCTTTGACTCTTGCAGGGAACGGGCGACAGAATGAAGGTGACCGGGTCACTTGACAGGCTTGGGGGACAAAGCCCAGAAAAGAAATCACACCCAGCACCGAACAACAAGAGATGGAGAGCAGCACAGCTCAAAGCCAGTGCCATCCGTCATTTACTGGTATGTGATTTTAACTTCTCTGAGCTGTACAATGAGGAGAACACTTAGCCTACTTACCTTACAGGTTCAGTGTGAGAAGCAATGGGAAAAGTATAGGAAAGTGCTTAGAGGCACCATGCAAACTGTAGTTGGGGTTAGTTATCCACATGGAGTTGAAAAGAGCTCAGACAGGGGCCAATTCTTGGCCCTAGGGCGAAGGTGGCTTTTATTTCCTCTCTTAGGGAAGGAGGGGAGGGCAGTTTTCCCACAACACCGACCTAAGGAAGGGGTGGGTGTGCCCCCAGCGGATGGGGCTGGAAGAGCCGGACAATCATTCAGAAGGGCTCCTCCATGTCCAGTTCCTGGCCCTGGGCTGCAGGGTGTGCTCCTGAGAGTCACTCCCCTTAGGGTGCATGAATGGAGGCACATGGAGGTATCTGCTGGTGTTCACGAAGAGGAAGGGGGAGCAGGTGCCCTGAGTAAGGGAGCAGAGGGCCGGGATGGCCGGCCCCAAGCTCAACGCCTGCCCAGGATTAGAACTTGCAAAAGATCTGGCTGGTGTTACTCTTCCCAAGAAGGGCCAGAGGGGCCCAGAGGCATCACTCAATCCATGGCTGGTCCTTTAAATGTCCATCTCAAACTGTGACTCTTCACCTGGGGAGAGAAGGGACAGATGGCCAGGTAAGCAATGGGTGAATGGTAGGGCTCACATTTTAGAAGCCAGTGAGATGGTTTATTATTTTTCATTTTGTTGTTCCTACAAGACTAGGAGAATGGAGGGAGGGCAGAACTCCACTAGGAATTCCTAGAAACAGGCCTGAAGTTTCCCTGTCCAGCTGTGCTCTCTTCCCTAGTCCCAAAGGAAGAAGGGAGACCAGGTATCCCCACAGAAGAAGTGGCAGTCCCGAATTTCATACAATTTTTATTGTTTTTTAAAAATATTTTATTTTGGGGGCACCTGGGTGGCTCAGTCAGTTGAGCGTCCGACTGTGGCTCAGGTCATGATCTCATGGTTCGCAAATTCGAGTTCCACATAGGACTCTCCGTTGTCAGTGCAGAGCCCGCTTTAGATCCTCTGTCCCTCTCTCTTTCTGCCCTTCCCCGACTTATGCACTCACGTTCTCTCTCTCAAAAATATTTAAAAAACATAAAGTAAAAATTGTATTTTTTGGAGACAGCATGCATGTGAAAACGGGGGAGGGGCAGAGGGCAAGGGGGAGAGAGAATCTTAGGCAGGGCCCCAGGCCCAGTGCAGAACCTGACTTGGGGCTTGATCTCACAACCGTGAGATCATTACTTGAGCCAAAATCAAGAGTTGGACGCTTAACCCAACTGAGCCACCCAGCCACCACTGATTTTTATTTTTTAAAATGTATTATTTGTTTTTGAGAGAGAAAGCATGAGCAGGGGAGGGGCAGAAAAAGAGGGAGTCAGAGGATCCAAAGTGGGCTCTACACTGAGAACAGAGAGCCCGATACAGGGCTCAAACTCACAAACCCACGAGATCATGACCCAAGCTGAAGTCAGACACTTAACCAATTGAGCCAATTTTTATTGTTTTTAATAAAAGTGAATGGTTACTTGGATTTGACTTAAATACAACCTCACAGGCACCTGGGTAGCTCAGTTCGTTAAGCGTCTGACTCTTGATCTCAGCTCAGGTCACGATCTCACAGTTCATGAGTTCGAGCCCCGTGTCAGGCTCTGCACGGACAGTGCAGAGACTGCTTGGAATTCTCTCTCCTCTCTCTGCCCTTTCTCCAGTCGTGCTCTTTCTCTCTCTCTCTCTCTCTCTCAAAATATACAAATAAACTTAAAAAAAAATTAAAACAAAAACACCTCACAGAAAAATATTCCTTAAACATAAAACTTTTTTGAGCAACTGTGTCAGCTGTGGTTTAGAAAATGGTAATACAACCTACTAGGCATATGTCCAATTGCCTGCAGAATAGCCTGACTCTGCAGTAAAGGAGTTATTTTGGTAGTTCAGCTACTCACTGCCCTCACCCTAACTCTTTCCACAAAAATCTCCAAGAAACTCATGCTGCAGGAAGTTGTTTTCTGAAATGGAGCTGCCTCATTCATGATCTCCTGGGTAAGGCTGTTCTCTGGTTCTATATACTGAGATGCCGGCTCTGGCCCCCACGGGGAAACTGGCCACTTCTTCTGGTTATATTTACACAAATATATGGTCCAAGGCTAGGAGCTTTGGCTAATAGCCTGTTCAGCAAAATGAAAAACTATGTCCATCCCTACCACCCCGTCACAATGGAACTCTTAGGCCATTATTGTGGGTTAAGGGTTGTCAGCCTGGGGCACCTCTGGGCCACCATTGCATTTGCTATGGGGATCACTGCTCCAGAAACTGGGAGGGGTTAGGGATAGCCTTCAGGCAGTGCTGGCTCAGCAATGTCAGGTGTGACCACCTTCATCCTCAACTTCCGGTTTTTGGTTTGAGGCAAAAGTGAGTGGCTGGGAAGCACCACCTTACTGACCACATGAATCTATTCATCTTTCTCTGCATCCTCTAATGAAAGGCAGGGAGCCACACTGCCTGGTGCCGTCCTTCATTCGGCTCTGTGTGTGCCCAGCTCTGCCTCCCTCCCGCTCTTGTCCAAGTCTGAAAGGAAAGGCAAGGCAAGGGTTGCCTGTCATGGCTGTGGGGTTCGCTGGGTAACTATGAATCACATCCTGCAGGCCCTGGGTACATGGGCTCTGCTGCTGTCAGCAGGGCCAGCCCAGCCTGAGGTCCCAGTTGCTTCCTGTCTGGGCTTGGTGCACTGCCTTCCGGGGGAAGGGTCAGAGGGTTCCAATCTGACTCAGGTCATCTGCAAGTGCTTACACTGTGTTCTCCCACAATGGGAGCACTCAGACGTTCTGGCTAGCTAGTCATGATACCACAAAGAATGCATTCACACAGCCCTCTACCAGGGTGGCTGCTCTGATTACTTAGGGGGAAGGTGGGGAGAGATACCAGGAAGGACCTAGCTGCCCAGTGTCAAACCTGCAGAAATAACCGCCTGCACGGTTTCTACATGTCTTCATCAAGAATCCACTAGTGGACCAATACCCTGACAGAAGCCATCCTGGATGCCTTTCTGATCCTGCAGACATGTGATTTCCTAGAGGGCAAGTACACCGTATCTTTGAGAAGTCCTCTCCTGCACATGCACATTGTGGGTGTGGCCCACATGAGGCAGACAAGCAGAAATGCTTTAATACAATGATACAAAGGGTTATACTTATTTATGAAAGCTGCTGTGTGGAGTCCCCCTCATTTCAAACAAGCTCTCCACTAATTAGACTACCTGATGGGGCCAAGTCACCTCTCCTGGAGTTCTTGGGCCCCTTGCACGTGGAAAGTTGGCACTGGTGACAATACTGTCCCCCAATGCCACCTCTGCACTCTAAGCTGCTCCACAGAGGGTGGGGCAGCCACCATCAATCCCCCCCGTGAAATTTCCTCTCTGAAGGGGATCCACGGGTTGCATATGTTCCCTTCCCGAGGGAGAGCCTGGCCAAGCCCGGCCACTCACCACCTGCCGGCTTCTCTTCTGGGCTGTTGCACAGATGGTTCTGTCTCGTGTCTGTGGGGGGCTCATCACTGGTAGGGCTGGTGACCCCAGGAATGGTGGGCAGGTCTCGTGGAGGTGTTTTGGTCACAGGCGAGTTCCGACATTCCATCAGGAACTTCCGGTCATAGATGATCCTGGTACCTGGGAGGAGGCAGGGACATTGGAAAAGCCATCTCAAACCTCCTGCCTGTGCATTTTCCACATCTTTGAGGCATGGCTGCAGCAGAGGCAGCAAGTTTTTCTGCAAAAGCCAGATCAAGGAGGAGTGAGACTGGGGCACCTGGTTGGGTCAGTTGGTAGAGCATGAGACTCTTGATCTTAGGATCATGAGTTTGAGCCCCACCTTTGGGGTAGAGTTTACTTTAAAAAAAAAAAAAAAGAAAAGAAAAGAAACAAAAAGGGAAGGCACCTGGGTGGCTCAGTCAGTCGAGTGTCCGACTTCGGCTCAGGTCATGATCTCACGGTTCTTGAGTTCGAGCCCCGTGTCAGGCTTTCTGCCGTCAGCACAGAGCCCTCTTTAGATCCTCTGTCTCCCTCTCTCTCTGCCCCTCCCCCGCTAGCACTCTCTCTCAAAAATAAACATTTGGAAAGAAAAAAGGAAAAGAGGAGTGATGCAGATTCAGGTGTCTGGCTGCAGCCCTACTCTGCTGCCTCAGAACCACCAACGCCATCATGTGGGGCACATTGATGGAAGAGGGGCCTGGCAAGGCCACCATGCCATGCTTCCTCCCCTCGGATCAGCACATCCAGGGCTCTCTCCTTAAAGCCCATGTGGGGCTTGAATACCTAACCAGTGCTTAGTGTTATTACTCAGGGGGCTTGAACCCACAAACTGTGAGATCATGACCGGGGCCAAAGTCGGATGCCCAACCGACTGAGCCACCCAGGTGCCCCAGGGATATCCAGAACCTTTAACTCCATTTTACAGATGAGCCAACAGAAAATTAAGTGACTCCCCCAGACTAGTAAAAATGAGAACACTTCCCTTCCTGGGCTTTGTGGACAGGAGTGCCACATGGGCTCCACCTTTCCCACCAAAGGCTCTCCTGCTATGCGTGTCCCCTTGTGACACCTGCTTTGACATGTCATTGCACCTCAGGGCTCGCACATGGTCTGTGTTCTACCCACTCCCTCTTCCCTTCCCTCTGAGGGAGTTGGTCCTTCACCCACACCCTGGACCCATCCCATCCCGCCATCCTGTGAGGATGGCTGCCTGAGTGATACCTTAAAAAGGAGAATTTTCTAAAGTCCAGGACCCGGGATTCTGGTGGGAGAATCAGCTGATTTCATCAAAGAACAGTGACTAATGAGAGGTGATTCATGTTGGGTTCTTATTTAATCAGGATTACCTCTAAAGCACCAATGTGGTACTAGTAACTTATCTTAAACACCTTGCTCACGCTCCTGATTCTTCCTTTTCAACAAAGAGCAGGTCTCAGGCTCAAAGCCTTCAGCAGGCAGTGGAATCCAGATAGAATTTAAAACTCTCTTGGTGTCATATTTCTTTTTATAGTTACCTTCTATTTATGGTAAGTGGATCAGGTTTTCCATATATGGTCGTGATATCAAGTTTCCTTTCAATACATAACAGGATATAATTTAATATAGTAGTATGTATGTTATAAATAATGCATGTAATTAAATAAAGTAACAAAAACTAAGTTAAAAAGGTACAAGATATAAGGAGAAATACTTAATATAGAATGCAAGCTGCAACTGTAATGCAAACCACAGAGGGAATAAGTGCCCGGAGTTTAGAAGCTATGATCTTTTAAAATATTTTTTAAAATATTTATTTATTTATTCTGGGTGAGAGAGACTGCAAGCAGGGGAGGGGCAGGGAGAGAAGGAGAGCGAGAATCCCGAGCAGGCTCGGCACTGTCAGCACAGGACTCAATGTGGGGCTCGAATTCATGAAGCGTGAGATCATGACCTGAACCAAGGTCGGGAGTTGGATGCTTCACCGACTGAGCCGCCCAGGTGTTCCTGATTTTTTTTTTTTTAACAAGCTTTAATTCCTTTTACTTTTCTTGTATAAAACCATGTGGTGACCATAGCTGGAGCCTGGGTCTTCTGCACAGACACTCTGGTGTGGGTCTTTATAAGATGGCCAGTAAATTCCTGATAGGGAGACTTGGTGAACACCATCTTTTTCCAGAGGCCAGGGGTGAGACAGCTGTAGACCTTGGAAATGGCATCAAAAGTAGCCACGGTGAAGTTGCCCAGGGTGGCAGTGCAGCCCATGGGGGCAGGGATGAGGCGCACCAGCACAGCCACAGCACCCGGTCACCTTGCATGGGACAATATAAGGCTTGCTGATCTTGTCTCCCCCCCACTCAGCAGCCTTGCTGCACCAGGATGATGGAAAGCTTGGCAAGGATGATGGCCCCTTGGACGGCAGTGGCTACCTCCTTGGAGCACTTAACATCCACACCAGCGTGTCAATTGTAATCTCTGATGGCAACAAATGCCTCGAACCTGGTCCACTGGCAGCACGGGTCTGCTTTTACACGGCATAATCTTCAAAACCTCATCTTTGGGGGATGCCCCCAAGAAAAGTCAATGATTTCAGATTCCTTGATGAGCAGGGAGAAGAGACAGATCTCCAGGAACTTGATCTTCATGTCCTTGACTAGGCAGCCCAGCTTGGTGATACAGACCCACTCCTTGTCCTTGGCCTTGCCTCCTGGAGCTCCACGGCCCCAACCTGGCCACAGATGCCACTGCCCAAGACTCTGTGGAAGCCTTCTTGGCCTCCCATTTCCGCAGCACCAAGGTCATCCGCCATTTGGTATTTTCCTGAAGAAGCAGCTAGAAGCTATGGTTTAGACTTCAGGAATGCCCCTCCTTATCAATAGCCCTCAAGTATTTCCCTCACTTAAAGGCTATGACAGTGTGCTGTCCCAACAGCAGGGACTCCCGTCTCAGATGTTGAGCACTGGCTCTCTGTGAGTGGCATCCTAGAGAGGAATTCATTCGCATCTCTGGGCTCTGAGTAGGCTTGCGTGGGGTCGGGGTCCTTCTGCTGAGGGCTAGGATGCTAAAGAGCAGAAAAATGGTCAGAGACACCAAAACGTGCACTTGGCCTACTCATGCAGGATGTCCTAGTCTGACTCTGGCCCTAAGTTACCCAGGCCTTGCTCTCCTTGGCTGAGAGGCAATGATGCTGAAGTTGAGTCTTGTTCATCATCACTATGTGGGCTAAAGTTCACAGTTCACATTTCTTTTTTTTTTTTTTTTTAAGTTTGAGAGAGAGAGAGAGAATGAGAGAGGGAGTGCAAGCAAGGGAGGGGCAGAGAGAGAGAGGGGCAGAGAGAGAGAGAGAGAGAGAGAGAGAGAGAATTCCAAGCAGGCTCCGTGCTGACAGTGTAAAGCAAAGAACACAGAACCCAGGCTGCATTTTAGGCTCAGCCACTGGCCAGTAGTGTGACCCTGTGCACACAGACCTCTGTTCCTCCCCCGTTTGAACCTCAGTTTCCTCGTCTGTAACATGAAGGGCTGTGAGCCCAGTGGGCTACAAATGGAGAACAACAGTGCCTTCTCCTTGAGGGTAAATGCCTTGGCTTCAGAGAGGGACCACTCTTCTCTGTTTCTTAATCTTCAAGGCTCGGCAAGAGTCTCCCCTGTCCTGGCCTCCCTCCAGCTTTGCTTCTTTGTTGGTTTGTTTACCACAGAATAGGGAACTGACCCCATCTGAGTGGAACCTAAGAGCTGGAGATCCAAGGGTCTCAAAAAACAAAAGAGGGGGGTCAGCACTCCTGGAGAAGCTCTTTAAAGGCCACTAGCCCCCAGAAATTTTTCTGTAATTGTGGAATAATACAAATAACATACAATTCACCATCTTAAACATTCCTAAGTATACAGTTCAGCAGTGTTCAGTACCTTCACGGTGTTCTGCAACCAATCTCCAAGATGCTTTTCATCTTGCGAAACTGAAACTCTACACCCATGAAATAGCAACTCCCATTTCCCTCCCCGCTAAGCCTTGGAAAGCACCGTTTTATTTTCTGTATCTATGAATTGGGCTGCTCCAGGTACCTCGTATAAGTGGAATTATACAGTATTTGTCTTTCTGTGACTGGCTTATTTCATTTCGCATGATGTCCTCTAGGTTCATCTATATTGTTGGCCATGTCTCAGAATTTCCTTCCTTTTTAAGGCTGAATGATATTCCATTGTGTGGATATGCCACATTTTGTTTATTCACCCTCCATCTTTTGGCTAGTGTGAATAATACTGCTGTAAACCTGGGTGTGTAACTATCTCTTCGAGAGCCTGCTTTCAGTTCTTTGGGGGTCTATACCGGGCGATTTTTAAGTCATTAATTATACTTAAAGGAGAAAAAGAAAGAACTTCTGTGCCCCTTGCCCTCCACCTAGGTAGGGCACTTGTTTAAAAATAGGAATCCTCATTTGTGCTAATAAAATCCAGAAACCAAATGCCAGCAGAGGTGGTTCCCAAGATGCCCACTGTGGGAGTATTTCAGCTGGGGAGGGAGGCCACGTGGGGGGCAGGAACAGTGGTGTTCAGAAAGTCAGCTGGCAAGGTGTCAAGCCTAGGAGGGGACCACTAACCCCCACTGACTCATCTGGGGTCAGTGAGGAATGTGAGCTGGAGATCAATGTAGTGGAAATGTTTCCTGTGGAAGCAGTTTTAGCTTTTTAACCCTTTTTTCCCCCTGTCCCTTCATGGGATCCACCAATACATGGCAACAGTGATCTTCTGGAAACTCCCTATGTCTCCCACAGATGAGGCAAACAGCAAAACATACAGTCTCATATCGTCAAAAATAGGTACCCTTGGCTGAAACGCAGTCTCCAGGAGCTGGGGACTTGGCCTGCATACAGGAACAGGCAATGGAAACCGGCGGGGGGCGGGGGGGGGGGGATGCCAAGGTCCCTACAAAGCGCTGAGCAGCAGGCAGCTCCTTGGGTGTTGGTCAGGTGTGGTCTTCTGGGGTATGTGGGTATCACACCCGTGGTCTCCACATAATCCTTTTCAGCCGAGGGCCTACCTTTTCTCTCTATATTAGGGAACATGATCCAACTCCATTAAGCTTCTACAAACAAGATCATGAAGAGCTTTTGAGGATCCAGGCGGCTCTAAGATGGCAAAGCCAAGACACTTTTTTCCCTGATGCTTCTCTCAAAAGTCTCATAAACACCGAGAAATAAAACAAGAAACAGAAGCCCATACTCAAGTTGGCAGCAAGTGGGGCTCAAACTGTTACCCCAAATCACAATACATGGAGACAGAAAGTGAATGGAGGAATAGTTCTAACAGAGAGGATGAGGGTGGCATCTAAATGCAGGGAGGTTCCTGGGTTCGAGCCCCGCACCAGGCTCTGTGCTAACAAACAGCTCGGAGCCTGGAGCCTGCTTCCGATTCTGTATCTCACTCTCTCTCCCCCTCCCCTGCTCATGCTCTACCTCTCTCTGTCTCTCAAAAGTGAATAAATGTTAAAAAAAAAATTTTAATGCAGGGAGGTAGGGGTGGACATTACACCAGGAAGCGGGGTTCTGAAGAACCCCAGGAAGGTTCAGGAATTAGAGTCAACATGGAAAATGGGAATGGGGAGAGTTCCCCTATGTCCCTCACCCCAGGAGGGAGGGGAGACAGAGAAATTAAGTTTAGGTTGACCTCCTGAATGGTGAGCCTCACACCCCCCTCCCTGCTCTGCTTTAGAATAAACAGCAAAAATAAAGAGCAATAGAAATTGATTTTGGGGGGTGTCTGGGTGGTTCAGTCAGTTAAGCATCTGACTCTTGACTTCAGCTTAGGTCATGATCTCTGGTTCACAGAGTTCAAGCCCATGTCGGGCTCTGTGCTGAGAGTGAGGAGCCTGCTTGGGATTCTGTCTCCCTCTCTCTCTGCCCCTCCCCTGCTTGCTCTTGTGGGCGCTCTCTCTCTCAAAATAGATAAAAATAAACGTAAAAAAAAAATGCAGAATATTAAAAAAAAAAAAAAAAGAAGTTGATTTTGGGAAGGGGATTCCCAATGAAAAATACCAGCTAGCCACCAGATTGAACCCACCAGCCTCCAGACCTCACAAAGGGCTTCCAGTCAGCTCTGGAGTGCCTAACTCTTAAATATAACCAGCCAGATGTCTCCATACATTTCTGAGAAAAGCTTACATCTAAGGAGAGATCCAAACAAACCAACAGAAGGAAACAGTTAAGGTACTTTACTGTTTGTTTGTTTGTTCAAGCTTAAGAGAGAAAAAGAGAGAGCAGACATGGGGGAGGGGCAGAGAGCGAGGGACAGGTTCCGAAGCAGGTTCCGCACTATTAGCAGAGGCTGATGTGGGGCTACAATTCATGTAAGATCACGATGTGACCCAAAGTCAGGCGCTTAACCAACTGAGCCACCCAGGCGCCCCAGACTTTACTGTTTTTTAAACTTTTCAACTTTTTAAAGACCTTTTTTTTAAGAATATATATATTTTTAATTTATTTGAGACAGAGACAGAGATACAGAGAGAGTGAGTGGGAGATAGGGATAGAGGGAGAGAATTTTTTTTTTTAGCGTTTATTTACTTTTGAGAGAGAGACACAGAGACAGAGCGCAAGCGGGGAAGGGGCAGAGAGAGGGAGACGCAGAATCTGAAGCAGGCTCCAAGCCCTGAGCTGTCAGCACAGAGCCCGATGTGGGGCTCAAATCCTTGAACTGCTAGGTCATGACCTGAGCCGAAGTTCAGACACTTAGCCGACATAGCCACCCAGGCACCCTAACTTTTTAAAGACTTTAAAGAACAGAAAGACAAAAATAACAGGCAAAAAGAGACCAAATTAGAAATCCAGCATCAGATAACAAGAAGTTAAGAAAGAGAGAAAAGACAAACTGCTAAGAGGAATTTACCTAAAAAGACAAAAAGGGAAGAAAAATTTCCCGAATTGAAAGAGATCAGTCTTGAAATGCCCCTTGAGTATCCTGTGTAATGAATTAAAAACACCAACTTAACATTCACTGTAGAATTTCACAACACTGAGGATAAAAAGATCCTAAAATCTTCCAGAAAGGATGAGAAAACAGCAGGTGCACGCGAGGATTGGGAATAAAAATGGCATAAATGTTTTCAATGGCAAGGCTGGAAACCTGAAGATGGTGGGTCAATGCCTTCACAATCTCCAGGGAGAATTCATTTTGGCCTCATTTTATACCCAGCCAAATACCAACCAAGTAAAAGTATAATAGAAACATTTTCAGAAAGCTACAGGATGAATATTGTAACAAAATTAGAATAAGATGAAGGGCTTCAGGAGATCTCATGTCAGCAGCTACTAGAGCCGTTCTAGAGCCACCAAACCCTGTCAGTTCAGGACAGAAGGAAAGAATGTACTGATAAATCCACAAGTCGAATTTGTGTGTAAAACTGTATTTTGTTTAGTATTTTAGAGGTACTGGAGGGTGTGGGAGACTCACCTGAATGAAAACCAAACACATTAAAAAAAAATGTTTATTGGGGCGCCTGGGTGGCTCAGTCGGTTAAGCAGCCAACTTCGGCCCAGGTCATGATCTCGCGGTCCGTGAGTTCGAGCCCCGCATCGGGCTCTGTGCTGACAGCTCGGAGCCTGGAGCCTGTTTCAGATTCTGTGTCTCCCTCTCTCTGACTCTCCCCTGTTCATGCTCTGTCTCTCACTGTCTCAAAAATAAATAAAACGTTAAAAAAAACTTTAAAAAAAATTTAAAAAAATGTTTATTTATTTTGAAAGACAGAGAGTGAGTGGGGGAGGGGCAGAGACAGAGGGAGACAATCCCAAGTGGGCTCTACACTGTCAGCGCAGAGCCCGAGGTGGGACTGGAACCCATGAACTGTGAGAGCATGACCAGAGCCGAAATCAAGAGTCAAATGCTCCACTGACTGAGCCACCCAGGCATCCTTTAACTAAGCACATTTTTAAAAAATTGTTTTATTTGGAAAAAGTGCTTCTTATAAAGGGCAGCTGTAAAATACAGACACTCCTGCAACAATTACTTGTTTTCTCTTAAAGTAAAAGAATGGGTGGGACCCAAGGAATCACAGCAGTGGATGGACAATTGAGGAGCATCTCCAAGTTACTTCAGGAACTAGAGCAACAAAGCTCAAAGCTAAAATTTCCAATAAAATTCTTCTAACAACTTAACTTTAGCTTATCCCATGGATTACCACCCCTCCCCCCCCCTTGAGCGGAAAAGCGTGACTTATTCCTGCAAACCAATTACTCTGCTGCAAGAAACACCTCAGAATGTGAGTTTTGCATCACATCTGTCTACCTGCAAAGCTCAGGGATGGAATATTCACAAAAACAAACGCAAAATCCCAACAACGAACCTCACACAAGGACAAAGGTTTGTCCAAAAGCTCCTGGGCTGGAAAGGCTAGCAGACCACAAAACTCTAAATACAACTGTGTATCCGAGCCCCGGGTTGTGTCAATGTATGGGGCAACCAGATAGTTTAAACCTCTGTGGCTAAGCTAAGTCCATTTCTCTATTTCAATAGACAGACAGGGCTAGCACTGGTCTATGCTACCGAAATACTGCTTTGTCCTTTACAATCTATTTGCCCCCCTAGGCTGAAACCATCAAACCAAGGTTTTCCACTAAGGCTAAGAACACTGCATCTATACAGGGACGAGAAGCTCATCACAGGCTCACAGTCCCACATACCAAGTCTAGCAGCCCCAGGGAGTCCACTTCCAGCTCTGCATTTATTTTATTGCACTGGACCTTTTCTGTGTGTTTCTACATTTTCACAATTTGCCGATCATGCTAAACACAGCAAAAACCTCAACGCACTTGCACCTGTTTCTGGCTACCCAGTAATATTATGAGACACCAGAACCACAGAACAAGTGCACAGGTGTGGGTTAGAGGGTAGGAAACAGATATGAAGCACAGATGTGCAGATTTCACCAGAAGCCTCAAATAGCCACCTTGTAAGTCTGTAACAGGTTACTTGCCACAGTCCAGGTCCTTCACCCATCACGCCTATTCTTAGACCCCAAAGTAGGGCCAACACTGTTACTTTTGAACCTGGGGTCCTCAAAGTGAGTGTAAGCACGTTTTTTAAACGTAATCTCTATACCCAATGTGGAGCTCAAACTCACACCCGAGATCAAAAGTCCTATGCTCTACGAACAGAGCCAGCCAGGCCCCTGAAAACGAATTACATTTTAAAATGAAGCAATTATTAACTCTATTTTTCTAAGTTGTACAATAATTAACTACCTGGCTCATCAAGGGCCATAGTAATAAAAATAATGTGTATTTTTTTTTTAATTTGTGATATAATTAAATTAGGGAATAGGAAGAGATGAGAGGGGTACCTGCGTGGCTCAGTCGGTTAAGCCTCCGACTTCGACTCAGGTCACAATCTTACAGCTTGTGAGTTCAAGCCCCATGTCGGGCTCTGAGCTGACAGTTCAGAGCCTGGAACCTGCTTCGGATTCTGTGTCTCCCGCTCTCTCTGCCCCTCCCCCAGGTCGCACTCTCCCTCTCTCTCTCTCAAAAGTAAACATTAAAAAAAAAGAGATGAGGGTGTACAAACAATAAGTCCTCAACTATCAATAAAAGTCAAGAAAAAGTCAGAAATATGGAAGTAAATCCCCAAAGAAAGGGCTGAAAAATGTTAGTTGCATCTAAAGAGTGAGATGGGGGGGGGGGGGCCTGGGTGGCCCAGTTGGTTAAGCGTCCGACTTCAGCTCCGGTCACGGTCTCACGGTTCGTGGGTTTGAGCACTGCATCGGGCTCTGTGCTGACAGCTTAGAGCCTAGAGCCTGCTTTGGATTCTGTGTCTCCTTCTCTCTCTGTCCATCCCCCACTCATGCTTTGTCTCGCTCTGTTTCTCAAAAATAAATAAATGTAAAAAAAAAATTTTTTTTAAAGAGATGGGGGTGGAGAGAGGTACGGGGTTACTGTTTTGTTGGGAGGCTTTCAGTAATTTTGAGATTTAACTACTTACCTACATAAACAATTTACAAATAATGTTCACATACTTGTATTACAGAAAAAAATCAAGTACATACAAAAGAAGATAGAATTATATAATTATACACACACATATATATGTATATAAAACTTTGATTTATTTTTTAAATTAAAGGACAGGTTAAATTATGGATCAGACCTATAATTCGGTGCTGTGTGGTTACTATTTGGAACAAGTGCACATTGTCTGCAACATATTGTGTGGAAGAGTCACAGAACTGTATGTATTTTGTGTCTGGTCACTTCTGGGGGTGAGATAAGGATCAAGGCACAACGAACATCTTTTACGCTGAGCATATTTTGTTTTTTAATACAAAACGCTAACACATAGGGCATTAAGCAAACAAATAAATAAGGATATAGGGTCAGAATGTCTTTTCTAGTAAGTCAAGTGAAAATGGCCTTGACTGGAACTAGGTAGACTCCCCCCACTCCCCACAAAAAGCCTAGGGGGCTCTCTGCTGGGCAGGGTAAGTGGAGTGGTGAGCCCGTCCCTCCAGCACCTCTCTGGGCTGTGTGCTAGGCCCTGTCCATGCTAGACTGTAACTCCCAGGACATGTATCCAAGGATAGGGACCAATCCAGGGACAAGTGTTAACCTCCATGGACAAGTGTTAACCCTCACCTACACATTTATCAATCTTTGCTTGATCCTGCATCCCCAAACAGGTGTGTTGGTCTCATGTATTTGAACCCCTTTGTACCAGCACCATGCCAAGTGCTAGGCATGTAAAGAACAATTTCCTGATCTCACTCGGAATTTAGTTGGAAAGATCTGTAAACAAACAACTATAGTCAAGTGGGTAAAGTCTGAGAGCAGAGGCATATGTGGGGATCAGAGACAGGGGAGAGATCTACCCTGTGTGTGCCAGTGTGGACAGAGACAGCAAGCCCTCCAAAAGTCAGAGGCATCCAGAGAAATCAGTGTCACCCCAATTCTGCACTCTCCCAAAGTGGTATGGGTCTATGGACTGAGGGTGGTCTAGACTGGAGAAACTGGAGGTACAGAGCAGGGGTATCCAGAACTTGCCTCCCAGCAGGGTAGGAAAAGGACAGAGGCAGACCCCCGCCCCCCATGCTTCAAACCATTTGTGTAGCTGGGATCCTGCTGGGTGCTGGGGTAGCAGTCAGGTTTGGTTCTGAACTACTTGTAGAGAAGAACTGAGTCTATTTTCTAAGTGAAAGCCTTTTTATTCATTTATTTTTAATGTTTGTTTACTTTTGAGAGAGAGAAGAAGGGCAGAGAGAAAAGGAGACACAGCATCTGAAGCAGGCTTGAACCCACGGACCTTGAGCTCATGACCTGAGCCGAAGTCATACGCTTAACCAACTGAGCCACCCAGGCGCCCCAAAGTGAAAGCCTTTTAAATACGTCACCACATAAACACATGTGGGGAAGATGTTAAGTCCAGCGGGCTGCAAGAGTTACCTGCCCTGTAGAGAGAGGGTGTGGGTACAACACGCCAGGATGAATACGAGCTCCTCTCCCCATACAGTCTAGTGGTTAGAAACCCAGCTCTCCCATTTGCTAACTCTTCTGACCCTGGGCAAGTTATTACTCAATCTCTCTGTGCCTCCATTTCTTCTTCTGTAGAATGGGGACAATGATGATGGTGCCTACATCATAGGGTTATGGTGTGGAATACAACAGCAAACAAATCCTAGCTATTATGACTGGCACAGCTTCAGATGACATGATTTAGGGACCAATTATATGGTCAGAGCTGGGACGAATCAGAGGGGAGGTAAGCAACCCTGGAAAAAGAGACTGGGGGTGAAAGGGGTAGGGTAAGGGCACCCTCTATCCTATTTTTGGCCCACGGAAACATGCTTCAAGAACCAACATGCGCTTCGGCACGTTTGGTAACCAGTGTCATTTGGGACTTTGAAAACTTCAGATGTGCGCCAAATCCAAGAATGGTATTTTTTCTCAAGACATGCTTTGTGGTGACAGCAGTTTCTTTGAATGTACAAAGCAATGCAGACATTCCCCTCGGGTCTGTTTTCCTCACTTGTAAACAAGGGCAGTGTACTAGGCTCATTCAAACTATTTTTAAAGTACCAACCATGTGCCAGGCTTTGTAGGTAATCTTTAGGGTCTGTTCCAGGTCTGATACACTACCATTATTTTTAGGAGCTCCTGGTTGGCAGGTGCTCAGTGCGGTGCAAACAGCACGGGGCTTGGAGGCACAAGTTCTGGGCTCAAACCTGGGTGTGCCGTGTAACAGCCCCTCAACTCTCAAGGGCTGCTGAATTCTGCAGCTCTAAGAGGACAGTACTAACAAAATCCACACCTCACAGGAGTAGTGTGGAGATTAAATCACTGCTCATAGCCTGACAGGCCAGGTCTTAGTGCCCCATCCCCCACTCCCCACAAGGGAGATACAGTATCCTCAACTGGCAGACAGGAAGCTGAGGCTCAGAAAGGCTGTCCCCTCCATGGCGATCCAGGGGGCAGACCTAACCTGTACTGCCTCCAGTCCTAAACACCAACTTCTGTTTAAAACTAGCAAGGCAGACCAGGCTACCGTGCCTTAGCCAGCATGGGCAACTGGGAACATTCCAGGGGTCTCCAGACTGCTACCTATTCTTCTGAGTGTTTGGCCAGAACAGGATGTTCCCTGAGAGAGAGGCTGGCCTTGATCTCTTCTCCATTTTCCCACAGTAGCCACACTCAGCTTCAAAATGGGGCTGGCAGGGATTTCTGTAAATTGAGCCTTGCTTGTTCCTCACTTTCCCCTGCGCCTCTCCTGATGGAAACATTCTTCCCCTGGGCGGGGGGGGGGGGGGGGGGGGGGACGTGAGGCCGAGCCAGAGTACAAGAACAGAATTCCTAGAACTGCTGTTCCCATTCCAGGGAAAGGGAGAGTGTTTCACAACATGCTTGGGGGAGGCTCAAATGCCTACGTTCGTTCGGATGCAAGCCAGCAGCCTGTGAACAAAATACTCCGGATAATTTTACATTCAGCTCTCGCCAGCGGCTCTGTGTCAACCTGGAGGCCAACACACGGGGTCTACCGGGTGGGTGGGTGGGGGGGGCTCCCAACCGCCCGCCACACACCAGGCAGGAGCTCGATGCGTCAGGGTGGCTTTCCTTGCTGAGCAGTCTGTTTAGCAAGCAGAGCCACCTTGTCAAGGAGAAAATCTTGGGGAGACAATCAGGGTGTGCTTGGTCTGAGATTTTTCTTCATCTCTGGCCCTACCAGCTCTGCAAAGAGAACCAAAGTCTGGAAGTTTCTTAGGGGCCGGGAATCTCATGAAGATCCTCAAATACCAAATGAGGGCAATCAGTGAGTAACAAAGGGCCCTCTCACTAGTCCCTCCCTTTGAGGCCCTGACATGTGAGGAAGAGTCTGTTTTATTTGAAAATTAAGCAGGAGAGGGGTGCCTGGGTAGCTCAGTTGGTTGAGAGTCTGACTTCAGCTCAGGTCATGCTCTTGTGGTTTGTAAGTTCAAGCCCCGCATCGGTCTCTGTTGCTGACAGCTCAGAGCCTGGAGCCTGCTTTGGATTCTGTGTCTCCTTCTCTCTCTGCCCCTCCCCTGCTTACAGTCTGTCTGTCTCTGTCTCAAAAATAAACATCAAAATAAAAATTTTGTTTTTGAAAATTAAGTGGGAGGGACAAAGTTTTTACAGAAATGTGCAGAACAAAATAGCTGGAATAATTATTCTAAGGGCTGGCCAAGCTCCTTCCCCTTCCCTCACCCCCCTCACACCCACCCCAACCAAACATTTCAAAATGCACCCAGGCCAAGCAGGTTAAGCCTCCATCTGAAATGCCTCCCTTTACACAGCAAGAAAAGCTGTGGTTGGAAAGAGGAGGGGCTCTGTTTTTTGTGTGAATTGCCCCCCAACCCCTCGCATCCAAATTCATATGCTGAAGTCCCAACTCCCAGCCTCAATGTAGCTGAATTTGGAGATAAAGTTTTTAAAGAGGTCATTAAGTTAAAATGAGGCTGTTAGGGTAGGGCCTTGATCCAATATACTGGTGTCCTTATAAGAGAGAGAGGGAGATACCACACACACCACATAGAGTGGCAGCAAAGAGGACGGTCATCTGTAACCATCAAGAAGGGCTTCAGGAGAAACCAACCCTTCTGGCACTTTGACTTGGACTTCCAGCCACCAGAATTGTGAGAAAATAAATTTTTGTTGTTTAAGCCACGCAGTCTGTGCTATTTTGTTATGGCCGCTTGAGCAAATTAAGATAGGCCTGC
Organism: Panthera onca; assembly: GCF_046562875.1. NCBI lineage: Eukaryota > Metazoa > Chordata > Mammalia > Carnivora > Felidae > Panthera > Panthera onca. The sequence goes on along the minus strand of NC_138342.1, from coordinate 160,352,596 downwards.
CTTCCCCTTTTATTCCAAAGACCAGAAGAGAGAAGTTGATTTACACACACGCACTCTCTCTAAGGCAAAAGACCTGGTTAACCTCCGCATTGTATGTGTCACCAGGAAACCAAGGGGAGTTCTGAACCCACCTGCACCTGCACCTCCCGGGATTCTCACTCCTACGCATTTTTGGACCGCTGGCCTCAGAACTTGACTCCATCCTACTGCCAGCGCTCCAGAAAATCAAGGATGTTCAGATGGAAGTGCTGGGCAGGGTGGGCAAGCGTGGGCTCCTCTGAAGGGAGTTCCCAAAGCCTAGCTGCTTTGAGGAGGAAAGAGGAGGCAGGCTAGGTAGCAGTTAGCAAGGAGGGGCATGACACACAGTGGAAGGTATGGCCCAGTGGCCTGGCATCATGGCCACCCACATAGTTTGCTCTGTGGAGCTGAACATAAGGCCTTGAAAACGGGGCATCGGATCGAGAACTCTGTGTTTTCAGGAAGGTGTCTTCAGTTCTTAACCCAAGAGTCAATTCACAGGCTTGCAGTTCTGGTCTGCTTCTAATACCTGGCCTTGGCCCTGAGCGGCCACACAGCAGGATGGGCAGTTAAGTTCCCTCGAAGGACCACTCTTTGAGGCTTGGCCCTTGTGGAAGACTGCCTGAAAACGTGGCCCCGTGACTCTTCCCATCCCTGTCCCTATAGGAGGCTCCTCTCATTCCAAGGCTGGTATCTCCCCTCTCCTGGAATCTGGGGTAGCCCTGTGGCTTGCTTTGACTAATAGAATACAGAGGAAAGAGAGAACTCCCAGCCTTCCAGGTGTCCCCAGCAATGCCCCAGATATGTGGGTACGCCCATCTTGGACCTTCTAGCCCCAGACAATCTAGCTTCTAACTGTATGCAGCCAGATGAGTGAGTTCAGGGAGATCATCAGAAAATGCCCAATCAGCCTAAAGAATTTACTGTTGCTGTTGTTGAAGTTACTAAGTGTTGTGATACTCAGGGCCTAGTATCTGAACTCTCTTAAACTTTCAGGGGCATGGGCACTGGATTGCAAGACACCTTGTGTTGCCCATGTCCTGGAGCATCCAAATGACCTGGGCAGATGTGACTTACTCCTGCCTAGCAGTGAGGTTGGGTGCAAACAAGTAAATAAGGAGCATCAATCCCAGTGTCTGAGACCCTGGCCCCAGTAGTGACACGTTCAGTATAAAGGCTACCTCCTTCTACTTTCTGTGCAATAGTTGGAAAAAGTAGTATTAGCAATACTGGGATAAGTGACAAAGTTCAGGGAAAGTTAGTCTTGCCCCTGGGACATTCCAAGGTAAGCAATTATGCCCTGCAACTGAAAGAGCAGAAAAGAAAAATTCAGATGTCTTCATTAAGCCAGCTCAGACCCAGGCCCAGTGGCAAAGGAACTAGGTTACCCTGAGAATACGGTCGTTCCAGGATTCTTTTCAACTCTTCACCTGCTAAACACCAGACTCAGCACTCAGTCACTGCAATACAAAGATGAGTAAGACTGCTCGGAAAGAACTTCCCATCTACCCAGGGAACAAACATGTAAACAAGCACATGTGATTCATTTGTCATGAATCATAACGGAGGAAGAACACTGGCGTGGCTCTAAGCCCAGAAAGCAACAGGTTTTTTTGTTTGTGTGAACACGTAAAACGTAGGCGTGAAAATGAACACTCCTGGTTCAAAACTTGCGCCCTGGGAAGCAATCCTTTTTTCGGTCCCGCTGCCCCTTCCCCGCTCTTTTGCAAGGATATCAAATAAAGACCCACACAAGAGGGGCACCTGGATGGCTGTGGGTTAAGCGTCAGACTTGGACTCAGGTCATGATCTCACAGTTCATGGGTTCAAGCTCCGCATAGGACTCTGTGCTCCAGATTTTTCTGCCCCTCCCCCGCTTGCACTCTCTCTCAAAAATAAATAAATAAACTTTAAAGACCCACACCAGAAAAGGCCTCACTGCGTGATGACAACAGTAGACAAGGTACCACCCTGCCTGTCCTTTTACTAAATTTGGTAATGGAGGACTTTTTTGCTCTTTCAAAAAAAAAAAAAAAAAAATCAATATGTAAAAGATCAAACTCTTCTTTCAAATAAGGCCCTGCCATCCTTTGAGGATACTGGAAACAAAAGCAACAACAAAATGTGAAGGCAATTAAAATCTCACAGCTGTGTGTGCATTGCTAGAATGTAAGACTTAGCAGGCTGCTGACCTGGAGCAGGCAATTCTCACAATGAGAATCATACAAGTTCTACTGGTTATGAAGGGTGGGGGTATCTGCCTAATTGCCTCATTCTACGGCTACAACTTTGATGCTCCTAATTCTATTTCAGGTGTGTCTTCATCTTCCTAAGTAGCAAGCCAAGCCCTTGAGGTCAGATTGTTTTCCAGGTTCTGGATGTGGTCAATGCCTTAAACACATTGAGTCTGGTGGGCATCAAAGGGAGTCTGGGGTGCTCCACACCAGGGCTCCCCGTCAAAGTCTTTGATGAGGGACACAGTGTGGAATGTTCTAAATGTCTTAATAGGAAGCTCAGCTCAATGGGAGAAGAGGGCCCATTACATTTCCCTCACTGCCTTAATGTCCAAGTTCTTTTAACCCATCTAGAATAATGAGACCCTAGTCTCATCAGAGTTACTGTCGACCCTGGGTAATTAGGAGACATAATTTCCCACTGTGTGACCGAGGCCTCCGGACACTGGCTATGCTCTAGCTTCAGTGCCCAGGCCACCTCCTCCTCTTCCCAGCACTGTCTGTCCTATAGCCAAAGACCTGGGAGCTGCTCCAAGGTAAGCTTTCTGGGCATAGACTTTGTTTGTCTATATCAGGGTGCCATTAACACCTGCAGCCCCACCTGCCTACCTCTGATTAACCTTACCCAGTTACAGGGTTTAGGTATGATTACCAGCCAAGCAACCCTAGTGGCTTTGGGGTCAAATAATCCAACATGAAATGGGGAACATGGAGGTTGATGGGAGAGGGGTGGAAGGTTTCTGACCATTCAAAGGTTCTGTGGGGCTATGGTGTCACTGGTGATTTTTAAGCCTCAAACATTCATATGCAACATTCCTTTCAACAAATTTCTCTGAAGTTCTCCAGACTTCTAATCAGATCAGTGGTTTAGCCTGTGAAAGGTTAATGACCATGGAAAGTAAATTGGAGCCTGAGGAATGAGATGGTTCAAATCAACCACAGCTCCTGGTCCTCTGGGGACAAACACTGCAGAGCCATTCCCAGCAAGAGTGACCTGTGGACACTCCAAGAGTGCCTGACACCTGCAAAGAAACTAGCATGGGCACCTGTGCAGACTCTCTCCAGAGCCTGGTTTGAGGGCTGATGCCAAACCCAACCTCAAAAGAAGTTTACTTGGAGAGCAGCAGCATTTTGCCAGACCCTGAGGTCTGCAAAGGTGAGGGAAGTCACATTCTACCCATTCCTGAGTACTCAGTGTAGTACTTAGATCAATCACTGGGCGCTGGTTAGAAGTGTAGAATCCCAGGCCCAATGGCAGAATCTACAGAATCAACAGTCTGCACTTAAAATGAGGTCTCCGGGTGGAGTGCCTGGGTGGCTCAGTCGGTTAGGCGTCTGACTTCAGCTCAGGTCACGATCTCACAGTCCGTGGCTTCAAGCCCCACGTCGGGCTCTGTGCTGACAGCTCAGAGCCTGGAGCCTGCTTCGAATTCTGTGACTCCTCTCTGCCTCTCACGCTATGTCTCTCTCTCTCAAAAATAAACATTAAAATGAGGTCTCCAGGTAATTCACATGTATATTGAGGAATGAGAAAGAGCACTCAAGGCTAGAGCAAAAGGGTGCCAGAAATGACCTTTCCTTAGGTTAAGCTTCTTTGCCCTGGCAAAGAAGTAGGGTGAAGCGGGCTTTGGAGGAAGACTCCAAGCCTTGGCTAACTGAGGCAGACCAGACTGGCTGACTTTGGCAAAAACAAGGTGTGTTTTTCCAGGTTACAGCCTGTGCGTTATGCCTGTCCTGCTGGACACTCCAGGACAAGAAAGCTGGCTTTAGGCTCCTGGCACTGCTAGCTTCCCTCCAGTTGGCCTGAGAAACAGAGTTACACTCTGATCTCAGAGCCCCTTTCCCTCTCTCCCAACTAGAGACCTTCAAAGGCAGGGAGATATGCTGAGGTTTACCAAAAACAAACAAAAAACCCATTTCCCAGTCCAAGGTGAGAAGTAGATCAGAGTTCCCTGTAAACAGTGCCCTTGGCTGTGCCTTCCAATCTGACTTGTCCCCATCCAGCAATAAAGAGTGCAGAAAAGGGCACCTCTGAGCCTTCAGGGTTGCCTCAGTGCCCACTCTGAAAAGATCAGAGATGCACACCCTCACTTGAAGAACCCCAAAACTGTCAGGAAGGATCCTGGCGGACACAGTATGACACAGAGAAAGCAGACCAAATGGACTACAAAAGAACTATAGCATGGAAAGAGAATTTGAGTCAAGGGTGGACAGAAGGCTTACTGAGAACTTTTCCTTGGATCATTTTTAATAGAAGAGAGAGCATTTTCCCCTCTACACTTGGATAGTATTTCTCGTTCAATCTGAGAAAACGGTGTGACATCGGACAAGGGACATGTGTTTTCCAGTTTGGGGCCTCATGAAACAAGTACATCTGTGATTCCTAACAGTTCTAACGTTGTATGTTTTGGATCAAACGGCTCAAGACCTCGGATCTGGCTGTGCTTGCTGATGGCGGGACCGCAGCCTGAGAAAATAAGCATGTGATGTGGCCCGCGACGCTGCTGCTCCCCTGGCTCCACCTGCACCCGTGCCTCTCAACGGAGCGCCACTGTCTGCGAGTAGTTTTCGAGTAGTTTGGGTAGTTTGGGCAGGAGCGGTGGAGGAGGGCTTAGGGGAGGGGAGAAGAGCAAAGCGGGCTGAGGGCAGCGCGGGGATGGCAGGGAAGTGGTGAGCCACGAGGATTTCATCATGCAAACGTGCGGGCAGGTTTCATCAGCGCCTGTGCGCCGGGGCTCCCGGGCTGGGAGGAATGCCTGGCTCCCGGGGGCAGCCTAAGGCTGGCCCCAACCCGTGCCAGTTCAGTTTCCTCTTCCTTATACACTCAGGGAGGTCACAAGGCTCCCCCTCCCCCTGGACAGAAGAACGTGTTTTTCTGCACAGTCCTGCCCGCGGCCCCAGGTCCCTCTGCGTAGATCCCACATGCGTAAGTGGGCAACCTGCCACAGGTGCAGGTGAGGCGCTGCTGGAGGAGAGAGCCCTCGGCCCAAATCCTTCGTCAGAGGCGGAGGCCCAACGCAAAACTGGGGGCGCCTCGGGAAGGAAAAAGGGATTCTGCAAGAGTCGTTTACCCCAAAAAAAGAACGCCCATCCCATCCCCTAGAAACCCCAGGCCAGGCCTCTGCTTGCTCCCAGGCCACCCTGAGCCGGAGCTATTTTACCTCAGTACGCCCCACACCCACAAGAGGCAGCACACCTCAGCATGTGGTTGTTCTGGAAGTGTGCGTATCCGTCTGGGTAGGGGGACTCGGCTGTCTCTCCCAGGAGGAAACGAATTGGGGTAGTTTGCAGCCGGGGCTTCGGAGGACGCACTCAGAGGGCAGGCAATGGGAAGCGGCCATCCGCTCGTGACCCTCGCTGCGTCCGTGGTGCCCTTTTTTCCAGTCATCGCGCCCCTCTTCCCGGTCGCCCCGTCCAACTGGCCACTCCCGACCCCTCCCGCTCTGCCCACTCAGTCCTCCCGCGCGGCGAGCACCCGAAGCCCGCGCCTACCTCCCGGGGTGGTGCTGAAGAGGGTGCCGCCGGGAGTGGTGCTGTAGTCCCCGGGCGGCAGCTGCACGCTGTCGCCGAGGTCCACCCGGCGAGTGGCCGGGATGGCCCGGCTTGGGGTCTGGCTGCAGCTGCTGCTCCCGGACATGGTCTCCCGCTCGCAGTGCCTGCAGCCAGAGCGTGGCCCTCCGGCCGCTCTGGCCCGTCCCTCCTCGCCCCGCCCACGCCCACGCCCACCCCTTCCGCCTCTGTGTCTCCGCGCCACCTGGGATTTGTAGTTCCCGCCGCGCAGCAGCAGCAGCAGCAGCCGCACCCTCCTAGGCTTGGCCGCCCGTACGTGCGATCCTCCGCAACCTAAGTTTGAGGCCTCCTCCCCATGGCCTACGGCGCGGGTGCGGGCGCCGCCCCACTACGGCCTGCCCCTTTCGCTCCCGGGACCCTCTCCGACACGCTGGCAGCGATGGGATGGGGCCGGGGGCCGGGGGCTGGTGTAGGTTAGTTAACCCTACACCGGGTCCGAGGCGTGTCGCAGAGCTGTGCGAGATCCTAGCAGTCCTCGCGGTTGGCGAAGGCCTGGTTTCTGCCTGAGGACTTTGGGCCGGATGGTCCCCTCCCTGTTCTGTGCTTTAGTTCCTCCGATGAGGAGGTGGGGGTTGATTGGTCATTCACCCCTCTTCGATGTTTTGAGCCTTCACAAGAAATAACCAAGAATGGGCGTTCCATGGCTTGGGGGAAGGTGTGGGAGGATTGGTGAACAAGTCACACAGATGGGTGATTAAAACTAAAACCAGAGCCCAGGTGGAGCTGAGAGGGGTTGACGTCAGTGGTGGCTGGGGGGCGGGGGGGGGGGGGCAGTGGAGAGGGTAAGAGTTGGCCAGAGAGGCTCCTTGTAGCCCTTTGAGTTGGGTACAAGAGCCCACACGCTACCTGACATTTAGTAGTCACTCCTTGAAAGAATGGATGAACGAACGAATGAATGAGTCTTCAAGGACCTCTCTGAGTGGGGACAGAAAAATGCTAGGAGGAACAGAAAAGCCTGTTGTGTGAGAGAACGGTTTCTATCGTTGTGGCCACGTCATGCAAGGGGAGAGAAGACAGGTGAACACTCTGAAAGAGAAATTGGGGTCAGGGGCGCCTGGGTGGCTCCGTCATTAAGTGTCCAACCTTGGCTCAGGTCATGATCTCATGGCTCAGTGTCCGACCTTGGCTCAGGTCATGATCTCAGGCTCGTGACTTCGAGTCCTGCCTCAGGCTCTGTGCTGACAGCTCAGAGCCTGGAGCTTGCTTCAGTTTCTATGTCTCTCCTTCCCTCCCTCCTCTTTCTCCTTCTCTCTCTCTGCCCCTCCCCCACTAGTTCTCTGTCTCAAAAATAAACTTAAAACAAAAATTTTTTTTTAAAGAGAGAAATTGGGGCTGAATTGTGATGGGTTTTTAAAAATCATGCCAAGGTGTTCAGACTTTGTCCCACAAGGGTAGGAGATATCAGAGACCTCTTAAACTGGGGAGTGACAGGATTAGGGTTGGGTCTGTTTGTTTCAGAAAGATGACTGGCCAGCTTTGGAGTTTGGGAAGGGACCACAGGAGGGATCAGGCCCCAGGTAGGAGGACTGGCTGGGTTTGGGCACTCCTGAGCTAACTCTAGGCCTACACTGCCTACTGTGGGGGACATTGGCCTTCTGTGCCTAGGGAGCAATTGAGATATGGCTAGTCCATATTTACAAGTGTAAACTAAATAGATTTCAAGGATTTAGCATGAAAAACACTTCAGATATCTCAATAATTTATGTTGATTACATGTTGAAATATTCTGACTGTATTGGATTAAGTAAAACATTAAAATTAATTTACCTGTTTCTTTTTACTTGTTTTGGTCGAACTATAAGAAATTACATGTATGTAATATGTATGCATGTATTTCTATTGGATAGTGCTGCTCCAGAATGATAAAAGCAATCCTAAAGTTCTTCCAGGAAATTTCCTCCCGGGAAACTATGCAATCACCAAATTTTAGCTCTGGCCAGGTACATTATAAGTCATCCAGGACAACATTTACCACCATCTTATTTATTTATTTGCTTATTTATTTATTTATTTAATCTTTCTTCAATCATTCAGGCCATAATTTACACTGTTCATGAGGAAAAAGCTAATAATTAAGGAAAGTGAAAGCATTCATTGGCATTTAGGTCAAAAAGAAATCCCACAATAATTCCATAATTTGTATAATTTTAAGCTCAGGTGTTTTTTGTTTTTTGTTTTTTTGAAAAATCTGTCCTGGCCAAAGATTAAAAACGAAAATTCTCTGAAAGAGTAAATGGAATATGTATGTCAAATGATCCTACATACATATTTTCTCCAGTTGAGGTTTCTACAAATTGAGTTAAAATATGCTAACATTCTGTGGCAAAATCTTATAGTTCTAGTGTTGAGAGCTCTCCACACCTTTTTTTTTTTCTTTTAATTCACCACATTCTTCAAAAAACAAAACCCAGAGTGTCAGAGAAGAGCAGGGGTTTGCCCAAGATCACACAGCGATGAAAGACCTGAGGCAAAACTAGATGGCCCAGTGTCCCCTCCCTTCCAGGCCTGTCCTTTTGTCACCACACTAGAAAACAAAGTGGCCCATCGTCTTGCCTTGGGAAGAACTGTTTTGAAAGGAGGTTGGCTCAGTTGCCTTATTGAATGTGCATATTTGGTTAGAGCTGAACTTCCAGGGAAAGCAGCTGCTTAGCTGAACACTTGTAATGATCTGTGCACACAGGTTGGGGAAGTTTCCATCCCATCTTGCTCTACTTGATCCGTAGGCAGGGAGGGACAAGGGACCGATTTTATCACTTTAAGTAAGTGGAATTTCTCTGGGTAGCCAACCAGGCACAGAGGTCTAATCCTTAAGCAGGCACTGGCCCTTCCCAGTTTTTGTCTCAACACATCTCTGCTGAGCTGGACCAGTGTGGGGTTAGCAGTGCCAAGAGAGGGTCCCCCAGGAGTGGCTGCCTGGGAGGAAAGTAGCAGGAGCCACAAGAGTGACAAATGCTTTCAGAGTCTGTGAACCACACTCTAATAGACGCTGTTTAGGAAGCCCCTCAGGTTAGGGAATCCATTCCTAACATATTTGGTGCTGAAAATGTTCCCCATTCACCACTGGGAGTCCTTTGAATTAGCTAATGCATCCTGTCGCCATGGCCCCAGTGGCTTCTGGAGGCTATTGTGTTTTCTTGTACAATTAGGGCTTCCTATACTTACTGCCCCTGATCAAGATTCAGCCATTTAAAAAAAAAAAAGACATGTTCAAAAGAAAAACAAAATGAAAAAAAAAAAAAACTCATAGATACAGAGAACAGATTGGTGGTTGTCAGAGGCAGAGCGAGGGTGGGGAGGAATTCTCTCTCGAAGGGGGTCAAAAGGTACCAAAAAAAAAAAAAAAAAGGACACGTTAAAAAAAACAGGCACATTCTCCACTGACTAGAGGATAAACAGATTATCGCTGAAAATAAACATCTACAGTGAGAAATAGCTTGGTCATTCGTTATCATCCGAGGCAAAGCAGAAATGAGAGTCATGGTGTCATGGCCAATGACCATGAAGGGGCTGAATGCTGGGGAGCCCGAAGACACATTGTGGAGGTCACATGAGCTAACATAAAGGAGTCTGTTAAAAGAGTTCTACTGAGTGAATTTGAAGACCTAATTGGCTTTATTAAGCGATTTACTAATTGCTTAATCGATTTGTGATTTATTAATTGATTTTCAATCAGTGGGCAGCATCCCACCTAGCAAGTACAGGGATGCTCCAAGGATTTGTACAAAATAGAAGATTTTTATAGGAAGGAGAATGGGGCAAGGACATTATCAGCAAAGAAAAGGATTGTTACATCTTTTTTCTAAGAGTTTATTTTTTTGTGGGGGTGGGGGTGGGGTGGGGTGGGTGAGGGTAGCACAAACAAAGTAGAAACAGAGAAAGAGGGAAAGAATCCCAAGCAGGAACTGCACTGTCAGGGTGGAGTCTGATGTGGGGCTCAAACTCATGAACCATGAGATTATGACCTGAGCTGAAACCAAGAGTCGGTCACTCAGCCAACTGCCACCCAGGCACCCCTGTTACATCATTTTTTGAGGAGGAAGGGATGGCAGGGTTTTTATCACGCGATTACTTTACCAGAGCTGATCAGGAAATTTCAGATTAACTTAAAAGGTCACATTCCTGAGAGAGGTTCAAACTACAATTAGGTCTTGGTTTGCTGTGGTTGGGGACCAATGACTCCATTTTGGACTTCTTGTTTCTCTTTCAACAATTCCCAATGGTGGATTTAACATTTCAGTACCATTTCTAGGCTCAAGAGATTCCAAAAAATTTTAGTGGCTCAGAGCAGGGTATGCAATCTTTAAAAGGACCTCAAGAAAAAAATAAATAAATTAAAAACATAAATAAAAGGACCTCAAGAGCAGATTCTCAGGTTTAAAATCATCTTCTTCCCAGGCATCTGGATGGCTCAGTTGGTTGGGCATCCCACTCTTGATTTTGGCTCGGTTCATGATCTCACAGTTTGTGAGTTCGAGCCCCACATCAGTCTCCCTGCTGACAGTGTGGAGCCTGCTTGGGATTCTCTTTCTCTCTCTCTCTCTCTCTCTCTCTCTCTCTCTCTCTCTCAAAATAAATAAATAAACTTAAAAAAAATAAAAATCATCTTCTTCCCACGTGGGAACAATACTCTGGTGCTGGCAAGTGCCGGGAGTCGCCACCTGGGATTTGCTTGGGGTTGCCCTCCTACAGGTGGCTCTGAGTGTGTCCACCTGAGAAGGTTTTGTGTCCTGGCCAGGAGAGCAAAACAGCAGAGAGCCTTTGGTGACAACTGAAGAACAGTGGCCCCGTGGTTTCCATGGATCAGTGGGAGACCAACTACTTGGGCCTACCCAGCCCTCGGTGATATGGTTTTGGAGTAGTGGAGGTCTGGAGCCAATGGCCAAGAAAAAATTCTTGAGACATCTTTGGTGCAAAAAGGTGATTTTATTAAAGCACAGAGACAGGACCTGTGGGCAGAAAGAGCTGCACTGGGGTTGTGCAGAGTAACTGGTTATATACTGTGGAGCTGGGGGAGGTGAAGACAAATGGAGGCCTCCAGAAGGACTTTGCTATGCCAAAGAGGACTTCTAAAATACCTGAGGCCTTGCTATTATCAAGCTAAGGTTGTTTTCCCTCTAGTAAGGCATTAACATGATGACAGTAGGGGTTTCCTGGAGAGATGTCATACTCTGTATTTGCCTCAAGTATTTGTTAATGGGCTGCAGGTTATAAGGAAATTTAAGTTCACCTGCCATTTCCTTCTTGCCTTTGTTCCCCACATCATTATGGAGGGGAGGGTAATATTAGGGCTCCAGGAAACTGAGTCCACAGCTTTCTGGAGATTAGGCTACTGATAAGATTGCCTTTTTCTTGTAATTTACTAAGACATTTGTAAACTGATGGAGACTCATGTCCTGCATAGCTGTGATCTCTATCAGTTAACTACTTGTTTTCTTTCCTTTGTTCTTGGGCAAGCAGGGGTGCCTGAGGAATATCATACATATCCCACATGGGGAGAGGGGTAAAGCTAGCTCCTTTGCCCTCAGCTTAACTTTTGCATCCTCATCATCAGCGTTATATCAATTAGGGTCACTCAAATTGGGTAATTTGGAGAGAATTTGACAAAAGGATGATCTACAAAGGTGTGGGCAGGAGGTAGGGAAGCCAGAAGATACACTGTGGTATCTGGCACTGGAATTGGGCCTGAAGGAGCAAGGGGAAGGTGTGGGGACTGAAATCCAAAAAGAGGGAGAGTGTGTTCTTGTTAGGGAAAGCACACGCTCACTGTGAGAAGAAAAGCCAGTAAAAACAAGAGAAAAGGAGCCAGCCAGATGTCCGAGGCTGGACGCTCCCCTTGCATACTACTTTGGCTTCTGTAATCTTGCTTGCCTCCTGTGTCTACCAACTGCCCAGACAGCACCACTGATAAGTGCCCCCTCCCCCTTTTCTTTTGTCTCTCAACCCCCTATCATGCCAGCCATAAAAGGAAGATGATGCCATGGTTCCAGGCTCAGCCTTTGGAGGTGACTGCTGAGCTGGAACCAGTGTGCAATAAACAATCTTTTCCTGATTCCCCGAGTGTGTGTGGCTTGTCTCTTCCTGGGCACCTGAGTATTTGCAGTAACAACTGTGTGGAGAGGCCACCCTGGAGCTGTGGCCTTCAGTCCTGGCCAAGCACAGGGAGGGAGCTAGGAAACAGAAACTCTCACCTCTCTGGCCTCCAGCCCTCAACTCGCCTGCCTGACTCCCTGACAGCCTAATCTAGCTGGAAAACAAAGGACAAGCCTGATAGCCCAACCTCCTGGGGCACTGAGTGGGACAGAAGAGAGTGGAGGGAGGTTGGATCTACAGGGACAACAGAGGAGTCCAACACAGTGGAGTAGAGAAAAAATCAGGAGGGGAGTAACTTGTGGAGGAGTCCAGAGAAAATCTTGGTCCTGAGCAAATGTATGTGCTGGAAGCCTGTTGAGCCTCACAAGGCACTCTTCTTGTTTTGAGGTGAGGGCAGGGACCCGTGTGCACAATCCTCTTGTGTACAAGGTGAGAAGTCAAGGTCTTTGGTCCTCAAATGTTCCTCCCTACCCCCTGATATCTTCTCCACTCACAGGTTGATGCTTGAAATTCTTCCATTTTAGCTCTTTCCTTTGAGCTAAAGGTTCTGCTAAATGTAAACTGTCCTTGGCATTCGTGACACCACAAGTAAGGAAAAAAGGAAACGAACACTTCCTGAGTTCCTGCTCTGTGCCTACAGACCCAATGCAAGAGGTTTGGCATTGACAAAATCAATAAATCACACCACAACCTCATAAGGCAAGTATTATCCACACTGCATATACATGAGGAAAATGAGTCGTGGGTGTGGGGGATTAGCCGGCCTTTGCGCAAAGCCTCATATTTAATTATTTTTATAACCTGCTTAATCCAAAGCCCGTGCACTTAACCACCACCGCAAGGATTTCCAAATTTTGGAGTGCATGAGATTGGCTGCAGCACTTGGGAAGTAGGTGGGATCTTCATCTGAGAGCAAGTTCTTTTTTTTTTTTTTTTTTTTTTTTTTTTTTTTTTTTTTTTTACCTGAGAGAAAGTTCTAATTCGAGGAGAAGAGACAACTATCCCAAAGAAAAGGAAAGGGTACAGTGGAGGCAAGGATGGTGTCTTAGTCTGCTTGGGCTGTTATAGCAAAATGTCATAGGCTGGGCTGCTTAAATGACGGACATTGATTTCTCACAGTTCTGAAGGCTGGGAAGTCCAAGGTCAAGGTGCTGGCAGATTTGGTTCTGGTGAGGGCACTAGTCCTGCCTTTGGGAGGGCCACCTTCTTGCTGTATCCTCAACGCAGTGGAGGGAGAGGGCCCCGGTCTCTCCTCTTTTAAAGGACACCAGCCTCATCAAGGGAGCCCCACCCTCATAACCTCATCTAAACCTAATTACCTCCCAAAGGCCCCACCTCCAAATGCCATCTCTTTGGGGCTTACTTGTGGATTTGGGGGTCAACACAAATGGTCCTTTTATTTTTTAAAATTTTAATGATTATTTATTTATTTATTTTTGAGAGCTGGACAGAGGGGCAGAGAGAGAGGGAGACAGATTCAGCTCCAGGCTCTGAGCTGTCAGCACAGAGCCCAACACCCGACACAGGGCTTAAACTCACTAACTGTGAGATCATGACCTGAGCCAAAGTTGGACACTTAACTGAACCACCCAGGCACCCCAACACGCAGTCCTTAAACAGAAATCTTGAAGACTTTGGCCTGTGATAGGTCTACCCTGCTCTTCTGGGTGGTAACAGCACCCTTGACCAACCCCCCCCCCCCCCCCCCCCCGAAGGACTCCAATGTAACTGCCTTTTCTTTCCCTTTCCTGACTCCAGTGCAACCCTCAATTTCAGTCTTCTAGCCTCACTGGATCTTCTAGAAAGCCATACTCTCAGCATTGCCGAATTTGAACTCGAAACCAATGCTACAGAGTTAATTCCAAGGGTTTTGTAGGCAAATCATCCTGGATTCAAAATCCACTTATAATCTATGTGACCTTTGCCAATCACTCTGAAATTCAATTTTCTCATCTGTAAAATGGAGATAATACTACCTATGGGAATCTTACAGCACAGTGTTTGTGACCATATTGGACTTAGATTGAACAGAGTTGTCTAGAAACCCACCTCCTGATTCCCAGGCGTGGGCTGCTGCTTATGACTCTTCATTTCCTTTATTTGAAGCACAAAATATGACATTTATTAAGCGTCCTAGCGTGCTGGGGGCCTTGCATTGCCCCATACATAGATACATAGATGTGATCCTAACATCTAAGTCAGAGGGTTGTCTGGTATACATGAGAAAACATACAGACAAATAAAAAAGAAAGAAAGACATGGGAGTGTGATAAGAAGGGAGTGGTGGTGGCTGGGATTAACTCTTTTACAGCCACCCTAGAGCGTGGGAAGTGCTAGGGAAAACCCGGGAATTCTCCCAAGGGGGAGAACGATTTACCTGCGGCGGGTCACCAGTTAGCGGCTGGGCTGGAACGCCCTCTAGTGACCATTCGGCTGAGCCTAGAGGTTTTGCTTTGTAAATTGTTCTTTTTCTTAAGACGAGTTCCTCTGGCAGTCTGCCTCTCCTTTCATTCACTCAACAAACTTTTACCCAGAATGTTTCTTGCCAGGGGATAGTCTAGGCACTGGGGATATAACGGTGAACAAAACAAGCCAAATCTCCATAATGTTCTTTCTCTAACTCGATATAGGCTTAGTAACTTCCAAGTGGATCCTTGAAGCCTATGATATGCTCCTTCCCTTATATTGCCAAAAGTGATCTTTTCCCCCCAAGCTAGCATGCAAAGAGCCAAAATAAAGTGAAACCAGAGCATCGTGTAATATTGGTGCAAATTTGAGGTGTGAGGTTTTGTCTCAATTTTAAGTGAGTTGCCATCGCATCTTAGTACTTCCCTTATTATAGATTATGCTTCTGGTTTTCATATGCTTTTCAGGTTTGTTCATGAGTGCATTTACAGGGGTTTCTCTGGTTCTGGGCTGTCCAATACAGTAGCCACTAGTCACATATGACTGGTTAAGTTTAAATTAATTACGATAAAAAATTTAGTATTTTTAGTTGCACTATTCACATTTCCAGTGTTTAATACCCACATAGGACTAGTGGCCATCTCATTGGACAGTGAAGATATATAATATTTCTATTGCAGAAGGTTCTACTGGATGACATCCTAAGCAGTGATGGGGATCCAGCTGTGGGAATGTCATGTTATGTTATTGTGCAGGTATAATCTATCCACTCTTTTCTTCTGCCTTTTTAAAAAAAAAAAATTTAATGTTTATTTAATTTAAGAGAGGGAGCACATGCACAAGCAGGGGAGGGGGAGAGAGAGAGGAAATAGAGAATTCCAAGCATGCTCTGAGCTGTCAGCACAGAGCCCAATGTAGGGCTCCATCCGACAACCGTGGGATCATGACCTGAGCTGAAATCAAGAGTCAGGCACTGAAGCGACTAAGCCACCCAGGCACCCTATTTTCTGCCTTCTTATCTACAGTTTGGAGAGTGGTCTCTGGCTTATACCCTAAGGAAAACAGGGCGTGTGATCAGGAAACCCTAACTTTCTACCGTTTGCTGACCCTGTCAGGAGAGGTGCCCATGGTCTCTGTTCCTCTTTGGCTCAGCCTCTCATCCAAGTGTCTATCACACCAACAGAGGGGGCTGATTCCCAGGCTGATCAGCCCTATAGTTTCTTCTTCCTTGGGGGATTTGTTTGCCAAAGTTTTGCCTCTCTGCCCCCTTGGCCATGGGTTGCCAGCTCTGCTCTTGACTCCTGCCCTTCCTGGTTCTAACTTTGGTGGAAGGGGCTTGGGGAATCTTCTTATTGAGGGCTTATACACAGGGAAGCATTTGATCTCCTCCTATGAGACAGTGAGTGGGCAATGAATGGGAGGGTGTTTGAAAATTGAGTCTTCACTCTTGAGCCACTTCCATTTACTTAGCAGCAAAGAAAGCTGGACTGAGTATCCTGAAACACAGGCTCATTTCTACTACTAACTAGCTCTGTGACTTTAGGCAAGTCACTTTCTTCATATGTGGTGAGGGATGTGGGTGATGATTTCCAGGGTTTTCTGCAATTCGATATCCTAAAACTTGGCCAAAATCTTTGTGACTTCAGTGGACAAAGATGTCATGATCCAGGTAAAACAGATTTCCTTCCCAAAGAGAAATCCCCAGGCTCAGATGGTTTCGCTGGAGAATTCTTTCAAACTCCTAAAGAAGAATAAATACCAATTTTCCGCAACTTCTTCCAGAAAACAGAGAAGGAGAGAACACTTCCCAATTCATTTTATGAGACCAGACAAAGACAGTACTAAAAAAAAGAAAACTATAAGCCAGTATCATTATGAACTTAGAAAAAAAAGCTATAAACCAACATCTTATGAACTTATACTAATTATCTCCTTCAAAACCCTCAAAAAAATATTAGCAAATTGAATCCATCATTATAAAATAATTATAAATACAAAAACTTACATACCATGACCAAGTACAATTTATTCCAGATATATAGTCTGATTCAAATTTTAAAAGTCCATCATATCAAGTAATCAATAAAGCTGGATTAACAAAAATGTCTACCATATCAACAGGCTAAAGAAGAAAAATCATATAATCTTATCAATTGGTGCAGGAAAAGCATTTGACAAAATCCAATAATCGTTTATAGTAAATATTCTCAACAAGTTAGGAATAAAAGGGAACTACCTCAACTTGATAAAGAACATCTATAAAAAGCCTACAACTAACATCATAGTTGATGATGAGTCACTGAATGCCTTCCCCCTAAGACTGAGAACAAGGCAAGGATTTCTATTCTCATCACTTTTATTCAACTTAGTACTGGAATTTCTAGCCACTGTAATAAGGCAAGAAAAAGAATAAAAGTCATACAGAGTGGGAAGGAAGAAACAAAACTGTCCCTATTTGCAAATGACATGATTGTCTATAGAGAATCCCAAAGAATCTACAAAAAAAAAAAAAAAAAAAAAAAAAAAAAAAATTCCTCTAACTGCTATATGAGTTCTGCAAAGTTGCAGGATACAAGATCAACACACAAAAATCAACAAACATGTAGAAACTGTAATTTAAGATGCTATACCATTTATAATTGTTCCAAAGAAAACGAAATACTTAGGTTTAAACTTAACAAAACATGCACAGGATCTGTATGCTGAAAACTACAAAATGCTGATGAAATAAATAAAAGACCTAAATAAATGGAGAGATACACTGTGGTCATAGATTGGAAGGCTTGACATAGTAAAGATGTTAATTCTCTCCAAATTCATCTATAGGTTTAATGTAATTTCTCTCAAAATCCTAGTAAGGAAGTGAAATAGGCCAGTCAGAGGAAGACAAATACCATATGATTTCATCCATATATGGAATTTAAGATGTAAAACAAAAGATGAAAGAAAAAGAGACAAACAAAACAAAATGAAACAAAACAAAACAAAACAACAATCCCCCCCGACACACACCCACACAAAATCCCAAACCCAGACTCTTAACTATAGAGAACAAACTGATGGTTATCAGATGGGAGGTGGGTGGGGGGATGGGTGAAATAGGTGAAGGGGATTAAGAATACACTTATCATGATGAGCCATGAGTAATGTATAGAATTATTGAGTCACTATTTTGTTCACCTGAAATTAATATAATATTGTATGTTCATTACACTGGAATTAAAAAATTCTAACCAAGTATTTTGTAGACATAGATAAACTTATCCTAACATTTAGACAGTAAAGCACAGACCTGAGAATAACTAAAACAATTTTGGAAACAAAACAAAACAAAAAAGGAATAAACTGGGAAGAATTTCTCTACTCCAAATAAGATAAAACAGATATGGTAGAAGCTCAGGATGAAAGGAAAGGAGGATCAAAACCTGGCCAGCCCTTCCCTGAAAGAGCAGAGATGGAACCTCCAAGGCTCAGGAATCAGTGATCACAGGGGCCCTAGGAGGCCCCAGGGGACACAGAAAGTCCTATTTCCCAGAGAAAGTACCCTATCCTCTTTGAGCTCTTTCATGAATGGCAGGCACTGGGGCTCCTGAGTCTCAGTCCTTTGAGCTTTTGACTTTGGCTCAGGTCCTCATCTCGTGGTTGGTGAGTTCAAGCCCTGCATAGGGCTCGCTGCGGTCAGCCCTGAGACTGCTTCGAATTCTCAGTCCCCCTCTCACTCCGCCCCTCCCCCACTCGCTCTCTCTCTTTCTCTCTCAAATATAAACATTAAAAAAAAAAAAAGAATAGCAGGGACTTAGGTACTCCATAGTGCTTGGGAGGGAGAATGTGCAATGCTGCTGTTTTCTTGAGGGTGTCTTATGGGGGAGTCATATGTTCTACTTCTTTTCCCCAGGGGCCCCCAAAATTTGAAGGCAGACTGGTATCTTCTCATTCTTGGTTAATAGGTTGTGTGCTAGACATGATTCTGAATATATCATTTGCTTTTTGTCTTCTGTGAACTTTCATTTTAACAGGAGAAAAGATGGGCACCTGGGAGGCTCAGTCAGTGGAACCTCTGACTCTTGATTTCATCTCAGGTTATGATCCCAGGGTGGAAGGATTGAGCCCCATGTGGGGCTCTGTGCTCAGCGTGGAGCCTGCTTGAGATTCTCAGTCTCTCTCCCTCTGTCCCTCTCTCCCACTCTCTAAAAAATTTTTTAAAAAATATGTGAAAGGAGAGGTGTAGAGTCTATTTCAAATTTAGGTGAAGAGGCAGGATTGAAATTGGGGCTATCTAGAACAAGTCACACACAAAGGTAAAATCAGGAATTTCAGTGATTGTTAATTTCTAGATATTCTATTTGATTCTTTTCCAAATCTGTCTGTTCTTTCTAAAAATGTTCTATTTTCTTCATTATAGGCTGTATTCTGTTATCTCTTTAGTAACTTTAAACTTGCTTGTTTTGTTGCAGATTATTCTATTATTTCTAGTTCTTGGGACACTGATTCTCTTATTACCTGTATCTATTTAATCTTCTTCAGGTGGTTCACTTCTTGTGGTTTCTAAGTGTTCATTATGTATTCATTCATCTTCAGCCAGGGCTGTTTCAGTAAGAACGTTCTAGAAGTAGAACTGTTTCGTATTTCCTTTTGCTGGGGCCCTGGAGTGAAACAGAGCCTCACTGAACTTTAAATTTCTTCACCTAGAATTCTCATATCATGGGGCAAGTAGTACAAATTTAGATCCACACAACGTAGACTTGTGTTGGTAATTTCTTATACAAGTGTTTTTCTCCCACTCTATCTTGAGCTCTGAGACACAACTATCTTGCTCTCTGCTTCTTTGGAGTGGCGGGAAGAATTTTTCAAGTCCCATTTGGGAAGCTTTAAATTTTTTTTTTTTACATTTATTTATTTTTGATAGAGAGAGACAGAGCACTATTGGGGGAAGGGCAGAGAGAGAAGAAGACACAGAATCCAAAGCAGGTTCCAGGCTCCGAGCTGTCAGCACAGAGCCCAACGCGGGGATCAGACTCACAAACTGCGAGATCATGACCTGAGCTGAAGTCGGATGCTTAACCGACTGAGCCACCCAGGTGCCCCCCCCCCCCCCATTTGGGAAGCTTTATACCGGGTCTTAGTTCCAGCCTGCAGCCACGCCCAGGCCCCACTCCCTCAACTGCCACATCAGGCTCATGTGACAACTCTCTCTAGCTGTGAGTTCTGGAACATGGGAATTTCCTTTTTATAAATATATATATATTTGAAGTGGGCTCTGTGCTGACAGCAGAGAGCCTGATTTGGGGCTTGAACCCATGAACTGTGAGATTATGACCTGAGCCAAAATCCAAGTCTTAACCAACTGAGCCACCCAGGCGCCCCCAGCACATTTATATAGTTTATGTATTCGTAGGGTCCATTAACCCAGTTCTGCATGTTTTAGGAAACTCCCCTCTTTTGAGAAATTTATTTAACAAAATAATTTCCAGGCTATCCACAATATGTCTTGGTATAAATATAAAATAATCCCAGGATTTTTGTTTTGTTTTGTTTTGTTTTGTTTTGAGAGAGCATACTCGGGGGAGAGAGGCAGAGGGAGAGAGAGAGAATCTTGAGCAGATTCCATGCTCAGAGTGGAGCCTGATGTGGGGCTCGATTCCATGAACCTGGGCTCATGGCCTGAGCCAAAATCAAGAGTCAGATGTTCAACTGATTGAACCACCCAGGCATCCCTCATCCCAGGATTCTTTTTTTTCTTTTTTCAGTGTTTGTTTATTTTTGAGAGAGAGAGAGTGCACAAGTTGGGGAGGGGCAGAGAGAGAGAGAGAGAGAGAGAGAGAGGGAGAAACAGAATCCAAAGCAGGCTCCAGGGTCCGAGCAGTCAGCACAGAGTGGGGCTGATGCGGGGCTTGAACCCACGGACTGGGAGATCATGACCTGAACCGAAGTTGGATGCTTAATCAACTGAGCCACCCAGGCACCCCTCAAGATTTATTTTTAATGTTTATTTATTTTTTGAGAGAGAGAGAGATACAGAGTGCAAGCTGGGGAGGCGCAGAGAGACACACACACACACACACACACACACACACACACACACAGACTTTGAGCTGTCAGCACAGAGTCCAACACAAGGCTCCAACCCACGAACCATGAGACCCTGACCTGAGCTGAAGTCGGACGCTGAACTGACTGAGCCACCCAGGAGCCCCAGGATTCTTTTTTTTTTTTTAATTTTTTAAAAAAGTTTATTCATTTATGTATTTATTTTTAAATTTTCATCCAAGTTAGTTAACGTATAGTGCAATAATGATTTTAGGAGTAGATTTCAGTGATTCATCCCCTATGTATAACACCTAGTGTTCATCCCAAGTGTCCTCCTTAATGCCCGTTGCCCTTTTAGCCCCTCCCCCTCCCCTCCCCCCTCCCCCCGGCCTCCCCCTCCCCCCAGCCCCCACCCAACCACCCCTCAGGATTCGTAGTAAGCGCCATCTTACACTTACTGGAGTAAGAAGGAATTTTTTTCCAATAAAAATTAGAAGGATTTTTAATTTCCAAGTCTTTTGAGAAAGCAAAATTAATGCAATGTAAATCAGAACATCTAATTAATAAATTTAGCAAGCCAAAGGAATTGTGTTATATAAATTAACCCATTTATCGTAGGCTAGCCATGTTTCAAGTGGTGGAGCTTCTACTGGTGTTTCAACTCCTCCAGTCTCCTGATGGCCAACTTTACTGTCACCTTGGAGTGGTGTTGTAGGTCCAGGCACCACCCACGGCGTTGGTCATGCAGGAACCGCAGTGCAGGATCCCCGCAGCTCGTCTTTTCATAGTGGTTTGGCCACAGAAGGAGCAAGTGCACTTGGCGTGCTGGCTTATTTCAATCTTCTTCACCATTTTTCCGGGGGAGGCACCATATAACAGGGCCCGTATTTCCCGACAATTCTGACTTCTTGGTGTGTTTAGCCATGTCAACACAAACTAGGTCTGAGCCCACTGGAGTAAGAAAGAATTTTTAAACATGCATTGTTACAAAAAAAGAATTTTGAATCACTTGAACATTCTATCACACCAACATGCTGATTCATTATGGTCAGTCTTCCATCACCTCAAACTTGACTTTTTTTTTTTTTTTTTTTGAGAAAGACAGAGAGAGAGACAGAGAGAGAGAGACAGAGAGTGAGTGGGGGAGGGGCAGAGAGAGGGGGAGACAGAATCTTGAAGCAGGCTCCGGGCTCTGTCAGCACAGAGCCCAATGTGGGGCTCGAACTCACAAGCTGGAAGATCACGACCTGAGCTGAAGTCAGAGCCACCCAGATGCCTGTAAACCTTGACATTTCTTGCTGCAAAAGGAGATCTTTGGTTTTAAGATTTTTCACTTGCGTTCTTCCTTCTCTAGGTGAGATCCTTTCTCTCTGCAGGAATGTAACTTATTACTTCTTTTTTAAAAGAAATTTCTAGTGTTTATTTATTTTTTATTTTGAGAGCGACAGAGGCAGCATGAGTGGGGAGGGGCAGAAAGAGGGAGAGAGAGAATTTTTTTTTTAATTTTTTTTTTAACGTTTATTTATTTTTGAGACAGAGAGAGACAGAGCATGAATGGGGGAGGGTCAGAGAGAGGGAGACACAGAATCTGAAACAGGCTCCAGGCTCTGAGCTGTCAGCACAGAGCCTGACGCGGGGCTCGAACTCAGGGACCGCGAGATCATGACCTGAGCCGAAGTCGGCCGCCTAACCAACTGAGCTACCCAGGCACCCCAGAGAGAGAGAGAAATTTTAAGCAGGCTCCCCACTGCCAGCACAGAGCCCGACACAGGGCTCCAACTCACAAAACTGCAACATCATGACCTGAACTAAATGCTTAACCACCTAGGCACCCCAGATGTTTACTTATTTTTAAGAAAGAGAGAGAGCCAGCAGAGGAGGGGCAGAGAGAGAGAGAGAGAGACAGAGACAGAGAACCCCAAGCAGGCTCTGCACTGTCACTGCAGGGCTTGAACCCATGCACCTGCGAGACCATGGCCCGAGCAGAAATCAAGAGTCACCCTATAAAGGTCCCTATTATTTCTCAATCATAAACTTCATCTATATACCCTTGCCCCCTCATCCATCAGGACTCAATTTAAAATTCAAAACTCACCTACGTTCCTAAAATCTTCCTGGATTAGCTCCTATACTTAACTTGCCCCTGTTGTACCCTACTTGAATTGCATCAAATGATTTTGCCTTTGTTACCATAAGGATTAGTGAGTATTCCCATTTTTCAGTGTGTATTCAATAATCTACAATAACATGGGACTTGGTGAGGGCATTGTTGCATCTTCTACTTATCTGCATCTCACCAGGCCCAGGAAGGTGTTCTGTACCCAGTGGGCATTATTTTGCAGACAGAACAGCCTGAGATGAACATTCTCAACCTACTCTTCTCACAGCCTCTTGGTCCCTACCAGGCAGCTTGTCTCCAGAGGGCATCAGCAACCCAAGGCCCCAGCTTGAGACTTCAGAAGCTTCATCTCATCCCTGTGCCAGCTGCTGAGCCCAAAACCTAGAGCTGGGCAGGAAGAGCCTCTTCAATAACACTGATATGTTCCTTCCTTCCCCCACCAAGCTCTGCTTTGGGGCCAGTGAGGTGACCAGCCCCCCTGCCCCCATCCTGCTGGAATTTCCTCTTCTGGTACTCATTAAGGGGTGGGGGTGGGGGGGCTTGAGTGGAAGCCAGGAGAAATGGGAACAGTGGCTGGAATGAAAGGCAGTTGCCAGTGACCCTTGGGTCTCCATGCTGGAGGTGTTTGTGGAGAGGCAGCATTTCATTTTCATATCAGGAAGGTGGAAGAGGTCATGGCAGGATTGCACCGGCGAGATTTCCTCTCTGCAGCCTACAGAGAGTATCCCAGACACTAGAAGTGGCTAAAAAGACAATTCTCTAGTCCATGGGACCCACTGTGTTTCCCCGGTGATTACAGATGGTGTCTGAGTGCTCTTCCTGCTCCCTGCAAGCCTAAGAACTCCTTATTCCCACCACACTGTCCTGGAATGTCTTTTTCCCTCCCAGGGCTGCTGCCTTTGGTCCCAAAATGCATCGCAACACTGGGATCATTTTCTAATCTAGGGCAGATGTGAGCTCAGGGATGTGAGTCGAAAGTAAGGTAAACCAAATGAAACAAAGAAGTAAGAAATGAGCACTAAATGACGCCTAATTGGTCAAGCAAGATCTGAGCAGTCATGGTTGCTGCCATGGCCCAGTGCAACACGGGGCTGAGGGTGCCACCTCATCACATGATTTCCCTTGACCTGTGTTTTTCATGACACCCACTCCCTGTTTCGCCCAGAGAAGGCTCCCCAATGTCCCGAAGAGTAGCTGGCATTGGAAGTTGTTTCCCTCCCCTTTAACCAGCCAGCTTTCTCCCAGCCCTCACAGAAGGCTCCAGAAGAGGCCAGGGCTGGCTCACATCCCAAGTTGCCATTCCCTTTCCACTCTGAGGACTCCTCCTTCAGCCTTCAGGGAAACTGAGGGGACTGAGGAAGGATGGTCCCTGGAGAAGACCTCCCCAGTAGGGCAGAGGTTGGACACAGTTGTCTGCCAGCATGAAATTTGGAGGGCAGTGGGGACAGGCAGTAGGGCTCTCAGGAGGGAAGTTTCTGGTTCTTGCCTTCTTCTAACTCTCCTTCTCCTCCACCTCCTTCTTCTCCTTCTCCTTCTCTTCCTCCTTCTCCTTCTCTTCCTCCTTCTCCACCCCTTCCCCCTCCCCTCCCCTCCCTCTCCCTGTCCTCCTCCTCCTTCTCCTCCTCCTCCTCTTCTTTCTTCTTCTCCTCCTTCTTTTTAAATGTACTTAGGTCACTGGGGAAAATGTGGGAGGAGGGAGCAGAGAGGAAGGAGGGGGTTTGGAAGGAAGCTGAAAAACAGCAACTATCCATTGACTTGCTGCATTCCTGAGGCTGGCCTCATTCTAGTCTACTCCCAGTAGCAAATGACAGATGTGATAGATGTGGAGCATTGCTGGCTGCCTCAAAGATTGCAGATAGACTGTTCAGACCTGGGCCTCCCAGACATCCTGGTTGCAATGGCCCTAAGGAACTGGGCAAACTTGTCTCATTACACAAGCCCAGAAACTCCTCAAGATGCCCCACTTGACTTAAATTTCCCCCGAGCACTGGTCAACTCTAAACAACTCCTCCACTAGTCTACAATGAGTCTGACTTATAAACACCAACGTAGCTGTGAAAGGTTTAATATTCTGTAAACAACCCTGAATTAGAAGGTTAGTCTGGTAGATTCAGATCAATCTTGGGAACCTCCAAGACTTACAAGACTGTTGGCAGCAAGCTTTCCCTTGGCCTCCATTGGTGTGGAATGAACCCCACAAGCATGAGTGTGGCTGTGTTTCAATCAGATTTTATGTAGGGACACTTAAAGTTGGATTTCATATAATTTTCATGTGTCGTAAAATACACTTTTGACTTTTTTTATTGTGGTAAGAACACTCACCTCAATGTATCCTCTCAACAACTTTTAAGTGCGCAATACATTGTTATTGACTCCAGGTCTTTTGATTGTTTTCAACTCTTAAAAAGTTTAACAACTAACTACCTTAGCTCTCAGGTCATACAAAAATGGATAGTGGGCCAGACAGAATTGGTTCATGGGTTGTAGTTTGCCAGCCTCTTGTCTAGAAAATGTGGACAAGAGCAGCCAACTTTGAAGATTCTGTTGCAGCATTAGTTACCAAAAAGCCAGGACAGCAAAATCTATGAACCTGAGGGCCCCTAAAGAAGAATCCCTAATCATTTCTGTTACTTCTCTCACTGTCAGTAAACCTCATTTTTTTTTTTTTTTTGGTTTCACATAAAAAGAGTTAATGAGGTTTCACTTTTGTTTGGTATAAGAAAACAGTGTAAGTGTAGCAGCAAAACAACGGACATGGAACCAACAGCCTTGAAGCTGTTCACGGATAAAGTTGGGGTCCTCCTACTTTGCACAATGCAGTGTCTCAGTCTGTCACGGTGCTCACTGAGGCAGGCAGATGGGTCCTCATCCAGAAAGAGAACCTGCATCTTGGTCTACATACCTTTGCCAGAATGGGAGGAATAATCTTGTATACTCAATCCCATCACATTTGCCCCATGCAGGCACTGGTGGTTCCCAAAATGGCACCATGAGCCTTGAGCTCCTTTTTGGTACACGCGTTTCCTGATTTCAGCTCCTTGATTCCTTTTTTTTTATTTCATGCAGATCAGTCCATGTGTAGCTATCAGAGCAGATTTGAAATGGAAATCTCCCTACCATGATCTGATGGCTCCTCATTTCCCACTGGTTTTAGAGGGCCAGAATCCTCAAAACAGACCAGTGCCTTGAGAGGATTTGTGTTCTTGGGTTCAGCTTCACATCAGGGATATTAGTAGAGATCTCCTTAGAAATGGTTGGCTGGTCAGTGGCCACTCAGTTACTTGAATGTCCAGCTTTTCCCTGGACACTGAGAATTATTGATGGACCCATGCAGAGAATCCTAGCTGGTAGTAGAGTGGGATTAAGTCCATAAGTGTCAGGGGCTAAAGCTCTCTGCAACCCTCTCGGATGTTCTTCCATGTTGAGGAGCTGGTGTTCTTGTGGGGAAGAACTTCGCATCTCAGTTCAATTTGTTTGTTTCCCTGAGGGTTTTCCAGACAAGCCCAGAACAACTCTAACAGAGTCACCCACACGCCAAACCAAAACCAACCAACCAACCAAAAAGAAAAAACAAAACAAAAACAAAAAACCACACAAACGAAAAACTAAAAAAACCCCAAACTCGTAAGACTATCCGCACCATCTCTAAACTCGGCAACACTGAACAAATAGTTCTCTGAATCCACTGCTCCGTGCCTCGGGATCTCAGCTCATGCTGTTGCAGATTTCTCCCTCTGTCTAGAATGCCCCACTTCTTTTCATCTGGCTAACAGCATCACTCCACAAAGAAAGCCTCCCCTTACCCCCGCCTCAGAGCTAAATGCCCTCCCTCTCTGTTTCCTCAACATATCTGAATTTGCACGTCTCCAATGCCCTAACACAGCCCTTCATCAGCCACATTACAAGGTTAAAAACCCCACCACAGTCTCACTTGAAGCTGGACAAAAAAAGCAACCATAATTAAGAAGAGCATTTGAAATAGGTTTCACAACCTCTAAACTTCATGATGAACTTCTCTGTAGATGTATATAGCTGAACTTAAAAGAGTAACTACAAATAGTTTGAGGCCACTGTGGTTAGTCTGACATTTGAAACACTCACTTCCGGAACAGTTTAGTTATAACATCTTGTTAGCAGGTACAAAAATAGCTTTTGAATTATTGATAGATAAATAAAATCTTTAATTTTTTTAATGTTTATTTTTGAGAGAGAGAGAGAGAAACAGAGTGTGAGTGGGGAGGGGCAGAGAGAGAGGGAGACACAGAATCTGAGGCAGGCTCCAGGCTCTGAGCTGTCAGCACAGAGTCCAACGCAGGGGTGGAACTCACGAACTGCAAGATCATGACCTGAGCCCAAGTTGGACGCTCTCCTGACTGAGACACCTAGGCGCCCCTGATAAATAAATCTTTAAATATTGTTTATTTTTATTTCATTCTTTTTAAAAAGTTTATTTATTTATTTATTTTGAGAGAGAGATAGAGTGCAAGCTGGGGAGGGGCAGAGACAGAGCGAGACAGAGAATCCCATGCAGGCTTTGCATGGTCAGCGCAGAGCTTGATGCAGGGCTTGATCCCCACAAACTCTTGAGATCATGACCTGCGCTGAAATCAAGAGTCGGACACTTCACAGACTGAGCCACCCAAGTGCCCCTATATTTGTATTATTCTTATAGGATCTCAATTTTTGTGCCTTTCTTATAATGCAGTAATATACGTAGAGCACTTAGAACAGTGCACAGCATATCATAAGCAGTCAATAAATGTTAACTGTCCAAAAAATTAGCTGTCTTAAAAGGTATACACGTGAAATTTATTTTTTTTTTACTGTTTGTGTGTCTTTGAAAGAGAGAGAGAGCACTAGTGGAGGAGGGGCAAAGAGAGAGGGAGACAGAGGATCCAAAGCAATCCAAAGTCATCCAAAGTGATTCAAAGTCATCTAAAGGGAATCTGCGCTGACAGCAGAGAGCCCCATGTGGGGCTCCAACTCACGAGCTGTGAGATCATGACCTGAGCCGGAGTCAGACATTTCACCAACTGAGCCACCCAGGCGCCCCGTAAAATTTATTTTTTATGCACACACGCCAATATAGAGGGTCCATATACAATTATTATTTTGTTTGTTTGTTTCCACTGAGGGAAAAATACTAAAAAATGTTTTTGAGGGTGCCTGGCTGGCCCAGTCAGTAGAGCATGTGACTCTTGATCTCAGGGTTGTGAGTTTGAGCCCCACGTTGGGTGTAGAGATCACTTAAAAGTAAAATCTTAAAAAAAAAAAAAAAACAACCACGTTTTTGATGTTCCGTACTGTGAGGTCTTGGAGAGGCAGAAAGCACATCTGAGCTATCTTTTACTTCTTGAGCATATAGCACGTGTCTGCCGTGTTGAAAACACACTAAGTTGAAAGTTACCTGAGCTTTCCATGGTGGGTAAGGCCATCTGGAAAGTTTTTATGGAAGATGAATGTAGGTCACAGTAAACAGAGGACAGCTTTAGAGATGAACAAGAGCCAAAGGGGTCCTTGCCGTGTGGGGAGAGGGAGGGGAGCTAGGTGGGTGTTCAGGAGCCTTGGCATGAAGTTGGCATTTCCATCCGGGCTCAGGGTCCCGTTTTTCTGTTTCTCCAGGGATTCTGTTCTCTCTGCCCAGCCTGAATGAGCCAGGCTACGCTCCTGCACCACTCGCATCTTGATGTTCTTATATAAAGATTTGGGGGCTGTAAATAAAAATCTGTTCCTTTTAGCTCAGTTGTAACCACAGTATGATTAGGGGGGTTGTTATCATTTTTTATTGTGGAATATTTTGAATAAACTCAAAAGTAGAGAGGCTAGTATTTCCCCTCCCGTATGCGCATCACCCAGCTTCCAGAACAGTCAAAACACGGCAAGACTTGTTTCATCTCTATACTCCCTGGATCATTTTGAAGTGAACCCCAGCGATCCTATCACTTCATCTATAATTATACAATCTATTGCTAAAAGAGAAGGGCTTTTTATTAAAGGAACATAACCACAGTAACATCATCACATCTAAAAAAAATCAACAACTCTTAATACCACCAAATACCCTTTCAGCGTTCAAATTTCTTGGAGTCTCATATTTTTATTCAATTTTTCTTATCTTTAAAATTGGGTAAAGTATATTTAATCTAAAATTTTTGGGGCGCCTGGGTGGCTCAGTCGGTTAAACGGCCGACTTTGGCTCAGGTAATGATCTCGCGGTCCGTGGGTTCGAGCCCCGCGTCCGGCTCTGTGCGGACAGCTCAGAGCCTGGAGCCTGTTTCAGATTCTGTGTCTCCCTCTCTCTCTGACCCTCCCCCATTCATGCTCTCTCTCTGTCTCAAAAATAAATAAACGTTAAAAAAAATTAAAAAAAAATAAATAAAATTTTCCATTTTAGGTGCACCTGGGGGGCTCAGTCAGTTGTGTCTGACTTCGGCTCAGGTCATGGTCTCACAGTTCACGGGTTCGAGCCCTGTGTCGGGCTCTGAGCTGACAGCTCAGAGCCTGGAGCCGGCTTCGGATTCTGTGTCTCCCTCTCTCTCTCTCTGCCCCTCCCCCACTCACAATCTATCTCTGTCTCTCTGTCTCAAAAACAAATAAACATTAAAAAATTTTGCCATTTTAACCACTTTAGATGCACAACTCAGTGGCATTGATTACAATGTTGTGCGATCGTTACCACTATCTTTAAATGTTTTCATCACCCAAAACAGAAATTCTGTACCCATTACACAGTAACTCTTCCTTCCCTGTCCCCTCAGTCCCTGGTAATTTCTAATCCACTTTCAGACTCTACCCTAGATATTTCATGTAAGTACAACCGTAGCATATTTGCCCTTTTGTGTCTGGCTTATTTTGCTTAGCACAATGTTTTCAGGTTTCATCCCTGTTTTAGCATGTGTCAGAACCTTATCCCTTCTCAAGGCTGAATTATATTCCACTGCATTTTGTTATCCATTCGTCTGTTGATGGACATTTGGGTTGCTTACACCTTTTGGCTATCATGACTAATGCTGCTATGAACATGGGTCTACGAGTATCTGTTTGAGTCCCTGTTTTCAGTCCTTTTGGGTGCATAGCTAGGAGGAGAATTGCTGTGTCATGTGATAATTCTGTGTTTAACTTTTTGAGGAATGGTGTCACTGGTTTTCACAGTGGCTGCACCATTTTACATTCCCACCAGCAATGCAGAAGGGTTCCAGTTCTTCCACGTCCTCGCCAACACTTGTCTTCCATTTTCAAAAATTATAGCCATCTGAGTGAATATGAAGTCGCGTCTCATTATGGTTTTGGTATGCATTTCTGTAATGACTTGTGATGTTGAGCATCTTTTCACGTGCTTATTGACTGTCGGTCTTCTTTGAAGAAATATCTATTCAAGTCCTTTGCCCATCTTTAAATTGGACTGCTTGCCTTCTTGTTGTTGAGTTGCAGTAGTTCCTTATATATTCTGTATATGAAACCTTTACTAGATATTTACAAATATTTTCTCCTATACTGAAGATTGTCATTTCACTCTCTTAATAGCGTTCTTTGATGCACAAGTTTTTAATTCTAACAAAGTCTAATTTATCTATTTTTCCTTTTTTTTTTTGAGAGAAGGTGCAAGTGATTGAGGGACAGAGAGAAGGGGCAGAGAGAGAAAGGGAGAGAGAGACAATCCCACAAAAGGCAGAGAGAGAGAGAGAGAGAGAGAGAGAGAGACAGACAGACAGAGAGACAGAGGGAGGGAGAGGGAGAGGGAGACAGAGAGAGAAGCGGGGCTCACCCAAAGCAGGGCTCAAGCTCACTCAATGCGGTGCTGGAGCCCATGTGCCGTGAGATCATGACCTGAGCCGACGTCAGATGCTTAACCGACTGAGCCACCCAGGGGCCCCTCTATTTTTCCTTTTGATGCCTGTGTTCTTGGTGTTATATTTAAGAAACTGTTGCCAAATCTAAGGTCATGAAGATTTGCCCCTAAGTGTTCTTTTAAGAGTTTTATAGTTTTGGGGTGCCTGGGTGGCTCAGTTGGTTAAGTGTCCGATTTTGGCTCAGGTCATGATCTCAAGGTTCATGAGTTTGAGTCCCACGTCAGGCTTTGTGCTGACATCTCAGAGCCTGGAGACTGCTTTGGATTCTGTGTCTCCCTCTCTCTCTCTGCCCTTCCCCTGCTAATGCTCTGTCTCTTTCTCTCAAAAATAAATAAATATAAAAAAGTTTTAAATAAAGAGTTTTATAGTTTTATTTCTTAAATTCAGGTCTTTGATCCATTTTTGGTTAATTTTTGTATGTGGTGCATCAAAATTCCAGCAACAGCAGAAGTAAAACCAGTGAATCACCAGAGTACTAATTAGTAGAAGTTTATTGTGCACACACAAAAAGGAGAGTTCATGAACTGGGAATACTCAAACCAAATATGCAGTGAGGCTCAGAGGTATATTGTTATAAAGCAGCTTGTATAGTGAGGAGGCAGTGACTGTTTATTCTTTGCAGTGACTGGTTATAGTGTTAGAAAGTTTTTAAATTAGGGAACAGGTTAGTGGTTCCCTCATATAAACCTTGGGGAAGCGTTGCTTATGATTTTCAGAGGCATAAGCAAGAAATGACTCAGGTCAAATTAGTCTTACTTGTCTTGAAAAATAAGCTAAATGAAGCTTTGCCTTTATGATTAAATTGGTTTTGTCTGTTCAGGGAATTTTCAAGTCTGGTCTCTATTTGTGCTTGAGTTTAAAAGTTGTAACATAGGTGGCTCAGTTGGTTAAGCATCTGACTTCAGTTCAGGTCATGATCTCACGGTTCATGGGTTCAAGCCCTGCATCGGGCTCTGTTGCTTACAGCTCAGAGCCTGGAGCCTGCTTTGGATTCTGTGTCTCCCTCTCTTTCTGCCCTTCCCCTGCTTGCTCACTCACTCTCTCAAAAATAAATAAAAACATTTAAAAAAATTTTTTTAAGTTGTAATATAAAAGTCCCACTTCATGCTTTTGTACGTGGATATCTAGTTTTCCCAGCATCATTTATTGATACTGTTCTTTCTTTCTTTTTTTTTTTTTTTAACTTTTTAAAAAATGTTTATTTTTGAGAGAGAGCGAGAGAGAGGGGGATAGAGAGCAAAAGCCGGGAAGGGGAAGAGAGAGGGAGACACAGAATCCAAAGCGGGCTCCAGGCTCTGAGCTGTCAGCACGGAGCCCGATGTGGGGCTTGAACTCAAGAACTGTGAGATCATGACCTAAGCCTAAGTAGGACACTTACCTGACTGAGTCACCCAGGCGCCCCCAGACTGTTCTTTCTTTACTGAATGGTTGGGTCAATCAATGACAATCAATTGACCATTGAATGTTCATTTCTGGGCTCTCAATTCTATTCCATTGGTCTGTATATTTATCCTTATGCCAGTACCACACTGTTTTGATTACTGTTGCTTCATAGTAAGTTTTAAAATCAAGAAGTATGAACCTCCACTTTACTCTTTTTTTTTTTCAAGTTTGTTTTGGCTATTGGTGGTTTCTTGAGATTTCATATGAATTTTAAGATGGATTTTTCTATCTCTGAAAAAAAAGCATCACTGGGATTTTTTCCATTGAGATTTTTTAAGTTTATTATTTTTTTAGTTTTTTAAGTTTTATTATTTTTTTTTACACCCAATGTGAGGCTCAAACTCATGACCCTGAGATCAAGAATCACGTGCTCTTCCAACTGAGCCAGCCAGGTGCCCCTCCATTGTGGTTCTGATATGAATTGCATTGAATCCGTAGATGGCTTTGGATAGTATTGCCGTCTTAACGATACTGGGACTTTCAATCCAGGAACTTGGGATCTTTTCCATTTATGTAAGGTTTTCTTAATTTCTTTCAGCAATGTTTTGTAGTTTTCAGTGTACACGTCTTTTACCTTCTTGATTACATTTATTCCTAAAACTTTAATTTTTTTTTTTTGATGCTATTGTAACTGGAATTATTTTCTCAATTTTGGGATTGTTTGGTGGTAGTGTATAGAAATACAACTAATTTTTGGGTGTTGATTTTTGTATTCTACGACTTTGCTGAATTCATTTATTAGATAACACTGACAATTTTTTTTGGTGTGGATTCGTTAGTGTTTTCTACATATAGGATCATGCCATTTGTAAAGAGAGATAGTTACCTTTTCACTTTGGATGCCTTTTATTTCTTATTCTTGCCTACTTGCTCTGGCTAGGGCTTCAAGTAATATACTGAATAGAAATGGCAAAGTGGGCATCCTTATCTTGTTCATGATCTTAGGAGAAAAGCTTTCAATCTTTTATTATTGTGTGTAATGTTTTTCATATAACAGTTTTATCATGTTGAAGAACATTCCCTTATATTTTTAGTTTATTGTTTTTATTACTAACAGGTGTTGGATTTTGTTAACATCAAACTTTTTCTGCATCAATTGAGAAGACCATGTGTTTTTCTCATTCATTCTATTAATGCCACATATAGCATTGATTTCATATGTTACATTTCTGGGACAAATCTTACTTGGTTATGGTATATTATCTTTTTAATATGCTGCTAAATTTGGTTTGCTAGTATTTTGTTGAGGATTTTTCTGTCTATATTCACAAGGGACATAATTCTATAGTTTTATTTTTTTGTAGTATCTTTGTCTGGCTTTCGTATCAGGGTGATGCTGACCTCATAGGATGAGTTAGGAAGTGTTCTTTTGAAGAGTTTGAGAAGTATTAGGATAAATTCTGCTTTAAATGTTTGGTAGAATTCACTAGTGAAGCCATGTGTTTTTGTTTTGTTTTGTTTTCTTTTCTTTGTTGGGGAGTTTTTTTTTTCTTTTATTAGGTTTTTATTTAAATTCAAGTTAGTTAAAAAAATCTTTTTAATGTTTATCTTTGAGAGAGAGAGTGACAATGAGTGGGTGACAGGCAGAGAGAGAGGGTGACACAGAATCTGAAGCAGACTACAGGCTCTGAGCTGTCAGCACAGACCCCGATGTGGGGCTCAAACCCCCAAACTGCAAGATCATGACCTCAGCTGAAGTTGGGCGCTTAACTGACTGAACCACCCAGGTGCCCCTATATTCAACTTAGTTAATATACAGTGTAATATTAGCTTCAGGTGTAGAATTTAGTGATTCATCACTGCCATACAACACCTGGTGATCATCACAAGTGCCCTCTCTTTAATCCCCATCACCTTTTTAGCCCATCCCTCCACTCTATTGGGAGGTTTTGATTACTGATTCAATATCCTTGTTATAGATCTACTTAAATTTTCTATTTCTTCTTGAGTCAGTTCTGGTAGAGATTTTTGTTTCTAAGAATTTTCCCATTTCATCTAGATTATCCATTCTGTTGGCATACAGTCGTTCATGTTATTCCTTTATAGCCCTTTTTATTTTTGTAAAGTTGGTAGTAATGTCCCTTCTTTTATTTCTGATTTTAGTAACTTGAGTCTTCTCTTCTTTTTTCTTAGTCAAGGTGCCATGCACGTTTATCGTGTTATATTCAGAGACACATAAAATCTGACCGTCTCTCATTTGGTGATTAAAATTAATTAATTGGGTTTGGGTATTGTGAGACTGGCTCATAATATTTATTTATTTGTTTTTTAAATGTTTATTTATTTTTGAGAGAGACAGTGTGCAAGCAAGGGAGGGGCAGAGAGCAAGGGAGACACAGAATCTGAAGCAGGCTCCAGGCTCTGAACTGTCAGCACATAGTCGAATGTGGGGCTTGAACTTGTGAACCATGAGATCATGACCTGAGCCAAAATCACATACTTAACTAACTGAGCCACTCAGGCGCCCCCTGATTGGCTCATTATAAAACTCTCCTTCAGCTTTCATCAAATTGTTTTGTCAGCTTTTGACAATAATTGCCTATCCATTATTTCACAAGAGAATGCTGAATTTTAAAGAGAATACATTTTAGTGAACTCAAATATGCCAAGACAGGATAAAAGGTGCATTTTCAATGTCCAGCTTTGCAGTTCTGAAGCTGAGTGTGGTGGAAAGGAAACACATCCAAGAGTGAAGAACCTGGGGATCAGCCACATGCTGTAAGATCTTAGATAAGTCATTTGGCCTCTTTAAGCTTCAATCTGCAAAAGCGGGACACTGACCATGATGACCTGTGAAAGCACTTCACAACTTTGACTCTCCAGAAGTCTATTCTTTTTCTTTAACATGTAATGGCAGTTATGACTGATTAGCCTAGCTTTTGGGACACCGAGCCCTCAGTTCCTCCCTGTAGCCTTCAGGCCCAATGTGGGGCTTGAACTCACCACCCTAAGAACAAGAATCACAGGCTCTACCAGCTGAGCCAACCAGGCATCCCTCCAAGAATGTTTCTTGTTTCAAAGATTCACTTAAGATTGTGGTTCAATCTATTGCACTTCAGTGGTTATGCTTATCACATGAGACATCACTCCAGACAAGCTGCTCAGAGAGACCATCCTTTCCTTTTATCAAAGTGCTCAGCCCCCCAAACTTGACCCATACTTGGGCTGTGTGGAGAGAAATTTCTCCCAGCCTCCCAAGAACATCAAGTGTCTTCACATATTTTATCCCTTGGGCAAACTTGTCAGGAAAGGATCTTACAAGTCAGTCACCCTAAGGTATAACTGACCAAGAGACTTTCCCTTTCAGAGGCCTTTTCAGTTTAATAAGAGATACAAACTTCAGTAAAATATATATATATATATGTGCATATATATATACACATATATATGTATATATATATACACATATATATACATGTATATGTATATATATACACACATATATGTATATATATACATATACATATATATATGCATTTATAATGATGAAATTTTAAGAAGAGTTTTTTTTCCGTGGAGGAAGGCAACTTTCTATCTCCCTGAAATCATATGCTTTATCGTCTTTAAAGCAGCAGGCCTGACAATGGTTCTAACAACATTTCTTTTTTTTTTAATGAAACAAACAATTTTTAAGTTTATTTATTTAAGTAATCTCTATACCCAGCATGGGGCTTGAACTCATGACCCTAACATCAAGAGCCACATAGTCTTCCAACTGAGTCAGCCAGGTGCCCAGGTGCCCATCTAACAACATTTCTTTTTTTCTTTAAAAATTTTTGTAATGTTTATTTATTTATTTTGAGAGAGAGAGCGAGGGAGAGAGAGAGAGCAAGCAGGCTCTGTGCTGTCAGTGCAGAGCCCAACTCGGGGCTCCATGTCACAGATCATGAGATCTTGACCTGAGCTGAAATCAAGAGTCAGATGCTTAACTGAGCCCCTCAAGTTCCCCAAACAACATTTCTTGATCCATTGTTCTTCCTGGTGTGCTACAGCATCTGGAAGCTGTACCCAGGAAAGACCCCCTCCTTGGGAATATCTCCAGTTGGGGTTCCTCACCATCCTCTTAGGCTGGTGAATCAGGCGAGAAGCTACCCTTGGAGGAGGTGATAGTGGGTGAGCGTCCTACGGTCAGGTCAATCAGGGAAAGAGTGTCCTAGGAAAACTGGGGTGGGATATCCAGCCCTGGGGATGAGGAACCTTTTCAGTAGGAAGGCATTACCTTTTGTCAAATTCAATCAGAAGGGAGAACCACAATCGAATGAGTATCATGTCTGTAAGTTTGAATGTAACTAGGAATGAATGGATGAAGGTAAGACATCCAGGATTGAGGCTGAGAATGGTGAGTCAATGTCAGTGGGCCCTTTCCCAAGGTGCCTGGAGTATTAACCAAGGCAGGCAAGGCAGCTTAAAGAAGCCACTCCAATCCGGAACCTCCACACTTTTGCTTATGCCAGTCCTATCATCTGGGCTGCCCATTTTCCTTTTTCTATGCCTTTCTCCATCCTAATTATTTGCTAACTCTCAGCTCCAATTCCAATCTTCGTGAAGTTTTTTCCTGCTCGGAATCTGGCTCTCACTGATTCTCACTGCCCTCCTTCTGCCCTTGTCACGTGGCTGTTATTCTCTAGTTGTGTTGGAAGGGTGCTCTCATGTCCGATCCCTCTTGGCATCTCCCGCACCTGTCCTGGTGCCCAGCACACGGTTGTGCGCAGTAGTGCTGACTGATCAACGGATCATCAACACAATGAGGTAGGCATTCTTTCTCAGCCATCTTCTTGCAAAGAAAGGACTCTCCTGAGGAAATTCCCTGGGACAAATGACAATGAAACGTGGACAGCTGGCTAGCCAGTGACTTGTTCCCTCTGAGCAAGCAAGGCCGGTGCTGGGTTTAATTTAGGCTGCTCTGCCTTTCATGCTTTAAAAGGACTTTCCCACGACAGACTCGGGACCTGCGGTTCTGTGCCATTAGCACCACCACTGAGAGATGGGTGGTGAGAGACGCAGCCAAGTGTGCCGGCCTCTGACCTGGTTCTGCTTTTGCACTGGGCTTGGAGCTTTTTGTAGCAATGCGGTTTGCGGTTTCCTTCCCAGCGCAACAGATGGAGCATGCCCGTGTGGCGTACAAAGTCTGGGCTTCGGGGTGGGGGTGTGGTTTGCATCTACAAGTGGGTGGACTTCGGCTGGTCGCACATGAGTATGCATATGGATGTGATGACTCTCTTTGGGGGATATCTCAGTATCTCAGTCTCTGTAGGTTGTGTGCACATACCTCCGAGTGTGTGTGACTCTGAAGATGGGGTGTACTTATCTGCACGTGTGTGTGTTGTGTGCATGTTACACTTGTGTCCATCTGTGCGTGTGCCTATCTGGGAGAGCTCTCCCATTTCAGTTTCTGCCTTTCTAGGTAGGCACATCAGCGTGTCTCAGCTTCCAGGATGTGTGTTCACCCCAAGCTCTCCAACTGGTTTTCAAGAACGATGGCTCCTTTTTGTCCCTGGATCCTAATCATGGCGCCACATGAAATGGATTCCAATTGGCCCATTGGCTCCTCCTTCTCCTTCCTGAGAGGGGAATGAAGGAATGGAGGAGCTCCCCCCCCCCCCGCCCTCCCCCCCGCCCCGTGCTCCTAACAAGGACTCTTTTCCTTCCTAATGCCATTTCTTCTCGGTACTCTGTGGTTCTGATAGGGTGCCGGGACCCACAGAAGCATCATTGGGAATCATTTGGCATCATTCAGAATATTTTAATGGGGTCCAGATGCCACAAAGGGAAGACCTTTTTAGAAATCCAGGGCTGTCTTCCACTGCCCCCACCTCCCAGGAGAGAGCTGACATTCTTAGCACTGTTTACATTCTTTTCCTCCTTGCCTCTCTGTTCCCCACCCCTTCCAAGACCTCCTCACTTGGGGTTCACCGATAAACTGTGCCCCTATAAACAAAGCCCTCCTTCCTGCTCTGGAGGAGCCCAGCTCCACCCTGACTTGCCACAGCTCAGAATCCTGCCTTTCCTTCATCCACTCTCCTTGGCCACCCTCCTTCACCACTGCATTAACCCCTTCGTCTCCTTCAGGGCATCAGGGTCGAATTCAAAATCTAGGAAGCAGAGAAGGTCAATGTTAATGACTTGCTTCCAGTCTCCAGCCCTCCCTCCACCTCCACTCCCCTACCCTACACCCCAAACCCCTTTCCAGCAGAGAAGGTAGGACAAGCTGCCAGCCAAAGTCAGAGGCTGGAGATCCAGGTCACCTGGCTTCTCTTCCTGGCCTCACCGTGCCGTTTCCTTTGTGACCCTCAACAATCTCCTTGCTTCATCTGAATAGCACAATTTAGAAAATATACGTGATCATCCCAGCCTCCTCCCGCTGCTAATATCTTGTGGAACATCCACGAAGCAATATTTTCACAGAAGCCCAGGACTGCTGGGGTCAAGCTTAGGCATGTGAGAGGTAGCATGTGTGACCCAGGATTGAAGGCAGAGGATTAAAGTGTAACTACCTTACTAGCAGTGGGAAAATACTTGTCTGCTCATGGGGGGCTGGGTAGAAGGTACAGCGGTCCCTCTTCTAAGATGTCACCTTGATGTCCCCAAGAGACGCCCTCTTTGCTTTCTTTCTTTTCTCTGTAATGGGATAAAGCCACCCTATCCAATGTCTATGCCCAAAGCTGCCTACCACTGGCAGGACGGCTTTGGGGGAGCAAAGTGAAACCCAGCTCCCTCTTTGGGGCTGGGAGCTCTCTACCTCGCAGGCAGGGGATGGGTCCTCGTCACCGGTCTATCACTGGGGACTGGCACAAGAGAAAGTGTGCCGAACAGTGACTGAGAGGCTGGAAGACCAGGCTGCCACACCTCCACCACCGAGGTCCTCCTGCAAAGACTCAAGCTGCATGACAAGCCTGAGAATGTCTCCTTTCCTCCTGTTGCCCATTTATCATGAGAGGGGAAGACAGTCCCCTCCCGACTAGAAACAAAATGTCTTGCCTCCTCTTGGGATTAAAAAAAAAAAAAAAAAAAAAAAAAAAAAAGTGCCGTTTTCTCCATCCATGCCTTCTTCAAAAACAAGAAACACTTTCCTTTCTCCCCTGCCACAGCCTCTCCACTGGCATCTGGATCTTGGCTACCCCCAGACTTGATTCTTCCGTGATGGGCTTTTGGCAATCTAAAAGGATTTGTGGGATTTGGCTTCCTTCCTCTTTCCAGCCAGGATAGCTCCTCGTTCCCGGCTCAACTGGAGGGGTCGAATCATGTGAGGCATTAGTTTCTTTGTTGGAAGAGAAACTATCCTGCTTGTGTTGCTTCTTTTCCTTCCAGGCACCAGCCACCCTTTCCCCGGGACCTGCTTCCTTGGGGAAAGTGGGGGTCGATGTGAGAGAAGGGTCTAGAGCATGTTCAGCTTGAGTACTAGCCTCTTAAGCCAGACATGCTCCAGCCTTGTTTGAGTTTTCCGTCCCAAGGAGTAAGGAGAGAGACCACAGATCCAAGAAGCATGGCAGATATGACCTCTTCCAAGCTGAGTCCTTCTCCTGATAGAGAAAGGAAGTGCAAAGAAATCAGGCAAAGCGGTATCCAGGGGTGCCTTGGAAGGCCAGGAGAGAAATGTATCTGTGGGCTGGTGGGCAGCCTCTCCTGCTCTCTCTCTCCCACAATGGATTGATCTCACCCCATCTCCCTGGGTGGTGGTGCCTCACTGATCCTCGAAGAAAGGCTTGTCTGCACTGCAGGTGGGGTGTGTGAACTTTCCCAGCCCCTGGGGGACAGCTTTATCAAGAGTCAAGGACCTTCATGATTATTTAAGGAGACTAAAACAAATATTTCTTTTTCTACTTCAGGAGGGAAAGAAATATGTCCTGGTCCCTTCTTCTGTTGATGGCCAGGAAGAAAGAGAAAAGGCACTGTTAGAAAACCCTGAATGTCTACCCTTTCTCTGCCTATATAAGGTCTGTCCCAGGCTAGCGCTTAGGCACCAGAGGACCTTTTGTTTCCAAAGAATGGAGGCCCCTTCTCTGCCTCCCTTCAAGCTCCTTGCCTTGGTAAACATCAGATGGGTGTAGAGTTGGCCACGCCATGTTGTAGAATATAAGGAAAGTCTTAGGTTGGGGACTTCTTTTCAGTTCCAGAGGCAGGGCAGTGGTCTGTTCTGGGGCCTTGGTGGGAGTGAGGGGAGGTGCTCTGGAAAACGATCCGGCTCCTTGGATGCCTGTGCATCTGACAGGAATGAACCTTTACTGTATGATCATGGCCAAGACTCAGTTTTCCCTCTGGGCCTCGGCCTTTTAATTCTGTAAAATGTTGGTGTCAGATTTGACCTTTAAGACCCCTTAGCTCCGATTCTATGTCACCACCATCTTATCCCCCTGGACTAATTGGAGAAGATAGGCAGGGTAAAGAGAGGGAAGAAACTTCCACCTAGTTTGTGGTTCCTTCCAAGAACTTTAAAGCAAGATGGAGAGATTCTAAATCATAGCCTATAACACCTCTAACACATTGGATGAGGTATGAGGCTCTCAGTCACCTAAACTCCCCTAGGCTTCTTTCTACTCTCTCTCTCTCTCTCTCTCTCTCTCTCTCACACACACACACACACACACACACACACACACACACACACATAGAGTTGTGATGCACATAAGACTGACCACAAAAGCAAGGGAGGGACAGACTCCCTCTCCCACTATTAGAATCTCTACCCACCAGGCAGTATCTGCCTCTTCCGGTTCTACTGACCGCATATTCTAAATCACAGACCATCACACAACTGCCCTCTTACACAACAGGATAACTTTCACCCTTGGAGCCCCCAACACATAAACAGCAGCCCGGGGGGCCTGAATTCAGCAGATTAAGAAGCCCACATTCACTGTCTGCTTCCAAGGGCACAGAACAAAGGTCATTTGGGGGCCCAGGGCTCTCCCTGGGCAATGTATGCTTCTGCCCAGACTTGGATGACCTTTACAGACCAGGCAGCACTAATTCTCCTGGGGCCAGTCATTAGGACGACTTCCCAGAGGAGCAGGTCACTTGCCTCCAACCTCCAGCTGGCTAGCAAAAATGATGGCAAGAAAAAAAAATGATGGCAAGAGTATATACATGGGTACATTGCCTGGGGAGGGTAATTTGGCAGTAAATTCTAAATTGCAAATGTAAATTTATAAATTATGATACGGGAATTCTACCTGCAGGAATTTATTCTTTTCTTAATTAATTTATTTATTTTTGAGAGAGAGACAGAGTACAAGCAGAGGAGGGGCAGAGAGAGAGAGAGAGAGAGAATCTGAAGCAGGCCAGGCTCTGAGCTGTCAGCACAGAGCCTGTCGCAGGGCTTGAACTCGTGAACCGTGAGATCATGACCTGAGCCAAAGTTGGATGGTTAACCAAATGAGCCACCCAGGCGCCCCTGCAGGAATTTATTCGATAAATATACTTACACACATGTGAAATGACATGTTTCAAGTTATTCACTGCACTATCATCTTTTAGTAAAGATTGGAAGTAAATTAGATGTCCGTCAGTAGCCAATTGTTTTCATAGGTTACGGTATAGCTATATTATGGAATATTAAAAATGGGAAGCTATTATGTATTGGTATGGAAGGATTACAAATATACATCGTTAAGTTAAAATAAGCAAGGTGCAGGGCACCTGGGTGGCTCAGTCGGTTAAGCATCAGACTCATGGTTTCATGGGTTCGAGCCCCACATCGGGCTCTGCGCTGATGGTGCAGAGCCAGTCTGGGATTCTCTCTCTCTCTGCCCCTCCCTTGCTCACGCTGTCTCTGTCTCTCTCTAAATAAATAAATAAAGCTTAAAAAAAAAAGCAGGGTGCTGAATAGTGGGGATATCCTACTGCCATTTGTGTAGAAAAGAAAGGACAAAAGCACATGTACTTGTATTGATTTATTTACATATAACATATCACTAGATGGATAAAAAGAGACTAATGGTGGGTACTTGTGAGGGTGCTGAAAACCAGGATAAAGGGAACTTTCTATTACATGAATTTTGAATATTTTGATGGTTGAATAAAGTTGAATGCATACCCGGGGCACCTGAGTGGCTCAGTCGGTTAAGCTCTGACTTTGGCTCAGGTCATGAGCTCGTGGATCCAGAGTCTGAGCCCCGAGAGGGGCTCTCTGCTGTCATCGTGGAACCTGCTTTGGATCCTCTGTCTCCCTCTCTCTCTGTCCCTTGCCCTCCCTCCCTCTCTCTTCTCAAAAATAAATAAACGCAAAAAAGATTAAGTTGAAAAGCACAAAAGCAAGAAAAACAGAATAATCCCATGGACCAAAGTGGCAAAAGAAGGAGCCCTTCTGGCTGTCAGCCTCTTGGGCAGGGGGAGGCCAGACTAGGAATGAGAGCAGGAAGGGCCAGAGTAGAGGGAAGCATGCCAGGTGCTTCGGCAGTGCCCTGCTTACTCATAAAAGCCTTCACTAACAGGGCCTGGAATCTCTCTGCTCACACTCTTCTTTGGTTATTGCCCTAATCAGTCCCCAAACTCA
Source organism: Panthera onca (assembly GCF_046562875.1). Taxonomy (NCBI): domain Eukaryota; kingdom Metazoa; phylum Chordata; class Mammalia; order Carnivora; family Felidae; genus Panthera; species Panthera onca. Next base: position 160,310,347 of record NC_138342.1, on the reverse strand, counting down.
AGCACACTCATGTGGCTTCGGAAAGCTTGTCTTTTTGGAAAATGTAAACATTATTACACACTTGTTCGGAATAAAGAAGTCACCCCCTAAAGCAATGACAGCCTTTGAAGTTGCTTGACTTCCTAGCCCCCTTCCCCCACCCTGGCCCTCAACTGATGTCCTGGAAAAAAATTGCTGAATGATATGTATTTGTTTTAGAGATTACTCTTTGAGAATCTTACGACACCCCTTTGAGATAACTGGCAACACTCTGGGGTGTTGCAAAACCCAACTGGGAAGTGGACATCCTGATGATCAGCAAGAGGGCACAGCCAAGACTCAAGGCCAAGTAGGGCCTGCCCACTTGGGCAGGACTGGGGGGTGGAGGGCAGAGGATAGGCTTTCCACCTCCACCTAGTGGGCATTTCCTTGGATCCAAAGGTACTTGGGGTCCAAAGGCTTGGGGTACTGCATGGGCGTGGAAGGCATTTGCTTGGGGGCCACTGACAACCTGTGGGGGGCCACCCACAACCCTGCTTGTGGGTGAGCTGCTGGGTCCCTGGGAGACAAAACTGGTTCTTTCTCCTCAAGGATAATTTTAGGCCCTCACGTCCCCTCGAGTCTTTCTTACTCCCAACCCCAGGCTCAGCCTCCCAGAGGGATTGCTTAGACCATACAGCGTTCTTTTGAAATATAGAGCTGTTCAAAAGAGACATGTGAGGGTATGGCCCCGGAGGCATTTTCCATGATCATTTTTTCCCCTTTTGTCCCGTTGTTACCCCGGGTGGAAGCAAGACTGCTCCAGGATCAGGTTGTGATAGGATTTAATAAAGGTGTTATGTCGGGGCGCCTGACAGTACAGAGCGGGCTTGGGATTCACTCGCTCTCCCAAAATAAATAAATAAACATAAAAAAATAAAGGTAATTTTTAATTTTTTTTGATGTTTATTTTTGAGAGAGAGAGAGAGAGAGAGAGAGAGAGAGCAGGGGAGGGCCAGAGAGAGAGGGAGACACAGAATCCAAAGCAGGGCTCCAGGCTCTGAGCTGTCTGCACAGAGCCCAAGGCAGGGCTCAAACTCACCAACCTTGAGATCGTGACCTGAGCCGAAGTCCCATGCTTACCCGACTGAGCCACCTGGGTGCCCCCAATTTTAAAGAAATTTTAAAAGCAGGGACCCATCTAGAAATTCTCTAGGTGGAAAGGTGTGTGGAAGCGGCAAGGGACAATGGGGAAGATGGAGAAATGGAAACTTTCAGCATCTTAGGCTGTGTGAAGCCTAATCAAAATTCAAATGAGCAGGCAAGTATAAAGACTCCAGGAAAACATCAAATTTCCCTGCTAACTGGAAAGAACAGCAACAAGACAACGGAGAACTGGAGGGGCAGGGCAGGTGAATGAAATAGAAGGGAAAGGGGCCAAGTCTCATTGGCGCGAAGTCTTGGGAAAAGAGAGAAGATACTTTGACTTACAATATTTTAGAGAAGGACCCTCAAGTAGGTGCGGTGCTAGTGGGGATCATTTTGCTGGCCCTGGGAGGGTTCCCTTTTCCTCTGACAAGGTAAGGCGGTGGTGGTGATGTCTTCATGACCTTTCTGCTAGCGAAGCTGCAGGACCTTCCGGGGAAATTGGTGCGGCGTTCCAGGCAATCAGTGCCGACGGAGTGTTGCGCTGAGTGCCTGCGGTGGTCACGGCAGGAGTGGGCACATGGTGGCAGAGAAGTCCGGGTGTTGGCACTCCAGATAAGGTTACAAGAAAACTCAGACATCCATCTCATTTCTCTCCCCTCCCTCCAATTCCCTTCCTGGCGCCCAGCATAGAGACTGTTGGCCGCTGCCCCTTTAAGGGCCTCCACTCCTCCCCACCCCAAGCAGTGGCACCGGGGCGGGTAGTGGGGAGGGGGGGAGGTTGAGCGTTCTCGCCCCGGTCAACTAGGGAAAATGGCCCAGGCCCGGGAAATCGCTCCCACGCCCCGCTGTCCCCGCCCCCGAACCGGGTGAGCTGGGAGACCCCTTCTCTCTTTCCCTCCCGCCCCACGCACGCCGCGGGAATGGCTCCGTGGCCTCACGGGAACGGCTCTCTGGCTTCGTGGCCGGATGCCCCCACCCCGACGCCCAATACTGCCAACACGAGTGGGCTGCCGGGGGTGCCGTGGGCGGTGGCATTGGCGGGGGCGCTGTTGGCGCTGGCCGTGCTGGCCACCGTGGGAGGCAACCTGCTGGTCATCGTGGCCATCGCTCGGACGCCGAGACTCCAGACCATGACCAACGTGTTCGTGACCTCGCTGGCCACAGCAGACCTGGTGGTGGGACTCCTGGTAGTGCCGCCGGGGGCCACCCTGGCGCTGACCGGCCACTGGCCCCTGGGCGCCACTGGTTGCGAGCTGTGGACCTCAGTGGACGTGCTGTGTGTGACGGCCAGCATTGAAACCCTGTGCGCCCTGGCCGTGGACCGCTACCTGGCAGTGACGAACCCGCTGCGCTACGGCGCCCTGGTCACCAAACGGCGCGCCCGGGCAGCCGTGGTACTGGTGTGGGTCGTGTCAGCGGCGGTGTCGTTTGCGCCTATCATGAGCAAATGGTGGCGCGTGGGAGCCGACGCCGAGGCGCAGCGCTGCCACTCCAATCCGCACTGCTGCGCTTTCGCCTCCAACATACCCTACGCGCTGCTCTCCTCCTCCGTCTCCTTCTACCTTCCGCTCTTTGTGATGCTCTTCGTCTACGCGCGCGTTTTCGTCGTGGCTACGCGCCAGCTGCGCCTGCTGCGCGGAGAGCTGGGCCGCTTCCCACCAGGGGAGTCTCCGCCGGCCGCGTCTCGCTCTCTGTCCCCCGCCCCGGCGGGGCCGTGCGCTTCTCCCGCAGGGGTGCCCTCCTACGGTCGGCGGCCCGCGCGCCTTCTGCCTCTCCGGGAACACCGAGCCCTGCGCACCTTGGGTCTCATCATGGGGACCTTCTCTCTCTGCTGGTTGCCCTTCTTTGTGGCCAACGTGGTGCGCGCCCTCGGGGGCCCCTCTCTGGTTCCCAGCCCGGCTTTCCTGGCCCTTAACTGGCTAGGCTATGCCAACTCCGCCTTTAACCCGCTCATCTACTGCCGCAGCCCCGACTTTCGCAGCGCCTTTCGCCGCCTGCTGTGCCGCTGCCGGCGGGAGGAGCGCCACGCAGCAGCCTCCCGGGCTGGAGAAACCTCGGATGCCCCTGCGGCGCTGACCAGGCCCGCAGAGTCGGGTAGGTAACCGAAGCGAAGGGGTTGGCGGCTCAGGATCTGGAAGCATTCGGTGTCTCATGTGGCCATTTCTCAGAGTTTGGGGTTCGGGAGGAGAAGGTGGGGTTGGGGAGGTCTCTGCAGCGAAAGAAGGGGGACAAGGAGGACGGAACCAAAAGGGAACCCAGGAGACTTTTTTCTCCAGCATCCCACCCACCTGCCCCAGGGTTGAAGCAAAGAAAGGCGGAGGATTGTTCTTCACCCCAGGACCCAGTGCGGGAAGTGTGGCCAGGAAGTGCGGCTTTACCGTGGGCCTGCCTGGTCAGCTCTAGATTTTCTAGCCCAGTTCTTTGGCCTCGCATATTTCTTGCCTGCACTTGGGCTGGCTTTGACTTGCGGAGAAGAATAGAGCACCACCCACCCCCCCGCCCCCACCCCGGCCCTTAGCCTCAGCTGTGGTTTCTTTGAAAGGTTTGATGGCTGTGGAGGTGAGACTCTACTTCGGCTATGAAGGGTAAACAGGAGTAGGGGAACCTGTGAGCCCCAGTTCTTCTCCCTGGCAGGAACAGGGCTGGAGATGGGGGTGGGTATTTTGTGGCTGGGTGGAGCCCGGATGCTTTTGTGTGATTACATACATATTCTTCCCAGGGTCCCTGACTTTCACCCCTGCTCTTTAGTGCTTCTGTTCCCACCCTGTGCCCCTCACCCCAAGATATATTATCTCCATTTTTCAGGGCTTCCTGGGGGAATTTCTTAGGTCCTGAACGACAAGAAACAACTCTGTTCATCCAGAACTTTTGGAAAGCCTCTGGCCTCTGTTTAGAATGAGCCCTGTGGAGTTTCCCAGCTGGAAATCTCTGACCTCCAGAAACTGGTGACTTGGCCTTGGGGTGGGGAGGGGGGCCAACTGGGGAGGGAAAATCTTTAGCAGGTGGGTTTTCACTACCCTCTCTGCCTCTCTCTTTCTGAGAGAACTTTTCTAAGCCCTGAACTTCACCACTACCTCAGCAGCTGAAGTATCCAGCAGCCTGGAGCAGCCGGACTAGCTTTGGTGGGACACCTGTCACCTTGCTCACTTCTGTGCTGTGTGCTTAGGGCAGAGACAGCACTCCTCCTTCCATCCCTCCTGCTGCCTAGACCTGACGGACCACTCAGTGCTCCCCACGCTCGCTACTTGCTCTGTGGCCTAAGCTGGGAGCAGGAAGCTAGCAAAGGTGCAGCTTTGGGGTTTTGTCCCTGACACATCGCTACGGATCTCTAAGCACCGGCCTCCCCCACTTTGGACACAGGACAGCTTTGATCTACCTCACAGCAGTGCCGGAAGGACTTCTTCAGGGTTTTTTTTTGGAGGGGGGTGGGGGGGGTGATGGTTCCGGGATTCATAGGAGGCCGAACCATTAGAACAGATCCCTTCTTTTCCTTTTAGCATCAAATGAATAAATATTACTGAATGCGATTCCTCCATTGCCTTCTTTTCTCCATCCCGCACCACCCCCATAATCCACTTACACCCTTCTTAGAGCTGGCTTTTGACAGATGCAGTAAATTAGGACTAGTCCTTGCCCCTTTCTTCCTAATCCTCATGAAACAAAAAATGAGAAGTCTGTTTGGGTAAAGGGGAGTGAGTTTAAGCCTTTGACACTCCTGTATCTCCACCTTTCCAAAATTCATGGAACCCAGTTGCAAGTGGGTAGCAAAGCCATGCTTCCCAAAGACTTGAGTGTAGTGCTCATAGGAGGACAGAGTTTGCTGTGCTCAGGATCAGGGTCTATGGGCATATGTCAGCTCCCATGCTATAAGCCAGCAGTGAATTCCTAAGATCCCATTGCCCGCGGGAACCAGTTTTGTCTAGTGTTGTACGTGTATGTGTGTCTGGAGGCCCAGAGTGTTGTCTGTGTTGGGCAAATGTCTTTGGTTACAAATGTATTCTGATGCTTCCTTTCCATAACCTCTACCTGTCCTGGGCTGCAGAAATCAATGTTATCCTCTTGAAGTAAAACTGGAGTCCCAAGTTTGAGCCAGTTGATAAAGTTTTTTCCTTATTTCAATTCTTATGAACCTTATCAGCAGTTTCCTATGGAAAGGAAATTTCTGTGGCAACCACTGAATCATTTTGCGAGTTCTTACTTAAACTCCATAAGCAGAGACGATTGCCCAGGCTGAGGTACAGGATGACCAGGAAATCATCAAATATTTAATGTGCTGTGTGACAGCGGTGTGCGGTGCACAAGGTGGGTTTGGGGGCTCCGGAGTTATGAAATTTTGATCTGTCCTGAGGATAAGCCCAGTGGATTTCCACATATGGGTGTTCCCTGTGAATTTGACCTGGGCTATGCGGCTCCCTTTTCCCCAGGAGCCCATGTTTTATTTCTCAGGATGTTTGCATACCAAAGATGACTTTCTCCTTTTGAATCCAGAGCAGTGTGAGATCTCTGGGGTCCGAGGTGTGTGGGAGGTTTCTTGGCAAGGACTCAACTTTTGAATGCTTAGTGGAGAAAGAAGTCTTGCTTTGGCCTGGGATAAGTAAGAGGGCCTCCTCTCTCCATCTCTGGATATTTTTGCAACATCACTGAGGAAAGTTGTCCAGTCATTCCTGGGCAGGGAAGAAGGATGATTTTTGGGAGGGGGGCAGAGAGTGGGGCTCTGGCTTGGAGAAATGTCCTTGAACGTTATCCAAGAGCCCATACTGCGTGAGTCTTGCTCGACACACACCCATGTGCCAGCTGTCAGGCTCCTTTAGAGTGTTTAGACTTGCACTGGGCTGTGGACTCCATCTGCAAATTGTCACCAGTGCATCTGACAGATGGAGAGTCAGCCATTCTGGTCGTCTCTCCGGCAACTTGTGGCCAGGTGTCAGGCTGGGGGAGATTTACATCTTGGATGCTGAGCAGGCTGCTTTTGCTAACGGAGCCTGAGCAAACAACCATCCTCTGAAGCTAGAGAGGTGAAGACTTACAGACCGATGAGACCGAGCGAGCCTGTGGACCCCTGGCCTTCCTAGAACCTGTTAGCAGGAGCTGGGCATGCACAGAGATGACAGCGCGAAGGGGGCGGAACTTGGCAGAGACCGGATGAGGAGTGACTGGCTAGTCCAGAGGTGACTTGACCTTCTGCTTCAGGTGGAGCCACGAAGGAGCAGGCAGAATCAGGGTAAGGAGGAGGTGGAGAGCAGGCTTTCCTGGGAGGCTCCCTGTGGTAGATTCTTCTGGGGAACAATGGTCAGCGCAGGCTGTGGTTGTCACAGGCAGTCACGGGGCTATCAATCCCCACCAGCTCCATTCCTCAAGCTCTTACAAACTGGGAGCAGCCTTGCTCCTTTCATTCTGGGGGCATAGGTGAAGGCCATGGAAATCATGCTCCTTTGTGTTTTGATCCTAAAACCCAATCATCTGGGCTCCCTCTCATGCTTCCTGGCTGCGTGCATATATTTGTGTTTGCATGTCTCTCCAGAGGAGCGGGAACCTGCAATGGGGAGCACAGCTAATGCCCTCCCCGACGCTGTGCAAAAAAGCCCTGGATGTGGTCCACTACGGGACAATGGGTTGAGGCAACTCAGTTAAATTAGCAGGAACTCCAGGAGGCCATCTAATCTTTCCTAGCTCGTCCTATTATGATACGAAGGAAAAGCAAAACGCTTTCCTCCATTTCCTCATCTATAAAGTAAATGGAGACAGGTTTACTTTCTCTCCTCTCTAGGGCTAGCTCTCCTAAAGCTCTGTGCTGGCTGAGGTCGAGCATCGCAGCTTCAGACTTTCCTCCACCCAAGGCGTAAACGGTGCTGGGCGCCACCTGATGGCGATGGCAGGTCCAACAGGTGTGGGCTTCGCAGGGTGGGTCCGTTGGGACCTGCGGCAGGAAGGCAGTGTTCAGAAGGCCACAGACTATCAGGGCTGGAAGAGACCTTGCGAATGATTTAGTCCAACCCTTTGATAAAGCGGGTGAAGAAACTGACTTCTAGAGAGGTGAACTGTGAGTAACCAAGATCACTTTAGTCAGAGAAAGGCAACACTGGTAGTGTAATGAGCACCAAACTTGGAGCTGGAGAAGCAAGAAAGGGAGGAGGAAGGAAATGGTCATTTACTGAGTGAGCATCAGTCAATAAGCCAACGCTGTAAGAGGCGATCTGCAAATGGTAGGTGAAGTGATACCAAACAAACAGTAGAGCCTCATAGAAACCAAATATCTTCTTTTCTTCTTCTTTTTTTAAAGTTATTTATTTATTTTGAAGTGTGTGTGTGGAGGGGGTGTGGGGACTGAGAGAGAGGGAGAGAATCCCAAGCAGACTCCGCACTGTCAGCACAGAGCCTGGCATGGGGCTCGAACTCACGGACCATGAGATCATGACCTGCACTGAAATCAAGAGTTGGATGCCTAACCGACTGAGTCACCCAGGTGCCCCGAAATTAGATAGGTTCTAACCCAGCCTACGAGACTCTAAATTTCATTTTCCTCCCCTCCACACACACTGATAATCAGTTATGTGACACCGAGCAGGTTACTTGTATCTCTGACGTTTTGTTTGCCTGTGAGTCGAATGGAATTCTATTATTGTTCTACTCAGCCCACGCAGACTGGTTTTGAAGACCAACTAAGAGGTGACATATAAAGCAGGAAACCGAAGGAAAACCTTTGGAAACCGAAGGACTCCTCCAGTGTAAGTGGAGTCATTGGAGTAGGCAGCGAGGACTAGTCCCAGGCCTCCGGGGTTTTGATTTGCGGATGGTCCTGCCTCCGTAGACAGCCTAGATCTTGGACTTGTCTTTGGCCAGGGTGGCCACGTCCCACCTCATCTTTCTTCTGCAGGTTCATCCGTGCCTCGGATTGATGCCCCTGGTTTCATATCCATGTCACATGCACATCTCCCCCTCTGGCTCCTTTTTCACACTTAGACTCTCATCTGGCCTGTGTCTGATGTTTCGGTCCTAGTTTGGCTCACCCTTCCATTTCCCACACAGCATTTGTAATGAGCTAATTTTTTTTCTTTAATTTTAGAAAGAGAGGAGGGAGGAGAGGGGCAGATGGAGAGAGAGAGAGAGAGAGAGAGAGAGAGGATCCTGAGCAGGCTCACACTCAGCACGGAGCCCAATGAGGGGCTTGATGCCACGACCCTGAGATCACGACCTGAGCCAAAATCAAGGGCTGGATGTTCAACTGATGGAGTCACCCAGGCACCCCAGTGATGAGCTAAATTTTAAGGAGGGACAGAAGTTTAGAACACAGAGCACTTCTGGATGTCAGGGCTTTATGGTACATTATAGCAAAGGTTCATTAGAACAAGGCCATGAGAAACCAAAAAGGGAGACAGTCAATTAGTTTGCTAGGGCTGGCATAACAAATTACTTTCCTCATAGTTCTGGAGGCTAGAAGGAAAAAATCAAGTATTGGCAGGATCATGCTCTCTCTGAAAGCTCTAGGAGAGGAATCCTTGGCTGCCTCTTACACGTTCTCCTGGTTGCTGGCAATCTTTGGCATCACAAGGCTTGTAGCTGTGTGATTACAACTCTGGGGGCGCCTGGGTGGCTCAGTTGGTTAAGTGTCCGACTTCAGCTCAGGTCACAATCTCATGGTTCATGAGTTCGAGCTCCATGTGAGGCTCTGCGTTGACAGCTTGGAGCCTGGAGCTTGCTTCCGATTCTGTGTCTCCCTCTCTCTGCCCTTCCCCCGCTCGTGCTCTGTCTCTCTCTCTCTTTCAAAAATAAATATTAAAAAAAACCCCAAAAGCTCTGCTTGTCTTCACATGGCCTCTGCCTGTGTGTCTATGTCCACATTTATAACAACACCAGTCATTGCATTAGGGCCCAACTTAATTCAGTATGAGCTCATTTTAACTTGATTACATCTGCAAAGACCCTATTTCTAAATAGGGTCACACTCACAGGTTCTGGGGGATAGGACTTCAGCGATTCTTTAAGGGGGACACAGTTCAACCCACAACAGAGGGTATGGGAAGGAGGAATACTATACTCCTAGCTTTTTTGTACTCATCTTATTCCTGCTGTTTTTTTTTTCATTTTTTAAAGTATATTTATTTATTTTTTTAGACAGAAAGAACACACAGGGGAGGGGCAGAGAGAAAAGAAGAGAAAGAATCCCAAGGAGGCTCCACACCGTCAGCACAGAGCCCGATGTGGGACCATAGCCGAAGTCAGACACTTAACTTACTGAGCCACCCAGGCACCCCATTCTTACTGTTTTTTTAGTTTGTTTACTTTGAGAGACAGAGAGAGAAAAAGAGAGAGTGAGGGAGGGGCAGAGAGAGAGAGAGAGAGAGAGAAGCCCAAGCAGGTTCTGCACTGTCAGCACAGATAAGCCCTGAGATCATGACCTGAGCTGAAATCAAGAGTCGGACGCTTAACTGACTGAGCTACCCAGGAGCCCCATTATCCCTGCTGTTTTAAACCCACATTTTCAAGGTTCTTCTTCATGCTGTTATCAGTTTGAAGGGTGGTAGGCGTTTGATCTACTTATGGATTTCCATTTTGGGGACTTTCCTCCCTTCTCCACTGGCCCCAGATTTGGGAGGCCACTGAACAAGTCAGACCTTGTGTTGTCTCCTGTGGACAGAAGTTGCTCTCCCCTCTCCGGTTTCCTTTATTCCTTAGGTTTTAGGAAGAAACTGGAGTCTTAGCTTAAGTGGTAGAACCCTTAGCTGGGTACCGGGTCTTGCTGAAGATACCCTGGAGCCTCGCTTGCAGCTAGTAGCTAGGTCTGACTATGTGACGGTTTAGGTGTGCAGCTTCCAGGTCTGCCATTAAAGGAAAAGGACACATCCTTCACATCCAACTTCTACCTTTTCCACTGGCTGGAATGCAGGTGTGACGGTAGGAACTAAAGCAGCCACCTTAGGTCATGAGATGGCAACTATGTGTTGCAAATGGCAGAAGAACGTGGGTGTTCAATAATGTGGAGTCACCATTTCCACCATGGACTGCCTATGTTTAAGACCCTTAAGTGAAGGAGAAATAAACTCCGATCTTGTTTAAGCCACAGTTATTTTAGCCTCCCCACATTTTTTTTTAACATTTATTTTTTTATAAATTTTTTTATTTATTTTTGGGACAGAGAGAGACAGAGCATGAACGGGGGAGGGACAGAGAAAGAGGGAGACACAGAATCGGAAACAGGCTCCAGGCTCTGAGCCATCAGCCCAGAGCCCGACGCGGGGCTCGAACCCATGGACCGTGAGATCGTGACCTGGCTGAAGTCGGACGCTCAACCGACTGCGCCACCCAGGCGCCCCTTAACATTTATTTTTGAGACAGAGAGAGACAGAGCGTGAACAGGGGAGGGGCAGAGAGGGAGACTCAGAATCTGAAACAGGCTCCAGGCTCTGAGCAGTCAGCACAGAGCCCGACGCGGGGCTCGAACTCATGGACCACGAGATCATGACCTGAGCCGAAGTCGGACGCTTAACCAACCAAGCCACCCAGGCGCCCCTAGCCTCCCCACATTTTAAACAGTAGCTGAATCAAACAAATTCATCAATGAAGGGATAACAAAAGAGGGTAGAAATGAATGGGCATCTGCTGACATTCCGTGATGAATGTAGCTTGGGTTGTAGAGCTGCCCTGCTTTGCTACCTCTTAGGGCACCTCTGATCTCTGGGAACTGGCATCTCTATCGAGTCTGAGTTCGTGTTGCACCTGAGACCATCAAGTCCATTTTTTGACGTTGACTCGCATGGGGACAATGATCAGTGAGTGTATTAGTTTTCCAAGTCTGCTGCAACAATTTGACCTTGATGACCTCGATGGCTTAAAACAACAGAAATTTATTCTCTCATAATTCTGGAGGTCAGAAGTCTGAAAGTAAGGTGTCAATAGGACTGGCTCCTTCTGGTGGTTCTGAGGAGGAATCCATCCCATGCTTCTTTCCCAGCTTCTGGTGGCCCTGGCAATTTTCAGCATTCCTTGGTTTGTAGACAAAAATCACTCCGATCTCTACCTCTGTTCTCACTTTCTCCCTGTGTCTGTAAGGGTCTCTTTTCTGTCTCCTATAGGAACACATGCCATTGGATTTGGAGCCTATCCTAATCCAGGATGATCTCATGTTAAGATCCTTACCTTAATTATATCTGTAAAGACGCTTAATCCAAATAAGGTCATATTCAGAGATTCCAAGTTGACATATATTTGGGGACTACTATTCAGCCCACTACAGTGAGAGACACATAAATCTTTTATCTCAGAGTTCCGGTCTCAAAGATTATAATCCACCCATTTACCCTTCAGGAAAGGGCTGTTCTCTCCAGAAGCTCTTGGACTCTGTGGTAGGCACAATTCTGAGAAACCCCAAGGACCCATGTCCTTGTATTATTCCCTCCCCTTGAATGTGGGTGGGACCTGTAATTTGCTTCTTTTTAAAAAAAAAATTAAAAGTGTTTATTTCTGAGACAGAGAGAGACAGCATGAGCAGGGAAGGGCAGAGAGAGGGGAAGACACAGAATTGGAAGCAGGTTCCAAGCTCTGAGTTGTCATCACAGAGCCCGGCGTGGGGCTCAAACTCATGAACCACAAGATCATGACGTGAGCTGAAGTTGGACGCTTAACCAATCGAGTCACACAGGCACCCCTGTAATTTGCTTCTAATGAATAGAATATGGCAATGGTGATGGGATATCACTCCTGTGATTATGTTATATTATGTAGCAGAGGTGAAAGAATTTCAAAGATGAGATTAAGATCTCTACTCAATTGATTTACGTTAATAAAAAGGTAGATTATCCTGGGTGGGCCTGACCTAACCAGGTGAGAGACCTTTAAAAGAAAGTCAGGGGTCAGAGCTGGAAGAAGTCAGAAAGATACTCTTGCTGGCCTCAAGGATGCTAGCCACTATGAGTTCCACAACTGCGAGGAAGTGGATCCTGCCAACAATCATGTGAGTTGGAAGAGGACCCTGAGCCCCAGATGAGACTGTAGCCCTGGCTGACATTGTCACTGCAGCCCGGTGAGACCCTGAGCAGAAGACCCAGCTCCCTCATGGCCAGACTCCTGACACATGGAAATTGTGAGTTAATAAATGTGTGTTGTTCTAAGCTGTGATGTTTGTAGTCATTTGCTACATAACAACAGAAAACAAATGTAGATTCACTGCACAATTCTGCCCAAGGCTGCTCTTTTTAACTGTACTTCTCTGGTGGTGGTTTTCTGTTTTTGTTATTTTTGTTTGTTTTGTTTTGTTTTGTTTTTAAGTTTATGTTTCTTAAGCTGTCTCTACACCCAACATGGGGCTCAAACTCACAGCCCTGAGATCAAGAGTCGTATGTTCCACTGACAGCCACCCAGGTGCCCCTCTCTGGTGGTGTTTTTAAAGGTTTCCCATCAGAAACCAAAGACAATGGACCACAAGCTCAGGAAGATCCCATGATCTGCCATGGTTTACTATTCTTCCAAAGGACCATCGGAGACTGTTGCTTGGGTGTCCGAGGAATAGGGTCTTTCAGTCTTTGTTTTTCACGAAGACCTGAGAGAATGACCAGTCAGTCTCTGATTCCTTGGCCCCCACACACTTTTTAAGAAAATTAGGAGCTAAAGGTCCAAAAGCCATTTAAGTACAGGTTTTATTTCTGAGATGCTAGTGAGGAGACCCCTTTATACCACGAACACACAGCAAACACAGTTCCCAAAATCTCTTTAACAAAACACAAGATGAACTATTGTTGCTTCCGCTGTTAGTATTCCCAGAAGGGACAAGGGATGGGTCACTTCTTCCCAGGGAAGAGAGAAATGGGGACAGGAGAGCTTTGCATCAGCTCAGAGCCACCCACAGTGTCTCTGGTTTCTCTCTAGTCACTGGATCATGTGAGTGAGCCCTTTCTCCCAGGCTTCCCCCTGGGCCCAAGTCTAAGCCTACTGATGTTGGAACATTCTCCCAGGACCACAGGGAGAGAGACTGGGGAACTAAGGGAAGCATAGGCAGCTGCTGTTCCAATGGAGAAATTCCTACCATTTTTGGGGAAGGAGAAACATATGGGGCTGATGGCGAACTTTACTGCTCCAGCAACCTCAAGTTCCAGAGCCTAGCTGAGTGATGGCTTCCTCCCATTTTCTGAGGGTAGAACTGGTCTTAAGAGCAAACTGTTTTTATCCCTACCCACGTCCCCTTGGTCTGGTTGGTAGGTACCTTGGTAGGGTTGCTGGCGAGCTGTGATTGACCTGGGTGGTCTGGTATTGGACTTCTGACTTCACGGAATGAAAAAAAATTTAAACTTTGCCTTTGCTGTCCTTTAACATTTCTTGCAAGTTGTAATGAAAAATATGTTTCTTTAAAAAACAATAAGGAGGCAGAGGGGTGCCTGGGTGGCTCAGTCGGTTAAGAGTCTGACCTTGACTCAGGTCATGATCTCACCATTCATGAGTTCAAGCCCCACGTAGGGCTCTGAGCTGACAGCTCAGAGCCTGGAGCCTACATCAGATTCTGTGTCTCCCTTTCTCTCTGCCCCCACCCCACTCATGCTCTGTCTCTGTCTCTGTCTCAAAAATAAATAAACATTAAAAAAAAATTAAAAAGCAGTAAGGAGGTAGAGAAGTTGTACCAAAATAAGTGGAAATTATTAGTGACACATAAGATATTGTTTATGTTAAGCAAGTATTTTTCAGAACTGCCCCTGCTCACCAACATCTCCCTCTTGCTTGGTTTGGTGCCTGGTATTTTTGTGTAGGACATCTGACAAGTCTACCCATTAGCGAATGCCATAGCTGAGGCCCTCATCACTTCTTAACCAAATTAACTAAAATAGTCTCCACTTGGCCTGCTGAGTTCTGGATACCCTCCAATTCATCCTCCACAAGCCCCAAGAGAGATTTTTATAAAATATAAATCTGACAATGTCATTCCGTTCTTAAAATCATTCAATGGCTTTCATTTTTTTATTTTTTATTTTTTAATATGAAATTTATTGTCAAATTGGTTTCCATACAACACCCAGTGCTCATCCCAACAGGTGCCCTCCTCAATGCCCATCACCCACTTTCTCCTCTCTCCCACCCCCCATCAACCCTCAGTTTATTCTCAGTTTTTAAGAGTCTCTTATGGTTTGCCTCCCTCCCTCTCTAACTTTTTTCCCCTTCCCCTCCCCCATGGTCTTCTGTTAAGTTTCTCAAGATCCACATAAGAGTGAAAACATATGGTATCTGTCTTTCTCTGTATGACTTATCTCTCTTAGCATAACACTCTCCAGTTCCATCCCATTCAATGGCTTTTAAAAAGTGTTTCTTTATTTATTTTGAGAGAGAGAGAGCTTGCACACGCAAGTGGGAAAGGGGAAGGGAGAGAGGGGGAGAGAGAGAATCCCAAGCAGTCTCCACACTGTCAGTGCAGAGCCTGACATGGGGCTCGATCTCAAACTGTGAGACCATGACCTGAGCCCAAATCAAGAGTTGGACGCTCAACTGACTGAGCTACCCGGGTGCCCCCATTCAATGACTTTCTGAAGCATTTGGGGGTAAGTTTCAGAACCCTCAACAGAGAGATGTGGCATTAGATGGATAGTGCCTATCTTCGTAATCTGATTTCTCACCACTCTCCTCCCCCATACACTTTTATTCCAACCACACTTACATTTACTAAAGAACTCATGTTCTTCTTTGTCTTTGTATCTTCACACAGACTGTACACTCTGTCATCCATTTAAACACAGATTGTTCACTGTGTTCATCAACTCGTGCATCTCAGCCATGAATTTTTATTGAGTGAACAGGTTTTAGGTATGTTACAAAATAAAACTCACACAATTTGCCAAGGGCTTGAATGTAGGGTATAAGAGAAAAAGAGAAGTCAGGGATGAGACCAAGATTTTTGGCTTGACCACCTGGCACAATGACTTGCCACGTACCACAGTGGGGGGCGAGGGAGGTGCGATATGAAGCTATGTGTAAGTTTTTGGACACAGTAAATTTGAAAAGTCTATTAATTATTGGAATATCAATAGGCATTTGGATTTCCAACTCTGTAGGTTAGGAGAAAAGTAACTAGATATATAAATTTGACAGCTGGGTATTTAAGCTCACAGGAGTGGATAAGCTTACCTGCATGGTGACTGTAGACAGAGAAGAGAAGAATTCAGAGTGCATCAAATCAACACAGGGGACACTTTAAACTTACCTGATGTCATATGTCAGTTACATCTCGGTAAAGCTGGAAAAAAAATAAAAACAACTCCAGGCATTAAAAAAAAAAAAAAAAAGGAACTCGGAGGACCGAGCCCTGGAGCATTCTAACATATAGAGGTCAGAAATAGAAGGAACCAGGGGTGCCTGTGTGATTCAGTCGGTTAAGCGGCCAAATTTGGCTCAGGTCATGATCTCTCGGTCCATGAGTTCGAGCCCCGCGTTGGGCTCTGTGCTGACAGCTCAGAGCCTGGAACCTGTTTCAGATTCTGTGTCTCCCTCTCTCTGACCCTCCCCGTTCATGCTCTGTCTCTCTCTGTCTCAAAAAATAAATAAACGTTAAAAAAAATTAAAAAAAAAGAAACAGACTTAAAAAAAAAAAAGAAATTGAAGGAACCAGCAACGCCAACTGAGAAGCTGCAGCAGGAGGGTTAAAGGAGAGGCAAAAGCAAGTGGCATTCTGTTTCCCAGAATTCATATTAGATTCTGGGGGTAGAGTTGTCCAAAGAGGAAAAATTTGCCAAGATATGAGAGGCAGAAGTGAAGTAGCACCCATTAATACCTGAAGGGCTTCAGAGTGAGCTGCAGAAAGCAGAGGTGCTTGTGGGTCCTGGTTTGCCTTCAGACTCTCCTCCATGCCATGTCCAGCTCTGCTTCCAGCCTGTTGACTCTGACAACTGTTGGCTGCAGACTCAGAGATGTAGGGAGCTGCACAGAAGCCGTATGTTCCCCTAGACCTCTCCACGCATTTTCCCTTCTTAGTCCCAATTCTATAGCTGGAGGTGCCTGGCTTCTGGATTTCCCTCTACACTCTGATTTGCTCACCTGCAGGTGCGTCAGACAGCCTGATTACTGATTTTTCTTTAATTCTCCAACTCCCTTCCATGGCCCTTTCTTTCCCTGGGTCCTCTTCCAATTGTGTGAGCTCTAATTCCTACAATACCCACACCACTCACCGTAGTTCTGCTTTAGATGAGCTCTGACACATGGGGTAACAGCTGGAGAAGGAAGGGGAGTTCAACGGAGTGCTGTCTGATTTTTAAGGTGGGAGTTTTGATGCCTGTTTGTATGTTCAAGAGAATGTTCTAGTGGAGGGGGCTGGTTATAGAGGAGAGGAAGGACAGCTGCAGGAAAGTGTAGCCAGGACCTGGGGCACAAAGGCGAAGGGTGGACCAGGATGGGGCACAGAAGAGGTGGGCCCTAGCACTGCACTAAAAGATGGAGTAGGTGGGTACTTAGGCAAATAGATTGGCAGCTGTAATGGGAGTATGTGAAACTCTCTTTCCAGAGCTTTTCTGTCTCTGTGAAATAAGTTGAGACTCTGTGAAATAGTTGAGACTACTGGGAGGAAGTTGGAGTATTGGAGTTGAGAGGGAAAAAGGTGATATAATTGTGAAAATTTGTCATTTTTTGCTGCCCAGACTGTGTACTTCTTGGCAAACTCTCCATTTTCTAAG
The DNA here is from genome assembly GCF_046562875.1 of Panthera onca. Lineage (NCBI taxonomy): Eukaryota > Metazoa > Chordata > Mammalia > Carnivora > Felidae > Panthera > Panthera onca. The sequence goes on along the minus strand of NC_138342.1, from coordinate 160,293,605 downwards.
TCTCCAAGGAAGGCAGAGCTGGCCTCCCACATTTGAAGCCATAAGGACCAGGCTAACTGCTCCACCCCCTTAGCTAGGGGGGAGGGGGGTGGGGGGAGGAGAGGGAGGGGAGGCTGAGGAACACGTGAATGGGGTCAGCCAATCAGGTATGGACTTCCTGGTCCATGGCCCTTCAGGGCCTCCAGGTTGGGAAGGAAGTATCCCAAGTGTCCTGACCCACTCAGAATCTGTGGCAACAAAGTCCCATATCTGGGACCTGTAGTGGCAGCCAGCCTTCCCGAGGCCAAGCAGAGGACTATGAGGGTGGGGCAAATCACAGCATCATCTGCTGTTCAGCAGTAGAATCCCCCACCTGCTTCCTTTTGTGGTTTGACGGTGGCCATGCTCCTGCTTCCAAATCACCAACTTCCCTATCAATTCTGTCAGCTACCATATGTTTCCAGTAAATCCCTCTGAGACTTAAATCAGCTAGAGTCCATTTCTGTTGCTTGCAACCACAAATCTAAACTGATACAAGAATCAGAGACTTGAGTCATCTAACAAATGTTCTTTCTTCCAACTTCTCTTCACAAGCAGTTGACATCATTTTGGGGGGTTTCCTATATGACAGGGCAGTAGTTTCTGAAAGCTTCAGGATCATTTCCTTATAGCTCTATGACTAGAGAGTAATGAAAAGCTCTTCTCTTCCAGCTCCAACAAGACTCCAGCAGGGCAGGCTTGAGCCACATGCCTTTTGTCTGAGCAAGCACTGTGACTCAGGATTCAGGAACCAAAGCTGGGGAGTGGGGTGGGGCCTGCTACCAGAAAGAGCAGGAAAAGGGCTTCTGGGTGGACTCAGCAAAAAATCACCACCTTCCACCTTCCACTTCATCAGCCCATACTTGTTTTCCCCAAACATGTAATTTTAATAATGGTTAAAACTAACAATAAATTTTTCCACATGCAAATAAAAACTCACTGTCTCCTCCCCAAAGAGAACAACCCATACTCACATTCAACAACCAGCTCGGAGTTAGATCTCTGAGTGAGATGCATTTTCTTCATCTGAAAGTGGTTACCCATAATACCGCAGCTTATGGACTAAAAATGAACTCAACCATTCCCAGTACATTCAATGTTTGATGCTGGGCAGGATAGTGCTATAAAGTCCATCTAGAAAAGTGAAAGGACAGCCACACACAGTGATCACTGGTCCAGACCTCATACCATGTTTATGTGGACATAGACATTAGGTGCAAACATTTTTTTGATCCACATTTCTAGCAATGGAATTGGCTCTTTGGATCAGCTAATAAGGGTGCGCTTCTCTTCGAACCTTCCTTTAAGAATTGTTTTTTTAAATCAATCTTTCTTTCTTTCTTTCTTTCATCTTTCTTTCATCTTTCTTTCATCTTTCTTTCTTTCTTTCTTTCTTTCTTTTATATGTATATATATTTTTTTTTGAGAGAGAGAATTACATGGGGGGCAGAGAGAGGGAGAGAGAGAGAAAGAGAGAGAAGCGGGGCTCACCCAGGGCTGGTGTTTTACCTGAAGTGGGGTGTGTATTTACCTGAAGCAAAACTGTAAAGTTTCGGGGCACCTGGGTGGCTCAGTTGGTTGGGCGTCCGACTTCGGCTCAGGTCATGATCTCACAGTCTGTGGGTTTGAGCCCCGCATCGGGCTCTGTGCTGACAGCTTAGAGCCTGGAGCCTGCTTTGGATTCTGTGTCTCCCTCTCTCTGACCCTCCCCTGTTCATACTCTGTCTCTCTCTCTCAAAAATAAATAAACACTTAAAAAATATTTAAAAAAACTGTAAAGTTTCAGGTTACCAAAGATTTTGAAAGCTATCTTAACAATTACCCATGAAAACTTTGAGACAGAATTAACCATCATTTTAAGTCATGTTTTTGCTAACAAATTGCAATAGAGATAACAGAAGCTTATTTGACTTTTAATAAACCTTAGTAGAATAAAACTTTCATATTTAATGCTGATAGACAGGTCTATCTCAAACCAGCAAACTTAAAGTAGCTTAAACATCAAATATGTTCCACCTGTGTCCACGTAAGACAATTTGTTCCCCATTGTCAATTTTTACCTGGAACACTAGTGGGGAAAGCTAAAGTGGGTGGTCCAAGTGGGTGCTCTTTGTTCCTTGACACTGAGGGTGGGAGGAGGAGCCAATGGTGCTGCAGGCACCGAGGATGGTATAGAATCAGTTAGGCAGGCCACACTCTAGGTGGTGCAGAAACAGGAGGAGGCAGAAGAGGCAAGATGCTGCCAGCAGGTAGGGAAAGGGTTCCTGGTTCTACATGTGGTCGGTGTGGACAGAGGAACAGGCACCATGTTTGTTTTCCTCCAAAGTGGAAATATGCAGCCCATGTCAGGCCAGAGAAGACAGGGAATTTCCCTGAAACAAAGGGAGTTTCAGCCGCTGCTCTGCTTGAGAATATTCCTTAAAGTCCAGGGATACTAACCACAGTTGGCTCCAATTAGAGCCATTACCTGGGATATGAATAGGGAGAAGCCCCCCTCTATTAGGAAGAGGAACAGAGAGAGAGAGTCAGCATCCCCTTCATCAGGGATGGCCTCTGCTTCCTCCAGGGATTGAGTTCTATCAGGTGGAGGCCTGTTTAGACATCCAATATGTCAGGAGGGAGTTTACTAGTTAAACATATTCAGGCAAACACATTCTGCAAGAGGCCCTTAAGTCTAGGTCCTGATTTAGAGCCATGAAGGGCTGGACCTAGATAGGGTATCTCTGTTCATTTGCCTTGTTTCCTGCAGGAGAGATCTAACTGCTGGATCCAATGAAGACCATGCAGTGTTAAAGAAGATCAGTACTTTCCCAAGTTTTGCAATTCCAATGCTTTCCAGTGGGTTAAAGAGGCATCCCAAGGGAGAGCCCCTGGGGACTAAAGAGAATCTCCCATGCTCCTCCTAGAAAGAGAAGGTCCATTACCAGAAAAATTCCCTCCGACTTGCCGGTGGTGTCCCGCACACGGGATAGGTCAGAGGTTCCTGAGGTGTCAAATCAACCCAAGGTGTCCCTGGAACAAAATCACTGTGATCACCAACTGGCCACTAAGGGCCCCTGTAGAAGAGAGGCTGGCTTTCCCCTCACTTCCCCATTGCATTCTAGAGTTGGGGGGAGGCAGAATCAAGGAGAAGTTTCCAAAGGGATTTTCATATGCTAAAGAAGACTCACAGGATACTGGAGGCCTAGCTATTGTCAAGCTAAGGTTGTTTTTCCCTCTAGCAAAGGATTAGCATTAACATTAGACTACAAATGGGTGCTGGCATATGAATGGCATATTGCTGTGCTGAGAAGGCCATGAAGAACCCGCTGGTATTTTTTTTTTAAATTTTTAATGCTTATTTTTGAGACAGAGACAGAGACAGGGTGCGAGCGGGGGAGGTGAAGAGAGGGGGAGACAGAGAATCCAAAGCAAGCTCCAGGCTCTGAGCTGTCAGCACAGAGCCTGATGCAGGGCTTGAAACCACAGACCTCGAGATCATGACCTGAGCCAAAGTTGGATGCTTAATCAACTGAGCCACCCAGGTACCCCAGAATCCACCATTTTTAACCCACAGAAAACACTGGAAAAGTTTTACAAAATTACCCAATTCTGTAGTTGAGGACAAGGATGGAAAACAGTAGTTAGAAATCCATCATGATCTAAGTGACATTTCAACACATGTAGTCCTTACAGCTGGCTTCTTAGGAAATAGTCCCCAGCTGGGTTTTAATTCAATTGGGTACTGGTTTCAGCTGGCTCCCAGTGGAGTTCCCATGGTCAGAAGCAGCTAGACCAGAGATGTGGAGAGGATCACGTTAGACCAAACAGGAGGAGAGCTCACACGGGAGTCTTAAGATTGGCAGCCATGCTAGTCACTTAGGTGGCTGTCCCATGCCCAAGACAGACAACTTGTATAAGGACAGGAATAAAGACAGGGCATCAAGTTTCTGAATCTTATTACCAGTGTGGCCAGGGTACTAATTTCCAGCCAAAAGGCAGACTTTCTCCTCTCCATAGAGTAGCCACAGGCAAGAGGATTGCAGCCTGAGCAATCGACCTGAAAGTGTTCCAATAAGACCATACTTCTCAAAAACAACAACAACAAAAACAACCCTGAAATGAGAGTAAAAGAGGAAAAGAGAAAGGTACACTCACCAAATTTGTACGAAGGCTTAGAGTCCAGATGAAAAGACTCATAGTCTCACGTTGGGCACCAAATGATGAAGTTTTGAAGTGATGGGGGGGTGGTTCATGGGGTCCATAGCCAATGGCCAAGAAAGAATTCTTGAAGATGTCTTTGGTGCAAAAGGTTGATTTTATTAAAGCATGGGGACAGGACTCATGGGCAGGAAGAGCTGCACTGGGGTCCTGACAGGTAACCCATTATATATCCTCAGGTTGGGCGGGGGTCAGGGATAGAGTAAGTCTCTAAGGAATTTTGGAAGCAAGGTCTCCAGGACATTGAGGGGCTAGTTGTTGCTAGAGAAACACATTTATCACTGCTTAATAAAATCTCAGTCATGAGACCCTTCAGATGTATATTGGCGGGCCATAAGCTTGGAGCATGATTGCCAGCATATATCTTGGGGGAGTTGAGATAAAGGAAGTAGACTTACAGGATCCTCGAGGTTGGATTAATGTTAAGCTAAGGTTCTCTTTTGCCCTTAGCAAAATGTCATCATCGAGGCAGCTGAGCTCCTAGAGGGAGGTCACTCTGCCAGTTCAAGGACTTGGCAATCAGCAGTAGGCAGTAAGGGAATTTAATTTTTCATTTACCTTAGTTTCCCACATTACCATGGCAAACACTTAAACCCCTTTCCTTTGTTCTTGGGTAGCCAGGAGTGTCTGAGGAATATCATACATATTCCACCTGGTGGTGGTGGGTGTTGGGAGGGGCAGATGGTGGGTGCTACCTTGTGCTCAGCCTGCCTCATTCTCCTTCATCAGTATTACCATTTCAACTAGGGTATTAACTTCCAGCCAAAAGGCAGGCTTTCTCCTCCCCATAGAGTAGCCACGGGTTAAAGGATTGTAGCCTGAGCAATTGACATGAAAGTGTACCAATAAGACTATATTTCTCAAAAAGCCCCTGAGATGGAGTAAAGGAAAAGAAAAAGTACTCACCAAGTATGCACCAAAGCTCAGAGTCCAGATGAAAAGACTCATAACCACACGTTGGGAATCATATGATGAGGTTGTGGGGTGATGGTGGGGTTCATGGGGTTCAGAGCCAACAGCCAAAAAAGAATCCTTGAAGACGTCTTTGGTGCAAAAAGGTGACTTTACTGAAGCACAGGGACAGGACCTGGAGACAGAAAGAGCTGCCCCAGGACCTTGAAGAGAGACTGGTTATATACCTGGGAGTTGGGGGAGGTCAAGTCAAGGGGAAGTTTCCAAAGATTTTTCATATGCTAAAGAAGACTCAGGATACTGGAGGCCTAACTATTGTCAAGCTAAGATTGTTTTTCCCTGTAGCAAAGCATTTACATTAAGTGAGTAGGGAGTTCCTGGAGAAATGTTTTATTCTGCCTGCCTCAAATATTTGCCAATGGGTTGCAGGTTATACGGAAATTTAGTTTTATCTGCCATTTCCTTCTGCCTTTGTTCTCCACATCACTATGAAGAAGAGGGTGATGTTGAGGCTCCAATAAACTGAGTCTATAAGTTTCTGGAGATTAGGCTATTGATAAGATCGTCCTTTTCTTTTCTTAGGCATCCAGGAGTGCCTGAGGACTATCACATATATCCCACCTGGGGAGGGGGGGATGTGTGTGCTAGCTTGTGCTTTGCCTTCAGCTCGCCTTATGCTCCCTCATCAGTTCTGTACCTGTACTACATTTGCTTTTGCTCCCACACCCAGAGTCAGCTGGCGAACAAAGCTGAAGATGCATCTAGAAGAGCAGAGCCAAGGAAATCACAGAGAATGAAGCCGGAACCCTGATGGCACGTTGACACTCTGGACCGAACAGCAACTGAAAACAGAGGTATCCTGAGCTGATCAGTTTTAGAGCCAATAAATGATCTCTCTGCTCAAGCTATTTTGGGCTGGGCTTTTTTTTTTTTTTTAATTACTTGCAACATAAACAGTTCTGATTGGCACACATGTTAAAATTCTCACAACTGAAATGTGAAGTGGGAATTCATGTAAATTACATGTAAATTTTGATATCAATTACCTTAAGACATAAACATCATAGAAAAGAAACCAGAAGGGGATGCACCAAAATGTTAATAGTGGTTATAAATTGACTGTAGGAAATCCGTGCTCTTCATTAAAGTTTTTTGGGGTTTTAAGGTTTTCTATCATAATAGGGATAATTTTCATAATCATTTGTCACAAGGCAGAATTTGAAGCAGGCTCCAGGCTCTGAGCTGTCAGCACAGAGCTGGATGTGGGGCTTGAACCCACAAACTGTGAGATCATGATCTGACCCGAAGTCGGATATTTAACTGACTGAGCCACCCATGCATCCCTTTAAAAAAATTTTTTTTAATGTTTATTTTTGAGAGAGAGAGAGAGAGAGAGAGAATGCAAGCAGGGGAAGGGCAGAGAGAGAGGGAGACACAGAATCCGAAGCAGGCTCCAGGCTTGCAAAGTTATTTTTGAAAAATAAAAGAAGAGGGACGCGTGGGTGTCTCAGTTGGTTAAGTGTCTGACTCTTAGTTTCGGCTTGGGTCATAATCTCACCGTTCGAGCCCTCCCTCTCTCTCTGCCCCTCTCTTGCTTGCTCTCTCTCTCAAAATAAATAAACCAAAAAATGAAGTAAGATAAGATAAAATAAATAAAAGAAGAAAGCAAAATGCAAGACTGATCCTACAGAGACTGGCTCTTTCTGCCCTTGATATCTGCCATCTACACTTGCTGCTTGGTCTACCGCTGAACCAGTTAACACATGTAGAAGTCTTGGCTCTAGAACTGAGAGAAAATAGGATTGGCTTACTGAGCTGCCTATGATACTGTTTCTTTTTTTTAAATTAAATTAAAATTTTAAAATGAAGTTTATGTATTGATTTTGAGAGAGAGTGAGAGCGCAAGTAAGCATGTGCTCGAGGGAGTTGTAGAGAGAGAATCCCAAGCAGGCTCTGCACTGTCAGCACCAAGCCTGATGGGGGGCTTGAAATCACAAACTGTGATCATGGCCTGAGCCAAGATCGAGAGTTGGATGCTTAACCAACTGAGCCACACAGGTACCCCGTATTATACTGTTTCTAAACACAGTAGTCTTATTTAAAATAACTATGGAAGAAAACAGTGCTCTCTTTCCATTCTTTTTAAAATCTGGGGCCCTTAGCAAAATGAAAGCAGAAACTTTTGAAATGTATCCCTCAACTTGCGTCATGGCTGGGTCTGAGGTTCTCACTTCTGCAGGAGAAGCTCTCCCCAGGCTCAGAGGCCTTGTTGCCTTGCCCTTTCTTCCAAGGGGCTGCCTTGTTATTTTGGATTGGGCAACTGGGGGAAGAGAAAGCAGTGAGGTAGAGAGAGGTGCCTAGGAATTCCAGGTCCTCCCACTGCCTGCTCTCTGCCCACTCTCTCAGGGGATCGTCCTCAACTGCCATGGCATATTCCCATAGCCTTCTGGAATCACCCCCTCAGAGACCAGGACTTGTAGGGTTCTGTTGCTCTGGTAACCAGTGATCTGGAGCCTCTGCATTGGACCTGCTGCAGTTCTGGAAAGAGGCAGCCCTGGTTGGGCCAGGCTTGGGGGAAGGCTTTGGGGCAGGAGCAGAGGACAGCACAGGCTTGGCCATACTTGTATCTCAGTGATGCCCACCCTTTCAGTGTTCTTGGATGTGCCCCTAGCCCAGAAGCTAGAGGGCAGCTTATTAAAGACCTACAAGCAAGACGATTGTGCTAACAAGATGTTCCTGGCCTATAAAGGTAGATGTCTCATGGTTTTGGAAAAAAGCAGAAAATGTCCTGGATCATTCTGTGCCCTCTGCCTTTCACTAGGGCTTCCAGGGATGGGGTAAGACCTATGTCCTCTACCCTGGCTCTATGCTTCAGGGTCTGCTTGGGCACTATACTTTTTCCCTGATCCTCTCCCCTTTTCTGTTCCTGAACTAAGAATGGCTCCCAAAATGGACTCTTGTGAAATGCAGCCAGCCCTTGCCACTGTGAAAGTCAGGGTTACCTTTGTTCAGCCTTGTATATATACGGCACGTGTGGTGTATCATTTTTGCCCTTTAAAATGGCATAGATTTAGGGGCACCTGGGTGGCTTAGTCAGTTAAGCCTCCGGCTCTTGATTTCAGCTCAGGTCATGATCTCACAGTTTGTGAGTTCGAGCCCTGACAGTGTGGAGCATGCTTGGGATTCCCTCTCTGCCCCTCCTTCTCTCTGTGTCTCTCAAAACAACAACAACAACAACAACAACAACAACAACAAAAACTTTAAAGAAAGTGACATAGGTTTAAAAAAAATGGCATAGGGTTCACTTGTCTTTAAAAAGACAAAAATTATACACATTCACTGACAGCATGTTGTTTTTATAAAGGGGAGGGAAGAAAAAAGTTGTCTTTTCCTAGGCAACTTTCCAAAGCCCCAAGAAAGCCAAGACAGATGAATTGTTTGTGGGCTATCTGCAGAGCCCAGACCTGGAGGCCCCGAGGCAGGGCATCCAGAGCTCCCTCTGTGGTTTTCCCTCACAGTCTGTATGAGTAACAAAGGCCAGCCCTGGGTTTCTTCCGTGGTGCGCAAGACCCGACTGCAGATTGCACAGGATCCCTCTTTGAACTACGAGTACATGCCAGTGATGGGCATGAAATCATTCATCCAGGCCTCCTTGAAACTCCTCTTTGGAAGGCACAACCAAGTCATTGTGGAGAACAGGGTGAGATGAAGGGCCCTTTGTTTATTCACCCAGATACAGGGAGTGGGGCTCTGGGGTTGCACAGTCTTAAACCCGGAAGGGGCCTTCGAGGGCTCCCTGGCATTGACAGAGGACACCCCTGAGACTCAGAGTCCAGAGACTTAGTCTGTGAAGGGCAGAGCCAGGATCAGAACCTGAAGCCACTGCTCTTTGCACCAGCCCACACTGCTGATGTACAAGCTCTTTTGAGAAAGGAATAGTCAGGGGGTGCTTGGGTGGCTCAGTCGGCTAAACGTCTGACTCTTGATTTTGGCTCTGGTCATGATCTCACGGTTCATGGGATAGAGCCCCATGTGGAGCTCTGAGCTGACTGTGGAGCCTGCTTGGGATTCTCTCTCTCCCTATCTGTCTGCCCCTCCCCTGCACACTCACATGCTCCCTCTCTCTCTCAAAATAAATAAATAAACACTAAAAAAAAGAAATAGTCTGGATTTGAGGCAGCACTAGTATCACTATTACTCTTTTTTAAAGAGTTCATTCTTTTGTTTAAAGTGTATTTATTTTGAGAGAGAGAGAGAGAATGAGGGGAGGAGTAGAGAGAGAGGGAGAGAGAGAATCCCAAGCAGGCTCCATGCTTTCAGCATGGAGTCCAGCTCAGGGCTCAAACCCACAAACTGTAAGATCATGACCTGAATCAACATCAAGAGTCAGACACTAAACCGACTAAGCCACTCAGGCTCCCCTCAAGAGTTATTTCGGTTTATTTTCTGCTGGCAGGTAGGGGGTGTGCACACTGTTGGTGACAATGGTGCCTTCCAACTTGGGGCCCAATTCCTCAAAATTTGGCGTCAAGATTCTCAAGTAGTTTACATTATTTCTTCTAGAAAAGGTGAGTATTATGCAAAGTGAGGGTGACAGAAGATTCTTCTCCCCTGTTCCTGATTCCTGCCCCATTTGCAATCTTCACTGTTGTCCTTCTCACTCTCTGTCATGAACAAAATGGTGTGGATGAGCCAAGTATGTTTGTCCTTTTCCTGTTATTGTCCCACCTTCAGCCATTGACCTTGAGGCCCATTCTCTGGCATGTCTGCCGCCATTTTTTCTGTACCAACTGGAGGGGGGCTGTGTTCCCACAGAGCCACATGGACTCGTCTTCCAGGACATGGGCTTTAAAGTTTCCGAATACTCCTTCTGGGACCCCAAGAAGCTGCGCATGGACCCCAACGTGCTTCTCAATGTGGTGGAGGTAGAGGGGCCCTGCTCAGAATCTTCTCCCCACACCTGATTACAATTTTATTTTCCTTTCCTCCCCTCCACCCCTGTCATCATGAAAGACCTTTTCTAGGCTTGGATTTGCCTAGCCCTTTAGTAGGAACCAACATGGAGGATCCCTTCTCCTCCATGGGCCCTGGTACCACTCCCACTTGGTAGGGGAAATGCCTGATGAGACAATGTCTACCTGCAGCAGGCCCCACATGGCTGTATCTTTGTGATCGGGAACACTGGTGACTGCAAGTTGACACAAAGTCAGTGGGCAAGGTTGATGGCCAGCATGAAGGTGAGGCCAGTATCCACCTGACTTTCCTCCCTCCCACCATCCACCATCTCCTCCACCAATCTCGTCCTTTTCCTGTTCTCCTTTCTCCTACAGAGAAAGCAGATATTCCCATTTTTTGACATTCCCTATCAAGGCTTATCCACCGGGGACCTGGAAGAAGATACTAATTTCTTACAATACTTTGTGTCTCAAGGCTTTGAGTTCTTCTGCAGCCAGTCTCTGTCCAAGACTTTTGGCATCTATGGTACGGTATGGGGAGAAGGGCAAGAGAAGGCCTAGTGCTGAAATGGTGCCACAGCCATGGCACTAACAATGTATTTGACATCTCTACCCTCTGGAGAGAGCCAAGACCTCCAGGGAGAGCACCATGGAGGCAGATGGGAAGAACACCGAGCTACAAGTCAGGTTCTGTGATATTGTCTCCATTCAGCTACTAAAACTAGCCACTAAAACTGACTCCAGTGAAATCATTTTGCCCCTTTGGGCCTCTGTTTCCTCAGCTATAAGATGAAGGGGTAGGACTTAGTGATCCTTCAAGTGCCTCCCATCTTTGAGACACTTACTTATGGCTACTTTTTCTGGAAGAAGAGCCTCTGGCAACTTCCTGGGGCCTGGATAGCTGCTTGGCTAGGCTACAAGGAGGAGGGCCCTGTAGTCCAACCCTCTCTTCTACAAGGTTGGAGGTAGGGTCATAAAGGAAGGCTCTGGTAATGGAGGAGGAGACTGAGGGGCTATCTGTTTCAATGCTGCAGATGAAGGAGTGGGGATCCTGGTCGTGGTGGCACTCAACAACCAGCTCCTGCTATGTGTCCTCTCCCAGCTGATGACACTCACCCGGGCCCTGTGGCTAAACTCTCCCAGTAGGGGTGCTCGCATTATCACCTCCATCCTCTGTAACCCTGCTCTTCAGGGAGAATGGTAAGGGCAGAGGGTGGGGGCAGGAAGGGGGATGGCAGAGCCTCTAGACATACCTGTAGACCTGCCAATTCACAGGATTCTTCCTTGCCTCTTTGACTCCATTCATTCATCAACATTTGCTGAGTACCCACTGTGTACTAATTATAGGGGCCATGCCAAAAGTTGCCTTACCTTGGGGGAGGGGGTAAGAGGACATTCTTTTTGGACACAGTCCAGTGAATTATTTGAACTCTTTCAGATTGCAGGAGGAGGTTAGGCAGCATCAAGGGTTTGCTACTCTGGCAAAATCTGCCTACAAGCCTGCTTGGCTTGCTTTAATTTATATGGGCTGAAACTCTCCTCCTATTTATAATCATTCCAGATCCCTGGCTCTCCTAGTGTGCCCTCAGGCACCCTGGTTGGGGCTTATGAAGGGAAGAAGAATGGAATGGCAATGAAGAGGTTGAGACCAGGGGGAGGGTGGAACCTCATACTTTAATTCCTTGCTGTCTTTCCTTTCGCAGGAAGCACAGCCTGAAAGGACTTGTAGAGGACATCATGCTGACCAAGGAAAAGGTGAAGGAGAAGCTCCGGCTCCTGGGAACCCCTGGTTCCTGGGATCACATCACGGACCAGAGTGGGCCCCATAGCTACCTTGGACTCAACTGTAAGTATCTAAGAGGGGGTAGCTCACCCTTTCTGGCCTTGGGCTTATAATTGAGCATTAAACTTCACTGACCTGTCCCTAGCTTCACCTCAGAGTCTGATTCTTTCCTGAGGGAAGTAGAGCTGCTTTAAAGACCCTTCTGGATCCCCAGAAATGCTGACACTCCCTATTCTCTGTAATCCACCCTGGGCTAGAGGAGAGTTAGAGGTGGCCACCTTTGTATCTCAGACCCTGTGATTATCACCAGCTGAACAGGTGGAGTACCTGGTCAAGGAAAAGCATATCTACATCCCCAAGGATAGTCAGATCAACTTCACCTGCATCAATGCCTGCAATATAGATTACATCACTCAGAGCATCAATGAGGCTGTCCTTTCCATCAAGGGCTCACAGTAATGTCTTCAGACAGTCAATGTCTTCTGGTCAGAATAAAAAGCTTTAGTCTTTGCAAAAATTCTGTGCTGATTATTCATTGCTGCAATTCATTTCTCTGCAAAGCACTCTCTCTTTCTGTCTATTTATGAAGCATTGGTCTGGAATCAGCAAGGAAAAAAGGCCCAGAGAGAAAGGGAATGTCTATCTTCATTGACCATCTCATGTTTATTGAACGCATACTATATTAAGGCCCTGATTTGGTGGTGTCTTTGTTTGGGTTGTTATACCAAAATACCAACAAATTTGGTGTCTGGGGAAGGACCACCTCCTGGTTCATAAACAGCATCTTCTAGCTGTAATATCACATTGTGGAAGAAGCAGGGGATCTCCCTAGGGCTTCTTTTATAAGGACACTAATCCCATTTATGAGGGCTCTGCCTCTATGATCCAACGACATCCAAACACCACCACATTGAAGATTAGGTTTCAACGTGTGAATTTTAAGGTGTCATGAACATTCAGATAATAGTATCTGGGCAACAAAGGGAAAATAAAGAGAAGGCAAAAAAAGCCAGGTACAATCCAGTCCTTTTTCTCCAGAACAACACAGGTGCCTTTTTTTTTTTTTTTTTTTTTTTTTTTGAGAGAGAGAGAGCACAAGCAAAGGGAGAGTGAGAATCTTAAGCAGTTTCCAAGCTCAGTGTGGAGCCCATTGTTGGGTTAAATCCCTTGACCCTGGGATCGTGACCTGAGCTGAAATCAAGAATTGGTCGCTTTGGTAATGCAAGCTGGTGCAGCCACTCTGGAAAACAGTATGGAGGTTCCTCAAAAAAATAAAAATAGAACTACCCTATGACCCAGCAACTGCACTACTAAGCATTTATCCATGGGATACAGGTGTGCTGTTTAGAAGGGACACATGCACCCCAATGTTTATAGCAGCACCATCAACAATAGCCAAAGTATGGAAGGAGCCCAAATGTCCATCGATGGATGAATGGATAAAGAAGATGTGGTATACACACACACACACACACACACACACACACACACACACACACTGGAGTATTACTCAAAAAGAATGAAATCTTGCCATTTGCAACTACGTGGATGGAACTGGAGGGTATTATGCTAAGCGAAATTAGTCAGAGAAGACAAATATCATATGACTTCACTCATATGAGGACTTTAAGAGACAAAACAGATGAACATAAGGGAAGGGAAACAAAAATAATATAAAAACAGAGAGGGGACAAAACATAAGAGACTTAAATATGGAGAACAGACAGAGGGTTACATGAGGGTTTGTGGGAGGGGGGATGGGCTAAATGGGTAAGGGGCACTAAGGAATCTACTCCTGAAATCACTTTTGCACTATGTGCTAATTTGGATGTAAATTAAAAAAAAATAATAAAACAAGTTATTAAAAAAAAAAATTGGTCGCTTAATCAACTGACTCACCCAGGCATCCCTGCAGGTTCTTCTCAAGATTCCTTTGGTCCTTAGCTTCTAAGGGCTTCTAGCCTCAATGTCAGAAGAACTCTAGAGGAACGAACCCTCGGTGCATATGGGTGGCATGTTTTAACCATTCTCAAAGGTGTTTTAGCATGAGGATAGAATTTATTCAACCAGGTTCTCCCCAACATTCTGAGCCTAAGAAAATAATACTAGTGACTTTTAGATTATATAGGCTAGAAAGCATTGAACTAGCAGAGCAAAACCACTGCCTGTGACCTTTTCTACTAGTGGCTTACATGAGATACAAGGGGTTCTAATGCCCCCAGCCCAGGATTCTGGCAGCATTTGAGGGAGGAATAGTTGTCCTCCCACACTTTGTTTCTAGTTGACTTCAGGACCCCATTTAAAAATTTCTTACTGAATGTTCATTTAAGCCTTCCTTGAAACTAGTTTCTATCTTGATCACCTCTTATTTAGCATCAGATGCCTGATCATTACTCTTTTTTTTTAAATTTTTAATTTTTATTTATTTTTTCCTCAAAAATTTATTTTATTTTTTTATTTTTATTTTTATTTATTAAAAAAAATTTTTTAACATTTATTCATTTTTTTTGAGAGGCAGAGAGACAGAGTGTGAGCAGGGGAGGGACAGAGAGAGAGGGAGACACAAGATCTGAAACAGCCTCCAGTCTCTGAGCTGTCAGCACAGTGCCTGATGAGGGGCTTGAACTCGCAAACTGCGAGATCATGACCTGAGCCAAAATCAGCCACTTAACCGACTAAGCCACCCAGGCACCCCTTTTTAAAATTTTTATTTATTTTTTAATTTTATTTTTTTTAAATTTACATCCAAATTAGTTAGCATATAGTGCCACAATGATTTCAGGAGTAGATTCCTTAGTGCCCCTTACCCATTTAGCCCATCCCCCCTCTCACAAACCCTCACATAACCCTCTGTTTGTTCTCCATATTTAAGAGTCTCTTATGTTTTGTCCCCCTCCCTGTTTTTATATTATTTTTGTTTCCCTTCCTTTATGTTCATCTGTTTTGTCTCTTAAAGTCCTCATATGGGTGAAGTCATATGATATTTGTTTTTCTCTGAATGACTAATTTCGCTTAGCATAATACCCTCCAGTTCCATTCACGTAGTTGCAAATGGCAAGATTTCATTCTTTTTGATTGCCGAGTAATACTCCATTGTATATATATACCACATCTTCTTTATCCTTTCATCCATCGATGGACATATGGGCTCTTTCCATACTTTGGCTATTGTTGATAGTGTTGCTGTAAACATTGGGGTGCATGTGTCCCTTCGAAACAGCACACCTGTAGCCCTTAGATACATACCTAGTAGTGCAGTTGCTGGGTCGTAGGGTAGCTCTATTTTTAATTTTTTGAGGAACCTCCATACTGTTTTCCAGAGTGGCTGCATCAGCTTGCATTCCCACCAACAATGCAAAAGAGATCCTCTTTCTCCGAATCCTAGCCAACATCTGCTGTTGCTTGAGTTGTTAATGTTAGCCATTCTGACAGGATATCTCAGTGTGGTTTTGATTCGTATTTCCCTGATGATGAGTGATGTTGATCATTTTTTCATGTGTCGGTTGGCCATCTGGATGTCTTCTTTGGAGAAGTGTCTATTCATGTCTTTTACCCATTTCTTCACTGGATTATTTGTTTTTTTGGGTGTTGAGTTTGATAAGTTCTTTATAGATTTTGGATACTAACCCTTTATCTGATATGTCGTTTGCAAATATCTTCTCCCATTCTGTCGGTTGCCTTTTAGTTTTGCTGATTGTTTCCTTCGCTGTGCAGAAGCTCTTTATTTTGATGAGGTCCCAGTAGTTCGTTTTTGCTTTTGTTTCCCCTGCTTCCGGAGACGTGTTGAGTAAGAAGTTGCTGAGGCCAAGATCAAAGAGGTTTTTTCCTGCTTTCTCCTCGAGGATTTTGATGGCTTCCTGTCTTACATTGAAGTCTTTCATCCATTTTGAGTTTATTTTTGTGTATGGTGTAAGAAAGTGGTCCAGGTTCATTCTTCTGCATGTCGCTGTCCAGTTTTCCCAGCACCACTTGAAGAGACTGTCTTTATTCCATTGGATATTCTTTCCTGCTTTGTCAGAGATTAGTTGGCCATACGTTTGTGGGTCCATTTCTGGGTTCTCTATTCTGTTCCATTGATCTGAGTGTCTGTTTTTATGTCAGTACCATACTGTCTTGATGATTACAGCTTTGTAGTGTAGCTTGAAGTCTGGGATTGTGATGGCTCCTGCTTTGGTTTTCTTTTTCAAGATTGCTTTGGCTATTCAGGGTCTTTTCTGGTTCCATACAAATTTTAGGATTATTTGTTCTAGCTCTGTGAAGAATGCTCGTGTTATTTTGATAGGGATTGCATTGAATATGTAGATTGTTTTGGGTAGTATTGACATTTTAACACTATTTATTCTTCCTATCCAGGAGCATGGAATCTTTTCCCATTTTTTTGTGTCTTCTTCAATTTCTTTCATAAGCTTTCTAAAGTTTTCAGTGTATAGATTTTTCACCACTTTGGTTAGATTTATTCCTAGCTATTTTATGGTTTTTAGTGCAACTGTAAATGGGATTGATTCCTTGATTTCTTTTTCTGTTGCTTCATTGTTGGTAAATAGGAATTCACCTATTCACCGATTTCTGTGCATTGATTTTATATCCTGCAACTTTGCTGAATTCATGAATCAGTCCTAGGAGTTTTTTGGTGGAATCTTTTGGGTTTTCCATATAGAGTATCATGTCATCTGCAAAGAGTGAAAGTTTGACCTCCTCCTATCCGATTTGGATGTCTTTTATTTCTTTGTGTTGTCTGATTGCAGAGGCTAAGACTTCCAATACTATGTTGAATAACAGTGGTGAGAGTGGACATCCCTGTCTTGTTCCTGACCTTAGGGGGAAAGCTCTCAGTTTTTCCCCACTGAGGATGATATTAGTGTTGGGTCATTCATATATGGCTTTTATGATCTCGAGGTATGATCCTTCTATCCCTACTTTCTTGAGGGTGTTTATCAAGAAAGGATGCTGTATTTTGTCAAATGCTTTTTCTGCATCTATTGAGAGGATAATATGGTTCTTGTCCTTTCTTTTATTGATGTGATGAATCATGTTAATTGTTTTGTGGATATTGAATCAGCCCTGCATCCCAGGTATAAATCCCACTTGGTTGTGGTGAATAATTTTTTTAATGTATTGTTGGATCTGGTTGGCTAATATCTTGTTGAGGATTTTTGCATCCATGTTCATCAGGGAAATTGGTCTATAGTTCTCCTTTTTAGTAGGGTCTCTGTCTGTTTTGGAATCAAGGTAATGCTGGCCTCATAGAAAGAGTTTGAAAGTTTTCCTTCCATTTCCATTTTTTGGAACAGCTTCAAGAGAATAGGTGTTAACTCTTCCTTAAATATTTGGTAGAATTCCCCTGGAAAGCCATCTGGCCCTGAACTCTTGTTTTCTGGGAGATTTTTGATCACTAATTCAATTTCTTTACTGGCTATGGGTCTGTTCAAATTTTCTATTTCTTCCTGTTTCAGTTTTGGTAGCGTATATGTTTCTAGGAATTTGTCCATTTCTTCCAGATTGCCCATTTTTAAAAAATGTTTGTTTATTTTTGAGAGAGAGACAGAGCATGAGTGGGGGAGGGACAGAGAGAGAGGGAGACACAGAATCCGAAGCAGGCTCCAGTCTCTGAGCTGTCAGCACAGAGCCTGATGTGGGGCTCGAACTCACAGACCGTGAGATCCTGACCTGAGCTGAAGTCAGATGCTCAACCTACTGAGCCACCCAGGCGCCCCCAGATTGCCCATTTTATTGGCATATAATTGCTCATAATATTCTCTTATTACTGTTTTTATTTCTGCTGTGTTGGTTGTGATATCTCCTCTTTCATTCTTGATTTTATTTATTTGGGTCCTTTCCTTTTTCTTTTTGATCAAGCTGGCTAGTGTTTCTCAATTTTGTTAATTCTTTCAAAGAACCAGCTTCTGGTTTCATTGATCTATTCTACTGGTTTTATTTTTTATTTTTTTATTTTTTTTTGGTTTTGATAGCATTTATTTCTGCTCTAATCTTTATTATTTCCTGTCTTCTGCTGGTTTTGGGTTTTATTTGCTGTTCTTTTTCCAGCTCTTTAAGGCATAAGGTTAGGTTGTGTATCTGAGATCTTTCTTCCTTCTTCAGGACGGCCTGGATTGCAATATACTTTCCTCTTATGACTGCCTATGCTGCGTCCCAGAGGTTTTTGGTTTGTAGTGTTATCATTTTCATTGGCTTCCATATACTTTTTAATTTCCTCTTTAACTTCGTGGTTAGCCCATTCATTCTTTAGTAGGATGTTCTTTAGTCTCCAAGTATTTGTTACCTTCCCCAGTTTTTTCTTGTGGTTGATTTCGAGTTTCATAGTGTTGTGGTCTGAAAGTGTGGATGATATGATCTCAATCTTTTTGTACTTGCTGAGGGCTGATTTTTGTCCCAGTATGTGGTCTCTTCTGGAGAACGTTCCATACGCAGTGGAGAAGAATGTATATTCCACTCCTTTAGGATGAAATGTTCTGAATATATCTGTTAAGTCCATCTGGTCCAGTGTGTCATTCAAAGCCACTGTTTACTTGTTGGTTTTTTGATTAATCTGTCCATTGCTGTGAGTGGGGTGTTGGAGTCTCCTACTATTATGGTATTACTATCAATGAGTTTCTTTATGTTTGTGATTAATTGATTTATATATTAGGGTGCTTCCACATTTGGCACATAAATGTTTATAATTGTTAGGTCTTCTTGGTGGATAGACCCCAATTTTTATTTATTTTTGGGAAAGACAGAGTGTGAGCAGGGGAGGGGCAGAGCAAGAGAGAGACACAGAATCTGAAGCAGGCTCCAGGTTCTGAGCTGTCAGCACAGAGCCCGATGTGGGGTTTGAACCCACCAACCGAGAGATCATGACCTGAACCGAAGTTGGACACTCAACCGAGTCACCTAGGCGCCCCACTACTCTTTGTTTAAAGTATTAATGAGTTTAAACTTTTTATTATGAATATTTTCAAACACACTAGGAAGAATTATATAATGAACCCCCCTTGTAGCCATATCCACCTTCAATGACCAAATCACGGCCAATCTGTTTCTTCTATCTCTCCAGGCATACCTCCAAATTATTTTGAAACAAACTGTTACATACTTTAATCTGTAAGTATTTAGTATGTACTCCTAAAAGACAAGGGCTCCTCTTTTTAAAATAGCTATAATACCAACATCACACACCTCCAAACCAACAATTACTTCCTATCAACATACATCCAATATATCACATGTCCACATATGTAATATCATTTATCTTCATTCCTGATTGTCCTACACTTGGACTTCTTAAAATAATTTTTTTAAGATTAGTGCTTGTTTTGTTTTTTATGTTTTTAAATTTATTTTATTAAATTTTTAATGTTTATTTATTTTTGAGAGAAAGAAAGACAGAGCGTGAATGGGGAGGGGCAGAGAGAGAGACGGAGACATAGAATCTGAAGCAGGATCCAGGCTCTGAGCTATTGGCTCCTAGCTGTCAGCACAGAGTCTGACGTGGGGCTGGGAGCCACAAACTGCAAGATCATGACCTGAGCTGAAGTCGGGCGCTTAACTGACTGAGCCACTCAGGCGCCCCTGTTTTGTTTTTTAAAGATTTTTAAAATATTTATTTATTTATTTTAAATTTACATTCAAGTTAGTTAACATATAGTGCAATAATGATTTTGGGAGTAGAGCGTGATTCATCCCTTAGATATAACACCCAGTGCTCATCCCAACAAGTGTCCTCCTTAATGCCCCTTGCCCATTTGGCCCATCCCCCTACCCTAAACCCATCCAGCAGCTCTCAGTTTGTTTTCTGTGTTTAAGAGTTAAAGATTTTTTTAATATTTATCTTTGGGAGAGAAAGAGAACGCGCACGCGCAAAAGTGGGGGAAGGGGGAAAAGATAGAGGAAGACACAGAATCCGAAGCAGGCTCCAGGCTCCCAGCTGTCAGCACAGAGCCTGATGAGGGGCTTGAACTCACAAATTGCAAGATTGTGACCTGAGTCAAAGTCAGATGCTTAACCGACTGAGCCATCCAGGTGCCCAAGTTTTTTTTTTTTTTAATTTTAAATTTTATTTTTTTTAAATTTTTTTTAACGTTTTTTTTTTTTTTTTTTATGTATTTTTGAGGCAGGGAGAGACAGAGCATGAACAGGGGAGGGTCAGAGAGAGGGAGACACAGAATCTGAAATAGGCTCCAGGCTCTGAGCTGTCAGCGCAGAGCCTGATGCGGGGTTCGAACTCTCGGACCGAGAGATCATGACCTGAGCCGAAGTCGGCTGCTTAACCGACTGAGCCACCCAGGCGCCCCTTAATTTTATTTTTTTACTGTACCTTCCATGCTACTTCCTTGTCTTTCATAGATAACTTTTGTAAATGTTTTATGGTTTATTCTTCTATTTTGTTTAAAATGTAATCAAATGTCTAAGTGCATGTGAGTAAGTATTCCTAACTTTTCTTAAACAGTGGACTACTAAACATAAATAATATCTCACTGGTTAATCTCAAATTTGAATGGTTCAGCTTCAAGAAGTATGAACATTTACCCTCTCCACATTCTGTATGTATCTGGCTTTTATCTCTCCAGACTAGAGTCTAACTTTGTAGTTTGAAGTCCATTCATGACATGAATAACCAGTGAGATTCTAATGAGATGTGTATCTTTGACGAGTCATTTCCTTCTTTGGGAGCTCATTTGATAAATGATAGGTTGGAAAAAAAATAAATGATAGGTTGGAATAAGATTTTCTCAAGATCTTTTCTTATCTGAAAACTTTATTATTCCCCAGACTTCCTTAAATATATATATATATATATATATATATATATGACATTGATATATATATATAAAACAAACATTGATAGATATATATATATATCTATCAATGTTTGTTTATTTATTTTGGGAGAGAGAGCACAAGCAGGGGAGGGACAGAGAGAGAGGGAGAGAGAATCCCAAGCAGGTTTCACACTGTCAGGGAAGAGCCCGATGTGGGGCTAGAACTCAGGAACTGTAAGATCACAACCTGAGCTGAAATGAAGAGTTGGCCGCTTAACCCCCTGAGCCACCCAGGCACCCCTTCCCAGACTTCTTAAATTTTTAAATTTAATTTCTTAAATTACCTTAAGTTTTCTTACATTGTCCAGAATGAAATAGAGGATCACCTAAACTTTCTTCTGGCTCTTAAATTCTATAAGACTATGTCAAGCACTTGCCAAGGTGGCTTCTCTAGAAAGCAGCCTTTGGGAATTAGGAAACTTTTGCTCTAAGATATTCCTGTATCATTTCAGTCATCATCCACAGTAAATTTTGAGCCTCCTTTATGTTTTGTATGAGGAACATTTTTAGCTCAGGGGGATACAAAAAGGTATAGGACATTATGAGTTGAGCTGTTTAAATGTCATTAAGAAACACCAGTTCTGACCAATAGCATTTGCTATTAGCTCCAAAGTAAAACACACACACACACACACACACACTCTTATTGATATGCAACATATATGACATCAAGAAAAAGAATACCTTGGGGTGCTTGGCTGGCTCAGTTGGTAGAGCATGCGACTTTTGATCTTGGGGTTGTAAGTTCAAGCCCCATATTGAGTGTAGAGATTACTTAAAAACAAAATCTTGAAAAAAATACTTTGATGGAAAAATGGACATAAACAAGCAATTTATTAAAGGACTTAGGATATAAGCAAGAAATGTACTAAAAAGGAAGTTTTCAACCTGAAAAAATTGTTGTTCATCATGAATTAAAGAATGCAAACTAAAATAACTGGCAAGAGTGTGGAGAAAGATTCAGCAGACAGCAAGGATAAACAGTTAATCTCATCAGCATTCAAAGGCAGGAAATGAGATAGTCTGTGATAATGCATAGGAATTGAAAAATCAGGAATCAATACGCATTTCTCTGCTTCTCTTTAAGACTGGGAAAGAGGGCGCCTGGGTGGCTCAGTCGGTTGAGCGGCCGACTTCGGCTAGGGTCATGATCTCGCGGTCCATGAGTTCGAGCCCCGTGTCGGGCTCTGTGCTGACAGCTCGGAGCCTGGAGCCTGTTTCAGATTCTGTGTCTCCTTTTCTCTCTGACCCTCCCCCATTCATGCTCTGTCTCTCTCTGTCCCAAAAATAAATAAACTTAAAAAAAAATTAAAAAAAAAAAGACTGGGAAAGAGTATTAATTAATTGTAATAAGACTGTCTGCCCGTGCTGAGTGCCCATTTGAGGTCAGTTATATGGTTTTCTCCAGCAAAATTCAGCTACCTTCTTTTAATTAAAATTTTTTAAAAAATGTTTTTATTTATTTTTTGAGACAGAGAGAGACAGAGCATGAACAGGGGAGGCACAGAGAGAGAGGGAGACACAGAATCCGAAGCAGGCTCCAGGCTCTGAGCTGTCAGCACAGAGCCCAACGTGGGGCTTGAACCCACAGACTGTTCAAGACCTGAGCCGAAGTCGGATGCCCAACCAACCAAGCCACCCAGGCGCCCCTAATTTAAAAATTTTTTATTTTTTATTTTTTATTGTACACACACACACACACACACACACACACAGAGTACACGAGCAGGGGAGAGGGGCAGAAAGAGAGAGAAATTCCCAAGCAGATTCCATGCTGTCAGTGTAGAGCCTGATGTGGGGCTTGATCTCATAACCCTAGGATCATGGCCTGAGCTGAAATCAAGAGTCAGAGGCTCAAGCGTCTGAGCTATGCAGGTGCCCCAAAATTCAGCTACTTATATGCAGACTCAGAGAAGGCGGGTAACCCAGTGTGATCAGGCCAGGAATCCTGCAGTAAAGAGTAGGGCAGAGGAGAAAAAGGCAAGAGGGTCATGAGATTTTATAGGCAGCCACTGTTGTCTGGACCCTGGCACCAGGGCTGGCTGTGAAGGAAAGTTAAGACAAGAGGGGAGGAAGTGACATTGGTGAAAATTGTGCAGTAAGGACCTCTGAAAATTCTCTCCTCTGTAAAAACAATGAAAAACCGGCAACATTGAACAGAAACAACTTTTTCATAATTCTGGAAATTAGTCAAAGGCTTGCAGCCATCCAGGGACTGTTTATTCAAAAAAAACCAGCTGATTCTTTTTTTTTTAGTTCATTTATTTATTTTGATAGAGAGGGAGCAGGTGGGGGAGAAGCAGAGAGAGAGGGAGTGACAGAAACCCAAACAGGTTCTGCACTGCCAGCCTGGAGCCCAATGTGGGGCTCGAAGTCACAAACTGAGAGATCATGACCTGAGCTGAAATCAAGAGTCCGAAGCTTAATTGACTGAGCCACCCTGGAACCCCCTCACTCTTGATTAGAGCAGTGAGCTTTGTGGGGTTTTAAGCTAATGTGTTTGCATCCCCTCTCTCTAGCTCTGCATAGTCTTCAAAACCAACAGTGAGTCAGACCAAGAAAGACAAAAGCCATCTGATTTCATTCATGTGTGGAATCTAAAAAAACAAAACAGACTCTTTTTTTTTTAATGTTTTCTTTTTTTTTTAATTTTTTTTAACATTTATTTATTTTTGAGACAGAGAGAGACAGAGCATGAACGGGGGAGGGTCAGAGAGAGGGAGACACAGAATCCGAAACAGGCTCCAGGCTCTGAGCTGTCAGCACAGAGCCTGACGCAGGGCTCGAACCCATGGACCGTGAGATCATGACCTGAGCCGAAGTTGGCCGCTTAACCGACTGAGCCACCCAGGCGCCCCATGTTTTATTTCTTTTTGAGAGAAAGAGAGACACAGTGTGAGCAGGGGTGGGGCAAAGACAGAGGGAGACACAGAATCTGGAGAAGGCTCCGGGTTCCCAAGGCGGGGCTCAAACCCACGAACCATGAGATCATGACCTGAGCCAAAGTTGGACGCTTAACAAACTGAGCCACCCAGGCGCCCCACAAAGCGGACTCTTAAGAGAACAAACTGATGGTTGCCAGAGGGGAGGTGGATCGGAGGGAAGGGGAATATAAAACCAATAAACAAACTTCATGTGGAAATGCAAAGGACCTAGAATAGCCAATTTTGAAAAACAACCAAGTTTGAGGACTAACACTACTTGATTTGAAGTTTTATAAAGCTATACTAATCAAGAGGGGGTGGTATTGCTGTAAAGGTAGACCAGAAGAGAGCTTCAGAAACGATCATACACATACACATGGACAAGTGATTTTTAATGAAGAGGCAAAAGTAATGCAACGGAAGGGGCTGTCATGTCGGATATCCTATGGAAAAAAAAAAAAAAAAGAAAGAAAAGACAAAGAAAGAAAGAAGAAAAAAAAGAAAATAACTTCAATCCGTACCTTGCACCATATATAAAATTGAACTCAAAATGGATCATAGGCCTCAATGGAAAATGTAAAACCTAAAAATAGAAACTTGTAGAACGCACAGGAGAAAATCTGCAACCTTGGGTTACACAAAGATTTCTGAGATACAATATCAAAGAATGATCCATAAAAGAAAGAATAGACACATTAGAATTTATCAAAATGAAGCATTTCTGCTATTTGAAGTCATTGTTGAGAGAATGAAAAGACAATCACAGACTGAGACAAAATATTTGCAAATCGCCCATCTGATAAAGGACTTGTATCTAGAATATATAAACAACTCTAAAAACTTCATAATAAGAAAACAACACAATTTTTTAAGTGGGCAAAAGAGTTGAACAGATACATTGCCAAGGAAAAAATAGATATACACATGGCAAATAAAGCATATGAAAAGATGCCCAGCGTCAGTAGTCAATAAGGAGTCACTAAGGAAATACAAATTAAATGACTGACCATATTAAGTGTCGGTGAGGATGTGGAAAAACTGAAATTCTCATAGAGTGCTCCTGGGAATGTAAGACAATACTATCACTTTGGAAAACACGTTGGCAGTTTTGTAAGGAGTTAAACACTACTCACCATATGATACAACTATTGCTCTATTAGGTATTTACCCAAGCGAAAAAGAAAAACATGTCCATACAGAATCTCGTACATGAATGTTCATGGTGGTTTTATTTGTAATAGCCAATAACCAGAAACAACTGGAATAAATGCTCACGAACAGGTGAATGGATTTAGACAGATTTACAAATTGCAGTATGCCTACACGATGGAACACTACTTAGCAACGAAAATAAATCAACTATCGATATATACAACGTGACTGAATCACCAAATAGTTATGCTGGGTAAAAGAAGCTAGACAAAAAAGTGCATACTGTATGATTCCATTTGTATAATATTCTAGAAAATGCAATCTAAGCCATAGTAACAAAAAGATCAGTGGTGGCCTGAGGGGGAGGGGTTACCAATGGACACAAGAAAACTCTTGGAGGTGGTAGATATGTTCACTACCCTGGTCATAGTGATGATTTCACAGGTGTGTGCATATGTCAAAGCGTATCAAATGTATACTTTTAAAAAAATGTTTATTTATTTATTTTGAGAGAGGGAGAGAGGGTCAGAGATAGAGAAAGAGAGAATCCTAAAGCAGGGCTTGATCTCACCAACCTGAGATCATGATGTGAGCCAAAATCAAGAGTTGGTGGCTTAACTGAGCCATCCAGGCGCCCCACAAATTGTACACTTTAAATATGTGCAATTGATGATGTCAGTTAAAAAAAAAAGATAGGAGTGATACAAAGTGGAGAGGTCATGGGGGCCAGTCCATTAGAAATCTTGGAAGCAGAGAAATGTAGAAAGTGATGGTCTGCGGGTGGAAGTCTAAAATCAGTATTTAGAGTGGTTCCTGGGTGGCTCAGTTGGTCGAGCGACAGACTTCGGCTCACGTCATGATCTCACTCTTCAGGATCTCGCTGTTCTCGGTGGTAGCCCTGCAATGAGCTCTGTGCTGACAGCTGGAAGCCTGGAGCCTGGAACCTGCTTCAGATTCGGTGTCTCCGTCTCTCTCTCTCTCTGCCTCTCCCCAGCTTGTGCCCTCTCTCTCAAATAAATAAATATTAAAAAAATAAAATCAGTATTTCGATAATGGTGCACTTTCCGGTGGAGTTAACATGGGAGGGAATACATTTTCACCTTTTGTTCTTAGGGGACTGTTTTCCTTGTAACCCAGCCCAGGACACTGGAAACATTGGGACTTAGGTTGAGTAAATGGTCTGTAAACACATCTGGTTCTTCCAATGAGTCCAGACTGTAGTCATGACCATTACCATCCTAGCTAACGGATGCTGAATGCTCATCTGGAGCTGTACCCTTCTAAGCACTTTACGTCCAACATCTTCTGTCTTGGTGAGCATCGGTAACCTGCCCAATCCGGGTCACCCAGCTAGTAAGGGTGCAGGGGTCCATGTGCGCAGTGCCTTCACCCTTCCTAAGGGTGCCGCTGGCCCCCAGTCAGGCTGCTGCTGTCACTCCTTCATTCTCTCCCCCTGAGGGCTCTAGCCTCTAACCCTGAGGAGGTAATAAGCACGCAGAACAGGGCCCAGAAGAAGCCTGCTTCCATGGAGAGGAGCCTCCAGGGTCCGCGCGTGCCGGGCGCCAACTGTAGAGCTCTGCGTCTTGCGGAGAAGGAAGAGCGCACAGCTGCGTCCCCTCGGAGCAGACACTGCGCGCCAGGAAAGCTTGACGCAGAGAGGCTGGTAGGGCCAGGGAGATAAAGGAACGGGTAGGAGGGACAGACTGGGGCACAGCCTTTCTTAGGACTGGGAAAGCCAGGTGAGAGTACCAGCGGGCAACCAGCTGCTCAGGAGCGGGCGTGGCTGCAGAAAAGCCAGGTTTTGCAGCCAACGCTCGTGGCGGTTTCTGCACAGACCACGGCTACACCTTTTCTGGTGGCAGTCGAGTTCCTCCCCGGCATTGCTGGCGGCTAGGACCTGGCTAGCCCTGGCTTCTTCAAGTATCTGGTGTGGATGTGTGTGTGCTCGGGAGGGAGGATTCCAAAGTGCAGTAATTGCTTCACCGCGATCTGCCGTCGGGGAGCTTGATCTTAAAGTGAGTCCGCCTGTGAAGGTGTCTGGCAACTCCGAGGTTCTCTCGTAGGAGCACGCTGAGATTCTAGAGGGTTCTGTTGCATCCCGAGGATGTGCGCGGGAGTGTTTGGCCAGCAGTTTGTGGGGGTGTGTGCTGAGCTTTACCTAGCACTTCTTGGGCTGCCTTCTCCCCTTTTCCATCAGCTTGGGTCCTGGCAAGACCTCGCAGTAAAAGAAAAGGAGGTAGGGGCAGGTTGGCCTTCTTTGGTTCTCCACAGGCAGAGGCGGCCCCAGGGTCGGCCCTGAATGGGGGGGGGGGGGGGGGACGTGGAAGGAAACCCCAGGGCGAGGACGCTAAGAAAAACCGAGGATTCTGTGACAGGGCAAGTGTGTGGCCTCCAGGACAACGTGGACCGCGGGGACTGGAGGAGTGACTCACGGCCTGGCTTTGGGATCCCATCCTGGGCGCTGGAGCCAATGAGCAGCCTGACCCACAGGTGGAGCCCAGGGGTGGGAGGGAGGCGTTCTCTACCTAGGCATGTGCCTGGGGCCCTGGGCTAGCCTGGGCTGGGGCTCCTGTCTCCGCCCAAGGACTGGAGGGCGGAGGAAACCCCACAGCGGAGCCCGGTTGGACTGGGGTGGGCGTGGGGGTGGGAGTGAGAAAGGACTCGGAACTGCTCTTGAGCGCCCGCAGCGGGTCTTCGCCTTTGCTCCCTGTTTCCTCTAGGCCTTCCATGGCAGCCAAATATGTGTACTCGCCCACTCACTCCTCTCCCATAAACCTGTAAGAGGGGACCTTAACCCTACTCTGTGATATAAGATTTAGGCCTCGTTCTCTTGCTTGTTCACCACACTGCAGCCACACCGGTTTTCTTTCAGTTCTTGGAACATAAATAGGTCTCCCTGTCTCAGGGCCTTTGCACACTCTCATGCCAGGAACACTTTCTCTGCTTTTTGCAAGGTCAGCCCCTTTCTCATCGTGTGGGTCTCACTTCTCAGCTTAAATGCCTCCTCCTCACAAAAGCTTTTATCCGACTCTCCTGCAAAGTAGGGTCTCTGCTCCCCACAAACATATTTATTTCCTCTTTCTTGTTTCCTTTATACCTCCTTGTGTGCACTTTGTGTTTATTTTATTTTATTCTCTGACTTTGACAATTTGATGTAACATAAAGCAGGAAACGTATTTGCCCTGTGACCTGTGACCGGCATATAACAAGCTGTCAAATGTTTGTAATAGCACTTTTATTAATTAGTTGACTCCTGGCTCCATAGACAGAGCCAGAAAATGCCTCCTGGGATAGGGCACTCTACCCAGTTCTGTAGAAACCAGCACTTTTGCAGAAGCTCCAAGTTGTCAGTGTGTAAGGTGGGTGCCTAGGTGTAGTCTTTATTCCCTGAATTTTCCCTTAAGAGACCTAAGTCAGTTACCTCTGTAGGGCAGTATTCCTAGGCTCTCATACAGGGTCTGGCACTCCTAGGAACTCAACAAATATGGGACACTGAGTGGGGGTGGGCCTCCCCCCACCTCTGCCTTGGTTCTTCACCATTCTCCCTTTGAAGCAAATTCAGCACATCACCACACTTTTCTAACACTGATCTCACACCACGAAGCTGAAACTGTCATGGGGACAGACATTGAATTTACCCCCTATGGAAAACTTTTTTTTTTTTTTTTTTTTTGGCCTTGAAATGCCAGGATATAACTGAGTAGCATTTTCTCAGAATGCAAAAGATCATTGATCTACCAAAAATCCTTTTTAAACTTACAAACATGTGTATCTTTTTAAATTACATTTAAAACTTTAATTCCAGTATAGTTAACATACAGTGTTATATTCATTTCAGGTGTTCAATATTGTGATTCAGCAATTTTATACATTACTCAGTGCTCATCATGATAAGTGTACTCTTTAATCCCCATCACTTATTTTACCCATCACCCCACCCACCTCCCCTCTGCAACCATCAGTTCTCTATAGTTAAGAGTCTGTTTCTTGATTTCTCTCTCTCTTTTTTCTTCCCTTTGCTCATTTGTTTTGTTTCTTAGATTCCACATTTGAGTGAAATCATATGGTGTTTTTCTTTTTCTGACTTATTTCACTTAGCATTATACTCAGCTCCATCCATGTTGCAAACGGCAAGATTTTATTATTTTTTATGGCTGAATAATATCCCACTGGGTATATATACCACATCTTCTTTATCCGTTCATCAGTCGATGGACACTTGGGCTGCTTCCATGATATGGCTATTGTAAATAATGCTGCAATAAACATAGGGGTGGATGTATCCCTTTGAATTCGTGTTTTTGTATTTTTTTGAGATAAATACCCAGTAGTGCAATTACTAGATCATAGGGTGACTTTATTTAAATTTTTTCATTCTTTTTTTTAAGTGTTTATTTATTTTTGAGAGAGAGAGAGCGAGGGAGAGAGAGAGAGACAGAGCATGAGCAGAGGAGGGGCAGAGAGAGAAGGAGACACAAAATCTGAAGCAGGTTCCAGGCTCTGACCCATCAGCATAGAGCCTGATGCGGGACTCAAACTCACAAACCTTGAGATCATGACCTGAGCCGAAGTCAGATGCTCAACCGACTGAGCCACACAGATGCCCCTTATTTAAAAAATTTTGAAGAAGCTCCATACTGTTTTCCAGAGTGGCTGCACCAGTTTGGATTCCCACCAACAGTGCATGAGGGTTCCTTTTTCTCCACATCCTTGCCAATCCTTTTTGTTTCTTGTGTTTTTTAGTTTAGTCATTCTGACAGGTGTGAGGTGATATCTCCTTGTAGCTTTGATCTGTATTTGCCTGATGATGAATGATGTTGAGCATTTTTTCATGTGTCTGTTGGCCATCTGGATGCCTTCTTTGGAGAAATGTTTGTTTATGTTTCTGCCTATTTTTAATTAGATTATTTGTGTTTTGGGGGTGTTGAGTTGTGTAAGTCTTTATATATTTTGGATACGAACTCTTTATCAGATATGCCATTTGCAAATATTTTCTCCCATTCCGTAGGTTGCTTTTTAGTTTTGTTGATTGTTTTCTTAACTGGGCAGAAGCTTTTTATTTTGGTATAGTCCTACTAGTTTATTTTTGCTTTTATTTTCCTTGCCCCAGGAGACATATCTAGAAAAATGTTGCTACAGCTGATGTCAGAGAAATGACTGCTTGTGCTGTCCTCTAGGATTTTTATGGTTTCATGTCTCACATTTAGATCTTTAATCCATCTTGAGTTTGTTTTTGTGGATAGTGTAAGAAAGCGGTCCAGATTCATTCTTCTGTATGTTGCTGTCCAGTTTTCCCAACACCATTTGTTGAAGACACTGTCTTTTTCCCATTGTATATTCATTACTCCTTTATCAAAGATTAATTGGCCATATAATTGTGGGTTTATTTCTGAGTTTCTGTTCTGTGCCCTTGATCTATATGTCTCTTTTTGTGACAGTACCATACTGTTTTGATAACTACCACTTTGTATTGTAATTTGAGTCTGGAATTGTGATAAGTCCAGTTTTGTTTTCCTTTTTCAGCATTGTGTTGGCTGTCTTTTGTGGTTCCATAAAAACTTTAGGGTTGTTTGTTCTAGTTCTGTGAAAAATGCTGTTGGTATTTTGATAGAGATTGGATTAAATCTGTAGGTTGCTTTGGGTAGTATGGACATTTTAACAATATCTGTTCTCCCAATCCATGAGCATGGAATGTCTTTCCATTTCTTTGTGTCTTCCTCAATTTCTTTTGTTAATGTTTTATAGTTTTCAGAGTATAGGTCTTTCACCTCTTGGGTTAAGTTTATTCCTCGATATTTTATATTTTTGGTGCAATTGTAAATGGGATTTTTTTCTTAATTTGTCTTTCTGCTGCTTCATTATTAGTGTATAGGAGTGAGACAGATTTTTGAACATTGGTTTTGTATCCTGTAGCTTTACTGAATTAATTTATCAGCTGTGGCAGTTTTTTGGTGGAGTCTTTAGGGTTTTCTATATGTACTATCACATCATCTGCAAATAGTGAGACTTTTACTTCTTCCTTACCAATTTGGATGCCTTTTCCCCCCCTTATGTTGTCTGAATGCCATGGCTAGGACTTCTAGTACTATGCTGAATAAAAGTGGTGAGAGTGGACTTCTTTGTCTTGTTCCTGATTGTAGGGGGAAAGTTCTCAGTTTTTCTCATTGAGTAGGATGTTCACTGTGGGTTTTTCATATATGGCATTTATTATGTTGAGGCATGTTCTCTCTAGACCTACTTTTTTTTAAAATCACGAATGGATGTTGTGCTTTGTCAAATCTTTTTTCTGCATCTATTGAAATGATCATATTGTTTTTATCCTTTCTCTTATTCGTGTGATGCACGGTGTTGATTGTTTTCTGGATAGTGAACCACCTTTGCAACCCAGGAATAAATCCCACTTGATCGTGGTGTGTGATTTTTTTCTAATGTATTGTTGAATCCCGTTTGCTAGTATTTTGTTGAGGATTTTTGCATCTATGTTCGTCAGAAATATTGGCCTGTAGTTCTCTTTCTTCGTGGTATATTCATCTGCTTTTGGTATCCCACATGGCAAACTTCGTGAATTCCCTATTAGACCTCCCTGTTCCCTCAAAGTCCCTGGCTGATTACCAGCTCATTTTCCTCCCCTTCCTCTCTCCTATTTATGCCTCACAAATTTCTTAATGATCTTGAGCAGCTTAGTTCAGACCCCAAGCTTATACTCTCCACTCCACAGAGTCCAGTCTTTAGAAGGCGGCTCAGAAAGCACCTCTTGTTACTGGAGCGCACCCCCTGGGGGTATCATCTCCCTCTACACACACCTGAGCAGGTTATTTCGTATTTCCCCAGTGAAAATGGATTTCCCTGGAGGGGGCTGGGAGGACGTAGGGTATATTCTGTACTTAAGAAAAGTACAGGCGCCCGAGTGGCTCAGTTGGTTAAGTGTCTGATTCTTGGTTTCAGCTCAGGTCATGATCTCACAGTTTATGAAATGGGCCCCGCAGCAGGCTCTGTGCTGACAGTGCGGAGCCTGCTTGGGATTCTCTCCCTCCCTCTCTCTCTGCCCCTCCCCTGCTTGTGTGCTCATGCTCTCTCCCTCAAAATAAATAAACATTTAAAAATAAATAATCTTTTTTTTAAATGAGCTTTTCTTCATTTTATTACAATTAAAACAACAAGGGATAGCCTACTGGTCAGGAGGATGTGCTCTGAAGTGAGGCAGACCTGGGTTCAAATCTGTGTTCTGACCTTGGGAAAATTACCTATTATTCCTAAGGCTTTGTTTTCTCCTTTGCAAAATGAGGATTAAAATACCCACTTTGATGAGTTGTGCTGAGATGAATAAGGTCATGTCTGAAAAGAGCATAATAAGTGCTCAATAAGAGTTATTATTAGCAGGAATCTTCCAGAAGTTTCTATGGTGACTAAAGTCACTAGGTGAGAACTCAAAGAGCCACCCAAGGCCACACTGGGGGTAAAAAAAGGCCTCTGTGTAGCCTTCTTATCTCTCTGGCTTCCCAGGAATATTGGCAGATTCTAACCCTCCCCTCATGATTCCACTTCAATCTTTTTTCCGAGCTCTTTGCTCCAGTTTTCTTCTGTGATGTCCTTGCCACTCTTTGATGTTTTCCCTCACTCAGTCCACACTGTGGTCAAAACAAGGCAAGGATACTGTTGGGCAACATGTAGTTCACAGCCATAGGCTGTTCAAGGAAGGAACTGGATAAATGAAATCTCCAAGGGTGGGTGTCGGTGGTTGGTGGCTTTTAGGCTTTTCTGGGCTAGGGACCCCTTTGAGAATCTGAGGAAAGTTAGAGAATGTCTCTCTGTCCCTTCACACACACACACACCTACATGCACTCCCACAAGCACATACAATTTGCATACAATTCCAGGAGTTCTTGGACTCAGGGAACCCTGTCCAGTGCCCCGGAGGGATCCTCAGGACCCAGGCAGCCCAGATGCCCACTCTTTAACTCCTTCCTGGGCAGACTCTTCACAGAGCTGTAGCAGCAGAAAAATGGGCAAACCTCAACTCTTCTCTTTTCCTGCCTTCTCTTTGTCAGAAGGAACTAAAACTGCCTTAAGGAAGGGAGAAACAAGAGTGAAATAAACCAGCGTTGAAACATAGCCTGTGGGAAATTGAGAGATGGCTAAGCTAATGGAGTAGATTTTGTGAGCTCCATGAAGATTCATGATGTCAATTAGGGAAAAGAAAAAAAAGTATGACACCGGGCACCTGGGTGGCTCAGTCAGTTGAGTGTCTGACTTTGGCTCAGGTCATGATCTCACGGTTTTGAGTTCAAGCCCCCCATCAGGCTCGCTGCTGTCAGCAGGAGCCTAATTCGGATCCTCTGTCCATTTCTCTCTGCCCCTCCCCTACTTGTGCTCTCTCTCTCTTAAAAATAAACCTTACAACAAACAAACAAAAAATGTATGACAATGCAGAAAAAGTTGAGATATGAGAGGAGACGGGAAGGTTGGAAGAGGGGGGAAGGCTGATGTCAAAAATGTTACCAGGGTTAAGATGAAAACAGTTCTGGACGCTGTGAATTACTTACCCCTACTAAACTGTACACTTGAAAATGTAAATTTTATGTTATGTGTGTTTTGCCACAATTTTTTAAAAAAAATTACTGGGGGGCGCCTGGGTGGCTCAGTCGGTTAAGCATCGGACTCTTGATTTTGGCTCAGGCTGTGATCTCATGGTTCGCTGGATTGAGCCCTGCATCAGGCTCTGTGCCGACAGTGAGGAGTCTGCTTGGGATTCTCTCTCTCTCTCTCTCTCTCTCTCTCTCCCCCTCCCTCCCTCTCTCTCCTCCTCCCTCTCTCTCCGCCCCCCCACCCCTGCTTGCGCTGTCTCTCAAAATAAATTAAAAAAAATTTTTTTTAAGACAGCAGGCAACATGTCCTTATGAGAACTTTTAGGGGTCTACCACCGTACCAGACTCGAGGCAGTTGACCACCTCTTCCTACCAGGAAGTGCAAAAGTCAGTGACAGAATTCGGGTCTAGGACCCCCTTTATGGATGGTAAGTGGGTGTTGGGGGGATGGTTGAGGTGGTGCTGGTGAGGGAGTTAGCGTACAGCTCTGGGAAATTGGTGGGTTTTGACAGGGGAGGGGTGGCGTGGAGGAGGCAGGGGTGGTGGAGGAGAGGGTGTAAAGCTGGCCTGCGGTGTGGGGGGTGGGATCCTGCCCCCTTTCTGTCTTTTCTGAGCCTCTCCCAGTGAGGGGGACACCTGTTCCACCCCAAGCAGGAGTCTGCGAGGCTCACACCGGTTTCCTGCGGCTCTCTCCGGTTTCCTGCGGCTCTCTCCGGTTTCCTGACTTTGGAGACAGCAGGTGGTGCTGTTTAGTAAACTTGGGAGGCGAGGAGGGGAAACCTGAACTTTTCACGTGAGAAGGCATCTCTACCCTGGTGACTCTCTCCCTTCCAGCTGCCACAGCAGAGGAGGGTGTTGGCGATGGGAAGCATCTTCCTCCTTGAGCTTCTTTAGAGCTCCTCAGCTGGCCCAGGGAGGAGGGAGGGCTGAGATCTGCTCTCTTGTGTGTTTCCCACGTGCGCTGGTATCCCAAATGTCTTTGGAATGTGGCTCAGGTGAAATCCTGGGTGGTGGCCACCGGTAGTTTGTCTGGGAGGGGTAAAGAAATTCAGAGGCATTCTTACACACCCCTCCATCAGCCTTGCTGACTCACCCTGTCCCCAGCTGAGGGTAGCTTCGATGGCTTTGCCTGCTCCTCTCGCTCTTGGGATTCCCGTCTCCCGAGAAAGCTCAGAGTGCTCTTAGGGGTCTGGGACTCCACAGTAAAACAGACCAGACACTTGGGAAACATCTCTTCAATTGTAGCTTTAAATTTCAGGCTTCTATCCGGTGAGCTCAGGTTCCAGAAAGCATCCATGGGGACTAGTTAGTGAACTGGGTGCTTTCTGCTGAGCTGGGGCATTGGGTTAGGTAGGAGGTCTCCTTCTATCCAGTGAATCTGGACTTGATTGTTTCACTGGGCTTTGTCCCCAACAATGGTAGGATTCTGGGGAATGCAAACACAACACTGGTTTGACAGCTTCAGCAAGTTTTAAAAAGCCCAACACACCAAAGCCCCGTGTGCCTTTGGGACTCCACATTGCCAGTCTCGCTCTTGATAGGCTTTTATGTCCCTACCCTTGTTTTTCCTCTGCCACACCTTACCATGGTGTTCTTATTTGATGCTGTTGAACTTCACTTACGGGATTTTGTAAGTGGTCTTAAGTCCTTTTTGAGACAGGGCAGGGTACAAATAAATAGAAAGAAAAACACGACTCTGAAAGGTCAGATGTTTTGATATTGGCTAAACCTTGGGCTAATATAAGAAAATGACTGCACTCCTTACTGACCATAACATCCAGAATCTTCCACGACTCACAGAAGAGAGAGGATCTCCTCATGGAAAGAGGTGACAGGACCGCACAGGCTTACCTTTTGACTCCTGGCATTCCCGGTGCCTCTCCCCTCAGCATCTTTCCAGGGTTGCTGCTGTTACCACTAAGCTTTGGGGTGGGGTGAAGGCTGGGGATTGCTGTGACATTAACCATTTGCCACTGTGGACTCATGACCTTTCCCTAATACTCCCTGCAGAGCCCCTGAAGCTCTAAACTCATAAGACCGGAACATTTGAAATGACCTAAAAAAGTCTATTAGATGAGCAAAACGTAAGCAGAAAATAATGTGAAACTAAGTCATCTGAGCGATAGTTCATGATTTTTTATTTTATTTTCCATTACGCACCACATGGTGACCACAACATTCAGACGAAGGCCGATCAGGACAGTGGTCATATTTTTATACCAGCTACAAACCTAAGTAATTCTCAAACTGCAGGACCCTCTGTTCCCCTTCCTCAAAAGGGTGGTCCTTCTAGCACCCCTGCCTAGAGCAACTTTCAAGCCAGATGATGCTTCGTAACTTCCAGCACCAATCTTGGCTTTCAGTTTTAACTCACGCCCCCACCTCCGTCCCCCAGTGGTCCCTCCCCCCACCACAATCTTAAAAGATGAATGTAGCTCTACCAAAGACTTAGAAGTATCTCCCTGCCTTCTCTGACGTGTTTCAGTCAAAGGTGTGTGGTCAGAGGCATCTAAGTGTTGAAAAGCCATTTTTACTATCAAATTGGATTCCAAAACATCTTGGAGATGTAAGAGACCATTTATAGCCATTCATACAGAGTACTCAGGCTGGAACTGATTAAACGACTTGCTGAAGGTCCCAGAGCTAAAGAGTCTAAACTAAGATTTATGCCTATTGCTACCCAGACCACTCTGTTTCTCATGGAGATTGGCCTCTTGCACATCTAAACAGAAGTGTGATCGTGACTGGGACTTTCTTACAGAAGAAGATGATATATGTAGATGCAAACACATATGCATATATACACAGGCAAGGTAGTGGAATTAGGAATGCAAGTAATAGAGGAATGATTATTTGCGCTATGTGCACAATTTTAACTGTTTGTCCTGAGTGTCTTAAGGACAAATGCGGACCCCTAATAAATGAAATGAATGAATGAGACTGAGGGAGAAAAAAAATTAATTTTGTGCACCGAATGCAGAACTCTAGGGCAAACAATGAAATTTAGGCAGGGTCCTACCCTCTAGAAGTTCTTGCAGGGTAGACATATGCTTCAATAATTCTAATATAAAGCCGACTTTGATCAATACTCTCACAATTTAATGAGGAGTTTAGCATCACAGTATGTGAAAAAAATAGTAACTCTACCAAACAACGAAACTTATCAGCAAGTACCAGCAAATTGCCTGTGTGCAGGTATGTCGTGGGTGTGCATATCCATGCGTACAGATATGTAGTAGCTGCCCACAAACATGTTAGTTTTCAGTGTATTGCAAGCGTGCAGTAAATTTGGGATGAATTCTTGTACAACTTCCAGCCCCACTTTATGCACACAAAGATACTTCCTGGTGTGTCTCTTATCCCTTGGTTCAGTTCTAGGTCTGATGAAGAAAATATATTTCCAGGCCAGACCTCTCCTCTGAGTTGCAGACTCATATATCCATTTACCATCCTCTTGGGTGTTTCAAAAGTACCTAAAGCTCAACGTGTCCAAAATAGCACCTGATCCTGCTTCCAGGATTCCCTGTCTCAGTCAATGGCATCATTGTGTGCACAGTTAGGCAAGCCAGAGGCCGGGAGCCAGAATATAATCTTCCTAAGGGCAGGGACCTGGCCTGGCTTGTTTTCTGCTGTGTCTTCATGACCTAGAACAGAGCATGGCACAGAGCGGGTATTGATTGAGTTCTGTGGGATAACTGCCTGCGCTCATTTTCCTCCATCTC
The DNA here is from genome assembly GCF_046562875.1 of Panthera onca. Classification (NCBI taxonomy): domain Eukaryota; kingdom Metazoa; phylum Chordata; class Mammalia; order Carnivora; family Felidae; genus Panthera; species Panthera onca. Next base: position 160,256,535 of record NC_138342.1, on the reverse strand, counting down.
CACCACTACTATTCAGTCCAGGCTGCTGTAACTTCTCGCCAGCACTGCTGCAAGAGCCTCCTGACTGATATTTCTATATATCTTCCACTCTAGCCAGTGATCGTTTCAAAACAAATCTGAATCTAAGGCAAGCGTTCTTGCCGTGGACTCTGAGGTCATACATGGTATGCATCCTATGACTCTTCTAGCCTTGTCTCATATCACGATCACCCTTGCTTTTGAGATCCAGCCAAGTAGCCTTTTTTACAGTGCTTATCATTGCTTGCTCTGTCCTGCCACAGGGCCTTTGCACGTATTGCTTTCTCTGCTTGGAACATTCTTCTTCTCTTTACCCACTTAATTTCTACTCATCCTCCTGATGTCACTGTCAGAGCTTAAAGTACTAGTTCCTGTGTGTCCTGATGTCAAATGTATTTGACGGAAAAATCGTAGTCAAAATAACTTGAAAAATAAAAAACTGCTGACAAGAGATAGCTCCATAGCACTTGTCATGGTTTCATTTTTACATTTGTCTGCATAATTACTTTCTGCATGAAACTAAGTTTTTGTCTGTCTTCCTGTATGAAGATGAAGATCTAGTTGAGGACCATTAAAACATAAGCCAACCTTTCTTTTTCTTCATGTATTTTTGGAAAGTACCATTAAATATATTTACCTGTATTCTTTTTTTCTATTGGATATACATCTTCAGAAGATTACTAATGTTTGATTAAAATATCCCAGGAAGCTTTTCTCTCAGTGAGTTCCTCCTTAGTTCATGAATGCTATGGGATGGTTTAAGTGTCGTTCATCCTGGAGACAGGCTATGGACATTTAGAAGATAGTGCTTTTGCCTGTGATATCAGGACTCAATAAAATCAAGCAAAGAGGGCTCATCCAGGTTACCTTCTCCACTGTATATCTTCTCTTTTCTTGAAAGTTCCCAAAATGGGTAAGTTGACGGAATCTTATATATTATTAAGATGATTAGAATCACTCCGGCAGACTAGGTGTTTCAAACAGACCCTGTAAATATAAGAATTATATGATAAGGAAGGATTATAAATCCAATTAGGGAAGAGTCAGGCTATTCAACAAATTCCGTTTGAATATTTAAGTAGCACTTTGTGGGAAAAAGTAAAATTTATCTTTAAACCACATCATATACTAATATAAGTTCCTGAAAGATTAACATGTAAAATGGTAAAAACTTAGGCCAAAAAAGGCTGTATGAAAACCTAAGTGAATCGCACATCCAGAGGAAGACATTCTAAGCTTGAGAGCAATGGAAAACATGGCTTTCATCCCCCCAAGAGAAAATGTTTGACTACATGAAAATGAAAAATTAATGACGAAGTTAAAAGGTAAACAACAAGGGGACCCTGGGTGGCTCAGTTGGTTGTCTGACTTCGGCTCCGGTCATGATCTCATGGTTCATGAGTTTGAGCCCCGCGTCAGGCTCTGCGCCGACAGCTCAGAGTCTGGAACCTGCTTCGGATACTGTGTCTCCCTCTTGTGTCTGCCCCTACCCCTGCTCACACTCTGTCTCAAAAATAAACATTAAAAAAAAAAGGTAAACAACAAAATGGGGAAAAAATAGGCTATCAGAAACTATACAAAGGGTTAATGTCTGTATTACATAAGGACATTTATAAATCAGTAACCAAGTGCTAAGACCCCAGTAAAGAAATTGGGCAAAGGATACGAACAGACACTTCGCGTGTAAGATAAAATAATTGATCTGACTCGCAAGAAAATATTCAAACTTGCTAGAAATCGGGGGCGCCTAGGTGGCTCAGTCGGTTGGGCGTCTGACTTCGGCCCAGGTCATGATCTCGCAGTCTGTGAGTTCAAGGCCCGCATCCGGCTCTGTGCTGACAGCTCGGAGCCTGGAGCCTGCTTCAGATGATTCTGTGTCTCCCTCTCTCTCTGCCCCTCCCCTGCTCATACTCTGTCTCTCTCTCTCTGTCAAAAGTAAGTAAACATTAAAAAAATAATTAAAAAAAACCAAACTTGCTAGAAATCAAAGAAATGCAAATTGCCTATTTTGCAGTCGCATAAATGCAAAAATTACCATTTTAACCTATCAAATTAACAGAAATAAAAAGTGTATTATACTCAGTATTGGAGAAGGATGGGTGAAATAGCTTTTCATCCAATACATTGCTGTGGGGAAGTGACATTCATCATTATGTATAATGAATATTAAAAATGTTCACAACTTTTGATCCATTTCCCAGAATGTATCATTAGGAAATGTGTTAAGGAAGTAAGTCTAAATATAAGCAGTGTTTTATGCACAAAGATTTTCATGGAAGTATTACGTATAGTATTATGTGTAATAAGAGGGAGATCGCTAAAAAACGAGGGGACATTCACATAATGAAATTAAACCACCATTGGAAATTAAATATATGAAATTTTCCAATAAAACGAGAAAACGTGGGCACAATGGGATACAAAAGTGTGTGCACCATATACTCTCAACTACATAAAAGACAAGTGGGCAGAGAGAAACACCGGGAAGAAATACACTGAAATGGGAACAAAACCAGTCATTATTTTTCCAAGGTAGAATATAAGTGAATTTTTATTTTTACTTGTTTCTCTTTGTTTTCAAGATTTCCTACGAACCAATCCTCACTCCCTTCCTGTGGGAAAACAGAGGCAATGCCATAAAAACGAATCAAGTACTGACACAGGCTACGACCTGGACGAATCTCAAAGACACGAGGCTACGTGTAAGAAACCAGACACAAAAGGCCACATATTGTATGATTCCATGTACATGAAACGCAAATCTACAGAGACAGAAAGCAGATTAGCGTTTGCCAGGGGCCGGGAAAGAGGAATTGGACTGATTGTTCATAGGCATGGGGTTTCTTTTTCGGGTGATGGAAATGTTCCGGCATCAGTGGCGATGGTTACACAACACAGCGAAGATTAACCACTGCACTGCACACTTGAACATGGCTAATTTTATGTTATGTGAATTATATCTCAAATAAATAAATAAAGCTTGATATTAAACAAAGACAGAAACCGAAGTAAATGAGGGCTTTAGGTGAAGAACTAAAAGTCCATTTTCAAATGGTCATCTCTGCATTCTCAAGGGAGCCTCTCACTTTTTCCTGATAGGCGTCAAGGACCTCACTGGGTGGTGTGTAGTTCAGAGAAGAAGACAAGGAAAATGAGGGGCGTCTTGGTGGCTCAGTTGGTTGAGCGACCAACTCTTGATTTCAGCTCAGGTCATGATCCTAGGGTCGTGGAACTGAGCCCTGCGTAGGGCTCCGCACTGAGTGTGGAGCCTGCTTAAGATTCTCCTTCACTCTCTCTTTCCCTGCCCATCCCTCTCCCCCACCATGCTCCCTGCCCCATCCCTCTGTTCTCCCCATGCCCCTCTTTCCCCCAACCATCTCCCCCTCTCCTCCTACCATCCCTCTCTCTCCCTCCCCCCTCTCCCCCATTTATCTCTTCCCACCCCACCACCCTTCTCTCCCCACTCTCCCTCCCCCCCCCGTGCTCTTTCTCTCAAATAAAAAGTAAAAAAATGGAAAAAAAGAGAGGAGGAAGACCAAACATTGCTTTGTGTTTTTAAGATTTAAAAAAAAAAAAAATTTTAACATGAGACAGAGCACCGTGGGGAAGGGGCAGAGAGAGAGGGAGACACAGAATCTGAAGCAGGCTCCAGGCTCTGAGCTGTCAGCACAGAGCCTGATGCGGGGCTTGAACCCACGAACCGTGACATCATGACCTGAGCCAAAGTTGGACGCTTAACCAACTGAGCCACCCAGGCACCCCTTTTAAGATTTTATTTTTAAGTAATCCCAATGTGGGGCTTGAACTTACAACCCTGAGATCAAAAGCCATGTGCTCTACCCACTGAGCAAGCCAGGTGCCCCAGGATCAGAGAGACTTTACAAATTATGAATGGCTATTAAAAATGAAAATGTAAAGTGATACTGTTTACAATAGAATCAAGAACATCAAAGACCTAGGAATAAACCTAACAAAAGATGAACAAGACCTACACAGAAAACTATAAACATTGAGGGAAATTAAATTTGAAAAGGGTATATCTTGCACATTGTTTAGAAGATTCAATATTATAAGGATATTAAATTTCCCCACATTGATCTATAAATTCAATGCAATCTCAATCGAAATTTGAGCAAGTTTTTGTTGTTGTTTTTGTTTGGTCTTGTTTTGTTTTAGAAATGAACAAGTTGGTTCTAAAATGAACATGAAAATGGAATGGGCCAAGAATAGTCAAGAAATCTAGAAGGAGGAATGACAAAGCTGAAGGCTTTACATTAGTAAATATCAAGAACTATTAGAAAGCTATAATAATTAAGACAGTGTGGTATTGGCTCAAGAATAGACTAATAGACCAATGGACCAGAATAGAGGTCAGGAACAAATCTGACATAACTGTGACAGTGAAGAGCTAGGTTTTTCAATAAATGGGGCTGGGTCTATGGGATATATTTGTGAAAAAACTAAAAAAGAATCTTGATTCTTATCTGATACTGTATGGTAGGAAAAATTTATGCTTCCGTGGAAAACTGCGTTTTTGTAGCATACCCTCTGGGTTATCTGATTGTGATTTTATGGCAACCATTTTATAACTCTGTAACTTGTAGATAACTGATAGCAAAGCAAAATTCATGAAAATAAATTCTGTCTCATGGAGGGATACCATCTCCCCCAGAGAAAAATTTATTTTGCCTCAATTTGCATATTCATTTCAATATTCCTGATCTACCAATGTGTCTGTTCTTTGGACTCACCTTTGAACAGGTTGAAACACCTTGCCAGTTTTTCTTCTTTATAAGTTAAATAAAATTTTAACATATGTTTATTTTCTTTTAAAAAAAATTTTTTTAATGCTTATTTATTTTTGAGAGGGAGAGTCAGAGTGTGAGCAGCGGAGGGGCAGAAAGACAGGGAGACACAGAATCTGAAGCAGGCTCTAGGCTCTGAGCTGTCAGCACAGAGCCCGACACAGGGCTCAAACTCACGAACAATGAGATCATGACCTGAGTCGAAGACAGACGCTCAACCGACTGAGCCACCCAGGCGCCCCTACATGTGTTTATTTTCATATGTGAATGAGTGTCATGATTTTATGTTTTAAAATTTTTTTTAAGTTTATTTATTTGAGAGAGAGACAGCACGTGTGTGCGCACATGTGGGGGAGGGGCAGAGAGAGAGGAAGAGAGAATCCCAAGCAGAGATCCACTGACAACAAGAAGCCCGATGCAAGGCTTGATCCCGTGAATGGTGAGATCACGACCTGAACTGAAATCAAGAGTTAGAGTCTTAACTAACTGAGCCACCAGGTGCCCCATGATTTTATCTTAAAAAAAAAAAAAAATTATCTTTTAACAATACATGCAGATTAATTCCAGATGGATAACGAACCTAAATGTGAAAGGTAAAGCAATAAAGCTTCTAGAAGATTATAAAGGAGAATATATTCATGACTTTGGGGGCAGCAAAGATTTCGTAAACAGGACACAAAAGCACTAACCATAAAAGAAAAGATGAATAACTCAAATTTCATTAAAACTAAGTACTTTTTGGGGCACCTGGGTGGCTCAGTCGGTTAAGTGTCCGACTTCAGCTCAAGTCATGATCTCATAGTCCGTGAGTTCGAGCCCCGTGTCGGGCTCTGTGCTGACAGCTCAGAGCCTGGAGCCTGCTTCGGATTCTGTGTCTCCCCCTCTCTCTGACCCTCCCCCATTCATGCTCTGTCTCTCTCTGTCTCAAAAATAAATAAACATTAAAAAAAAAATTTTTTAAAAAACTAAGTACTTTTTACCCAGGAACACCACTGAGAGTGAAAAGGCAAGCCACAGAGTGGGAGAAGATATTAGCAAAGCATTTTTATATATTACATATACAAAGTATTATATATTATATGTATGATATAATAGAAATATATATATTATGTAACAATACAAATATTTATTACAAATCAATAAAATAGATAACAGAAAAGAAAAATGGACAAAAGACCTGAATAGCACATCACAAAAGACCGTATCCAAATGGCTAATAAACAAGTGCTCAACCTCACGAGTCATCAGGGAAATACAAACTAAAACCACCGCGCATCTCCCAGAAGGGCCACATACAAAAGATTGACGATGCCAAGGTTGACAAAAATGTGGAGAAACTGGATCTCTCGAACAGCACTGGTGGGAGTATAAATTGGTGTAACTGCTTTAAAATATTATTTGGCAATATCTCCGAGTGCTAAACATATACCCAACCCTACGACCTGGCAATTCCATTCTTAGGGGTGTGTGTGTGTATGTTTATGTACATGTACATGTACAAAAAGCCACATGAGAATGTACAGCAATTTATTCTTAATAGCTCTTTGTTGGTTTCCCGTGGCTGCCATAATGAACTACCACAAACTCAGTGGCTTAAAACAGTAATTAAATCTCTCTCTGTTGTCTCTGGAGCTCAGAAGTCTGAAGTCAAAATGTCAGGGCTACACTCCTTCCAGAGGCTCTAGAGGAGATTCTGTTCCTTGCCTCTTCCAGCTGCCAGTAGTGGCTATGGGCATTCGTTGGCTTGTGGATGCCTTTGCCTCTTCTCATGGCCTTGGCCCCTTCTGTATAACCTCTGTGACTCATTCCTTTAAGAATGTCTGTCATTGGATCTAGGGCCCACTTGGACAATCCAGGATGATCTCCTCATCTCAAATCCTTAATTATATCTGCAGAAACACATTTTCTAAACAAGTAGCATTCACAGGTTCCAGGGATTAGGACGTGCATACATTTGTTTTTTTTTTTTTTTTTTTTTTTTTGGTGGCAGGGAGAGCGTCATTCAACCCACTACAAGCCATGTCTATCAACTGTAGAATGAAAAATAAATTGTGATGTATTGCTATAAAACAATAAAGATGAACAAATTACTATACACGAACACCACTGGTGACTCTCGTAATACTGAGTGAAAGGAGCCTGACTCCAAATAAATACCTAATGTATGATTCATTTATACAATGTTCAAAAATAGCAAGACTAATGTAGAGGACAGAACCTGGGATGGTGGTAGGTACCTTATGGAAAGGAGGGGACCCAGGGACTGAGAGGGACTCTAGCATGGTTTCTGCAGGTGTGGATACTGTCCTGTTTCCTGATCTGGGTGCTGAAGACTCACCAAGCTGAACGCTTTTCTGCTGATAATGTTTATAGTACATTTTCCTTTTCACCTTCTTTCCTTTACTATGGCTGTGGTTTAAAAAAAAATCTGTTTCTATGTTATACATTTTCTTCTATTTTCTGAATATATTAGATTCCAATACCTATGTTTATGAAAAATTATGAATGGAGGCACCTGGGTGGCTCAGTTGGTTAAATCTCTCAGTCTTGATCTCAGCTCAGGTCTTGATCTCAGAGTTGTGAGTTCAAGCCCGGTGTTGGGCTGCAGCTGGGCATGAAACCTACTTAAAAAAAAAAAAAATTATTAAAAATTTTTTTTTAACATTTATTTATTTTTGAGAGAGAGAGAGAGAAGAAAGGGCAAAGAGAGAAGGAGACACAGAATACGAAGCAGGCTCCAGGCTCTGAGCTGTCAGCACAGAGCCCAATGACGGGCTCAAACCCACGAACTGAACTGTGAGATCATGACCTGAGCCAAAGTCAGATGCTTAGCCAACTGAGCCACCCAGGTATTATGATTATTGACAATATTTTCTTTCTCATTTTCCGAAGGTGGGCAGAGATTTCATCAGAGGGACTATAAGGGCAGGTAAGAAGAGGGTGCTTAAAGATAGGACCTGGTTTGAACCTGGTTCAAAAGGTTGCCTCCTAGAGGGAACCCCTGGGTAAGGAGCTTTATTCTGGCTGTGCTCCCCACCCCCAACCTTGGACTTAGTGAACTGTCAAATGCTGGGCTTGCCTTGAGGCTTCCCGGCCTGCGTTATAGTTCCTTAGGGTCAACAGTCGACATGCCCGTCAGCGCTGTGCCGTGTGCTGTGGCGTTGAAGGGGAAGCGAAGTGAAGGGACGGTGGGCTGCTTACACCACGTCTTGGCCGGCTCTGCCTCCGCAGGTCTGTGTCCAGGGGCCCAGCGGTTGAGAAAGTGGAGGCCCATGGACCAGGCCAGGAGAACAAGGCTCTGAGGGGTAGCTTCCAATGGGACAGTTTGCAGAGGGGTAAATGCTCGGAACTTCTGCCTTCCTTCCCCCTATGCCGTGACACTGATTATGGAAAGATGAAGCATGGCTTGTATCTACAATGAACACATATTTCTTTTATAATCAGAAAGAATCAACCTATGTTTTCAAAAGACGGTTCTATTGGGTTCTGCTACCAGTGGCCTTGACTGGACAAATGCTGGAGGCTTCAAAGGCTTCTATGCCTCTCCTGCCTAACCTGACCTGCCTTCTGCTAGCAGGGCATCGGGAGATCTGGAAATGGTGAAGCCCACATTTCCTGCTTCCAGATGCTTACAGGTGAACGAAACAAGTGCCGAATCAGAGCACAAGAAATAAGCTAGGAAACCAGAAGGAATTTCTTAAAGGGAGAGGTGAAGGGAAAGGTAAGGGGTCCACAGTCTCTAGACAACTTTTCACTTGGAAGATTCCAGGGCCTTCTCTGAAGAGACTTGGCAAATTAGAAAGAGAATGCCTTTATGTCTTTCATGACGCAAGCTTTGTTAAACAAAGTAACATTGCCAGCAAGACCGCAGGGGGAAATGTTAGCCATTTGCTTCTTGGGACCATCCTCTGTCCAGTGTGGCCACAGTTTTAACCTCCGCATTGCCACACCCACTGGGGCAGTGGAAAGAGAGCCTGATGTTGGGGACTTGTTTCCCTGGCTCGCTGAGCCCTGAGAGGGGAGCCCCTTGCTCACAGAGCCTACGCACCTTGATCGTCTCGTTGGTCAGAGTGGGCAAGAGTCTGAGGCGGCTGGACTTGAAGCCAGAAGGCTGTTTACCAAGCACGGCAGTGAATGAGTCATGTGTGGACATTTGTCACCACACCCCAGAGTCCGAGGCAAAGGAGAAACATGAGCAACCATTACCGGCCTCTCTCTGCTCCTCCCTGGGGCTGGCTAGCACATTAGCTCGTTCAGCGCCTCCAGAGGTGGGTTTTGAGTTGGATCTCTTGCAGTTGGGGGTGGACTGAGGAGCTGTGGGCAGGAGTGATTGGTTGGCAGTGGCAGAGTAGTGAACGGCTCTCCCTCTGCTCGCTCTTCCCACCCCCAGCATGACTCTACCGGAGACCTCATCCTGGGGGATTGCTCCCGGCTCCTCCTAAAAGCAAATCCCCCCCCTGGTCACCCAACCGCACAGCTGGTGTCTGAAGTCCTGGTGTGCTCCTCTGTGGAAGGAGGGCAGGAGGGCTAACCTGTCCAGTCCAACCTGCCAGGCACCTTGTCCACGTGCTCAGGGCTCACAGAAACTCTTTTCCTCTTTCCATCAGGGCTAGAGGCCGGCCGGCCAGAGGAAGGAGAAGTCATCTTGCCCCACCCTGGCTGTGGAGGTGTTTATAAACACTCCTGGAATGCAGTGAACCTGCGAGGGGTCAGCCGCCCCAGGACTGCCCAGGCTGCCGGAGAGGGTGGGAGGGACGCCCAGGTGGATTCCTCCAATGCAAGTGGGGAACAGGGCTTCTGGTCCTTGTCATTGCACCTGCACACCCCCCAGTCTGGACTGGGGGGCTGTAATATTGGGAGAAGACAGGCTCACCCCCCGGTGGTCAGCAAGTGAGTCTTGAGGGACAATGTGCTCTGGCTGGAGGAAGGGAGAAAACAGCCACCAAGGCGTCTAGCAGGCGGTAAGCCAGCTCCAAGCACACCTTGTGCTCTAGCTCCTGGCTTCTCTCTTCTCCAACAAATCTCCAGTGCCTGGCTCTGGTGAGCCCACACTCCTCTGAGTGAGCCCCTGCCAGTGTCCTGTGTCTGGAAGGATCTTGATCTTGATTTCTTGAGGTTGTAGGGCAGCCATGTCCTCCCCAGCCTACCTACCACCTCTGCTCTAACCACAGAGCCTATGCGTCTGACAGAAACCCAAACACATGACGTCACAAGGTGCTCATAATTTTTCCTCCCTCCTTCCCCCCCTCCCCACACTTTGTCTTCTAATCCTGTCCATGAATGGAAGGGATGTTTTGTGTCATACTCAGCCAATGAAGCTCTCCAGCTAGGTTTAATTCCTTGCTATCTTTATTGTGGGGCTGCACTAACAATGTGAGTGTGGGGGAGGATAGGAGATGAGAGCTGAAAAACTTTATTCCCAGGGTCAGCTTTTTTTTTTTAATTAAAAAAATTTTTTTAATGTTGATTTTTGAGAGACAGAGACAGAGCGCGAGCAGGGGAGGGCAGAGAGAGAGAGGGACACACATACACAGAATCCGAAGCAGGCTCCAGGCTCTGAGCAGTCAGCACAGAACCCCATGTGGGGCTTGAACTCACGGAGCAGTGAGATCATGACCTGAGCTGAAGTCAGACGCTCAACCGACTGAGCCACCCAGGTGCCCCTCCCAGGGTCAGTTTTGACCCCAAGTCTCTGACTTTGTTCAGCTGGGATGTAGTTGAGCAGTGCACAGGTAGGAAAACCGGGAGGGAAGTATATGCCTTATTTAATACGGTACCAACTTGAAATAGACCCTGAGGATTAGTAAGTGGCAGGGTGGAATGGCACCAGAGGCAGGCAGTCCCCAGGTGAAAATGAAACCATCTGGCTGTGACCTGCCATGATATTGGCTGCCAGGCTATGTCAACTCATACCTGCCTTACAACTTGAAGCACAGCCTCATCACGCCAATGCTCAAAACCCTCTGAAGGTGGCTCACCCTGGCCTAACACGGTGGTATAAACTCCTTAGCCTGGTGTTCATGATCTACATGATCTGGGCTCACCTACCTCAGCTGTCTTACCAAGGTATCTCTACAACCCACCCCCAGTGTCCTCCTAAAATATCCCACATTACAGCCCCAATGGGGTGTTCATAACCCCTGCACATGCCATGAACTCTCTGGCCCTCATACTTTGCATAGGCTGTTCTTTCTGAAATATTCTTCCCCCGTGCCCCCCTCTCTGCCTGTCAAATGCGGTATATGCCTTAGGGCTCAGCTCAACCACACTTCCTTCATAAAAATCCACCCACCAAGAAAAATCACTCCAACCTCAAAACCCCCAAAGCATTTTATTAGTACAGAACTTCCTTTACAGCAGTTGTCAGTGTGTGCCTTGGAACTGGATCTTGTTCAGAAGGCTTTGTGCCCTCCATAGTTCCTAGCACATGCCAGGCACCAAGTAAGTTCTCAATAAACCTTTATGATAGTGAATGGAGTCATGAGGTTGAATGACACTAATATATTGTCAAGAAAGGGAAATGGTTGGGGTGTCTGGGTGGCTCAGTCGGTTAAGTGTCTGATTCTTTTTTATTTTTTTTAATTTTTTTTTTAATGTTTATCTACTTTTGAGAAAGAGAAAGCCAGAGCATGAGCAGGGGAGGGGCAGATAGAGAGGGAGACATAGAATCCAAAGCAGGTTCCAGGCTTTGAGCTGCCAGCACAGAGCCCAATGCGGGGCTCGAACCCACGAACTGCAAGATCGTGACCTGAGCCGAAGCCTGGGAACTGAGCCACCCAGGTGCCCCAAGTGTTTGATTCTTGATTTTGGTTCAGATCATGATCTCACCATTTGTGAGTTTGAACCTGGCATGGAGCTCCACGCTGACAGTGTGGAGCCTGCTTGGGATTCTCTCTCTTTCCCTCTCTCTGCCCCTCCCACGGGCTGTCTCTCTCTCTCTCTCAAAATAAATAAACTTAAAAAAAAAGCGGGGGGGGGGGGGAATGGCACCAAAACAACAGAGTTCTGTTAGGCTTTCCCATCACTTACCTGTCTGGTGCCTCCTTTCTTTTCCCTTTCTATCACCATTAAATATTTACAATGTACTGAATAGGTCTTACCCACAGGGTAGCTACCCTCCCTTGCAAACCTGAGGCATAATGTATCTTCTAATCTCCTCCATGGTAACAGGAAATGCTATGTACTGATATAGGCTGGAACAACTTGCAAACTCTTCAATTCCACGGCACTTTGTGAGTACCTACTGTGTACCCAGGTTTCTGCCAGGGGCTATGGAAGACACAAGTAAGTTACCACCTGGTCCCTGCTCTGACAGGGACTACTGGAAGCTAAACCGTGGGGGAAATCTAGGTGAAATGTCGCAGGACTGGGGTAGGCAGAGGGGTTGGCAGGGCAGCCACAGGACAACCGAGTGAGCACAGGCCTGGAGGTTTGTTTGGGAGATAGAGAAGGATGAGTTAGGGTGGGGACAAAATAGGAATGCCTTGAAATCTTAAGTCTGAAGTATATGCAGTTGGTGGTGAGGCAAAATTGCAGGTTTACGCAGGTCAGTGAAGCAATGTGTAGTGTGAATTGAAGGGAGGATAGCCTAGTGATCAGGTGAGAAACTAGCAGCAATTCAAGATTGGAGTTCTGTAGCAAAAACATTGGACAGGAGTCAGGACACCTAGGTTCTAGTCCTGGCTCTGTTGTGGGACCCTGAACGAGTTACTTCTCTCCTCTGGGCCTTTCCTTAGCTGTATAACCTAAAACGTTCAAAGTGCCCTTTCCAATCTGATGGCCCGCCCATGGTTGAACCTTTGAGGTAGCATATTGGGAACGAAGGGAATCTGCCAATCCAATGGATATCTGGAACAAGGAAGTAAATGATTGGGAGCCGAGAGATAAAAAGAAGGGAGAGACTGAAAAGGATCCAGCCAGGGAGAATTGGGGAACTGTGCGGGGGGGGGGGGGGGGGCGGGGGAATGGCACTCTGTTCCTGAGGTCTGGTTTAGCAATCCTAATTTCACTTCCTCTTTCATTCTCCTTCCCTAATTTAGCCTCTTAGCCTCACCTTTTTTGGTGAGGGCAGGGCAAAATAAGACACTCCCACACCACCTCCAGGCCGTCTCCCCCGCTTACCTTCCCCTTTTCTGGCCCTCGAACGATCCTCCTCCTCCCCCGCCCACCTGGCGCCATCCCAGAACCCACCGTTCTCCAGAGTAAACCGCCGACTGTCCCAAACAGAAAAGGCGGTGAATTTGGAATCGCGTTCATTATCACCCTCATAGCTACTCTTGATTGAGAACTCACCGCGTGCCAGGCTACGTTATTATTATTTTTTTTTTACAGCACTTGTTTGAGGCGATTGTTATCTCATTTTATGGATGAAGAAACTGAGACCAAAAGATGTTAAGTAACCTGTGCCAGCTCACACACCTGCCAATTGGCGGTGCCAGATTGGAAAAGAGGTCTGACTCCCAAGGCAGTGCCCCGGCCAGTTCCGGTTGGGCCGTGCGACCTTTGGCAGTTGGGGACCTCGTCCCTTAACTAACCACACCTCTCACGCCGGAATTCTCCAAGTCCCCGCCCCCGCCCGGCCGCGCCGGCCTCCCGCGCCCCGGTATTCTCCAGCCAGTGCGGCGGAGGCCCGGCCCGGCGCGGCAGGTGGGGCGGGCGGGGCGGGCGGGGCGGCCCGGGCTGGGGAGGCGGGCCCTGGGGGGGCGTGGCCGGAAGCCTTAAAGCGGCTGGGGCGACGGGGTGGGCCGCAGGGGCCGCACATTCCGGTGATCTTCTCTTCGTTTCAGAGCCGGCCGCGGCGCGCTCACCATGTCCCTGGCGGCCTCGGCTGGCCGGGGCCCGGGGGCCGTGTGGTCCCCAACGCACGTGCAGGTGACGGTGCTGCAGGCGCGGGGCCTGCGGGCCAAGGGCCCCGGGGGCACGAGCGATGCGTACGCGGTGATCCAGGTGGGCAAAGAGAAGTACGCCACCTCGGTGTCGGAGCGCAGCTTGGGTGCGCCGGTGTGGCGGGAGGAGGCCACCTTCGAGCTGCCGCCGCTGCTGTCCGCCGGGGCCGCGCCCGCGGCCGCCGCCACCCTGCAGCTCACCGTGCTGCACCGCTCGCTGCTCGGCCTCGACAAGTTCCTGGGCCGGGCCGAGGTGGACCTGAGGGAGCTGCACCGGGACCAGGGCCGCAGGAAGACCCAGTGAGTGCGGGCCGGGGGAGGGGACGCGGAGCGGGGAGGTGCGGGGCGAACGTGTGGCTTGGCGCTGAAATCCACTTAGAGAGCGCGCGGCAGACCCCGCGCCGCTGCGTCCCAAAGGGACGGAGGGAGAGAGGCCTTTCGAGAGGGATCTCCCCGGCCGGTCACCGTATTCTCACCTAACTTCAACTTCTCCTTCGGCTGTCCAACCCCAGCTCTCCCAGCGTGTGAGCTCTTTGCGGCGGGCGTGCGGGGTGGGGGCGGGGAGTACCTGGGGTAGTTTTGAATCTGCAGGGAGACGCTCAGCGCCCGGAACTTAGTAAGCGCTTAATGAATTTTTGATGAATTGAAAATACATATGGGCTGACGAATTCTTATTACTGTGGGTAGTGTGTATGTGTGATACACACATTAGCTTCTGTGGAAAGGCTCCTGGGTATTTCACTGTCCTAGCCACTGAGCTGGGAATGGCGGGGCCAGAACGCAGGGAGGATTAAGTGGAGGAGTGAAACCCAGAGGCTCACCGAGGGGCAGAGCAGAGGCATTGCAGTGTGACCGCACTGCTTAAGGGGTTGGTGAAGAGAATTTGCCTGTCTTTCCTCCCCTTTTCAACCCCCTCCTCCCCTGCCTCCCCAAAGCATGCTAAAACAATTTAACTTTTCAGACTGAAAATTATTAACCCTGTTTGTCCTGGGCCCCAAATTAGTAAGGTGTGCTGGTTGGAGCCAGGGTCTGCCCTTGGCCAAGCTAAAGTGGGTGGTAGGCACTGTTTCTCTTTGGAGTTTGTCAGGTTCTCTCTGGTCCTACTCAGAATGGATGACTGCTCGCCTGTGGCTTCTCAGTGGCTTCTAGGTGTGGAGTTCTGTGCTAGGGTATCTCGCTCCCACAGGGAAAGCTGGACAACACCCACTTCACTTCAAGGTGTCACCCATTTGTTTGTTCTCTTTCACAGGTGTTTGCCATGGAGCATTTGATTATGGAACATTTGATTATGTTCATATCCTATACCAAAAGCTGGGCTCCTTAGCTTAATTGGTTACTTTGTGCTGGACGGTAAATAGGCACGTCAGTCATATTACCACAGGTCCTACAGTTGGTGAAGCATACTGATTCACATTGGGTGTTTTAGATATACACGGCATTTTCACTTTCCCTTGTGAACAGGACAGTAAAAGCCAGAGGGTTTGAGGTTACCAGATTCCCTTTTCTGCAGGGTTGGTCCAATTTCAGCTTGCATGCTTGTGAATGTATTACCCGATTCACTTATCTGGCCAAAGATGAATAGGCATTTTCTGAATTCAAATCAGATAAAAATAGAGAGCCTTGAGGTGAGGATGGATAGGATATCTCTTGGCATCAACTTACAAGCCAGAAGGTGAGCAGTGTCTTTGCTAAGGAGGTGCTGAAGCAATGCTAATTTTCCATTTGATTAAATGACATTTGGGGCCTTGGGTTGGCTTCCTTTCTGGCTTCAACTGGGTGCCATTGGCTGTCCTTTGTCTTGTCCCATCCCAAGATGTGTGGATATTATCATCTGTTTCTGCCCTCTGTTTCTGTTGGAACATTTTATTCCCTTGAAGGATAGATCACATGTCCCTGCCAGAGATGAGGGTTCCAGATTCCTGGGTCGGGTGCCCACTCTGGTCCTGACTCATTGTTAGGCTTCAAGCGACTCGATCTCTAAACACCCAAGTTTCCCTATTTATACGTGGAGCTTGTTACCGGCTTAATTGATGTTTATAAGATGTTTCCAGGTTCCTGGATTAATGGGGCCTGGGTATAGGCTCAGAAGGTTCTGTTACTGCTTTGTGAGGAATGAAAACCTCCTTAAATTCCCTATTTCAGAAAGGGTTCAGAGGTCTACATCTTCCTTTCTGTCATTCTCTCCAGTGTAATCCTAAACCTAGATGGTTCCTCCTGTCTACTGTAGGAGCTGATTACCACTTAGTCGCAGTATCAACTTTGTAGGAAAATGATGCTTAGTTGATGTGTATTTTTTTTTTTTTTTTTTTTTTGTAACTGCAAAGGAAGTCTTTGCCCCATCAGCAGTAGGTGAAATTGCAAGCTTTCCATCTGCCACTTCCTGGGACTTTCCAGGGTGCTAGGGAACCTAGTGAAACCGAGCTTCTCTGATGCCTTGGTACATCACTTGGGTGCTCAAGATGGCTGACATGTGGAGAGTGATGCATACCGAGAGAGGTGGAAGTTTACCAGAAGGAAACTGGTTGGGCTAGGAAAATCATTTGAACTAGTTATTAATGGTTTGACTACACCTTAGACATTAAAAACCAAAAACAGGGGCGCCTGGGTGGCTCGGTTTGTTAAGCGTCCGACTTCGTCTGGGTCATGATGTCACAGTGTGTGAGTTCGAGCCCTGTGTCGGGCTCTGGGCTGACAGCTCAGAGCCTAGAGCCTGTTTCGGTTCTGTGTCTCCCTTTCTCTCTGCCCCTCGCCTGCTCATGCTCTGTTTCTGTCTCGCTCTCAAAAATAAATAAACATTAAAACAGAATTTTTTAAAAAATAAAATAAAAACTGGAAACAAAACATAAGTTCAATTTTGGTTTCCAGGTGTGTGTGTGTGTGTGTGTGTGCGCACGTGCGTGTGCATGCATGTGTGTTAATCTCTAGCAAAGAAGAGTTGCTGCTATTTAGAGTATGACTTTTGTCACGGGTCCAGAAACTCAAGACGTTAAGAGTTAACTGTGCTCATACTTCCCTTTGTTCTCTTGATAAGCCCTCATCCATCATATGTTTGGAGTTCAGAAAATATGTTTTTCATGACTCAAATTTGGGGGACCTCAAATTTAGTGTGATGACACACATCTTTAAAATACCAAGTGGAGACTGACATAGAGGTAGGATACTTCTAATAGGGAATAGTGTGTGGCCCCTTTTGCTAAGAAGAAATTGAAATGGGGGCACCTGGGTGGCTCAGTCAGTTGGGCATCTGACTTTGGCTCAGGTCATGATCTCACGTTTTGTGGGTTTGAGCCCCGCGTCAGGTTCTGTGCTGACAGCTCAGAGCCTGGAGCCTGCTTCGGATTCTGTGTCTCCCTCTCTCTCTGCTCCTACCCCACTCATGCTCCCTCTCTCTCTCTCTCTCTCTCAAAAATGAATAAACATTAAAAAATATTTAAAAAAAGAAGAAGAAATTGAAATGTGTTTCTTTTGCACTTATTAAAGACCTGGGGTCACAGTTGGGCCTTGGTGAAATGGGAACCAGTTAAGTCTCACGCTCATAAAACGGACCTGAAGCTGAGAGGCCAGAAGGGTGGGGGGGAACCTTTTTAGGATACTAAGAGCAACAAAATTTGGGGGAAATAATCTGTTAAAAACAGATTAAAATAAACATCCATTCAGGCTAGTGACTGAAAGGCCATTGTGTAACTAAATATCATGACACTTAATACTGTAATAGTCTTCCAGCTGTGAAGGGAGAGTGAGTGATGGAGAGTCATTTTCTTATGTCTCTTGAAGATGCAAGAGGGAGTTTGGTTGCACATGAAAGATTTGAGATTTTGAAGAACTATAAGTGTAGTAAGCTGCTATAATAAGTTGCCAGAGAAAATCCGGGTTATTAGAAAGAAATAAAGGCTCAATGGTTGTTTTCCTGGGAGAGTTGGATGTGGAGAAATGATTTAATTGACCAGAGAGATAAATAATAAGCTGTCAGGGGTACCTGGTTGGCTCAGTTGGTTAAAAGTCCGACTTTGGCTCAGGTCACGCTCTCACGGTTCATGGTTTCAAGCCCCGAACTGTCAGCACAGAGCCTGCTTCAGATCCTCTGTCTCCCTCTCTCTCTGCCCCTCTGCTGCTCTCTCTTGTAAATAAATAAATGTTAAGAAAAAAAAAAGCAGTCAGTGTTTGTGCTTATACTGTTAAGTTTCCTAAGTGCAGTTAGGTTTTTTTTGTAACCGATTGGAAAATTGGAGCAGTGTTACTGATTAAATTTTTCCTTTCTTGGGATTCCCCTTAAAGGTAACATTGGGCCTTTCTGGAAACCCTCCTGCCTCTCACAGTCCCCTCCTACTCCAGTGTAGGAAACTGACAGCTCAGTGCTTGAGACAGAGTTGTCTGTCAGCTCTGGGACAAGTAACCCCAACCTGGTTGTAGCCATGGAATGAAATGACTAAGAAGGGGAGAGTCATTGTTCCGGTGATGGGAAAGATGCTCCCTCATGTTCCTCATGGTATTATTTGTTTATTATTATTTTTTGAGGGGCGGGGGACAGAGAGAGAGAAAGGGGGGGGGGGAGAGAGAGAGAGAGAGAAAGAAAGAGAGAAAGCCCGGGAAGGGGAGAGAGAAATCCCAAGCAGGCTCTGGGCTGTCAGTGCAGAGCCAGACTGAGGGCTTGAACTCAAGAACTGTGAGATCATGACCTGAGCCGAAACCAGGAGCCGGACGCTTACTTGACTGAGCCACCTGGGAGCTCATGGTATTGTTTGGTTACGACTTCATTTATAAGATATTTAGTTAGCTTGGGGAAAGTTCCAACCGCCCCCCGCCCCTTTATTTTGTCTTTAAAGTCCATATTTTTAGTACTTTTTTTTTTTTTTTTTTTTACTGAAGTATAGTTGACCCACAATACTACGTTAGTTTCAGGTGTATACCATAGTGATTCGACAGTGCTATACGCTGTCCTATACTCACCACCATCCGTCAATGCAGTGCTGTTAGAGTACCACCGACTGTTCCCTATGCTGCACGTTCACGGCTGTGACCAATGCCTTTCACACCTGGAAGCCTGTATCTCCCACTCCCCTTTACCCCTTTTGCCCATTGCCACCCCCTCCCTTCTAGCAGCCACCACTTTGTTCTCACTGTATTTATGGGCCTGTTTCTGCCATTTGTTCCGGTTTTTAGATTCCACATAGAAGTGAACTCATATGTATTTGTTTTTCTCAGTCTGACTTATTTCACTTAGCATAATACCCTCTAGGTCTACCCATGTTGTGGCAGATGGCAAGATCTCATGCTTGTATTTTTAGTAAATGTATTTTAATACCTTCTAGGTGCCAAGCACTGGGGTGTAAACAATAGTGACCAAAACAGACACGATCCTTGCTTTCCGGAAGTTCAGAGCCTTGTGGGGGAGACAGACGTTAGGCAAATGAACACATAAATAAATAATCATGGATTATGATAAGTACTGTGGAGGAAGAGAACAGGGTATCATAAGAGGAAAGAACAGGAAGGACATGGCTTAAAGAAGGGGATGCTTCTCTGAGGCAGAAACCTGAAGTACAAAGAGATTTTTCTGGTGACAAGTAGAGGAAAAGGGCCCGAGGCAGAGGGAACAGCCTGCACAAAGGCCCTGAGGCTGGAACACCTGGGAAGCTGGAGGGATTGTATAGATGGAGGCTGAAGAGGAAGGCAGGGTTTTATTTAAAAGCAGCGAGAAGTCACGGAGTATTAAAAGCAAAGGGTGTTGTGATCCACGTTGTCAAAAACCACTGTGGCTGTTGGGTGGAGAATGGATTCAAAGCAGACCTAGCCTGGAATCGGATAGACAAAATGGGAGGCTGTTACAGTAATCTAGGCCACCAGTGGTGGTGGCTTGCACTTGGGTGATGGCCATGGAGGTGGACAGAGGTGGTGGATTTCAGAGATATTTTGGAAGTGTAGTTGGCCTGATTTGTGATAGATTGGATGTGGGTGGGGGGAGAGAAGAGGAAGTGATAAGAATGAACTAATAAAATAAAGAGAGCTTGCTGTTGAAAATGAACCAGGAAGTGATGGTGTCTTCTTTCCCCAGCAGAGTGAGGTCACCATTACAAAGACAGCTTTGGGCAGTGACTCCTGTGAGTTGAGTCTCCTGTTGGAAGGAATTAGTAGGAAACACCATTGAAACCAGGGTGGAAACCAGGGTGTGTATATGTGTGTCTCCAAGTATTTACAGTTTTAAAACAGGCCGAGTCTTTGTTTTGTAATAGTGTACGTAGCTGGTAAAATCTCACCGGTGCGCTCTAACACAGCTGATGAGGTCACTGCTTCAAGGAATGTAGGACTAAAAAAGGGAAAATAGTACATAACATTAGGAAAAAGAAACCTATAAGTGAAAAATAAAACTCTAGTAAGCTAACCATTTACATGTTTTTCACATTAGGGAAGGTGAGCGTACAGGAGAGTCTTGTGCCTTTTTTGTTGTGCTTAAACTTCCTTTTGGTTACAAAGACCTCTATTGTAGTTCTGTAACTACCATCGGAGGGAGGTTTTTATGAATAGTATTTGATATGTCATTTTAATTGTAGCGATTAACCAAAAAATGTTATAATTACATGGAAAGCAATACATGTGCTTATTAAAATGTCACCCACTCTGACATAGGTTTGCTGACCTTACCCTTTTCGCCCTTAACAGTAATCTTAGATATCTATTAAAAATAGTACAATTTTAGTTGCCATACATCCTAGAAAACTGTGCTCCTCACTCTACACTTTGGAGACGCCAGCCCTGGCTAATTCCAGAAGGATGAAGCCCTAGGCTAATGGAGAAAGTGATAGGAGGTCATTTTGGGCTTTATTTTCATCTCAGAGCAGTTCCTTGTGTGACCTTTGGTTCTGGGTCTTGTGCAGATCTCTAAATCTCTGGGCCTTTGAATTCCAACAAAATCAACACCGGGACCCTTGTATTGGCTTTTGAAGAAAATCGGTCCACTGCCAAGATATTTGTTTGGGAAAAGACTTGGCAGTGAGAGCTTCTCCTCTTAAGGTGTCCTGGGTCAGATCTTGCGCCCGAGCTGTGGCTTAGGAGACCAAGTCTGACTCTGCCTGCCTTTCCCTTGGCCCCGGACCACTTTGGTCTTGTTCTTTGTTGTGTGACCCAACGCAGGAGCTCGTAACATCTGTGTGAGTGAGTGAATGGTTGAGGTCCCTGTAGGCACAGAGTGGGCGGTTGTTTGCCTGCGTGGACACGGAAAACTGTTTAATCTTAGAATTAGCCCAGTGGATCAAAGACCAGGGGTGCCGGAGGTATGAGGTCAAAGCTCTGCTCTTTCAGTTTCTTAGTTTGGGCTGTGGCTTGTCGGTTGCCTTTTCTTAACACCAAGGAAGCAGGTTCCCTTCTGCTAATGATGCCTTTGGCGAGGGAGCTGCAGTTAGCCACTAATGAGATGAGAAATTCCTTTCCTGCAGAGAGAAGGCTGTAGATCTTCTGTTAGAGAAAAAGCGAGGATTTTAGTCTCCAGGGTGTCCCTGAGGGACACATTTAGGAATGTGCCTGCAGAGAGAAAAAAGGCAGCACTAATTAAGTGTCCTTTCCTGAATGCTGGGCTTTGAATGGAGTAGAGGGGAGGCATTTATAAGAAATCCCAGAAAAATGTTTCTAAAGGTGTGGCTGCTGTACGCTTCACCTTTTAAACACTCTTTTATGAGAAAGGACTTGGCTAACCTAGGTGGAACAATTCAGGCTTCCAGAAAGCCTGGTCTGAAAAGGCCTCTTGTGATCATGAAGAATGGATGTCCTGTGTGGAGGGCACCAGGCAGCACGCTGGGTCCCGGGATATTTCTTCAAGGGTGTTGCCTCTTCTAGCACCAAAACTGGGGTTTTCCTTTTATGCTAATGGAACTTTGCATTTTTGCTAGTCATTTGTTGTTAAAACAGGATTTTAAAATGTGGGTTCCCCTCCTCCTCTTTCTTGGGACTTAGCTGATTACATGATAAATCATAGACACTCTGCTTTCTTGCCAGGAACTCTCATAGAAAGAGTGTGAACCTGTTTGTGGGGTGGGGAGTGGACTGTTGGATCCCTTATGCTAGAGTGTATTTGTTTCCTTTTGTCCTGGTCCTTAGAAGGTGAACAAAAACCATTGCATGTTTGTCCCAAGTCTCTTTGCATAAATAATAAAGGACCCTGTGGTTGCCGCGACATTGTTCTTTGACGGACCAATTGGGCAAGAGGCGAGATACCTGATCTGATGGGAGAATATTAACATTTGTGGCTTTTTGAGATATGATCAAGTAAAAAAAAAAAAAAAAAAAAACGGCAAGTAAATGAATACAGGAGGGGTGCACTTCCATGTTTAAAAACGAGTTGATGTTTTTCTAATTTGTAGAGAATCTTAAAATACCGATACTTGCTATTTCTTATAGTCTTCACCTATAAGGAGTCTAGCATTGAGTGATTTCAACTTAGAAAACATGTCTTGATCCTTATACTTCAGTCACTCCATCTCAGCATATCCCGGCAGTAGTTTGGAAGCCCTGGGTCTTGTCTGCTGTGTAGAAACCCTGAAGGGTTTGATCTGAGGATCGTTACATCTCTCAGTAAGTTACAGAAAATACACACTGACTGGTGTTTTAAAAGACTCTCGCATACTTTTTAATTTTGGAGATTGCGTAATACAGACTTACTTTGTAACTGAGCCATTTTCTCCTCCCTTCAAATGCAGATCTTTATTGTTTGTGTTTGTTGGATAGGTTTGGTTATCTAGGGGCAGAGCCAGTCAGAAATGTTGAGATCTTAAATTCCCTTCTGAGAACTATCTGCGGGGGTAAACCACGGTATAGACGCTTTTGGCGGGATATCATACAGCCACTAGAAATGGTGGGTATGAAGACTGTAGGGCAAGAACGCACCACACGCTATAAAAATAAAATCACATGTAAACTCTGGTTACAACCAAGTAAGGATTATAGCTAATACTTATTGAATGCTTATTAAGTGCCAGGCACTACATATATTAAGTCCCTTAATCTTCATTAGCATCCTTGTGAATTAGGTGCTTTCAGCCCTGTGTCAGAGGAATCTGAGCCACAGAGAGGTTAAGTAACTTGCCTGAAGTGTCTCAGCTAGTGGTTGTTAAAATGTACAGGAAAAACACTTCAAGAAGATTTGTAAAAAGGGATAATGGTCACATTAGCATGAAAGTAAGCCCATTAAAAAAAATTAACAAAAAATTCTCTGTAACTTGTTGTGCTCACTTTCTAAGAGAATTTCTGTAGAGCAAATAATAGGGAAGGGACCCAGGGCGTTTTCAACCTGCTTTTTCTGTTCTGCCTCCTTTAGCACACCACTTACCAGTTTTCAGGATGGAGTTTGGTGGCTACAGGTGGCCTTTCAGTGCCGCTAGAATGGCTGTTTTAGGGG
This sequence comes from Panthera onca, assembly GCF_046562875.1. Taxonomy (NCBI): domain Eukaryota; kingdom Metazoa; phylum Chordata; class Mammalia; order Carnivora; family Felidae; genus Panthera; species Panthera onca. The sequence goes on along the minus strand of NC_138342.1, from coordinate 160,233,442 downwards.
TTGGGGTAAAAAAATGAGCCATTTGCCACTCTCAGGAGTTCTTCCAAGTTGTTAACAATGGGCAGAGGGGAAGCGTCACTGAGGGAGGCAAGGTTGGCCGATTGGTCATTCTGTAGTCAGAGTAAGGTAATCAAGACCAGCTACAAAGGGCAGTAACAAAACATGTGAAACTGCCTCGCCCGTGTAGGGAACACCACAGACGTTTTATAGGCCATAAACATTTCTGTCCCTGTTTGCTCTCCATTGCTTCTAGGCTACCGGGAGAAGAGTCTGGACATTTCACCCATATGGAATCACTCCTTTTCAGAACCCCATTCAGATGTTCTCAACTGCTAACCCCACATGTGCAGCCTTCTTTTTATTCCCTGGGGAAGACAACGAATGAGTTGCTTTTTAAAAATTCTTCATCTATGAAAGATTGAGAGTGTCCTCTGTGTCAAACACTACATCAGGTGCCTTTCTGTTCTTCCTGCTTCTTCCCTCACCTGAGGCCATAATCCCCTGTGTCATGATGCTTGGTTACCATGGAGATGACTCGTGCTATAAGTCACGGTTGAGATTTTGCAGGGAACAGGTTGGGGCGGGGGCCAGTCTACCACTGACCCTGAGTCCAGACCAGACCCACAGACGGAGAGCCCTGGAAATTAACACACATGAAAATGTTGAAGTGACTCGTAGAGCCATAGTGGTCTTTCTTTCCCTGCCTTCCCTGGAGCCTCCTGTGTCTAATACAAGTATGCAGTATTAATTCGTTTTGCTGGAGCCCCTAGGTAGGTGGTTCGTATTTAATTTTGCTGAGGACCTTATTTGTGTGTGAGAGCCCTTATTTGGGATGAAATTGTATGCGTTAGCAGGCATTTCTTTCCGTGTCTAATTATTTTCTCATGCTTCAAAGTCAGAAAGAAAAGGCAACAGTGGTTCTAATGCAGCACTTTGTGATGTTTGGTGAGCCAGCTCTCTCTCTTTCCCACTGGAGGGTATGCCTTTTAGGGCAGAATCTGGCCTTTTCATTTTGTATTTCCAGTGGCTGCTATGTAAGAAAAAAATTGGAAGCGAATCTTTGAAGTCATCATTTCTTTGTACGTGTCTGCCCTGCGGAATGTTTCAAAGGAAAAACATGTTTGTTTCAGCTGCAGAAAGGTTATTTTTGAGACATACCGGCCAGTCCTTTACAAGGATAATCCCGAAAGCCTGCATTGCTGCGAGACTTCTCATTTCCCAAGAGTAGGAACCATACTCCCCTCACCCTGCCGCATTCCGATGGAAGGCCCCCTGTGATCAGCTTTCCACGTATTTGAGCCCCGGAGTGAGACTCGGTGCGTTCTGAAAGCAGACTGGCCCTGAGAATTGGGCATGGTTGGATAATTCTAGCTTTTCTCAAAATGACTATTGAAAGGCCTAGAAGATTTGACGATGCGGGCCCAGGCAATAGAAGACATAAATGAATTTTTCTGTATTTTTAGCTCTTGCCTTGTCTTGTGTTCGATTAAAAAAGCCTAAAACCCCAAAGCCCCCAAAACTCTAAAATAGCAGGGTAGCCTGTTTGGATAATGGGCGTTTTTGTTTTTGTGTGCCCAGGACCATCATCCCTTGACTGAGGGGCATGGAGGGGTGGGAAGATTGAAGTTTTCATTTTGTACCATTTTGTATGATTTGAATTTTTACCCTATGCCTGTTATTACTTTCGAATATAGTTTTTTTTTATGTTTTCTATCACTTTTTATGTATTCAGAGATCCTTTTAATTTCCAAAGAATTGAATTTTTAATTATAAGTTAAAATAATTATTTGATTACGGAAGGGATCATTTGATTTTTCTTGATAGGTTGCAGGAATTTTTCAGAAATACGGGCTTAAAACAAACTCACTACCTTGGGATTATGGCTTTCTTTCTGTACCCTGCCCTTTGGACTAGGAAAATCAACCCAGCCCTGATTTTTGAGATAATTCAAGCTTTCTGGGCCTACCTGAAAGGTAATGCTGGAACACACCCACACTGCCACCTTACCTACACTGGGTGGCTTTGCTGAGACTTTGTTATTCAAGAATTGCTTCCGTGAGGTGCTGGAATTAAGTGAGCTAAAAAACAAATGCATAAAAAAGCACTTAAAATAAAATTGATGCTTGAATGCGGAAACCCACAAACGTATATCTGGTTTGGGATTTCTTAGGGTGAGAGACATTTATGAATCATGGCTTTCATTTATTATAAAATTATCCTTGTGCCAAAGATTCCTTGCTTAAGTGGTTTGAATGTCATGTTGTTAGACGGAACAATTCCTGTATTCTTCTCCAGCTTTAACAAATCCAGCACAGATTGTTAAAAATTCTGAACGTTTGCATGGGACGCTTACCTGTGATTCGGTCTGCTTTTCACATCCTTAAATAGCTCTGTGGCTGTTCTTGGCTACCTGGTCTTTGGTTTGAGGTTTGCCTGTGAAAATAAAGGATAGGAACAGTTGCTGGAGCATCTATTCACACCTCCTAGTGGTTTTAGAAGTTCCCCAAACAGGTCCCACTTTAGTTCCCCGGGGACTGATCCTGGGCATAGGTGCCCAGGGAGGATTCCAGAGTCGGTTGTAGCTTCGCTCAAAGTAAACAGACTGGTGGTGATACTTTTGGAAAGGAGGGCTGGTCCCAGGAACTGTCGATGGCACGCTTTGAAGGTCATCTTTGCATCCCCTGCTTGGCTAACAGTACGAGTTGTGTGGAGGAGGCTGGGGAGAAGGCCGGACTGACCCCGCTTCCGTGGGCAAAGAGGTCAAACTTCTTGCGGCCGGTGTGGTCATCTGAACCTCTGCATTCAGCTTCAGCAACTTCCCCTTTCAGGTGCCTGCAGTGGGTATTTACCAAAGCTAACCACCCTTCATCACCAGGGCTACCATTTAGCCGCATGACGGGCAGATGACAAAAAGAAATAATCCTCTGGACATCTAAATGACAAATAAGCAAGCTATTCCAGGCTAGGTCTTGGAAAATATATTGTGAAGACACTAGGCTGGCAGGGGTGAGGTTGTCCATAAACACCTTGCGTCTCCCCCTGCCCTGCCCACCCCCCCCCCCGGCCCCCCAGCTGTGGATTGTGGTTTTAAAAACCATAAAAAATTTCCTCTAAAAGTCCAGAATCGTAGCTTATATCATTTTCTCCAATTTTTGGATGTATTTTTAAAATCAAGTTTAAGTTGTTCTTTTTTTTTTTTTTTAATTTTTTTTTTTAACGTTTATTTATTTTTGAGACAGAGAGAGACAGAGCATGAACAGGGGAGGAGCAGAGAGAGAGGGAGACACAGAATCTGAAACTGGCTCCAGGCTCTGAGCTGTCAGCACAGAGCCCGACACGGGGCTCGAACCCACGGACCGTGAGATCGTGAGCTGAGCCGAAGTCGGACGCTTAACCGACCAAGCCACCCAGGCGCCCCAAGTTTAAGTTGTTCTTGATAACTTTGTATACTGGACTCTATATGTAATCTCATGATTTATGGTTGGTGGTGACTGTGGTGGGATTTCCCCCTTTTCTTCCTAGAACATTTCTTAGTACTTTTTTCCTCGGTACTTTCTTTCTTATGGTAGGGCCTTTTAAATGAGAAGCTTAAACCTGCCTCAGAAAGAATTTATTTATTTTCTTAAGTTTTATTTATTTATTTATTTGTTTTGAGAAAGAGAGAGAGCTGGCGAGGGACAGAGGCACCTAGAGAGAGAGAATCCCAAGCAGACTCACCACTCAGCACAGAGCCCAACACGGGTTCAGTCTCACAACCTTGAGATCGTGACCTGAGCCAAAATCAAAAGTCAGCCACTTAACCGACTGAGCCACCCAGGCACCCCTCACAGCCCCCCCCCCCTTTTTTTTTAAGTTTATTTATTTAGAAAGAATTTAAATTTGAATCTCCTCTCTGTGTGTTGTGAACATGGCCCATGGGAGGTGAGTTAGCAAAGAGTGTAAAGCAGGAATCTTGGGGTTAGAGAATGAATAGGACCTTTGGAGAAATGCAGAACTGATTCAGAATCCTGGCTATGCCCCTTAACAGTGGTAAGACCTTGTACGAAACACCTAACTTGTGAGCCTCAGTGTCTTTGTAAAGTGAGTATAATGTCTACTGTGTGTCATTCTTGGGACACTAATTCCAGGATGTTCCTAAGTGTGCACAGTGCCAGGTTATGTTGTAGATGCTATTTAAGTGTTAGGTTTCTGCTTCCTTCTGCCCCTTTCCTCTCAGTTGTAAAACGAGCTAAGGTAGTGGGGCAGGGATCTGCCCTGCGAGCAAGACAGGCTGAGAGTGAAGGAGGAAACTGTGTTCTTTTGAGCAAACCCATCATTTCCTTTACGTCCACGGCCCTCAGCTCTTAAGTAGGTCACTCCAAAGAACATCCAAATGCGGTTTCTCAGTTTGTACGGTAACGCCGGGGATGGCTGTCGGTGGACCGTGGATTCAGACCTATTTGCTCTGTAGTGGTCATGCCACGGATCCGCCTCGCCTTCTTGGAGGTCACCAGATGGAACATGCCAAGGGGAGATTTCTTTTTCTGAAGTTTGTCTTTTAGTCGAGTTGGACTGATACAATACTTGCCCTGTCTTAAAGTAGTTTGCAAATGACCCATTGAAATACTTGGATAATGTTTGAAATCTTCTCTTTTTAGGAGTATTAAGCTAGGGAAGAATGCCTCCTTTCCACTTCTAATTCTTATTATTTTTTTAGCGTGGTAAAATATACGTAACAAAATTTACCAACCGTTTTTTAGTGTACGGCTTGGTCCAATACATTCACACTGTTGTGCCACCGCCAACCGTACTTGTCCAGACTTTTTTATTTCCCGAAACTGAGACTGTACCCATTAAGGACTAATTCTTATTCACTTCTGGCCCCGGCCCTGGACAGCCACCGTTCTACTCTGTGGATTGGACTGCTCTAGGTACTTCATAGAAATCGAATCATACCATATCTGTCATCTCGTGACTAGCTTATTGCACTCTTTTTGAAAAACAATTTTTTTTTTTATTCTGTCCTGTGTTTTCTGTCAACTCCCCGGCAGGGATGGTTCTACAAACCCTTGCCCTTTTTTCTGAGATTTATGTGTCAGTTTCCATTTTGCCTTCTGTTTGTGTATGATCTTTGCATCTTTCCCCTATTGAAGCCAAATACCAGCCCTAGGAGAGGATTTGATGGAATGTTTGTTATATTTATTTTATTTTTAGAAATAGCTATCGAATAAAGATTTTAAGTGACTGTACGTTCAGTACAGAATCAGATCCTATCTTTGCCTACGGGATGTCTTCTCAAAAATAAAACTACAGGTTCTGCCTTCATTCCCCACCCCACCCTCTACTCTCCAAAGAGAGCCCAAGAATGCATTTATGTAAGAGGTTGGTAGTAGCAGAGAAGAAGAGAGGCCAAGTTAATGGACATTGTGAACATTGTTTTAGGCCCAATTCAAAGGTAACCTCTCAGCCTTTCTCCTTGTAGGTGGTATACCTTGAAATCGAAACCAGGAAAGAAGGATAAAGAGCGAGGCGAAATTGAGGTTGACATCCAGTTTATGAGAAACAACATGACCGCCAGCATGTTTGACCTTTCCATGAAAGACAAGTCTCGGAATCCATTTGGGAAGCTGAAGGACAAGATCAAGGGGAAGCATAAGGATAGCGCGTCCGATACTGCTTCAGCCGTCATTCCCAGCGTCACACCCTCCGCCGACAGCGATGATGAGTCCACTTCAAAAGACAAGAAAAAGAAGTCGAAGATCAAGACCTTGTTTTCCAAGTCAAATTTGCAGAAAACACCACTTTCCCAGTCCATGTCTGTCCTGCCTACTTCAAAGTCAGACAAAGTGCTGCTTCGTCCTGGAGGCTTTCAGTCCCGGTGGGAGGATGATGAAAATGAGGATGAGTCCTCCTCTGCCTCGGATGGTGAGTTTTCTCCTCCTCCTTACTTGGCTCTCTCTCTCTCTCTCTCTCTCTCTCTCTGTCTCTCAGTCTACTTTGCTTTAAGAGAGAAGAAACAATGTGGTGTCCGGGTGGCTCAGTCAGTTCAGCATCTGGTTCTTGACTTTGCCTCAGGTCATGATCTCACGGTTCCTGGGATCGAGCCCCGCATCGGGCTCTGTGCTGACAGCATGGAGCCTGCGTGGGATTCTCTGTCTCCCTGTCTCTCTCTGCCCTGATCCCGCTCACCTCACTTGCGCGCGCTCTCTCTCTAAGTAAATAAATAAACTTAAAAAAAAAAAGAGAAGAAACAAATCTTAGGAGAAAGATTTTAATTCAGTTCCTCAGTTACTAAAATGGTGATGATGGTCATGATGATGGATGATCTTGGTTAGAAAGGCTTCTTGGGCCGCTTGGGTGGCTTAGTTAGTTAAGTGTCTGACTCTTCATTTCGGCTCATGGTCATAATCTCATGGATTGTGGGATTGAGTCCCGCATTGGGCTCTGTGCTGACAGTGCAGAGCCTGCTTGGGATTCTCTCTCTCTCCCTCTGTCTCTGCTTCTCCCCTGCTTGTTCATGCATGCACGCCCTCTTTCTCTCTCAAAATAAATAAGTAAATAAATAAATAAATAAGAAGAAAGGCTTCTCTATTTCTAAGCACTCTGGTTTCTTTTCTTTTTTTTTTTTTTCAATATATGAAATTTATTGTCAAATTGGTTTCCATACAACACCCAGTGCTCATCCTAAGCACTCTGGTTTCTTTTCTTTTTTTTTTTCAGTATATGAAATTTATTGTCAAATTGGTTTCCGTACAACACCCAGTGCTCATCCTAAGCACTCTGGTTTCTTTTCTTTTTTTTTTTCAGTATATGAAATTTATTGTCAAATTGGTTTCCGTACAGCACCCAGTGCTCATCCCAACAGGTGCCCTCCTCAATACCCATCACCCACCCTCCCCTCCCTCCCACCCCCCATCAACCCTCAGTTTGTTTTCAGTTTTTAAGAGTCTCTTATGCTTTGGCTCTCTCCCACTCTAACCTCTTTTTTTTTTTTTTTTCCTTCCCCTCCCCCATGGGTTTCTGTTAAGTTTCTCAGGATCCACATAAGAGTGAAACCATATGGTATCTGTCTTTCTCTGTATGGCTTATTTCACTTAGCATCACACTCTCCAGTTCCATCCACGTTGCTACAAAGGGCCATATTTCGTTCTTTCTCATTGCCCTGTAGTACTCCATTGTGTATATAAACCACAATTTCTTTATCCATTCATCAGTTGATGGACATTTAGGCTCTTTCCATAATTTGGCTATTGTTGAGAGTGCTGCTGTGAACATTGGGGTACAAGTGCCCCTATGCATCAGTACTCCTGTATCCCTTGGGTAAGTTCCTAGCAATGCTATTGCTGGGTCATAGGGTAGGTCTATTTGTAATTTTCTGAGGAACTTCCACACTGTTTTCCAGAGTGGCTGCACCAATTTGCATTCCCACCAACAGTGCAAGAGGGTTCCCGTTTCTCCACATCCTCTCCAGCATCTATAGTCTCCTGATTTGTTCATTTTGGCCACTCTGACTGGCGTGAGGTGATATCTGAGTGTGGTTTTGATTTGTATTTCCCCGATGAGGAGCGACGTTGAGCATCTTTTCATATGCCTGTTGGCCATCCAGATGTCTTCTTTAGAGAAGTGTCTATTCATGTTTTCTGCCCATTTCTTCACTGGGTTATTTGTTTTTCGGGTGTGGAGTTTGGTGAGCTCTTTATAGATTTTGGATACTAGCCCTTTGTCCGATATGTCATTTGCAAATATCTTTTCCCATTCTGTTGGTTGCCTTTTAGTTTTGTTGGTTGTTTCCTTTGCTGTGCAAAAGCTTTTTATCTTCATAAGGTCCCAGTAGTTCATTTTTGCTTTTAATTCCCTTGCCTTTGGGGATGTGTCGAGTAAGAGATTGCTACGTCTGAGGTCAGAGAGGTCTTTTCCTGCTTTCTCCTCTAGGGTTTTGATGGTTTCCTGTCTCACATTCAGGTCCTTTATCCATTTTGAGTTTATTTTTGTGAATGGTGTGAGAAAGTGGTCTAGTTTCAACCTTCTGCATGTTGCTGTCCAGTTCTCCCAGCACCATTTGTTAAAGAGACTGTCTTTTTTCCATTGGATGTTCTTTCCTGCTTTGTCAAAGATTAGTTGGTCATACGTTTGTGGGTCTAGTTCTGGGGTTTCTATTCTATTCCATTGGTCTATATGTCTGTTTTTGTGCCAATACCATGCTGTCTTGATGATTACAGCTTTGTAGTAGAGGCTAAAGTCTGGGATTGTGATGCCTCCTGCTTTGGTCTTCTTCTTCAAAATTACTTTGGCTATTCGGGGCCTTTTGTGGTTCCATATGAATTTTAGGATTGCTTGTTCTAGTTTTGAGAAGAATGCTGGTGCAATTTTGATTGGGATTGCAGTGAATGTGTAGATAGCTTTGGGTAGTATTGACATTTTGACAATATTTATTCTTCCAATCCATGAGCAGGGAATGTCTTTCCATTTCTTTATATCTTCTTCAATTACCTTCATAAGCTTTCTATAGTTTTCAGCATACAGATCTTTTACATCTTTGGTTAGATTTATTCCTAGGTATTTTATGCTTCTTGGTGCAATTGTGAATGGGATCAGTTTCTTTATTTGTCTTTCTGTTGCTTCATTGTTAGTGTATAAGAATGCAACTGATTTCTGTACATTGATTTTGTATCCTGCAACTTTGCTGAATTCATGTATCAGTTCTAGCAGACTTTTGGTGGAGTCTATCGGATTTTCCATGTATAGTATCATGTCATCTTCTCTATTTCTAAGCACTCTGGTTTCTAAGAATGCATAAATTCTTTTCTAAATCAGTCAGGCTCTGTAACTGGTATACATTAATATAAGCTTTTGGAATTAACAAAATGTATGCATCCGGGTTTTGTTTTTTTTTTTTTCTAATTAAGGGTAAAATCATGCAACCTTAGAGTAATTCTGATATTTCATTTATTCATGAGGTATTTATTGAGGTCCTCTTGATGTGCGTAACCTTCATGGGCTACATCCTTCATGAAAGTTGAGGAATTCGGTTCCTTTAACTGTGAATTAAATGTGTGTTTTGAACTTCAATTTCAATGACCAAATCGTTACTGTTGGCCAGATTCTGCCCTTCGCATTGGTTTAATGCAGGGCTTCTCAATCCCAGCACTATTGGTAGTTTGGGCCAGATAATTCTTTGTTGTGGGGCTGCCCCCTGTGCTGTAGGATCTTTAGCAGCAACCCTGACCTCTACCTGCTAGATGCCAGTAACACACCCGATGGCGGTTTACCAAAAATGTATTCAGACGTGGAGAGACAGACCCCCTTCCAGTTGTGAACCACTCGTTTAACATCTTGTTTCCTTTGGATCTTTGCTTTTCTTCCCATAGTCCTGTCTCCCAAGAGAACAGAGAGTGCACATCCTAAGCAACTGAACCAGATCAATTTCAACCTTCCCAAGAAGGAAGGAGGACTCCCCTTTCTTGGTGGCCTTCGGTCTAAGAATGACTTCCTTTCTCGCTCTAATGTCTGTATCAACGGGAACCATGTTTATGTGGAGCAGCCAGAAGCCAAGAGCGAGACCAAGGACAGCACCCCTTCTTCTTCCCCGTCCCCCCAGGGCTTCAGGAAGAAGCATTTGTTCTCCTCCACCGAAAACCTGGCCACTCGGTCCTGGAAGGAGCCTGGGGACGTTGGGGCGGTGTCTTCCGACAGACAGTTCTCTGAGTCTTCCACAAAAGACTCTCTGAAATCTATGTCTCTGCCATCCTACCGGCCACAGATCAGTGGGGACATTCAGGAGAACACGGCTCCAGTGAGCTTGGAGGCGGCAAAAGAAACCAAGGAGAGCAAGAAGCAGGAGAACAAGAAGTCCTCTTTGCTGTCTCTGGTGACAGGAAAGAAGGATGCGGCTAAGGGCAGTGAAGGCGGAAGCCCCCCTACGGTCCCAGGAAAGGAGAAGGAAGGCACGCTTATGGAAGTCACACCGAGGGGGGACCAGGCGGGGCCTGACGGAGACCTAGTAGAAAGATCCGAGAAGGATACTACAGCTGTTGTCTCCGGACGCGGTAAATCCCTGAATCCCTTTGAGGACGTGCAGATCACAGAACCGGAAGCTGACCGAGAGCCCAAGTCTGAACCTACACCACCTGCTCCCTCTGTAAGGGCTCTGCAGACCAAAGCTGTCAAGCCTCGGTGAGTCTTGTTCCGAACTTCTCATGCAGGGCCTGCCCCTCACTGCTCGTTGTAATCAGCGGGGTCTACCGTTACAGCACCTCTTGCTCGTCATTCTATGGCGGTCCCTGTGTGTGGCAAGCATTTGATAGTCTAAGTGGTTTTTGACCAGCCCGGCCTGCCTGCCTGGCCCGCCCTGCACAGACGGCAGTGATGCGTCCCGGCCCAAAGCCACGGCCACCATGTGTGGTCTGCCCGTCTCAGTAGGACGTTCAGACCCCGATGGACTGCCGCAGGGTGTAGCAGATTCTGAGTATTGCAAGTTGGGAATACCAGATTGGGGTTGTGGTTATGCGCAGAACATGTGTGTATTTAAAGTTCTTACCACATATTTCCATTTGAGGCAGATGTTATCTCTCCTCCTTGCACTTTGGCTCTGGTCTGCTGGCACCAGAGACCCTTGATCCACCCTTGAGTTCTCAGAGTGTTTAGGGTGCCCCTCGTGGCAGGAGCCCGGTGGGGGGGGGGTGGTGCGTCGGGACCTTTCTGCTTTCAGCATGATTCACGTTCGCACAAACAGTATTTCTGTGGTCTGGGGTGGGGGAGACTTTTTTTGAGATTCTGCTTACTTTGATTTCAGACACACAGACACATACACGCAGGCCATTCCTCTTCAAAATTTGTGCCTGTTGCCTTGAGGTGCCTCTTGGACTGCTTTGAACTTTTTAGATGCTTTTTGTTTATCACCAAAAGACACTGTAAACTGTTGCTTTACCTGGAGCTTTCTCTTTCTGTGGCAACAGCCCTTGTGTGGCAGGTGTGCTTGGTGATCAAAGTGTCCCTTTTATGGGGCACCTGGGTGGCTCAGTTGGTTGAGTGTCCGACTTTGGCTCAGGTCGTGATCTCACAGTTCATGGGTTTGAGCCCCGTGTTGGGTTCTGTGCTGTCAGCTCGGAGCCTGCTTCAGATCCTCCCTCCAGCCCCTTTCTCTGCCCCTCCCCTGCACGCTCGCGCACTCTCTCTCTCTCAAAAATGAATAAACATTTTAAAAAAATGTTTTAAAAAATGTCCCTTTTATGTGTTAAATAATTCGTGTTTCTTCCTTAACTTCTTTTTGTTGTTGTTTCTTCCTTAACTTTTTTTTTTTTTTTAAAGTTCACTTATTTATTTTCAAGAGAGGGAGAGGGAGAGAGAGAGCAAGGGAGGGGCAAAGAGAGAGGGAGAGAGAGAATCCCAAGCCAGCTCCACACTGTCAGCAAGGAGCCTGATGCGGGGCTCAAATTCAGAAACCATGAAGTCATGACCTAAGCCAAAACCAGAAGTCAGATGCTTAACCAGCTGACCCACCCAGATGCTCCCTCCTTCTTTAACTCCTTAAGATACTGCCCCAAGTATAAAAAAGCTCTCCCCTTTGGATCAACTTTATTTTTACATGTTTTTGGGTTTTTTTTTTTTTTTTGCCTCTTCTGATGCATCTGCAACTGACCTGCAGATTTTATTTTGTCCTTTTTGCAGACTGGAAGTGTCTCCAGAGGCTCAACCCACAGCCAGGCTTCCTTCTTCCCCTGAGTCTCCTCTCTTTTTTTCCGCTCTTCTTTCCAGTTCTGGCCAGACACCTGTCCTTTCTAAACCGGGTCATGGCTCAGAGACACTGTCCTCTGAATCTCCTTCTGTCTTCTTCTCTTTCTCATCTCCCATAGCGGCCCCCATTTCCACATCCACGCCGGTTGAAAACTGGCCTTCCACAGACAAGGGCCAGGCCGGTCCTGAAGAACCATCCTTACTCCTTAAAGCAGAATTGCAAAAGGAGAGTTTAACACAAGTTCCAAAGACTGTTTCTTGTGCCTCGGGGTCACTTTCTAAACAGCTACCCACTCCAGTGAGGAAAGGGCCAGAAGATTCTCCGAGGAAGACCAGTGAGGTAGGCCCGGAGAACACCGTCAGTAATGACTCAGCAAAGTCTCTCCCGAAGCAGCCTGAGACCGAGCCACAAGAAGTTCTGAGGTTGCCCCCCTCAGAACAAACCTCTGTCCCTTCATCTCAAGGGACCCAAGAAATGACATTCGCCCTTTCACCCCCAAGTGGCGAGATTGAAAGCCCAGCTGGGAAGCCTCCGATGGGGGAAGACACAGACGTCGCAAGTCCATGTGGGTCTTGTGGGGAGAACAGAGTGAAGGACGGCAGAACGGCTTCTGCGGTTCCAGAAGCAGTGTCCCCTCTTCAGATGGCAGAATCATCCCCCACTCTTGGCTGTGCGATGCAGACACACGAGGAGAATGTCCATGAGGGCCGAAAGAAAATCAAGAAGCGGGTGTCATTTTCTGAGCAGCTCTTTACGGAGGAGGAGTTAGAGAAGTTCCCCGGGTCGGAGGAGGAGGATGAAGGGAACCCCCAGGAGCCGCCACGGGAAGGAGCCACGGCTGGAAATGGGTCAGATGGGGAGCCTGCCGGGTCTGTCCACACAGAGGACTCCAAGAGGGAAGCGGCCAGTCAGGGTGCGCTAGCTTCCACGGCTGATCCCCTTGCCCTCCCCTGCGAGGAGAGTTTCTCAGAAGGCCCTGTGAGTGAAGCAAGCTCGGGGCAAGACCTTCCCCTCTGTGGGGTCGAGGGAGACCATCTGCTCATGGCCGAGAATCAGAGCAAAGCCAGTGATCACGAAGGCTTATTGTCCGACTCCCTGGGCGGCCTTCCCTCTGCCCCAGGTGTTAGCTCTCCAGTCCTGGCTGACCTGGGCTTAACCCTTCCTTCCATCCCCGAAGTGGCATCGGATGATGAAAGAGTGGATCAGGTTGAAGATGACGGAGATGGAGAGACGGCCCGGGTGGCAGCCCCGGAAGCCAGGCCTTCTTCCTTGAGCGTGTCACCTGCCTGTCCTGAGATGGGAAAGGGGCCGAGAGGCCAGGCGGTTGGGTGGGTGGCGCCCACCGAGAGCCTGCACGACCCCCAGTCGAAGGCACCCAAAGCACCCGTTACAGCTTCTTCTTCGGACCACAGCTTCCTGACCACAGCTTTGGGAATTCATAAACCAGATCATGGCAAGAGTTCACGCTCGGATAAACAGCGGTCAGGTCCTGGTGGTGGCGAGAAGGAAGAGTTGCCGGGAAATGGGGGGCCAAGCCAGTGTCCTGAAGCAGCCCTGGATTCTCCTGTACCCAGCCCCTCCTTTTCTGAGACCTTTCCTGTTCCGCACTCTTTCCCTAGCTACCCACATGCTGACACGCACCACACCAGTACAGCAGAATCTCAAAAAAAAGCAACAGCAGAGGGCCCTGCTGGTAAGGTGGACAATTCTGGCAAGAGGAAGCCGCTTCTTCAGGCCTGGGTCTCACCCTCAGAGACACATCCAGTCTCAGCTCAGCCGAGCACGGGAACGGGGTCAGCCAAGCACAGGTGAGAGTCGGGAAAGGTTGTTTCCACGTGAGCGATGTCCCCCACCCTGCCCACCCTGCCCTTTGCTTTTTGCCTGCCGAGGTTCTGGCTTTCTAACCGCACAGATATCTTGATGGTACATACTGTGCATTTGGCTGGTAGGGGCTGTTTTCAAAGGGTCTCCCCCTGCGGTGGGAATCCCTCCCCTAGACACTCCTACGTTTGTAGGGAGGACATAGTGACAGGCTTCAAAGCCAGTTTTGGAATAGTTCAGCATAGTCAGATTTGGGGCTCTCAGACTGCAGAGATGTCTCGTGACCAGCATCTTCCTAGTATCAGAAGCCAACGGAGACAGAGTGGTGGAACCTAGCAGGGTTGAAAGCTTGCGTTAAGCACTGGCCGATGTGAAGCGGGCGTATTTGTTCTGAACTCTTCCTTTACTGTTGAGGAGCAGCAGGCTCTGTAGGGACTCACACGGTGCAATCTGAGGCTGTCGTTGTCTCAAAAGTAAGAGACCGTCTTTAATGTTCTTCTGACAATGATCAGGAGACCAAGGGTCTCGCGAGAATGTCAGGACCCCTGGCTGTCAGGTGGGTGGGCTTTGTTAACCCTGTGGCTGCCTTGTGCTGATTGCTTTCATTTCCACAGGAACATTGGCGTGTGTTGGACTGGGGGTGTGAACACAGTGTATCACCACTCTGTCCCCTTGTCTGTCTTGCTGACTGCCATCTGTGAGATGGACAGTTTCTCAGTTTTGTCATTACAGAAAGGTCTAAGGATCCTATCCCCTTCTCTTTAGACTTCATCCCGTGAAGCCAATGAACGCAGCAGCCCCCAAGATTGTTAATTCCAGCTTGGGCACTGCCACCATCATCAGTGAGAACATGATCAACGAAGCCATGATGAAGGTATGCTTTATCCAAGAAATAGGCATGCTAGGGGTGCCTGGGTGGCTCCTTCGGTTAAGCGCCTGACTTCAGCTCAGGTCATGATCTCACGCTCCGTGAGTTCAAGCCCCGCATTGGGCTCCGTGCTGACAGCTCAGCTCAGAGCCGGGAGCCTGCTTCCAATTCTGTGCCTACCTCTCTCTGTTCCTCTCCTGCTCGTACTCTCTCTCTTTCTCTCTCTCTCAAAAATAAATAAACATTAAAAAAAAAAAATTAAAAAAAAAAAAGAAATAGACATGCTAGTTAGGGATCTATACAAAACCCGTTTCTAGAGCCACCATTATGTACACCTCCTTGGGTAGCAGGTAATGCCAGGAGCAATTTAATCTTATGTCTGTGTCTTTGGATAATCTTTGGGAGCTTCTACACTTTCCATTGGATAATTACTATTCCCCTTATGGTTACTGACTTATTGTCCGATTGTTTGTTGTCCCCAAGCAATGTGATTGATACTGTTACTTCTTTTCAGTAAGAAGAAAATGTCACCCACCATCTGGTCCATTCAAATTCGATATTTTCATTTCCCCGTGTATCTTTTCTTATCTTTTGGCACGGGTGTAAAATTCCTGGGGTTGTAATCATGGCATAGATATAATTTTCTGAAACTTTATTCTGCAGTCATTTCAAAATTAAAAGTTGCAAGAATAGAACAAAGAACTCCTATATACCTTTCATCCCAATTCACCAATTGTTGACATCTTACCACATTGGTTTTATCATTGCCACCCTCTCTCTCCCCATCCCTGTCTGTTCTGTCTTTGTATATACATACTTTTTTTTTTTCTTCTGAACCGCTGGAGGGTAAGTTGCCTACCTCATGCCCCTTTTACCTCTAAAATACCTAAGCATGTAATTCCTAAGAATAAGGACATTTAATCAGGATCACGACTTTTAAAATTGGCGTAATCCTCTTTTCTCATCTCTAGCCCAAATTTCAGGTCCACCCGTTGTCTCATTAGTGTGCTGCTTCGTTTTTCTGTCTTTCTTTCTAGTCCGGGATCCAATCCAGGATCTCTCGCTCTTATGTTGCTGTGTCTCTCTAGACTCTTTTATCCTGGATCCCCCGAGCCTTCTTTGTCTTTCAAGACCTCGACATTTTCTAAGACTTCAGATCAGTTGTTTTGTAGAGTTCTCCTCAGTTTGGATTTGTCTGCTCAAAACCTCATGGTTTGGTTGAGGTTATGCTTTCTTGGCAGGAATTAACCATGCAAGTCATGTGTCCCTTCCCGGTACATCGTGTAAAGAGGCACATGGTATCAGCTTGTCCTGGTAGTGGGGGTGTTAACTCTGATGACTTTCTGTAGGTGGTGCCCACCAGCGTCTCTAGGATAACATTGCTATTTATCCCCTTTACAATCAATAAGAATTTGTGGGGAATTAATTTCAGACTCTGTAGGTATCCTGCTCCTCACCAACCTTTCATTCTCAGGCTTTTGTATCCACTGATGAATACATCAGTGGCCAAATTGGTGGTTTTCCAGCCCCATTGCCTGCATGGAGACACTGGTTCTCTTATTCATTTGGTGGTTTATCTAGTATACCATAAGCATTTTTGTATGTTGCTACTTAATTCTTTGAAATGGTTATATCAATATTTACTTAACCTGTTCCCCTATTATTGGATATTTGGGCTGTTTTCTGTTTTTCAGTGCGAATGCTGTCATAGTCAATAATTTCTTGCATAGAACTCTTTCCCTTCTTAAGCTAAATCTCCAGGAAGAATATTGCTTGATTAGAGGGTCTCTTCTCTTTAAAAAGCTTGGGCTAACTTTAAAACAACAACTCCTGCCCACAAATCAAACAAAACCAACCCCTCCCTCCACCCACCCCCCCCCCCCCCCCCCCAGAGCCCCAGATGATCTCTGCTATAGAGTTATAGAGTGTCTCCATTCTGCCCTTTCTGGTTCAAAAATCAGGAGGATTTAGAACACTGCCTTGTTGCAGACCTCTGGTCTTTGACTCATTGTCACGTGGGCTGGAGGAGAATGATTTACTGAGGGACTGGTGGGCAAGGATGTGTTGCATTTCAAATATGTGGAGAGGAATTTCCTAACTGACTCCTGGGGTAGTCACTGTCAGTAGAAATGAACCTTATTTCTATTTTAGTTTAGGGCATCTAGAAATTGCATTCAATCAGAGATCTTACAGTCTTGTGCAGTGTAAGACATCAAGTAGCTTTTCTGTTTTTATTTTTTATTGTTTAGTTTATGTTTTAAAGTTTATTTATTTTGGGGGGGGTGGAGCACGAGCAGGGCAGAGAGAGACAAAGAGAGAGAGAGAGACTGAGAATCCCAAGCAGGCTCCATGCTGTCCATGCAGAGCCTGATGCAGGGCTGGATCCCATAAACTGAGATCCTGACCTGAGCCTTAATCAAGAGTCGGACGCCCAACTGACTGAGCCACCCAGGCAACCCAGTTTTTGTGTTTTTATTCTTTTTTTTTAAGTTTATTTATTTATTTTGAGAGAGAGAGAGAGAGCGAGTGGGAGGGGCAGAGAGAGAACCCCAAGTAGGCACCACACTGTTAGTGCAGAGCCTGATGTGGGGCTCGCACTCACAGAACGTTGAGGTCATGACCTGAGTTGAAACCAGGAGTTGGACGCTTAACCAGCTGAGCCACCCAGGCGCCCCAGTTTTTGTGTTTTTAAAATAAAAACTTTTCGCTCATGCCTCCTTTACTCCCGCAAGCATTTTTAAAGCATTGGTTAGTCTGTATTACCTCTGGCTCCATTGCACCTGTGCCACCAGGAGCTGGGCTAAAGGGTCCCTGAGATCAGAGATTCAGGTAAAGAGGCTGAGCGGTGATGACAGATGGTTGCTGCGAGCTGTTTAGCATCTTCCAGCCGCCTCGCCTTCTCTTCGCTTGTACTACATGCTTCCAGGGCCGCCGGTAAGTAAGCATCATTCTCAGAATGATCAGCTGTGGCCAGTACGGTGTGCCTGCTGTGTTTTAGCCATAGCCTAAAACCACACCATAACTCGACCAACGCAGCTTGGCTGGCTTCTGTGGGTGTGGAGAGGAGGCCGCGTTTATCTTCCTGGAGTTAACGATATTTACCAGGAAACCGGGCAAAAGGACAGCATAAAAGGGACAGTAATGAAAACCAGGGTCGTGGAGCAGCCTCCCATCCCTCCTTCCTTTTACTGTGGAATGCAGCTGGGCTCCAAAGAGAAACAAACACCTAGCTGTCGGGAAGTGAGCAAGACCCTTGGCTCCCATTTTATTTATTCTTCAAAGCTCATGTAATCAGGGGCTTATCTCCTGGCCCTGATTGAGAGAATAACTTGCCTTACAACAAAGGCAACTGCTGCTTATTTTGCTTACGGTTTGTCCGACCCACCGCTGCCCCTCTGGCTGACTGCAACAAAGTGCTTGGTCCTGGACCATGCCTCGTAAATATTCTGAGTAAATATGGAAAGTTTCCTGGAGACTGCTATTGGTCCTCTGTATAATAGATGCTTTGTACTAAGCCGTAAATAATATTTATAAAAGTAACTACTCTTTGGAATGTTGCAAAGTAAGACAGAGGTTAGGGAAAGAAATTGCATAGCTAAAGTTATGAAAAGATAGCTGAAGCATTGCTACAATGGCTTTTTTTGGGAGGTAGGTTCCTGTTTTAGGGCCTCCGTTCTTTCTAGATGATTTAAAACTTAGTGTATTATTTACCCAAGTCCAAGTGGCTTTAACACTTCCATTTAAAAATAATACAGCCACCTGGGGCGCCTGGGTGGCTCAGTCGTTTGGGCGGCTGACTACAGCTCAGGTCATGGCCTCGCGGTCGGTGAGTTCAAGCCCCACATCGGGCTCTGTGCTGACAGCTCAGAGCTGGAGCCTGCTTCTGATTTTGTGTCTCCCTCTCTCTTGCTGCTCTCTGTCTCTCTCAAAAATAACAAACATTAAAAAAAAAATTTAAAAATAATACAGCCACCTAGATCCAAAAATCATCTGTCCTATTAATATGGAAACAGTTGGACCCAAATTTGAATAGACATCATCATCATTATTATTATTATTACAACTATGGGAGGGGGAGTCCAATGCAAAAATCCTGGAAGGAAATATGTGACAAGGAATTAACAGATATTTTCTTTGTACGTCTTCCTCACCATGGCTGTTGCTCACTTTTTGTAATGCTGGATTGTTTTGCAATTTTTTAAATGATCACATGTCTAGGATCGTGTAATGATTTCAAAGTCTTACATTCTTTCCCCTTTGGATTATGAAATCAAATTGAATCGCTGTTTCACAGTTTGTAAGGTATGAAGTATGCATGCTCTTTCAATCCTCTGCATCTATCGTAAGGAAATATTTTAGAGATATGATCAAAGATTTCTGCTCAGGCATTTTAATAAAAACTGTTATGTATAATTTTTAAAACAACCTAAATATCCAACAATAGGGAGATGGGTAAAGTATAACGAAATTTTAAGCATCTGTTAAAAAACGTGATTTTTGCCAAAATTTAATGATGGGAAAATGCTCACAAAACAATAATTTTAAAATGCTTTTAAGCCATATTCTGCGTGATGCTTAAAGTTTGAAAACATACCATAAAGAAACCAAGGAAACAATAGGAGACCCAAATGTTAAGTGTTGGAGTTATAGGCAATAATTTTTTCCCTCTTCTGTAGTTGAGATTTTCCATTAGGAGGGAATATTCCCTTTAAAGTGAAAAACAGGATTCTGTTATTTTGGGGGGGAAATCAATTTTAATCCATGCCCAAAGTCTAGTTGACTCGTCACTCCCATCTCTGAAGTTTGTCATGATCTCTTGTGTGACAGTGGGCGCTTGGTTGTCCAGCTCTCTGGACTCTGAGCCCCTGAACCCCTGCGCATACCTGGTCCCTACTCTTGAGGAATCCCTGCCTGTCCCTCCCTCCAGGTGACAGCTTCTTCATGTTTCTATCTCACAAACTGTCTTACAGAGAGTATCTTCTGTGATCCACATTTTTTAATAAATAAAATCCTTACATGACAGAGTTATGATTTAAAAACCCTTGAGAACATAATCTTCGCTATTGTGTCCAAAGAGTACTTTTTTTCTTGATAGGATGTATCAATAGACGTGCAACTAGTTTTTTAAAAATTGTGGTAGAGACACCTGGGTGGCTCAGTCAGTTGAGTGTCTGACTTTGGCTCAGGTCATGATCTCACAGTTCATGAGTTCGGGCCCCGCGTCAGGCTTGCTTCTGTCAGCGCAGAGCCTACTTCGGATCCTCTGTCCTTCTCGCTCTCTGCACTGCACCACCCCTACCTCCCCCCCCATCCCCCGTGCTCGCTCTCTCTCCCTCTCAAAAATAAATAAACATTAAAAAAAATTGTGGTAGGGGTGCCTGGGTGGCTCAGTCGGTTAAGCATCCGACTTCAGCTCAGGTCATGATCTCACGG
The DNA here is from genome assembly GCF_046562875.1 of Panthera onca. Taxonomy (NCBI): domain Eukaryota; kingdom Metazoa; phylum Chordata; class Mammalia; order Carnivora; family Felidae; genus Panthera; species Panthera onca. Next base: position 160,213,607 of record NC_138342.1, on the reverse strand, counting down.
TTCATGAATTCCAGCCCCACTGCAGGCTCTGTACTGGTAGCTCAGAGCCTGGAGCCTGCTTCAGATTCTGTGTCTCCCTCTCTCTCTGCTCCTCCCCTGCTCATGCTGTGTCTCTCTCCGTCTCAAAAATAAATAAAAACATTAAAGAAAATTGTGGTAAAATAAACATAAAACTTACCATCTTAAGCATTTAAAATTTTTTTAAATTATTTTTTAAAATTAAAGTGTAATTGGCATTTAGTATTATATTAGTTTCAGGTGTACAGTTTAATGATTCATCAATTCTGTACATTAGTCGGTGCTCATTATGATGTACTCTTAATCCCTTTTGCCTGTTTCAGCCATACTCCCACCTACGCCCCCTCTGGTAACCACTAGTTTTCTATATTTAAGAGTCTGAGGTTTTTTGTCTCTTTTTTTTCTTTCTTTGTTTTGTTTCTTAAATTCCATATATGAGTGAAATCATATGGTATTTGTCTTTCTGTGACTTATTTTGCTTAACATTATACTCTCTAGATCCGTTCATGTTGTTGCAAATGGTAAGGTTTTGTTCTTTTTTTTGTGGCTGAATAACATTCCATTGTATATATTACCACATTTTTTTTTTAACCCATTTATCTATTGAGGACACTTGGGCTGCTTCCATGGTTTGGCTCTTGTAAACTATGCTGCAGTAAACATAGGGGTGCGTATATCTTTTTGAATTAGTGTTTTTGTTTTCTTTGGGTGAATACCTAGTAGTGGAATTACTGGATCAGTTCTATTTTTAATTTTTAAAGGCACCTCCATACCATTTTCCACAGTGGCTGCACCAGTTTGCATTCCCACCACAGTGTACGAGGGATTTTAAGCACCTTTAAGCATACAGATCCGTAGGGTTAAGTACAGTCACATTGTACAGCCAGTCTCCAGAATTCTTTTCCAGGCATGCAACTTTCTGGCTGAAGGTTGTTTTAGAATTACAAATAGAGCGATTGAGGTCTAGAGGGATGTATGCCTTCAACAAGGTAAAAAACAAAAACAACAGAAAGATTAAGGGAGAAGTTGTTTTTTGAAAAGTAGTCCAACATCTCACCTGTTTCTGTGCAGCCTGTGGTAGGTGAAAACCTGCTCTGCGGATGGAAATGTTGGTGTGGGCTTCTAAGCCAGTCGTACAAGCACTGAGCTTCCCTTCTGAGCCAGGATGGGAGAGGTGGCCTATCTCTCTGATTTCCGGCTTGTGTGTAGGCAGCTTATGTCATGGGACTGAACAGAGCCGTCTATATGTTTTTGTCAAAGAGTGAATGATGATTCTTCTTATTTCTTTATTATAATATATCATAAATAAATATGTTTGTTTATTTTGAGGGAGAGAGAGAGTGGGCAGGGAAGGGGCAGGGAGGTGGGGGAAAAAAGAGGATCCCAAGCAGGCTCTGTGCTGCCAGTGCAGAACCTGATACGGGGCTCGAACCCTTGAACCATGAGATCATGACCTGAGCCTTGGTCATGACCCGACCAAGAGTCGGATGCTTAACCAACTGAGCCACACTGGTTCCCCATGAGGATTCTCTTGACTTAGCTTCTTGTGGAAGGTGGTCTCTTAGCCTTCCTGAGTGAAATTATTTGACCCTCAGGGTGGTGAAACTGATTGCCTCCGAGTTCTGCAGGCAAAAGTGTCTTGAGGTGGCTCTAGGAATTTGTTTCTTTAAACTTCTAAATCCTCTGAACTACAAATTTCAGGAAAAGTTAAGTTGCATTGCCCCCTCCCCCACACAACTGGAGACTTGGTATGATTAGGTGCTTTTTATTCAGTCCTTACCTAGTGTTTCCTCACCGTTTGGGCCTGGTCACTTTACAGGTGGACATCAGTCATCCCTGGTGTTCACAGGCCTCCAGTTACTACATTGAATAACAGGCAACAAAGGCCCTATGTGGCCTGCAAGGCCTAAAATATTCACTGTCTGGTCCTTTACAGAAAACTTTGTCAATAACTGCTTTTCCACCAGAACTGAAAACACGTTCCCAGGAGGCTCAGACGGCTAACATTTTCCTCTTTTGTGTTTCTTTTAGATATTTGACTTCTTTGCTGACTTTACCACTTTTTCTCCCCCTCTCTCCTCCCCCTAAAGAAATACAACCCGTCGGACCCTGCCTTCGCTTATGCACAGCTAACCCACGATGAGCTGATCCAGCTGGTCCTCAAACAGAAGGAGACGATAAGCAAGAAGGAGTTTCAGGTCCGCGAGCTGGAAGACTACATTGACAACCTGCTAGTCAGGGTCATGGAGGAGACCCCCAACATCCTCCGGATTCCTGCTCAGGTCGGCAAAAAGGCAGGAAAGATGTGAATCGTCAGCCTGCGACACCGAGACTTCTTTGTGAGTTTGTTTCCACCTGCCCCGGAGGTCAAGGACTCAGCATGCCTGATAACCGGCACACAGGCTCGAAATCATCTATCTCCCTTGTGTGTTATCTGGCAAGAGTCCGTTCTACCAGTTGAGACCAGGTTAATTATTACAATGAATCTTTTACTGTACAGTCCCAGGGTTTTGTTTTTAAATCCCACTGTGCCTTTGACTATCCTGTAAATATTTTATGCTCTGATCGGAGACATGGTCATAAGATCTGCTCCTGGCCCAGAGATTCAGATGGCGCAGGGGATATTCATGTATTTAACATTGGGATGATTTTCTTTCTTTGATATTGAAATTTAAAGATACGTACCCCTTCCCCCCCAGTCAGTAAAGCGTGGGGTGAAATGAGAAGGACCGTGTGGTTGGTGTTGCGTTACACACACTTGCTTGGCTTTTGAGTAGCTCAGGGTGGCTTTTGGCTGCGGGTGCTAAATTCTGATACCGTGTGAACCTTCTGGGCTTCTTCGACTTGGTCTTGTTGATTTGACTGGAGCAGGGGAGTTTAAAGAAAGCCCCTGAGTGTGCCTTGTAGATTTTGAACAAGCTGCCTTTTCTAAACATTAGCTACCACTACTCTCTAGCCTTAAAATGTGCTCTTTATCAATCCTTAGGGCGTGTCTGTAGAGACACGAGAAGTAGAATAGGGAATTAGAGAATCATTTTGCACTCACTTAATGGGGTTGGTCAAAGTCTCACGATAGCCGGGTTCCTAGCTGGCTAGAGTAGTCTAGTCGGTGCCTTGATAAGGGATTGGATAACCCATATACTCACTAAAATGGTTCCGCCAGGTACGGAATGATTGTAGTAGGATTCCTTTGGCCTTGCTTGGCCCCCGGATTTCCTCAGCAGCACTTCCCGGCGTTTCCCCCACCTTATTATAAAATTATGAAGAGCAAGAAGATAACACTTAGTTTTGGTTTGCTGTATTTTTAAATCTAGGAGGATACCCCCCCCCCTTTTTTTTTTTTTTTTTTTTTTCTTTTTTTAAGCTAGGACACGTCTTCACTAATAGCACCCAGTTCCGATCCTTCAGGTAGTTTCATTGTCCGGAACCTAATACTGGAATTAGAATATTTCTGCGTTGGTCAGTTTTTTCTCGTGGTTGTGACAGGATCTGATCAAATCTTTACCGCTCTCCCGGGGGAAGAATATCTGAGGCTAGCGTGGTGGGCGGGGCTTGAGGATTGGCTAGGGGTCGCTTCTCTGTCTGTCCTTGTTATATGGAGGTTAAGAGGCAAGATGGTTGTCAGCAGAGGCCCTTTTCAGGATCACGTTTGCTGCAATGTTAGTTATATCGGAGCACTTTAATCTGAAGGATGATACTGTAACTTGATTTATCGAATTAGCTGTTAATTATCTTTAGCTATTTTATTTAATACTGTCTTACAGTAGTGGGGACCACTGTAAGCCTCTCAGATGCCTTGTATTTTTGGAGTGCTATGAAAGTTATTTACATACCTGCAAAAAGAACCTTATATTCCACTTGAACTCTGAAAATGTGCGTGTATATATTTATTCTGCAATATATTTTTTACTTATAAGTGTATTTTGACTGTGATAACCCAAGTGTACTGGGGGCAGGTGTGGTCTGAATGATTTCTCCTTAGAAGGGCTGGTGTGGAGACCTGTTCACGAGAGGTGGTTGGTCTGGAGATAATCTGCTGGAGATAATGAGAGGGAAGTCTGGGTAGAGGAGTGAATTCCTGTACTCTGAAATGCCACTTGGGAACTCTGGAGAATGAAGGACAATTTACTTCAAGGGTGTCTGGCTTCTACCACTGCTGGAAAAAACCCGAATTCATAGCATTCCTGCACCTCTCAGCATAGATCACCTGGAGGTCATTAGTTAACGACTGTCCTCGAGGACTCTCGTCTCTGGGGGAGAATTTATCTAGGAAGAATTTTAGTCTGCTCTGAGCCATTAGCAAGGGTTGGAGCTCCTCTAACTGGCGGGGGTTGGGGGGGGGGGCACACACCCAAGTACACAAAGAGAGCTGGGACCCGCCTCTGGCTGCTGTAAATGCTAACCCAGTTGAAGGACCCTGGGAGGCAGCTGTGTTCTGGAGAAGCTGGAGCAGCTCTCCTCTTCCTGGCCTTGCCCGGCTGCCTTCAGAAAGAGTAGTCAGGACTTTAGGGAAGCATCCGATTAAATACCAAACACCTTGCAGTGAACTTCAGTTGGAGGTCAGACTCCTGAAAAAATGTCAGTCCTTTGCCCGACTACTTGCTGTCCATCTCATTGGACTTTGACAGGTTTCTTGCCCTCCGTCTTATTCCTGTGTGTTAGCCACATCAGGGTGGCAGAACGGAGGAGCAAGAAAGTCTGCCCTTTGCCTCTGCCGAGTGGAGAGGTGTGTGCACGGATGGGGTGTACGCATGCCGTTTCCAGCTTTGCCCGCAGCGGGCGGCGCTCAGAAGGTCAGAGAGGAGGGAGGATCCTCGCCCCTCAGCCACATACTGTGTTGAAGTCCAGAGGCAACTTAATGTTAAATTAGGATCTTCCTTCCCTGGGTCCTTTTTCCCAATTGACCTTTCTGTTTTCTTTCTGAGAACTAATGAATTATCCCTCAAGGCCGAAAGAGTCATTGCCTTAGGTGGAGAACTTAACCTCCTACTAGTCACATGAACGGCAACTCTGGTTTCTCAGTATCTACTATGGGAGCGACTGACTTGACCTCTTCCTCCCTCCGATTGCAGGATTGCCCAGCATTTTTGGATTGTAAAACTATTCCCTGCCTTGTTACTTCGGGAATTTTTAACTTCTTTGGTTTCGTTTTTAACAAGTAACCTAAAATTTCTATAACACTAAATAAAATGGTACTACCTTTCAAAGATTTGTGTCTGTACTTTTGTGTGGGTGCAGCAAAATGTCTTCCGTCTTCTAGAAAACTTCTCTTGGGGAATGACCAGTGTTTCTCACCCCATGAAGGGTCTCTCACCTGGATTCCTGCTGCTTCCACCTTGCCTGGTGCCCAGAGGTCCCAATGCCCTTTCTCCCACAGAGGATGGGACATCTCTGATCCCTTCCCTACGACACGTCCCTCAATCTTGGCCTGCAGGGACCGTGGCATTTACCAGAAGGACATCATTTGAATTTTCTGTCCCCGCTACTAAAAGCTGCCGCCTGTTCCTCAGCACCGGGCACTTTTGGCTGAGTGTATGAGCAAGGTTCCTTCCTTGATCCCTCCACCCCAATCCCCCACCAGTTTCCTAGAGAGTGAAAGGTTCACTGTGGAGATGTGATTTGAATTCATATTGTGTTCACACTGCCCAAGATCTGGGAGCCAAATCCCTGGTTCAGTCAACTTGGTTTTTCCATTCCTGAATAGAGGGTACTGGGGAAGCACAGGGAATCTTCTCCTGAGCTCAGCTCTCCTGGAAGTCTGAGCCTTTCCTGATGAGGTGAGAGGTCGGCCTGCCTCCCAACCATAGTCCATGCTCCAAGGGCCCCGACCAAGAGGTCGGGAGGGAGGAGATGCTTTTTCTTGCCCTGTGATAAAAGTCACACTGTAGAGGGACAGAGGTGGGCCTGGTACAGGTACTGCCCTGTGAAGCCCCTCCGGGTGGGATGGGGGGGGCGGCCCTGAAGGCCTCCCTGGTTACCCCAACTAGTTGTCAGTGGTGGGGCTGCCATGTAAAGTGATATGAAAGCAACTTCTCTTAAAACACAGCTCTCCAGGTTCAATTTAAGAAAAACAAAAGGAAACAAAACCCTCTGGAAGGAGAGTCTTAGGGAAAGAAAGTTTCTTTATGCAAATGACCCTAACTTTTCCCTCTGAGGTCCTTCACTTTTTGTTTTGCAGTTGGTTCTGGCCCCCCGCTGTGGCCGCCAGACAGCCCTCAGGGGCAGGCTGCTGTGTCTTTCAAACTCCGGGGCCTCGGAGGGACACAACTCTCTCCTTTCTCTGAAGTCTTCTTAGCTTAGCTGCTAATAACAAAAAACAAACAAACATAACAACAACAACCAGGAAAATACAGAGAACGATTGTAAGATATATGAACAGCATAAAGAGTGAACTTTCCCAAATCCAGGATTCTGAGCTGAAGGAAGTCAAGCCCCCCTGGACCCTGGGAGCTTGGGCGTCTGTCAGGCGGCTTCAGGTTCTCACCTTGGCTTCCCAGTTGGTGAAAAGCCCTCTCCTGTTCTCCCTCTGAAGGAGTGGTGTCTTTTCCTCTCCCCTACACTCCCTTGTCCACTCACTTGGCCTGTAGATTTTTCTAAGTAATGTCATACATGCTTACGCCCAGAACAAAAGAAATCCTAAGCTCCTCGCTACCAGGAGGTAACTAAACACTGTTATTTTGATTCTTTGTCCTGGCATTTTCCCTCTTATAGAAATAGATACACTTTATTTTTTTAAGAAATTTAATTTGTGATGGGTATTGAAGAGGGCATCTTTTGGGATGAGCACTGGGTGTTGTATGGAAACCAATTTGACAATAAATTTCATATATTAAAAAAATAAAAATAAAATGGCAGCATGACTTTCAAAAAAAAGAAATTTAATTTGGAGTTTCTTTTTTTTTTTTTCCTTTCCTTAATTGAGGTGTAGTTGACCTACAATATTGTATTTGCTTCAGGTGTACAACTAGTGATGTGACATTTTAATATACATTAGGAAGTGATCACCATGGTCCAGCTCTTACAGTATGCACTAGACTCCTGTTGCAACCTGGTGTCTTAATTATCTAGATACAATTTATTAACTTAAAAAAAATGTTTATTTTTGAGACAGCAAGAGAGAGAAGGGGGGGAGGGGCAGAGAGAGGGAGACACAGAATCTGAAGCAGGCTCCAGGCTCCGAGCTGTCAGCACAGAGCCCGACACGGGGCTTGCGCTCACAGGCTGCAAGATCATGACCTGAGCGGACGTTGGACGCTTAACCTACTGAGCCACCCAGGCGCCCCAGATACACTTTAAAATGAAGATGGGAGCAGGCAGTGCAGTAAGTACGGACTGCTTTGAACATTTCTGCGTGCCTTTGGATACTGTTCTGCAACCAGGACGGATAGTGATCCTGGGGGAGAACGTGCCCAGCTAACTAACCCCCCCTCCGCCCCCCTCCCCCGCGCCCCCTGAAACACACACGCACACGGAAGAACTGTGGTGGCCGCGGATACCATCCAGGTCACTTCCGGCTCCGCTTATCATCGGCCGCCTCTGGGCCAGAATAAACGCTTGCTGGGGAAGCACCCTGCCCCTCCGCTGCCCGTGGAAAGCAGTCATTTACCGGGTGTGGTTCTGACGCTTTAACCAGGGCCCAGACATCAGCAGCACAGGCTGCTGGAACCCAACGTCCACCAGCGAATGGATCCCGTTCCCATGGCTTCTCTCCAGGTGTTCTCTCTGGGGCTGTGCCCTCACTCTCAGGGGAAGGCGGATTCACATTCAAAACAGGCTTCCTGAGCTCTGTGAGCCAACGTGTCCCAAAGCCCCCAGATCTCGACAGGTTTACACAGAAACCTGTATCTGAGCCCTGGAAATAGTCCCCTTGGTGCCCTTGATAAGCCCTCAGAGGAGAGAGAAAGCTGTTGTCCTTGCCTATCAAGTGCCCTTCAGGCTAGCTTTGACTGCAACAGCATTTTTGCATTAAGCATTTGTATTCTTACTAGTCACTACACGCTGACAGGTACTATTTCTAATTCTCATCAAGGTAGATAATATCTCCATCATGCAGATGAGGAAACAGAGTCCTAGACATGGGGAGAGTTTTGGTTCCCCTGGGGTGGCACAGTGAGTAGTTAAGAACAGATTTCGGGCCACCTAGGTGGCTCAGTTGGTTGAGTGTCCAACTCTTGATTTCAGCTCAGGTCGGTGAGATCAAGCCCCTCAACGGGCTCTGCACTGACAGTGTCGACCCTGCTTGGGATTCTCTCTCTCTGCCCCTCCTTCCCTCTCTGTCTCTCAAAAATAAATAAACTTTTAAAAAAAGCAAAAAAAATTAAAAAAAGAAGAACAGATTTGAACTCCTTGTCTGTCTGACCTGCAGGTCTAGAACAGGGGTCAGTAAATACAGCCTGCTTCCTGTTTTTATATGGCCCTAGAGGCAAGAATGATTTTTGCTTTTTTTTTTTTTTTAACATAAAATGAATAAGTCTGGAGATCTAATGTACAGAATGATGGGCATAGTCAACAGCACCACACCAAATACTGAAATTCTTACAATTAAAATAACAGTATTTCATGACACACGAACATTACATGAAATTCAAATGTCAGTGTCCACAAAGTTTTACTGGAATACAGCCATACTCATTTGTTCCCATAATTGTCTATGGCTGTTTCCACGTTATAAAAGCAGACTTGAGGGGTTGTAACAGAGACCTTACCATCTGCCAAACCTAAATATTTGCTATCTGGCCCTTTACAGAGTTTGCTAACCCCTAGTCTAGGATCACTTTGGGAGTCAAGGAGATCATGTTGTAATTCTCTTGGGATCCTGGAGGACTGGCCCAGGCGGGGAAACGGTATGACTTGATTCCCTCTCAAGATAAGGCCAGCTAAGCCACAGCCTCCCTGAGGAGGGACATTCCAGGTAAGTAAGCTGACTGGTATTCATGCTCTCAGTCTGTGCAGCGAATGGTGGCCTGGGACCACCTTCTTAGAGTTATCAGATGCCTTTGTTCCTCGGAGTTCAAGAAATGGAACACATTAATCCTCAGCCCAGGAAAGGCGATGTGTGTAATGGGGATGGCATGAACAATGCAAAAGGAGAAGGCGGATATGAGCAAGGGGAGTTAGCTGGCACCAGGATTTAGGTAGTTCGTGCTGTAGGCCATAGCGGTCTCACCGTGAGCGGTAGAGAAGATTGAGTTCCCACCAAAGAGCTGAGGTGATGGGAAGGCAATCCAGTCAGAAAGACTCCTCAGCCCGAGCCACCTGCCAGACTTAGTGTGACAGGAGAGCGTGTCCTCAGGGCTCGGAGTGAAACTGGCTCAGAGTGATAAGGTTTCCTTTCGGTCCAGTGAGCTGGGAGGAGCCCAGGGGTGAGGCCAAGATTAAGGAGCAGAGGCAGCCCAGCTCTCCCTGGTGATTTGTTCTAAATTAGAATCGTCTTGTCTCAGAGAAGTTTAGTCTTAGAAGCTGTTGCTTCTTACAGGCCCACCTGGGACAGGTGTTCATAGGAGTGGACTAGCCCCTCACTGAATGCCAGCCCTCAGTATAGAAGGTGGCCCCTGGACACCGAGATGACAAAGTCACATATTCCCACAAAGACTTGCAATCAGAGGGAGAGCTAGACGGGCAAACAACTAAGTAGAATACACACATCTAACTGAAGGAGGACACGTGGGAGTTTCCTTCAACCCCCACAGCAGCAGTGTCTTCCTTTCCCCTCTCCTCTCTGGAAAGAACTGTGACTTGAGGTCTGTATTTCACATCTGGACCATGGTTGGGGCAGCCTTTCCAACAGCCTCCCCTCCCCAGTAGCTTTCTACTCAAATCCACACGTTCTGGGCGCTCTGCATTCCAGAAGCCCGTGTGCCAGGCACCACGTGGGCACTGGTTATACAGAGACAAGAAACATGGTTCCAGTTTCAGAGGCTGGGGTGGGGGTGGTGGTGGTGGCATGGGGGAGAGGGGTTTGAGGAGCATCTGGTAAACAGATCATCACTATCACTGAATGACGGTAACTCTTAGAAGAGTCTGTAACAGCAGGAAGGGCACTAGGAGGTTGTGTCGGTCCTAATTTCCAGAGAAAGGCAAATAAATGTACTTCTTCCTCAGAGAGTGGAGAACCCCAGACTTACAAGCCTTAAAATTGGTTTTTGTAAATCTTAAGTACAATCTACCCCCCAGTGGGGGGCCCAAACTCAGGACCCCAAGAGTTGCCGACCGAGTCAGCCAGGCGCCCCTGGACTTTCAAGTCTTACTAGAGAGCGCCATCTTCTGGTCTGGGTTCTGCCTACCTCCCAGCCTGTCTGGGGGCCTTGTGGTACCTTGGGGTATCACACACTTGTGACTGGAAAAGAGAATCACTCACTCCGCTACCCCTTATAGGCGCTGGTTGAAGGATCATAACACCACTCTTCCATTTTACTAAGAGTAATGTTGGGAAAAGAAGAATTTTAAGGCGACTTTCATGGGCAGAGGACTCTAGTAAAATCCCACTTTTTTTTTTTTTTTTTTAAATGTAGTTAGGTTCAAGATCTGCACAAAATTGGGGGTGGGAGGAGTCTGATGCTGTTCTGTAGGGTAATGTAAAGAACCACTCCCGGTGCAATTATGTTGCTCTTGGGAACATATTTCCCCACCCCCGTAGGGATGTCGACTGTAGTGTCTAAAACTAATGGGTGGGGGCGCCTAGGTGGCTCAGTCGGTTAAGTGGCAGACTTCGGCTCAGGTCATGATCTCACGGTTTGTGAGTTCAAGCCCCGCGTCGGGCTCTGTGCTGACAGCTCAGAGCCTGAAGCCTGTTTCAGATTCTGTGTCCCCCTCTCTCTCTGACCCTCCCCCGTTCATGCTCTGTCTCTCTCTGTCTCAAAAATAAATAAACGTTAAAAAAAATAAAAAAAAATAAAACTAATGGATGTCTCTGAGGGGTGTTTTGTGCACACACAAGCATGCCGGTGTGTCTCAGAATTTATCTGCTGGACAGCCAGAAGTAAATCCTTATCACACACCTCGCACTAGTGGGCAAGTCTAGAGGAGACTTTGAATGCCAGTGCCCACCCAGAGCTATTGTGTTGAAGCCCCCTTGTGGTGTGGGGCTGGAGCGAGTAATTCAAACGTAAGGGAATGAACTGTTGGGGATTACTGTATCTTGGGTTGGGGGAAGGAGGTGAATGCTCCAGTGTGATCCAGTCCTGGGGTAGTAGGTGGGACTTCTCTAAAAAGAAGAGGTCTGCATGCTCTGAGAAAGCAGTCTTTTGGGGATGGGGTGGTATATTTAAGTATGCACATCAAGGAAAGAAACTGGAAAAGAGGGGGGTGACAGCTTTTGAAGGTATTTTGGTTTGGTTGTTTTTTAAAATTTAGTTGTTATTATTATTATTTTCTCTTGAGAGAGATAGAGCGAGCCAGGGAGGGGCAGAGGGAGAGGTAGAGTCTTAAGCAGGCTCCATGGGTATGGGAGCCTGACACAGGTTCCATCTCATTGCCGTGAGATCATGACCGTGAGATTATGGCCGGAGTCAAAATCAAGAGTCAGAGGCTCGACTGACCGAGCCACCCAGGCACCCCTGGTTTGGTTGTTCTCTAAATGCTTACCTCTTGAACTGTGAGGAGAGTCTTAGGAAATTTCCCATTTTACAAACATACTTCTCATTTATGTTACAATCACCTTAAGTTCCTCCACCCTTCAGCAAGGTGCATGAACGGTCTCGTGATACTGGTGTGGAAAAGGAGAAAATGGAAGTCTGGCTGCTCTGTGCTCCCAGGTCAACTGACGATTGGTCAGTGGGAGAGCATGTGGCTAGCCCACAGAGATCCGAGGTGCAGGAAATTCCGTCGTGCGGTAGTAAGGGAGGGGAACAGCTGTGAGCAGAGGGGGAGGCGCTTGTGAGCCGGGGGAGCTTCCGTTGAACGGGCAATCCTTGTAAGGCACAGCACCTCCTTCCCAATTTATACTAAAGGTAAGCAACATTTGAAGCAGGGAAAGCTGATGCTTGGATTGCAGGTAATATGCAATCTTTGTGTCAGAGATGCCCTTGTTCCCCACTGTGGTCCAGGTAACTCACAGTCTCATTAGGCATACAGAGAGTCCTCTGTACCGACCACTGATTACAGCTCTTTCAAAAGAACCTACCGCCCTGTCTCCTCAGATCCCTTTCTTTTTTGAGGCCCCAATCCTTTGAGGTCTCTCTGGGTACATGGTCACTGTGTCGTCTGTCTCTTCAGGTTAGTAAGCGCCATTTTTAATTTTGAAATCTTTTCAGTTCTAGGACGCAGAATTTATTAGTCTTCTAAGGAAGGCAGTTGTATCTTATCTTGTAACCTGTAACCTGTACCTTATTCCTCAAGGGAGTATCCCAATTTGTTAAGGGGCTGACAAAACATCCGTATTCCTCAATCCATTCTGCACAGGAGCTGTCCAAACATTTTCTGTTCTCAGGGAAAAGTGCTGATCTTACCTTCCGTCCCCAACCCCCAATGTAAGGTTGAAATTAAGCCCAGAACAGCTCCTAAAATCTGCTGATGCCAGGAGCCTAATTCTCCATTTTCGGCCCGAGAAACAGATTCCCCACACACACTTTAGGCACGTGCTGTGATGACTCCCATCTGCTTTCTTGGAGTCATATGGACAGACTTTGGTGGTCCTTGTCATTTAACTCAACTTTCTTATTTTTCAGACACAATGGATTAAACCTTTCAGGCGTTAAAATCTTTATTCTTGAGTGTGATTACATGACTCTTTTGGCGACTTTTAATTTATATTCAAACATAACATACATAATTTTAAATTTGTAAGCTTGGTTTCTGTGATAGTATTACTAGAGGCACAATTTTGTTCAAGATTCTCTGAGTTATACTATAGCAAGCTAGGAACTTTGTAGCAGAATCTTGGAATATCTTAAAGCTCAGCTTAAGCTCAGTTTTAAAACATCTACATCTGCTTGAACCCTCCAGTTTGCCCAAAGCCTCATCATTCCATATTCTTTCACTATCAACTCCCTTGGATATTCCTTGCCTAGTCTCTGAAAGCATTTGAGTTTGCCACTCTGGATTTAAAAAAAATTTTTTTTTTTAATGTTTATTTATTTTTGAGAGAGAGCGCGCAAGCGCTTGGAGGGGGGAAGGGCAGAGAGAGAGGGAGACACAGAATCTGAAGCAGGCTCCAAGCTCTGAGCGGTCAGCACAGAGCCCGAGGGGGAGCCTGAAGTCATGAATTGTGAGATCACGACCTGAGCTGAGGACGCTTAAACGACTGAGCCACCCAGGCGCCCCTTGTCACTCTGGATTTTAATTCAATTCCCTCATTCTATCGTTGAGAAAAATAGACTGCATAGACAGGAAACAACTTGCCTGGGAAAGCCACTCTGGAGAGTAGAACATAATTTCCTGCTTTCTCACCATACTTTGTACTATGGCCAAAATCAACATTTGTTACCAAAGAGTAACAGAGAATCTACGATTCCCCCAGCATTTCAGAAGTTAGACTTGTTTGGGAATGGCCACAATTTCTTGTCTGTTATGTGTGTCCACGTGAGAAGAAATCTCACCTAAATTCAACTCCCCCGCCCCGGTCTGGCCCACTTCAAACCGACCTCAGACGCCGGGGGAAGGCAAGGCGAAGACGCGGTCCACACCAGGAACCTTCTCTCCTAGCTCACGTTTCTACCCGAGCCCGCAGAGACCAGGACCGGAAGTGGCGCTCGGTCGGCGTACAGAACTGCCTATGTAAACCGCGTTTGCTCTGGCCGGAAGAGAAAGGTGCAGCGCTTAGAAGGCTCCCCTCCTAGTACCGGCTTCCGCGCTGCTGCTGTTGCGGACGTGCGAGTAGATATCTGAAAGCTTCCGAGACTCTGGGTTGTGACATGCCGGGCGGAGGCCACTGCCCCGATTGCGGCTCCACTGAGCTCGTGGAAGACTCTCACTATTCGCAGAGCCAGCTGGTGTGCTCAGACTGTGGCTGCGTCGTCACCGAGGGAGTCCTTACTACCACCTTCAGCGACGAGGGCAACCTCCGAGGTATTTGTGCCGGCCTTTCCAGGGCCGTGGGTATAGGCTGGGGTGGTGGAGGGATTGACATCAGATTCCTCTTATTCCTCTCACGCCCTCTCGTTGTCACGTGTACACTTAACTACGGGAGAAAGTGACCTAAAGTGAACGAGCGCTGCAGGAGGGCAGGGGCGGCCATTCCTCTGCGTTTTTCTAGCACCTGGTACGGTATCTGGCATGTATTAGGTCTCATAAACGTCGACCAAATGAAACAGAGAAACAGAGTTTCACTCAATTTATCTAGTTTGGGTGTGATGGACGGATGGAATTCTTTACAAGTGCGGAAAAAGTATGAGCCCGAAGGAGCCTTTAGCCGTAATTGACAAACACATCTTTTTTTTTTTTTTCTTTCTTTCTGAGTCCCTGACCAGTGCAGCCCTCAAAATCAGCAGTCAAGAAAATTGCGTGGATTGGATATACAGGAGGGATGGCTGCAAATTTGGAACTCTTGAAGCCACTTTAGTGCAGTCTTAACCTTCCTCAGTCTCTGTATTTTTTTTTAATTTTTTTTTAACGTTTATTTATTTTTGAGACAGAGAGAGACAGAGCATGAACGGGGGAGGGTCAGAAAGAGGGAGACACAGAATCTGAAACAGGCTCCAGGCTCTGAGCTGTCAGCACAGAGCCCGACGCCGGGCTCGAACTCACAGACCGTGAGATCATGATCTGAGCCGAAGTCGGCCGCTTAACCGACTGAGCCACCCAGGCGCCCCTTAGTCTCTGTATTTGATACTGCTTGTGAACGTAGAAAACCAGATGGACTTTTAATGTGCAAAAATGGGCACCTTCATGAGACAGGGAGCAGAGCCTAATGATATGAATTCTCCCTGGTTTTGTGTGGTGGGAGGCCAGGGGTCTGGTGGATAAAGGCTAAACAAAGCTATTTCTTGTCCCTTATCTTACAGAAGTAACATATTCCCGAAGCACAGGGGAAAACGATCAAGTTAGCCGCAGCCAGCAACGAGGTGAGACTCAACCTTTTATGATACAGTGGCCTTAAAGAAAATTCTTCTGATGGTCCAGCCCATCCTCTTGCTTTTCCTGATTTCAGCATTGCTATGTAAGGTAGAGTAGAAGAGAATGGTAGTCCGAAATAAAGAATGGAGATGGCCTAAGAGAGGTGGCAATTCAGTATACAGTGTGGGTATGTTAAAGGTTGATTTAAGCATCCCAGATCACACTTTGGCTTGGCTCTGAATCACACCAGCCCCTGAAGAGTGGTGGGTTGAAACGTGACTACTTTCCCCAGATTTCTTTGTGTCTTTAGAATGACCTCACCAAGCGTCACTTCTGTCATTGTAGAAAAGTACATCATTTGTGCAACTGGTATGGGAGACAAGTGTAGCAGAAGTTGCTAGGAGCCACTCAGTAGTGCCTTTGACCCCTCTGACTCTGGCTGTGGGCTTTCTTAGGTCTCCGCCGAGTGAGAGACCTCTGTCGAGTCCTGCAGTTGCCATCAACATTTGAGGACACAGCAGTTGCCTACTACCAGCAGGCGTACCGACACTCTGGCATCCGTGCTGCCAGGCTGCAAAAGAAGGAGGTGCTAGTTGGGTGCTGTGTCTTGATTACCTGCCGACAGCATAACTGGCCCCTAACCATGGGAACCGTCTGCGCCCTGTTGTATGCAGATTTGGATGTGTTTTCTGGCACCTACATGCAGATAGTGAAGCTCCTGGGGCTGGATGTGCCCTCGCTGTGCTTGGCAGACCTGGTGAAGACGTAC
The DNA here is from genome assembly GCF_046562875.1 of Panthera onca. Lineage (NCBI taxonomy): Eukaryota > Metazoa > Chordata > Mammalia > Carnivora > Felidae > Panthera > Panthera onca. The sequence continues at coordinate 160,197,829 of NC_138342.1, read as the reverse complement.
TGTAGCAGGTACCTGCCTACCGGGAAACCCCGGGACGGGATGGACCCTTAGCCCTCAATCTTTTTACCTTTCTGTCACTTTTTCACCAAAGCGCATCTAAAGGGATTTGGGAGGAAGATCTATGTTCTCCCTCCCTTGTGCTCTTGTAGTCTCTCTTCCTAGTACTTGGCGATAAAGCTGATTCCATTTCACATTTCTAAACTGTTTGGCATTTCCGAATCCCTTTGCCTTTATTGCATCCTGATGCCTGATGTAGGCAGCGCAGGTATCAGCCTTGTCACCGGGCCGCTGAGTTGCGGCTCTCACGTTGTGCGTGGCCTGCTTGGCTGTGTGCGACCGCCCTGCCTCAGCAGGATCATCTGCAAGTGGAGGTGACAAGATGTTAGTGACCGGGCCAGTGGTGGAAGCTACTGCTTTTTTTTTTTCATTTTATTTTTTTTAGGAGCCACGTTCTTCTCTTTTCTCTTCTCTTTTTCTTTTCTTTTTCTTTTCTTTTCTTTTCTTTTCTTTTTTCTTTTCTTTTCTTTTCTTTTCTTTTCTTTTCTTTTCTTTTTTCTTTTCTTTTTTTTCTTTTCTGAAAATAGAGTAGAAGGCACAGGCTACCAGTGTCAAGTTGTGTTGGGTTTGCCTGGTTACTTCCTAGCTGGATGACTCTGGGCCAGATTTTTAACTATAAATGCACATAATGGGGCGTAGAGTGGATGATAGGAGAGCATGTGTAAAGCACGGAGAATACTGGCCGACAGGGTCGCTGACACATTAGCTTCCCCCCTGCATGCTCCTGCCCTTCACCTCACGGGTGGGAGAAGCAGCCTGTCTTCTCTCAGCACCTGTATAAACCCGCTGCCAACAAGTTTGAGTATTTGTTCCAAGAGGACAGAACAGCCCACCTGGAGTGGACTGCTTTTCTTCACTTGGGAAGAGCAGTCCCCTCCCCCATGGGCATCGAGACCAGACTCTCCTTTTGGTCATTTCAGCTTCAGACTGTTCCAAGCCTCCCCGTCTGTGCCACCCAAATACGTGGAAGACAAAGAGAAGATGCTGTCGCGAACACTGCAGCTGGTGGAGCTGGCGGATGAGACGTGGCTGGTGACTGGGCGGCATCCCTTGCCTGTCATCACTGCTGCTACTTTTCTGGCATGGCAGTCGCTGCAGCCTTCGCATCGGCTGACGTGTTCCCTGGCCCGTTTCTGTAAACTGGCGAACGTGGACCTGCCCTACCCTGCTTCCTCCCGCTTGCAGGAGCTGCTCTCCGTGCTGCTGCGGATGGCTGAGCGGCTGGCCTGGCTGCAGGTTCTGAAGCTCGACAAGCGCTCTGTGGTGAAGCACATCGGTGACCTTCTCCAGCACCGCCACACGTTGGTCCGCAAGGCCTTTCGCGATGGAACGGCAGAGATGGAAGCTGGGGAGAAGGAGCTGCGGGAACGGTGTCAGGGGCCAGAGCAGGGAAAAGAGGAGGTGGCGAGTAGTTCCTTAGATTTGCCTGAGGGGAAGCGGCCAGCTAGTCCCACCCCTCTCCTCCCACCTTGCATGTTGAAGCCCCCAAAGCGGATCTGCCCCCCACCCCCAGTCTCCACAGTCACCGGAGATGAGAACATATCTGATAGTGAAATAGAGCAGTATTTGCGTACCCCTCAGGAAATTAAGGACTTTGAAAAAGCTCAAGCTGCAAGACAGGCTGCCAGGAGTGTTTCTAACCCTCCCTGATGTACATCCGGGGGAGCACTCACCACATTCTGACAGCAGCTTAATAATAATCCTGTCCTATCTGGAGAAATCAGCATATGTAAGTCCTTAGGTGTTTTCTTGTTTAAAGGAACCAAGGGACTCTGCAATTACCTGGACCCTGGGTCCTGGAATAGAAGTTGGGAGCAGTGCAGGGACTATTGGCTTGGAGAGAATCGGTCCTTTGGTGCCGGAGAAGTGGCCCATGTTTGTATTACGTGGGATGGCTTCCCTCCTAGACTGGTTGGAGGAGGTTAGGCTTCCTCCTGGTTTGAACCGGGTACAATGCTGCTGCTACAGGCCTGATGATGGGCCCTCACTGCTGGTGTGGAGCGGGTGGTATCTCGAACAGTATCAGCCCCCAGAGGACAGGAACCGGGCAGCTGTGGGCCCAGTGTCCACCTATAGGCATCGATGGGTTCTTGTGTATGAGGTCATGAAATCCTCCACTTCATAACAAAAGGACCGTGGGTGGACTAAGGTTATAGCTCAAGGGCTTTGCAAAATTTTAATATATTAAAACAAGAGGCATCTGCTAGAAAACATTCTATTGTATAAAACTCAAGCTTTTAAAAACATGTTTTCTTTGGCACTTTTCATCCCCTCCCTCCCTTTTTTCCCCAGCGTATTGCAAAAGCTCTCCAGTGCTAAGGCATTGGCAGGGTATGTAAACGGCAGCCAGCATATGTGGAAGAATAATACGAAGCTTTTTTTTTTTTTCTTTTTGTCTAATATTGTCTGTGCAGCAAGCATAAATAACAGGATTCATCCCAAGGTGTGTGGGTTTTCTCCCCTCCCTTATGTCTTTTGCCTTCGTGATCAGGCTGCAGTGACATGGACGCTGGGAGGGGACCTAGACCAGGTCTTGTTTTCCTGTTCTTCACCAGGCCCAGGTTTCCCTCCACCTTCACTGGGTCCTTTAGTAAAAGGCTGGTGGTGACTTTTTAGGTTGGGGGAAAATATGGGTGCTGGTGTTTAAAAGTAGTGAAGGCACAGGGCCCGGGTGAGCTGCAGGGACCCTACCTGATACCTTGAGGGATTCAGCTTGGGAGTCTGTGAGGCAGGAAGCCAGTTTGATGTTTGGGAGGTTTCTCCCTAACCTGACTTAGAGGTCAGTTCTTGGACTAGTCCTTCCATACGGCCTCATGGAGGCAGGGAAGTCTCTTCCTCAGCCCCATGGTGTTAGAAAGCTGAGACTAGGGGTGTGGGGCTTGCAACTGAACAATAAGTGCTTCCCCAACACTACCTGCAGCCTTGTGGTAGAGCCTCTCTTCGGAGCACTGTTTATAGGGCCAGGTTTAGGGCGTGACTGCCTTCAGCTCCAAATCTAAGCACTACGACTCTCTACTTCCCTCAGATCCTTCCCAGGCATCTGGCAGAGTCAGCTTCTCAGGTGTAGGGCCTTGGCTTTGTCCTGGGACGCCCCCTCTACAACCCTGCCATGTGGTGTGTGGACCACTCCTGTGGGAAGTGTCCCACCGTCCCTGATGGTGCAACCTTCCCACCTGCTCCCACCCCCTTCCCTAGAACTCCATCTCCAGAGCTGCTTTCACACGGTTCTACCTTCTCTTGCATAGTTTATCTTAAAAGCAGCACCTATAGGTCCTGGTCACCTGGTTCAACTGCTAGGCTGGCCCCCTGGTTGGCCAAGAGCAGGGTTGGGGAGAGGCCCTAGGATCTAGGCACAGAGGGCTGACTTCTGACGAGGGCAGTGAGGAGAGAACGCTGTTCTCAAGCTCCTGTCATCTGAGTCTTCCTGATCAGGCTGATGACCATCAGTGAGGCACGGTGGATAAGCTGTGGGGAGTACCTAAGGAGGAGCCCACCTGGGGGCTCTGGGGGGGGCAGTCTCCCACTCCACGGGCTGGCAGGACCTCCCCTGCTACCCTGGACGGCACCGATTTGACTGCCAAAACCAGCCTGGGCTGGGACGGAAATGTATCATGCCTGTGGTCCTGGGATTGTCCCTACCCCAGAGGGACTGCCCTCTTGGCGGTGGCAGGCCTCCCCCTGTCGTTTTCCCCAGCCTCCAGGACTAAAGCTGGTGTGCCGAGCCGCAGCCATGGGCGCCTCTACCTCAAACCCGTTGATGTACCGGTTGACGTCTTTGAGGCCCCGCCCCCCCTCCCCCCCAGCAGCCTGGGTGACAGGGCCACATGGCCAGCCTGTCCTACAGCGTCGCCCACCCCCGCCCTAGACGGTGGTTTCGCTCTTCCACAGCCCCGTCTTCATGCAGGCGCCTCCGGCCGCCTCCGTGCCCGTCATGGTGATGTCGTCGTACTTGGCCCCCTTGGGCGCGCCGTTCAGACTGGCCGCGTTGAGCGGGTACGAGCGGCGCTTGCTCTCCCTCTCCAGCGCGCCGCCCCCGCCACCCTTGAGGTTGTCGCGACTGGCGCTGCGGCGCTGGCCTGGCCGGCCCGCCTCGGGGGGCGGCGCCGCACTCGTGTCGCTGCCCTCCGACGGCGTGAGCATGGGCTCGCCCTCGAGCTGGAGGCCCGGGCTGTTGCGGCTGCTGCCCGGGTAGCTGTCGGACGGGCTGTTGTGCAGGCTGCCGCTCTCGCTGGACAGCAGCTCCGGCGCCCCGGCCGCCGCGCCCCCGCGCAGCGCCTTGAGCCGGTTCTTGGCGCCGGCCTCCCCCGCGCGGTGCCCCTTGACCCGACTCTTGTGCACTCGGCGCCCGTGGTGCAAGTTGTTGGCGTGGCGGGGCGCGAGGCTCCCCCGGGAGCCCGTGGGCTCTGGCTCCCCTTCCCCGCGGGCCACCACCCCGGCCTCGCACACCTGACTCTGGGCCAGCTGCAGGTTGGTGAGCTTGCAGGGGCCCAGGGGCGGCGCGTGGCCGCTGCTGCCGCTCGGGGAGGACTTGAGGGAGGGAGGCCCCTCTCCGAACACGGGGGAACCGTCCTCTGAGGCAGCGGGCACGGCCCGGGGTGAGGCGCCGGGGGCGGAGGCGTGGGGGCAGCAGGCACGCCAGGAGGCCCTGACGTCCCTGCGCCTGGCACAGTGGTGGGTGAAGACGAAGAGTCCCAGGGCGGAGGCTGCCACCCCGTACAGGCAGCTGCACACCACCCGGGGCAGCCAGCGCTGGGACACGGCCAGAGCCCCACAGGCCCACATGGCCAGGTACAGGAAATGCGTGGTCACCAGCGCCCCCAGTTGGACTCCCGGAGAATAGAGGCCGTCACCATCCTCCGGGGGCCCGGGTGTCACCACCCCCGCGCTCCCAGTAGCCAGAAGGGAACCTGAGTCATTCAGGAAGGGGCCGCTGCTCCTGAGCCTGGTGGAAGCCCTGAGCTCCTCCCCTGGCTCCAGGGAGACCCTGCTGGTGCCCCCCTTTGGGCTCTGTGCCAGAGGACCCCTTAAGCGCAGCCCTGCACACAGGAAATAGATCCAGGTGATCAGCAGAATCAAAGCCACCGGGATGTAGAAGGCTCCTAGGCTTGGACGCCACACCAGCCAGCAGCTGAGGGGAGACACAGGCAGTGGATGAGGAGGGGGAGCACGTCTGAGGTGGCTGGGTGGCTGGGGTGATAGGACATGGTGAGTGGAAAAGCAGAGGTTGGCTGAGTCAACATGCATGGGTTTGGGGTGGGTCGCCGGCTGAGCGGGCCTGGCAGGTACCCCTGCCAGGGAAGTAGAAGGTGTCCAGTGTCAGGGTGGGTGGGTTTGGGGCGGGCGGGCAGCGGCGCTCACTAGGGGCTGTGGTCCCGGTAGTTGTGGATGTTGACAGCAGCTGTGATGCCACAGATAATGAGTGGGATCCCTCCAGCGATCAGATAGAACCTGGGGAGGAATGGGGTTTGGGGGTCAGAGAGATGGGGAACCAAGGGAATTGGAACCAGGTGCTCGGAAACCTTGACTCAGGGTCTCTGTCCCATCCTCTTTCCCCTTTAAATTCTGTCAGAATTTTTTGCCTGGGACGCAAGGCCCCTACGGGGCAGGTTCAGTAGATTCCTAGGGGACTTGGCCAAGACTGTTCTAAGGGAGAGAGGCTAGAATTGCTCTCTCACCCTAAACACTGCAGAAATCAGGGTGCTGCTCACGTGGCCAGGATCCCTGTCCAATGCCCTTTGGAGTCTCTTCCTTCCCTGGCTTTGTCATGCGGGAAAAGCCCTAAGGGTGCACCCACCCCATGGCCTTGGGCAACCTGGTACCACCTAGGGCCTTCTCTCTTTGGAGCGTGATCTCCCAGGATCTTGGACCCACCCTGCATCCACCCTGGGAGGACAGAGCTTGGTGTTCTATACCCGCCTCTGAACCCTTCACCCTTGCAAAGCTGACAGTCGAGGCATGTACCGGAGCATGGGACGGGGAGCTGGCGGGGCAGAGTCCCCTTCTTGTGGAGGGGGCGCTCTCCAGGTGAGCTCCTTGTGGAGGACGCGGGCCTTCACACCCATCCAGAGCAGTGTGGACAGTGAAGAGTAGTGCAGAGTGACACCCACCTGCAGGGTGAGGCCACTGACGCTGGGGGACGGGGCCGCTACGACTGGAGCCACCCCAGAGCCTCCGTGCGCAGCGTTCTCCCGCTCCTCCCAGGTTCCCATCCCCAGCTCTACCCAGATCCTCCTCAAGGTTCTGACCCCGTGGTCACCCTCTCAACTTCCAGCCCGGGGTTCTCTCCCACTCCGGAGACTTGACACCCCTGCTCTTGCTTTCTGGCTTGTCCCTGACCTCTCCTTGCAGACCCCATTCTCCACTTTGAAGACCCATCTCATAGTTTCTCTACTTCTTACCTCCCCTCCTCTCATGCCCCCGACCCCAGCAAGGTTGGACACAACAGTGGAGGTGGGGCCTGTTAGCATGAGTCCCCTTTTCCCCCTGCACCCACAGACTCTGTGCCTAGGCTGCCATCACTCATCTAGGAGCGCCCCCCGCCCCGCTCCAGCCCCTTCTCCTGCTTACTGCCTGGCAGACCGTCGGGTAGTTGGTGAGTGTGATGCCTCCTGCAAAGACGGCGGAGGTCATGGCCATGTGGAAGCACAAGTTCAGCAGCATGTGCCAGCCCTTCCGGGACACGTGGATGGAGCTGCCCCAGAAACAGTAATTAATGGGCCACTCAGCCCAAGATCAGGTCCATGGGGTCTCAAGGTAATTCATAGAGCAAGAGGGAAAGGCAGATATCTATGTGCATACATGTGTGTGAGTGTGATAGAGGCCCCAGGGCAGGAAGGGCTTAACCCCCAAGGTGTGTTTTCCAGCCCTAGACCCTGCAAATAAAATGCTAGGCAAGGGCCCAAGAAAGTCATGTGGCCCCACTGGGGAAAGGAACACTTGGCCAGTACTTGGTGAGACCCACAGCCCTCCCTCCTCGCCCACCCCTCCTGCAGGCGCTCCCACCTGTGGTTGAGGATGTAGGTGATGATGGTGGAGAAGAGGCAGAGCAGCAGCAGGGCGGTGCAGGGATACACGACAGGGTGCAGCCCTGCCCCTGAGCCCCCTACCTCCCTGGGGAAGGCACTCAGCTCCTAGAAAGAGTAGGAAAGAGGACGTATTAGGAAGCCAGGGGTAGAGGCCACCCCACGGAGTCCTGGCCAGCCCCCCAGGCCACTTTTCCTTTCCCCAAGCCCTGTCAGCTTTGGCCCCTAGTCCGTCCAGGTAGGTGAAGATGTAAGTGCTGCGAGTCCGCTCTTAGGAAGTCAGTCTTAGGCAGTGTTAATCATCTACTGCCTGCCTATTCCTCCCTCCTAGTCTCTTGCCCTTCCGGGAGCTTTTCTGAGCCTCAGCCTGAAAATCAGGGATGAGGAAAGAGCTGGAAGTTTCTATCATCCAGCTGATCTGGGAGAGCGGGCTGCAAAATGTGGTGAGGGAGTGGGGTGACCAGAAAGGAGAAATGTTCCCAGATTTTTTTTTTTTTTCCACTTTAACAATCTGGGTCTCAGAGAGTGCAGGATGTGAAGACCGGGGCTGGGGAGTTCCAGGTCCATCTCTTTCGATGAGCGGAGGCAGAACCTCCCTGTCTCCTGAAAGATGAAAAGGTGTGGGGAAGGCCAGAGGGACGTTTCCCCATGAGTCCTACAGTTACGAGGCCCGATAAGGCTGCTGTCCTCTCTGTAGTTCTCTGTGGCCCCAGGTGATCCGAACACCCCCATTCTCACCTCCCACACATTCCCCAGAGTTCTCCCAGCCTCCGGGCCCCTGTCGCACTCACCATGAGCACGGCCACGTTGCCCAAGTGCTGGCAGTGCAGGGAGCTGACGTTGGGCTGGCTGGAGCGGAGCTGGCAGCCCTCGGGGCTCCAAGCCCCGGGGCCGCCCGGCCCGTCCTGGCTCCATCGAGCTGCCATGGGTTCGGCCCCTTCAGCCCAATGCCGTAGCGAGACGGCCACTGGCTCGGTCAGGTTCCCCACACCACAGCCACCTGTGGGAGACAGGGAGGTCCACACGGGTGGAACCGGGCTGCGGGGAGGCTGGCTGTATGGAACTAGGTGGCAGCGAGTGAACAGCCCGAGCGTGCACTGAATGCCCGCGGGCCAGGCGCCGGCCGGACTTCGGGACATGGTTAGGTGCCAGTTCGGGCCCTGCCTTCCAGGTGGGCAGTCTCACCAGGGTGACACAGGGATGGATCAAAACAAAGCACCAGGGGGCGCCTGGGTGGCTCAGTCGGTTAAGCATCTGACTCTCAGTTTCGGCTCAGGTGGTGATCTTGCAGTTTCCTGGGTTCGAGCCCCGCATCAGGCTCTGCGCTGGCAATGCGGAGCCTGTGTGGAGTTCCCTCTCTCTCTCTCTCTCTGCCCCTCCCCTGCTCACGCTGTCTCTGTCTCTCTCAGAATAAATAAATAAACTTAAAAAAATTTTTTTTTAAAGAAAAATAAAGCACTGGGAGGTGGCCTGTTCCAAGTGCCGAATGAATGGTGGTGACCTACCTGAAAAGAGGGGACTCTGGGGCTGGGGTCAGGGACAGGAAGGTGGAAGGTACTTGTACTCAGGGAACAAAAGGTGAAGAGAGGACTCAGGGATGGAGGGAGTGGGGGCACCCGGAGAGGGAAAGTTGGCACCAGGTTAGGAGGTCGGAGGGAGGGAGGGAGGCCAAGGTGGGTCAAGGGTCTGTGTTTTTAACTCTTGCAATTTGACAAATCTGGGATATAAATCCCAATGTCTTCCTGAGGCTTTTCTCCAGAAGCCCTTTACAGGATGTCTCTGTCCCCTATCCTCCTGGGAAATGGGGTGTGGTCACTCTCCTCTGCCACTCCCCCAGGCTCTTAGGGGGTGCTGTGGGTGAAGGAAGGGCAGGAAGAGGTGTGGGGAGTTCAGTGCCTTACTGGTTCCTGCAAAGATGACAGGGGTGGCCACGCCACGCCTCTTGCCAGGCCCAGGGGCTCCAGGACGTGAGGTGTTGCCGTGGCTGCGGAAGAGGCGGCCGTTTCGGAAGATGAGCAGTTGCAGGGTGCAGTCTGGGGGGACAGGGGGAGCCAGGGCAGCCGGAAGGGACGAGAACAGACTGGGCGGCAGCTGGATGGAGGCCAGGGCCACGCTGTTCTGGGGGGACATCGGAGTTCCTCAGAGACATCTAGGACCCCCTAGGACTCCAAGGCCTAACGGTTACCCCCTCCCCCCTCCCCTCTACCCCTTTTCTGGAGCAGCTTCCACTCACAGCACCCACTCCCACGAGGCACCTGTATCTGGGCACATCCCCTCTTAGCATCCGCCCCCACACGCCTCCCCCAGTGCCCACCTTGATGTGGAAGGACGACAGAGAAATGCTGGGCCTCCCCGTGGTACAGCGGAAGCGGAGCTGCTGATCGGCCAGGGGCTCTGGCTCCGGGGAGGGGTTCTGGCCGGGGCTTCCGGGCCGTATGCCCAGCACTCCCGCCTCCCTTCTCTGGAAGGCTGTGCAGGTCAGCCCCACGTAGCTGTGTGGCTTGATGAGGTAGGCCTCCAATGCCACGTTTCTTGAGTTCTAGGGACAGGGAACTTGTCACTCCCACCCCCCCCCCCCCATTTGAGATCTGGCGGCTCTCTCTTGGCTTCCTGCTGAGACCACACGGTCCCTCTCTACGGTCCCTCTCTGCGGGTTTGCTCAGGCTGTGTCCCCCTACGCATTCTTCCTTCCCATCTTCCCAAGGCTTGGCAGTCTTAGGTCTGCTGCCGAGTCTCCCCTACCCCTGGCGATGGCACCTTCTTCCTCCTAAGACCTTTCCTCCCACTCACACCCTACCTTGTATCTTGCTCACTTCTCAACAGATACTAGTTCTGCCACCCCAACTAAACCGTGGAGCAGGGTCCACGTCCAGCCTCCTTGTACCTCCGGAAGTGCCTAGCACAGCATCTTGCTCCCCTGTGGTTGCTAATGGGTTCACAACCCACCCCTGGCGATGTCACCCTCTTTTCAGGGGACAGATGTCTCCATCACTCCTTGTTCCATCACAGTGCTGTCACCCTGATCCCAAGCCCCTCTAGTTCCTTGAGCTGGTGCTACGGTTCCATTCCCCACCGTGAAGTCTTGCACAACTTCTCCCTCTCACTGGCCCCCTCTCCTTTGCACTGCTCCTGACAGCTCGGAACTGAATTCCACTCCACTGAGTCATGCTCCGTGCTCTGGCTAGCTGGGCGCACGGCAGGTGCATACTTGGAGGACTTGCTGCCCGAAGAGAGGAGTGTGTCCGTCCTGGCTGGTGAGGGTTGGCCCCCGTTGATTCTAAGGCCCCTCCCAGTGCGAGGCTCCCCAAGGAGCTTCCTCCCAGCCGACCCATATTACCACAGAGATGTGCTGGGCATGGGGGCTGAGGGCAGCCCCCCCGATGCGCTCCAGGGCACCCACGATGCCGCTGCAGGCCTTGTCTTCACGCTGGGCCAGCCACAGCAGGTGCTCGTCTACCAGCATCAGGTTGCTGGCCATGTCCACCATCACCTCCACCAGCTGGCAGGGGGCAGGGAGTCACTGAGGGCAGGAGTCGGGTTTGGGGCCCGGGGGCTGGGACACAAGAGGCTTGAGCAAGGGAGGGGGTGGTTTCCAGGGGCCCCAGAGGCCGGGTTGAATCTCACCTCTTTGATCTGGTCGACATAACCCAAAAATTTTTGGATCATCTGAGCCACATAGACAACATCCATCATGTCCGAGAAGCTGGCCGCCTCAGCCGTGTACACCCGCAGCTGGTGGGCCAGGGTCAGCGCGTTGGAGGCGTTGATGGGCATCTGGGAGAATTGAGGGGAGAAAGGAGACCGTCCAGTTCTGCTCCTTCTCGCCGAGAACTGCCCCTAGGGGGCCCCCTTGTCTGTGCTGATGCTCAGGGTGCCGGTGCCTGGGGAGAGGGGTCTAGCCCACCAGCTGGGTCTAATCAAGACAGGAGGCACAAGGAAGGAATGAACTCAGGACTCAAGGCTGTCCACTCCGAACACCACTGGCCTAAGGACGATGGGACCACCTCACGCTGTCCTTGTTTTCCCCCTTAAGGCTGTCCTTGCTGTGTTTGGGACTAAAGATGCTCGGGGTGGCCCTGGGAGGGGCTGGTCTGAATTGCCTGGAAGAAGAAAATTGAGAGAACAAGAGCCCTTCACCGCGCACGCCCACAGAGAGGAGGGGCGGCGGAGTGGCCGTGAGGGGGCCTCCAGGCCCCATGGGGCCAGCGGGCTTCTCCCCTTCCCGTTTCCCGACCCAGAGCAGACGGGATGCCCCCTGCCCCTCTCCTCTCCTGGCCTCACCAGCACAAAGGTGTAGAGCACGCGGGTGATGTCGTTGGTGTACAGACAGTGGGAGTAGTCCCCGGGCTCCCAGCGGCCAGCTCGGTCACACCGGCGGGAGGCTCGGGTGCCCGGGGCACCCCCGCTCAGGGGCACTGAGGTGAACGGGTACTGTAGGCAGGACTGGTAGGCTGTGATGCCGGCCAGGGTTCGAGGCCACCTGGGGGTAGAAGCAGGAGTGTGCTGTTGCCCCAGGCTCTTCCTTCCCTCAGAGCAAGGGTCCCTCCCCTGCCCTCAAGAACCTGGATGCTCGGGCCCCTTGGGACCTGGGGGAAGGCTTCAGAAGCGAGGGTTTGGACTGGCCTTCCAGGGGCTCCCGAGCCCCACCTTCTCTCTAACTCTGTGTGTGTTCAGAGTCGGAGCCCTGAGTTCAAGTCACTTAGCCTTGGCGCCCCTGAGTATTCTCAGCTGTACAACGGCGAGAACAGACCCGCCCTCGCTAACTGAGGGGGCCATTGGGATATTACGGCGTGTTTGTTGTGCGAGAGTTTTGTGTACTGTTAATGTAAGGAAGCAAACCAAAGAAACAAAAAAATCCACCCAAACTTCCTGTTCTGCACAGCACATCTCAGATGGGGAGTTCATACAAAAAGACAAGGGCTCTGTCAATACAGCAGCAGGACAGTGGCACTTGGAGCTGGACGACAAAAGTGCTGTCTGCATCTCAGAGCAGATGGGGAGACCCTGGTCACCGGTGTTGTCAGACGCAGGAGCGGGGGTGGGGGCTGGGAGGGGGTTCCTCTGGGGCAGCAGAGGCGGCCGCACCTGAAGTCCCCGCGGTTGTTGGCCACTCGCTCAGCCGGGCAGTAGGAGGCCGAGGTCTCCAGCACCACGATCTCCACCTTCTTGCTGGCGTTGCCCTGGGCCGTGGACACCGAGCACTCCCACTCCCCTGACGCCCACACGCCGATGTGAGACACCGTCAGCTCGCTGCAGGCGGGCAGGGGGAGGGCCGGCTCGGCGAGGTGCTCCAGGTGGCCGTGCCACTCTCCCTGAGCGCCCCGGCCCCGTCCACCCGCGTCACCCTGGCCTAAGTGTGCAGGGCTTGAGCTTCGGGGTTCTTTTTCCTTTAACTGAGCGAGGGATACAAGTACATACTCCTTTCATTCCCATCGGCCTTAAGATATTGTTTTCCTGAGCTTCAATTTCCCTGTGTGTATCAGGGAGATAATAATACCTCTCTCGAAAGTCTATTGGAGAGATTAAGTCTGATAATAGAGTTTTTACATCGTAAAGGCACTAAAGAAAAGTCAGATGTGATCCTTTTTTTTTTTTTCTATCAGGCATTTAATCTGTATTCCCCTATCCAGACCGTGAGTCCTGGATTTCCAGGCACACACACAAGCACACTCTTAACGCCCATGAATGTACTCCCAAGGACATCTGGGCACAGGGCGTTGGGCGGGCGGGGGATGGGTACTGTGGCAGCAGGGCCTGTACCTGGTGATGAAGGTGCAGTCATGGATGAGGCTCTCGGCCAGGAGGATGCCCGCCTGCTCGTCACCCTCCAGGGGGGCCCGGTTGTGGTACCAGCGGATGCGGGTGTCTTCGCCCAGGTAGCTGGCAGAGCACTGGAAGGGCAGTCGGTCACCCTGGAAGACCACTTGGCGCAGGGACGGGATGAGGTGGTGCGTGTGCAGCTCCAGGGCCCCTTCTGTGGGGGGGGACACCAGGGCAGTGAGGCCCGCGTGCAGCAGCGTGCGAGATGCCGGGGGCAGGGGCGTGGTGTGCAGAGCCAGGAGTGGAGCTGCACTGGAGCCCACTGTGGCTGGGGGGTGGGGGGGAAGGGGCAGGAGAAAGCCTCTGGAGATAAGAGCACAAGGAGGGGGCGGGAGGGTTTGGGGCAAGCAAAGAAAAGCACTCCTGTGGCAGCACATTTGTCACCCCAGGAGGTGGGACCAGGTGCAAACACAAAGCAGCAGCCCCAAAGAAAGTTTAGGAACAGCTGATGGAGAAGGACCCCCAGGGGGTTCTGAGGGAGAGGATGCCCTGGAGAACGAGAGGAGGGGGGAGCCTCGAGCCAGTGGGGCCCTTCAGGAGCGCGTCTGCGCCAAGGGTGCAGGGTGAGGGCGTGCTTACCGCAGCGCAGCTGGGCCTCCTGGAGGCCGCCCAGGGCCTGGGCGTGGAGGGCACCGGGGTAGGCACAGAGCGTGTGCTCCGACAGCTGCAGGGAGCGATTCCGGGCCCAGGACAGCAGCCAGCGCAGGCGGCAGTCGCAGGTCAGGTACTCAGTGCCGAGATCCCTGCAGAATGGGTAGAGGGGCCACAGAGTAGAGCGGAGGGGGCGTGGGCTCAGGGGGCGGGGCTGGAGCCCTGGGAGGGAGACTGAGGCTGGGAAGGGCACATTTGGGTATGCGTTTGCCACCACCAGCCTGGCGATGGTGGGAAGGCAGGTATGATGCTTTCAGCCATTGCCTGTCCCGCCTATGCATAAGGCTGGCCACGGTGGTCATGATACTTGCATGTGTCCTTCCTGGGCAGAGAAAGGAAGCAGAGGTCTGAGTCCTTGGGCTGGAAATAGATACTCACACAACCTTAAGGGCTGGCAGCTCATCAAAGACCCCAGGTTGCAGACTGGAGAAGATGTTTCCAGATATGTTTCTGCAGGGGGGCAGGGAACAGTGAGCCCGGATCTCAGGGTCTCCCTGAGCCAGAGGAGGGAGGAGTGGGTGAAGGGAACACAGGGGACTCTGAGGGTCTGGTGCTGCCCTCCCTCCTCCCAGGCCCCTCCTCCCCACTAACTGCCCCTCACTTACAGTCGGAGAAGCCTGGGGAGGCCCTGGAAGGTCTCAGAGGTGAGACAGCCAATCCGGTTGTTGGAGAGATCTCTAGAGAGACACACACACAGCCTCAGCAAGCTGGCCGCGTAGCAACACGTGGATCCACTTGTGGGGGACACAAGTGTGTGGCCGGGGCTCGTGTGGGGAGTAGGATGAACAAGGAGATGGGCTTGAGGTGTCTCCTCCATCGGCGCCCCCCGCCCCAGCAATACAGCATGTTGGGGACAGGGGCGCTGTGAGTGGGGAAACGAGAAGGGACCCAGGGGACCGGCCCCAGGGCTAGGGGAGCAGGACATGCCACTTACAAGCGCTTCAGCTCTCCCAGGCCCAGGAAGGCCCCGGGATGCACCGTGCTGATGACATTGTTCCTCAGGTCCCTGTGGGAGGCAAGTGGGAGTACTCACACCTCTGCCTGTCTGGGCCACATGCTCCCCTGGGGTGGAGAAGTTTCACTTTTACCAGACGAGAACTAGATTTCCTTCTAAATCTCCTCAGCGCTGGTTGGGAGGCTGGATGAAGGATCCCACCCCTTAGACGCGTCTCCGCGGCCCACCCCAGCAACCGTCAAGGGGTGCTGGTCAGAAAGGTGTCAGGAAGCATATGGAAGCCAAGAGATGGGGTGGGGCCACCTGGGACACAGAAGCAGCGCACGGTGGAAGCAAGGAGGGGAGCCGGCACTGAACTGGGAGCTGGGAGCCCTCGCTCCAGGTCACTCCAATCTGAGCTGCCCAGGATCTCACAGGGGCTGCTGTGTGCACCACTTGAAAATGGATGTGAAAGTCTTTTGTAAATTGCTATCCAAAGGTAAGATCTCCTGGAGTGTGGCACTGGAGGAGGTATTTTCATAGCCATCCTGTCCATGTTGATCTCTCCATTTGACAGGTGTGGAAATGGGTCAAGCAGCTGATGACCGCATGGGTGCTGACCTGGGTCTCTGATTCCAGGGCACAACCATTACCGTCCCCACCCCCACCCCGCCCAGCGATCCCTCATTCTTCAGGTGAGGAAGGCAAGGCTGAGGGGGTAAAGGTTTGTCCACCTGCCTTCCCCCCATGGTCTCCTAGGAGCCCACAGTACTGAGGGAAAGTGGCAAGGGAAACACCATTTCTGGGCTGAGCCCGAGCAGGTCCAGACAGAAGAAGGTGGTGCGCCTCCCCGCCCCCCCCCGCCCCCCCCCGCCCCCCCCGCCCCCCCCCCCCCCCCCCCCGCCACCTGCCCTCCAGGGCTCCACGGGGGCCAAAGGCCACCCACCTGGAGGAGCAAATTGTTTGTCCCAGGGTCTGGTTGCTCAAGCTCAACCGCACAGCCACACTCCAACCCTCCCTCCCTTTTATCACCTCCCCCAGTGGTGGCAGGGTAGAGCTGAAGGGGCAGTTCCTACCCACTGGGGACCCACCAGTGCCTACCTGGTCCCAGCTCAAAACCTGGCAGACTGGCAGCTATCTGGGACCACTGAGGACCAAAGTGAGCACTGGCCCACTGGCTACATCCCATCCTCTGCTTCCTGGGCACAGCCACTGGTGTCTAGACCACCAGCTGGCCACTCACCCAACTACTCAAGGACCACCGGAGTCTTTCCTGAGCCCGCCCAGCACGCGCACAGCCTCACGGAGTAATGTGCCAGGAAACCTCCCTGCTCAGCCAGACTGCCTCCCCCTCCTGGGACCGTGGGCTGGGGGCTGCTGCCTCCTTGTTTGCTCCCTTCATTCCATGGTGCTCTCTGTGCATTCCCACCCCACCCCAGGCATCTAGGTAGATTATGAGGCAGAGGGCAAGGGTGGGGGATTCCTGGAGTAATCAACCTGTCAAGAAGGCCTGTGCAAGAAGGTGGAGATTGACAGAGATATCTGGGGCCAGCCTGCTTTCCAAGGCCCACCACCCTCCAGCCCAGAATGACACAGGGCGCACTTGGCCCTGCCTGCCAAAGTCTCAGGGACATCTGTGGATTATGGGCACGAGGGGGTTAACTAGCCGCTCCCAGCTCTGGGAGAGGAAATGGGTGTCCAGGATGGGGGGGGGGTGCCATCCCACCAGGGGGCCTGTTTTCGCACAGACAGTCCCAGCTGGGGACAAAAACACCCAGAGAGAGAGAGAGAGAGAGGAGAAATAAAACACGCTGCTTAGTCCCGCCCATGGCCAAGGGTCCTCATACTGGAGCTCCCTCTCATACCGAGGACGTGGCCTCCATAACCCCGTGTCCCTTGAGAAAGAAGGGAAAGTCAGCAGAAGGGGCCAGCTTCCTCAAGAAGGGATGGCTTCCATACCCAGGCATGCTGGTAGTGCCCCAGCAGGGACTGTGCAAGTATGCAGACCCTAGATGCTCGCGCAGCATGGACACTGGAGAGGGACAGGAAAGGTGCCCCGCCTGGTCTGGGTTGCCCTTCCTGCCCGGCATCCCCCTTTTGGCTCCTTACTCTCACAGCACCCCCTCCAGTGCTGTTCCAGCATGTGCCCCCTGGCCCCTGTTGGGGTCTGGCCATTCTCAGGGCTCTGCCTCCCACCCCCACGCGGGGGACGGGCAGAGGGAAACACATTCCTCATTGTGTCACTTCCCTTCATGGGCTGCCAAGGGGCTGAGGCCGCAGCCCCCCGCCCCTTCCCTCTCTGCTCACTGTGTTTATTCTCATTTCCTCCCCGGCCCCCCTTGAGAACCCCCACCCCGCCTGCCCCACTGATGCTCTGCAGATGGGAGCAAGGCGGCCACTCAGGCCCCAGCCCCTTCCTGCCCTGGGTTTCCTGCAGCCCAGAACCACGTGGCGGGGGGGGGGGGGGGGGGGGGGGTGCTGAGAGGGGAGCTTCCCCCCGGGCGCTGGCACTCCTTTTCCCTTGCCTCACACCCACAGAGTGGCTTTAGGGGTGACCAAGGCAGCCTTTCCAGAGCCCAGGCAGGCCAGGCCTGAGTCTTCTCCTGAGGAGCATAGGCTGGAGGCTGCTCACTGATGGGGCTGATGGGGTCACGGTCCCTAAGGCAGGGGAAGTGTGGCTCTGGGGCTGTACCCTCCCTAGCAGCAGGAGGAAATACTATCATAGAACTTGGATTTTTTTTTTTTTTTTTTTTTGGACCAGCAATGTCCCTATAGGTTGCTTCTCGCTTTAGCACATCATTTTGAAAATCTGATGATGGCTATGGACTCCTGCTTCAGAAAAATGCACTACACCCAACACTGTATGATTTCTGAGGGCTTGTGGCACCCAGGTTACAACCCCCTGTTCGGGATTGTCTAAATCCAATCCCTTCATTTCTTAGCTGAGGTCATGAGGATGAACAGATGTTTCTGTGATGTGGAATCTCTCACTTTCTCCTTGCTTCCACAGAGCCCAGGTCTTGTAGGCTGGGAAAGTTGTGGTGTATGGATGGAGCCTCCCCTCCCCACCACCCCTCGCCCAACCCAGAGCAGGCTACCTTGACTCTAGGCAAACCCTTCTCCCTGTACCTGTGCCAATTTGGAGGAGAAGGACCCGATGGCAGAAGTCAGGCATGGGGGGCGGGGGTGGGATTCCTGAGAGCAAAACATACCCTCTACCCTTCTTGGGAAAGCTGGAGCTCAGGAAGCTGAGTGTGTAAGAATGAGTGTGTGAGCATCAGCAATAAAGGGGCAGATTAATAAAGTGGACTTCATAAAAACTTAAAACTTTTCCTCTCTAAAGGACATCATCAAGAAAGTGAAGGACAACCCAGGGAATGAGAGAAAATCTGTATCTGATAAGGACCTTCTATCTAGAATATATAAATATATAAATGAGAGAAAATATATCTGATAAGAACCTTTATCTAAAATATATAGGGGCGCTTGGGTGGCTCAGTCGGTTAAGCATCCGACTTCGGCTCAGGTCATGATCTCACGGTCCGTGAGTTCGAGCCCCGCGTCGGGCTCTGTGCTGACAGCTCAGAGCCTGGAGCCTGTTTCAGATTCTGTGTCTCCCTCTCTCTCTGACCCTCCCCTGTTCATGCTCTGTCTCTCTCTGTCTCAAAAATAAATAATAAAAAATGTTAAGAAAATTTAAAAAAAATAAAAAAAATAAAATATATAAAGGACTCTTCCAACTCAATAATGAAACGACAAACCTGCTGGGAAAAAAAATGGGCAAAGGATTTGCATAGACATTTCTCCAAGGAGGAGACAGAAATGACTAAATAATGCATGGAAAGATGGTCAGCACCATTAGTCATTAGGGAAATGCAAAGAAAAACCACGATGAGCTCTCACTTCACATGCACTGAGATGGCTATAATACAAAAAACAGGCAACAGCAAGTGTTGACGAGGGTGTGGAAAGACTAGAACCCTTATGCATTATTGGTGGCAGTGTAACATGGTGCAAGCCGCTGTGAAAACCAGTTTGGCAGAGGAACTACAGAACCCAGGTGCATATCCAAGAGAAGTTCACAGAAACCTGAACGCAAATGGTCGCAGCAGCATTATTCATAAGACGGCCCAAAGTGGGAACATCCCAAGTGTCCATCAACCGATAAGGCATTCGTGCTACATTCACGCAACAGAATATTAGGCCATAAAAAGGAATGAACTGCTGATATATGCTATAATATGGATAAACCTTGAAAACGTTAGGCTAAGTGGAAGAAGCCAGCTATACGGGATTACACATGACATGAATCCATTGATAGGGAATGTCCAGAATAGGCACATCTATAGAGGCAGAAAGCAGACGAGCGGTTGCTTCGGGCTAGGAAATAGCAGGAGGAATGGGGAGTGGCTGCTCATGATTCAAGGTTGCTTTTTGGAGACGATGAAAATGCTCTAAAGTGAGGTCGTGGTGACTGAACGACTGTGTAAATATGCTACAAAGCATCGGATCGCACACTTGCAGTGGGTGGACTTCACGGCATGTTAATTACACCTCCCTAAAGCTGTTAAAGAGCCGGTGTGCACGACAGAGCGTGCACGTGTGCGCGGGAGCGCGTACCGCGTTTGGACAGGGTTGGGGCGGCCCCAAGTTGGCTCCCTCTGGCCCCCACAGACCTCCCTGCCTGTGGGTTTAGAAACCAAATTATAGGTTCGGAGGCCGCAGAGCAGCTTTCCCCGGGCCCTCCAGGACTTCCAGGGTTCATTGGAAAGTGGGGGCTGGCCTCCCCCCGCGCTCCGCCCCACAGGTATGGGGGCTGTCTAGGGGAGGGCAGGGAGAGGATCCAGCTGGGGAAACCTAGATGGTCTGGGGCTCTTCTTGTCTCTGGGGTCATCCAACAGGTATTTACCGAACATGTACACTATGCCAGGCATCGGTGCTACAACAGCAAGCAAGAGGGCTGTCCCCGAACCCGTAAGCCTCCCTTCCCAGCCCTCAGCGGCTCCCAAGTCGGCAGCTTCTCTTCTGCATTCCTCCCCAGTGTGAGTGGGGATGGGAAGGGGAAGAAGGCAGGGCCAGGCGGCCTTGCTCTTGGCCCCGCCCACAGATTAATGGAAACCACCTGGCGGGTGAGCAGCGGCTCCACCCCCAGATCCCCCCACCCCCCATTCCTTGCCATCGTTCCCATGAGCATCTGCTTCTAATGAGTGCCCGGCACTGCTGCATACCAGCCCCCGGGGCTCATTAATCTCATTAGGCAATGACAAATCATCCTGGGGCTGACCAGGCTCCCCTCACCAGGCCCTCTCCTCCAGGCATGCACAAGCCTCTACGGGCTTGTGTCCACACACAGCCACTGACTCGCCTGCATGCCCAGGCTCTCTCCCTTGGCCTCTTCTGGGGGCTGCCTGTCCTGTAGCCCACTTGGTCCCCGTTTGGGGGGCTTCTCACTGTGACCGTGGCACCCTCGGAGCCCTGAAAGGTCTTCTGGTGGCCTGCTCTCTGTTGAATGCGTGTGGTGGGGGATGTGGGCAGAGATGCGAGGGACCAGAGGAACGGGCCATCCGTGAGTATTTCTGGCGCCCACGTTTCAGCTACCTGACTGTCCACCCAAGGCTGGGGCGCTCTGGGCAGATCCTATGCAACGAGGGGCTGCCGACATAACATCTTGCAATTTCACACTCTTCCGAGAAGGGAACAGAATGGCCATTTACTGACAGCCCTTGCTGTCCCCACAACAGCCTGTCCAGGAGTCCCACACCGCCCTTTTCCAGGGTAGAAACCCGAGGCTTGGACAGACACCCGGAAAGTAAATGGTAGAGGCAGGATCCAATCCCAGACCTCGCTTACTCCAGAGTGGAGTTCTATGCCCTTCAAGACCTCCCCACCCCAGAAGTCTTTCCTCTGCAAAGGACAGGCTTGTCCATGCCGAGGGGAGCTGGGACACAGAGGGGAGGGCTCAGAGACAGGGTTTCTCACACCCATCTGGATGACTCTGTACACTCCTTGGCCATGAACTGCTCTGCTGGACTCTGTTTCAGGTTTTCTTGGCCGACAGAGCCCCACAAAGGGTGTCCCCCATCTCTCCTCTCACCCCAGGTGCTCTCTTGAGCACCTGTCCTCCCCTGAGATCATCTCAGGCACGTTCCCACTTGGCGCTCTCTCTGTACTCCTCCCAGCCTCAAGGTCCTGCTATGCATTAACCAGGCCTACTCCCCCCATATGCTTATACTTAACCAATTTTCAAAGGCCAGAGGGGCGCTCAGCACAAGGAGGCAATGACGGCATTTTTTGCAGCCTCGACCTGCCATTTCCATTATTAGGCCAGGCCCCAACCCTCCCACGGGACTTGCTGCTCACAGGCTCTGGGATGTTAGGCTGCCATGGACTCAGCTGCCCAAGCCTGGACGTCTGAGCTTGCCAGCACAGAGAGATCAGTGTTTCCTGGCACCAACTGCACGCCAGGCCACAGCATCTCATTTGTGATGAATAGGCCCACAGTCTAGGGGTCATCTGGTCCACTGGTTCCCAACCTCGGATGAGCATGAGAATCGTCTGCATACCTTGTAAAAAATTCCCAGCCCCCTTCCAACATGATTCATTAGCATCTCTGGGAGTGGGGCAAGGATCTCTCTCCATCCCTGGGATAGTGGGACAGTGGTTTTTGAAGACTAAGTTTTATGTGTTCACGTGGCCAGGCTATGGCACCTTGTAACTTACTCAAACATGAATGAAGGTGTTGCTGTGAAGGTATTTTGTACATGTGGCTAAAGTCTACAAATCAATTGACTTTAAAGGAGATTACCTTTGGCAATATGGGTGGGCCTCATCCAATCAGTTGAAGGGCTTAAGATTAGCAAAAAAGTTTCCTGGAGAAGAAATTCCATCTCGAGACTAAAGCATCAACTCCTGCCTGACTTTCCAGCCTGCTGGCCTGCCCTACAGATTCTGGATTTGCCAGCTACCACAATCACACAGACCATTTCCTTAAATTAAATCTCTTTATAAATAACTAAAATAAAATAATTTCTTTTTTTATTTTTTTAAAAATTTTTTAACATTTATTTATTCTTGAGACAGAGAGAGACAGAGCATGAACGGGGGAGGGGCAGAGAGAGAGGGAGACACAGAATCCGGAAGCAGGCTCCAGGCTCTGAGCCCTCAGCCCAGAGCCCGACGCGGGGCTCGAACTCACGGACCAAGAGATAGTGACCTGAGCTGAAGTCAGACGCTTAACTGACTGAGCCACCCAGGCGCCTCTAAAATAATTTCTTTATACAGATACACACACACACACACACACACACACACACACACACACACATCTCCTATTGGTTCTATTTCTCTGGAGAACCTGACTGATGCAGTGATCAGCTGGCCTGGAGATCCTGGGCTCCTCTGGCCCCTGCACTGCCTTCTATCCTTGAGAAGCATGAGCACCTACTGAACACAGCACACCCCTCTGCCCAGAGGCCTCCCCTCTTCTGGAAAGCCTGGCTGCATCATTGGGCGCTTTGATTTTTTTTCTTTCTCAAGCAGCACCTGTGGGTATCACACACACACACACACACACACACACACACACCCCAAGATCATAGAGTTTAAAATCCATAATGTGCCTTACAAATCACCCTGTTCCCCCTTTTGTTACAGATGAGGAAACTGAGGTCCCAGACCTGGCACCCACGCCTGCATCGCTCTGACTTCATTTCCTACTACCCCCCATTAACATGTCCTTCTTCTTCTTTTTTTTATGTTTATTTTTGAGAGAGAGAGAGAAAAATGATGAGTGGGGGAGGGGCAGAGAGAGAGCGAGACAGAGCGAGACAGAGGGAGACAGAGGATTTGAAGCCAGCTTTGCACTGAGAGCAGAGCCCAATGTGGGGCTCAAACTCACAAACTGAAATCATGACCTGAGCTAAAGTCAGGCGCTCAACTGACTGAGCCACCCAGGAGCCCCAACATGTCCTTCTTCTGCTTCTCAGACCCACTAGGCATACTGTGGATGTAGGGCCTTCCCCTCCAGATTCTTCCCTTCCTTAGGTCTTGGGCTCAGTCATCTTGTCAGCAAGTCCCTCCTTGACCTCGATACATAAAGTAGCAGGCTTCCCCTCTGCCATTGCTTTCTCCCCCCTTCACCCTGCGTTGGGTTTCTTTGTAGTACTTATCATTTCCTGATATCTTTGTACATTTATTTGCTGTTTTCCGGGTCCCATCAGTTGAGGGTAAGTTCCATGAGGGCAGGCACTTGGTTTGCTGTGTTCACTCCTAGTGCCTAGAACAGAGCTCAGCACACAAACAGGGCTCTAGAATGAAGACCTTGGATGATTCCTAACCTCCAAGCAGGGCTCACACTCAGGATTCTGACTTCTCATCTGTCTCCTGCCCTGTGCGCCTGCCACACCACATGATGTGGCAGTCAGTCATTATTCTTTGACTACTCTCATCTTTCTCTGATGGCTTCCCATGCTTTGAAAGCACCTGCTGTGCAGTGACCTGAGTCCGTGGTGCTGGGGGGGGGGGGGCGGGGTTCAGTGTGGTGGCATGGGTGGGAAGGAAAGGACTGTCTTTTTTCTTTATCAGAACATTTACTCTCATGAGACTGAAGGATGAGAAGCAGGGAGACCCCTGTGGGTCTTTGATAAAGTGAGAGGGTAAAGATGGGAAGACTTTAGTGGGGCCACGGGAGGCTCAGAGCAGCTCTCGCTGGAGCTAAGAAGGGAGAGCAGCTCTGGGCGGTGGTCAGCTCTGGTGGGGGCAGGGCAAAGGGCTGGAGGCAGCTCTAGTTTGTCATCCTCCAAAAGATCCCTGGAAGGAGCACGAGGTTTCCGGCCCCACAGCCCTCTAAGACCAAGCCTGGGCTGAGTGCAGGAATCCGAGCATCCGCACGCTTAATTGCGTGTGGGAGGTAAAAGTTTTCCCTATTTGTTCGTACCCAAGGAGACTTTTTAATAGCAGCTTGGTGGCAGTCCTTTCTACCTTGTCTGGACCACCCTGCCTGTGAGCTGCAGAGCAGATGGTAGAGGGACCTGGTCACGGAGCTGTGTGCTTGCACAGTCAACATCCTGAGACCCCCTCCCACCCGAGCATGCCTCAGATCGGAGAGAACGTCCTCTGCCTTTCCACCCGGAACGTGGGCTTGCTCCTTCCACCCCTACTAGCCCAGCCAGGCCTCTGAGCTTTCCTTATGGCCCTGGGGACTTTGGAGGAGAGGCTTTCCCTTCCCCTGTGAAGTGGGTGGTAATAGAGATGATCTCATAAGATCATGGTCATGGTTAACGATCTAAACTCCATGTCATGTAGATACTGCATCCCAATTGCCCTTGAATTTTCCAGCCCTCACAGATCAGTGAGGTTCCTCCTTTGGGCACTAGGGAAACCCCAACCTCCTTAATTCTAACACACATGGCATTGTCGTAGTCTCCACTAGACTGTAATCTCTGGCTCTTTGAGAGCAGGCTTCCCCCTGATTCTTCTGTATCCCCCATCACACTGATCCAAGCCTGTCGGGTGAAATGGTACTAGAGGGGCAGGGGCCCTGTTGAAGGATTTAGGAATGCCCAGCAGGGTAGGAGCAGAGGTAGGAGAGAGGGTGCCGAAGGGGCGGAAAGAAGCAAGGATAGGGCTCCAGGAGGGACGGGGGCCCAGATGTCCTGTGGGAGGCAGGACCTAAAGCTGTCGTACAGGCTATGGTTCCTGGAGCCGGTCAGCTGAACAGGGAGTTGACAGAGGGGCTCGTTTGGCAGGTTAAGTGGCTTGCCCTCGACTGAGTCAGGTCCCCAACTCTGTTAAAAAAGTTCTTCCTGGCCAGCGGGGTCCTTGCAGTCCTGAGTCCAAGGCCAGCCTGCCTGGGCCTGTAGGGCAGGACGCAGCTCCAGACCGGGGCAGTGCGGGTGGGGGCCTTCTGGATGTAATCCACTTTCCCACCCTCGGCCCAGGCGCTAGCCCCTTGGGGTTTTGTCTGTTGGTTTGTTTGGCTGGGGGGAGACAAGGAAAGAGGCCCCAGTCACACTAAATCCTCCTCAGCCCTTTATGCTGGGCCCCCAGCTGGATGGGGGAGATGGCATCTGGCCAGCTAAGGGGCTCAGCCCTCACAGCTAATTGCTCATTAAAGAGCGTTAATGAACTTCCCTTAGCCCCATCGTTGCCTAAACCAGCGAGGCTTCCCTACTTCTCGCTGCCGTCACTGGTTGAAGGAGCCGGTCTCTCTCTATACCCTTCACCTGGTGGTCAAGTCTCGCGGGTCTGACTCTGGGCTCTGCTTAGCCAGCAGGTCCTAGGGTTGAGAAGTCCCTCAGCACCCAGTGTTCCCCCTCCTGCCTGGACTGACTTTTTGCCCATGACCGTTATCCCCCACCTCCGCCCCACTTTGCCCCAACACTTACAGCTTCTCCAGCAGGGACAGTCCCAGGAAGGATCCATTCCGCAGCCCAGTAATCTTGTTGTTGCTCAAGAGCCTGAAGGAACAGAGAGAACACAGACAGGAGAACGTGCTGTTACAAGCCAGAAAGTGTGGCTGGAGCGGGGATGCGGTTTCACCACTACAACCATGTTGCTTTCTGTGTAAATGGTGCCCCCTTTCTTGTAAATGGTGCAAGACAGTAGCCCCACCCCCTCTAGGAAAGAGCCAGTGAATGGTTCAAGCAGATTGGTTAGCCCACTGAGCCCCAAATTAGATATTCACCTGCCCTGGGTTCCCTGCCATGGCCCGCATCTGACTCAGGACTCTATGTAAGTGGGCTGAACAGGTGTCGAGTTGCGATGGCCCCTTTACACCTTAGAACCACTGCCGGAGCCGCAGCGCCCTCCTCCTGCCCTCCAGGGCTCTTTCTCAGGTCTTCAGCCCCATACCCCGAGGAGAGTGGTAAGGGGAATGGTCTGAATTGGGTCAGGGCTCTGGCAGGTGGAACAGGAGGTCCAGTAGGTATGGAGGCAGGTGGGAGGAGCTGCCCATCATTGGGCAACACTCTGTGAGCCGAGGACTTCACAGGAGGGGACTGTTCCCAGCCCTCGAAGGCCCCCAGTTCAGAGGGACTGCGTACCCTTGCCTCCCTAAGCCTGGCTTCGGCCTCGACAGAAAACCGATAGAGCCCTGTGCCTGGTGGAAGCCCGGGCCTTGGCCTTTGCCTCTGCCCACTCTGAGTTCTGTTTATTTATTTGTATTTAGAGGGGGAGGAGAGGGGCCCCAAGCTACTGACTAAACCCACTCTGCCCACCCACTTAGCCTTTCTCTGCCAGACTCCCTCCCTGGGAGGAGGAAGTTCCAGACCAGCCAAAGGGCTCATCCTTTGAGTTAATTGCTTATTAAAACGCTTTAATGAGCCTCTCAGCCCAAACTCTTGCCTGCTCTGGGCTGAAACAAAGGGTTTCACTTCTTTGCTCCTATTGGTGGACATGGAAAGGCCAGAGTTGTAGGTCTGGAATCTTCTCTCGAGTGGGCAGCCTCTGGGATGGACAGTAAAAGAGATCTTGGGGGACGGGGGTGGGGACAAGGCATGCTAGCAGCTGTCAAGAGTTCTGCCCACAAGCTTACTGGAAGTGGGTAGGTGAATATATCAAGACAGGTGTGAGATGGCCCCAGACAGCTGACATTCCAATACTCCACCTTCAAGAGGCTCATGGAGGACAGACAACGGCCAGGATGGAGGCTAGAGTGGAAGGGGGCTCCCTCCCTTCCCTGCTCTCCAGATAGACCCCTCCCACCCTTCTGGTCCCCAACTAAGGGTCCTTTCAACAGTGACACTTCCTAGCAGGGCCTGAATAGTGACTGTGTGAAAGCGTTGCGGGGGAGGGGATGCTGGGTTTCCAAAGGGCTCACACACACACACACACACACACACACACACACACACCCTTGACATTTCAAAAAGTACATCACAGTTGTCATTATATGAATAATTAGAACTCACATTGACCCCTTTATTCTCATTTTATGGATTAGGATGATTTTAAAACTTTAAAAAGTTTACTTATTTATTTTGAGAGAGAGAGAGAGTGAGCAGGGGAGGGGCAGAGAGAGAGGGAGAGAGAGAATCCCAAGCAGGCTCCGCACTGTCAGCATAGAGCCTGATGTGGGGCTTGAACGCAGAAACCAAGAGATCATGACCAGAGCTGAAACCAAGAGTCAGACACTTAACCAACTGAGCCACCCAGGTGCCCCTGATTGATTAGGATGATTTTAAATCGCATTACACATGGTGGTTATAAATCATAAATAATCTTGTCAGTTCTTAGGGTCTCTAATGGTCTCATTTAGGCCCTGGTGGGGCTGCAGGGGCTCCCTCCATGGTGACGGGCTCTTGACGGTGTGACTTTTAAATCAAAGCCCATCTCGCCTCATCTCTTGTTCATTCCCTTTGTATGCTCAGAGTTTGAGGTTTAGAGGTTGCATTAAATGTCAGAGAAGGTGAGAGAGGACCCCTTGGTGTTTTTAGAAGTGTCAGGAAGAATAGTGGAGAAAGGGCATAGGTTTCAACCTCCCCCCCCCAACCCCAAGGGTGTCCCCCAGGGACTGCCCCCTCCTTGGGTTTGTGGGGAATGGGATGCTGATAAGGCTGAGGGTACAGGGGAGGGGGAGGAGGAGGGAGAGGGTATGGTAGGAGAGAGAAACAGGGCTCCTGAATTATCACAAGCCTGTTCATGAAGGGGGAAGCCCGAGAACATTATTTCTCAAACTTGAGCAGAGACCTGGTAAAGGGAGGAAAAAATATCTTCTTTCCTGAGAATATGTCTGAGGATTCTAGTTTGAGAAATATTGACTTTGGAAATGAAAATCTTACACTATGAAAATACCTTCTAATAATTATCTCAAAATTATCTGCAAAAGAATTTTGTTTAAATATCATTGAACAGAAAATTAAAAAAAAAAAAAAGTCTTCCAACTCCCAATCCCCTGAGATTAAGACCTGGGATCCTAATTTGAGAATCCTGTCTAGACAGGTCTAAAGGTGGCGTTGGGGTGCACCCCACATTCTTCAGACTCTTCAGCCTTTAACCTTTGAACACCTTTTGCATACCCCAAATTCTTTAACCCAGAGCTGGTCAATAGAAGTATAGTGTGAGCTGCATACGTAATTTCAAATGTTCTAGTAGCCACATTTTTTTTAAGTTTAAAAATTAATTCTAATAATATATTTTATTTAACTCAAAGTATTAAAATGTTAGCATTTCAACATGCGATCGATATACAAAATTAGTAATGAGACGTTTTCCTTTTTTCTGTTTTTGGTACTCAGATTTTGGAATCTGCGAGTATTCTACTGTTCCAGCATATCTCAATTCAGACCAGCCACCTTACAGGTGCTCAGGAACCACATGTGGCTAGTGGCTTAACCCTTATCCAGTTTCCTTGTGGCCAGCACCTCCCCAGGAGGAAGTCTGGGTTGCTTGAGAGATACTGAGGAAATTGTGTGGGGGGTGGGGGGGGGCGTGTGGGGGCAGAGCAAAGGATTGGGGACCAGCCCAGAGTCAGGTGAGGATGAGCCTATGGCCCAGAAAAGGACCAACTCATCTCTTGGTGTCCTATCCCTCTCTGGCAGGGCCCCCTCTCTCTG
Organism: Panthera onca; assembly: GCF_046562875.1. Lineage (NCBI taxonomy): Eukaryota > Metazoa > Chordata > Mammalia > Carnivora > Felidae > Panthera > Panthera onca. Next base: position 160,169,792 of record NC_138342.1, on the reverse strand, counting down.
AGACAGCCCCTGTTGTGCTGGGGAGGTGCGGGGGCGGGGGGTCAGCTGCAGCCCACGCTTCCGGTTTGACTAGCCCGGTGCAAACGCTGTCTTGAAATGAGATACTTTTCTTGTAGCAGAGAACATGTCCCTGATCTCCCCCATACCCACTCTCTATAAGACATTCATGAAAGCAGGGACACCAGGCAAACTGGTTCACCCTTCTCCTCGCATGGGTCTCCTTCTTGCCATATTTCTAGTTCTTGGACAAACTTCAGGCAGATATCTGTATGATCCAAGTCCCCAAATACCCAGAATTGGATCTTTTGGTCTTTACAACCTAGATGGGGCTGAGGAAATTTTGCTTTGGATCCAGATTATCCAGAAAATGGCTTCGGCTGTGCTTGTTGGTTCAGTTCTCAGGAGGTGCCCTTTGTGAGTCTGGTGGGGTGGAGAGGGCAGTGATTTGGGACAGAAAGTGCTTGGGTCTAGTGTTGTCTTGGGCAAGTAGGAAGCTGGCAGTTAGTAGGGGTTGAAGAAGACATGCACAGCCTCTTCCAACGGGAAGAAGAATGTTCCCACCACGCTAGGCTGTCTCAAGGGGACAAAAACAGGCCAGGCGGCCCCGGCAATCAGGCAGGGAAGGATCGGGAGCCTTGGTCCATGGTTCCATCCAGCCTCACAGACACAGTGCCAGCTTGGGCCCATCTTAACCACCCTGCCACCCCTACCGGACAGATACTTCCTCAGCCTGCCCCAACCCCTCGCCCTGCAACAGCACAGGGAGCCTGCCAGGTGGATCTCCTTCCCAACCACGCTTGCCCCCGCTGCATGGACCTCTGGCTCACCCAACCCGGCCTCTCCAGCTTTTCTTCCCTCCCTCCCCGTCTACCACTCCGACATCGTCACATAGTCCCAGGAAGGGGGGCCGGTCCCTGGAGTCCCCTGTTCTCTTACCCTAGGGTCTGAAATCTGGCCAAGGAGAGGGGGCATACTGAGTCTATTCCAGAACTCTCTCCCAGCCAGGGTCCTATTTTAGGGAAGAGGAGCAAGCAGAGTTACCGCTAACGAGGCTGGAGGCCAAGGGAGCGAGTGGCTGGCGTCTACAGAGAGGCCCTGTGGCCTTTGGGCAGCCACAGGAACTCACCAGATCCCAGCCCAACATCAGAGATGACCCCGTAGGGGTCATGTGGGCACCACTCCGTGGGACATGGGGCCAACACATGCCTGAACCAAATTGTTCTCTCAGATGCAGGAAGAGTCATACATGTCATACCCCCCTCCTCCACCGTGTGAGGACCACACGTCTGGACACTTGGGGAATCTGTGCCCTCCAGGGAGTCTGAGCCTGGAATTCAGACCATCCTCAAGGCCCTCAGGGCTCAGGAGGACCTGTCTCCAACATCTGTTGCTGGCACCTTGGCAGTGTCTTAGGGACGCCGTCAGTGAGGGATCTCAGGCCCACAGCCACTCTGAACGGTCAAGTGGAACCAGACTCCCAGCTCCTTCTGCGGGCACAGTGCCCAAGGCCTCTGAGCACTTCCAGGGCCCACAAAGATGTCTGAAAACGAAAAAATAATCACTGCCTCTGAAATATAAATGCTATAAAAAGCAAAATTGACATTAACAAACCCTTAACTAAATAACAACCAAATGTCCTACTATGTCGATTAGCAGTGATTGTTATGTTCCTCGCAGGCCGTGGGTGCATTTCAGTATGCCTGATATGACAATAGGGTCTCTAAAAGTGACACTGCCTCTGGTCCACAGGCCCTGCCTTGACATATACCCTCAGACGAAAGGCTGCCCTCCTGTGGCTTCCCCTCCTTTCCCTTCTCTTCAGGGCTGCCCTTCATGTCCATGCAGCCTGATTGCAGGGGACTTACATGTTGGAGGAGACATACAGTGTTCCTGAAATTCCCTGCCATCCCCTCCCTTGGCTGGAGGCCTGACTGGAAGGAGACCTAGGTAGGAACTTGCTTCCTCGGGCTGTAGGGGGTTGTGTCTGGATATGGTCTCTGATCTCAGCCTTGAAGCTGAACTGTCCAGGCAAGGGCCTGAGGTCAAGGCTGGGAAAGAAGATAGTCTTGGAATGGCTCCTATGTGTGGGGCCTTCTAGTCTCCTTTTCTCTAACCTACCCTCTGTACAAGGGCACCCTATCCTGGTGGGGAGCAGGCACGACCAAGAAATTGGGGCTGAGATGGGGAGGACTGACTGGAGAAGAAGTGCTACAGGTCTTTGTGGTTGGGTGGTCCGTGTGCCTTGATGGGGGTCTGGGGGCCCCAACACCCTAGCTTGAGCCCATGGAATCGAGTCTGCTATAATCATTCACACCTAGGCATTCATTCATTTATTCTTCAAATCTACACTAACGCCCATTGTGGGCTCAGCCCCGTGTAACACAATAGCACTACAAACATCAATGAGACACTGCGTCTACAATCCTCCATTCACGAAAGGTGGAGGGCCATGTGTCAGACAGGATGCAATGTTTGTGTGTGTGTGTCCCTGGATTTGAAGAAACTGGGAAGTTACTCCCAGTCCACCTTAAGTGCTTCTTCAAACGGCCTAAAATCTCAGCCTGGGGTAGGGGTGGGAGGGGGCATAGTTTTGGGTGAAGAAAATGGATTTCTTTTCAAATGCTTTTCAAAGACAAATAAACCTGAAAGGATCAATCTGAAATCAGTCATTTTTACCCAAGTACAAATTTGTCCTTTAATCTTTCTACCCCTGAAGTTTTCCTTGGGAGCCCTGAGGCCCCAATCCTGTCCTGCTTTTGTGAGCCGGTATCCAGTCTCCATGATGCGACTGTAAGGCCCCTGAGGTCAGAGACCGGGTCTCTCGCCTCCTGGCACTGGCGCCGGGCTGGTCAACAGCAGGCGGTGGCTGAATGAATGGATGGGTATCCGGAGAGGCAGAGCTCCAGGGAATGTGGGGGTGGTGGATGGACAGAGTTCACACTGAACCCCGGTTTCCTCCTTCCTCCACGCCCCTCCCCCACCCCCGCCCCGCCCCGCCCCGCCCCCTACCGCTCCGTCTGGGCAGAGCTCACTCCTGACAGCTTGGAGACAGCTCCCATCCCTCTCCAAGCTAAGCTGGCTCCACAGTATAGCCCTCCTGAGACATCACCCACCCCCACAGGGGTGGCATCCTCCTGAAGCTGTGCGTGGTGCAAGGGAGGGAGAGAAACACCAGGAAGCATGCTTTAGACACCACTTTCCCTGGGTCCATCTGATTTCAAATACTCTGCAGTGATTCTGTACAGAGGTCCCCTAAGCACACAGGTATTTGCTAGGCTATTATCTACCCCTTAACCCTGGCTCATGTGTCCGTTTGGAGGAAGTGGATTAGTATTATCTCCTCTGCCCTGTCCCCGGGGGGTATGCGGTCTCTGATTTGTCACTATGGGAAGAGGCTGAGAGCAGGAACCCTGGGTCTGGCTCCGAGCTGTGTCATCTTGGGCAGGTCAGCCCCTCTCTGGGGGTTTCTTCTCAGTAAAAGAAGGGTTTGGACAGAAGACTCCCACTCATTATATTTGATGGTTTTTCCCATCCTGAATACTGTGTCTCCTAGAGCCTGAAGTCTGAAGTTTCTGCCTCACCACACGGTTCCCAGCAGGCAAAGAGCCCTGGGTGGGTGGGTGGGGGTGCAGCTCTCGGACCTTCCTTCTCTTTCCAGCTGGGAGATGTCTGGCCCCTCATGGTCAGGCTGTAACTCCCTCCTCAGGCTTCTCTCCACCCCGTTCCCTGCTCCTCTGTGACAGATTGGTTCCCCTGCCCCTCACCTGGCCCCATCCATCTTGCACACCCCTTTGCTCCTCCATCCCGCCTCTCCCCACTCAAAGGGCTGGAGAAGCTGGGTCCTGGGAGGTTGCCTGACTTTGCTACACTCCACAGTTTCTCTGCTCCCCCCACCCCCATCACCAGTCCTAAAAGCAAAGGAATGTTCTGGAGTTTGGGAAGGATGGGGGCCCGCCAGAGGAGGGAGGAAGGGGAGGAGGCAGCTTTGTCCTGTCAGTGTCTGAGCTCTAAATAGAACAGAGCGGCTGGGCTGGGGGAATGAAAATAAACAGCCCCTCCAAGCAGCCCCTTCCTAGCAGTTACCGGACTTGCCTTCTAGTTCCTCAGCCCAGGGCCATTTCCCTCCCCTCTTCTCCCCTGCTCTCTGTCTGATCCCAGGGAGTAGTGGGGGGGGGGGGGGGGTCTATACCTTAGAGGGAGTGAGGCGTACTGGTTCAGGCTGTGTGGCTTTGGGGAACTCACTTCCCCTCTCTGGGCTTCGGTGAGGAGAGCCCACTAAATGGAAGGATCAGCTCAGAGGTGGCTGGAACTTTTTCTCCCTCAAGAAAGGGTTCTTATCCCAGTGATTCTCATGTGGCATAAACTTGGAAACTCTCTCCCTTTAAAAACATGACCCCCAATTTCAGGGTCAATTTATGGTCAGGTTCAAATTACACTGGTTTGCCTGTGCCCTTGGGGGAAATTCTCAGACTCACCCCCAGGACTGGGGATTGCCCACCACCCCATCCCCCAGCACAGAAGGATGATCCATGGTAGTCAGCAGGAAGGGACCTCCTTGGGGATCAGGAGTAGCTGGGTTCATGCACATGTTCTGAGTAGTTCAGGCCAAATTACCCGTTCTGGGTCCTGGAACCACTGGGATGCTGAATTATAGGGGTTGTCTTTGGAGCTCAGTGCGGTGGCCTCTCCAGTCTCATTGGCGCAATGAGGACTCAACCAGTAAACCCCAGAGGGCTCTGGTCTCCGCCCAGTGCTTGCCCTGAGATGTGAGCAGGGACCCTAAGAGCAAGAGCCCTAAGAGCCCTAAGAGCAAGAGTCCCCAAGATCTCCAGGGAGGGGCTGGCTGCCTCCAGCTTCTCCGGGCAGGTAGTTGGAAAGTCAGGGGGCAACTTGGATTTCTTCTGGGCCCCTGATTTCACACAGGCGGGGTCAGAAGCCCACACGGGCTTGGTGCAGCTGAGACCCTGCATCAGGAGGGGAAGGTAGTGTGTTGGGAGTCTTGTAGCCTCCTCCCACCTTCGGCCCCCAGCCTCTTCCCTCTTTTCTTTCCTTCTTTCTCTCTGCTCTCTCCCCCTCCCCCTCCTCTCCCTCACAAAAGCTCTCTGTACACAGCCACTTCCTCTGGCTGCTGTCTCTGAGCCCAGACCTTATGAGAACCATATGGGGGAAAGAGGGTGGAAGAGAAGGGGGTGGGGAAGCTGGCGAGGGCCCGCCCCTCCAGCCAACATCTTTCCACTCCCTTCAGGCTCTGCGCACTGGCCGTTGGCACACTTTGCCCCAAACTCCCCCAACTGGATCTTGGTGGCTGGGGTGAGGGGCACTGGGGGGAGGGCCCCGTCCAGAGCTGGGGCTTCAGAGGGAGATCTGTGTTCGAGAACCACTTTCCTGAGACTGGAGCAAGCGCAAGGGCTGTGAAGGGGCCTCCCCTTCCCCCATGCTGCTCCTAAAGACCACCAAACCCACAGCAAAAGGACCCAGCCACCATTAGGTGCGTCTGAATGGCAAATGCCCCTTCTCTTCCATGCGGGTTTTTGACGTGGTGGGCCGCCCCCTGCCCCAGAAACGGGAGGCGAGGCTCGGGTGGCGGTGCGGAGGGGGTGTGTGGGTTCTGGGAGAGTCCGGAGTGACCAGTACCACGCCTGCCCCCTCCGCACCCAGCCTTGGAATGTTCCCAGGTCAAAAGGGCCAAGGTTCTGCTGGGAAGGAACTGGGTTTTTGAAAGCAGCTTTTGTGTCCGCTGGGTCCCAAATCAAGCCAGGTGAGCACTGAGTCCCTCACCTGAGAGGAATGGAAAGCAGCCCAACCAGCTAATCCTGGCCTCAGTTTGCTCAGCCTGTAAGATGGGAGATGCAGGGCTCGATTTGCTGATCTGCAAGGGCCTTTTCAGTGCAGACGGTCTAGGAATTTATGTGGTGGCTGGAATCCTCTGAGGGGCTGCTCAGATGTCCTGCAAGGTCCTCGCAGGAGATTTCCTTCTGGAGTTATCTGTTATCAGTCCTTTCCTAGAATTCCTTATTACCCCTTCCCCCTCCCTCTCACTCCCAGAGCTGCCAAGCAGAGGGCAGGCCCATCAGCTGCTGCCCAGGAATGGGTGGGGGGTTCACAGGGCTCCTCATCTCTCTCCCAGGCTCTCCCCAAAACAAGTCACCCACCACACCCCCCATGAGACCTTCCCCCTTGGGGGAGAGCCATAAAGGCTCCTGCTCCGGACAGGAGCCTCGGTGCCCATGGCTGTCCTGTGGACTGAGCTGAGGGGTGGGACCGATGGATCAGGAAGGGAGCCAAGAGTTCTGCTTTCCTGGAAAACTGTGCATGAAAATCCATTAGAAGGGAAAAGAGCAAAGGGTGGGGAGAGGGGGCACACGGTCTAGAAAAACAGAAGGCAGAAGTTAAGATAATAGGGGTGGAGGTGGAAGGGTTTTCAGTGAGGTAAATAGGGCTGTTCATGGAATTGCCTCAGAACTGCCTGCAAGCTCTCTCTGAGCAGAGACGGGAGGCTCCTTGCACACAGGCACCTGATCTAGAGCTTTCTTTGCCTGAGTAATCCCAGCACTGGTGTCTACCAGGTTTCCCAAGGGGGAGTCCCGGGTCCCCTTGAGCAGGGTGGGGTGTGAGGGGGACTGGAACCTGGTGGCCCATTCTGGAGGGAAACAGGGGAGGAGGGAGGTAAAGCCATGATGCATTAAAAAAAAAACAAAACCAAAACCAAAAAACAACAAACATCAGCCTAAGTCCTATTGTTTGTACCAGGTGACAGGCAAAAAGGTGAAAGGAAACAAAAAAAGTAAGGAGGAGGAGTTCGGGAGGGTGTGGAGAAGTTTTCCAAGCTCTTAGCATCATGCTTTGCTGCCAGGCTGAAGCCCCTTCCCAGCCCTGTCTCTCTTCTTCCCTCAAGAGGCATGCTGGGAAGGGATGGGTATGGCTGAACCCTGAGAAGAGAATCCCTGCCCAGCAACCAGGATCAGGATTATGTGGGGCCTGCAGGGAGAGCCTAAGAAATATGTCCATGGCTGGGATTCAGTCGCACTCTAGGCTGATGGGCCAGTGGGCTCTCAGGGGCTTCTAGGGCCTGCCCTGCCATCACTGTGGGGATGTCCAGCCAGGCTCAGGGGCTGTTCCTATGGAAGGTATCTTAAGCCAGCCAGGTCAGTGGCCTGGGACAAAGAAGAGGCCCTTCCTCTGGGAATGGTTTGCGATGGGAAGGTGAGCTAGCAGTCACGTTTGCTGCTGCCCTGTCACAATATATTCTCACCAAGAGTTGGCTGTGCCCACTCACTCACTCCTTGCAGTGGCGTCGGTGGGAATTAGCTATGGCTGGAAAGCATTAGTTACCAAATCATTCTAAGATGTACTGCAAAACCACCTTTTAATGTTTCCCCCCCTTTTTTCTGCCTTCAGTATGTTAGGATTCCCTAATCCCAACAAGCAGACATACAGAGCGACGGTGTCCCCCATATGTGTGTGAGCACAGCCACAAGAGCCAGTGCACAGACGCACAGACACACAGAGTCCTCTCTTGAACTGAGTTATCATTGCTCAGCGGGGACTCACACAGACTCCCGCCCAACCATTCCACACAGCAAGCATTTTTCTCCTCCAGAACTGAGTGGGCCGGGGAATGCCCAGGCCTGTCTGGACCCTTCAACACCACTGGACAATCAAAGAGACCAGGAAAGAGCAGCCACAGCTGCCTTCCCAGGCCACGGCCACATCCCAGGGCTGCTGCTGAGACGTGGGAGCCAGCGGACACATTGCCTCCACTCCCCCCAATGCACACACATACACTCCCGCGCACGCGCGCGCACACACACACACACACACACACACACACACACACACACACACCCCAGCTGGGGAAAATGCAGGCCAGGCGGCCAACGTCAGAGGCTGACCAGTCGTGTCCTGTCAGGAAGCCGGCAGCCTCTGAACTCACCCAACCAGAGGCATTACTGTATTGTTCTGGACACAATCAGGATAGACTGTGAGCCAGCCCCAACTCTGGGCAAGGGGCGGCGGGGGACGGTTGCCACTGGGGTCAGGAAGCCAGGAAAGGGGAAGCGCATGCAGGTTAGGTCCGGGACAGGAAAGGCATGGGCCGCGGCTAGGGCCGGACCCTCCACTCCACGGCGTGCGTGGAGCTGGGAGCACGTGGTCAGGGCAGGAAATCGCTGCCGCGGGTCGGGGTCGCTAATTCTCCTGCGGTTGTGGGGGCTTCAGGCCCCCATCAAGGAGGCTTGGGGGCGGGTGGTGGTTCGAGCCGCGCTCGTAGCCAGCAAAGTGAGAGCTCGGGAGGGCCCTGGCTGAGAAAGGAAACAGGATGACGGAAGGAGGCTGGGAGGCAGCCGCCTCCCCCTCAGCCAGGTTTCTTTCTTCGCAGTCTTGGAGCGAAGAAGTCAATCGATTAACAGCCAAAGGTCGTGTTGTACCCAGGGGAGGTAAAGGAGAGGGCGGGATGCAGGACCCGGCGCACAGCTCACTTCACCGACGCGCGCGGAGGGAGAGGGGCCAGAGGGCGACCGGGACGCCGGGGTCTCATCCAGGCCAGAAGCGCCGCAATCCCAAGGACAGATTTGCCGAGCCCTCCCTCCCGCCTGTCCCGCGGAGACAGTCTGGAAGCGGGGCTGGCAGGCTCGTGGGGCGGGTGGGGCGCCCCCCACTGGAGGAGCCAGGCCCGCGGGGTGAACCCGGGAGATTCCTCCAGCCCGGCCGAGGACGCGTCCTCCGAGGTGACAACCACAGCCACCTTTTGGGCCGCGGGTCGATCTTTCCTGAGCCTTCTTCCCCCAGCCCACCCACCTCAGGTCCCCGAAGTCTGCAACACCAGCCCAGACTGGAAAGTCGAGGGGCGTGGGCATCCCGCCAGGGCGCATTCCCCTCACCTGTGCAGGTGAGTGGGCGCCCGCTGTCCCTCTCTCTGGGGCGCAGCCGCCCCCGAAGTCCCCTCCTCCTTCCACACCCCGGAGCCCTAATCCTTCCCGTACTTCTCCAAGCCTCCCTTCACGGAGCCTGGACGCAGGCCTGTCCTAAAGTCTCTGAAGCGGCGGCAACGTCCCGTCCCCCTCTTCCCGCCCCTCCCGTCCTGTCTTCCTTCTCGCCCTCGTCGGCGCTCGGGCCGGCCGAGTAGGGTACTCACAGGGTAACGGTGCCGTTAGGCAGAAGGCCGGGCTCCGGAGGCTCCGGGAGGTCCCCGCCGCCGCACACCACCCTCCTGCGCGCCGGGTTGGGGGCGCCGCCGCTTAGCCCCTTGGGCCGCTCCCCCGAGCATTTGCAGCTGCGGATGGGCACGGGGCAGCCGGGCGCGCCCCGGGTCTCGGGAGCCAGGAGCAGTAGCCACGGCAGCAGTGGCAGCAGCAGGCGCGCTGGCGCCCCCCGCATCCTGCGTCCCGCGGCGCCCATCAGCCCATCGCCCCGCGGGGACCCACAGCGCTGGGGCCCGTCTGCGCGCCGGCCACAGGGACCCGGGCTTGCGGGAGGCGTGCTCAGCGGGGGCCCGGGGCGTCCGAGGGCGGGGCGGGGGGCCCTGGGCGGAGGCAAGCCCCGGGGTCCCCGCCGCCGCGCCCCGGGGGCATGTCCGGCGAGCGCCCCGGCGGGGAGGACGCGGGCGCGGCTGTCAGCGCGGCGCAGGCGGCCCCCGGCGGCGCGGCCCGAGGCTCTGCGCCGTGCTCCCGGGCCGGCTGAGGCCGGACCGCTCCGCGACGCCTGCTCCCTTCTTGCCGGGCCGGGACCTAGCGGATTGCGCCGGGCTCCTGCTGCCGCCGCCGCCGCTGCCTCTCCGTGCCATGGATGGAGGCAGCTCCTGCGCGGCGCCGCTCCCGCCGCCGCCGGCCCCCGCCCGCCCTCCGCGGAGGGCGCCCTCCCCTCGCCGGCTCTCCCGTCCGCGAGGCCCTAGCGCCTCCCGACACGCAGCCAGGCCGCTGCCCTCCTGGGAGCGAGAGCGGGCCGGGCGGCCTGAGGCCCCGTTTGTCCCGCGAGCCCGCCCTGAACCTAGACTTTCTCCGTCCCGCCCCTCTTCTCCGGGCCGGGACTCTTCCTCTCCACACCCCATCTCGGACCTCAGAGTCAACCACCATCACTTTCCACAAAACCCTCCCTGGCTCAAGCTCATCCAGCCCGCGCCCCCGTGTTCTGGGTCTTTCATTGCCCTGCGGGTTTGGCCGGAGATACCTGGTGCTGCCTGTTTGGGATTGTGATTGAACTTCGTTCACCGTCCTGGGGTCGCTGAGACTCAGCTTCGCTTGGCTCCTGACCTGATGGGCTAGTCTGGAAGCCGGCTCTCCCTCCCACAGACCTAGGAGTCTAGACCCTCCTCTGACGCCGGTGACCTCACGCAGCGGGGGGTGCTTGTCACTCAGCCAAGGAGGGGTCAAAGGCCAAGGCAACAGGCTAGATCTGGCCTCTTATGTGTGTGTGCGTGTGCGTGTGGGGTGGGGGCACGCGTGTGTGTTTGGGAGGCAGTGGGAATGAGGGAAATGGGAAGAGAAACAGCAGGGAACCTACCAGGGTGTGGAAAGAGCACTGCACTGTGAGTCAGGAGAGCCTCATTCTAGACAGCTCTATTTGACTTTGAACACAGCCTCTAATATCCTGGAGTATCTCTAGTCTCTGGGGTCAAGATGGGGCTCTGCCTGCCCCCTAGTTTATGAATGTCAGCTGTGGCATTTGAATGAGTGAGTGAGAGAGGGGCACTCAGTTTCCATAGGCAGAGGGCTGGGGGCTTTGGGTAGCGTCTGACCTTGACAACTGGGGATGGAAATGAAAGTTTGACCAAGGGTCTTAGATGCGCTGTAATGCAAGCTGGGAATGGGGCTGGGATCGGAGGAGAAGGGAAGTGTGGTCCAGTGTGTCTGCTCCCTCAGTTTCTCCACAAAGTGGCCGTACCTGCCACTTAATAGACCCTTTGCTGCTGAGGAGCAGGCTGCCTGGGTTGGGGGATCCATGGGCAGGAGTCCTGTTCCTCATCTTTTACTGTGTCACCTAAGAAGGTCACCATCTGCCGCCTTCCTTCTGTGCTCTTGGCCTTGTTGGTGTGTGTGGCACCTTTTCCAGCACTGTGGCCTTTCATCCAGTCTCCCACCTCTCTCTGTGGGGAAGCGCCTTCTCTTCCTGGCCCCCAGTGGCAGACACTGGGCCCAGACACTGGCTTCTTCACTTTCCCTCTCTGGCTCCACCAGTCTCTCCAGGCCGCAGGCTCTGGTTCCTTCAACTTCCAAAGATAAATAAATAGTGATTGCAAATGGAGTAAGAGAGAAGGGGCACCGACTCCCCAGCAGGAGCCCTCCGCGGGGCGGCAGGCAGGCTGAGACCGCATTCCTTTGGAAGGGTCGAGATAGAGCCACGGCCACAGGCACGGTCTGCCATTCAACTCTCCTGCTCCCAGGCAAGGAAAACTTCTCAGAGAGGAGGAGGAGAGGGCTCTGGCCTGGGTCACACAGCTTCTTTTGTCAATTCCTTTTGCTAAACGAAGACAGTCAGAAGTCTGGACGGGAGTTGCGCTGTGACATGAACTCTCTGAGGCTGTATAGAGGCCACATGACATTTAATGAGGCAGAGCTTCCCCACAGGTGGGACCAAGGTGCCTCACGGGGACATTTATAAAATGCTGTCCTGTCCTGCTTGGCATCACGTTTGACTTCCATACCCGCCCAGAGGAGGTGAATGGGGGCAGGAGTCACTTTCCCATTTTACAAGTGTGGATGAGGAAACTGAGTCACGAGCAGTAAACGGCCAGGCCTGGGAAGTTACCCTCTGACTGCTTTTCAGGTGCTCTTTCCTCTGAACCGCTCAAAGCTTTTCCCACAGGATGCTTCCTGGTTTAGCTGTTCTCAGAGGTGCAGGGTGGGATGAATGAGTGGCCTACATGAAAATCTTTTTGTTTCAAAGTTTGTTTGGGACAGAGGGAGAACTCACACTTAGTCCCAATCTCCAGAAGTCTGGCTAGGGAGTTTGGCCAATTCAATACACCCGGATGGTGTGATGAACTCTTCAATGGGATAGGGATAAGGTACCATGATAATAGAGAGGAGGCTGAATTGATCCTACCGAAGCAAGAGAGAGAGGGAGCTTACCAAAAGTTTTAGTCCCATTTAGGGGAGACTGACTCCACCTGACTCTACTAAACCATAATTATTCCCTAAGGGTCTGGGGCTCACATCTCCTCTGTCGCTCTCAAAAGAAGTTTGCCTTTGCTAGGTTCTAGCTGCTAGCCAACCTCTCTGTGCCCCCAGCTTCGATGCTGATCCAGTCCTCCTTGTCAAGGGGTAGTTGGGGCCTCTTGACATGGGTCACCCCACGGGAGACCAGCCCCTCCATTTGGAGCAGCAGTGAGTGGAAGATGGGGTGACGGTCAGTGTCCCCTCCATCAGAGACTGGAGCAGACCAGAGCCACCACAAGGGGACCTGCACAGAAGGACACCTAACATCTCCTGAGTGCTTATTATGTGCCAGGCACTTGTTGACTACATTTAAAAAAATTTTTCTTTAATGTTTATTTATTTTTTTTTGAGAGAGAGAGAGACAGAAACAGTGTGAGCAGGGGAGGGCAGAGAGAGTGAGAGGGGGGACACAGAATCCAAAGTAGGCTCCAGTCTCTGAGCTGTCAGCACAGAGCCCAATGTTGGACTCGAACTCACAAGCTGTGAGATCGTGACCTGAGCCGCAGTCAGACGCTTAACTGACTGAGCCACCCAGGTGCCCTGCTTGTTGACTACATTTTACAAGAATTAGCTCCTTTAGGCCTCCCAACACGGTGAGGATGTTTTAGCAGAGAACTGAGGCGTGAAGAGGCACCTTAATAGTCCAAAGGATACAAGCTAGTAAGTGATAGAAATAGGGTTTGAACCCAGGCACTCTGGGCTCCAGAGTCCAAATTTTAAACCACCATGATCTATAATTTTTGGAGAGGAGAAGGGCTCTCAATAGTTCCCCCCACATTTTACTTCCTGTGAGTTTTTCTCATTTTTTTTCAATTCTGCTTTCTTTTCTTTTTTTTTTTTAATATGAAATTTATCATCAAGAGGTTTTCTCATTTTGATTCCGTGGCCCTTTCAGAGCTGAACCTCTGTAGATGTCCACTCCCACACCATAGCTGGTAGTGGACCCAGGACTCCTATTCTGACAGAGTCAGGGAAGGCAGAAACTGTCCAAAGCGGTCTCCCTGCTCAGCTAGAAGAGAGTTACAGGTGAATAAAGACCGTAACACGTGTAGACTCTGAGCCGGCAGGAGCTAGGGTTCCCAGCTCCATGTGCTACTCTGTCCTCACCTCTATTGTGTGGGGACCCCCTCCTGGATGTTCACCTTTGAATTCTTAGGTTTTCTAACTCCCTCTGTGCCTTGTGGCCTTTCAGCGGCAGGATCCCAACACAGACCCAGGACGACAGTACATGAGATAATGGCCCATAATTGGGTCGATATGTCACGTTTCTCCAGGGCTCCACCAGCTTAGACAGATGCAATGAAGGCACAGAGCCCGTGACACCCCCATTCTCCCACCTCCCTCCCAGGAGGGCTGTGCCAGGCAGTCCTCTGGGCTCTCTGTCCCTCTTCCCTGTCCTGTACCTTCCTCTGGGGACTGGGCTGAGCTGCCTGTCCTGATGGAACATTCACACTGAGTATTTGTGAGACGGAAATGCTCGTGCCCCAACCAGAAGGAATGGATAAGACTTGGGAGAAGCCACCCAGATAAATACTTGGGCCTGCAAGGGCTTCCCATTGGTGATCAGATGTTACTGCACGTTAGGGACCTGTGTATGATTTCGGTACTCCCGCAGGAAGTGGTCATGATCTCTGTCTCTATTCAGATTGGACTCACCCTTTAAAGTAAAATCTACTCGCCTTCTCTCAGATGATGGACTGGCTCCTGCATTTTGAGAACAGTGGCTAAGATCATGGACTCTGCAGCTGGATTCAAATCCTGGCTCTCTGTTTTATGGCTCATGTGACTTTGGGCAAATCACTTAATTTACCTAGGCCTCAGTTTTCCCATCTGCGAAATGGGGGATAAAAAATAGTGTCCCCCTCATCATTGTAATGATGATGTCAGTTGTGTATAAATGATGCCCGTGTGGTATAATCCAAAAATATACTTTGTCCTGGCTTCTCACCCAGAGCCCCTGAAACCCTTGGCATTTCCTCAGGGATAGGAGTGTCTTTCCTTATTCATAAGGAGCCTCTTGGATCACACCTGAGTTTCTGCTAATGCTGACTGAAGGTGGAAATCTGAGGTAGCCTCCTGATGGGAGATGGGGCCTGTCACCGGAGAGAACTAGTGGTTAGAGGGTTGGAAATTTCAGTGCCACCGGTCTCTGCCTCTGGGAAAGGGGTAGCGGTGCTGGAGATTGAGGTCTATAAAGACTCCAACAATGAGGGGCGCCTGGGTGGCTCAGTCAGTTAAGGGGTCTGACCTCAGCTCAGGTCATGATCTCACAGTTCATGAGTTCAAGCCCCACATCAGGCTCTGTGCTGGTGGCCCAGAGCCTGCTTGGGATTCTCTGTCTCTTTCTCTCCCTCCATCCTTTTCCCACTGGCACTCTCTCTCTGTCTCAAAATAAATAAATAAACTTAAAAAAAAAAACGCCAACAATGAGATTCATGCTTACAGATTGGTGAACACAGCAAGGTGCTGGGAGGGCCACACATCTGGGGAGGACAAGGGAACTTCGCCTCCTCTCCCCGTACCTTGTCCTATGCATCTCTTCCATTTGGCTGTTCCCGAGTTGCATCCTTAAAAATAAGCCAGCAAAGGTAAGTAAAGTGTCTCCCCGAGTCCTGTGAGCCATCCCAGCAAGTTACCGAAACTGAACAAGAGGTCATGGGAAGCTCCGATTTACAGCCAGTCAGTCGGAAGTATGGGCAGCCCAAGACTCCCAACTGACATCTGAAGTGGGGAGACTGAGCCCTCACCCTGTGGGGTTTGCACTGTTTCTGCGACCGGAGAGTCGATGGATGTCAGAGAACACCCAGCCTGGCACCCCCAAGTGCTCAGTAAATGTTAGCTATCCTCCTTCCCTGGGGCTTCCTGCTGTTTTCCTAACTGGTCGTGTTGAAAAAGAAACACCAGAGCCACGATGGAGTCACTTGTGCTAAGCCCCACATCAGCAAACCAAGACTTAATACCCAGCCTGATTTCTGTTTCAGGCCTCTCAGGAATCTGACCTTTGACCAGTCAATCTGGCATAACCTTGTCAGCGCTAGTGAGGTAACCTGTGTGAAAGACCCCAGCTTTTTCCCAAAGGAAGGAGACCTCCAGGCTTCGCTAGAAACTTCCTTTTCCCACTCCCTTCTGCCGATAAGCCCCTTCAATTTTGTGCAGCTTTGAGGAGCCCCCGTCTGCTTGCTGGATGGGGCGCTGCCCTGTTCATGAGTCATTGAACACATTTATTCAGTTGAATTGCATTTCTAAACGGTACCTACTCAGTTCTGTCCTCTCTTACAGTTCACCGTTTACATATTTGACTCTTCCATTAGAATGGAGGGCCCCAGCAGAGGGAATTCTTTCATTTCTAGGATTTCCAGCCTGTTTTCGTGCCCAACAGACAGAAGAGACATTTATTTCATTCGTTCGACAAAGCGTGACAGAAGTCTTAGTCATTTATTTAAGCAACACGTATGGAGTGGCTACTGTATGCCAGATATTGTTTCTGGCACTGAAGATACAGCAGCAAACCCAAAGAAAGTCTGTGGCCTGGTGACACTAACGTCATAGCAGAGGGGACAGATAACATGTAAATAACAAGTAAATAGGTGTAACCTGATAGATGGGGGTCAGATGAGGCAGCATAAGGCAATCAGGAATGATGAGGAAGACCCCTCCGACAAGGTGACCCCTGAGCAGAGTTCAGAAGGAACGGGGGAACAGGTCGCGTGGATTTGGGGGGACAGAGCGTTCCATGCACAGGGAACAGCAAGTGGCAGCAAGGTGGGAGGGCACTCCCCGTGCTCAGTCACGGAAGAGTTGGGGACCAGTGTGTTTGAAGCAGCCTAAGCCAGAGGAAGAGAAATAAGAGGTGTGGTCACAGTGCCCTTTGAGCTCATGTCCCCCTCACCCAGGGTATTGAAGACCCTGGGAAAGACTTTGAATTCTATTCTGAGTGAGAAGAGAAGCCTAGAAAGTTCACAAAAGAGAGTTACCTCATCTGAATTAGACATTTATTTATTTATTTATTTATTTATTTATTTTAACATTTATTTATTTTTGAGACAGAGAGAGACAGAGCATGAACGGGGGAGGGTCAGAGAGAGAGGGAGACACAGAATCTGAAACAGGCTCCAGGCTCTGAGCGGTCAGCACAGAGCCCGACGTGGGGCTCGAACTCACGGACCACGAAATCATGACCTGAGCCGAAGTCGGCTGCTTAACCGACTGAGCCACCCAGGCGCCCCAGACTTTTATTTTTTTAATGTTTATTTATTGGTTTATTGATTTATTTTGAGACAGAGAGAGCATGTGGGGTTGGGGAGGGGCAGAGGGAGAGGGAGAGGGAGAATCCCAAGCAGGGTCCGTGCTGTCAGTGCAGGGCCTGACGCGGGGCTCGATCCCACGAAGCATGCGATCGTGACTTGAGCTGAAAAAAGTCAGATGCTTAACTGACTGAACCACCCAGGTGCCCCTGAGTTAAACTTTTAAATCTCCTGTCTGTCTGGCACATGGGGGATGACAAATCAGGGATGCAGGGGACCAGTTAGGTAGGAGGCCTGTCCGGTGGAGACGCTGTGGCACGTTGGGCCAAGTGGGCGGTGAAGGAGGCAGAAAGAGGTTGGATCCTGGATGTGGGGAAAGCGAGTCCAGCCGGATTCCCTGACACACTGGAAGTGGGGTGTGAGAAAATTTGTCAGGAATGCCCCCTAGCAGGTGGTGACCACACTTAGCATGGTGGGCCCCGTGTAATGTGTAAAACCGTCAGATCACTGTGGTGCATACCCGAGAGTAACATAACATGGTGCGTCAACTACACTTCAATTAAAAGAAAAGAAAAAGATTGACCTCCTAGGCGTTCGGGTTGAGCTGTGAGAAGAATGGAGCCGCCATTTACTAAGCTGGAGAAGAATCAGGAAGGATAAAGTCTGGGGAGAAAATCAAGAGTTTGGCCCATCACTGTGTTGGGTGCTGGGGATACAATGTTAAAAAAAAAAAAAAAAAAAAAAAAAAGCTGTGCTTGCAGCCCCCATGGAGTTGATAGTCTAGTAGGAGAGGCTGTGATTGAATAAATAAGGGCACAAATGGCTCTATAATCAGGAATTGTGATGGGCTGTGAAAGGAAGGGGGCCGCTAGATAGAATGATGAGGGACAGAGAGCCCTTAGTTTCCACTGGGGGCCAGGAAAGGCCTCGCTGAGGAAGTAGTGGCTAAGGTGACCCGGAAGAATAAACAGGCATCAGCCAGGCAAAGAGGGAGGCCAGGAGCTTCCCTAACCCCGGGCAGGAAAAAGCTTGGTGCCCTCGAGGACAGACCCATGTTGCTAGAGGGAGTGATGGGGGGGCCGGTGATGGAGGGGCGAGGGCTCTCCTCCCTCCTTCCTCTCCCTGGCCAGCCCTGAGGCACGTCTGAAGGCTCCAGGCTCCTCAGAGCTCTGGTCTTACAGATGCATCAGGATTCAGGAAGGCTCTCGATTCACAGCCTTCTCAGGTCACAGAGGGGGAGGGCTTTTTCTGGTGGACTGAGGCAGCCCAGCCCATCAGGAGCTATGGTTTCATGGCTCCTTGGGGTCTGTGACCCATTTCTTCTAGGCCCCCTTGGAGGACCTGCTCCACCCATCGCCTTTTTTTCCCCAGAGGCAGTGGAGAGGATGAAGCCAGACACAGGCTGACGCCCCTCTTCCTGAGCCCTGTGGGGGTCAGACTATTCAGGTGCCAGAAGGCAGGCAAGCAACACTGGCCAGAAGGAGAGTGTGTGAGTGTGTGTGGGTAGGGGTGGGATGGGCGGAGGTGGCCGTGCAGGGGAGAGAGAAGGTGGCATGGGGCCAGCATTTTTCCAAAGGTGTGTGGACGTGAGGCTTCAAGGTTGTAGGAAAACAAGCATAGAGGAGAACAAGAGTGACATTTACTGAGGCACTAAGGTGCTGAGCACATCGTGTGTGCTACAGCTGATCCTTGAACAACGTGGATTTGAACTGTGTAGGTACACTTCTGGGTGGGTTCTTGTTTTTGTTTTTTGTTTCTTTTCGTTAAGTGTTTTTTTTTTAAGCTTATTTATTTATTAAATTTTTTTTTCATGTTTATTTATTTTTGAAAAAGAGAGAGAGAGAGACAGAGCATAAGTTAAGGAGGGACGGAGAGAAGGAGGGAGATGCAGAATCCGAGCTGTCAGCACAGAGCCCAACGCGGGGCTTGAACTCACAAACCACGAGATGGTGACCTGAGCCGAAGTCAGACGCCTAACCGGCTGAGCCACCCAGGTGCCCCAGTTTATTTATTTATTTTGAGAGAGAGAGAGAACAGGGGAGGGGCAGAGAGAGAGGGAGCGAGAGAATCCCAAGCAGGATCCGCACTGTGAGAGCAGAACCCAATGCAGGGCTCGGTCCCACGAACCATGAGATCATGACCTGAGCCGAAGTCAGAGGCTTGACCGACTGGGCCACTCAGACGCCCCTGTGGATTTTTTTACAGTACAGTACTGTAAATGCATTTCTCTTTCTTATGATTTTCTTAATAACTTTTGTTTCTTCTAGCATACTTTATTGTAAGAATACAGTCTATAGCACGTATAGCATGCACAGCATGTGTTCACTGACTGTTTATATTACCAGTAAGGTACCTGGTCAACTGTAGGCTATTAGTAGTTAGGTGTTTGGGGAATCCAAAGTTGTATTCAGATTTTCGACTGTGCAGGGCGGTCAGTGCCCCCAACCACCATGTTATGCAAGGGTCAACTGTATTTCATTTAATCCTCAGTGTCGCCCCCTATGGGGCTACTATATTGTCTCAGAGATGAGGACGTTGGAACTGCTCTTAACCAACTTAACGGCGGTTAAGCGACACGCGTGTGTGGGCACGCGTGCATGTGAGGACAGCTGCGTGTTGGGGCTGGAGAGGGCTCATTTGGCCTCACTCCTTTCTGTGCTATGACAGAGTCCCTCAGTGGAGCAGCTGGTCGGGGAGGGAAGTCGGGCTCTCCCAATCCCCCCCCCCACTCATGGTGGGTGAGGGCCTCCCCAACCCAGGGCCCAGGCTCACACATCAGCGTCCCTCTCAGCCCACGCAGCACTGAAGAAGACTGAAGAGGCACAAAAAGCTACTTGGTGGAGAAAGCTGGCATGTGCTATTCCTGGTGGGAGGAGAGATCCAGATAAGCCTGGGGTATTTCGGGTCCCCCCATGCAGGGGGACAGGGCCAGCTGGGGGCTGGTGAGGCTGAGGACTGGGCTCTCCCTTTGCAAGGCATGTGGCAGGGGGCCCAAGGTTGAGGCAAACCTCAGACTTTGTCTAGAGCTAAGCTTGCTTCCAGCCCTCACCGCTATTTATAAAAATTATTTTTATCAAAGTAATGCACACAGATGGTTAAAATATGAAATCTCATGGAAGCGCTTGTAATGAAAAGGAACAGTCCCCTCCCAAACCAGCTCCCCGGAGGCAGCTTTCACCCGGTTTGCTTTTAGTTCTATGCTCTTTGTTGATGAAGCCACTGAGGGAGGTTTTTAGTCCCCTGGGATGGGGGGGGGGGGGGGGGGCGTTCCTCTGGCTGAGGGTGGCTTTGCAGGTTCAGCTTTCAGGAGCGCCCCCAACAGCTCTCCACCGGATGGAGCTGCCTTCAGGCTGGTGGCTCTCCATAGATTTTCAAACCTGGTTCTCTGGGTCACTGTTACCCTCTCCCAGCACCATGGCCTGTCCCCGCAGGTCCCTCTGGCCCACTTGGAGTGTGTGGGAAGCCCCTCCAGTCGCGGGGAGCCTCATTAACACACATCTATGGCTGAGCCTCAGCCTGGCAGGTTGGGCTTGTAATCTGCATGGGACCCCAATTCCCTGAAGCAGCTGTCCTCTTGGTGCCTTGCTGGCCATGGGGGATTTCTGGGCTGGCCCTTTGGCCTTTGTCTCTCTTATCTCCCTCTGCTTCTTTCCCTCTCTGTGTCATTTCTTCCTCCTTTCCTTTCCTGTCCACTTTGTGCACCCTAAACCTCTCCCCCACCCCACCCCCCTGGACGGTCAAGGTCAGACTTCCGTGCAGGAGATGAGGCTCTATTCCCTAAGACCTGTCAGGCTGCCTTGGGGCCCTGGCAGGCCTGTGGCCATGGAGGGGGAGGTTGGGAGAGACATCGAAGGAGGAGCCCCCTCCCTGGGCCTCCCTCCTGGGGATTGCGCTAAGGGAGTTTGGGTGTGTCACTGGAGTCTCAGTGCCCCGGGTGTGTGAGCCAGAGTATCTAGTTTTGGTTTCACTCGGGGCTGATTTGGCTGTTTTTCTGCCCCAGTCCCTAGCTGGGTCTTTGGTTTAAAGCTATGGGGAAGGGAAGCGAAGGCTTGGGTGTCCGGATTGGGCAGCCTGTTAAGGGGAAGTGGGGCCTCTTAACCTCCCTGTGTCCAGCTTCCTTATGTACTCAGTGAGATGCCCATGAGGGCAGCTGGTTGCGGGCGCTCAGGAGTTAGTTGCCTCTTGGACGGTCTCCCTTCCTCCTCAGCCTTAGAGGATCATGTTTCATTTATGAAGGAAGGCAACAGTTTTCCCGACAGCCCTTATCTGCTGGGTCCATCAGGACTCAACCCCGGTTTTCCATGGAGATTCAGGCAGACCGCAAAGCCCAAGCGGGCTGGGTCCAGCACAGGGACACTAATGTCTACTGAGATTTTACTATGTGCCAGGTTCTGTATACAGCGTTTTACACGCTGGATCGCATTAAAAAATACGCGTCCTTGATTTTTTTATGTTTAACTAGTCTCTATACCCAACGTGGGGCTTGAACTGACGACCCTAAGATCGCGTTGATGCCTTAATCACATTTAAACTTCACAACAACACCAGGAGGCAGTCATTCTTCCTATCACCTTGGGGCACCTGGGTAAGTGGCCAACTCTTGATTTTGGTTCAGGTCATCATCTCACAGTCATGAGATCGAGGCCTCCCCCCCTCCCCACCTTAAGTGCTCTCTCTCTCTCTCAAAAAAGTTTAATATCACCACTATTTACAGATGAAGAAACTGAGTCACCAAGGAGGTTAAGTCTTTGGCCGAAGAGAATTTGACTGGTGAGGAACAGATGTGGGAGTCAAACCCAGACAGACTGGTGCCAGAGTCTTGGAGCAAGCATTTTGGCTCTGTGCGTGCGTGCGCGCGCGCATGGGTACACACGTGTGCATGTGTGTGTGCCTGTGGGCAATAGCTGCTCCCCACCCCTGGCGTGGGCCTTCTCATTTCACTTCTGCAGCTCTTCTCCCTGTGAGCATGTTCCTAAATGAAATGCATAATGTCCTTTTGATGCCTGGGCTCCTTGAAGTAGACACAGTGAGAGCCCTGTTCCTCCGTTGCTGCCCGCCCCCCTCCCCCACCCTGCCACCGCTCCAGGCTTGGGCGTCAGCTCAGGGCTCTCAGGGGCACAGTGGCTGCCAGATTGGCCCGGGCCTCACAGGTGAACAGAGCCATACTGTGGACAGCCTATGCCACGGCCGAGACACACAGTCTGGGAGAAGGCCCGTGACCAGGCACACAGACCCAGGCCCAGGCAGAGGAAGAAGGTGGCTCTCACATGCATCCCAAACCTGGACCTTTACAGTCCCTGCAGGCCCCAAAGTCCTCACACCGTCAGCAGCAAGGTCAAGTAGGAAAGCAAAGCAGGGACCCTGAGAGACCTCAGCTTTGAGTTTCTTGCCCTCACCTGCAGGCAGTTTGTGGGGCAAAGGTGATGAAAGGGATCAGAGGCCAAGGTGAGTAGAGACAGGATGCAAAGAAGGAAAAAAGGGGAGACAGGGAGAGGGCTGGGCTCACCCAGAGGCCCCCCCCCAAATGGAGGGACACCCGCCCTCTTTCTCCGGTGGAGGAGATGCCCCTCTTCGGAAGCCAGCAGGAGGCAGGAAGGCTGTGCCCTACTAGGGTGAGACCAAGCGGGCTGGGCTGTCTGGTATGGAGGTGTCTGTGGGGAGCCCTGGGGGATCAGCGGCAGCCCCTCCAGCCTGAGGCCCAGCTGGTAATCTCTTCCCCGGGGGCCAGCCGCCCCAGCTGAGGAAAGCTGTTGGCGGAGGCTGCCTCTGCGGATCCTGGCTTTATCTTCCCCACACATTGAAACCATCAGGCCCTCCGACTGCAGCCTGCCTGGCCCTGTCAGCTAGAGACACCGCGCTTTCATCCAAACCAGACCTTCCCTCCTCTGGTTCCCCCCCCCCCCCACCGGGGCAGGGGGCAGTGAGCACAGCCTCACTCGTGCCCCCCTGGAGCCACTCTCAGAACTTCTTAACTAAAAGTTAAGATTTTGCTCTCCTCTCTGAAATGTTTACGAGGCCACCTTCCATGCTGGGCCCCTTGCTCCGCCCTCATTCTCCAAAGGGAATTTTAGTCGATGCTGCAGAAAGCGGGAGTTCTGGGGGCCCCCCGAAGCACCAAGCTGCTCCATGAAAGCAGCGAGTGAACACTCTTCAGCGCTGCTTGTTCTGGGGAAGCCAAATCAGAGGCAAACCCTGAATTCCTCTTGCTCACGGCCAATAAAAACCTTGCTTCAGTGCCGGCTTCCTCTGCTGAAATCAGATATCCTAGTAATAAACAAGTCTGAAAGGCAGGGAAAGGCTCTTGCTTCTTTTTTCTGATTAGTTTTTCTTCCCTTTAAAAAAAGTTTTCTCCTATAACAGGACGCCTGCCCCAGAAACTTGAGCCCCGAATTGTGCCCTCTCCTGCCCCTGTACCCCCACCCCTTACCCTCTGGGTTTCTGCCGGCGGCGAAGGGTGGGGCCTGCCTTCCCCAACACTAGGCCACTAGGTGGCTGAGCTCAAAGTCAAGTCAAAGGGTCTTGGGGAGAAGGGTCTTTGCTGCGGGGGGGAGTTGACTGCCAGCTTACAGGGAGAGCTGGGTTCTCAGCCTTCCGCTGCAGGTGGCGGTAAGCATTGGGAAAGTGAGGCAGGAGAGGTTGGGACCACTTTTTTCCCCCCTGAAGACAGTCCTTCTGAATCTCTCTCGGTGCATCACAGGGCCGTAAAAAGCCCAGCACTGTGGATTCTGGTGTTGAGGGCACAGGTGAGAAAGCCAGACAAAGTGCATCTCTGATGAGAGGGGCTCGTAGGGCAGAGGACTTGGAGTTTCCCTTCCTGGGGTTGTCCTCGCCTGGGCTCCCCTTCCTGTCCTTGTCCCTTCCCAGGGTAAGCCGTGTCTGCACACGTGGCCTGCTGTGGAGCGCCCTCCCCTACGTGCTGACATCTCTTCTCTCCCCTCCCTCCCCCAAATAGGTTTTTAAGTGACTTTGCTGTCAGAGATGCTATTCTGTTTGTTTTTCCTTCTGACACTATCTCTCTGGAGAGTTTCTGGTCAAGAGAATTATGTCGAGGCGGCAGATTGCAAAAGGATTGCGCCTAATGGGGAACAGACAGACAAGACACCTTTCAAGTCCAGCCAAGTTTTCCCCCCTCTTTTTCTCTCTCCCAACTTCTCATCTTCCCTTCTTGGCTTCAAAGTTGGCCCTGGTTTGTGCTAGTTTCTTCGGTACAGCTGGCGAGTAAGGTCACACATTGATTTTATTGTGGAGATTGGCAGCTGGGTCAAGCTTTGCTGCGGAGTCTGAGAGCCTCAGGGCGGCGCTGAGCTGGGGCGCCTGGGCGGGGTGGGGAGGAGTGGGGGGGAGGTGCTGGCAGGGGGCGCACGGAGCCCCCGGAGTGCAGCTTAGGAAGGCACTCAGGCACCCAAGGAGTGGCTTCTGCTCCTTTGTGAGCTCGGAAAACCTATTTGAAATACAAGAAAGGTACCCAAAGCCCCCTCCCCTTTGTCCCTAGCATATTCCATTTTAAATGTTCATCTGTGCTGGACTTTACCAGGCAAAGAGTGTTAGCTCTGAGGTCTCTTGCACCCTTGAAGTGATTAAAGGACAGGAGGTGAAGTTCAAGGGCCCCCTACGTTGTGTAGAGCCCCTCAACAACACGCGGCCACGGCCATGGCGGATGCCCATTGATGAAAACTGGCTGGAAAAGGAAGCCCTTTTCTTTTTTACCTATAGGCTTCTTGCAGGGAGAGGGCAGATTAGTACAACTTCTTGGTGGACGGTTTGGATTCTTTTGCCCTTAGTCATGAGGCTGATGTAATAGCAATTCGACTGATTTCATGGTAAAGACGGTCACAGTTCCCACAGCAAATCAGTTCCAATTGCACCACTGACGACATCCACCCTTATCACAGCCCTTCAGGAATTGGTGGGCGAGTCCTTCCTGTGCAGAGCTTTGGTGGGAAGCACGGGGCCACTGCTTTTCAGAAGGAAAGAAGTGCCTTGGGTTTTAAGAATGTCCCATTTGACCTCATTCCCCCATGTAGCCGTGGGGAACACAATTTCCTGCCAGTCTGGCTCAAAGGGGAAAAGGGCACTGCTCTGCACGACCCGATCTGGGCCTCGCGGCCCATGGGATAGTTTGAATCTGGGGGGGGGGGGGGGGGTGTGGAGATGTGTGTTAGGGAAACAGGATGACAGAAGGGAGAGGCTGGGTTCCACTCAGGCTGGGTTTAATTCTCTCCTCCCTGCTCATCCTCACTGCTTGTGGTTTCAGAGTTTGTTCTGCATTAAAGATGCGTCAGTTTTCCACAACTGCAATAGACTAAAAGCATACAGTTCTTTAACGGGAATACACTTCTCTTAACTGAAACCTATAGATCTAAGAATATGCCGCTTACCAATCATTATAAGCCTGCTCTGGACTGGGAATCAAGAGCCCGGAGTTTATTTCTTACTCTGCCACTGACCCACTCTACCCTCAGAAGAGCGTGCAGAGGGGCACCTGGGTGGCTCAGTTGGTTAAGTGTCTGATTTCTGCTCAGGTCATGAGCTCACGGTTCATGAGTTCGAGCCCCGTATCGGGCTCTGCGCTGATGGTGTGGAACCTGCTTGGGAGTCTGTCTCTCCTCTCTGACCCTCCCCAATGTCTCTCCCAAAATAAATAAACATTAAAAAAAAAAAAAGGAGTGCAGAACCTTCTCTGGGACTCCGCACTCTGTCCACAAAGGGACACCACCATGTAGCCTAAATTATCCTACCAACTTCTGTGAGGGCAAAAATGAGAGAATATAGGGGAGAGCACTCTATGTGCCTGGAATGTTTAGAAAGTGAGGTGCGAGGAGCAGAGTATGATTCGAGCAATAGAGATGCAGTAGCTGGAAACTAGGAGGAAGTTTTCCAGGACAAAGCCTTGCGGGCTAATTGGGAGCCTCTGAGCATCCAAACCTTCTGAGGCAGACACCGGCCCTGGCAGCTGGTGGCACAGAGGATGCTAGGCTGAGTGGTGGGTCAGCCCCGAACAGCATGCTGTGGGGACCCGGGAAACTTGCTGGGGATGCTATCACTGATCTGATGAAAATCTGGGAGTGTTCTACCTGCTGCCTGTCACGTGTAACAAAACCAAAGTCACAATTTTGTTCAATTTTCTTTCCGCTGTGGGTACACTGGACAGACTTACGGTGGTTTCCCTTTCCTTATCTGCATTTGATCAGGCCCTGGCTCGCCTCTTTCATTGTTCTCAATCTCTAGGCACAATCCAGAGAGTTCTTTATTAAGCTTAGTTAGACCAGTTCCCCTCTCCCAAAGTGCTCCACGGCCACAGTCAGGCCACTAGCCCAGGTAGCAAAGAAATGAGGCATCTGGAAGAACCTAGCGGCGCCGCAAGAGTCAGTCACATCACTTGGAAAAATCGTGCGCTTTGGCCTCCACTCCTGCTCTCTGAAGGGGTGAGACTAAGGGTGAGGGGCCCTTCCCAGGAAATTTGCTGAGCTGGGAACCCCAATGCTTGCCCACAGGTTAGCCAATGTCGCCATCTAGAGGCCACTTAGAATACAGGTTCTTGCAGTAAGAGGTTAGTAAGCTCTTGATTTTGGTAATTCCTAAAATGCCAACATTTCCTTTTCTTGCCTTTAGAAGTTCAGAATTGCTCTCTCATCCACAGTGTGGCTTTGGCTGCATCTGGGACTTAAGGGAAGTCCTCCCCTGAAGCCAGGCTGGCACAATGTCAAGTGATGGGCACAGCTGCTACCTGTTGCTTCCAATGCCCCGCTCCTGTTAATACTCACTCGTTACACAGGGTCATAAAAAATAAATCTTTTAATTGCTTTGTAATTGGCACAGATGGTATAATTCAAACTCACATTTTTATTTACTAGACTCTGAGACATGTTATAGCTCTGACTGAAACAGTGCAGGAATCATAATGGTTTAAGTTTTACAAAATTACATTCAGCAACAGCAGCATCATGTTCTGAAAGTTATTTCATAAAATGAAGACTGGGGCTTGAATAAATAAGGAAAAAAACATCTAGAAAATAAACCACCCAGACGGAAGTCATCTGTTATGGATATCTGAGAATTGTGCTTTCTGGTGTTTGAAGACCTTGCTGCTACTTTATTAACAATCAAGAAGTTGCCAAATTCTGGCTTATATATATAGCAGGGCAGTGGGGACGAGGAAGGGCTTTAGAGGTGCCTGGAAAATGCTCTGCAGGAACAGGAACCTCAAAGCCAGGTCTTGTTGGAACTGTGGGCCTGAAATGGCCTTAAAGGAGTTTCTGGGGAGCTACACTCACTGTGGGGCTGGTCTTTGAGGCTGCCTAGAGATTGAGAAGGAGTCACTGGCCTTTGAGATAAGAAATCACCATTAAGAGGATTAGAGTGGAGAACAAATCATAGCATTTAATTCTCATTGAGGAGAGCCCTGTCTCTTCAGGAGGATATTCGAAAGGCCCAAGTCCCTTTAGGTTACCCCTGCAGTTTTCAGGGTCCACAGGGACCACCGAGGTAACCAAAGACATAACCTCTGATCATTGTGATTTGGGTTTGCAGCACTACCTTGAGCCAGCTCCTGAAGTTACCTGCACTGTCATTCCAGAGTAGGGACAAATATTTACTGAGTGGAGTCAAACCTGGGCGCAGAAATCACTTTGCCCCAGAGCAGCAAAGGTGATTACTCAGTAGGGGGTCTGCATGAAGGGACTTTCCATTAATGTGGATGACAAATGGGAATCCCTCTCACTTTGGTGATTATAGGCATGAGTGACCACATTTTAACCTGGGGAAGGCATTTGTGGGTTGGTTGGTGCTCCTGGGCAGGATTCAATACTGAACTCGATTCCTGGCTACTGATTTGATACCTGTTTTGCAGAAATGTCTGGATTTCTCAAACCCAATCCAAAGCCACTACCTGAAGTGAGCTTATGTCAGATCCTAAGTACACACGGTTCCCATCAACACCCACAATCATTAGCGCGCTCTCTCCAGGTCACAAGGAGAGCATGGCTGTGCTGTGACACGGGGAATACCAAAATGGAGACCAGGTAAGTGCATAGTTAGTGTTCCTGGACAGGCCCACGGGCCACGAGCCACGGCTGGCTGTGCCTGGGCTCAGTGTGCCTGGGCCACCTCCACTGGGGCCTTCAGGTCAGCCGGGGACTTGTCCAGGGCAGGTTTCTTGGAGTAATCTCGCTCTCCAAAAATGGTGCTTCCTATTCGGACATTCGTAGATCCTACTTCAATCTGTGGGAAAGAAGAGAGAGTATCAAGGGCTGAGTTTAAAATCATGCAGCAAATGCTGAAGTCCCGCCTCTCGTTCTTGCTTTGGAGGGGCTTCTATGAAGAACAAGGCTGAGGCAGCTGAAGAGGGGTGCAGGGCAGGGGTTCCCTTTGGGACAACAGCACCTCCGGGGGTGTGTTTAAGAAGTCAGGATTTCCTTGGCTGTCACAGTGACTAGGGGACATGACTGCCATGGAGTTGGGGCTGTTAAGACGTGTCACCCTGTGTGACTGAGACACAGTGGCACAACGAAGGGTTGTCTGACAGCCCACACCCCTTTCTAACGTTCCACTGTCAGAAGAAAAAACCTCCCAGTAATTGTTTGAGCACAGGACCGAATTCCAGTTCACTTATAAACACAAAGCATTTTTGCACCGTTTTGATATATATGATTTTCCGAGACTGTAACTACTGGATACACACAGTGAGGTTGACACTTTAGTTTTTAGAACTTGATCAAGTTATTTACTGTTCCAGAGCCACACACCTCTCTCAGCATATAGTTACAGCTGTTGTGAATCTACCCGTAAGATGAACTCCAGACTATTTCATTAGGACTCACTGTCACACATCCATGCCCAAACATTTATACAGTGCGATGCTTTTTTAAAAAATTACAGTTTAGGGGCCTTTGGCTGGCTCAGTCGGTACAGCGTGTGACTCTGGATCTCAGGGTCATGAGCTCCAGCCCCACAGTGAGTGTAGAGATTACTTAAAAACAAAGAAAGAAAGAAAAATAAATTAAACTATAATTTTAAAAAGTCTATTTAAAAAAAAATTTTTTTTATTTATTTTTGAGACAGAGAGAGACTGAGCATGAATGGGGGGAGGGTCAGAGAGAGGGAGACACAGAATCCGAAGCAGGCTCTAGGCTCCGAGCTGTCAGCACAGAGCCCGACGCGGGGCTCGAACTCGTGAACCACAAGATCATGACCTGAACTGAAGTCGGACACTTAACTGACTGAGCCACCCAGGTGCCCCTGAAAAGTCTATTTTTGAGAGCGCGCACGCGCGAGAGAGTGAGCCAGGGAGGGGCAGAGAGAGAGGGAGACAGGATCCAAAGCAGGCTCTGTGCTGTCAGCGCACAGCCCAGACTCACGAACCATGAGATGGCAACCTGAGCCAAAGTCGGATGCTTAACCGACTGAGCCATCCAGGTGCCCCAAAAATAAAGAAAGAAAAATAAAAATTGAGCTATAATTTTTAAAAGAGTTTATTTATTTGTTTTTAAGTAATCTCTACACCCACCATGGGGCTTGAACTCACAACCCAGAGATCGAGAGTCGCATGCTCTAGCAACTGGGCCAGCCAGGTGTCCCTTCTGATTTTTCTTTAGAATCCCCTTAGGGAATTAGATGGAGTTTAGGAGAGTTATGTGTCAGGCTGTAATTTCTATACATCTCATTTCAGAAAAGAAGGGGGTGGGGGATGTTGGGACAGTTGAGGGCCACTGCTGTTGGCTGCTCTATTGCCATGATGAGGCGTTTCAAAGCTTTCTCCAGCAAGCATTGCTTTCCTGCGGCCTTTCGGGCCCTCCCCTTGGGCGGACAGGGCAAGGAGGACACTTACCGCATGCTGGAAGTCCATGGACATGCCCATACTCAGCTCAACCTGCTCAGTGGGGACGTTGAGCTTTTTACACAGCTCCTCTCGGAGGGACAGTAACGCCTAACAGAAGGACAAGTGTCACATTATTTCCTCCTGCCTTCTCCAAGGGTGTCTGAGAGTGGCTGAATCTGAACATCTCTGACAAAGACTATTGGTTCTTCGTGGTTTCAAGCCCTGTCCAAATTTCCAGAAGTTACCTAAAGTTTTTTAGCAAATGCTCCTACTTTCAAAACAGTGATCAGTCACTGGAAAGGAGGAAAAGAGCTCATTTTCTCTAGAGACTGTGTTTTAGCCAGGTTCAAGGGGAGTTGAGGAGAGTTCAGAAGAGGGTCATAATACCCGACAGGCAATATCTGGGAGGGCTTTCAACTTTATTACAACAGCCAGCCCTGCAACAGCATTTTGTTCAGATGCTTCTCTAGTGCATGAGCAATCCCGCCATCCTTGGACCCCAGTACCTGGAAATCTGGGTTTGGTCCTTGACTAAGATCATGTCCAAAGCTTCCTATGGTCATCAGCCCCACGAACTCCAGGCTGGGGCACTTGGCATTTATGTGTTCCACCATGGCTACTGTCTCTGAAGGCAAAAGGCCATGTTTACCTTCACAAAAAGAAACAGAAGACACTTGTACCAAAATGTTTTAAGTAGCCAGAGGAAGGCTCAGTTTCCATCCCTTCCTTGTAACAGAGGAGGTGACTCTCGGACAAGAGGACTTCTTAAAAAACACATATCCTCAAGTCCTAAAGAGTAACCTAATTTTTGAGGTCTTTGTCTATGTTGCTTCCCTTCTGAATAATAACCATCTGAATCTCAGTGATATGAGCCGAGAACAGCTAGAGTACAGGGAAAAGAAAAAACACTGCTTTTCTTGGGACACCAACAAGACTCACATTGCCAAACACCAGATTTATCTGAGGATTCTTTTCCTAGGTCTGGTATTTCTACAGTTTCATTAATTTATTAGAATTGTAAACATTTTAAATTATTACTTTTTAAAATGTTTATTTATTTATTTATTTATTTAGACAGAGAGTGCAAGTGGGGGAGGGACAGAGAGAGAGAGAGAGAGAGAGAGAGAGAGAGAGAGAGAGAGAGAGAGAGAGAGAATCCCAAGCAGGCTCCATGCTGTCAGCACAGAGCCTGATGAAGATTATGACTTGAGGCAAAATCAAGAGTCAGACTCTCAATCGACTAAGCCACCCAGGTGCCCCAAGACTGTAAACATTTAAAAATAAAGTATCTATCACACGGGTTTCACTATATATTTTCAAAATTTAATTGAACTTGCCAATTAACAACTAGAGGAGGAATCTGCAGCAAATGATTATTTGTTATGCAGTTATAAGGAATATTGATATCCTCTTTCCCTCATTTATCAAATGGAGATGCTAAGAACATTCACTTTAATCTTTAACTACAGCAAATTATAGCTAATTACCAAGAAATGATGTCACAGACTTGACCTGAAGTCAATTTCAGATTTACCTATATTGGTAATGTAAGATATAATCTAGGTATGTGTAGAAATAATGACAATTATTAAAATTTACAGAACACTTCTCTGCCAGGTACACATGCCAAGTCCTAAGAGCCTTTCACTTAATACAGTAACTATGAAGTAATAAGTACTCTTACTATCCCCCTTCTACAGATGAGGAAACTGAGGCACAGGAAAGCTAAGTACCTTTTCCAAGGTCATACAACTAGAAACTGTGCAACTGGGATTTCAGTCCGGGAAGCCTGACCTGAAGGCCCATCTAGAAAATAGTCTTGGCACTGTGCTCCTTCATATTACGGTTTGATGAACACTGGTCTGATGGTCGTAAGCAAACGACTAATCTGTAAACACTCAATCAAGTGGCTAATAAGTGAGATGGGTGGGGTTCTATGCCAACAGCTTTGCCCGCATTAAGACTTATAATCCTTACAACACCCTCTGAAGTAGGCATCATTATGACAGCACTGTCCACCAGGGAAACTGAGGTACAGAGAGGCTAGGTAACTAACCCACAGTTATGACGGACAGTGCTGGAGGTCAAACCCAAGATCTGATTTCAAAGCTCCTGTTCTGTTCACTAGGTTACAACGTTAACGCAAGCCCCTTGAAGGTATTCATTAACGGGTGCTCACGGGATTTTCTTCTGTTCTCTCCCAAGATAATGCTAAGTAAATTTTTTTTAACACTGGAGAAGTGTTATACAGGTAACTATGCCGTCTCTTTTAGGAGTGATGGTGACTTTTGGGAATTTTCTGGAAATCAAAATCACAATCCCCTTCCTGACTTGTCCAATTTTGGGCCACCAAAAAATTAAGAAATAACAACCCATGATGTTATGAAAGAATTATATGTGGATGGGCTTAGATGTCACTGTGCCTTCTAGATCCTACTTACAGGCATGAAACGTCTTACTTACAGGCCCATGATTTCCTTCTATAACCTTAGCTATCAGATACTTAGGCCTGCCATTCTTGCTGACCTTCAACCATCCTAAGGGAAGAAAAATCTATAGTTAGGTCTGGTCACTTACTCTCCTCTCCACTGGTGTTAACCTGGACCATAACCTTTAACCTTTCAGGAGAACCTTTTTTCTGCCATGAACTGTTCACTTTGTCTGCCAACTTCACAGAATCCACTGTTTCCAGCATGAAGAGATTGGGCACAGCTGTAATGAGAAAGAGGCAAGGTAATTCTCTACTCGTCCCAGTGTGGCAAGCAATGCGCAACCAATATTTGACTTGGCAGATGGGAAGACAGTTTTCCAGAAAAAGAACAAGACAGTTAAGTCTCAGTTCTGCTGAGACTCACGTGACAGTTTTACTAGATGTGAGTTCGGATGTCGGCCCATTGCTATCTAATCAGAGAAGACGAACAGGGGGAACGCTGACGCACCACAATCCGGCAGCATGCCAACTCTAAGAGCTTCCTGAGGGTCGGGAATTGCAGAGATTCCTAATAGCAGGCTTGATCTGACTAAATCGCAGCTCACACAGCGAGAAACAGGTCAAGATGACAATAAAGAGAGGATAACCAATGGAGGCCAAAGTGCTTCCCTGGCATGCTAACACCATGTTCTTAAACTGTGCGCTGGGGGTGCTCTCATTCAACAAGGACATCAGAATGACCTCAATACGGAGAGCTAAGGGAGATGCTGACGTCATCAAAGCCATCTTCTTTTCCAGAGATGCATGTGAAATGAAGTATTAGTCTTGCCCAGGTAAAGAACGACAAAGACAGAAGCAGCATCAGCAGCTTGCATTTATAAACACTGAAATCCCCCAGGCAATTTGCTAACTGTTGTATATGCATGATTTCTTTTTAATCTTTTTCTTAATTATTTTTTTTTATTTTTTAAAAATATTTTATTTTATTCTATTATTTAACTTTTTTAAATGTTTATTTATTTTGAGAGAGAGAGAGATAATGAGCAGGGGAGGGGCAGAGAGAGAGGGAGAGAGAACCCCAAGCAGGCTCTATGCTGCCAACACAGACCCCGATGGAGGGTTCGAACTCACGAACCATGAGATCATGACCTGAGCTGAAATCAAGTCAGCCACTTAACTGACTAAGTCATCCTGGCCTCCTAAAAGATTTTATTTTTAAGTAATCTCCACACCCAACGTGGGGCTCAAACTCACAACCCTGAGATCAAGAGTCACATGCTCCTGTGACTGAGCCAGCCACGCGCCCATTTCTTTTTAATCTTTATCATGGTTCATGAAACACTATTATTACCTCCATCTTACAGATGGGGAAACTGAGGCTCAGAAAGGATAAAGTTTATTCCAGTTTACAAAATTAACAAATATTAGAGCTGTGACTTGAAATGATGGCAAACTGACTCCATATTCTTCATACTGAATTTGAGTTCAGGCTACTTCACTTAAAAACTTACATATATTTTAAAAAACAGACTGAAAGTACGCATGCTTGATGTTGGAAAAAAAAAAAAAAAGAAGAAGCAATATAGAAGTAAAAGCAATATATGCAGTAAAAACTCCAAGCCTCTCACCCTAGAAATTATCACTATTACTGCTAGGATAAGGATTCTTCCAGATCTATTTTAGTGTATTTCCATCCAAACGAACACACACACACACACACACACACACACACACACACACACTCCCCAGACATAGAATTTCCTGTTATTTTTTGAAATAACATACAAATTGGCTCCTACTAAATGTTTTATGGGTTGCTTGCTTCCAGTTAGCAATACATGTTGGAGATTGTTTACATCAGTACCATAAATCCACCTGTACTTTTAACAACTGCATCGTTCCACAGAACAGATGATCACAATTTATTTAACATTGTTCTTGTTAATGGACATTGTTTCTTTTTTACTATAGACCCAAAGCTTACACACAGGCCTTTGCGCACATATACATGTTGCTATAGGCTGCATGAGTCCGAGAATTGAAATTACTAGTTAAAAGAGGAAGCACAATTTAAATTGTATTGGATATGAGAAATTCAAAAAAGCCCTACCATTTTAGAGTCC
The DNA here is from genome assembly GCF_046562875.1 of Panthera onca. Lineage (NCBI taxonomy): Eukaryota > Metazoa > Chordata > Mammalia > Carnivora > Felidae > Panthera > Panthera onca. The sequence goes on along the minus strand of NC_138342.1, from coordinate 160,136,025 downwards.
TCCTGGCAAAATGTGGAGTGCTCACGTACTCATGCTCTCAAAACATTGCATGTTAGCAGCTTTTTAATTTTTTTGCAAACCTGACTGGTGAAAGGTAGAATTTTTTATTGTGTTTTGCATTTCTCTTACTGAGGTTAAGCATTTTTCACTTGATTCCTGGATTTGTATTTTTTATCCTTGTAAATGACCCGTTCGTTTTTCCCTATGTTTTTCTCATTGATTAAAAATATATACACATGTTTCTTTATGCATTATGGACATTAACCTCTTTTGCTTTTAAAAACTATTATTTTAATACCAATCTGTGCTTTCTTTTTGCTTTAATTTTTGTGTAAGCAAATGTGCTAGTTGTTTCTTTTATGGTTTCCAGACTTTATGCTTTATTTAGAAAGGCCTTTCACCAGCTTGAAAAAATAAAAATATTTTCCTATGTTTTCTTCTAATACTTGTTTATTTTTAAAGTTTATTTATTTATTTTGAGAGAGAGAGGGAGAGAGAGAGGAGGTGCGTGTGAGTGCGCGAGCCCTGGAGGGGCAGAGAGAGGGGGAGAGAGAATCCCAGGCAGGCTCTACACTGTCAGGGCAGAGCCCAATGAGGGGCTTGATTTCATGAACCATGAGATCACGACCTGAGCCTAAATCAAGAGTTGGACACTTAACCGCCTGAGCCACCCAGGTGCCCCTCTTCTAACACTTTCAGGGTTTTGATTTTTCACATTAGGATTCTTTAATCTAGCTGGAATTTACACTGTGAGGAAGGGAAGCTAATTTAATTATTTCTCAAATTAAAAAGCTGATTGTCTTGCTGCGTTTATTAAGTGTAAATAGTCTCTCTACTTGCCCCATACCTAGTGTGAAATAGCTTTTAAGAATAATGTAGTAGACTTCTGCTTCCTGACAAGATGGAGTAAGTACGGGGCCCAGAATGACCATTCCACCTGAACAACCAAATGGACAAAATGTGAAACATATATGAAACAATGGTTTACAAGACCTGTGTATCATAGAGTGAAACATAGTGATCTCTGAGACATGAGAAACACATGAAGTGACTGCCCCACCTCTCTTTCCTGGAGAGTTTCTAGAATGTGTTGCAGAAAAGGGGAAGAGAGGAAGAGCGTGGGCCTCAGAATGAGGACATGAGCTAAGAATATGGAAAGACTATGCAGCTAGAGTTCACAGGACAGAATTTGGGAGAGGAGAGAGCTGCATACAGAGGCATCACCGGTGATTTGAAAAGGGCTCCCCTCCAGAACTCAGCTGGGTATAGACTGGCACGTGCATCACCCAGGGCTGGGGAGGGAACTATTTGAAAAGATTAGAAGAAACAGTGCCTGATGTTCACAGAGGGCATGGAATAGTGCCTGTTTCCATCAGACAGGCTGGAACATTCAGGATTCATGGGGCACTGGCTAGAGTATACAGAGGGCCTTGCCTCAGAAATGGGGAATAATTAACCCTGAACTGAGCTCTCTCCAGTCACACCAACTAATCTTAAAAGCAAGACCTAAAAAGATCAAACTGTTCCCGAGTAACTTAACTGTGTTCCAAAAAAGCTCAAAAATATTTATAGGAATACAAAACTGACCAGCCCCCAACAAGAAAATTCATGTTTGGCTATCTTCCCCCCAAAAAAGCAGGCACTGAAAGACTCAAAGAAGCAGAAAATATGATATATTAAATCAATCTATTGAAACTGTTCCAGACTGTCAAAGATGATAGAATCAGTAGACAGCACATTAAAAGTTACCATAACTGTGTGCCATCTATTAAAAAATAGAGAGAGACAGGGAAGATATTAAAAAAAGACCCAAATTGAACTTCTAGCATGAAAACCACATGTAGGAGATGGAAAATCCCCTGATGGAATTAATGGCAAATTAGACAATGCTAAAGAAGATCAGTTACTTTGAAGATATTATCCAAAATGAAACAGAAAAAAAATCATAAAAATTAAAAGGGCATTAGTGAGCTGCCGAAACACCTCAAGCAGACGAACAGGTAACCGGAGTCCCCAAAGGAGAAGAGAAGTTGTGGTGGGGAGGGAGTGGGGAGGCAGAACATATATATGAAGAAACAGTGATTGAAAATATTCTAAACTTGACGAGAACTATAAACTCCAGATCCAAGAAGCTCCATGAACCCCAAGCACAAGAAATGTGGAAAATATTACACCAGGAAACATCATCATCAAATTGCTCAAAACCAGTGATCATGAGAAAATCTTGTAAATAGCTAGAAGAAAAAAAAACACGTTACATACAGAGGAACCAAGATAAAGATGACATCCTATTTCTCACTGGAAACAATGTAAGTGAAGAGAGTGGAGTGACATCTTTAAAGTCCTGAAAGAAAAAACCGTCAAGCTGGAATTCTATAGCTAGCAAACATTTCTCTGAAAAATAAAGGTGAAGGTGCAAACAGTTCAACGGACAAGAATGAAGTTGCACCTCCCTCTTCCTTAGGCTATACATAAAAATGAATTCAAAAAATCCCAAAAGTGAGAGCTAACAATATAAAACTCTTAGAAGAAAACAGGAGTAAATCTTGGTGACCTTGGGGGCACCTGGTTGGCTCAGCTGGTAAAGCATGTGATTCCTGATCTCTGGGTCGTGACTTCAAGCCCCACATGGGGCATAGAGATTATTAAAAAAAAAAAATCTTTGTGACCTTGGATTTCCTAGCTATAACACCAAAAGCACATGCCACACACACAAAAAAGAGACAAAGTACACTAAATGTACTTTAAAATGTCCATTTTACATTAAAGTGTACATGAAAATGAAAAATTTCTGTGCTACAAATGATACCATAAAGAAAGTCAAAAGACAATCCATGGAATGGGAGAAAAAAATCTGCAAATGATATATATCATAAAGGCCTGGTACCTAGGATATATAAAGAACTTTTACAACTCAATAATAAAAAAACCCAATTAGGGGCGCCTGGGTGGCTCAGTCGGTTAAGTGTCTGACTTCGGCTCAGGTCGTGATCTCGCGGTCCGTGAGTTCAAGCCCCGCGTCAGGCTCTGCGCTGACTGCTCAGAGCCTGGAGCCTGTTTCGGATTCTGTGTCTCCCTCTCTCTCTGACCCTCCCCCGTTCATGCTCTCTCTCTGTCTCAAAAATAAATAAACGTTAAAAAAAAAAAAATTAAAAAAAAAAACCCAATTAAAAAATACACAAAGGATTTGAATAAACATTTCTCCAAAGAAGATGCACAAATGCCAATAAGCACATGTTCAACTTCATTCGTCATTAGGGGAATGCAAATCAAAACCACAATGAGAAACCATTTCACAAATTTTTTTATTATTCCAGCTGATCTCCTTTGCTGACTTATTAGCTATAATTCTCTGTGTTATTGGTTGCTTTATTTTATTTTTTAAATAAGTTCTACATCCAATCTACACCTTGAGATCAAGTCATGTGCTCTACTGACTGAGCCAGATAGGCGCCCCTAATGGTTGCTTTAAAGTTGAACTTATGCATAGTCTACCTTAAAGTGGTGTTATACTACTTCATATATAGTTTAAGAACCTTATAATTGTGTACTTCTATTTCTTAACTTTCCATTCTGTATGCTATTGTTGCAATGCATTTTGACTTTTTCATATGTTATAAATCCCACAATACATAATTATTTTTGTTTATATAACATATACTAATAAAACAATAGATAAAAATTATTGAAACTAAAAGTAGTTCTTTGAGAAGACTGATAAAACTGATAAACCTCTAGCCAGATGGATTAGGGGAAAAAAAAAAGAGAAGACACACATTACCAACATCAGGAATCAGCTGACATCACTACAGAGCCTACAGATATTAAAAGGATAATAAAGGAATATTACAAACAACCTAATGCTCACAAATTCATTATTTTTTTTATTGCTTATTTATTTTTGAGAGAAAGAGAGAGTGCAAGAGTGTGGGAGAGGGGCAGAGAGAGAGGGAGACACAGAATCCGAAGCAGGCTCTAGGAACTGAGCTGTCAGCACAGAGCCCAGCATGGGGCTCGAACTCCCAAACTGCGAGACCATAACCTGAACTGAAGTCGGATGCTTAACCAACTGAGCCATCCAGGTGCCCTATTAAATTCATTACTCTAGATGAAATGGACAAACTCCTTGAACCTTGAAAGCTCACCCAAGAAAAATCAGATTATATGAATAGTCTTAAATCTATTAATAAAATTGAAACTACAGTTAAAAACCTTCCCACAAAGAAACTCCAGGATTCACTGGTGAATTCTACTAAGCAGTTAGGAAAGAGACAATACCAATTCCACACAAACTCTACGAAAAGACTGAAGGGTTGGGAATACTTCCCAACTCATTCTATGAGGACAGCATTATCCTGTTATCAAATCTACAAAAAGATATTATAAGAAAGGAAAACTACAGACCAATGTCCTTTGTGACTATAGATGCATACACTTTTTTTTAAGTTTAGTTATTCATTTTTGAGAGAGAG